>NC_137475.1:39354306-40604306 GCF_918807975.1 Aplidium turbinatum | reverse complement strand
GAACCAAACAAAGATGAAGAGCTGCCAAGAGACAACGAAAATACCTACTAACTATAATATTTAAAACGAATTTTTATTGAATCCCTTTATCGCTTAAAAACCGGAAAAAAAAGTACCAATAATCATAGTGTTAAATAGCCTATATATAATATAGCGGCTATATTATAGCCTAATGTGATTGTGTATCATACTTTTGACACCTAGTGAAATGCTTTCTGAGGCAGAGAGTCAAACTTGTCACATGCAAGTTAAAAAGCTTAAAGTTTGCTCAATCAATATAAATGGAATTTCCAAAAAAATTACCAACATTATAAAATTCTTTAAGCTTCATAGACTCTCTGCCTTCGCTATTCAGGAAACTCATCGACTTTTACCTAAAAAATTGGGAAAAATTTTACAACATAAAACTTTTCTCAAACATATTCCCTGATTCCCCGAGTTTTCGTGCAGGAACTATGATAATACTAAAAAATGAAATATATCAAAAGAGTCAACCCAGACATACTATTTTAAAGAACCACCACCTCCACCAGCTACACATCAATATTAATGGTGAAAATATGCATATTATCAATGCATACTTTCCACAAAATCATAAAGACAAAACATCACTATCAAAAATACTATCCACAAACTTACAAAAATGGAATGATGACAAAATAATACTACTTGGTGACTTTAACCTCATCACAGACCCTCTAGATACGGCAAACCCTCAATCCTTCTCAAACACCTACGACAAAAAGACTTTTAAAACACTAGTTAATAATTTTCAACTAATAGACATATTTCGATACAAACATCCACACAAAGCAATCTATACATATTCACATCCAAAAGCAAAAACAAGAATAGATTATATAAACAACAATACCTTGAAGCACTTTGAAAACATTACACATCACACAAATTTGTACTCAGACCATAATAATGCACCAACCTTATCATTAAGCTATCACACACACATAAAATGGGATCAACACACATATAAAGTAAATAACTCCATCTTTCAACATCAACATGTAATATCCGAAATAGAAACAACATTGACCAATTGGACAATAAGAAAACAAAACTTTCAAAATACTCTTGAATGGTGGGATAAAGGAAAAGAAATACTTAAAAATAAGCTGATAGAGCTCTCACAGCAACTTGCAACGAGAAGCATATGACACAGCAAACCAACAACTCCAGATCTTAAACTCTAAGATTGAAGACGAATTTCATCCAAACCTAGTATCTGATCGAGCAAAATTTACCGATGTTATTGAACAATTTCACAATAACACGCAAGAGGAGCACAAATTCGCTGCAAAATACCTCAAAACGATTCAGAGCAAACAAGCAGAGGATTCTTTCTTCTTGAAACGAAAAGAGGTAAAAATAATACTATCACCGAACTACATACAGAGGACAATAAAGTTGTAACCAACAAAAATGACATCTTAACAGAAACACACAATTTTTACCATAAGTTATGGGGAATTGATGGAAAAATTGATCTAACTGAACAAGATGAATATCTAAACATTTTGAACCACACCACAATACATGCAGATGAAGCACAAGAAAATGAAAGACTAATAACAAAAGATGAAATTAAGATCGCAATTGATACATTAAATAAAAACTCAGCCCCAGGCTCGGATGGCCTCAGCGCAATCTTTTATCAAAAATGTTGGCACATTTTGAAATATGATTTGCTTGAAATGTATTTATACTAACTGTTTTCTAAAAACCCCAACGACAGTAACGATGAGAGAAGCCATAGTTAAACTTTTTCACAAAAATAGAGATAAATCATTGCTCAAAAATTGGAGACCAATCTCATTATTGAACACAGATTACAAAATTTTAAGTAAAATCCTAGCCAATAGAATCACGCCCTTAATGAAAACACTGATTCAACCCAACCAAAAATGTGGTCTACCGAACGACGAATTGAACACGCTACAATGAATATTCAAGCAGCCATCGAAGCAGCAAAACTAAAAAACAGGAAATTATATATAATGGTAACAGACTTTGAAAAAGCCTTTGACAGAGTGGAACATTCTTTTCTGTACAAAATACTCCAAAAAATTGGATTTAAGCCAGTGATGACTTCATACTTAACCCTTATATACTCAAACATCTCTAGTCGAGTTGAAATGAATGGAGCACTGACAAAAAAAATCGACATTAGGCGAGGCATCCGACAAGGATGCCCTCTGAGCATGCTCTTTTTTATAATATGCGCCGATGTACTCACACGCCGCATAGAGTGCAATGCATCAATAAAAGGCTTCTCCATAAATAAAAAAGCAGTAAAAATCGAACAATACGCAGACGACACAACGTTTATCACAAATAACCTTAATTCTATTACTGAAATACTTAAAGAATTAAAACTTTACCAACAAATGTCAGGACAAAAAATTAACGAAAATAAAACACAAATGCTTGTATCACAACCTGAGTTACAAAGTGAAGTACAGCAACATTACCCACATATTCAAATTCAAAATGAAATAAAAATCCTTGGAATCTTGTTAGGAAACAACAACAAAAAACTAGACACTCTTAACTGGGAAAAAGTGATAAAACAAACTGAAACGACTGCCAACATTCATAAATTTCGACCACTCTCCCTTATAAGAAAAATCACCATAATAAATACTCTCCTCGTGCCTATATCTCTTCACGGAATGGCCCGTTTCGGCGAGTCCGATTCGGCGAGTCCGATTCGACTAGTCCGATTCGGCGAGTTCCCTATTCGGCGAGAGCCTTTTTCGGCGAGTGCCCTATTCGGCGAGTTTTTGAAATTTTTAAAAGGAAATTATCGGGTACCGTAGCCTAATTACAATTGCCGTTTTTACATCGTTTTAACGTCGCTAAACGTTGAAATCGTGCAGAAAGGAATAAAAATAAAATGTTTGAACTATTAAATTAAAATTCGTCATGTCAGTTCAGTTATTTTTATTTTTGACCATCATATCAAAAACAATACACGTCAACATAGCAAAGGAAGAAGCGACAAAACGCGAACGTTAAAACGTGCTTGAATTCGTCATGTCAGTTCAGTTATTTTTATTTTTGACCATCATATCAAAAACAACACACGATACACGTCAACATAGCAAAGGTAGAAGCGACAAAACGGGAACGTTAAAACGTGCTTGAATTCGTCATGTCAGTTCAGTTGTTTTTATTTCTGATCATGATATCAAAAACAACTCACGTCAACATAGCAAAGGTTTAAAAAAAAGTAGAAGCGTCAAAACGCGAACGTTAAAACGTGCTTGTGACCGAAGTAAGTTATTGAGTTGAAAGAAATTTGGCAAGGTTGCATCACCTTCAAAAAAATTTAAGATATGAAGGAAAAATAAAACAAAGAAAGTGTCAGAAAAAAAATAATGTTTATGTCTATAAGTTAGTACTTTTGAATAGGTAAAATCATAGGCGCCTAACTATTTTTTTGGCCGTGGGGGCGAAAGCGTGTTTCATCAGCAGCAACGTAAATTCAGCGAAATGTCACGCAGATGGATGACGTAATTATGTTGTCACACTAGGATTGCTTTTATTGCCACACTCGGAGTTATCGCTACGTTCGACCTGCCGTTAATTATTATAAACAAAGCTCGACCCAAACACATGCTATGCGTCTGCGTTGGCTAGCGGTTGATGGACTGCTACTCTTTAAAGGGCTAGGAACATGAAAAAAAAAATTCTCTACAAAAGTGATTTTCTGATTTTATACGTGGTCAATAAGAATGCCTGAAAAAAAAAATTTTTTTTTGAGCTGTATTTGGGGTGGTTTGAGGGCCTTTTACTTTCAATTTCTGATAGTTGACGATCCGACACGCGTGACTGCGTAAAGGCGACTGTTGAGCGATGACGTTTCACCGGGAATTCTCTCGCGTCGATGTCAGATCGCACTGCAGAAATAAGTAATTCGGACAAGCAGCAAGTCAAGTTATTTGCTTTAACAAGTTAACAACGTTGTGTGGAGGCATTACAAGATTTTAGCAGCGGTTCTGATGAAGATGCTGAAGTATTTTGTGACTTTGGAAATAAACATCTTCCGATGCAATCTGATCACGACCATGTTCAACCGCACATGTTCGAGCCTTTGGCAAGCAGCTCGGAAGAGGAGATTGCAGTATGTGAAGCAATGGATTCTAATATTGAGCTTCAAACGAACAGCTTAAACTGGTATGTTGTCAGCGTTTGTATTTTTACAGACTAAATTCAAATAGCATTACACAATATAGATATCAATTGTAAACAAACATTTGTCTGCAGCCTATAAATGGTTTAAACTATGGAAAAGGCAATAACTTTTTTGCTGTGAAGCATTGCGCAATAGGCTACTCAATTTACTTTGAAGTTATCATCAACATGTGGACTTCTATAAACATTCCTTTTCAATCGATGCGACCAGTACGGTATTCAGCCCAAGCAATTCTATAAGTACCGGTAGTGGACTGCGTTACCCACCAGGTTTCAGTCATGACCAGTTGTCGAATTGTTCATTTCGAGAGGTCTTTTAGCCTAAATAGACATAGGGTAATGAAAAGCTGACTTAAAAATTTATGACACTGTTGGTTGAGAATTTTGGTTAAAGAAGGTTCACAGCTTTGTCCTTTCCCTGGTTGAGACTTTGGATTGAAGCAGACCACCACTTCCACCAATATCAAAACAGTGTTTATTTTAACACTACAGTACACAAGTGATATGCATGCCGTGTGGCTACTGCAATTTGATTATTTTTTTTATAAACTTACAGGTGCAAGTGCGATATCCTTCCAACAGTTGCGGAATGCAGGTGTTACACCGAGATAGAGTACATTGCCCGAAAAGTGAGAGAAGGACGGGAGACGTATGGCTGCGAAATAAAGTGCATAACAGAGCACCCTGGGTTTCAGGCAGTCTGTCTCAATGTGGATGTTTTAGAAATTGCCTGGCTATAGTACAAGCAGCAGTATGAGGTTGATGGGGCTTCCGAGCATAAGCGCCATAGACACACTGCATATAGGCAATTAGCCCGTTGGTGTTGGGGGCACCTTGGTCGAAACCTTACAGTGGTTCTTCTACCATGCGCAGTAACTTGCATAAGAACCCACTTCTCACTCCAAAACAATGATGGATGGATGGTCGTTTTATTTTTGTTTGGATGCGAAACGCCGAAACATACATAAAACAAAAACTGACAGTGTGCATCCAATGAGAGAGTGCGAAAGACCATAGCCCTGAAGGCGTAGGAGGTCGTCGAGTCTGCACTCTCTCATTCAAATAGTTATACAGGACGACGTATGAGGACGATTTCGTTGAATTTAAACTGTAGATATCTGAAGAAGCCATCTCATGTCTTAGGTTATATCGATATTATTGTTTTATACATAATGTTACGCTCATTAATAAAGTACTTTTCCAAGACGCGCCAATGTGTGTTTTCTAGTTTGATACAAATATGGTACAATAGGCTACTATGTTGCATAGTAAGTTATTTTATAGCGGTTAAGTATGTCTGCGATGGTATTAAGCAATAAGTCAAAGAAATGGCAATGGAGAAAAATGAAATCAATGAAAGATAAACTAATACGACCACCAATCCCAAACAAAAGCGAAATATGAAATAATATACCGTACGGCGCACATTAAAAAAACACAGAAGTACATCTAAAAGGTTATGAATTTTCACTGTTATTAACTGGTGCGCTTGTAAAAAAACGCGATATGTGATTGTTGACGACACTCTGTTTATCTGGACGCTTGACATTGTGACATAAAGGAGGAGGAGTTTCCCATGACAACTCCTCAGGAATGTCATTACTAGCATCTTCAACTCTTGAAGTCACTTGACCTATAAGTTCAGCAACGTAACCTGTAAAGCAAAGGATATAAAATATATTTCTAGGCAATGTTCATCGCGTAATTTAACCGAAGCAAGCAGCTGCAACTGTCGAAGAATAGCTGGCTTAGTGTTCAGGGACTAGCAAATGCTTATGAGTTTTAGAAACGAATAAACGCACTATTAGGTTGTTTAAGTAGACTCTTAGCACGTACTGTATTTCAATATTAGCAGACATATATTCTTACTGAAGGTACATTGTTGCATTGTCTTTTTTAGGGTGTGAGAACCTCCTTTGCCTTTTGGAAAGGAAAGAGAAAACTGCAAATTTCCACTTTTTGTTTTAGCTTGCTCCTTTCTGCTATTTTCATTGTAATGGAGGGCCGCAAGTAACAATCTAAAGTTAAATATAAGCGTTGATTACTAATGATGACAAGCTGTTTTTCAGCAACCTCATTGCATTATAACTCTATGGGCTTATTACATTCATAAAAGCCTCTTTAACAATGGATAGGCAGAATATTTACTGAATTGCTTACCTGCATTTCATGGCAGCATAACCAAAGTGAAACATTTTGGGTGCAAATTGATTGACAAGACTGTGGTAGGCCTCGATGGAAAACGTCTGCCCTTCCGGGGACAATTTCGTAACATCTTTTCGTAAATTCTTGCTTCCCAACAATCCTGTCAAACCTTCATAACATTCAGATCCTGAAAATAAAGAGTCTTGCTGCTAAATTTCACTTGTCAACTTACAACACTTAAAAGCCAAGTCGAAAATTGGACAAGGTAGTTTATCCAACACTGAGTGAATATGAGCAGTTAGCATGCTTTTGAAACAGCCTTCTTTTATGTCACTGCAATCACACTTGAGGTAAACAAAGACAATAAGTACAGAACGAACCTGCTGTGAAGTACTTCCTTTTCGCAAGTGGCATGAAGAAAACAACTCGCTGTGTCCAGTGTGGATGTCACATATGTGATTTGGCAGAGAGTCCCATTTAGCTAAAGCTAAATCACCATTTCCATCACTTGTCAAACCACACCAATACAGATGGTTTATAATGCTTTGTCGCCATTTCGAAACAAGCTCGAATCCCTTCTTCTTTTCTACAGCAACAAGTTTTTTCGAAAGACCTTAACCAAAGGAAATTTACAAAATTAGCGAGTTGCCTGCAGTATAAAATGGTTTATGAATGACTAGATTACTAAATGCTCCGTTGCAATAACTACTGCATTTAGCAAGATCATTTTTTGGCACAAACTAAACTACATACAAATTGAGTAGACTAATAGAGTTAAACTTGTCGCTTAGATCGTTAATTGTTTTATGGTTTTCTCTGCTTCAATGTTTAGCGCTTACCTTTTGCAACATGCCATATATCAAAGTAATGTGTCATTTCCATGATCTTCCCTAATCCACTTCTGTATCTGCAGGTGTCTGTCCGTAATCAATGTGCATATGTTGACTCTAGCACTAGAAAGGGTACGGAGACACCTTTTCAATCCCTCTCATTCCATGTGGTAACTTTCTTTGACCTCATTACTCTAAACACACATCTTACATTAGGCAGAACAGTAGTAACTACTGAGGGAAAAGATGTATATATTCTTTATATACAATGTCCATGTAAGTTTTGGGGAGCTTTCCATTACATTTGTGATTTGCGGAAATAGCAAAATTACGATACCAGAATTGTGGGTAACTCCATCAAATTAAAACAATGAAAACTATTAATACTACAAAAAGTGCTCAATGCTAAGCAAAAAAGCAAAGCAGAGCGAATTAAATCAAAATATAGTTATTACTATCTGAATTCTTAACAGTCTGTTTCACCTCAAACGGATCATCAGAAGAGTCTTCTGATGATCTGTTTGAGGTGAAACAGACTAATAATAATTAAATTATATATATTCATTTGGTGGATGAAAATACAACATAAGACATAACATAATTCAAGACACGATTTTGTTGCAAGTAGCATCATAAGAACATGTAAACTTACCTGGACAATTCCCATGCATAAAATACAGTTTTGCTCACATCCATCAAGGTATAGCCTTCATTGTAATCCTCATCCAAACATTCATGCATGTCTTCTTTACTTTCACTATGGATGGCAGTAGAAGATTGAATAAAATCCATTACCAGTACATTGAGTGGCTGCATCACTGCGGCTTATCGGTAGCCTACATTGCATTGGATACCTAAAACATTGCAGAAATCAATGGTGGCTGATACAGCAGGCAGAAATTATGTTAACTAGTATGTATGTTATGGTAAATAATGTTTACGGTACTATGATTGTGGTATTGTCTCAATGAAGGATTTGCTTTTTTTCATTATAACACTCACATTCATCTTTGATGACACTAAAATAACTTTAGTGGATCATTGAAAACTTTTAGCACATGTGGATTGTGGAACAATTTACCAGTAGCCTACATACAATATACTTCACTGCAGTACGGCACAATAAGTTATGTACAACTTGATGAAGAAGGAAAAAAAGAATTTATTTTAAACCTTGGGCAGTGTAGCATGATTATGAAATCGACTAACACCGATAGGCTAGCATCTTAGTAACCAAATTTATTACCTATATTATTATTATTATACTTCTGGTATTCAAAACAATAACGGTTTGGGTTCAATAACGGTTAACGGTTTGCAACTTTGCATTGTGGATTTATAAATATGGCTTCATAAATCATCAAAGGCGAATCTGTGTTTACAGCATTAGATTGTACGATACACAAGAACTACCGGTAGTGTCCTGTTCATCAATTGCTTCTTTTGTAACAGTAGAGTTTAGTATAGCAATGCAGCAGTGAGCACAATTGGAAATGCAGTCTAACCTAGGCTAGGCTGTAGAAACTTACCTGTCAGAAAACCCCAATTGTAGCCTACTTGTAGACTGGATTCTTCAAATTGGTCACTATTAAAGTGTACGAAACAAATCTGTGAGCTTGCTTCAGCCTTCCAATACTTTCGGTTTTGTTGAACAAATTTCTGCCACTTCACGTTTTTTCCCGTTATTTCAGGAAAACTTTCGCAAGTGCTGTAGCCTATTATAGCACACAATCACTAATTGGTCGTTGGTTAATTCTTGGTCGTTGGTTTGAATCTTCATCCTCGGCTTACTCAGTCTGAGAATGGAGATTCAAACCAACAGACAACAGTAGTTGTTTTTCAATCTCAGTGGCGAACCCTTTTCATTCAATGAAGTAGTGTGCCTGCCTCTGCACACTAGTTTGTATGAATGTGTAGTTACATTTACTGTGATGGGGTGGTGGCTGACTAGATGACTGCTTATGGTCTTTCGCTACCATCCTGATTGCGCCATAATCTAACCAACAGTTGTACAATGCATTGTTTTGACAATTACATTTTACTCTGATTATTTGTTAATATATTGCGCTGTTAAAACAAAATAAATTGTCTTGACTTGCTGCATCCCCAAACGACACATCTTCCAGGCATTTTTGCTCCAACAAATAACTTTTATAAACGAATTAACGGCTTACTTTGTAGCCTAAACCTCAACGAAGCAAATGAAACGTCGCTTTCAACTGTCTTTATGCAGTATATGTCTTTACATTGTCGTTTATTGTTTTTGCTGTGATGGTCAGAAATAAAAACAACTGAACTGAACAGTGAAAAACAACTACTATCGTTCATCAATTCACCGGTGTGACGTAGCAAGGGAATTTCCCGAAAACATTTTCGAAAAGGGGCTACAAAAACCTTATGTGTTGGATTCGTGATTTCAAAAAATAAAAACACACACTTTTAGCTTGTTTTAACCAATTTTGTTCATAGGGGTTGTTCTTGATACTATTCCCTACAAAAATAATCCAAAAAACCTTAATCGAAAAAATCATGTTCCTAGCCCTTTAAGCTAAGCACAACATAAAGTTTAGCAACGAACTAGATTTATTAGCAGAAACAAGAAACGAAAAGGTTTACTAAAAGGTATACTGTAAATGGAATGAAAATACTAACTTGATCATATGCTTGAAAATATACCTGTTGAAAGCAAAATCATTCATGTTTACATCAATTCAACAGCACGTCACCTTTAATAAATTTAAAAGTTACTGACATCCGTAAACAGCCCTTGAAAAATAGTTACAGAGAGACGTTTGATTAAGTTTTTGACTTGACATTGCTCCCTTTTCACTACAATATCGCAACTTATGGCTGACCAGCTTTCAAGTTCCAATTCGCTGTAATACGCCCGTTTTCGTGTTGCAGATGAAACAAAACATGGGCATATTCCCCGCCTTTGATCGGGTTTCCATGGCAACGGACGTGTGTGCGCCATGCAGTTTGCGCGAGTCCGTTGTTGTGTTGATTATGCCGCTTGTGCGACTGTGGGCAGTGCGGTTTGTACCAGCCCTTGCTACGTTGGTTAGTGGTAACCTGGGGCCGAGACTTCAAGTTCATTTTCACAGCAACCGATTCACTGCCGCGACAATTCTCTGCAGAGGTTTCGACTTCCGAAAGCGACAGCGAGGCTGTTTGCAAGCGCATTGAAAAGTTAAACGCACGCTGCGTCAACGTAGCAAATTATGTTGTTTTTGGGTGCATTCAACATCTGATGACATTGAATCGACGCAAAATGGTAGATTTTTGCTATGTCACAGGCAGCAAAATTAGTCATTTTTACATTGATTCAACGTCTGCAGACGTTAAATCAACGTAAACATGACAGATTTTTTTGTCTGGGGTGGGATTGTAGCATCGCTACTCGTTCTAGTGATTATTTACTGCGAAGCTGTTGCGGTTTGCATCTATTGTTTTATGTATCAATGCCGCATAAAAAGTTGCTCCCACGCGGAAATATGCGTGGGGGCCTGGTCCCCACGCATAGGCGCCGAGTTTTCAAAATAGCTGGGCGGGCGAACACATACTGTCACGTCATAAAGGTTATTTTGTGCGTTTTTCAAAAGGGCGATTTTGCTAGGTTGTTGGGCTAGCCTAGTTTTACATTTAAGTCTATGTCTCCTCTAACACGATTTGGAAACAAGTAATAAATATAATTGGTACGCAACAACGTCTGGTCCTGGTAATTCAATTCCGCATATTTTTTGTGATTGGTATGTGCGGGTTGCGGGACGAAAACTGCAATACTGTGCTAGTTTCATAATTACATTACTATTGTTGATACAACACGATAACACACACACAATACATCGGTGGGTTCATACGATAAGTCGCTCCTAGCGGGCGCACAGATAAGAAGTAATGCAAGATGCTGTAACAAGAAACAGAAACAAGATGCTGTAATGCAACGCTGAAGCGATTTTACGACAATTCAGCTCCCGAGAAGCCATCTAGCGATAAACTGCGCTATTGAACCGAGCTTACATTGAATCTACAATCAGAACAGTTATATAACGAAGGAGCTGACTTGCAACTAATGACAACCAACGGTTTCATCCCGCCAAACCAACAGGTGTGCACAGTTTAATATCAGTGACGTAACAGACACAACTGTGATGATTGGAGACGACAAAATAGAGCATTTTGGCAGCAGAGTTAATTGATAACGTCGTTTGAGAGAAAATTACTCCATTGAGGAACAATGCTACAGTTTTTAAACCGATTTAACATCTGGCGATGTTAAAACGATGTAAAAGCAGTGGAAATTGCGGTCAGACTTTTGCCGTGAATGAAGTTCCTCGCAGGTTTGCGCAATTTACTTGATTTATAGCACTGGGCTACGAGTGGCAGATTGGAGACAAACGGCGTGGCCGGACACTTTTGCTTGTTTAACGGCGAATCAACGTTGTTTAATGTTGCATGAGTGTAACAATGGCAATAATTGACGAAAACTAATCGCTTAATTAGTAGGTCTAGTAGGGCCTATCATATGGCGACAAAACCCTGCGAATAAGGTAAGTAGGCTGGTATCAGAAGGTGGCAGATGGTTACAGAAATTTTGGGACTTAAAATTGCATTAATTTTTTTTTTTAAATTCCTGAAATGTCCGGCGGGCGCGGCCCGCCCGCCCGCCCGGGACTCGGCGCCGGTGTCCCCACGGCTTAGGCGCCTATGGTTAAAATGATTAGTTTGGATCAACAAATGTGTGACCTACACTCCTACAGCTTAGATTGAAAGGAAATTATCGGGTAGGCTACCGTAGCCTAGTTATCCCAACCAGCAAAAATTTGTTCCAAGAACCCAGTTAGCCTAACAGTTCATTTTTACATTGTAGTAACAGAATGAAAAGGCTAACCAAATGTGTGGCCTATCGTTTTAACGTCGCTAAACGTTGAAATCGTGTAGAAAAGGGTGCTTTTGCTGACTAGGATACGTTGAAACTGAGAAACATTCACAGAAGCCCTACGATACGTTGCATTTTTAAGATAATGTATTCAGACGTTGAATCAATGTACAAATGAAATGTTATGCTAAATGGGTTCTTGGAACAAAGCGTAGGGCTTCTGTGAATGTTTCTCAGTTTCAAAGTATCCTAGTCAGCAAAAGCTCCCTTTTCTACACGATTTCAACGTTTAGCGACGTTAACACGATAGGCCACACATTTGTTTAGCCTTTTCATTCTGTTACTACAATGTAAAAATGAACTGTGTTCTTGGAACAAATTTTTGCTGGTCGGGATAACTAGGCTAGCTACGGTACACGATAACTTCCTTGCAATCCAAGCTGTAGGCCACACATTTGTTGGTCCCAACTAACTTATAGACATAAACATGATCTATTTTTTTTTTTTTTTGTAACATTTTCTTTGTTTTATTTTCCCTTCATATCTTAAATTTTTCTGAAAGTGTTGCGACCGTGCCAAATTTCTTTCAACTCAATAACTTACTTCGGTCACAAGCACGTTTTAACGTTCGCGTTTTGTCGCTTCTACCTTTTTCTACACCTTTGCTATGTTGACGTGTATTGTTTTTGATATCATGATCAGAAATAAAAACAACTGAACTGACATGACGAATTCAAGCACGTTTAAACGTTCGCGTTTTGTCGCTTCTACCTTTGCTATGTTGACGTGTATTGTTTTTCATATGATGGTCAGAAATAAAAACAACTGAACTGACATGAAGAATTTTAATTTAATAGTTCAAACATTTTATTTTTATTCCTTTCTGCACGATTTCAACGTTTAGCGACGTTAAAACGATGTAAAAACGGCAATTATAATTAGGCTACGGTACCCGATAATTTCCTTTTAAAAATTTCAAAAACTCGCCGAATAGGGCACTCGCCGAAAAGGGCTCTCGCCGAAAAGGGCTCTCGCCGAATAGGGAACTCGCCGAATCGGACTAGTCGAATCGGACTCGCCGAATCGGACTCGCCGAATAGTAGCAGACCCATCTCTTCACATGGGAAGGGTTCTTTACCCACAAAAAAAGCATATCCAATCCTTAAACAAAATCTTATACAATTTTCTATGGTATCCATCTCCAATTGAGCAATTAAGCAGAACAAAAATCATTGCAGAAGTTAAAAACGGAAGATTAAAAATGATTGACATAGAAACAAAATTTCAAACCAGTAGAGCTGACAGAATTAGACACCTGTCCACACTCGATAAAGCTACAGAACTATGGTATGAGTGGGCAAAGTACAATCTAAACTATAAAATAAGGCACATCAACCAAAAATTATATAACCTACGTGAACCACACTCTGATTGCCCAAATTCGTTTTATTCTGATATTTTCCGCACTTTTCTCCAACTCCGAAAACACAATCTTGACTGGACTGATATATCATATAATACAATATACACAACCCTAAAAACACAAAAAGAAACTAAAACTGAAATTAAGAGCCAAAACAATGAACCAATAAGCTGGTCAGAAATGCTCCTTATGAAGAAAAATATCAAACCATACTTTTCAAACTCTGATATATCGATCTGCTATCGAATAGCACATTCAGCTTTTAAATGGGGCGATTTTTACAAACAATCTAACTCATGGCGTTGCAGCCAGAACAAAATTACTCAGTGCAAATTTTGCAAAATGGCTGTTGACAATATAAAACACCTGTTAACTGAATGTACCTTCACGAAATCAATTTGGAAAAAAATAGAAAAGCTATATCATTCAATAACAAAACAAAAGATTAAACTTACAACTGATATAATCCTATACAACCATTTTTCAAGCAGACAACCTACTAATTCTGCTGATCCTAAATACAGTTAAGAGTACCATAATTAAAAATAAAATTTCACTAGACATTGGAGATAAATATATGTGGGACAACAAAAAATTTACCAAAACAACCCTCTGGGTTATTAAAACAAAAATTAAAGAATATCTTCAAAGTGACACCTCTGTAATACCGACGCCCCTTACAAACTCCCCACACTGTAGCATAAGTCGAAAATGACAACTAAGAATCCAATGTTCTCGAAAGAATTCTGCTAATAATTGAAATCGTTTGCAGTGTATGTACCTGACTTGTGAATTTTATGAAATGCGCCATAGTAAATGATACTTATTCACACATGCCATCTGCATGTAGCATCATTGCACTACAAGAGAGCAATGAGGCAACATGCAGATCCTTCTTCGTTTATGCAATTGCATGCATTACATTATATTCCTACTTATTGATTTGTTTATTTTTTGGCTACAAATGTGCGTTGTGGAATGCACAGTAACATAAACACTTTTATTGTGACTTGTAATGTGTTACCTACCTGCCTGCGCAATGCATCTGATTTAATGTCGAACACAACAACGCCTTCTGGCATATGCATGATAAGAATATCTTTTGGGCTGCTATTGTATGAACGTTAGGGTGTACCAAAAAAACCTTACTTTCACTGATCTTGCTGTTGGCTGGCAAAAAGTTGTGTTTGGGGTCAAAACTAATGCTAATATAAAAAATTTTAAATTGCATTGATGTTTGACGCCTATTTTCTTTACGTTTCCATGGAAACAACCCAAATTTTTAAAAAATGGCGGAGCTTGAAAACCACTATAGTTAGAAAGCTCTAATACACACCAAAAGTTCCAGAACACCAATATTCCTATGAGTGTTTAATACATTTTATGGGTCTAGGTAATGTAGTTTTTTAGATATTTCCTAAAATAGCGTTTTTGTAAAAAATCTAGTTAATTCACTCTAAAAATTGTTTTATACAAATTTTTGCTACAGCTGGCTAAAGTGGCAATGTAACAATCACACAGTAGTCTGGCAATGTAAACAAAAAATTAAAGTATATAATTGACTAAAAACTTAAATTACCGGTATACATACAGTATATACATACATTGTATAATACCTGAAAAGATTTATGCAGTAAGCAATACTATTTTACTTCCTTTGACAATGCTCAAGACAAAAGGTATACCAGTGGTCAGGTACCTGTGTAGTCGTAATGTGATATGCATTGTTTTATGCATCATATCAATGGAAATCAATGTTGCTTGATTTGTAGTTTTTACAAGTATAATACAGTTTCATTCCTTTTTTAGTAACTCTTTCTGATGATGTAGCAACTGTGGCTTGTTTTTGTCTCAATCCTTTGATATTCTTTGAAATGTTTTGTTTTGCTGTAGAATTCCAGGTGAGTTTGTCATAAAATTCAGTAAGAAGACCCAATGTTCGTTCAGATGCATCATTGACAACTGGGATTGCTTTGATTATATTTCTTACCTTTAAGTACAGTAGATGTTTGTGCCAAAACTTGGGATTAGCTGTTAAAAAACTTGTATCTAATTTGAGCAAATTGAACCAAGTCCATGAGTCTTTTCCTATAAGGTTGTGGAGTTGAGTTTGTTGTTGAAGAACTGGCATTTGCTGGATTCTGGTTTTTGGAAGTTTACTTGATTTAAATACTCCATCATACTTTAAAAGTTCTCTAGCCATTTTCTGTTTCTGAGTGAAGGAAACATGATCACTGAATAGTGCAAAAATAACTAGGCGCTCAGAAAGGTACCACAAATGTTTATCAAACTTTGTCAAATATGCTGAAAGTATTTCAATAAAAAGTGGAGGTATAGTTGCAGAATATTTTTGCATCTCTTTCATATCATTGCTTAACTGGCAATGTAGTTTTAAATCATTGATTGGAGAATCAAGAGAATTGGATGCAGTAAACCAGGGCTCTATATGATAAAATACTAGAAAAACTGCCAGAGATGAGATTTCATTCAATGTTGCTTCAGATACCAGATTTAACTTCAGCAATTGTGATTTGAATGAAGATATTTTCAAAGAATATATTATTGATATTCTACTCATCCAATGAGCATGATGTGATGCTCCTGGAGCTTGAAAATGGAACACTTGTCTGGTATCCTGGCAGTTTTTCTAGTATTATATCATATAGATCAGTGGTTCTTAACCTTTTTTTCCCCAGCGCCCCTTTTCAGAGATTTCCATAGTCTGGCGCCCACCATAATATAAGGGCTGTAGCCTACTAATGACATTTTCTTCCAAGACTATAAGGCTAGCCTACAGCCAGTAGTAATTAGTTATTAGTTAGTAAGAAAAAACTAGTTTAAGCCGATGTTAGTTTTAATACTAAAAAATCAGCACAGATGTGCCTTAAGGCTCTTAACTTAAAAGTCTTAAGGCACATCTCTGCTGATTTTTCAGTAGTTAGTAAGAGTTACACTAATAACCATTATTGACTGACTATTATTATGACCAGTCCTTATGGTTTGCTTGCACTGCCTGCCCGCTGTCCCTGCCAAAAGCTGACCACAAAATGCCATTTACTTACTACAAGGAAAGGGAAACAATGCCCATTATCAACAACAAAAGCCATGCACAACACCATCCGACGTCCACGCTTGTCGGATGGTGTTGTGCATTGTGCTGTATAGGCCAACATAGAATGCTCTGAGAGAGAATCACTACTTCCCTTGTTAAACACAATCTCTATACTGTATATAGCTCCTCATCCTCGGTGGATTCTCGTACCCCCAGCAGAACTACTAAAGCAAATTTGCAGTGAGGAAAATATCGTTACACCTTCTAAATGTAGCGCCCCCTATAACGCCCCCTGAATATTTCCGCCCCTCTAAAAGTTAACAGCGCCCACTAGGGGGCGGTAGCGCCCAGGTTAAGAACCACTGATATAGATTATAGAGCCCTGGTTTACTACATCCAATTTTCTTGATTCTCTAATCAATGGTGGTTTAAAACTACATTGCCAGTTGAGGAATGATATGAAAGAGATGCAAAAATATTGGGTCCACGTCTATTAGGCGCTGACAGTTAGGCGCTGGTCTAATAGGCGCGCACACTGTGGCGTCTGGATATTTAGGTGCGGAGCACTGTGGCGCCCGGTCATTTAGGTGCTATTCCTAGTAAAGTCTGCAGATTGTATCAGCTTGGCAGGTAGGGGCATAGGGCAATGCTTTTCACACAAAATATTATATTGAACAGAAAAATATGTTGTTTTGTTAATGCGTGTGCGTTGTTGGTCATGGCTTCAGTGAGTGAAGTTGCTTAAACCGGCAATGGTTTTTCACACAAAATGTTAAATTGAACAGAAAAATATGTCATGGCTTCCGTGAGTGAAGCTGCTTAAACCGGCAATGCTTTTTCACACAAAATATTATATTAAACAGAAAAATATATGGGTGAAGCTGCTTGAACCGGCAATGATTTTCACACAAAATATTATATTATTACCGTAGCCAAAAAAGGACAGGCAAAGACTATGGATCTGCCATGATTTACGACGTAGGGATACTTCCGTAGGATTACTTCCAATAATGTTCGGAAGCTTGAATAATTTATTGATAAAGCTTTCACCAACGCAAACCTGGACTAACAACAAATAAAACAATAATAAATCAATAAAACAACAATATATTTTTCTGTTCAATATAACATTTTATGTGAAAAGCATTGCCGGTTTAAGCAGCTTCACTCACGGAAGCCATGATATAATTTTCTGGCAAGCTGCCAAGCTGTTACAATTTACAGACTTTACTAGGAAGAGCACCTAAATGACCGGGCGCCACAGTGCTCCGCACCTAAATATCCAGACGCCACAGTGTGCGCGCCTATTAGACCAGCGCCTAATTGTCAGCGCCTATAAGACTTGCTCCCAAAATATTCTGCAACTATACCTCCACTTTTTATTGAAATACCTTCAGCATATTTGACAAAGTTTGGTAAACATTTGTAGTACCTTTCTGAGCGCCTAGTTATTTTTGCACTATTCACTATTCAGTGATCATGTTTCCTTCACTCAGAAACAGAAAATGGCTAGAGAACTTTTAAAGTATGATGGAGTATTTTAATCAAGTAAACTTCCAAAAACCAGAATCCAGCAAATGCCAGTTCTTCAACAACAAACTCAACTCCACAACCTTATAGGAAAAGACTCATGGACTTGGTTCAATTTGCTCAAATTAGATAATATACAAGTTTTTTAACAGCTAATCCCAAGTTTTGGCACAAACATCTACTGTACTTAAAGGTAAGAAATATAATCAAAGCAATCCCAGTTGTCAATGATGCACCTGAACGAACATTGGGTCTTCTTACTGAATTTTATGACAAACTCACCTGAAAATCTACAGCAAAACAAAACATTTTAAAGATCATATCAAAGGATTGAGAGAAAAACAAGCCACAGTTGCTACATCATCAGAAAGAGTTACTAAAAAAAGAATGAAACTGTACTTGTAAAAACTACAAATCAAGCAATATTGATTTCCATTGATATGATGCATAAAACAATGCATATCACATTACAGCTACACAGGCACCTGACCACTGGTATACCTTTTGTCTTGAGCATTGTCAAAAGAAGTAAAATAGTATTGCTTACTGCATATATATACTGCATGTATACCGGTAATTTAAGTTTTTAGTCAATTATATACTGGGCCATTCCGTGTCAATTCACACAGTCAAGAAAATCAACCTCTTCGATTTTCTTTAAATTTTACACACCCTTTCGCTATCCTATATAATGAACAACTAGAAAATTTGAGTGAAATTTATTCAGAAACACGAGAGTTATAAAGCATTTAGTTTAGGGGGGTCTGCCAAGGGGGCACAATTTTTTTTATTTTTGGCCATGTTTGAAGCCCTATTACTGCTAAACTAAATTAGATAAGAACCCAATTTTTTTACAGGTGATAGTACTTCTGCCAAATATTGAAAAAACAACATCGTTCACATTGTCACTCTAAAAGGTCAAAGGTTATAGACATCCAAAGTTGACCGTTTCCAGCTCTCGGCTAAGATTTTCCAAAATTTTAAAACCTTGCCAAGACCCTATTTTTGATTGGTTTTGGCTGAAATTTAGTAGAAATGTTATTTATAGGATTCTCTATGAACAAAGAAAATTTTAGTATGAAATATTAAAGGGGTTGGGAGGTATTTAATATGTGAAACATGGGTCGAAATGAAAAAAAGCAAAAAGTGGGGTCCTTTTAATACCCCGGTTACCCATGACCCCAGTGAACATTTGCACTGAAATTTTTTTCACATATTTACTAAAATATGACAAGTCTACCATGCAAAATTGATCCATGGTTCTCAATGTTTTCTTATAGAAAGTATATATTCGTCAAAGTTTGGACAAAAACGCTAAAAATTAGAAATGAAAAATTCAAGGGGAGTAGGGGTGATCATCATTTTATCTTGGTATTGGCTATATAAAGTGTTCTTGATGACAGTAGCAATATTATGTGCTTGACAAATGACAATGTAGAATAATTTTTGCAAGACGTTTTATGCATAAAGTTTAAGAGATTATTATCTTTATATATGTGTTTTGGTTACACTGTCCGATATCATTTTGTTTGATCTTTTGGTATTAAATTGTTTTTAATTGCATGAAGAAGAAGTATGTAACATCAGAATGCCACGTTAATGCAAGCCGTAGTACCTGATAAGCTGACATACACAGACTATTTGGAAAATTGGTGTGTTCTATAATTCTACCAAAGAATGCATGATGAGTTTGTGCAATAATTGCTCTTGCAGAGAATGTTTGAAGAGCTACTTAATTGATACATTCAGCAACGAGTATGATCTTGATGATACAATAAGGGACAAGCAATGGGCTCATACTGATAGAACAACAATTAACTGAGCAGCTAAAAAGCCTGGATGACTTTATTGAATCATTGTGTGACACCTTTCTTGCTTTTATTTATTTGCATCAAGCTCAACTCAAGATGGTCAATATTATAATTGAACATAAAAAGTAGAACAAAGCAGATACTCAACTCCGAAGAGCTGAGTTGTAATGTACCAAATACAGCTTTGAAGACCCATCACTTCATTAGCAAATCACAATCAAGTTAATTGAAACAAAATTTAGCTGATGATGAAGTCGTAGTACTACTTGATTTTGCTGAGAACTACTCATTTATTGTCCAAGATGCCGTGCAAGGGATCCATTGGGACAACACTCAGGCAACCCTTCACCCTTATGTAATATAGTACAAAAAAGATGGAGCTTTAACATTAAAAAATTTGGTTGCAATATCAGATCACTTGGAACATTCAACAAGCACAGTGCATGCATTCATTAACCAAATAATTCCAATTATCAAATCACTTGGTAATGTGAAAAAAATACTTTATTTCAGCGATGGTGCATTGGTGCTGCTTCACAATACAAAAACCGCAAAAATTTCATCAATCTTTGCCATCTGATTATGGAATTGATTTCATCAGATTTTGGAATTGATGCTGAGTGGCATTTCTTTGCTACATCTCATGGCAAAAGTCCATGTGATGGAGTTGGTGAAACCACCAAAAGATTAACTGCACGTGCAGTCGTGCAAGTCTTCACGCAGCAATCAAATTCTCACACCACAAAATCTTTTCCAATGAGAGCAAGATCACATTTCTGGGTTTGAATATATTTGGGTTTCTTCAACTGAAATTCAAGACCTCTACACAAAATTTGAATTGGAAAAGCGATATGCATTGTGTAAAACAATAACAGGCACGAGATCACATTATAGTTTTACTCCACAATCATTTCAGTCTTTGAAATGCGTCGACTGTCAAATGATATTTCACATACCTTTGTGGATGTGGCACGAGGTCAATCACAACTCCAAGAAGATGATGCAAGTATAGGCCAATGTGTAGCTTGCAGATATGATTCTGATTGGTACATTGGCATTATTAGTAAAAAAAGCTATGAATAAGCAAGACTTCAATGTTCAGTTTATGATACTTAACAAAAGCAACAAATGTTTAAACTGGCTCAGACATCAACAAACATGCTGGATTCTATTTCATGACATTATTTGTTCAATTACTGTGCCGAGTATCCATGGTTCTTCTGGACAACAGTACAAACTGAGCAATGAAGATTATGACAAAATTTTCCATTTTGTCCAATGACAATGAGGACCACGTCCACATGGTACATTACAGTTGTCAAATGTAATAACAATTGCTAGAAACACAATCAAAAATACACTTCAAATGTTTTCTAGTACCGTATGTATAGTTCAATATTGTTACATTTTTTTTTTAATTTTTTATTTGTAACTTTTAACGTTTTTCTCCAAACTTTGACGCATATATGGGTCAGATGCATCAATTTTGTACCCTGTAGTCTCCAGAACGCATTTTTGCAGTTTTGGTATTTCTTAAGGTTTCAGTCTACTTTTTTAGGCTTTAAGTTACAGTTTAGATACGTGCCCCCCCTATGTAATGCTAATTTTCAATGGAAATTGTTAACTTCTTAGCAAAAATTTTGGATTTATCACAAAATTGCCCACTTTTTTTGGATTTTTCACGTTTTTACTTCTGTAATTCCCTTGTGATTTTTCACAGGCAAATACTGCAGTGCTAAACTGACTTTTATTTAACACTGTGCAGCTTTAAATACATTTTAATGTTGAAATGACACTGGCTTTACAATTTTGGCCTTGTATTTTTCTCAATTTTACGAATCTGCAATTTTGGCTCCACTATGTTGTAGTCTCCAGAACGACCCATGGTACTACTCTACCAATGCCTACTCTGTGCTCCTGTTTGGGTGTAAAATGATGCAAACTTATATATAAACAAACCTACAAAACAAGAAAACGGATTTACTAAAAAGTGTGATAATAGTTCACTCTTCTATGGAAGCTATTTAGCCTGGCTCCAAAATTGTGTAGTCTCCAGAACAAACTTTAACAAAAAATGTATGCTTCCCTGTTTAAAATGGCAAACATTCTTCCAGTATGTGATGGACTAGTATGCTCACTTAGCAGGATTTCATAGAGAGGACTCGGAATAAATAAAAGATTAGGAATTTCTTTCTTATTGAATTTGTCTGTAGTCTCCAGAACACTGTAGTCTCCAGAACTTTTTTTTTTTCTTTTTTTTTGTAAAACCAGTAAGCACTCTTTTGTACAGTTATTTTTACATGTAATGTTACTATAAAAGTTGCTCATAAGAAATGATACCTGTTGAATCATTCTGAAACCTATTTTTGATCTTAGAGAACATAGATACAGTTAAAGTTGTTAAATTTTAATTTAGCTGTGATTGTGAGGTGCTTTTTACGCATATTTGATTGGCAATGGCTCCATATGAAAAAAGTATTGCTATTACTATTGCTAGCATATGATTTATTACTACCTTGAGGTCAAACAATACATGACTTTGGCTGAAGTATCAGAATATTTAGGTACATTATCGCACAACTGCAGTAAACCTGCTAGAAACTGATAAAATGGGTATACTCACACTGATATTTAATTTTCAGTATAAAAACACGATATTTTTTGGGGGCAGTCTTTTGATTTAGTTGGTAGAGAAGTATCTCAAGACTTTTAAATCAAAAGTTTATGGCACCAAGCATTCTGAATTTTTTCTCCGTTCTGGAGACTACAGGTACAAAATTGATGCATCTGACCCATATACTTCATGTAAGAAAACACTGAGAACCATGGATCAATTTTGCATGGTAGACTTGTCACATCTTGATGAATTTGAAAACAAAATTTTGGTTGCTGTGTATGTCAGCTTATCAGGTACTACGGCTTGCATTAACTTGGCATTCTGATGTTACATACTTCTTCTTCTTCATGCAATTAAAAAAAATTTAATACCAAAAGATCGAACAAAAAGATATCGAACAGTGTAGCTAAAACACATAAAGATAATAATGTCTTAAACTTTATGCATAAAACGTCTTGCAAAATTATTCATAGATCTACAATTGTCATTTGTCAAGCACATGATATTGCTACTGTCATCAAGAACACTTTATATAGCCAATAACAAGATAAAATAATGATCACCCCTACTCCCCTTGAATTTTTCATTTCTAATTTTTAGCGTTTTTGTCCAAACTTTGACGAATACTTTCTATAAGAAAACATTGAGAACCATGGATCAATTTTGCATGGTAGACTTGTCATATCTTAGTAAATATGTAAAAAAAATTTCAGTGCAAATTTTCACTGGGGTCATGGGTAACCGGGGTATTAAAAGGACCCCACTTTTTGCTTTTTTTCTTTTCGACCCATGTTTCACATTACATACCTCTCAACCCCTTTAATATTTTACACTGAAATTTTCTCAGTTCATAGAGAATCCTGTAAACAACATTTTTACTAAATTTCAGCCAAATCCAATCAAAAATAGGGTCTTGGCAAGGTTTTAAAATTTTGGAAAATCTTAGCCGAGAGCTGGAAACGGCCAACTTTGGATGTCTATAACCTTTGACCTTTTAGAGTGACAATGTGAACGATATTGTTTTTTCAATATTTGGCAGAAGTACTATCACATGTAAAAAATTTGGGTTCTTACCTAATTTAGTTTAGCAGTAATAGGGCCTCAAACATGGCCAAAAATAAAAAAAATTGTGCCCCCTTGACAGACCCCCCCCAAACCAAATTCTTCATAACTCTCGTGTTTCTGAATAAATTTCACTCAAATTTTCCAGGTGTTTATCATATAGGATAGCGAAAAGGTGTGTAATATTTAAGAAAAATCAAAGAGGTTGATTTTCTTGACTGTGTGAATTGACACGGAATGGCCCTACTTTAATTTTTGGCAGTGGCTATTTGACCGGCTCCGGTCTTTGAATCTGAAACACTATTTGACCGGTCATGACGTCACTAAACAGACACTTTTTTTCTTTTTCTCTTCAAAGCAAAAGACGAGATATGCCTATATAAGTTCTAAATTGGATAACGTTATTCAACTCGGTACGTGCCGCGTGGGATACGTCTCCGCTTGTCATACCAGAGGGAATGAGTTCGATACTGCCAAGAGACGTTTTTCTTCTTTCAATTAAATTTTGACCAGTAGTGCATTTTTGTAGTCAATTTTTAATTTGACTAAGCCCTACAGCCCAATTTTTTATGTCTTTTCAAATGTGAGTCTTAAAGTTAGAGTTTAGAGCTGGTATACAAGTCCCCGCCCTGGTTAAAACAGCAATGACGTCACGGAGGAGGTATTGACCAAAAAAATAGTGGAAAAGTAGGGTGAAATCAGTTAACCATGACGATAAAAATCATACAAGTGTCCGCCTTTTCTAAATTAGTTGTGATTTGCTTGTTTCTGCTTCGATTTTAACAATTGAAACATCCCTGCAAAGCACAAGATCTCACCTACACAAAGCAATGTAATACAGGCCCGAAAAACACCACATATCTCCTTAGAAAAGAGTTAAACTTGACCGAGTTTGACCATTTATCCGAAGAATACTTTTAAAGATACCAGCATATAATCAAGAACATATCTCTGTCGTTTCTGCTTCGATTTGAACAGTTGAACCATTGCTTGAAAGCACAAGCTATCGTCTACCCAAATAAAGGTAAGCCAGACTCTAAAAGTTAAAAATATTTCCTAGGTAAAGAGTTGAACTTGACCGAGTTTAACCATTTATCCGAAAAATACTAATTTAGAAAAGGCGGACACTTGTATGCTTTTTATCGTCATGGTTAACTGATTCCACCCTACTTTTCTACTATTTTTTTGGTCGATACCTCCACCGTGACATCATCGCTGTTTTAACCAGGGCGGGGATTTGTATACCAGCTCCGAGCAAAAATATAATGCGTCGTTCAGCATACACGGTCACTAGGGTGGCTCTTAAAATTGAGTTTTTGAATTTTGCTTGGGACACCCTTTCAAATGGTGAGGTTGCCAGAAAAAATAACTCTTGCAAATTTTTTTTTAATTTGAAGTTGATTTAGAGGTGGCCCTCCCCCCCTAAAGTTCTGTGCCCTCCCTCGAAATACCAAATCTGCGTATCTCGAAAATCACTTGAACTAGAGATACGGTTTTTGTGTTAAAAGATGCAGAAAACATGGTTTTCTATCTGCTTTCTGAACATTGAATGCATCTATCCTGAGTAGAAAAGCAGTTATTTAGAAAAAACGCATTTGAGCAAATCTTGATTTTACAACCTTTTTTGTGACCACGAAACCGTCTACAAAATTTCGTTTTTTTTTCTTAATTTTTGCACCTTAGAGGGAACACTGGTAACGATATTCATTTCAAAATGTAATTCTGGTCAGTACTGCAAGAAGCGATATTATCGACAATATTTTACATATTGCCTTGCGTATCGTGACAGGATGTCTGCGACCTACACCATCGGACAATTTCCCTGTCCTTGCAGGCAACCATCCAGCTGAGTTTCGTCGCGAAGAAGCCATCCTGTCTCTTTCTCGCCGCACTACGAACCCCAACCACTTGCTTCACTCAAGTCTCTACGAGTCTGTGAGCGAGCAATCGAGCATCCTCGACAACTGAAATCGAGACACCCATTTGTATGTGACGCACAACTCCTGATGAAAACCGCTGAAAACCAATCCATCAGCGCGGCTACCTGGGAGGACAACAAATGGAGCTCAGAGTGGAAGAAGAACTCCTCAAGGCTCTAAAGTTTTATCTCCGACACCAGCCCCCATCCAACCGGAATGCATAATTTGCCAAGAAAGGCCTGGGTGCGGCTCAACCGCCTGTGTACTGGGCTATTGGAGTCAGACTATTCCGCTCAAACATGCACAAATGGGGGATGGCTCCATCCGTAATCTGTGAGTGTGGCAAAGAGGAACAAACCACAGACCACACCATCTGTAACTGCGCCAAATGGTGTGCGTGGTCTGCTTGAACTGGATGACGAATCAATGCATTTGCTGCTCGACACCTGCTCAAGCATCTAAACCGCATCGCCACTGCCCAAGGGTGGTAAAAGACAGAGCCCCTTGACCCCTGGAGTAACAAAGAAGGTTTAAACGAAGAAGAATCGACAATATTGTTCTTGTTGTACTTTGGAAACAGTTTCCTGTGTTCAGTAACAACTTGCAAAAGAAACTGAAGTTGGTACTCATCTTCAGTTAAGAGTTTGTTAAAATCCTGGATTAGACTTAAAGCAACTCCTCTCTCTGCTCTGTCATTGACTACTGAAAGTCCCTTCGCCATGTGTAAAGCTTGAATAAATGCACCATCTTCAGTCCAATGAGCAGGATCCTTTGAAAGTATAATTATTGCTTCATCTTCACCCAACAGCTGAAGAAGCCATTTTGAATTAGAGGTGCAATACTGTTCTAGACCCTTATTGCTAAGAAACGCATCTACTTTGATGCTTGGTCTCCTTGGTGGACGTTCTGCTGTTTCATTTAACATGGTTGCCACCATTAGCTTTTTACTTTCCACAGACAATCGAGAATCAAACAAGACTAGTTCAACCATTTCTTCGGACAGATACCATAAATGCAGACCAAGCTTTTTGCATAAATCGCCTTCGCCATCCAACAAGTGCGATGCATAGCACCTGAAGCTTGAAAGCGGATTCCACGCTCAGGAGTTTCTCCAAGGACTATGACAAAAAACGGGCATTTTAGCTATGCATGAATGCATAAAAGTTTAGGAATACTTATTTCGTTTATTGCTTTACCAGTTTTACAGGTTAGTTTATGAACTTTGTTTATTGAATAGCTTGGGCCACAATACTTGTTTAGCACTGTTTTGTGCTAGAATACCGAAAACAGGTTTTTTCTAAATAACTGCTTTTCTACTCAAGATAGATGCAATCACTGTTCAGAAAGCAGATAGGAAATCATGCTTTCTGCATCTTTTGACACAAAAACCATATCTCTAGCTCAAGCAGTTTTTGAGATATGCAGATTTGGTATTTGGGAGGAGGGCACAAAATTTTAGAGGGGGAGGGCCACCTCTAAATCTACTTCAAATTCAAAAATTTTTTGCAGGAGTTATTTTTTCTGACAACCTCACCTTTTAAAAGGGTGTCCCACACAAAATTCAAATTATTTTTATTTTTTGCCAAATAAGAGCCACCCTAACGGTCACATCCTCTTATGACGAACGGAAAGTTACCCAGAGTAATTCTTAAATTCCAGCAAATTAAAAAAACTCTAACTTTACGACTCACATTTGAAAAGACATAAAAAATAGGGCTGTAGGCTACTCAAATTAAAAATTAACCACAAAAATTCATTTCTGGTCAAAATTAAATTAAAAAAAAAAAACGCTTCCTGCAGTATCAAACTCTTTCCTTCTGGTATGGCAAGCGGAGACGTTCCCCACGCGCCACGCATCGAGTTGAATAACATTGTGCATTTTAGAAGTTATATAGACACTTCTCGTCTATTGATTTGAAAGAGAAAAAGAAAAAAAGTGTCTGTATAGTGACGTCATGACCGGTCAAATAGTGTTTCAGATTCAAAGACCGGAGCCGGTCAAATAGCCACTGCCTTAATTTTTTGTTTACATTGCCAGACTACTGTGTGATTGTTACATTGCCACTTTAGCCAGCTATAGCAAAAATTTGTAGAAAATAATTTTTAGAGTAATTTAACTAGATTTTTTACAAAAACGCTATTTTAGGAAATATCTAAAAAACTACATTACCTAGACCCATAAAATGTATTAAACACTCATAGAAATATTGGTGTTCTGGAACTTTTGGTGTGTATTAGAGCTTTCTAACTATAGTGGTTTTCAAGTTACGCCATTTTTTAAAAATTTGGGTTGTTTCCATGGAAACGTAAAAAAAATAGGCGTCAAACATCAATAAAATTTAAAATTTTTTATATTAGCATTAGTTTTGACCACAAACACAACTTTTTGCCAGCCAACAGCAAGATCAGTGAAAGTAAGGTTTTTTTGGTACACCCTAATGAACGTACTTGTTAGATGACCGTTATTGTGGAGATAAAACACTAGCCCCAAACATAAAAGTGATATCATAGCCACAATGAATTTCCAAATCAATCGCATGCTTTTGATCTCTTAATTCAGGTATAACTTATACTGTGCAACAGATTGGTATCAATAATACGATGTCATTCACCAATTGTTTCTTTTGTATTGTTTACTTACCTAATTGAGCCTTCAAGATTAGAAATCACATGCTCAATGTATTTACATTTGGTAATACTGTACAACTGTTTTTACTTTTGAATGAAAAAAAACAAAAAAAAAAACAAGCCTCATGGGAGAAACTCGTGTTTAAAGTAAATGTTAATTATTGATTCTATCTTTTGTTAAGGCTCTCACTCCTAAGGAGGTTTTCAATCGAATGAGTAAAGTCCAGTCTGATTCAGCATATTTTCATATGTATTTTCAATATCCAGGGCGAGACTATTTACATCAAAATAAGTCTATTCCAGATAGTTAACTACAGACTAGTTCGTCGATAAAAACATTTCTACCTTATGAGACCTTATTCAAATAGAACAACACATTAATTAGATACACATACCGTAATAAACTCATCAATCCAAATAGATTAAGCTAAATTATTATTATTTATTCTAAAATCCATAGCTCACTGTCAATTCTAATTTCGTTTCGACCACAATATAATGCTGGCACGCTAGAGCCTAAAATCTGGTATCCGGTCATTAATAAATAAAAGAAGTACGTTGTACGAATATTTCACAGTAAATTTAGTATAGCAAAAGCAGATATATATATGATCTTTTGTGTTTTGTCAACTTTAGCCTAGGATAGTAAATATACAGAAGTGAAGAGAGTAGCCTACGTCAACTGGATCAGTGGACTCTGCCTTAGACTCCACTGATCTAGAGTGGTTACTTATAGTTTGCTCTTTTTCTTTTGAGGCAATCAGCTGGCTTCTTTTCCCTGAGGCTATCGGCTGATTTCTTCAAAAAGCAAAAACTTTTAATCTGTTGATGTAAAAAGGAAAGAAACACTTTAAGCGGTTTCTTCCGAAAAGGTTGGCAGTTTTTTGTAACTAATTAAGCGCCAGCAACGTTCTCACTGCAAACGTGCTGCAAACGAAAACTGCAAACTGCAAACGTTTTGCGACCGTGCCAAATTTTTGTTTTCAACTCAATAACTTACTTCGGTCACAAGCACGTTTTTAACGTTCGCGTTTTGTCGCTTCTACCTTTTTCTCGACCTTTGCTATGTTGACGTGTATTGTTTTGATATGATGGTCAGAAATAAAAACAACTGAACTGAAACTGAACTGAACTGAAACGTGGTAAAACCTGCAAGTGCTAGTCTAAAATACAACAAACTGTTTAACTTTTGCTTTGAAAATTTAACAAATACTCGTACATACAATTGTGATCTGAGAATTAAAACAGTTAGGCTATAGTAGCTCGCAACTATGATACCAAGCGAGCCCTACAACTTTCAAAGAAGACTTATAGTGAAAGCTGAATGCCAATGTTGGCTGAGCGTTGACAATTTCATAAGTTTTTTCATGGGAGATGGCTTTCTCAGCAAATATGCGAAAGGACTTGAAGGAGTGCGCGCGTTAAACTTAATAGAACACCAATTTGTAATCACACACACTGAAGCAGAAAAAGAAAACCTGGATCAACTAGCTAAAGACCACCAAACTCCCACTGCTTACCAATTCCAAGGAACTACAATAACAATCACAGCTTGGAAGCCAAAACCACCCTGTGACATTGTCACACTCTAACCAGTTCCAGTAAAGTGGCCGGTAGAATTATCAAGAGACATTGTAACCAACTGTAAATGGGGAAAACCTAAAAAAATCTTCCTTGGCCGATTTAAAAAATTCCCAAGCATAAAAAACGAATATGTCCATATCCATCTAAGGGATATAAACCTGGAAAATATCCCAGACAAAATAAAAGTTCATGGTATATGGATATATATAACAAAGCCAGGAGAAGAGCATCTCCCCTTGTGTCGAATATGCAAAAAGCGAGGTCATTGGGCAGCAGATTGCGCCCAATGCGATATATGCAAAAAGAAGGGGTACACAGCCCAACAATGCCGAACGACAAAAAAAAATGAACAGTACCCAGTAAACATTTTTCTTTGGCCCAACGTTGGCTGACGGTTGTTCGGGTTGGCTGAGGGTAGTGTAGTTTTGCCAACTTTGGAAATATTTTAATTGATAATACCTACGAAGAATTATTTAAGTTTGCTTTATTGTATTCCTTTTACAATTGTAATGGGACAATGAAAATGCAAAAAAACTTAGAATTAGAAAGTCGGTCTTGCTAATGTTGGTGTGCAGTTGTACAAAACGTTGGGCCAACGTCATTATTTGCGGATGTACTACGGTAATATCTCAATTTTTTTACATTATTGTTTTAAGGAAAAAAAAAAATTTAAATATTTTTCTAAATCATGCATCACTATGAGGATCACTAATTCTGAACAAAAACACTAATTCGCAAATCAAGGCTGTAGTTTCATCTCGCAATTTTTGCGTGCTCGGTTCATTTTTATTTTCGTTTTTTTCATTTTATTTTTGAAACAAAATATGACAACACTGAGCTGAATAATTGTACCACAGTTCCCTTTACCATGTGTTCGTAGGTAAGCACTTTAACCATAGACATCTTATAACAACTAGATTCAGTAGATTGCGCTTGTCGCATCTCGATTGAGAAAATTAAAAAAAATGTCCGCCATTGTTAGTGTCTCGAGCCAATCAGAAGCTACTTTGTCTGTGACGTGCGATAGTAAAAAACGCGCGAAAACCCCAATGGAGGACATTTGCATTAATTAGCTTCAAAGCTGACGGCGTGACGACATTTGTATTGGCTGACATTTGCAGTTTTGCACATTGCATTAGCTTCATAGCTGGCAGCTTAGTGCAGGAAAACGCAAGTAGCGCACATCATGAAACTCAGGTAAGGTTTGTTCAGTTGACTCAGATATATTCTTCAGGGTAAACTATTAATACTACAAAAAGTGCATATATTTGATTTAGATCTTAAGAGCATATATTTTAACAAAAAGTAGTGATATTTGAAGTTCAACAGTTGTCAGCTACATGGCGTGTGTTTGCATTGTGTTTACTTGCCAGTGCATACAATTATTACACTGGACAACATCAAGTTTTTTCCTCAAATAAAAATTGGCTATATGACTTAGATCTTTGCTTTCTCAAACTCCGGTTCTGGCAAATTTCTATTGCAGGCTTTGACTATCCTGGAACTTCAAATTTATCTAATTCTAGATTTTCGTCACCAACGACTTTGAAATTTTTCAAAATCAAGGACAAAATTCCCCACTTGGTTATGTATTTCTGTGTTGCAAAATTTTTTGAAAACTACGCACAATTTGTCACAAAAATATCATTAACAGCACAGAATTAGGTCATCAAAAAGTTCACCTATATTATCAAGCAATTTTACATAGAGACATGTCAGTTTTACAGCTGTGCATGTTTCACAGTACGATCACAATTTGACAATATGCTAATGACTCCATATTAAAATAAGCTTTGCAGAAAGTAAGATCTTCTGCGGACCGGCTTTTGACAACCACTTCTTTACATCATATTGTGTTTCAGTTTATATCAGAACTTTCTGTAGGTATTAGTTATATAATTACTAATGCAATGTACCGGTACCAAGTTGTGCAATTTTGTAAAGAGCGGAACATGCCTGTGGAAGTAATATGTTCACTTTGGTCAAACCGTAAAAAACATTTGTCAAAATGGCCACCTTGTGCATCGAAATTGCGCTACAAAGGTTTGTTGGAATCAATGGCCACCCTTAAAAGTGATTGAGCAGAATACAGTGTAACTATTCTTTATGAAACAGGTGGGCTACATCTCAATATATTACCAGTACAATATGTTATATGACTGAAGTTTAATTTTCGAACTCTATGTTCTGATGCTTTCTATAAAATAGCAAATTGTGTTAAAATGTTTGATTTACCATTATTTTGCACATTCTCCAGTGTCCACTGCTGTTCAGTTGAATTATCTGCATTTTTATACCGATTGTCTGGCCTAGTGGTTAGCATGTGCACCCTCTGTTTGTAGGTATCGGGTTCAAGTTCGGACTGAGTCACATCAATATGATAAATTGGTACTTCATTCTTGCTAGCTGTGTTGTGTTAGAATGAAGTAAGGGTAAGTTTCACACATCGTGCTGCCAGTGACTCGCTACTGCTGCAGTAATCTTACTCGAGTAGCTGTGCGGCTCGGATACAAAGCATGCGGCGATGGGCTTTACTGACCACTCACGACACCTGAACTTAGTACTTATAATGAGACTTAGTTTTATCTATGAAAGCTTTAACATATATTTTGATATATATAATACATATTAGATGACTTGCGAAGGGCTCAAAGATGGTGTAAAGAATACACATTACGAAGTGATGTTGAATTGTCATCAACAGATGACAATGAATCACAATCTTCATCCAAAGGTGTTTTGCACGAAAAGAGAAAACACAGGTACCGGTATGTCTATCGGGTGCAACCTAGTTCGTACCCTGAACACTTCGGACCCTCAGTTCGTACCCTGAAAAGATCGAGAGAAAAAATTAAAAAAAGCCGAAGTCGCTGATCGCAGTTTAATAGCACAAAGCCGAAGTCGCTGATTGGAGTTTCCACAAACTCGAGGGTTAGGGTTAACGGAAAACGCGGTTAGCGGAAACTGCGGAAAAAATATTTGCAGAAACTGCGATCAGCGAGAGTTAGAGAGCATAGATTACTCGATGGTTAGAATTAGGGTTAGGGTAAGCCGAAACTGCAATTAGCAAAAACTGCAAAAAAATGTTTGCGGAAACTGCGATCAGCGAGGGTTAGAGCAGTGGTCTCCAACCTGTGGGTCGCGACCCCATGTGGGGTCGCCTTAACTTTTTCTGGGGTCGCCAAAACTCACCATATTCAATTTATTACCGAAAAAAAAAGACTACGATGCTAGTTTAGATTAACTTTTTGTATTCATGGTGACTCTAGAACGAACGAATAGTTATTTATGCAGGTGTAGTGTGCAGACATTTCATCGGCTGTTTTCGGTTTTCTTTGCAGTTAGTACGGTAATGTTAATTTGTAGCTAGTAAGAAAAGCTAAATATTATATAAAAATGGCAGCATAAAATACCAGAAAAAGATCATATGACGAGCCGAGGCTTTTTTAAAACTTGGTTTTACTGATTCAAATCGCAAACCAAAGTGTCATAAAGTTCTCGCAGAAGAATCGACGAAGAAAAATAAACTTAAACGTCATTTTGAAAAAAAAAAATCATCCAGGTTGCTTGCATGGATAAACCATCTGAGTTTTTTGAACGTAAATTGCAATCTCTTGAATTCAATTTCACTATCAGTATAACGTAGGATTGAAGATATATCCAATGACGTTTTTGACCAAATTGAAACCATCGCACAGTGCAAATTAAATGTTGAAACAAATTGATAATTTTGTGTTCGTGAAATCACGTTCATGTGTTATGTGAAACTTCTTAAAAACAATCATTTGGAATACTTTTGTGTAGCCACATTTCTCTGTAATTGTGCATACTTACTCGTATTAGGCCTATTTAGTTTCAGCATTACTTAAAATATTTTTCTCTGTATTGGAAAACAAAATGGGGTCTCATGTAAATGCTGATTTCGTTTTCGCTTAAATTGGGGTCGCTTCTTAAAAAGGTTGGAGACCACTGGGTTAGAGCATAGATTGCTCTATAGTTAGGGTAAAGGTTAGCGGAAACTGCGGAAAAATGTTTGGCGGAAACTTCGATCAGCGAGGGTTAGGCCACAGTTAAAGCATAGATTACTTTATGGTTAGAGTTAGGGTAAAGGTTAGCGCAAACTGCGGTTAGCGGAAACTACGGATAAATGTTTGCGGAAACTGCGATCAGTGTGGGTTAGGGTTAGAGCATAGATTAGTCTATGGTTGGAGTTAGGGTTAGCGGAAACTGCGATCAGCGACTTCCGCTTTTTTTAATTTTTTCTCTCGATCTTTTCAGGGTACGAACTGAGGGTCCGAACTGTTCAGGGTACGAACTAGGTTGCATCCTGTCCATCTAATGTTTGACATAATTGTTAACATGAAACAGCGATTAACTGTTGTAATACTTCCTATAGGGTTTTACGATACGACACAAGTTAGACCATAATCAGATTAGTACACTTAGTACAGATTACGTTGTTGCATTGTTTCATTGCCCTCCTAAAAAACAAAGTGCTTTTCCCCCCACAGTCTGCAGTCCTGAAGAAAACGGCTGACCCGGATAAATCGGATATAAAGAATTATCTGCTTCTGTAAAAATTTCTTCCTTGTTTGTTGATTGTCGCTAGTTTTTCTGTCCTCTTTTCTGAAAACTTTAAAGTGTTTTTGTCCATTTTAAATATATATCCTAATCGTCATGTGTGGCACCTTGAAAAAGATTCTCACCCGGATCTAGTCTCCCTTCCTATTGTCATCTCCCGAGTAACTGACCAAACTTGGTATCGGAGTGGAACCCATGATTGTCCTCACAGCGGTTGTGTTGCAAAAGTAAGAACAGTGCTTTTTATTGGAAAGCAAGCTTTATCTTATCTTATCTTCAAACAATTCTGACATAGCAACGTCAAATGAGGATGTTCCTCTTCCTGCTACAACCATAGCGGAATTAAAAACCGTAAACAGCATGCTGGAGAATGAGGAGACCTATCAGATTGTGGTTAGTGAACACGATATGTTCTTAGTTCTTACTGCGCATTACCTATCTAAAGTCACCCACATTTTTGGTAATACATGAGTTGTATAGGTGGGGAGTTAGTTTTTCTATTTAGCCTAAAATGAGTTTAAACTTGAATGAATAAATTCTAAACCATTTAATGTCTGCCTCAACAGGCTAATTGCACAATTCATCGCACATAATCACATGGTACACACCAATACACAAAAAAATTCATGCTATTGTACGCTGGTAGCCTGGTACGCACCGCGACTGTTTGATGGGGCTGTTTTAACAATCTCGACTTATGCATTTCAACATCCATCTGTTCTATTGCAGTTCAAACAACTGTGTCGTATAGGAGGAAGAAGCCTATACGACACGGTTAATCGATTGATGCCTCAGGTGCTGTTAAACGAAGTCGCAAGTTACGTCTCGCGGACCGGGAAGGGGAAAAATAAATTAAGTGGAGAGAAAAAGTTTTCTTTTGATTCCATGCAAAACTTAAAGAACATGGTTAAGGTAAGTAGTTTGTTTAAGTTTTGTATTCACCTTTTGTTGGTATGATATCGTCTCCAGAAAGAATACTTACTGTTCATGATTAATTTTCAATGAAATAACAACCTTGGATATAAGTTTTACAGCATCTGAAGTTTAACTTTTTCGTAATCTTTTTTGTTAATTGCTGTTTACTATCCCTGATTAATGCCTCAGTTTAGATCCAGTTGAAAAACACCTGCTGTTTACTCGTGTGCAATAAAAAAGATGAGATTAGAAAATTGATCTGGCCGATTTCGCAGGGAAGGGTGGCCTTCTCTGCGAAAAGCTCCGGAAGGCCGACCTTCCCGGGTTCAGCGGCTATGCTTATGGTGATGTCCTCGCTTTTATTTTCATTACAGCTCTCCTGATGTTCTTGCCACGCACGTGAAACAGACTGTAGAGCAACGTTCTTAACCTTTTCTGACCCGTTACCCCACTTAAGCATGGTGGGCATCTTAAATCTATTATTTGTCTATTAAATCCCACAACCTTGTCCATTTGCCCTGCAAGCAGTTCAAGGCGTTTATGTCAGAGAAAAAGTCGCACAAATAAGCAACCTTCGACAAGAATACGCTGTTCTGCATCTTCTCGTGAAGACTTCCAAACAGCAGCATAAAATTAATTCCATTCGTACCAATTTTATTAGTCTTTGGCAATCAATTGAATGGAATAGCCAAACCCAACAATGATTTAAGTTTGATTAAAAATTGGTAATAATTTGCACTGTCCTGCTCATTGCCCTCTGGAAGACCTCAAACTTCCCCAGATTGAGTAATTACCACAGGTTAAGAGCCGCTGGCCACTGCTGTAGATGATTGTGTCAAAATAAAAATCGATGTAACATTATTTGTTTACAAAACTGCTTTACTTATAGATGTTGTCCAGAGCAATACGAAATCATGCACTCTACAAGAAATCGACCACAAACTGGGCGACTGGTTTAAGACGTGGGAAGACCGCGATGGGGGCCGGCTTAAACGTCTTGCTAAAAAAAAGTACTGCGGGTATGTTCATTTGTTCTCTCCGTCACTGACAAATCGTTACTATTCTCTCAATAAGGGCAATAAAAGCATTTTTATTTACTAAACCAGCGATTAGTGTATTACTGGAGCAGAACTTCAAGAAATATGCACACATTTTAAGACTTGACTTCGAAGATCTATCAAACGATAATAATAATTTGCACTGGTTAGAGAAGGCAAACTACATTAACACGATTAACGAATGTGCATTAATGTTAGAGGTTAATAGAACATAACGGTATACCCATTCCCCACCCCATCGTATAGGCTACGAATTACAAAATTAAAACATACTGAGGAATGTTAGGATGTATTAAAAAAATGCTTGTTATTGTAAAATAACCGGGTGTTGCATACACATATCCATGAGATATCTAGCAATTAGAGTCTGTTTTTTCACGGTGCTGTAAACACGATCTAATTTGCACTGTACAGTATATTTTCTTTACATATGTTGCATATTGTTTTATAGGTACTTGCGTTTGAGGCCGCCACAGATCACGTTGTTACATCCAGGCGCAGTCTTCTGATGAGGCATGAAGTACCTCAGTCCACTGTGTTTTTAGACTTTTGTGCATGTCTTGTCGTAGCTGTGAATTGTGCATGGGTGGTGCATTTTACCATTCGAATAAATGTATTTTTTAACAACTTTACGTTTGTTTACATCATTGACTTAAATTTGCTCAGTATAAGAAGATGGTCATCGTATTGGCATATGGATCATCAGGACAGTGTCAATTTTAAATTGCAGGTTAAGTTTAACCAACGTTGCTCAACTACAACGATTAGTGCAAAATATATATGGCCAACTGCGACGAAAGGTGCAAAGTGCGTTTGGCCAGCGTAGGTACCAACGATGAACTACGTTGGCAGTAGAGTTGGGATTACGTAGGCCCAAAGATTTTAAAATAAGTCGGCTCAACTGCGACGAATGGTGCAAAATACGTTGGGCCATCGTAGGGTACCAACGATGAACTACGATGGGTGTAGAGTTGGGATTACGTTGGCCCAAAGATTTTAAAATAAGTCGGCCCAACTGCGATGAATGGTGCAAAATACGTTGGGCCATCGTAGGGTACCAACGATTAACTACGTTGGGTGTAGAGTTGGGATAACGTTGGCCCAAATATTTTAAAGAAGTTGTCCCAACTGCGACGAATGGTGCAAAATACGTTGGGCCATCGTAGGGTACCAACGATTAACTACGTTGGGTGCAGAGTTGGGATAACGTTGGCCCAAATATTTTAAAGAAGTTGTCCCAACTGCGACGAATGGTGCAAGATACGTTGGGTCAACTTCGGCCACAACGTAGTGCCAACGGAGGAGCATTATTTTACCAACTGTCACACTACGTTGGGCCGAAGTACAATGTTTGCTGGGTAGCCTACACCTCAACGTCATCTTTGCCGCTTCTGCAAAGGACTGGACCATCTCGATGCAACATGTCCCATGAGGATATTGTGTGGGTATTGCTAACACCGAGGACATCAAGGTACGGAATGCCCAAAACGTGCCCTCCTAACTCAACAAAGAAACACTGAAACTGAAAGTGGTACTACAAGCCCTAACACAGAAGGACTATCTTCAGATATAGAGTCCACTGACATAGCATCACACCCATGGGAAAAGAAAAGCACACGAAGGAAGAAAAAGAAAACGAAAACAACACACAATCAATGTAGCGGACGCTGCTTTCAGCATATCCACCCATACACAGCCATCAGTGGGATGGCAACATTCCTGGGCGAAGTCGGCAAGGAATGATAGGACACGAGGTCGACTACGCTGCTGTATTGTTGCTAATTCAAACTCAGAAGATCGATGCTTGCTCACAACGTAATTGTTTATAGGTTTTAATCTTCGATCCAACAACACAGAAAGTAAAGGAAAACACTAGAATCATTAAAGCTCCACCACCAACAACTGGATACGAAATGTTGTCGCTGCTACACTATTAACAATAAACTGATCCAAACATCATCCTGGCAGTGCCAAAAAATATAGAAACAGTAGCAACAACGAAACTGATATATTACTTTAGAATTACCAAGACTGATTTCTTGATATTAGTTTTAAGTTCTGACTTTTGACATCACATTCAACTGATTTTCATATTGAAAGAACCGAATTTTCATATTGAACAAAAACTCAACAAACTGATTTTACATATTGCAAAACTCGACAAAAGACTGATTTTCACATAGCAAAAGACTGATTTTCCATACCGCAGAACTTGACAAACTCTGATAACTCTGATTTAGAATCATGAGCTAAACTTCTTTAAGAAGGTTCTAGTGTGGGATTGCGAGTTTTACATGCGATCACACAACGCAACACGACTGCAAATCTACATAACGATGAACCAAGGTAGGAATTCGGCATAGTGAAGTTGATTACTGAAGTTGCATTCCCGATTACTGGATTGAATCCCGAGACGTGCAGTTATGCGCTCAAGGCGGAGCCTTCTGGACAAATCTAGTGACGTGTACGTGTGACGTCAGAGACGACAGAGCTCTCTAGCGCTACAGACACCCCCGCAAGAAGGAAAACGGGGTGGCCGTTTGACTTCTGATGAGACGTTTGCAGCATGAAATGAAACAGGCGAGGCACAAAATGCGTATTACAACATTGACACACGGTGAACAACAAGACGGGGTCGGATCCCCCCCGCACGGCGCGAGCGCTAACAGTTCCTCTGATTCCGGGAGCGGCTGGTCGGCTCTCGATTGGTTGAAGCAGAGGTCTCGTGCGGCGGACATCCGGCTACGATGATTTCTAAATTAACACAAAAAAATGTGGGAAGTTACAATGACAAACACAATCCAATCACTACGGTTATCACTAATCAATCACAGGTGAACACTGACGATGCAGATAATGTTTACATACAGTACACGAAGTTTAAGTTGTGAAAATTGATGAAGCATGCCAGAGGGCACAGAGCGCACTCTCTCTACGACACGGAGGGGCAGTCCGGACAACGGCCGTGCGAAGCAATCACACAAACTGCCACACACTGCGACGCGAGAGCAAAGCGTCATGACAGCAGGATGGGTATTCTAACAAAACGGGGAAGGTGAAAAAGCGGACAAACGTTTAAATGAAACCAGACCAGGACTGTAGTGCCAGCAGACAACCAGGGGAAGCGACGAGGCTTGAAGTACCTAGCCTCACGACAACCTGCAAACATAGGAACTGAAAGATGGATAGACTGAAAGCATGCTAGCTATGCGAAGCGACTGAGCGGGGAACCGGTCCAACAGAGCAGGAAGCGGTGGACAGATGAATGCGAGCAGCTGTGACGAAACAAGGCCAAAAAGGCAGAAGCGACGGGCAAGCTAGTCGCAAGCAGCATGTCGACTTATATCTATGATACCGCCTTAACAAGCAATTCCCGACAACAGTGGCCACAAGGATGAACAACAAGGATGACCAGTGGTCAGACAAGGGTTATAACAAGGTAAAGGAAGTGTACTGCGTCGCACGCCTGTATGAGGGAAGCGCAGCTCCTAAAAACACAACTCCTAAAGCTCCTAAAGACAACTAGGCCTTACAGAGCAGGGAGCTGCTTAAACGAGGGAGTGATTAACTGAGGAAATGTATGCAGTTTCAAGTTTTACCCAGGACTAAGGAATGGTTGAGAGCTACCGTAATTCATTAGATGACTGTATGCAAGAGCGACGCCTAGCTGATGAAAGATGGGATGGATGGAAGGATGCAGTTTTACGTCGTGCCCAGGACGGCGACTGCTGTAATTAATACAATAACAAGAACGGCACCTGGCTGATGAAAGATGGGATGAATGGATGCAGGTTTACGTCATGCCCAGGACGACTGGATGGATGCAGTTTTACGTCATGCCCAGGACGGCTGGATGGATGCAGTTTTACGTCATGCCCAGGACGGCGAACTAAACAGTGAATGTGCAACAAAGCCTAAGATACCTACAGGCACCACAGTTCAGACGGGGGCGAAACACATTGTCATCGCTGCTGTCAAGACGCCCGGGTCGCGAGCCACGAGTGAGGCGGCGACCAAAGACGACAACGACGAGGGAGATAAAAAAGCTTACGGCTAATGCGATAATGTAAAAAGAATATTCAACCATCATTAATCAGTGTCACTTAACTTGAGTCCCAAGGCGTCGTTGTTGAGGGAGCGTCCGATGAAAGGCAAGGCTTGTTGTAATCCGTGATGTAATCCAGAATAATCCAGTGCATCCAGTGATCATTTCACATTCAGTCAATTCACAGTTAAGTCAAGTAATTAATTCACAGTTTAACAAATATCACGTCGGGGTCACCATAAATATGTAGCGGACGCTGCTTTCAGCATATCCACCCATACACAGCCATCAGTGGGATGGCAACATTCCTGGGCGAAGTCGGCAAGGAATGATAGGACACGAGGTCGACTACGCTGCTGTATTGTTGCTAATTCAAACTCAGAAGATCGATGCTTGCTCACAACGTAATTGTTTATAGGTTTTAATCTTCGATCCAACAACACAGAAAGTAAAGGAAAACACTAGAATCATTAAAGCTCCACCACCAACAACTGGATACGAAATGTTGTCGCTGCTACACTATTAACAATAAACTGATCCAAACGTCATCCTGGCAGTGCCAAAAAATATAGAAACAGTAGCAACAACGAAACTGATATATTGCTTTAGAATTACCAAGACTGATTTCTTGATATTAGTTTTAAGTTCTGACTTTTGACATCACATTCAACTGATTTTCATATTGAAAGAACCGAATTTTCATATTGAACAAAAACTCAACAAACTGATTTTACATATTGCAAAACTCGACAAAAGACTGATTTTCACATAGCAAAAGACTGATTTTCCATACCGCAGAACTTGACAAACTCTGATAACTCTGATTTAGAATCATGAGCTAAACTTCTTTAAGAAGGTTCTAGTGTGGGATTGCGAGTTTTACATGCGATCACACAACGCAACACGACTGCAAATCTACATAACGATGAACCAAGGTAGGAATTCGGCATAGTAAAGTTGATTACTGAAGTTGCATTCCCGATTACTGGATTGAATTCCCGAGACGTGCAGTTATGCGCTCAAGGCGGAGCCTTCTGGACAAATCTAGTGACGTGTACGTGTGACGTCAGAGACGACAGAGCTCTCTAGCGCTACAATCAACAAAGACATCCGATATCTAAAACAAGAAATGCACCTGAAAGTCACCATTCACCAACACCCACCTACATCAGACCTAATAAGCGACCTCTTGAAGATAGTCCGCCCTTAGAAAACAAGACCCAAAAAATAGATCCAAACTACTCAAAAGAATCATCCTCCGATTGAGAACAAAACACAATGCCTCTGATGATTGACACATCATCCCAGAATCAGACAGATGAAAACCTTCTCACACCATCAGAAAATGATGAAAAATCTATCCTTGAACCAAACAAAGATGAAGAGCTGCCAAGACACAACGAAAATATCTACTAACTATAATATTTAAAACGAATTTTTATTGAATCCCTTTATCGCTTAAAAACCGAAAAAAAAAAAGTAATAATAATCATAGTGTTAAATAGCCAATAATATAGCCTAATGTGATTGTGTATCATACTTTTGACACCTAGTGAAATGCTTTCTGAGTCAGAGAGTCAAACTTGTCACATGCAAGTTAAAAAGCTTAAAATTTGCTCAATCAATATAAATGGAATTTCTAAAAAATTTACCAACATTATAAAATTCTTTAAGCTTCATAGACTGTCTGCCTTAGCTATTCAGGAAACTCATCGACTTCTACCTAAACAATTAGAAAATTGGGAAAAATTTTATAACATAAAATTTTTCTCAAACATATTCCCTGATTCTCCAAGCTTTCGTGCAGGAACTATGATAATACTTGTTCACGAAATTATGGCCAAGTTATCTGTCTCCGTATTGTGATATGGATTGTCGCGCAATCGTGACGTCATCATTGCGATGCACTGTCACGCTTGAGCGACAATCTCTCGTCATTCTTTCTCTAATTTTCTAACTTATGTTTTCCAAACGTGCTTCGTCTTTCTTTTACGAGGTGTGAATCTAACGGACGGACGTAATTAAGAGTGTGAAGTGACTATTCCACATTCCAATTGAACCTGTCTCTTGTTAACAATATACAATCAATCTTCACTCAACACATGTGGAACTTGAGTCAAAAGTTAGGAAGAAGACAGGTTCGATAGCAGCTCATACATAGCGGTTATCAAAAAGAAAGAACATCTTCAATTGTGAAGAGAGGGGCGTTCTTCCCGGCTATCAGCACAAGGCTGAGCACTCGCTAGTACAGCGAGCAGCTGCGATTCGCTAACCATAACGGTGTAGCTTCCACGCAAGCCATTCAGACTTTCCAATCAACAATATGTTGGTATATATAATCAACAATATCAACAATATGTTGGTAAAGCGGTGGTCGAATATCATTGTGGCAGAATTAGTGGTGCGATACTGACGAGCCCAGCCTCATGGGCAAAACACGGTGTCTATCGCTGTCAATTCTTGCTACAAATCGGCTGCCGAGAAACATCTTCAATTGTGTTAAACGGGAGGTCACTTCAATCGTGAGTCTGTAGTTACCGATCTTCAATTTTATATTAGCTGGTCACTTCAATCGTGAAGCTACAAAAATTGTTTGTTGCTGGTGTTGTCAAACGCATATTGCTGGCCAACCGAAGCGGCCAATGAACAGCAATCGAAAAAACGAAACCAGATCTCCAGGTCGAGAAGTCACTAATTCTACTGTGGGGCAGTAGGCCTATAAGCACGGTTACTTTATACTGCCTGAAGCGGCTGGGGAACGGTCACCAGACCAACAATCCGTCGACGATCGAACTGTCCGAGGAGAGCAAGAAACTGTGATATTCCACCGACCACAAGACGAAGCGCGCGACGCCATTTTGAAACTGGACCACGTGGACAAAGGGTGCGAGTGCGACGCTTTTCGTAAGGGCAGTGGTGCGAGGACTATTTCCTGCCTCTGATCAGTGTGCTGCTTATTTTGATTGTGTATGTTATCGAGCTTTTATAGCAAATTTGTGTAGCCTACTGAAATTTAGTAGTAAAAGATTAATTTGTTGATTACCGTACATATTCCATTTAATAAGTTACTGAAATAACTATGAGTGCCGCTTTCCTTGAGGACTGTCTGTGGGTCTCCGGCGGGCTGGGGAGTGTACAGGAGCCGGTCCGCCGCTCTTTGGTGGGGCGAGGTAGATCTGTCGCGGAGAGTGGGGCCACCGTATTGCGGCTTCCGGTGAGTGGACCAGTAGTACAATCACAACTGCCCTCAGAGGTCGGTAGAGAGGAGGTTCACCAGGAAGTGTTAGGGCTACAGAATGACAGGGAAGCCCGTCAACGAAGGCGTCAGCTACTTAGTGACATCAGTGCGGCCACGAGACAGCTTGGGGAACTAAGAAGCAGAGACGAAGTCATAGAATTTGAATCACAGCATGTCAAGGCTCTAGATTGGAGGGTTAGAGACTTTTGTGCCATTACGCAGAAGGAGGACTCCGAACCTCGAGTCGCCCCCGAGTTTGAGATGTTGGTGAAGAGATGTAAGGAACGATGGGAGGAGCTAACAGACTCGCTCCCAGTCAATTCAGCTTCCCTGCCAAACATAACAATTGGGGTCCCTCCCTCATCTGCAGGGAAAAGCAGAAGGTCTGCGCATATTCTAGCTCAGATTGGTCTGGAAACTCAGTTAGAACAGATTCAAATTGAAAACCGCTTAGATGAGGCGCGAGAGACAAGGAAATTGAAGGAGGCCCGGGAACAGGAAGCCCGAGAAGAGTGTAAGCTGTCCAGAGAGCTTAAGGAGGCCCGGGAACAGGAAGCCCGAGAAGAGCGTAAGCTGGCCAGAGAGCTTAGGGAGTTACAAGTACGTGCAAGCTTGCAGAAGCAGATGGCCATGTCGGAATGCTATACAGAGAAGACACATAGCTTAAGGAGTTATCGCACGCGGGATTCCAAGACGAGCGCCCAGGTGAAAGATGGTCTCCATTTCAATGAAAGCGAGAAACCAGCTGTTTCAAAATAGGCCCCTAACGCAGTGTTGTCTAAATTCTGTGCCCATATGGAGGCTGCTAACGAAGCAGATAAGTTAATGGCTTCTGGCTTGAATGTACCTGTCTATGAGAGACCTATTAGACCTCCGCCAGGATTTACTGGTACTACTAGGTATATCTCTAAGGGTAGTGCAGTCCATGATGGGTATCATGGCTTACCCCTGCATGAAAGTGACGTGATGGCAAGGAGAGAACAGCAACCGCCCCTAGCCTACGACGGAGCGTGCGAAAAGGCGTCAAGAAAGGACTATCTTGACATGGCCTCGCTCATAAAATAGGATGGATGGATGGTTATTTTATTTTTGTTTGGATGCGAAACGCCGAAACATACATAAAACAAACACTGACAGTGTGCATCCAATGAGAGAGTGCGAAAGACCGTAGCCCTGAGGGCGTAGGAGGTCGTCGAGTCTGCACTCTCTCATTCAAATAGTTATACGAAAGAAAGTATTGCGTTGTTAATATTGTTGCAGACACACACTAGCTAGCCATCAAGTTGGTTTTTTGTTTTCTTTCCACAAAGGTAAGAATTCAATTGACTGACAAATGCAGCGGTTGAGAACTATGGAGCAGGAACTAATGGTGCGGTACTGATGAGCCCAGCGTCATGGGCGAAACATGTGTCTATCGCTGAGTTCCTGCTACACTCGACTGCCGAGAAACACATGTTTTTGGAAAAGTCTTGATGGCTAGTGTGGAGGCTACACCGGTATGGTTAGCGAAACACAATGCTCGCTGTTCTATAGTGAGTAGTCAGGTAGTGCTGACGCCAGGAAGATCGCTCCTTTTCAACAGTGCATATCCTTGGCGACAGTTGTTTTTTTGTTTTCTTTCTACAATAGTAAAAATTCAATTGACTGACAAATGCAGCGGTTGAGGGTAAAGCGGGTAAGTATCCGAGCGCGCAAGACAGCAAACCGTTTAGACGTCATAACCTTATATCAATTGTCATAACCTTATATCTTATGTCTATAAACCAGTGTCATCAAGGAAAGGAATAAAATGTCTAATGTACATTGTGAATCGAGACTGGTTTAACAGCAATTAAGTAACTTCAATCATCACTATATCTCTATGTATTAATCAATCAATTGTTTCGAATTATCTTACGCTGCCTTCGCCTTGTAACGCTGTTCTTGCCCGCTCGGATCAACCTCGCTCTGCTTTCAACGCATTGATCAACACGATCCCCTGATCAACTCGATGCAGCCTCAAAATTTCCACCCCAATTTTCTACTTTTTCCTGGTAATGTAGCCTATCAGTGCCTCTGGTTTCAATCGCTAGCCTCCCCGACCCAGCTGGGCGAACCTGCGTCAACGTCTGGCCAGTGCACATCCGTGCTCGCCGAATCAAAGCTTACTCTTCTCCAGTGAGTATGTATTACATTCCGACCTATATTTTTTGTTTCTATTGATTAATCGAGCCTCTGCTCCACATTTTTATTTGAATTTTGTTTGCCACGAGAGCCAAATTATCCTTAAATAGTTGACTCTCTTCCTCGTGGGAGACCCCAATTTTATCCGCTCTGCCTACTGGCAGACCGGGTATAAGAGTCAAGTACCTGCGCCGAGGTCGCGTGAGAGAGACGTGGGCGCTGCCCGGCGGTCAATTACTGCCGGTTCCAGCGTCCACACGCGACGGGTCGCCCGGCCCGTCGCAGGCCATCTTTCTGGGCAATGCAGAAAGAGCCTGTCTCCCTGGCCCGCTCCGCCATTCTAAATTTGCGGACGGGTCATGTAACGTTTTCGATCCACACTCTCCCTCCACAGGTACCTCGACTCCCCAGCCTGGCCCCCGCGACCTAGGCTGGTGGACTTACCCCTCCGGGTGCATCGTCACCCCATAAATCACGCCGCTCCCCGCCGCCGCGGGGTGTGGCAGGCCGGTTTCTGAAAGTCTTCGACCTGGCTATGTTTGTTTGTGCTCTCTCCCCAAGTAGCAAAGATTGGCGTCTAGACAGCTCCACGCTAGCGAAGTTATTGGCGACGCGCCAGCGATAATCGCCAGCCAGCCGCCACCGATCTGCTCATCGTTTAACCGGCGTAACGCTGGCGAAAATCGACAATTAAGTTGGCGGCGCGTAAACGCCCCGAACACGAAGGTCGCTCAAGTCAGTTAACGGCGCGCTGTCTGTATGTCAACGAATTTCGCTAAACTTACTGGCACGTTTTTCCGGCTGCGCGCGCTGTCGCTTGGCTGACGAATGCCGCCCTGCTGAAGCTCTTTATTTCGGCCACCATCAGCAGCTGTTGTTTTGCGAAATTACCAAAACAAAACACTAAAACTTTTGGAAGCATTTTGTGTATTAATTGTCTTTTTGTGATTAAAGCCAGACGCAATTCAAGAATGTAAAACAACGAAAACAATGAAGATTTTTAATGCACAGTCTTCCCACAGCTCCATTTTCGTAATAGCCTACAATGCTAAAAAATGTTTCAGTAATTAATGAATGACGGTTTTTATGATCATTTGTAATACAAATAACAAAACAATTTACAAGTCCAAGCCATGTGAGAGCAAAGCTAGACTATAAACACGAGGTTATTTCATAAAAGCCCAACAGCTGTTAAGTGAATTTTGACGGTTATCGCGCAAACAATAATTTTTAAGGAAGAAATTCTATTAAAAAAACTTTCTTGGTTTTCGAAACTATAATGGGTTTGATTCAAATTTCTGCTTGCATGATATACCCTAGGGTAAGGGTAAGTAAAATTTACTCCCGATTAAAAACGAATTGTGTACTACATACTACAGTATCATAACAATAGTTATATAACTATATGTAGTTATATTTAGTTATATATCGTTATTAACTATATAGTTAGTTATTAACGTTAGTTATTAACGTTAGTTATTAACGTTACTTATTAACGTTAGTTATTAACGTTAGTTATTAACGTTAGTTATTAACGTTAGTTATTAACGTTAGTTATTAACGTTAGTTATTAACGTTAGTTATTAACTATATATAGTAATATATAACTGTAAAGTTATACAACTAGTTTCGAAAACCAAGAAAGTTTTTTTTAATAGAATTTCTTCCTTAAAAATTATTGTTTGCGCGATAACCGTCAAAATTCACTTAACAGCTGTTGGGCTTTTACAAATAAGCAATAAGCATATATAGTAGGTATTCCAATACGTCAAAATCATAGCACTGGAAGAAAATACACAGCAACATCAAGAACACTACCATTGCTTCCACTGTACTTTATGATGTAATAAAGATTAATACATAGCCAGCAAAGAAATTCAAATTAATGAGTTTTTCGTGCTATCTGGCTTTTGATGGTTGCCAGCACGGCAACCACAATTATAGGGAAGGGCCCCCTGAACGACGACCACAACGCATTTTCGTTTGCACATTTGTTGTGGCTGTCATGCTGGCAACCTTCAAAGCCAGATAACACAAAATTCAAACCCTCATAACATAGCCTACCATTGCATGAAAAAATCGTAAACCCACGTAGGATACATGCAGTATATTAACAATCACGAGTGATTATTGCGTTTCGACATCCATTAGGTAAATATGAAAAAAAACTGGGAACAGGTTGTTTTGACGCCAAAGAGCTTGGGTTCGGGGCAATGTTAGGGATTAGGACTGGCGGCAAAACACCCCTCCAAAAACACGTTTGAATAACAACAGTAAACATATTAAAAGTGAACACTAAAAGGTCAATAAACAATCAAAAAACAGATAGCGTTCATGTATTGTCGGGAATTTTTATCTGCGCCGGAAGTTTTGTTTGCCCAGTTCTTTTTTTTTCGTTTCTGTCACCAGCAGAGGTGGGCACCCGCTACTTTTAAAGTAGCGCGCTACCCGCTACCGCTACTTGGGCCAAAGTAGCGCGCGCTACCGCTACCCGCTACCAATTTACAAAAGTAGCGCGCTACTCGCTACCGCTACTCGGGCCAAAGTAGCGCGCGCTACCGCTACTTCTTCCGCTACTTTTGTTTAAAATGACACTAGGAAACACTCAAGTCCCTAGTGACGCAAAAATGACCTTGAAAACGAATGTTATCATTCGTTTACGCTGTCATTTTAACTTCGTTATAGAAAACACGTTCTAAGGGAAATTTATTGTTACGCATCAGGGATATCTAAACACGAGCATTGAAAATGAGAGTCTTTAAGTCCTGCCCGCTTTCGCTTAAGCACATCTTTTCCAACAGAGAAAAGTCTCTCCACCGCAGCACTGGAAGGAATGGGGGTGTTGTATTTAACTGTTTGAAGGTTGGGGGGGGGCTGTCAATTCAACTTTTTTGCATCAACAGTTGTATCTCTAAAACCACTGAGGCTGCGACTACGAGATTTCTTGACTTTTCCTAACTTTCATTCACCTCTATTGAGCTAAAATTTTGAGCGAATAAAGGTTATAAATTGAGAGATATAAGGCATTTCTCAGCACATCCTCTGAAATATTTCATATTCTATTGTTCAAAATTTTCCCACCAGCTGGATGAAAGTAATTAATTTGGCCCATGTCTCGTTAATCCTAACTGCTTCACAGCGTGAAGGAAATTGGCAGAATGCGTGGACCTTTTGTTCTCACCACGGCTTATAAGCGACTTCGATACAAGAAAAGCTTCAACTTTGATACGATGAGTTACCGTCGCTTGCGGTTGAAATTGCGTAAAATTAAACATAAGACTTGATGCCAATGCATCTAGAGCGAGAATTGTTTTTCGCAGACAATTATGTCCTTTCAATCAAACAAAGCATAGGCTACAACGTTATTGCAATGACTCAGCGTCATTTGGAGTAGATTTGATGTAAAATGTGAGATAAGTATTGAAAGTGATCGACTTGTTTTGTTTCACTCTCATTTCTCGTGACATATTCAACGTTCTGGACTGTTTTTTGAATTGTTCTGTTTGGGCCACAACGCTTTTTTGAATAATTAGAAATTTACCTACTATAGAAGCTGCGCTGTAACATATTATGATTTTGGTTTCAAATCTTTCCTTTTATCCGACACACTATCAAAAGCAGAAAAGACGTCGATGTTCCCAAAGCTTCTCACATATACTTGTAAACATTTATTTCCAAGTCGACATGTAAAGATTTGAAATGCAATACGCTTCTCATTTGTGTAGGATAAACCAGAACATCACGCTTTTGTGAAAAGGACGATCGTTCCACCACGTTTATACGTCATGCGGCTTAGTTGAATCAATATATTCGAGGCTTCTTGTACCAGGTTCACTGTCACTGATAAACTAAACCGCAATGCAGTACCTCGCAAAGCAATTGTAGCGTAACATTTCCATGTGCTATAACTCGTCATATACTGTGAAAACTTGTGTATTTACTTGTCAAGTTATCTCATGTGAAATATAAGTTTGCATGGCAATGTCACAATGAAATCTTATCTCCGTTTACCAAACTAAAGATATGAACTTATGCGACGTCTTGCAACGTTGAATCGACGGAAAGGCGGGTAACTGCCAAACTGAACTGAGAATGCATGAAAGAAATCGTTTATTGTCGAATGGACGTGACGTCAGAAAACGATGAATCGACATAGGCTAGCGGCGAGAGATATTTTAGTTAGATAATGACACGCGGCAGCGCGTTTACATTGAATAAAAATACCTTTATTTTATCCATTTCTATTTCCATTCTTCCTAGTTTCGTCTCACAATAACAAACAGATGAAGTTACGCATATTTACTAAATTATTCAATAAACAATAATGCATCATCCAGCATTATGTCAGCGCTGATTGACTAGACATATTCACGAGTTGTGTGAGAATTGTATTCGATTAATCGCATTATTTATTGTAGGTAACACCTGCAAAAATTCAAGTAATTGCAGACTCTGCCTTCATAAGTGTAGTTTAGAAGTAGCCATCTCATATTGAGCCAATCCAATCAATGTAAAATAGAACGCTTTTACTTGATAGCTCGTGTGATATATAGGTTTTATCTAACAACTACTTTCAGTTACATTGAAAGTGAATGAGTAAGCATTATGCAGTCTGTGACAAGGACTGGAAATGTATAATCAGAAAATATAATATCATAAAGTATATTGCGTTATGTACATCTAGTAATTTTTATGAACATGGTATCATTTTGCAGGCAGGCGTTTTTATAGGGATACAAACTTATTCCATAGTTTGATTTATGGCACTTATCCAACTGTTTCATAATGCGAATAGCTGTTTTAGTTGAATTTAGAAAAAAATATAACTTATAACCGCAGACAGATGCAACTTTTTTCATGCTTTAGGCAATCGGCAGTACGGTGAACTATAGTGGTACATAACATAACCCATATGCGGAGTAATCGCAAGGGTCAACCCAAGTAATGGAAAGGTTCTTTTTAAATTATAGTGATGGAATTCTTGTAATGCTATTGAACTTCATCTTTTTTTGAAAAATTTATATTGTTTGCATTTGCAAGAAATATCAAACTTTTGGATTTTTTTTATCACTGAACTGTCCGTTAGTAGAATGTTTCTTTATTACCTTAGTTAGGCCTATTGGTAAGTCAGGAAAGTATTTGTTGATGTGACATATGAGGATATTCTAAGAGACCGAGTTATTTTGTAAATAGTATTTGATTTTTGGACACCATCAAAATTTTCACACAATACACAAATGCGCATCGAGATATAGTGCTCATAGTTGGGAAAAGTTAGATTGTGATAATTACAACTTGCCTGAGTAGGCCTACAGCAAGGGACAATCAAAATAGATGAAACCGCATTCATGGTAATATAGACGTTTTGCAAACTGCTCTTTTCGTTTTCAATATAATAACAAGAATGACAGCTTATTTTCACTAAACATATAAACAAATATCAAAAATTATGGATGAACAGCGCATCTATATTTTTCGGTTTAGGTACAACAATGCATTCTAGCCGTCAAAATGATGGAATATTTGGTAATTTTGTTGAGACATACCATTGCCCAATCGTTGAATTTACATCAGAGATAATTTTATTAGATAGATTATCAGTTTCATGCACATGGTTTCATTCAGCGTTATAATGTTGTTTTTCAAGCCACGTGGCGTTCATGGTCATAACGCAACATTGCAGAAACAGCCAATATTGATACCAGGTAGGCCTACTAATTATTACGCCGCTTTCGTCGAATCTACGTCGCTAAACGACGAAATTGTGCAAACGCCTGTTGGATTTCCCTTCTACGTGTAGTTTATCATAAACGTGAAGCATTGCTCAAGAAGCTAATCTGAATCACCATAGATAACCATAGCATTCATATAGTTTCATCATCAGTAAATATGTAAAGTGCACTTCACAATTTTTGACAACGGTCTGACAATTTATTATATTGCAAAGTTTTGGTTTATTCTTGATTTTTATAATTCTGTCTAACAGTTTTTTTCTAACTAGTTTCTATGGGACTAACAATTTGTTTCATTATACATTTTCTTTAGTATTTCAATGCCATTATTAAAAACATTACGTCCTTTTCACTTTTAAATAAAACATGGCAAGGCAAGGATTCAGTGCTGAAGAAATATTGCAACATGTTTTACTGGATTCTGACGACGAAAGCCAGGCGGATGATTTGGAGGATTTATGGCACGCCGATTCAGATGAAGAAGCGGATTCTTCTCCGTCAACTTCCGCAACAGCGATTCCGATCGAGATTGACGACCAGTTACCTTCCATGGGCGATGTTCAACCGGAGTTTGCGCCATCACGACGGATTATAACATCGAAAAGACTGGTGAACAGCATAGATTCCTCTCTCGACATGAACAACTACGATGCTGTTGAGTTTCCCGACACACTGAAGTCTTATACAACTTTTGTAGAAAAGCCAAAGAACAGACAAGAGGGCGGCGTCAGCATTACTTGGTCTAATGCGAGACCGGTGCACAATGGGAGAAGGGGCCGGGCTAACATTATATCTGGCCGATTGGTGTTAGAGGAGAAGCCAAAGAAGCCAAGACTCCTCGGCAAGCATGGGAACTATTTTTTTCTTTAAACATTTTGAACATTATTGTTCAAGAAACAAATAGAAAAATTGCCACACTCATTTCTCAATTGCCAGAGAGAATTTTAGATGACAGCAGGTACTGCTATTTTGGTCCAACCAACAGCGAGGAGATGCTGGCCTTTGTTTGATTGGAGTATTTTCGGGGGCTTTTAGGACAGGCTGGTCATTCCACGGATGTATTGTTCAATCAACTGCAAGGACATCCCGTGTTTAGTGCAACAATGAGCATAAACCGCTTTAAATTTTTATTTTCGAACATTTCGTTCTACGACCAAAATACTAGGCCGCAACGTTGGAAGAATGACTGGTTGGCCGCATTTCGAGTCGTTTTCGAAATGTTTAACGAAAACTGCGGCAAACATGTCATTCCAGGTGACTACTTGTCGTTGGACAAAACGCTATACCCCATGAGGACACCAATTGCCTTCAAGCAATATAATCCAAACAAGCCTGCGAAATATGGCCTTCTGTTCAAGTCGGTAAACGCCAGCAGATTCCCATACACATTTGCGGCATCGGTCTATTCAGGTAAACCGAAGGAAGAGCCATTTAATTTTTACGTTCGTGGAACAGAAGAACTGGTAAAAGGAATGGTGATGAGCCTGGAACAACACGGTGACCTTCAAGGTCGGAATATTTTGTATGACCGCTTGTACACCTCCATACCACTCGCGCAGTGGTTGCTTGACAGGGGTATAACGTCAGCTGAAACCCTCAACGCTATACGTAGAGGAATACCCCTGGAAGGGAAGCAAGTGAGTGGTAGGGAGAAATTTTCGTACGAAATTTATTGGCAGACGAGTGAGGCTGATCTCAGCCTACATTCTTATGTAGTAAAAACGAAGAATTCTGGCATGCGGAATGTGTTGATGTTGACGATCATGCAACCTCTATTGGGGATTACCAAGGATGACGGCAAAAAGAAGCCAGGCTTGTATAAGCTTTACGACTTCACAAAGGGTGGCACCGATATCATCGACCAAAGGATGGTTTCGTTCATTCACGTGCAAAGCGAAGTCCCCACGGTGGACAACTACTGCGTTTGCTTATTGAGAAGGTGCCAAAGCCAGAAAAAATAAACTACCAAAAAACCGTGGCCAATGTCAGTGCTGTGAAAAGCCTTTATGCCCTGCACATTCCATACGAGTATGTCAAGCTTGCTTTTGCGCAGAATAAACTATTTGAATGATTGCGGTTTTATAAACTTTGGCTTCAACTACAGCCTAAATAAAACGCGGAGCTCAATGAAAGATTTTCCTTTTTTCCTTTCATTAGACAGATAGCTATTTTTACGTTGATTCAACATATCAAGACGTTGAATACTTGTAAACATGTGCGGTTTTGCAATTAGATTGCTTATCAAAATCATCTATCCTTTTTTGTATAAAAAGTGGATCATAAAACTAATCGTAATACTCGATGTAAAATTCAGCATTTTTATATGCTGAAACAGTATTGTATTCATATTTTATAAATCCATTTTCTATTTAGAAAATATCAACATAATGCGGTTTGAGCATAGCTGAATTTTAGCACGGATACAACGACTGATTTTATGACTTTTATACAAACAAGGACAGAAGAGAAGTAATCTAATTGCAAACCCGCGCATGTTTACATAATGATTTGACGCATAATAAATACTACTTTGAATAAAATAAAAGTAATTTGCGTTCTTCTGGTGACTATTTACTAGGTTACCTCCTGATGTTAAAGATGATAACTAGCTTTTGTATTCCTCTCTCTGTTTTTACTTTGAATAAATTTAAATATTGTTTGGATTTTAGTGTGTGGCATATGAATCTTAGAGAGCTTATTGAATCCACAAGAAAATGACCCGAGGCATTACAAATTTTCCTTTTGATGAAAAGCGTTGTGACGTTCTGTTAATTAATGAACCGTAACTGTTTTATTTTGAATTTCTTTCTGACTTCTGTTTACGTGAAGCATCATCGACTTTATCGGGTACTCTTACTCCTAGTACTAGCCTTGTATGTAGCCGAGTTCACATTGAACTTACATTGAGAGACGCTGTTGGAACTACAATACATTGCATTTAAACCGCGTTTTTTGTTGCATGATCTTCCATTCGTTTCGTGGATTACATAATAGTATTTGATAAACGCCACCCTGCTTCTTCAGCTGGTCTACATTTGTTAATAAAGCTTAGGAGTTGCTGTTCTTGGAACCGAGGTCACAAGATCATAATCCAAATTGGTGTGACACGCGTTCAGAAATCTCATTACTGCATGTAATTGATGAAGCATTGTTCTTTTAGTCAAGGAGCGAGCTTTATTTTGAGCGTGGGAAAAGTTATTATTTTGCATGAAAAATATAGATTCAAATTGAGATTATGTAAAAAAAATTATATCACAACATTGCAATGCATGTTCTTCATTACTCTACCAAAAAATAATGTGTAAACTCACGCTACAATTGCTTTAATCGCAAAATAATCCAAAAGTCATAAGTCACCTCAACATTTCAACGTCTATGAGCAGTTCTAAAATTCACATAGGTTTAATTTTCGGATATGCTCAGCGTGAATAATTTTACAAAATGAATCCCAAAGTTTGAAACCGTACCTTAAAAAATAACAGAGATATCACTCCTAAAGCATAAGAAGAATCGACAGCCCCCCCCCCCAAACTGAGCAAGACTCCAGAGAGCCCAACCTCGTAAGGGTTAATGAACAGGTATGTTTTAACTCGGTATTCGAAAAGCTCAAGGACTTGCTCCTGTCCGTAAAAAAGGCGTCCACAATTGCTGCTTCCTTCTGCACCGACGTTTCACGGAATGGCGCCAACACACCAAAAAATTCATCCTCGGAGTCGTGACTGGTGTTGGTGTCACTCTTCTCGGTAACAACCTGGCTTGCTGTCTCCCGCAACAGTTGACGCAACGACCGAAACTTTGCAACCAAACCGATTATATGGCTGCTTGACCACGCTCAACAGTCGAGTTACATCTGTCTTGACTTTTTCTCGCAGTGCGTCAGCATTATCCGTGGAAACGTAGTGCAGAAATTGTAGCCACGACGTCTTGAAGGAGGGATGAAGACATGATGCCATAACGCATTTCATGTTGTTGAAGCACTTGATGAATCGTTTCTTCACCCCTTCAAGGACTTTCACTTTCAACTCCTCACAGGTCACAAGATCACTGATCTCGGTCAAATTCTTCTCACAAATTGTGATGGTTGGAAGCAAGACTCCGTAATATGCCTTGGACTCGCCCTGAAGAATGTCTAAAGCCTGGCAGATAGGCTTCATCACACGGAGATATTCGCCGAAGAAGTTGACGTCAGCTAGAAAAGACCAAAACTTTGCAACCAAGCCGATTATATAGCTGCTTGACCACGCTAGTATTGCAAAAAAACAAGCATTTTTTTCAATTTAAATTAAAAAGTAGCGGGTAGCGGGAGTGCGACTGAAAAAAAGTAGCGCCTCTCCCGCTACCGCTACTTTGGAAAAAAATAGCGCCGCTACTGCTGCCGCTACTCCAGCTAAAAAGTAGCGCCGCTACCGCTACTTTTACCAAAAAAGTAGCGTCGCTAGTAGCGCCGCTACAAAAGTAGCGCGCTACTGCCCACCTTTGGTCACCAGCCGCCTTCAAATATCGCTTCATTGTAGATTCGATATCTTTGTCCGTCGCCTTGGCTTGCCTTCGAATCACATCTGCAATAATACAAAATGAGCCCTCTGTGAAAACAATTTCGCTCACAACAACTTAGTTACACTACTAACTCACAATTAAATGTACTGTATATTGGTATAAACCTCTAATGACGTAGAAAGACGGGTACTAGTATAAAAAATACGTCAAAAATTGTAATTAGGGAACGTTCAATTATTACGTAACGCCTTCGATGGGGGGGGGGTTATGCAAAGCGTTACGTTAGCGTCACATTGGGGGGAGGAGGTTCAAGCAAAACGTTACGTAACGCTTTCGATAACATAAGTAATATATATAATATAATTCATCAGTGATAAACTCAGCATTATTGAAACATCTTTTGTGATAAGGTACTGCTGAAACCCGTGTTTTATCCTACAACAACAACCACGCATGTGATATTGGGAAGGCATGGCTAAATAGTAGAAGCTGATCTAATACTGGATGTTGTCACATTTTCACGTTTAAATTACAGAAAAATATTCCATTCCTTGATAAAACTTCCAATTTGTCAATCCTCAGTTGATTTGATTTATATTTAACTTGCATTCATAAAAACAAAGAGGCCTGGCATTTTCCACCATCGTACTGTAGTATGCATGGTGTTAGCATTGGCAGCACTTATTACTGACGATAGCTCTTAAAACTACGTAAATATACAATTATATAAATACAAACTTACCAAATAACACTTTTTTATTTTCAGATCAAGAAAGGCAGTTTTTACATTTTTTCCAGTCCAATTAAACTGAGCGGCCAGATCGTCTTTCATTAAAAGTCGCATAACTTTCCACACAGTTTCGGTACAATCATTTCCTCCAACTTCCGTTGTTATTTCCTCCAACTTCCGTTGTTATTTTCCATCGCTGTTAAATGAATATCCACACGTTACTCAATAGTCAGTTTAAAACTGAACAAGGTAACAAGCCAAGTCTAGATCGTGAACTCAAACCAAACAACTACATGTTCTATATATTGGTTAATCGTTAAGTTATGCTTTAAAAATCATAATAAATTGTCTAATAAACATGATTCTATTTTACAAACTAAAGTATTTCTGCACACAAAATGTATGTGGAAGCGTTTAGAGCAAAACAAACAAGTTTTAAAAATTAAAACTGAGCAGTTGAATAATTAGAAGATTCTAATCTTTTTTAAGTAGCCTATGATTTACCGTAGTTACCACCTGCAAAGCGAAAAAAAAACATGAACATCTGTAATGTAACATTAACTCACTTTCTGAAGAAGCAGCAGCTAAATGTTTTGATGCACCGTTGATATTCAGACGCATGAGCATGATAGAGCAATTTATAACTAAAATATAAATCAGGATACAGACAAAGCTTAAATCTAAAATGACAGTCAATGGCGTTAGTGAGTGTTAAAAGTCCTTAAAATTTCGAAATAGAACTGAATAATATATTGTCAAAAACGCAATATTACTCGCAATCTCTAAGGTAGTGTAGTCTAAGAACTCCATACTCATCAAATGTAAGCCGACAAAATGCAAGCCTACCATAAGGTACGGTAGGCTACGCTAGCTACTTTTCACATTCATTTGAAAATTTCAAGGGGTCGATCTTAACTTCTTTTTCATCAGCCCGCACGATTTTTCACTAGTCCGACCAGGGCAGTTTACTGACTTTTCACTTGTCTGATGACGTATTAAGATAAGTGTTTTGGCTTGCTGGCTTCTCTGACCTCTGTGCAGGCGTGCTCACTACTACACGTGTCATGTCTAGCAAAGTTGCGAGAAAAAAGTAGTCACGTGCTCATTGACCTACTTTGCAGCCTTCATCGCGCAATTTCGCCTCTGGCAAGCAAATATTTGCAGTATTTCAGAGTGACGTCACCAACCGCCATTTTGTAAACCAAAACTTTTCACCAGCGAATATTGTCACTAGTCAATCGGACTAGTAGCCTACTGCAACATTTCTACTAGTCCGCGCAAATTTTCACTAGCCATTGGCTAGCGGACTAGCGTTAAGATCGAACACAAATTTTGTGTGTATTCTTTAAAGTATCTATGCTAAATATCTCAAATTTGGTCATCATTGGGTGTAACCAGACAAAAAACTTGCTGTCCACTTTGAAAAGCATTACAAACACATTGTTACAACAAAAAAAAAATAGATAAGGCTACTTTAAACACTGTCCAAACTTATGCACACCAACATAAAGCTAAATCGCTAAAAAAAAAACACTAGAACACTAGATCAATCCAAAATCACTAGATCTGGTGAAAAACACTCGGAGTGGCACCACTGACAATTAGATCGTGAACTCAAACCAACAAAGGAGTGAAGGACAAACAGGCTTCAACTCAAATCAACTGCGTGCTTGAAATGGCACGTGACTTCAATCAAGCGCAACTAAAACAATATGATGACGTATTTTTTTCTAATCAATCTCGAAGCGCGACCTGTCGTAGGAAACTCGAGGCGCGTTGTCAGCGGAGAAAGAGCGAATATCGAAAGCGCGTCTCTCGCGCGAAAGTCGATGGCGTGAAGCCAGCAGAAATCGATAAACATTAAGGAAAAAAATTCATCACGATATTCGCCATTCAAGCGCTAGTCTACCGCTAACGATTTTCGCTGACGCCAATGTGAGCGCTCGCCGCCCTGATGACGCCAGCTGCACGACGACTGTTGCTACCTGGGTCGCCGTGTCAATTATTTGTACCCGTGCGCTGTTGATGCAAATAAAACAGTTTAACACTTCTCGAATTTGGCTTTTTTTAAAGCCGTTTGGCCTTAGAAATTATACGTTTGGCCTTTTTCTAGATTTGGCCTTAAATTTGGCCTTTTTTAAATTTAATCTTCAAAATGCATAATAATCAATATTTCTCATATATCGTAACTTTACCAGATGAAAACCGTATTCACCATTGTTCAATACATGTTCTATACTTGTAATGTGACGCCGAGTCAGACTGCACTCCCCTCTAAGCCAGCCAGTGGTGCCAGATGTCACCACTGTAGCAGATTAAAACTCATCTGCTACAGTCCTTTTATTATATATATAGCTATATAAGTAGGCTATATAAGTAGGCTATATATAATATATATAGCCTACTTGCTACTTTCAGAATTATTTTTGCTATATATAATTTATTAAAATCCGCTACAAGTCATAAGATGTCGATAAATATGAATGTTATAGACATTATTTTGGAATTATAATGTTAACGCTCAAAAGTAGGTGGCCTACACAGAAATGTAACGACTAACGTGTTCACTTTTCAGTTCAATTTATTTTTTTTTGTTAGCGAAAAAGAAAGAAAAAAACAAAAATATACAAAAACACAATAAACACAAATAATTCGCACAACAAGGATGACAGCGAAAGACCAAAAGGTCACTAAAGTCAGCTGCATTTTCGATCGATTGGTAGTCCAACACAACCGCTGGCTTGCCAGCAGAGCATGCTTTCAGAAATTCAGTTGTTGAGCAATACAAGTGATTCGTGGTTGTGCAATTGAGTGCGTTTCAAATTACCATTATTGTGATGCTTTGTGATGTTATAAATAAATTTGTGATGAGCAAATATATTATTGATCATAGACTTGTTACAAAAGAATCTCTTTTTAAAAAGTACTGTAGTAATGTTCACTTAAATGATACATACATCATTCGTTCATTTATTTCTAGTCATTAACGCGTCAGGGACGAAAAAGATACAAAGTAAGTATAGTAACTACAATAGTCGATATAGGCCTACCAGGACGTTAATGAACGGGAAATGGTGGAAAAACCTTGAAAGGTTTAAAACGTGCCTGAATAGTAAATCATGTAGTAGCCTGTAGCCTATGTCTGTAGTTAGCACGGCCACAAAACCCAAAAAACAAACAGAAGCACACATGTAGCAATAAATGATAGCCTAATAAAAAGTGTTGTGGTTCGCATTTGCCAGTTCCAATATTGATGTGGATGAGCAGTCATCATAATAAAAATAGGATGGAGAAAGAAAACTGGACATAAATGAAACCCATCCTTAGGCAAAAGCCCGTTTCGATGCGGCCCAGGAGAGCAAAGTGTTGAGCTCTTCCCATGGTCAGACTGCACATCACGCAGTAGCATACGACGATTGAGGAGTTTAGACGACATGAACATAAATTACACTGCGTTACAAAAAAATATGGCATGTCGGTAACTGAGATACCAATATCCATTTTAGGCGTAGTTTTGGGCGCTGATTCCGAATCTGAACTCGGTTTTGCTCTATCACGTCAGGTTTTTGAGTTATTCACAATTTATTATTTTTAAATTTTTGAAAATTGGGTCAATTTTGTTATAATGTCTCTTTTTTGCCGCAGTCAAAAAGTCTTTTTAAAATTCATGAAAGAGTCTGGAAATTTCTTTTAATCACTGCCAATCAAAAATTCAATTCAACATGAAAAATAATATGCCGTAAGGAGCCTAACTTTACGAATATTTGCATCAATTGACAGCTATTTTTAAGCTTGTTGTTAATTGATATGCAGCATATACGAACAAATTAAATGCAATCGCAAACACTTAACAAATATCACAATTAACAAACTTTTGTTAGCTTAAAAAGTCGTCTTTTAGCATAAAGGCTACGTTATAAGACCAAGATATCAGTCATTTTTTGCAAAAAAAAGGTTCTCATTGAACATTTCAGAAATGCTGTGGAATTTCAGAAATAATGCCTTCTCTTCCTTTGATGGTCTTCATTGGTGTCTCTTTGAAGAGACCAACAAAAGTCAGCCATCATGGAAGGATTGACATTCCCCTGGTATCTTTCTTTTATGATTTTAATGTCTTGATGAAACCTCTCTCCATGAAACCCCTCTCCAAATAATTCGCACAACAAGGATGACAGCGAAAGACCAAAAGGTCACTAAAGTCAGCTGCATTTTCGATCGATTGGTAGTCCAACACAACCGCTGGCTTGCCAGCAGAGCATGCTTTCAGAAATTCAGTTGTTGAGCAATACAAGTGATTCGTGGTTGTGCAATTGAGTGCGTTTCAAATTACCATTATTGTGATTTTTGGGATTCATGTCGTCTACCTCCGCGTGGTGAATCCTGGTGACTGGAAACTTTTTCAGGCTAATGACGACAATCAGAAGCAGAAACTGCAAAAATTGCAGGTCACAGACAAAGAAGTCTGATAAGCGTGACGCCTCCCCTGAGCATGTGCCCTTGTTAGGGCAGGTATATTCTAACACCGTAAGGGAAGGCATCACGCTGCTACAGCTAAATGTAGAAGGTCTAACATCAGCCAAAATTTCGGTCATTGAACATCTGATCAACACAACTGCCAACGCCACTGTTATCCTACTACAAGAAACACACGCAGTGGATTCTTCCAGACTTAAAATCACTGGTTATGAACTGGCTGCCTATACCCATAGCGCTATTCACGGAATTGCTACTTTTGTGCATAGCTCTGCGACATGGCTTCCCCTCGCTTCCAGCAAGGAATCTGATGAAATAGAGTGGGCTGCTACAAAAGTTGACAACATCACAGTGGTTAACGTTTATAAACCACCCTCGACCAAACTATTGGCCGATTCTATTCCCTGTTATGACTCACCAAGTATATATGCTGGTGACTTTAACTCGCACAGTACGGAATGGAGTTATGCTACTACCAATAGTGACGGCTCTACACTAGAGAACTGGGCTTCCATAATTAATGCTAAATTGCTTTACGACCCAAAACAACCCGACAGTTTTTATTCTAATAGATGGGGAACTACTTCAAACCCTGACCTACCATTTGTTAAGCTCAATGGCTCCTTCCCTCGCAGAGTTGTTTTAGACCCTTTTCCTAAATCCCAACACCGACCCTCTTTTATAAGCCCTGCACACCCCATTATGCCACTAAAGTCAAAACCAGTAAACCGATGGAACTTCCGCAAAGCCAACTGGACATTATTCACGGAGTATCTTGAACGCAAATGTACCAGTTTACCAAAACCAGCAACCATGGGCATAAATGAAGCCTACACTTCATTCTGCCAACTCCTGTTAGATGCCGTTAAGGCCGGTATCCCACGAGGGCGAAGAAAGCAATATATCCCTACCTGGGACAAAGAATGTCAGTACAAGTACAATGATTTCCTAAAGGCTGAACCTGGCGGTGAATCAATTCAAAGAGCAAATAACCTAACGGAAATACCTTGATAAGAACCGCAGAGAGCGCTGGGAGGAAACTGTCCAAAGCATCGATTTTACTCATTCCAGTCGTTTGGCATGGAAGACATTCAACCGTCTTTCTGGACGCACCTCTGCTCCCAAGCGGTGCCTTGTCTCAGCAAACGCCATCGCGACACAAGTGCTTCGTAATGGAAGATGTAAACAGATTGACGCAACATCGTCCAGAGCAGTCAACCGTGAGATCAAACAGCTTTGGGCGACACACAACTCTGACATTTATCTTGATTCTCCTTTCAAGATCACGGAACTGCGTAATGCAATAAAACTCATCAAGACTGGTAAATCTCAGGGCCCGGATAAGATACCTCCTGAGTTTCTCAAGCATTGCCCTACCAACCTATTAGAATGGCTAGCTAAGTTCTATACAGCTTGCTTTCAGCAATTGAAACTCCCTAAAATATGGCGTAAGGCTTCAGTGATGGCTATTCTCAAACCAAAAAAGCCTGCCGATGACACCAAGAGCTATAGACCAATATCTCTCCTTTGTGTTCTATTTAAACTCCTGGAACGACTGCTTCTTTTACGTCTTTACGTCTCCATGTTCATCACTGACATCAGCATTGTTGGGTGGAAAAAAATCTAGGTGATTATGCAAAAAATGCATTTTCAGCGACATCCGACCCCCCATTGCTTCATATGACTTTAGCATTTGGTTGACAATTTCTTTGTAATTGGTTGCTTTGTGCTTACCAGGAAAATTTTCAACAACCAAAAAGAAACCGTTCCAGGCCACAAGTTGTTGTGGAGTCAATTTGCTTTTTAAAATTTCATCTTTCAACAATTTTCTTATTTCTGGTCCAACAAAGATTCCTTGCTTCAGCTTTGCGTCAGATTTGTAAGAAAATATCTCGCAAATATATTTAAATCCATCACTTTGTTTATCCATGGCTTTCACAAAATTTTTGAACAAACCAAGTTTTATGTGGAGTGGAGGAAGGAAAATTTTGTTCGCATCAACTAATGGCTGATGTTGCACATTGAAATTGCCTGGGTTGAAATTTGCACGGGTGGGCCATTTTTCTGTACTATAGTGCTGTTCATCTGCCCAGCTATTCCACAAACAAAGGAAACACATGTACTTAGTGTAACCCAGCTGCAAACCAAGTAAGAGTCCAACAACTTTTAGGTCACCACATATATGCCATTTATGGTTTTCATAACTGATGCATGTTAGCAAATTTTTCATTGCTTCATATGTTTCTTTGGTCTTGGTACTGTAGGCCACTGGAACTGACGGTTTTTCATGTCTACTGTGTAGTAGCCTAGAACAGTCATGTTTTTTTAATAAATAAAAGCAACTTTGCAGGCAATAAAGCGATTTAGAGATACACTAGCAATTGCCAATATAATCAACTATAAGCCAATTTGGAGAAAATAAAAATTGTGAATAACTCAACAACCTGACGTGATAGAGCAAAACCGATTTCAGATTCGGAATCAGCGCCCAAAACTACGTCTAGAATGGATATTGGTATCTCAGTTACCGACATACCATATTTTTTTGTGACGCAGTGTTATTCAATTATGACGATATGAATTTAGCTTTATTCACTGACGACTTTTTAATATTGATTGCCTTCATATTTGACCTTCTTATGAAAAGTGTTCAGCTCTGTTCGACTACAGTAAGACTCTTTCCTGTTGGACCATTCCTTTCATACCTTGCTAAGGTATTGCCTTTGTAGCGGACGTCGAGTGGTCTGAGCATTAGGGTGGGCCGTTTTTGACTTTTTTTCGAAATTCAAAAACGGCTAGTCATAAAAAGTGGCACATGCATGAAAAAATTACGTGTGCAAAATTTTGTCAGTTTGGGGGTGCATCTTCTGCCCCCGCAGAGGGGTCAAACTTTCAATTTTTTGAAAAAAATGGGGAAATTTCACTTTCCGTTTTAACATAATTTTTTTTATAATTTTTCTACTGGCTAATTATAAATTGTAAGTGGGATGTACCCAGAACTTTCCTGTGTAAAAGCATGTTCGAAGCTTAAAGGGGCAGTAAACCCCAAACCATACTTTTCGATTTTTTTTTTTGTAAGTGCTCTACACATGTATAATAAGTGGTTGTCGTTGAAATTTTCCCTCAATTTCATTGCGTTTCCTTTGTAGGGCCGTTTTAGTTAGCCCTTAGTTTCAGAGCGACGCGTGCTCACTGAACCGTGCGATAATTGGACGTGACGTCATAACGGTACAAGCTGCTCGTATGTTTACGTAAGATGCATTTGAAATGCAGAGTAAGAGATCGCTTATGGTGTTGTTTCCAGCAAATGCAGTGAACTATTTATGTCGATTTTAAGCAGCTTAGTAGTTGATAAAATGAACACCGAAAGCAACTAGCTTCAGGCAAGCACCATATTAGTTTATAAGGAACTAGGAACATTTTCTCAAGAACTCTGATAGGTATACTTTACTGTAGGCTACAAGTACAAAAATCACTATCTCTATGCACACGCCAAAGCTTTTCATGAAGCAGACTTTGAATTGTGACTTCTTTTTATTTCAAATCAGGATATTTAAATTCAACATATTTTCTATCTTCACTTGAAAATTTCGACCTAATGGCCGAAACAGCGCATGACGGCAGAGGCACACGGATTGAATGACCAAGGTAACCCCAGATCCACGGAACAAACTGTCTGTAGACAATGTGCCTATAGCGTATTTAAAAACAACTTTTGGTTACATGAATATAATACAACATGATTGCGGTTGCCCATTTTTAGGTATTGCTACATCATTCAAGACGGGTTTTGGTTAGAAAACCGTGAAAAATAAGATGCAATTGCATCAGAAACATCTAGATGCAAACGTCTAAGCATAAATGCATAGGAATAGGTGTGCTCTCCCATTCTTCTCGGTGTTCTGCTAATGTTTCCCTTTCACACAATGCAATCTTCAAGAGGCTCTTGACATGATCTTTAAAAAAGATAATGCATTTTAAATCAATAAAAATGTATGGTAGTCACAATGATTGCTGCACACATTTCACTTTACCGCACATGCTTACCCAGTCAGCAAAATCAGTCCTTTTTACATTGATTCAACGTTTTGCAGACGTTGAATCAATGTAAAAATGACGGATTTTGCGTCAAATAAATGAATAATAAAAATGACAAAATTTACATCAAATCCGTCATGTTTACATTGATTCAACATCTGCAAAACGTTGAATCAATGTAAAAATGACTGATTTTGCTGACTGGGTAATCACATACTACAACTACACATGGTATTATAAAGTAGCAGTTTTGGAATATTGTTGATTTCACAAAATTATGCTGTATAGATAACTTACAGTAAGGGAACGTTCAAATATTACGTAACGCTTTTTTTCCGAATTTTTGACCCCCCCCTCCCCCATGTAACGCCAACGTAACGCTTTTTTCAATCCCCCCCTCCCCCATGTAACGCTTTTTCACTACGAATTCAGCACAAAAAACTACCATTCCGTACTCGAAAGCGTTACGTAACGTTTTGCTTGAACCTCCTCCCCCCCGATGTGACGCTAACGTAACGCTTTGCATAAACCCCCCCCTCCCCCTCGAAGGCGTTACGTAATATTTGAACGCTCCCTAAGTGGGGTTTTCTTTGATCGTTTTTAGAGAATAGCCACTCCGAAACCAGCGGTAGACCTGCTGCTATTCTCGTTGGAATGAATAGCAGTTACAAGTTGTCTATAAAGAAATGCAGATCAAAGTGATTTTTGCACTCACAAGCCTATAAAAACTTATCTGTAGGTGTGTTTATTACATCCATTATAACAAATCCATAACAAAAGTGTTGACCAATAATAGGCCTTCCCACTCCGCCCCGTTAGCTCAGTGGTTACACGCCCGACTCAAGATCACACGGCGCAAGTTCGACCCTCGGAGTGTGCGCTTGAGCAACGCACTTTCAGGACTGCTCTTCATTCAGCGGCACCTAGTGAATGGAATAATTCCTTGGCAACAACACTTCAACAATCGGAAAACTTCAACTCTGCCAATCTCGGTAACCGGTCCTGTGTCAAGAGCCTCACATTTATGCGGGTGGCGGGTGCAACCTACTTCGTACCAGGAACAGTTCGTACCATGAAAAGATCGAGAGAAAAAAAATAGCACAAAGCCGAAGTCGCTAATCGATCAATTCCTACCATGAAAAGATCGAGAGAACGCAAACATTGTAAAGTTAGGGTTAGGAGTTAGGGTTAAGGAGTTAGGGTTCCGATCTGTGTGCTATTTTGGCTTTTTTTAATTTTTTTTTCAATTTTCTCAGGGTACGACTTGATGGTACGAACTGTTCATGGTACGAAGTAGGTTGCATCCCATTTATGCACTGTTACATTACCGTTGCATATAGTTCTAGCCGGTAAATGAAATAAACACCAGTTGGTCAAGGACTTGTTTTTGTTAATACACTTGGTGAGTTATAGATGAGTCATTTTAAAATTACATGTAGCTAGGAATCGCTATACCAGCAGGCAGCAACTAAAATGTAATAGGCTTAGCCGGAAGATATTCTAAATTATATGAAAAAAAATTTCTCAAGGATGGTACAGTACTCCCCAGAGTCCCCATTCCCCAACTTATGTACAGTACTTTATAGCAAACATGTAGTAACATAATTGTTAAGCCAAAATTACTTCAAGAACTTGACGTTTCCTGACAGGCTGTCGTATGGATGGATTGGAATTTTGTTGTGGAGTTGTCTCATCACTGGACCTTGACTCCAAAGGTTGCAGAATTGTTGAAATGGATTTTTTTGAAAAACATTGAAGGGCATGCATTGCGGTTTAATTTAAGCTGTGTTGCAAGTCCCATGTCAAATTGAAGAAGATTTTGAAAATCTGTTTCCTTGAAATGGAGTCGGCATTATTATGCTGGTCTCTGTTGCTCCTGGCCATACTCAATACTCATGTGTTGTTTAAAAACTTGTCCCATTTCAATTTTCTTGTATGATTTTTTGAAAATTTGAACAAAGAAATTTTATCGACAGAAGAACCACCAGATGAACACTGAACAGTCATATACAACACATCGACTTGTCATGATGAGTACAAAACTGTAACAGGTTTAGCTTAATCTATTTATGTATGATATCAGTAATAGTATAGCACTGGAAAAGCATGTATATATTAAAGTAGGCATACTACCTAGTTTAGCCTGTCTGATAGGCCTGTTGAGAACACAAACATGACTAAACATGAAAAATAAATGAATTTAAATCCCTACAACCCTTGACTGTCTAACTCTAAACCTCTTGTTATTAAAATCCCATCAAAATCATACATACTGTAGCACTGCAGGAAAATACTGGCATTTGCTTGTTTCCTGAAGTGCAAGGCCTAATGTAAATGTGCAAAAAATGATGTAAGCTAGTATCAAGGCTACAGTAAACTAAATATGAGCTAAAATTGTTACTTGTAATAATTTTATCTACTGCTGCAAACGCCTCAAACCTCATCTACAGCTGCATACCACAGACCTTAAACCAGCAAAATGTTTTGCCGAATAGTGCGAATACTGGTTATGACGTCACGTAAGCAAATATTTTATTTCGACAACAGTTGAAGCGGTGTGTGTTGGCATTGCAAAACCAAAACTTTGTTTTAAGATTGCACGAGAACAAATAAGTGTTTTTTCATAAAAACAAATGCAACGTGTTTTTGAATATTCCCTTTATGTATTTCAACTCTCAATTTGCATTTGAAAATGGACTTGTCTGCCCCTTTAAGGTTTACTGCCCCCGCATCGACGACCAAAATGCTGAATTTTCACCAATTTGAGATGCTATTTTGTCATTGCTTAATAAGCAAACTTGTCGCAAAAAGGCGAGATGGTGTTAACGCTGTACGCTCATTTATGTTCTGTTCATTAACTTTGCAGGATGATACGAATGAGGTAAGAACATCAGTACATATTTATGATAAAGAGTTAGAAAAAAATGAATGACCTTTTGAAGTCAAATTCTTGAGGTGGGCCTAAATTTCAGCAAAATTTGGACCAAATGAAAGAATCTGCAAAGTAGAAATATTTGAAATCGGTTGTTGTAGCCTAAGTATTCCAATTTTCTGCAATGTAGGCTACTTGCCCGCAGTAAAATCGTGTCCCTGTTACAGAACAACAGTTCCTTCTTGATCAAAGAACAACTCGCATAATGGTGATTGATAAACATGATAAATCGGCCACAAAATCTAATTTTAAAGATTTTCCGAGGAGAGTCGCAAGATCAGAACAATTCCGTTCTTTACGTGAAGACCCTGGAGCAGGTACAAGTAGCGCTTTGGTTAAAACACCTTTAACTTATTCAAGCTCAGAAACTTTGTCATCCAATGCGAAGATTTTTATTATTATCAACCCAGTTTTGCCTCGGAATCCCCAGAAAAAGCAAGGTTACTTCCAGTTTAGTAGTAGGCCTACCGTACTGTATTTGCTGAATCATGCGATCGTACTGGTATTTCAGATAGGTCTGAAGCACTTATTGCTTCATCTACGTTAGTGTCTAGGTATCCCTGGCTTCATCATTTCTACAAGATGCCGGAGTTGTAACGGATAGCGGATCTCAATCAGTCATAGATAAAAGCAAAGTGAGAAGAACGAGAAAAAAAATGAGGTTTACAACTCAAATGGAAAGTAGGCCTATCATGTGCATAAATTTGCAAAGCATATATTTTGATGGCCGAAAAGATTAAACCATCAAACAAAATTAAATTGCTGGGCGACTTCGAAAACATTTCGCAGTTGAAGAACACATTACTTTACTTGAGGAGCCAAGTTCTCATTTCATTGGTCATTTTACTGCAGCCAACTGATCCAATGTGTCATTAGCTACAGGGATTCTTGAATATCTTGGATCCAATAAAATTAGCTACGATAATGTAATGGCAATTGGATGCGATGGAACTGCAATAAACACAGGTCAAAAAGGCGTTGTGATAAAGCTCCTGGCAGATCATTACCAAAAGCCACTTCAATGGTTAATATGCCTACTCCATAGTAATGAATTGCCTCTTAGACATCTTATAAAAGATATGGTAATACTAGCAGACCTGATAGCTTCACTGGGCCCATTATAAAGCAGCTAGCCACTGTCACACAACTAGATGTTGTAAAATATAAAGCAGTTCCTGCACCAGAGATTGAAATTGATGAAAATGACCTCAGCACTGACCAAAAATATCTTCTACACATGCACAGAGCAGTGAAAATTGGAGATATATCAATTCATTTCGCATATATAGGAGTCCAGGTATGATGAACCACTCAAGATAGTTGACCACAGCCAATATAATCCTACGTTTAGATGTTGCATCTAACGAACCGTCAGCTGTATTGGGGAAACGTGTGGACTATATTATGAATAATTATATTCCATTATGGTTTGCCATTATAAAGGAAAGCAATTTCACTAATGGCCATAAACATTTCTTTAAAATTGTACACTCTCCTCAGAAGCTATCGAATGAACCCCCAATATCCTCAACAAAGTAATATAGAGGAATGCGTTTTATGCCCATCCTGAAAACATTTGTAAATGTTTGTAAATGACAAATTTGTGTAAACAAAATCATGATAACAATTCAAGTGGAACTGTACAGTACATTCCATTTACGGAACCTGCAGATCATATTGCTTTTATTCTGAAGTAAATTATAGGTTGCGTTTTATAGCTGCAACTGATCAAACGCAGGCTACTATTGGTTTTAGTTTAAGCAAGACTACGTCTTATAGTTTGTCAGTTCGTATCATCCTGCAAAGTTAGTGGACAGAACATAAATGAGCGTACAGTGTTAACACCATCTCGCCCTTTTGCGACAAGTTTGTTTATTGAGCAATGACAAAATAGCATTTCAAATTGGTGAAAATTCAGCATTTTGGTCGTCGATGCGGGGGCAGTAAACCTTAAGCTTCGAACATGCCTTTACATAGGAAAGTTTTGGGTACATCCCACTTACAATTTATAATTAGCCAGTAGAAAAATTATAAAAAAATTTATGTTAAAACGGAAAGTGAAATTTCCCCATTTTTTTCAAAAAATTGAAAGTTTGACCCCCCTGCGGGGGCAGAAGATGCACCCCCAAACTGACAAAATTTTGCACACGTAATTTTTTCATGCATGTGCCACTTTTTATGACTAGCCGTTTTTGAATTTCGAAAAAAAGTCAAAAACGGCCCACCCTACTGAACATCCGCCCATACCTAGCTGTGGCTGCTACAGCAACATCCCGGGTACTAGCGTGTAGTGGGGATGATCTTGAGAACAATACCTTGCTTCTTTTGCGAGTAGGAGTTTATTACAAAGAAATGAATGAACTTCCACGTCGGAACGTTGTAGCCAAATAATGCCTAGAATTCAAATAGAACGAGCTAAACTAATTCAGAACATAAAAAACTACACTACAACCATAATTAAACTAACACCGTGACTTCCAAGAAAAGCATCCGTGACAAACTGACTGAGAAAATAAGGCACCACACATCTGGCCGACAGAAACCATACTGAAAACTCACAAACTGACTGTGTTGAACACTGAACGATTGATTTAAAGGGGCTTATTGCTTCAAGCAATGCAGCATGCAGGGCCGTAGCCAGATCGCAGAGCAAGGGGGTCCAACTGTTTTTAGGGAGAGCCGAAAAAATTTAAATGGGCAAAATCATTATAATTGTGGCTGTTGCTCGAGAATGTTGGGATTTTGCCAGAGGGGGCGAGGCTCCCCCTGGCCCCCGGCTGGCTACGGGCCTGGCAGCATGTGTCAAATGCGCAACACCTACAACAACGTAGGCCAGTGGTTCTCAAACTTTTTACAGTCTAAGCGCACTTACAATACTACAAATAATTCTGGGCACACTTTATATAAAAATGCACTAAAATGTCATAATTAAGTCAATATGTAAGAGTAAATTTTTCTAAAAAAAAAGATATTTACATCAACGAAATTTATTCTTAACTATAAAATCCGCATTACAGTTATTTACTACTATACTTCATTAGTGACTACCTACAGTACACTACTATTAACATCTCTACCACCTTTTCTATGAACACTAACTCAGCAACTAGCAATTTCTTTCTGCTTTACAATTACAGTCTGAATCTACTCCAACAGCAAAAAACACACATAGACAATTGCTATTGTGAGCAACAATAGACAATTGCTATTGTGAGCAACAAATACAAGTTTTACCGAATGTCTGCGACCGTGCCTGAAATTATCGTAATAATGATGTTAAACGGAAGGAGCAGATAAGAAAATTGATCTAATATGGTAACTATTCTTTTTGTTTTTCTTATTAGAATACTTCTTTAGGAATGCTGTTGGGCACACCTAGATAACCTCTGGGGCGCACCAGTGCGCCCGGGCACACCGTTTGAGAACCACTGACGTAGGCTAAAACTACGTATGTAAAACCAAACCCTGATAAGTGGTGAAAATTCCAAGGAAACGTCTTAATTTTCAGCCAGCGTTTCAAATTCCTACCAAGCACAAATTTCACAACGGCAATTAGAGCGTCTAAAGCAAACATGAAAAAAGACCGCAGGCGCTAGGCCTACACCTCCTAAGAAAATTTTCCACCGGATTTTTCTTGTATTATTTTGGCATTAAGACCTTTTCACAGTCTGACAACCCTGATTACAATGATTATTTTATCTTGTTTAAGTTTGGCTTATTTTTGGCCTTTTTTCTACCTATTTGGCCTCAATTTGGCCTTTTTTCTTGTTGAGTTTGGCCTTTTTTTCAAATTTCAGTCTGGCAACCCTGAAAGCGGTGGTCGAAGAAGGACGAAACGGTGATGCTCCACGACGTCAACTTGAAAAATTGAAACTTGGAATCAAACCAATCAGCTACAAATAAATCAAATCTTGGCCAGGAAAGTAGACAGTTTTGGATATAGAAATTTGCCAGCACAAGTACAAAAGTAGCCTAAACAGTTTAAAGCCATTTGGAAAAATTGAAGACAAAAGAAAAAAGCTTAAGAAAAATTAATCTGCAATCAATTAATCAAGACTATAGCTTAATACTCAACCCCTACCCAATCAACGGAAAAGAATTCAGTATCCAACCTCTACCCTTGTTAACCTTTCCCACCCTTAACAAGCACCGGGATTCGCAATTCCAGCTAGGGATGGGCAATTCAGAATAATTCACTATTCCAGAATTATTCCGGAATACTAAACCGAATCCAGAATCGAATCCAGAATACCGAATCCTATTAACTTCCAGGCTCCAGCAACACAAAAAGTAAAAAATTTCAGACACAAAAGCTACACAATCAAAGTAAATGTTTGTTGCAATGCAACACATTAAGGCATTCTAAATGACTTCCAGCCAAATGGGAGCAGTGTTGCCAGATGATGGAAGCCGCTTGGCAACAAAAAGTAACTAAAATTTCATCAGATATTTAAAACACCCTAAACAGGCCCGTAGCCATCCGGGGGCCAGGAGGGGGGCAGCGCCCCCTGCCCCTGAAAAAATTCTGCCCCCCCCCTGGCAAAATACCAACATTCTCGAGCAACAGCTATAGCAACATCATCGAGCAACAGCAATTATAATGATTTTGCCCAAAAAAATTGTCGGCCCCCCTAAAAAAAATTGCCCTCCCCCTTGCTCTGCGGTCTGGCTACGGCCCTGACCCTAAATAAAGCAATTTCGCTTAAATACAAATAGTTTTTAAGACTTAAGACACTGCCATCATCCATATGCAGACCTCTTGCAAAACGTTTTCTATACGAGCAGGGATTATTTGCTAAAAAGTTTAAAAATATTGAAAAAACTTTCTTGAAAAAAATTGAGTAGGAAAAATTTCACCAGATTTCACCAAAAAGTTATCTGGTTCCAAGGTCAAAAAGCTTGGCAATAAAGGCCTCTAAATTTCACTAGAATTTTTTAATTTGATATTCTATTTCCCCATCTGGCAACGCTGAACGGGAGCGCAGCTTAGTTTCTGTCAAGCCGCAGTCGAAAAGAATCGCTTGGAAGATGCTGAGGTGTTTCAGAGCCAACTCCTTTAGCAGGGGGCATCTGCTCAATGTTGTTACGCCCGCCAGTCAAACTATCGCAGAGTCGCATACGCACGTGGATTGAAAAAAAGCATTGCACGATTGTGCATATTGTGTACAAAGCGTGAAGAAAATTGCGCGCTTAGTTTCTTTGGTTGCTCATGCGAGCGAGTGACGTAGAGTTGCATGCGCCGTGCGCGCATAACGCGTGCACAATGTTTTTGAAAGTGCGGAACTGCGGATGGTGTCAGTGCAAAGAAAAAAGTGAGTAAACCACACTTTTTTTCAGTTCAATGTCTCCAGCTGACAGCTTGCACAAGACTTATGTATATCTTTAAAACCGAATCTTATTACCCGGTTTTATTGCCGTTTTGGATTCGGATAGTTTAGGATCCGAATCCTTCTGGATTCGGTATTCTGAATTGCCCATCCCTAATTCCAGCCCGGTCTGGTTACCCTCCATCTTTACCCTGAAGACAGTATTTTTAGCTTAAAGAAGAAAGAAGGACGAAAAGACTTTAAAACTGTAATTATTTGTGTTTTATTTCCATTTTAATAGTAACCTTTTATTCGTAAATTTAAAAACAAAAAAACAGTTCCAATACTAAAAAAAAAAAATCCTAGCCTAATTTTTGACCTTCTCTATACCAATATTGTCGATCAGTTTTTACCAATTTCAATAATTTCAGTTAATTTGTGTAACCAGCCTGTTGTGTCTTCAAATTTTTATAAAAATAAGTTAATTTGCCCATTTAATTACCCAAATTCCACCCATTTTGATTATTTTCATCGCCATAGCTTTTTAGCATCATTTTTTTAAAGAAACCTAGTGTTGCCAGTGCTCCCAAAATTAAATTTCATATTCTCTCTTTTTAAGCCTGAATTACGTGTTGCTTTTAATTGTTTCATTCTGAATCCTTAATCGTTGATCCGAAACCATTTAACTGAGTTATTTCTAATCAATTGTAACGACTTTTAGCGTATTATATATTTAATTGTTGTATTTTATTAATCGTCGCAGGGTCACTCTGCTAGCTGGAGTAAAGTTTACGAACTGACGTCACAATTGTACATTCATTCAATTGCTCTTAAAGCTTTATCATTTTCCTCTTATTCCTCCCACCAATTTGTAATTAAAAATTATTTTTTTTGTTTATCTGTCACTAACATTTTTACATTCTAATACTATCCTGTAACGTTAAATTGCTTTTTATCAGTCAAATCATTAGTAAATCGTTGGTTTTTAAATTCATTTGATCACAATCTGCTACAAGTTCTTATATCGTCACTTTTAAATCTCTAAATTTAGAAACGTCGTCGTAAACTTTAAATCTTTGTAATAACCAGCTTTTTATAATTATTTCATTTGAATTATGTCTCGCTTTTCAAGTAGTGCAGGTTTGAAGACTTCAAGAGATAACCTGGCCGGTGTTGGTTTCTCATTCCCACCTTCTGAGTCCACTAGCCTAGGCTGGCCGACGAGGAAGCAGGTTCCTGTGAGTGGGCACCCACTCAACCCAGATGGTGAAGCCTCTCCGGTAGACTCACGGCTTTTCACGAACTCGCCACTTCGTCACGGTGACGAGTGTCCGATCCGCAATTCCGCACCACATCGTGGCTACCCTATCCATTTCGAATCACCCTTCCCGAGGTCGAATAGATTGCAGTCCGTCTGCTCTATTCGCCTCACCCTCCCCAATCTACTCCCCCTTCTCTGTCCTTTTTCCACTTGCAGGAAGGCATCTCAACCTTACCGAGATGTGCAGGCGTATCAGGACCATATGCGAGCATTCCATTGTTCGCGCGCCGAGTTCCTGATCACCTGTTGCAGGTGCTGCCGTGTTCTCCCTCGAGCTTACAAGCTGGATGGGGCCCAAGAGCACTGGCGATCCTGCCCTAAGGGCCTTCAATTGCCAACTTGCCTTCCCTGGCCGAGCAATGACCCGACGCCGTCGGAGAGCCAAACCAGGCCCCCTATGATGACCAAGCCTGGGCCTTCCTACTCCTCTGTTGTTAGGCATGGAAGGCGCCGGCCCTCTACTGCAGGCGCATCGGTCGAGGGGTCATCCCCTCTTTCCTCTTTCTCTGTCATCCGCTCTCAAGTCTTCTGGCGCCAAGGCCTGGATAGCACTTCCACTTTGCTCCCCCGCCTGACATTAGACCAGAACTTTTCCGTACTGCTCTATCTCATCCAGGCAAGACTTCGCTCAGCCCAGCTGATGCTGACAGCTTGCCTGATATAGATGTGCTGTTTCTTCCTCGCCTGTCTTCGGCCGGACCTGGGTCGGAAAGTGGGGACTCTGCCGACTCGTCGAACAGCGAATCTCTTTCCTCTTCCTCCACTTCCTCGCCTGATAGCTCAACCACGGACGGTCACGGCCCTACTGTCAGTGCGAATCCCTTTCTACATGTACCTCTGCGCAAGCCGACCTCCACCGGATCCGTGGCAGTGGACTCGCTCGGTTTATCCAAGCCGGCTTCGCGTCCCTCTTCTTCTTCTTCTTCTTCTTCTCAGCCTCAGACGGCCTCCACCGGAGCTGAAGCTGGGGACTCAATCAGCTCTTCCAAGCCGCCCATGCAGACTTCTTCTTCCAAGTCTCTCCAAGGCTACCCATCTCACTCCTCCTTACCCTTTAATCCTGTTTCCATCCCACCTATACAACCTTGTACCTCGATGCTGTCTGCTGAAGCCTAGCCTTTTACCCCACCTACCCAAACCACCCACTCTAATTTCCTGTCAACTATCCCTTCCCAAACCTTGACTCGACCCCGAAGTGACGCCATGGCATGCAACCAAGCCACAATTGACTCCGGACTCCCACAGACGACCCCAGAGATGTCCACCACACCCAACACTCAACGATCAATCCAAGACCCTGTTGAACTGGTCAGGGAAAGTAAGACGAAGAGCTCCAGGCGGGCTCTTTGCAGTTTAGTGAACCTTACTTTAGCGGGTGGCATAAATTTCGACCAGTTCTGCATTGAGTTGAAGAGTGGACCGCTGGCACTTTGCCGCCCAAGAGGACACGTCCTCGCAAACTACGCTTCAATCGTGGCGCCCGGGCTCGCGCGGCTCGCCGTCGTTCGAACGGAGGTTCTCCTCGGTCGGGCGGCGGTGGTTCGCGCGGGAACGGAGCCCGATATCGTAAGGGCGTGGGGTTGCGAGCCGCCTTCTCGCGGGACGCGAAGGGAATGGTCCGCCGGATCGTTGAAGGCAAAAACAGTGACCGTCGTTGCGAAATCCCACCTCAAGAAATTGAGGAGAGATTTCGACGCGACATGACCGCTCCTGAAGCTGGGAGTTGCTCGCAGATGCCCGAGTGGATGAACTCCCACCGTTACGAGCATGATGGTGCAAACCTCTTCCCCGTCGATGACGGTGAAGGTCCCATTACGGCCCGGGAGGTGGAGGCGGTCCTCCAGTCGCTTGATGTCGGTTCCGCCCCTGGTTCTGACGGATTGTCCTACGGTTTCTGGAAGACCCTGGACCCAAGAGGGGGACTCTTGGCCAGCCTTTTCGAGACCTGCCGGATCAACCGTCGTGTACCGGACAAGTGGAGAACCAGCAGGATCACACTCATATGTAAAGACCCTGAGGGTGACCTGCACGACGTCAGCAACTGGCGGCCCATCTCCATCTGCCGAAACATTTATAAAATCTACGCCGCCGTATTGGCCCGGCGCCTGCAGCGATGGGCGGTGGAGGGGAATGTTATCAGCCTAGAGCAAAAGGGATTCATGCCCACAGAGGGCGTCTATGAGCATGTGTTCATGCTCGACACCATCCTCTCGGATGCACAGTCACGCAAAAGGCCTGTGTCAGTTGCGTTTCTGGACATTCGAAACGCCTTTGGCAGTGTCCGGCACGAATGCATAGCCGAGGTCCTGCGTCATTTCGACGCCCCCACAGACCTTATTGAGTGCATCTCCGACATATACGTCAACAACACCTGCACCGTCCGCTGCGGCAATGGTGAAACCGACCGTATCCCTGTGGGGCGGGGAGTCCGTCAGGGCTGCCCGTTGTCTGGGCTGCTATTCAATTTGGTCATCGAGGTGCTCCTCAGGGGCGTCCGTGACAAAACGGATTGCGGCTACAACCTTCCTGCCAAAGAAGACGACATCAAAGTGCGTTGTATGGCATATGCGGACTAGGGTGGCTCATTTTCCTTGATGTTCTTTAAAATTTTTGTCAGTTTGGAAAAATGTTCCATTTTGCTCACTGATATTTGTAAACCAAAAATTTTTGTTGGGTTTTGACCTTTGACCCTGGTTCACCCAAGGAGAAATTCTGAATTTTTCTGAAAAATTAGTAAATTTTGAAGTGGTTTAGCAGCATCTGAAGAGAGGATTTCTCAAAATTTGACCACGTGATTTTGACGTCACTTCCTCTGTTAACTTCCACGTGGAACATCTTCACCCTACTCTAAGTCTGAGAGTCACTAATAGTGCATGCTTTTAGTGTCATTTTAGTTGATTTTACAGCCTTTTCGCAGTCAGTGAATCTATAACATAGACCAACAACAAAGTTTTGGCACAAAAGATGAGAGTCATTTTAGAGTATTTCAGGGCCCCTGATTCCGAAAATGCACTTAGTTTTTTCGAATTGGCTCTAGTTTTCGAGATATTCGACAATGAAAATATTTTTGAAATCGTTTCTCAAAAGCTTTCAATTAGGCCTAGCTAATGACTTATTTTTAGCCCTGTTTACCATTATGATGTCATAATTGCACTTGTCTAGTTCAATTGGTTCATATTGCACGATAGTTCAAAACGCAAGCAAAGGTTGAAATGAACTGTGTTAATTTAAGGGAGACATAAATACTCAATGAAAACAGTTGTGAATCAGTAGGCCTACATCACAAGAAAAATATCCCGAAAGTCATGTGTTTATGAATGCAGCTTTATATTGAAAAGGTAGGTCTACTGAAATGGATACTTGTACAAATGAAGTTTTATTCTAAGCCTTTGCTAAGACCAAGTTTTTGCTGCAAGAAGTTTTTTTCTGGTCTATAGGCTAAATAAATGACATATAGGCTAATAAAATATGCCTTTGACAAGTAGGATGCTGTACGAACAACCCAGATATATTTTGCTGCATGAGGCAACGCAAAGGACCAACGCATTCTGCGATAGATACAGCGCTATATAAAAACAAGCATTATTATTATTACTTTGACATGAAACTGGGTGATCAAGATAAGTCCTGGGTTCCTCCTAAAGTATGCAAACATTGCACTCAAACCCGTTTCTGGGCTCAAGGCTAAGAAGTTCAGAGTGCCATGGCATAAAGAGAGTCGTGGAATCACCATGAAAATTGACTCTTCTGCACGGTGAGGATGTTCGAAGGAAGTTGGAACATCATGTTTACATGGAGTGTGCAAGGCAGTCATTGCATGGACGTTGCTATTTCTGTTTTTTGTTTGCCCTCTCTAGTTTCAAGTGGTGATTTGCTTGAAGCAATAGGAAAACGAGCATGACTGAGAGTAACCTCAATACCTTCAGTAATGTTTTTGAGCAAGGTCAAGTTTTTTTCTCCAAACCATTTGTATCACCTACTGTAGTTAAAGATTTAGTTATCAAAAGTAGCAGCTGGAATCTTGGCTCGTCATCTTGATCAACGTGGCATTCTTGACTACAACCAAGGCCAAGATTACGTTCTTCCGCAGCAAGGATAAAATTCTAAGCAGCTACTTTACTGAAGAACACAACTTTGTATTCTGTAATTATATAAATGGCCTTCGTACCTTGATGGGTGTTGCTCAGTAGGCCAATCATAATAAAGAGTTGCGTTTGTTCATCGATAGCTTTGTTTTGCTTATTTGTCTAGTTTGTTAAGCAAAACAATGTAGCCTATGCATTTTGTTTGTACTTAGTAGCTTAGTTAGTAAGTCTGATACTGTTGAAGTCAACAAATATATTAATGCAAAACGCAAGTTATATATTGTACATCTTGTATCCTCAGGCTCACTTCACATCATATTTTGATTGTTACTAGGCTAGTAAACGTTAAATAGCTGTTTGTTTGGGTTGTAATCAACGTGATTGGTTCCAAATAGCGTTTATACAACTCAGAAATGTGCCTGGGATTACTTCCAGTTTTGTCTATGTAGTAAACGACACGACGTTAAATCTATAGGGGCTCAAAATTGCGAAAAAATATTTTTGCTGTACCGGTAACTCAAAAACTAAAGCCAATTCGAAAAAGTTATTGCATTTTCAGAATCAGGGGCCTCGAAATACCTTAAAATGACTCTCACATGTCCTGCCTTTATATAAAAAAAAAAGTTTTGTTGGCCTGTGAAAATCGATAAACATCGTCAAATGATTCAAGAAACTGAAAGCAATAGATATTTACTACGTGAAGGGTGCACAAAGAAAATCATGTCTGAAATGTGGTAGAATTCGACATTTTGAGAGTAGCTTAATACACGTGTCAGTGTTCATGGAGTTGCTAATTAAACCACTTTGCTTGATACAAGTTTGTGTTACTGCCTCTTATTGTGTCCATTAAGATGCTAGAATGCATTAGAAGATAGCGGGTGAGCAGTTTCAGGGATAAGCGAAAATTTGATATTTTGAAAAAATTCAAACCAGGTGAACCAGGGTCAAACGTTAATATTTTTTTGTGAAATTTGGTGTAGGAGATACATTTACCAAAAGGAACAATATTCCAAACTGACGAAAAATTTAAAAGAAAAAAATTTTTTTTTCGAGATTTTGCGCCAGCCTAATGCAGACGACATCTGTCTCGTTTCTTCCGATCGCGAGCAGATGATCTCTCTTCTATCTGCTACTGAACCCTTCTCTTCCTGGTCCGGGCTACGGTTCAACCCACGCAAGTGTGGTACCCTTTCCTATGGGAAAGTGTCGGCGTCCCGTCTGCGGGTCGACCCGAAACCTTTCTCTCTTGCCGGGGAGGAAATTCGAGTCATCCCCAAAGGCGAGACGTATAAATACCTCGGCGCTCGAACCGGTTACGCCTCGGACGCATCCCTAACCCAACCTTTCATCTCCACTCTGGAGAAGCACATTTCCTTATTGATGAAATCCTTTCTTACCCCAAGCCAGAAACTTCTGGCACTCACTTCCATCATTCTCCCGTCCGCGTCATACCATCTGCGAGTGCGGCGCTTTAGACAGTATGAGCTTCTGAAGCTTGACCGACTAGTTTTGCGGTGTTTGAAGGTGGCGTGGCGTCTTCCCAAGTGGGCGTGCAGCGCGTTCTTTTACTGTAAGCCTGCGTTAGGAGGTTTGGGCATCACGAACTTGTGTCGTGAAAGTGACACGCTTTCGCTAGCTCATGCTTTCAAGATGCTGACGTCACCTGACAGCATTGTCTCTGCCGTCGCTCTTGGGCAGCTTAGGCGTCATGCCTGTCTGAGGTTCGGCACTCCAGATCCCACGACTGACCACCTGGCCAGTTATCTGAATAGTGACCCCCCTCCTGACGGCGTCCGTCCTAGACCGTGCCCTACAGGCGAGAGCCTGTGGGGCCGTGTCCCGGCGGCCACTCGTCGCCTGAACGTACGTTGGTCCGCCCGCCCGGATGGCGGCCTTGAGTTGGCCGCAGGGAGCTCCACAATCACCCCTCCTATAAGGAAAAAAGTGGTGCCGACCCTCCATCAACACAATGACTTGTGGTGGAGGAGACAGTGGGAATCCAAACCTGACCAAGGCAAGACGGTCAGTTCCCACTGCCTGTCCGGATTTTCAAATTCCTGGACCCGGCGCCCGGAGCTCCTGGATCACGCGGACCGAGTATTTGCGTACAAAGCTAGATTGAACCTAATGCCACTTGAATCAAAACCAAGCCATGGCCGCCGTTACCTACCTTCTATGTGTCGTGCGTGTGGGAAAGCGGAAGAGACTCTCCCCCACATATTGAATCACTGCCCTACCGTGATGACTGTCATCACGGAACGACACAATTCAGTATTAAGGGAGATCGTGGGGCACGTGCCTGCCGAATGGCAACCCGGGCTTTCCATAGATAGTACGGTTCCACAGCACGTGGAAGCGGGCGGTGCCGATCTGCGTCCTGACATCGTCTTGCAACACCCTGACGGCGTCACGGTCGTATGTGACGTCACATGTCCGTTCGACAACGGCGCGGATTCTCTTCGAAAAGCCGCCGACAGGAAACACGACAAGTACGGCGAGTTATGTGTCAACATAAAGGAAGACAGGAAGCGCCCTTGCAGGGACGTCCTGTCACTTCCGTTCGTCGTAGGCTCCCTCGGGAGCTATGCCCCGACGAGCTCTCGAGCTCTGATGGCCTTGGGCGTTCCTGCTCGTGGGATAGCAGAGGTGGCTAGAAAAGTGGCTTCCCTCTCAATCGAAGGATCCTTCCGCGTCTGGAAAGCTTGGAACGCCGGGCTCACTTGTGGAGGGGCTACTTCATAGAAAAGACGACATCAGCGATCAGAAACTTATTCCCTAATAACGTTGCAGTCAGTATCCGAGCGCGCAAAACAGCAAACCGTTTAGACGTTATAACCTTATAACAATATTGGCTTAAAATTGATCATCTTATGTCATCACCTTATTTCTATAAACCTGCGCCATTTCTTTTATATGATACTCCAGTCTTTTCAAAAACAATCATTCTAAAGTAAAAAGGAAGGAAATAAAATATGCACATTGTGACTTGAGACTGGTTTAATAGCAATTAAGCAATTTCAATCATCACTAGATTCTCTATGTACTAATCAATCAATTGTTTCGAACTGCCATACGCTGCTTTCGCCTTGTAACGCTGTTCTTGCCCGCTCGGATCAACATCGCTCCGCTTTCAATGCATTGATCAACACGATCCCCTGATCAACTCGATGCAGCCTCAAAACTTCTACCCCAATTTTCTATTTTTACCGGTAATGTAGCCTATCAGTGCCTCTGGTTTCGATCGCTAGCCTCCCCGACCCAGCTGGGCGAACCTGCCTCAACGTCTGGCCAGTGCACATCCGTGCTCGCCCAATGAAAGCTTACTCTTCTCCAGCGAGTATTAATTACACTCCCACCTATATATATATTTTTTTTATTACAGTATATTGATTCATCGAGCCTCTGCTCCACATTTTTATTGAATATTCGTCTGCCACGAGAGCTAAATTATCCTTAAATGGTTCGACTCTCTTCCTCGTGGGAGACCCCAATTTTATCCGCTCTGCCTACTGGCAGACCGGGTATAAGAGTCAAAGTACCTGCGCGAGGACGCGTGAAGGAGACGTGGGCGCTGCCCGGCGGTCAATTACTGCCGGTTCCAGCGTCCATACGCGACGGGTCGCCCGGTCCGTCGCAGGGCTTCTTTCTGGGCTATGCAGAAAGAGCCTGTCTCCCTGGCCCGCTCCGCCATTCTAAATTTGCGGACGGGCCATATAGTGTTTCGATCCACACTCTCCATCCACAGGTACCTCGACTCCTCAGCCTGGCCCTCGCGACCTAAGCTGGTGGACTTAACCCTCCGGGTGCATCGTCACCCCATAAATCACGCCGCTCCCCGCCGCCGCGGGGTGTGGCAGGCCGGTTTCTGAAAGTCTTCGACCTGGCTATGTTTGTTTGTACTCTCTCACCGTGTCAATCTTTTGTACCGTGAGCTACTGATGCGAATAAAACAGTTCAACACTAGTGGTGCGGTACTGATGAGCCCAGCCTCATGGGCGAAACACGTGTCTATCGCTGAGTTCCTGCTACACTCGACTGCCGAGAAACACATGTTTTTGGAAAAGTCTTGATGGCTAGTGTGGAGGCTACAACGGTATGGTTAGCGAAACACAATGCTCGCTGTTCTATAGTGAGTAGTCAGGTAGTGCTGACGCCAGGAAGATCGCTCCTTTTCAACAACTTCATTGATTTCTTAGGTGATAAATTTGGTTGTACGGCGGACCCTTTCTTTGATAGTTTGTTGCAATTTGTCATTGCGGAAGAAAATGCGAAATCAACCGACTTTGGCGTTTGGTTAATGAGTGAGGACCATAAGTCGAGCAATAACCATTCTTTTGGTAAGTCGGAGAGTAAAAGGGACGCGGGTGCATTTCAAGTGAAACATACGGCGGCCAAGGTCGATGGCTATGGTAATATCAATTCCGCAACGTCAAAAACGAGTGTCTCGTTATGTCAGTGTTGCCTTTCGTTTGGTGTGAATGTGGATCATGGTTTGGAGGTATGTCATCATTTGCAGGGTATGACTGTGGCAAAGCGTGAAGAGTTTTTTTACAAACATTGGCTCTGTTATAATTGTGGGAGAAAGCATCGGGCTAGAGATTGTCGCTGTGCCATGAACTGTGATCGGTGTCAGGATGCTAACTATAAAACGCCGAAGCATTTCGCCATGTTGCATGAATGGGTCGTTCGTGATAGGCCAGTAAACAAACCAGTTCCAAAGAAGGTACGCGAGTCCGCTGTGGATAAAGTTGACAAGTCTGCGGTTAATAAAACTGGAGTTCAAGGTAGAGAAAAATCAGTCTATTTGAGAAATGTGAAAGTGACACCTTGTAAAGTTTTAAACCGAACAGTTGCTGTGAAGGTCATAAACCCGGCAACTGGCTTAGAAAAGTTGGTGTACTGTCAGCTTGATTATGGATCCCAGATAACGCTGGTATCAAAATCATTGTGTGCAGAGTTGGGGTTACAGCCCTATGAAAACATTTCCTTTACCATGAAAACCTTGAACGGCGACGCGAAAGTTGATACTGGTTTGGTCAAATTTGTGGTAAAATCTTTGTCGACCGGTGAGAGTTTTAACATAGATAATGTTGTGTGTTCGACGCCATGGAGCGATGACATTGAAACCTTGCCCCATAAGCAAGAATTGAGTGGTTACAGACATTTTGATGATATTAGTGTGTTTGAATTAGAAAATCGTCAGACTGTGGACATTTTGATAGGCGATGACTGTCCATTCTTGTTAACTGTGCTTGAAGAGCGAGTTGGTAAAACGTTGTATGAGCCGCACGCGATCAACACACCGTTGGGATGGCTAGCCGGAGGGGAGCGGTCTCCTCTCTGTTCGGACAGTCGTGTCACAGTCAGGAAAGTACAGGTTCGCGATGACCTTGAGAACGTGGACTGGTTAAAACTTTTGACGCGCGACTGCATTGTGGATGAATTAAGGCAGGAGTTAAAAGAAGCCACGCTGGCAGAGTCGCGTCGGAGCATGTCACTCGCCGATAACGTTTGGGGTCGCTGGACAGATTTCTGCCTACCTAAGCTGCGGGGTCGAAGAAAATGGAGAGACATCCGTCGCAATTTAGAACCAGGAGACTTGGTCCTGGTATGGGATATGAACGATCGGCCTAAACGAGGGGACTACCGAGTCGGCAGAGGGGTTGAAATTTTACCGCAGCACCGAAAGGGTAAAGAGTTTGTGAGAAGGGTGAGGGTGGCTGTGGTAGCATGGGACACTAACACAAAGAAGTCGCACGTTGAAACCGTGCTTCGTGATATTTCTTGCGTTGCTCCGGTGGAGGGCGCGCGGGCACGCACTGCTGTGCTCGCTCCAGTTGGCTCGGGCCCCCCAGATGGACGTTAAGGGACGTCACTCATAGAAAATTTGTTCACTTTATTATTAATGTTTAATTGTTTATGACTTGTGTGATGTATGATGCTTATGCTCGCTGTTTACAATTTAAATAGATACAGTCTGGGTGGAACCGTATGTATTTATCAAGTACATATTATTGTCACTTTGAGTTACGCCAATATCGCTTACAGAAAATTTGCTTGTGATGCCTGTGACTAAGCTGAGCATCTTATTCATTCTTTTACATTTAATTTAGTATCTTCATATGACAACTTTGTATTTGCACAACCTTGTGTAGCCTATAGTGTGTTAATCGTCGTCGTCTGAGCTTCTGGGGCCGAGGGTCTATCCTTTTACCACCCCAGATTCACGATGTTCCCGGACTACACTGGAAGGCTGCTAGAGAGCAGCCAGTCTTTAGTTTCATCATCCATGACGCGCAGACCTTCCACTCCATTAGGTGGCTTGAAGATGGTACAGTCATTGATGATGTGGTCTGCGGTCTGTTCCTCGGCACCACATTCACAGGAGGAGGAAGAAGCCATTCCCCATTGGTGCATGGTTGAGCGGAAAAGCCCGACGCCCGTACAGTGTGTTAATGATGTCGTGTAAACATGGTCCGTTTTAAATACCTTCAGATAGCAGTATGGGACTACAGGTTCATCTACATGACTATGTATGTGGTCACAGCGGTAAACCATAATTTCTTCATGGGAAAATTGTAACTTAAAGTTCCCGGATCCTTTCGTCTGCATATAATGACCGAAGAAACACACACTTGAACTTCTTTTCAAAAAGTGTATTTCTGTAAAAATTAGCCCACGGCTACCGAAAACGAGGGGGTGCAACGCGTACACCACTGAAAACTGTCACTACAGAACAGATTACTTGGATAAAAGACGGAACCTTTGTCCAGCTAGCAAGCACTAAGCCAACAGTTAAAAGTGCGGCCAACTTTCAAACAATCATTTTACGAATGACCAGAATAGATAGCAATATCTCAAATTCACGTATGCAGTACTGTGACGCAATAATGAAAGACAATTATGAAGTCATTCCAACAGGTGTTTAAAGCTGATGTAATATTTCCTGTTTAAACAGGCCCAAACAGGTCTGACAGGTTTGACACAATTCTTATGAGCGCTGGTGCAATTTTGGCACATTTTCTAGCAACTTCCATGACGTAATATTCAGTAGACTTGAACGGTTTTATATGACGTTTGATTTGTACAGAGATTGGCCGTAACATAGCGGCCCCTAGTTATGACAGTCTAACATGGCATAACTAAAAAAGAATTGAAGGACAATCGTGAGCCAATGAATAAAAACACATGATACACAAATTGTTTGAATCACTCACGTTTAAGTTAATACGCAAATACAAAGGGCATGCAAAGAATGAACAGCAATACGGAATAATACACGACGATACATGAAATTGGTACCATAGGTACACGCTAAAATGACGCTATATACAATAGTTGCGATAATAACCGACTGTTCTGGGCTCAGACAAGTGTCGGCCACCGCAGACAAAACCAGGCTCAAACCCTAACACTTAGGTGTTCTTTACGGGGGCGAGGCACGAAATATCCCTCAACACGTAGTCTACTTTTACTTTCCCCGTACTCTCATCATAGTTGCAGACGGCAACTTTGGCTCTACGAACCACAGGCTTCCCTTTCCTAATTTGTGGAACTACCTCATGCACCCTCCCAAGTTGATACTTCCCACGTTTACCAATGTCTTGGAGAGAACCTACCACTACAAGTTGACCAGGCTCCAAATTCTCGGCCATTTTTAGCCATTTTTTCCGGCCCTGAAGACCTGGCAAGTAAAAATCGATCCATTTACTCCAAAACTGCTGAGAAAGTGACAAATTGAACCGATAATCCCTTCTTAATTGGTCACGATCATGTGGTTGCCCAACAGCACAGTATGGGTCTAAGTATGGGGTCAAAAGTGAGGCAGGGGTGATGACAGTAAAATCCCTAGGGTCGTCACTCAAAGGTACCAAAGGGCGTTCGTTCACGATCCGAACGGCACTGCTTGTGTACGTAAGCAGTTCAATAAAATTGGGCTTACGAATTGAAGAGTCCAAAATGTGAAAAAAGTATTTAATCACATCGGCCATGAAACCAAACCTACCAAGCCGAAATCTAGCCAAGACATCTGCCAGAAGGTTTAACAAATCAGGACAAGAAAACATTACATCATTAACACAAGTTCCTCGAAATTCAGACTTGCCTTCGTAAACAATGCGCTTTTTTAATTGTGACGTCACAAAGTATGGTAAATACCATTCAAATCCCTTGACATTTCCTGCTTCACCCGCGCGCTCAATATAGCCATTAGATTTAAGATCTTTCATGGTGTCAGTAAGGAAATCACGAAGTTCAGGTTGTTTTAAAGCTTTCTTTCTTAAAGCAGCAGCTCTATCTGACGCCAACACAAAATTGTTAGGTAGATCAATATCTTCCTTCAACGGAACAGGTATCTCAAATCGACCATCTTTCAACTCAATATTCGGTTCGACAAGTTCTCTAGCCAAATTATCATTGCGAGACAATTCACAGGTTTCATTTTGCAAAGTCAAATCCTGAATGACTTTATTCAGGTCTGCTATTTCCATATCACGAGACTCAATTTTACGCTGAAAGCCAGAGATGACATCCGACTCTGAAGACGTCTGCACTCTGCACACTTTAGCAACGCTTTCAACTAAGGGTGACTTACCACCACAAGCCAACCAACCGAGAGGAGTGAGTAAAGCATGCGGTTCACTGCGATTTTCACCAACACGTTCTTCTTTTGCCCACATCAAATAAGCGTTGTCATTGCCAATCAGTACATCTACAGTACTACAATCATTCAAATGAGACATATTCACGTCATGAAAATGACGGAAACCACTTAAATCTTGTTTATGAGGTAAAGTTTTAACATCGTCAGCCCAAGCTGGGTTAACCACCGAAGTTATATCACAAAACAGTTCATTCGTCTCTAACGACTGAATGTTGAGTTTAACAAGTTCAGCACAAGTAGGTTTCTGACCAGCCAGAGTATCCATTTTAAACGACGCTTTATCATACGGTTTAAGACCAAGTTCGCACACCAAGTCACTCGAAACAAAGGTCAACTGCGAACCAGGATCATGCTGACAATACACCAACTTCGATTTGCCAGTCATTGGATTCAAAACACGAGCAGCAGTAACGCGGTTAAAGGCTGCTTTAACATTTCCAATCTTAACATTACGCACAGGAACTCTGGCACCAGCATCATCTTTACCGACCGAATCCAGAGAATCACGTGACGTCACATAAAAATCATGCAGAAGAAAATAGTGTTTCCTATCGTTGTTAGGCCCACACTGACGACAGTTGTTTGCATGATTACAGTCCTTAACCATATGCTGGCGCAAACAGTTCAAGCATTTTCCAGCTTTCACAATGACATCTCTCCGACCTTTAGGTGTCAAGCGCAAAAATTCTTTACAATTAGACAAAAAATGATATTCAACTTGACCACGTGATGAACAACAAAAACATGCCGGTATGTCACTACGTCTGGCCACACCGCCGCGCGGTGCGCCAACAGCAGTCGAGTACTGCGAACTCCCTGAAATCACATTATCATGGGGTTTTACCGACGTCTGCCTAACCGGACATGAAGGCAATTTTCCTTTGCCAAACTTTTTAAAATGCTGCGACTCACCAGAATCGCCCATTAGCATAATGCTAAAATCAGTCGACTTGCGCGTTTCCTCTCGTACTACAAATTCAAACAAACTCTGAAAGGTAGGTTCCTCAGTGCTACCATACTGATCACCTAAAAAGTCAAGATAACGCTGCTTAGCGTCAAACGGGAGTCGCTTAGCCAAATCCAAAACAAAACGTCCTTCTAATTTATCACGCTGACCATAAGCTTTCGCGTAAAGCAAACACTGCGACAATTCATCTTTAAACTCTTTCAAATCACTGGAAGAGATAGAAGTCAATTTGCTACCATAGCGATACTTTCTAATTTCTGGTTCTGCGAAAAGACCTCCACGAACTCCAAAACGTTGGGACAAGCGAGCTAATGACATTTCTATCCTGTCTTCCTCTGACAAGCCAGGAGTGTCGGAAACCAAATTAGCAATCGTTTGTGCAGCTGTTCTAACACAAGCTGCTTGCAACAAAGTCAAACGAGTTCCCTTAAAGGGCGAAGCTGCCATCAAGGCCATAACACGATTTTTAAAGAAGACAAATGGCATATTATTACCATCGTAACCAATCAAGGCCGCCTTATCGAAGAACGTCCTACTATTTTGGTATTCAAAAAAGCAATCCTGCTGTTGAGAACTCGATTTAGCGGGAGAAGACAAGCTATATCCCTTAAGGGGCTGAGTGGGCTCAGTCACATGCACAGCCCGATCACGATCCTCACACACGTTAAAATCAGGAGACGCGATACGCCTCTCACAACCACCCAAATTACGTGTAGCTGGGCGATCAAAAACTAGCGGCGCTGAAAACTGTGAAGGGGGCAAAGCATTACTGCTAATGGCGGCCCCGTGACCTGTACGCTCTGGGGGAGGAGTTCGGTTGTAATTTGCAGACCTTGGCTCTACAGCCTTCGGAAGACCCTTAGCCGTGGCCCCGAGACCTCCTGAAACAGCTGGAAAACATGTGGATTGTACAGGTCCACTTACGGATTGAACAGGCGTGTGGAAAAGGTTAGGTAAATTAAACTGTGATTGATGTTCACTTCTGGAATGCCTAGAAGAGCCCTTCCTAGAGCTACGCCGGGAGCCCAACTCAGAACGATATTCAGCTAAAACTACCTCTTTACGTTGTTCGGCCCTCAACTGAGCGTCTTTGAGTGCGAACTTAGCAGCTCCCGCTTCGGCCTCAGCTCTCGCGATGGCCTCAGCTCGTATGGCCTCAGCTCGTATGGCCTCAGCTCTCGCGGCGGCCTCAGCAGCTCTTGCTTCGGCCTCAGCTCTCGCGGCGGCCTCAGCAGCTCTCGCTTCGGCCTCAGCTTGGATCTGGAGCTCCTCTCGTCTTAACTGTAGGTTAATTTGTGCAACTATCCGTGACGAGCTCTCAGACATCCTAGTGCTTACATTTGAGGCGCTATCCTCAGGATGTATGTCAGCATCCAACCTATCTGACAACTCACTTTCTTTTTGTTCGAAGTTATTTTTTAACGAGTTAAATTCGGGATCTACCCTATCACGAAGTTCTGCCAAGATTGCAGAGTTAACAATTTTACTCAAAAGAGCATGGAAATGCCGTAATTCCTCTTCTAAAGTAGATAAGTTAGACCGAAAAATTAACAGTTCCTGCTTATCACTCAAAGAACCTAGGGCCACAGAAAGTTTCCCAATTTGAGTCAAAATATCCCGTCTAAGATGCCGGGCCTCTCGAACTGACTTAGCCTCATCGTTAATGGGTCCCTCCCCAGAATGGCCTGCCCGACCGCAAAGAACATCATCAGGCTTAAACTCAGTCGAGTCGACGGCGGTCGAGTCCCTGTCACCACCGAGTGTAGACATATTAAATGTTAGGGCTAAATTTAACAATTAAAAAATTAAGTTACACAAACACACAAAATTACAGTAGTTATAAAAAACTTAACTGCAAAGACCGTAAAAATACAAAAAAGAATTTAAATGCACGATACCGTAGCTGTACGAGTATGTGAAGTCCAAACGTCCACAAAACTTGCTTGGATTCTTCCACTTGAATCTTCAAGCACAGATGGATTGCCTTTAATCTTCTTTCTTGCCAATAAATGTCAAAGTTATTTTTCTTCTGTACCAAACTGAGAAGAAATGTCTTTACTTTTTAGCTTAAAGTTCTTCAGTTGCCTACCGAGAAGAAATGTCTTTAATTTTTTTGCTTCTAAGTGCTTCTTAGCCTACCAACTACAAACTTCGTCTTTTATTTTTTATGGTCACAGCGGTAAACCATAATTTCTTCATGGGAAAATTGTAACTTAAAGTTCCCGGATCCTTTCGTCTGCATATAATGACCGAAGAAACACACACTTGAACTTCTTTTCAAAAAGTGTATTTCTGTAAAAATTAGCCCACGGCTACCGAAAACGAGGGGGTGCAACGCGTACACCACTGAAAACTGTCACTACAGAACAGATTACTTGGATAAAAGACGGAACCTTTGTCCAGCTAGCAAGCACTAAGCCAACAGTTAAAAGTGCGGCCAACTTTCAAACAATCATTTTACGAATGACCAGAATAGATAGCAATATCTCAAATTCACGTATGCAGTACTGTGACGCAATAATGAAAGACAATTATGAAGTCATTCCAACAGGTGTTTAAAGCTGATGTAATATTTCCTGTTTAAACAGGCCCAAACAGGTCTGACAGGTTTGACACAATTCTTATGAGCGCTGGTGCAATTTTGGCACATTTTCTAGCAACTTCCATGACGTAATATTCAGTAGACTTGAACGGTTTTATATGACGTTTGATTTGTACAGAGATTGGCCGTAACAGTATGTTATTTATACGACAATATTATGCGGTATTGCTATTATGTTTAATGTGTGTTAGGTATGGCCAATGATGAGTAATTTCGTTTAGGTAAAAATAATCTTCTGGAAGATGGATATTGTAATATTCATCTTGGAGGCTGCTATGTTCACGAAATTATGGCCAAGTTATCTGTCTCCGTATTGTGACATGGATTGTCGCGCAATCGTGACTTCATCATTGCGATGCACTGTCACGCTTGAGTGACAATCTCTCGTCATTCTTTCTCTAATTTTCTAACTTGTGTTTTCCAAACGTGCTTCGTCTTTCTTTTACGATGTATGAATCTAACGGACGGACGTAATTAAGAGTGTGAAGTGACTATTCCACATCACAATTGAACCTGTCTCTTGTTAACAATATACAATCAATCTTTACTCAACACATGTGGAACTTGAGTCAAAAGTTAGAAAGAAGACAGGTTGGATAGCAGCTCATACATAGCGGTTATCGAAAAGAAAGAACAATACTAAAAAATGAAATATATCAAAAGGGTCAACCCAGACATACTATTTTAAAGAACAACCACCTCCACCAACTACACATCAATATTAATAGTGAAAATATGCATATTATCAATGCATACTTTCCACAAAATCATAAAGACAAAACATCACTATCAAAAATACGATCCACAAACTTACAAAAATGGAATGATGACAAAATAATACTACTTGGTGACTTTAACCTCATCACAGACCCTCTAGATACTGCAAACCCTCAATCCTTCTCAAACACCTAAGTCAAAAAGACTTTTAAAACACTAGTTAATAATTTTCAACTAAAAGACATATTTCGATACAAACATCCTCACAAAGCAGTCTATACATATTCACATCCAAAAGCAAAAACAAGAATAGATAGAATATATATAAACAACAATACCTTGAAGCACTTTGAAAACATTACACATCACACAAATTTGTACTCAGACCATAATAATGCACCAACCTTATCATTAAGCTATTACACACACATAAAATGGGATCAACACACATATAAAGTAAATGACTCCATCTTTCAAGATCAACATGTAATATCCGAAATAGAAACAACATGGACCAATTGGACAATAAGAAAACCAAACTTTCAAAATACTCTTAAAGGAAAAGAAATACTTAAAAATAAGCTGATAGAGCTCTCACAACAAATTGCAACGATGCAACGAGAAGCATATGCCACTGCAAACCAACAACTCCAGATCCTAAACTCTAAAATTGAAAACGAATTTATCCAAACCTAGAATCTGACCGAGCAAAATTTACCGATGTTATTGAACAATTTCACAATAACACACAAAGAGGAGCACAAATTCGCTGCAAAATACCTCAAAACGATTCAGAGCAAACAAGCAAAGGATTCTTTCATCTTGAAACGAAAAGAGGTAAAAATAATACTATCACCGAACTACATACAGAGGACGATAAAGTTGTAACCAACAAAAATGATATCTTAACAGAAACACACAATTTTTACCATAAGTTATGGGGAATTGATGGAAAAATTGATTCAACTGAACAAGATGAATATCTAAACATTTTGAACCACACCACAATACATGCAGATGAAGCACAAGAAAATGAAAGACTAATAACAAAAGATGAAATTAAGATCGCAATTGATACATTAAATAAAAACTCAGCCCCAGGCTCGGATGGCCTCAGCGCAATCTTTTATCAAAAATGTTGGCACATTTTGAAATATGATTTGCTTGAAATGTATACTAACTGTTTTCTAAAAAACACTATGACAGTAACGATGAGAGAAGCCATAGTTAAACTTTTTCCCAAAAAAGGAGATAAATCATTGCTCAAAAATTGGAGACCCATCTCATTATTGAACACTGATTATAAAATTTTAAGCAAAATCCTAGCCAATAGAATCACGCCCTTAATGAAAACACTGATTCAACCCAACCAAAAATGTGGTCTACCGAACAGACGAATTGAACACGCTACAATGAATATTCAAGCAGCCATCGAAGCAGCAAAACTAAAAACAGAAAATTATATATAATGGTAACAGACTTTGAAAAAGCCTTTGACAGAGTGGAACATTCTTTTCTGTACAAAATACTCCAAAAAATTGGATTTATGCCAGTGATGATTTCATACTTAACCCTTATATACTCAAACATCTCTAGTCGAGTTGAAATGAATGGAGCACTGACAAAAAAAATCGACATTAGGCGAGGCATCCGACAAGGATGCCCTCTGAGCATGCTCTTTTTTATAATATGCGCCGATTTACTCATACGCCACATAGAGAGCAATGCATCAATAAAAGGCTTCTCCATAAATAAAAAAGCAGTAAAAATCGAACAATACGCAGACGACACAACGTTTATCACAAATAACCTTAATTCTATTACTGAAATACTTAAAGAATTAAAACTTTACCAACAAATGTCAGGACAAAAAATTAACGAAAATAAAACACAAATGCTTGTATCACAACCTGAGTTACAAAGTGAAGTACAGCAACATTACCCACATATTCAAATTTAAAATGAAATAAAAATCCTTGGAATCTGGTTAGGAAACAACAACAAAAAACTAGACACTCTTAACTGGAAAAAGTGATAAAATAAACTGAAACGACTGCCAACATTCATAAATTTAGACCACTCTCCCTTATAGGAAAACTCACCATAATAAATACTCTCCTCGTGCCTATATCTCTTTACATGGGAAGGGTTCTTTGCCCACAAAAAAAGCATATCCAATCCTTAAACAAAATCTTATACAATTTTCTATGGTATCCATCTCCAATTGAGCAATTAAGCAGAACTAAAATCATAGCAGAAGTTAAAAACGGAGGATAAAAAATGATTGACATATAAACAAAATTTCAAACCAGTAGAGGTGACAGAATTAGACACCTATCCACACTCGATAAAGCTACAGAACTATGGCATGAGTGGGCAAAGTATAATATAAACTATAAAATAAGGCACATCAACCAAAAATTATAGGCTATAATCTAAGTGAAGCACACTCTGATTGCCCAAATTCGTTTTATTCTGATATTTTCAGCACTTTTCTCCAACTCCGAAAACATAATCTTGACTGGACTGATATATCATATGATACAATATACACATCACTAAAAACACAAAAAGAAACTAAAACTGAAATTAAGAGCCTAAACAATGAACCAATAAGCTGGTCAGAAATGCTCCTTATGAAGAAAAATTTCAAACCATACTTTTCAAACTCTGACATATCGATCTGCTATCGAATAGCACATTCAGCTTTTAAATGGGGCGATTTTTACAAACAATCCAACTCATGGCGTTGCAGCCAGAACAAAATTACTCAGTGCAAATTTTGCAAAATTGCCGTTGACAATATAAAACACCTGTTAACTGAATGTACCTTCACGAAATCAATTTGGAAAAAAATAGAAAAGTTATATCATTCAATAACAAAACAAAAGATTAAACTTACAACTGATATAATCTAATACAACCATTTTTCAAGCAGACAAGCAGACAACCTACTGATTCTGCTGATCCTAAATACAGTTAAGATTACCATAATTAAAAATAAAATTTCACTAGACATTGGAGATAAGTATATGTGGGACAACAAAAAATTTACCAAAACAACCCTCTGGGTTATTAAAACAAAAATTAAAGAATATCTTCAAAGTGACACCTCTGTAATACCGACGCCCCTTACAAACCCCCCACACTGTAGCATACGTCGAACATGACAACCATGAACCCACTGTCCTCGAAAGAATTCTGCTATTTATTGTTATCATTTGTAGTGTATGCACCTGACTTGTGAATTTTATGAAGTGCGCCATAGTAAGCGATACTTATTCACACATGCCATCTGCATGTAGCATCATTGCACTACAAGAGAGCAATGAGGCAACATGCAGATCTTTCTTCGTTTATCCAATTGCATGCATTACGTTATATTCCTACTTATTGATTTGTTTATTTTTTGGCCACAAATGTGCGTTGTGGGACGCACAGTAACATAAACACTTTTATTGTGACTTGTAATGTGTTACCTACCTGCCTGCGCAATGCATCTGATTTAATGTCGAACACAACAACGCCTTCTGGCATATGCATGATAAGAATATCTGTTGGGCTGCTATTGTATGAACGTACTTGTTAGATGACCGTTATTGTGGAGATAAAACACCAGCCCCAAACATAAAAGTGATATCATAGCCACAATGAATTTCCAAATCAATCGCATGCTTTTGATCTCTTAATTCAGGTATTGCAACAGATTGGTATCAATAATACGATGTCATTCACCAATTGTTTCTTTTGTATTGTTTACTTTCTTAATTGACCTTTCAGGATTAGAAATCACATGCTCAATGTATTTACATTTGGTAATACTGTACAACTGTTTTTACTTTTTAATAAAAAAAAAAAAAAAAAAAGCAGCCTCATGGGAGAAACTCGTGTTTAAAGTAAATTTAGTATAGCAAAAGCAGATATATATATGATGTTTTGTGTTTGGTGAACTTTAGCCTAGGATAGTAAATATACAGAAGTGAAGAGAGTAGCTTACGTCAACTGGATCAGTGGACTCTGCTTTAGGCTCCACTGATCTAGAGTGGTTACTTATAGTTTGCTTTTTTTCTTTTTTGAGGCCATCAGCTGGCTTCTTTTCCCTGAGGCTTTCTGCTGATTTCTTCAAAAAGGAAAAACTTTTAATTTGTTGATGTGAAAAGGAAACAAACACTTTAGGCGGTTTCTTTCGAAAAGGTTGGCAGTTTTTTTGTAACTAATTAAGCGCCAGCAGCGTTCTCACTGCAAACGTGGTAAAACCTGCAAGTGCTAGTGTCATGAAACTAAAGATGATTTTATTCATAAAGTTTAACCAACTTAAAATGCGGCCACCCCAACTCAAAACATACTAAAAATGAAGGCAGGTAGCTTACAACAACAAGCAACACAAAATAGAGAACAGCCAGAAGGACAAAACACGCCAACGAAGCAATCATTAGAACAAGGAGCAGTACAGAAACAAAGTACGTAGAAATAACGTAAAACAACATATTATAACATTTACCCACTCTAAAAGGTAATGGGATCCCCATATCTAACGGGAGGAACCCCTTTGGTGGACCTAGACGATCTTCTTGGATTTTCATTGGAAAGGCTTGATCGGGTTAGGTCACCAGTCGTTGTTGATTGCGGATTGATTGCTGGATCGCAGTCGATCGCTTGGTCGCGAACAACTTCTTCGACTTGATCGAAATTATTTCCAGGTGAAGCGCCACTGCAAGGCAACCTATCACTCGGTGTGAATGACTTTTCCTCTGTGTCCGATGATTGAGGAGAATCCACAATATATTCCGATGACTGAGGAGAATCCACAATATCCCCGTAAGAGGTATTATTAGCAGGATGTGGGGCTAAGTCTCTTAGAGACACGTTAGACTCTCGGCCGTCGCTGTATTTGATCCGAGCGTATAATGGGTTGGCTTCGGTTAAGAACACTTTCGTGACTTGATCGTCGTGTTTGCTAGACCTGTTAAACTTTCTCAGTAAGATTGGACCAGGAGTGCTTAACCAATCAGGAAGGGACTTCCCGTGTGACGACCGTCTAGAGAAGTTGAAGAATCGCTCATGCGGGGTAGAGTTTGTTGATGTACACAGTAGCGATCTCAATGCGTGTAAGGCGTTCCCAGCAAACATCACAGTATTGGGCCAATACTGTATTTGTATCGGCGTGTATCGGGTGTATCGGTAACGTTTGCACTGTATCGGGCCAATACCGGCAACGTACAGTATTGTATCGGCAAAATGGTACAGTTTGTCTGATACAAAGCCTGTATCGGGCCGATACAATGTTGTAAGGGCAAAACTGTACCGTTTGTGTAAGGGCAATGCGGTATTGGCACAGTACAGTTTGGTAATGGCAAAACTGTACAGTTTGTGTAAAGGCAATGCGGTACTGGCACAGTACAGTTTGGTAATGGCAAAACTGTACCGTTTGTGTAAGGGCAATCCAGTACTGGCACAGTACAGTTTGGTAATGGCAAAACTGTACAGTTTATGTGAAGGCAATCCGGTATTGGCACAGTACAGTTTGGTAACAGCAAAACTGTACAGTTTGTGTAAAGGCAATGCGGTATTGGCACAGTACAGTTTGGTAATGGCAAAACTGTACAGTTTGTGTAAGGGCAATCCAGTACTGGCACAGTACAGTTTGGTAATGGCAAAACTGTACAGTTTGTGTAAAGGCAATCCGGTATTGGCACAGTACAGTTTGGTAATGGCAAAATTGTACCGTTTGTGTAAGGGCAATCCAGTACTGGCACAGTACAGTTTGGTAATGGAAAAACTGTACAGTTTATGTAAAGGCAATCCGGTATTGGCACAGTACAGTTTGGTAATGGCAAAACTGTACAGTTTGTGTAAGGGCAATCCAGTACTGGCACAGTACAGTTTGGTAATAGCAAAATTGTACAGTTTATGTAAGGGCAATCCGGTATTGGCACAGTACAGTTTGGTAATGGCAAAACTGTACAGTTTGTGTAATGGCAATCCGGTATTGGCACAATAGTCTACTGTGTGGTAATGGCAAAAGTGTACAGTTTGTGTAAGGGCAATCCGGTATTGGCACATTACTGTGTGGTAAAGGCAAAAGTGTACAGTTTGTGTAACGGCAAAAGTGTACAGTTTGTGTAAGGGTAATCCGGTGTTGGCACCGTATTGTGTGGTAAAGGCAAACCTGTAGGCTTACAGTTTATAATGGCAATCCGGTGTAGCAATGGTACAGTACAGCTTGGTAAGGTGTTGGCACAGTACAGCCGATATTGGCACAGTACAGTTTGGTAAAGGCAACATTGTACATTGTAGCTACAGTTTGGTTGCAAATTATTGGGCTTGTTTTTGTGTTGATTTGGCTGTTTTGGGCTTGTTTTTTAGATTCACTTGCTTGTTTCAATATCACATCGTTTTAATTTCAGGTTAAAAGGTTGCTTTGTGCATTAATAAAAATAAGCTGGTTATGTTTCAAAGTCTTTTCTGTATCTTGTAGTCATTGCAACCACTGTGATTATGTATGCACAGTTGCACACCAACTGAAAAACAGGACATCTAACATATAAAATTTTACATTTTTATTGCTTTAAAAAAAAACTCAGACATGGGAATCGAACACTGAACTGTTGAAGATTACTTAAAAAGAATCACTCTTTACAGACCACAAGGGAAAAAATATTTATTTGTTGCTTTTTATAAGTAAACCAAGTTACATAAAACGTAAGCTTGTACTTTCTAACTAAGGTTCGTACTTAGATTAATACATTACCTATCAGCATCACTCGTTCGTACAGAACCCGTCCTAGGTCGGAGGGTTCGATACCAAGTTCGTTCTTAGGGTTCTTCTAGAGCAGTGTTTTTCAACCTTTTTTGAGTCACGGAACACTTTATACATTAAAATAATCTAGCGGAACACCAAACGAAATTTTATAATGAAGCAATAAAATAAACAACACAACAACAATTCATTTACTTTTAGTGTTTGTCAGTGCAATATCTGGGCCTGTTTGGATGTTAACAAAGTTAGTATGCAAAATTGCAGAAGACAAACGCAAAGCTCTTGTGATTTTCGACCGCTGTTCCATAGAACACTAGTCATAGTAATAAATTTCTTGTGGAACACCTGATGATCTTTCACGGAACACCAGTGCTCCGCGGAACACCGGTTGAAAATCACTGTTCTAGAGATGTAAAAAAACGATTTTTTTTGTTTTTAAAAAAAACGAGCTCGTTTTTTTTGTTTTTTATCGTTTTTTTTGTTTTTTATTCGTTTTTTTTGTTTTTTTTACCTATTTTGACATTAAATGTCACAACATGCAGCAATTAGGGTAAACTCATTGCTATAGCATCTCTTTCAACAAAGAAACAGTCTCATAACTCGTATAACTTACTTTAAATCAGACTATATGTCTGGTATAGGCCTATTTTTTCATTGCAATTTTGTAGGTCCCAAGTCTCAACACACGAGCCATAAAGATTTCTCACTGTCTCAAATAGTAGTAACAGTGTCCTATGGTTGGCACATCTCAAGTATTGTCTGTACTTTGGTCGAGCCAGTTGTTAAATGCAGTACCACACTCGTGTACAGTTTCGAAGCCACCTGGGATTTTGGTTAATGGGCATGTTAGGACCAGGTGGTCACTGGTCAGTGTCCTGTTTTTCTACTTAACAAAGGCACTTTTGAGCAGCACTCCACACCTTTTCCAGTACAACGTCAAGAGGTTGTTCCAGTTGATGTGCATTTGGTGCAAACTTGATAAAAATCACACAAGCGGTTCTCGAGTTATAAGTGAAGTAACCTTAGCCACTAGGTGGCTTCATAGATAAGGAGCAATAGAAAATGGCAATATCTCAAGAACCGCTCAACATATTTGGATAATTTTTAGCTCTACCCCATGTTTTCTGGGGTGGGCTATCTGTTTATGAACATTAAAACAAGTTTTGGCGACTACTTTTTGAGATAAAAAGAAATTAACCTCTTGTCGTTACGCACCAATAAAACTATGATGCGTAACTTTAAAAAAAAATTTTTTATTAATCGGGTAGAGGAAAGATTGATGAAAAGTTTGGCAAAAGCAGTGTAGTGCTAAAGCCCCAACTTTTAGCCCAAATCACATTTAAATGAAGTGAAAGATGGAAACATTTTGTTGTTTTTTATTTTCCCTAAAGAGTTTAATAAATACTCCTTTGTGATGTCATAGTCATGTTTTTTTTCCCTTAATCACACCATTGTGCTGTCATAGACATTTTTAAAAGAAGTATGGTTGCACTTATCCATCCAAGTTGAACTACTGTAGTTTTCAGGACTTTGAGACTTTAGCACTTTTCTGTTTTTGCCAAACTTTTCATCAATCTTTCCTCTACACAATTAAAAAAAAAAAAAATTAAAGTTACGCATCATGGTTTTATTGGTGTGTAACGACAAGAGGTCAATTCTCACTCCTTTTTACTCCAGCGTAGTTCCCAAATAAAATAAGTTTTCATCTTTGAAGTTTGTTTTGTATCTTTATCCTGCATTGCGGTAGCCTAATATGGGTAAAACTTTATACTTGTCAGGAAAAGTATTATGAAGCATTTATTCATTATGTGAACACTGAGCAGTGCTGAAAAACTCCACTTTAAAGGGAAATTTTTTTCATTCAGGGTTGGTAGTTATTAGCAATAGGTAACATGGGTGGTGGGCATTTGAAAGGAACATTAACCTAAACCTTTTCTGACAAATGCACCTACTTTTGACAGCTAAAAATATCAGTGATAAGATCTCTTGCATTATGTCACAAATGATCTGCAGGAAGCATCAATGACAAAGTGTCTAAGACCTTTTACAACACACGAAAAGAATACTTCTGTTTCAACATTTATAAAGCATATATGCTACATCGTTGTTAAGCTATCAGTTAAAAAACATGTTTAAACAAACTATTGGCAATAGCTTGCATTAGTAAATTACCACAAACAAGGTAATGTGTGTTCTGAATACTGCCATCTTGTTTTTGCCAAAATTTCGTCAACCCATTGAGTGTGTACAAGACTAACCAGTAGGCCTACCGGTATACTACCATCGTAGGCTACCTTCCATAAAGGGCACTTCCATAAAAGGAAAAAGAAATTAAATCATCTACATTATGTCATGTATCAAATTGCATTAATTCAATGTTTTTCAGGTCTACTGCCACAAACATGCCTGAGAATGAAAAAGAAAGTGAAACAACGTAGGCTATAGGGCTATGCAAAAAACATATGCTGCTGCCAAGCACACACACTTAGGAATTTCAGCACACCAATAAAAGCAATTTTACTAGTTTAATGTTTTTCAAGAGCACTATAATGAAACTAAGCTGCAAATTGTAAAAAATTTGCAAATTTTCCAGAAAAATATGAAAAAAAACAAAAAAAAAACAAAAAACGCGTGTTTTTTTTGGCCCAAGTTTTTTTTGAAAAAAAACACGTTTTTTTTTAAAAAAAACGGTTCGTTTTTTTTGCATTTACAACTCTAGTTCTTACCGGTGGTTACGTCATAACATCCGTTCTTACAAGTTCGTACCGACGATTCTTACATCATAAAATCCGTTCTTACCAGTTCGTACCCAAAGTTCAGACCAAACAACCTTATCTTCGGTTCGTACCACAAAGGCTCTTTTTCCACTTTTACCACAAAGGGACCCGATATAACACCGCATTGGCCCTATACCGGCCCGATTAGGGTATGGTATAGGTACAAATACCGGTTGGGTAATGTCATCGTGCCGGCAACTGTATTAATACTGTATCGGTCCAGTATAGAACTTGTTTGCACTTTCTTACCGGGCCTGTATAGCTTATACTGTATCGTGCCAATAAAGGGACTCGATATAACACCGCATTGGCCCTATACCGGCCCGATTAGGGTATGTTAAAAGTACAAATACCGGTTGGGTAATGGCATCGTGCCGGCAATTGTAGTAATACTGTATCGGCCCAGTATAGAACTTGTTTGCACTTTCTTACCGGGCCTGTATAGATTACTGTATCGTGCCAATAAAGGGACCCGATATAACACCGCATTGGCCCTATACCGGCCCGATTAGGGTATGTTAGCTGGGTTCGGAAGGACATTTTCCCATTTGCTTACAGGCAGGCCGAATGACTTGAGGTTACATTGTATCGCCTTCCATATTACTCCGTTGTAACGTTCAACTTGCGAATTGCCTTGCAGGTGATGGGGTGTTGAGTGGCTCACAGCTACACCCCTTTCCAACAAGAATTGTTTAACATACCTAGACATGAAACTTTGGGCTCGATCAGTGTGAATAAAACTACAAGTACCGAACATTGCAAACAGTTGAGAAAGGCACTTGATTACTGTGCCAGACGACGTATCAACACAGGGAAAACAAAACGGAAATCGTGAATACTCATCAATGACACACAATATATATATATTACGAGAACATGATGGTAAGGGGCCCTTAAAATCTAAGTTTAGCCTCTCCATGGGCTGAGTCGCTTTGATTAAATTACTCTGGACGGGTTTAAAGAAACGTGGCTTAACTTCAGCGCATACATTGCATGATTTACATATTCTTTTAACATCAGTTGTCGAGTAAGGTAAATTTTTCGAACGCACATAAAGCAACAAACGAGTTAAACCCGGGCAACACAATTCGTTATGAATATCCATCAAACATTTAATGTTTCGAGCAGGTACCGTTGCGCAAAATGCTCTCGATAAAGCGTCGGGTGCTGTATTGTCTTTGCCGGGACGGTAACGAATAGTATAAAAAAAGGATGCCAGTTCGAGGCGCCAACACAGCACTTTATTGTTTTTGACTTTGGTCCGCTTCTTGCTGTCAAACATGAAAGCTACTGATTTTTGGTCTGTATATAATGTAAAATGCCTTCGAATCAGAAAATGGGACCATATTCTTACGGCTTCAATAATACTCGTAGCCTCCTTTTCCATGGCAGGGTAGTGTAGCTCGCTCCCTTGTAATGACCGAGACTTAAATGCTACCGGTCGCCCACTTTGATTTAGAGTAGCCGATATTGCTACATCTGATGCGTCACATTCTACGGTAAACGGTGAGTTCTCATCAATTGCTTGAAGGGATGCATTAGCAATAGCTTCTTTGAGGGATTGAAAGTCGCTTATTTGTAACGTGCTTAAAGGAAAGGCATCAACTCCTTTTAGCCTTTGTATTTTGTCAGAGAAGCCCGGAACCCACTTAGCGTAATAGGCAAACAACCCAATTGTTCTCTGTAGCGATTTTTTAGAAGTGGGTGGTGGTAAATCCCAAAGAGCTTTTAAACGCTCAGGATCGGGCTTAATTTGTCTATTTCCTACGCAGTAACCCAGGATGTTAATGTTCTCCACATCATAGACGGTTTTGTTATTATTGAGCGTCATATTACGTCGTTTCATGTATTGTAGAAATTTTGCAGCGGTCATCTCTAGTTCTTCAGAATTACGACCGCCAATGATGACGTTGTCAAAGTACACGTACGTGTTTTCGAGTTTGTCCTAAGCAACAACGTTGTCCATTATGCGTTGGAATACTGGGCCACCATTTTTAACACCAAATGGCATGCGATTAAATTCAAATAATCTTCCACCAGCTTGAAAGGCAGTATAAGGTTTATCTTGGTCAAGCAAAGGAATCTAGTGGTATGCTGATTTAAGATCATAAGTCGCAAAACTATTGTACCGTGCAAGACTGTTCACGATGTCCTCGATGCGGGGGATGGGGTAAGCGTCGAGTTCAGTAAATAGATTAATTGTTTGCGAGTAATCGACGCAAAGTCTTTTACGTCCAGACTCAGAATTTGTTACTACGACTACTTGAGCACGCCATGGCGAATTACTCGGCTGAACGATTCCTTCAGCAAGCCAATTGTTAACTTCTGAATCGATAAATTTTAAGTCATTGTGACTGTACCTCCGAGATTTAGTCGCTACGGGTTTGCAATTATCTTTCACACTTGAAAATAATGATGAACACTCTACTTGGGCGACGGCTACGGCACATGTCCCAGACATATTATGTGAAATGATGAGGTCATTTTCAGGACCAACCAATTCGAAAACTAAACGCTTATGCTTGCTTTGAAAATCTAAACCAAGAATTATATCAGAGCATAAGTTCTTTAGAATATAAAGTTCAACGTTGTTATACGTGCGATCAAGAATGTTTAGGTTTACTACACATTTACCAAGAACTCGACTTTTGGCTGACATTTGAGCCATCGTCACTTCGAGCCTTGCCGGAAAAACTTTGAGGTTTAAGTCTTTAACTGATCGTTCGTTGATAAAACTCTTAGAACTTCTGGTGTCAATTAGAGCGGACAGTTCATGACCAGCAATGTTTATAAAAATTGTTGACTGTTTCAAGTCATTGTTCACAGTTTTTGCTGAACAGACATTACCTTGAGAGGGCGTACCGGTACTGGTCGCTGGACATTGAATATCAATCGATGCTGCCGCCGTGTTATTTGCTTGATGGCCAGAGCTGTTCCCGCTCTTTCGACAGACTATTGCCCAATGTCCTTTCTTGTTGCACTTAAAACAAACTGATGAACGCGCTACACAGTTCTTACGGTTATGAGAACGCTTACTCCCACAGAGGTAACATTGATGTTGAGTATAAGTGGCTAATAGATTGTCGGATTTTTCGTTGTTGTCACTAACGTTTATGTCACTCTTAGAGGCTGACGCTAACACGTCCTTTTCAGAGAAATCAGCTTTGTGGCTGTCGTAAACTTCAAAATCTTTAGCTTCTTTTTCTGCTTCAGTTAACGATAACGCTTGGTTGAAAGCCGACTCAAAATCCAAAGTTTTATTCTCCAAAAGACGCTGCCTGATATTCCGCGAAAATATTCCATTGATAAATGCGTCTCTCAGCATAATATTCTTATATTCTGCTGCAGACACAGCTTTAAAATTGCTGTTCATTGCTAAATTTTCTAAATGGTGCCGAAACTTAGGTAAGGTTTGATCTGACCCAGTCAGCAAAAATTCGTGGGGCCCACTTGGGCTGCATATGGGTAACCCACATTGTATTGCGTGGGCCCCAGTACCTATGTGTCCACGGTTTGCAGAAATGTCCCAAGTGGGCAGCCCACCTACGTCTAATGGGTGGGCAGCCCACCATGAAACCATTATTAAAATGTAAACCGACGTCGCATTGTATCGTTGTATATATTCAATTTTTATGATTATTGCACTTTAATATAGCATAATGGACCGGTGCGAACGTATATTTTATAATTTTTCATCATGGTGGGTAGCCCACTTCATGCCCACAGAAAGCCCAGAAAGTTTATTTCAAGAAATGAAAATAAATTCCCAAATACATTTTCATGATATGAAAACAGTATTAAGATAAATTCAATAAAATATGTCGGGAATCGGTTGTAAAGAAAAGAATATGAAGTAGGCCGCGCACTTGGGGCCTAATCGGAAACATCAGATAAACCCACCTTAAGCCCACAAGCCCACGAATGCCCATGGAAATCCCACGTGGGCCCCACGAACCCTTGCTGACTGGGGAGTGCTGCTTTGCAGATGCCAGCACATGTCGCGCATATATTTCGTTTGGTTTCTTGATATAAATTTGTTCCAAAAGCTACATGGCTCCTTCATAAGTCTCGCACTCATGAATGTATTCAAAAACTTGGGGCGAAATCATGCTGATCAATGCTTTTAATTTAAGTCTTAAACGGTTGGCTTCGCCTGCTTCGTTTTCGGCAGGTCCCTGTTGTAAGTGCTCCTGAATATAGTTCTCAAAGACTTGTCGCCAGTGTCTAAATTCTCTGGCCACTTGTACATTGCCAGGCTCAATGTCTAATCGCTGAGGTTTTAACAACCTCTCCATCCTTTGCGATTTCTAGTTGAAAATTTTAAGTCGGTTAAATTGTCATGAAACCAAAGATGATTTTATTCATAAAGTTTAACCAACTTAAAATGCGGCCATCCCAACTCAAAACATACTAAAAATGAAGGCAGGTAGCTCACAACAACAAGCAACACAAAATAGAGAACAGCCAGAAGGACAAAACACGCCAACGAAGTAATTATTAGAACAAGGAGCAGTACAGAAACAAAGTACGTAGAAATAACGTAAAACAACATATTATAACAGCTAGTCTAAAATACAACAAACTGTTTAACTTTTGCTTTGAAAATTTAACAAATACTCGTACATACAATTGTGATCTGAGAATTAAAACAGTTAGGCTATAGTAGCTCGCAACTATGATACCAAGCGAGCCCTACAACTTTCAAAGAAGACTTATAGTGAAAGCTGAATGCCAAGGTTGGCTGAGCATAGACAATTTCATAAGTTTTTTCATGGGAGATGGCTTTCTCAGCAAATATGCGAAAGCACTTGAAGGAGTGCGCACGTTAAACTTAATAGAACACCAATTCGTAATCACACACACTGAAGCAGAAAAAGAAAACCTGGATCAACTAGCTAAAGACCACCAAACTCCCATTGCTAACCAATTCCAAGGAACTACAATAACAATCACAGCTTGGAAGCCAAAACCACCCTGTGACATTCTCACTCTCTCTAGTTCCAGTAAAGTGGCCGGTAGAATTATCAAGAGACATTGCAATCAACTGCAAATGGGGAAAACCTGAAAAAATCTTCCTTGGCCGATTTAAAAAATTCCCAAGCATAAAAAACGAATATGTCCATATCCATCTAAGGGATATAAACCTGGAAAATATCCCAGACAAAATAAAAGTTCATGGTATATGGATATATATAACAAAGCCAGGAGAAGAGCATCTCCCCTGTGTAGAATATACAAAAAGCGAGGTCATTGTGCAGCAGATTGCGCCCAATGCGATATATGCAAAAAGAAGGGGCACACAGCCCAACAATGCCAAACGACAAAAAAAATGAACAGTACACCTCAACGTCATATTTGCCGCTTATGCAAAGGACTGGACCATCTCGATGCAACATGTTCCATGAGGATATTGTGTGGGCATTGCCAACACCGAGGACATCAAGGTACGGAATGCCCAAAACGTGCCCTCCTAACTCAACAAAGAAACACTGAAACTGAAAGTGGTACTACAAGCCCTAACACAGAAGGACTATCTTCAGATATAGAGTCCACTGACATAGCATCAGACCCATGGGAAAAGAAAAGCACACGAAGGAAGAAAAAGAAAACGAAAACAACACACAATCAACAAAGACATCCGATATCTAAAACAAGAAATGCATCTGAAAGTCACCATTCACCAACACCCACCCACATCAGACCTAATAAGCGACCTCTTGAAGATAGTCCGCCCTTAGAAAACAAGACCCAAAAATAGATCCAAACTACTCAAAAGAATCATCCTCCGATTTAGAACAAAACACAATGCCTCTGATGATTGACACATCATCCCAGAATCAGACAGATGTAAACCTTCTCACACTATCAGAAAATGATGAAAAATCTATCCTTGAACCAAACAAAGGAGAAGAGCTGTCAAGAGACAACGAAAATACTTACTAACTATAATATTTAGAACGAATTTTTATTGAATCCCTTTATCGCCTAAAAACCGAAAAAAAAAGTAATAATAATCATAGTGTTAAATAGCCTATTATATAACCTAATGTGATTGTGTACCATACTTTTGACTCCTAGTGAAATGCTTTCTGAGGCAGAGAGTCAAACTCGTCACATGCAAGTTAAAAAGCTTAAAATTTGCTCAATCAATATAAATAGAATTTCTAAAAAATTTACCAACATTATAAAATTCTTTAAGCTTCATAGACTGTCTGCCTTAGCTATTCAGGAAACTCATCGACTTCTACCTAAACAATTAGAAAATTGGGAAAAATTTTATAACATAAAACTTTTCTCAAACATATTCCCTGATTCTCCAAGCTTTCGTGCAGGAACTATGATAATACTAAAAAATGAAATATATTAAAAGGGTCAACCCAGACATACTATTTTAAAGAACAACCACCTCCACCAACTACACATCAATATTAATAGTGAAAATATGCATATTATCAATGCATACTTTCCACAAAATCATAAAGACAAAACATCACTATCAAAAATACTATCCACAAACTTACAAAAATGGAATGATGACAAAATAATACTACTTGGTGACTTTAACCTCATCACAGACCCTCTAGATACTGCAAACCCTCAATCCTTCTCAAACACCTAAGTCAAAAAGACTTTTAAAACACTAGTTAGTAATTTTCAACTAATAGACATATTTCGATACAAACATCCTCACAAAGCAATCTATACATATTCACATCCAAAAGCAAAAACAAGAATAGATAGAATATATATAAACAACAAAACCTTGAAGCACTTTGAAAACATTACACATCACACAAATTTGTACTCAGACCATAATAATGCATCAACCTTATCAGATGGTACTGCTATTTTGCATTCATCATTAAGCTATTACACACACATAAAATGGGATCAACACACATATAAAGTAAATAACTCCATCTTTCAACATCAACATGTAATATCCGAAATAGAAACAACATGGACCAATTGGACAATAAGAAAACCAAACTTTCAAAATACTCTTGAATGGTGGGATAAAGGAAAAGAAATACTTAAAAATAAGCTGATAGAGCTCTCACAACAACTTGCAACGAGAAGCATATGACACAGCAAACCAACAACTCCAGATCCTAAACTCCAGGGATATCTAGAGAAGGGGATATGAAGGCTCGCAGCGATTGCTTTATTCTCATGACACTACCAGGGCGGTAGTTTGTAGTGCTTCAAACATGTGGTTCTTTTTAAAATTGTAGAAAGTTGTGTAGTGCAGCTGGTACAATGAGGTACAGAAGACAGTTAGCAAATGTTACGTAGAGCATATTTAAAGAATACTTGTTTACAAAGACAGTTGAAAAGTTACCAGTAAGATGTTTTTTTCAACAAAGCCTTTGCAGTAGGCTAGATGTAAAGCAAGTATATGGGTAGTTGAATTAACAAGCAACCATGAGCATGTTGTGAATATCCAGGCCTGATTCTAATAGCGCAATGCAAGTTATCATAACAAGATTTATTAAACTACTATCAGTGCCAATTGTCATTTTACGATAAACAGAGATTATTTACGATAAACAAAAGCCCTTCTATTGTCAGACCTAATAAAAGCCTTCGTATCCCCTTCTTTAGATATCCCTGCCTAAACTCTAATATTGAAAACGAATTTCATCCAAACCTAGAACCTGACCGAGCAAAATTTACCGATGTTATTGAACAATTTCACAATAACACACAAAGAGGAGCACAAATTTGCTGCAAAATACTTCAAAACGATTCAGAACAAACAAGCAAAGGATTCTTTCATCTTGAAACGAAAAGAGGTAAAAATAATACTAACACCGAACTACATATAGATGACAAGAAAGTAGTAACCAACAAAAACGATATCTTAACAGAAACACCCAATTTTTACCATAAGTTATGGGGAATAAATGGAAAAATTGATCCAACTGAACAAGATGAATATCTAAACATTACTTTAAATAAAAACTCAGCCCCAGGCTCGGATGGCCTCAGCGCAATCTTTTATCAAAAATGTTGGCACATTTTGAAATATGATTTGCTTGAAATGTAGGCTATACTAACTGTTTTTTAAAGAAAACTATGACAGTAACGATGAGAGAAGCCATAGTTAAACTTTTTCACAAAAAAGGAGATAAAACATTGCTCAAAAATTGGAGACCAATCTCATTATTGAACACTGATTATAAAATTTTAAGCAAAATCCTAGCCAATAGAATCACGCCCTTAATGAAAACACTGATTCAACCCAACCAAAAATGTGGTCTACCGAACAAACGAATTGAACACGCTACAATGAATATTCAAGCAGCCATCGAAGCAGCAAAACTAAAAAACAGAAAATTATATATAATGGTAACAGACTTTGAAAAGGCCTTTGACAGAGTGGAACATTCTTTTCTGTACAAAATACTCCAAAAAATTGGATTTAAGCCAATGATGATTTCATACTTAACCCTTATATACTCAAACATCTCTAGTCGAGTTGAAATGAATGGAGCACTGACAAAAAAAATCGACATTAGGCGAGGCATCCGACAAGGATGCCCTCTGAGCATGCTCTTTTTTATAATATGCGCCGATGTACTCACACGCCACATAGAGAGCAATGCATCAATAAAAGGCTTCTCCATCAACAAAAAAGCAATAAAAATCGAACAATACGCAGACGACACAACATTTATCACAAGCAACCTTAATTCTATTACTGAAACACTTAAAGAATTAAAACTTTACCAACAAATGTCAGGACAAAAAAATAACGAAAATAAAACACAAATGCTTGTATCACAACCAGAGTTACAAAGTGAAGTACAGCAACATTACCCACACATTCAAATTCAAAATGAAATAAAAATCCTTGGAATCTGGTTAGGAAACAACAACAAAAAACTAGACACTCTTAACTGGGAAAAAGTGATAAAACAAACTGAAACGACTGCCAACATTCATAAATTTCGACCACTCTCCCTTCTAGGAAAAATCACCATAATAAATACTCTCCTCGTGCCTATATCTCTTCACATGGGAAGGGTTCTTTACCCACAAAAAAGCATATCCAATCTTTAAACAAAATCTTATACAATTTTCTATGGTATCCATCTCCAATTGAGCAATTAAGCAGAAATAAAATCATTGCAGAAATTAAAAATGGAGGATTAAAAATGATTGACATATAAACAAAATTCCAAACCAGTAGAGCTGACCAAATTAGACACCTGTCTACACTCGATAAAGCTACAGAACTATGGCATGAGTGGGCAAAGTATAATATAAACTATAAAATAAGTACATCAACCCAAAATTATATAACCTAATTGAAGCACACTCTGATTGCCCAAATTCGTTTTATTCTGATATTTTCCGTACTTTTCTCCAACTCCGAAAACACAATCTTGACTGGACTGATATATCATATAATACAATATACACAACCCTAAAAACACAAAAAGAAACTAAAACTGAAATTAAGAGTCTAAACAATGAACCAATAAGCTGGTCAGAAATGCTCCTTATGAGGAAAAATATCAAACCATACTTCTCAAACTCTGACATATCGATCTGTTATCGCATAACACATTCAGCTTTTAAATGGGGCGATTTTTACAAACAATCCAACTCATGGCGTTGCAGCCAGAACAAAATTACTCAGTGCAAATTTTGCGAAATGGATATTGACAATATAAAACACCTGTTAACTGAATGTACCTTCACGAAATCAATTTGGATAAAAATAGAAATGTTATACTGTTATGTATTTTAGTTTATTTGCATTGAAACGATGTACTTTGTTTTCGTTTCCCTCAGGTCTTCTCTTTTGCTTAATATTCATCCGCCTGCTTTTGTTAATTGGCACTTCTCGTTTTGGGCTTACTTTGCAGGTTTCACACTATATCTTGGTTGTGCAATTTTACAATAAAACAGAATTCCAGTATGACTCTGATTGAATGAGCTAAGAACACAACAGAGTTATTTGGCGACGAGGATGGGATGCTGAACGTCTGAACGAGAAACTTACAGTGGTACGCAGAAGTGTTCAGTTTTAGTCCCTACGAGTTTTACTTTCTACAACTTTTAATTTTTACAATTATTTACAATATGGACAAGGTGGTGGAATTAATGCAGTCGCAGCTAGAACATATGCGACAACAAATGCAGCAACAAGAAGAACAGGCGCGACAACAAATGCAACAGCAAGAACGTCATCATGAAGAACAACTGAAGGAGTTATTTTCAGCCCTCAAAATTCCATGCGAATCAGAAAACCAAAATCGATTATCTCAAGCTATTCCTAAATTTTGTGAGTTTGATTCAACTTTAGAACTTTGGACTGATTATTGGTCACGTTTTTGCACATTTGTAAAAGCACAGTCCGTTCCTGATGATAAGAAGGCTCAAGTTTTCCTCACTAACCAGTCAGCCAGCATCTACAAGATGATCCTCAATCTGGCCGCACAAGAGTCTACAGCAAAGCCAATCAATGAACTTACAATGGCGGAAATTTCGAATTACATGAAGGCACAGTTCGACCCTAAGCGCTTCGTTATTCGTGAACGATTTCGCTTCTGGAGCAACTTGAAGCGGAAACCAGGTGAGACTGTTCCAGAATTGGGTGCACGAATAAGGCAAGCCGCTGCCACGTGCGACTTTTCTTCTATTACTAATCCTTTAGATGAAGCTTTGCGTACTTGTTTTATGTGCTCGGTAGGAAACGAAGCAGTTCTTAAAGCTCTCTTTAAAATTAAACCTGACGATCTTACTTTTTCACGTGCTCTTGAAATAGCCATAGAAACTGAAGACACTGCAAAAGTGGCTAAGGAGACGGTGTTTGGCACTGAACCGTCGGTGGTACATAAAGTTAAACGCACCGATAGACGATATTCTTTCAAGAAAGCTGCAGTGGCCAGTGCTAATGCGAACAAGTAAAGTAAGTGCTATCGATGTGGTAACTCTAATCACCTTGCTAACAACTGCAGATTTAAAAATGCGGTCTGTCATTTCTGTAAACTTACAGGGCATGTACAATCCGCATGTCGTAAAAAAGCCGCACAAGTTCATTCTTCTAAGGTCAACTGCATACAGGAGGTAAATACTGTTCATAATTCGTCGAGTAAAGTTCCTAAAGTCGAGGTTCAAATTTTTATTAAGTCTTTTCCCGTCTTAATGGAACTTGATACAGCTACAGGGGGAAATTTAATCTCTTCTGAAGTTTGGTCGCAGCTAGGCAAACCTATCTTGCAGACTCCGCAGCTACGTTTTCAGTCGGCAAGTAAGCACTCGATGCCTATTATTGGATCTTTCACTGCCGAAGTGAGCTGCAACAAATCGGGAAAGACGACCACAGTTAAATTTATGGTATGTGAAATCCCTAACCTTAACTTATTAGGGCGTGATGCTATTCAAGCACTAGATATTTCGGTAGATAAGTTCTTTTCTTCATCTTTACATGCTATTCATCGTCACAACGACATATATTTTAACTTGCAAAAATCATGTTCCGAGTTATGTGACCAATACGAAGACTTATTTAAACCTGAGTTAGGTTGTCTTCAGGATTACGAATTAGAGATTGAGTTTAACTCTGATTGTAAACCAGTGTTTACAAAGCCCAGACCAGTGCCTTTCGCCATTCAAGAAGACTTAGCTCTTGCCTATGACTCTGCATAGAAAAAGGTATCTGGACACCTGTACAATTTTGCGACTGGGGAACTCCTGTAGTACCAGTTCGCAAGGCTTCTACCGAAGGTAACAAATCAAAATTAAGGGTTTGTGGTGACTATTCTTCGACAGTTAATCCACAACTTAAAACTCACAGGCACCCTTTGCCTCTTCCAGAGGATTTAATGCGTAAACTAGGGGGTGGCCACGGATTCACTAAGATTGACCTGGCAGATGCTTATAACCAGATTAGGTTAGGTCCAAAGAGTCGAAAAATATTGGCATTAAGTACTCATAGAGGGGTTTTACTGCAAAATGTTATGCCATTTGGCATCTCTTCTGCCCCAGGTCATTTCCAAAAGATAATGGATGATTTAACTAGTGACCTTCCAGGTGTAGCAGTCTACCTGGATGACATTTTGATAAGTGGAGCTACAGCGGAAGAGCATTTCCAGAACCTTAAACGACTACTCGATCGTTTATCTTCGAAAGGTCTTAGATGTAGGAAGGCAAAATGTAGATTTGCCCAGGCAAATGTCGAGTACTTAGGTCATGTTCTTTCTAAACAGGGGATTTCAAAGGGTCCTAAAGTCGATGCTGTGCTGAACATGCCTGCTCCTTCCAATGCTGGTACCTTACGTTCTTTTCTGGGGTCGGTTCAATTTTATTCTAAGTTTTTGCCCCCAGATTTTTCTACGGTAGCGCAACCGTTATATCATTTAACCAAGAGTGGTGTTCCTTGGAGATGGGAACACAAAGAAAAATGCGCTTTTGCAAAATTAAAAACGTTTCTTTCCGCAGACGATGTTCTCGTACACTTTAACCCGTTGCTTCCTTTAGGAATTGCATGCGACGCTTCAAGCGTGGGCATTGGCGCCACACTGTTTCACCGCTCCCCGGACGGAAGCGAGAGGCCAATAGCCAATGTGTCGAAAATCTTGACAAAGTCTCAAAGAAACTACAGCCAAATCCAAAAGGAGGCTTTATCCATCATCTTCGCTTTGAAGAAATTTTACCAATACCTCTACGGTAGGAAGTTTATTTTGGTAACAGATCATAAGCCTTTACTTTCACTTTTTGGTCCAAATAAACCTACCCCTTCGCTGGCGTCTAACCGGTTAGCACGCTGGGCGTTGTTTTTGAGTCAATTTAGTTATACTATAGAGTATCGAAAAACAACGCATCACCAAAATGCTGACGCTTTGAGCCGTCTTCCGTCCAACGATGACACAATTTTTGATGGGGAGGAAAGTGCAGATGTTGATATTGTCTGCGCAATTGATACGTTGGATTCGCAGGTTAGTCATTCCGATTCTTCTACTTTGCGCAAGGAAACTTCCAAGGATCCAGTCTTGTCTAAAATCATTCGCTTTACACAAGAAGGATGGCCTGCGAAATCAAATGCTAACGATCCAATCGAACAGTTTAGAAGAGTTGCTGATTCTCTAACAACATGTTATGGTTGTTTATTATATGGTTCTAGAGTAGTTATTCCTTTTAAACTCCGCAATGACATTCTTTCTATTTTACACGAAGGTCATTTCGGCATGCAGCGAATGAAACAGCTGGCCAGGACAGCAGTCTACTGGCCTAATATCGATGCGGACATTGTCGACCTCTGCCGAACATGTACTACATGTGGTGAGCACCAAGCTGCACCAAGCAAGGCTCCTATCCACCCATGGATAGCTCCAGAGAAGCCTTGGAGTCGAATTCATGTCGATCACGCTATTAATTTTTTAGGTTCCAATTGGCTTATTGTTCCCGATGCTTATAGTAAGTATCCTTCTATTCACCCAACTTCTTCCGTATCGACGTCTGCTACTATTGATCTTTTAAAGCAGGATTTTGCCCATTTTGGATACCCCCACTCCATTGTCTCAGACAATGCGACTACGTTTTCTTCAGAAGGCTTCAAGAATTATTGTAAAGCTAGGGGTATAGTCCACATCACTGGAGCACCATACCATCCAGCTACGAATGGTGCTGCAGAGCGTTTGGTGCGCACTTTCAAGCAGGCGTTGAGAAAATCGTCGTTACCGCCTAAAAGTGCCACCACTCAATTCTTGATGCAGTTTCGCCGTACGCCTAATGCCAGTGGTTACTCTCCCAGTGAGTTATTAAACCACCGACAACTACGTACTAAATTAGATATTTTACTTCCTTCCTCAGCTCAGATCACGAAACCATCGACGAGTCCTTCGCCTCGGAAACAAAACCGGAAAACAATTAACTTCGATGTTGGTGATCCTTGTTATGCTTTATACTTTGGTTCCAGGCAAAGCCGAAGCCCTCGGTGGGTTCCTGCCGTCGTGGTGAAGCGACACGGGAGTCGTAGTTTGCAGGTTCGAGTGGACCCTCGAGGTCCAATATGGAGACGCCACATCGACCAGCTACGTCCGCGTTACCTCTCACCGGAAGACGAGGACCCAGGAGAGACTACTTTCACGTCGTCATCGACAGCTCACGAGGTTCTTGATCCATCGACGCCGATTGCAACCGAGGATCCATCGACGCCGATTGCGACCGAGGATTCATCGACGCCGATTGCGACCGAGGATTCATCGACGCCGATAGCGACCGACGATCCATCATCGTCATCGCATCAAGAACAAACATTAAGGCGATCCAAGAGAAGACGCCAACCACCTCTTCGTTATGGGTGGTCATAAATTTTATTGGGGAGGTGTTATGTATTTTAGTTTATTTGCATTGAAACGATGTACTTTGTTTTCGTTTCCCTCAGGTCTTCTCTTTTGCTTAATATTCATCCGCCTGCTTTTGTTAATTGGCACTTCTCGTTTTGGGCTTACTTTGCAGGTTTCACACTATATCTTGGTTGTGCAATTTTATAATAAAACAGAATTCCAGTATGACTCTGATTGAATAAGCTAAGAACACAACATATACCAATCAATAACAAAACAAAAGATTAAACTTACAACTGATATAATCCTATACAACCATTTTCCAAGCAGACAGGCAGACAACCTATTGATTCTGCTGATCCTAAATACAGTTAAGAGTACCATAATTAAAAAGAAAATTTCACTAGACATTGGAGATGAATATATGTGGGACAACAAAAAATTTACCAAAACAACCCTCTGGGTTATTAAAACAAAAATTAAAGAGTATCTTCAAAGTGACACCTCTTTAATACCGACGCCCCTTACAAACTCTCCACACTGTAGCATAAGTAGAACATGATAATCAAGCACCCAATGTCATCGAAAGAATTCTATTATTAACTATTATCATTTGCTGTGTATTCACATGAATTGAGAATTTTGTGAAATGCGCCGTAGTAAGCGATACTTATTCACACATGCCATCTGCATGTAGCATCATTGCACTACAAGAGAGCAATTAGGCAACATGCAGATCCTTCTTCGTTTATGCAATTGCATGCATTACATTATATTCCTTCTTATTGATTTGTTTATTTTTTGGCCACAAATGTGGGTTGTTGGACGCGCAGTAACATAAACACTTTTATTCTGACTTGTAATGTGTTACCTAGCTGGCTGCGCAATAGGGTGGCTCGTTTTTTAACTTTTTTTTTTAATTCTCTCGGGGTAGTGGGGAAATGGTGCCAACTAGTGAGAAAACGCTCATGACAAAATTTGAGATTCGTAAAAACTTCTCTTCAGCCTCCTCATGGGGCTTAAAAATCAAAAAATGGGGTCAAAAACGCAATTTTTTTCAAAAATATTTTTAGTTTGGATAGATACAATATTGTTTAGATATATCTAATTAGCCTAAGAAAAAAAATTGGAGTCATTTCAATTATTCCTTCAGCTTCCTCACAGCTTCTAAAAATTTCTATTTTGCTGAAAATTTCGCATTTTTGTGGGTAGTTACATGATACATAATTGCGTTAGACATTTTGCCAGTTATAAAACGTCATTCTATTTCCCTTTATAGACCTGCCTTGAGCTGTTACGTCATTTTTTAATAAAATTGGGTTAATTTGGTAGGAAAAAGTGACGTCCTTTATTTGAATCTACGTCACTAACGAAGTTTGTAGTTATGTAACCACAAACAATAATGCGAAATTTTCAGCAAAATGAAAATCATCAAAAGCTGTGAGGAAGCTGAAGGAATAGTTCAAATGACTTCAATTTTTTTTTAGGTTATTTAGATATATCTAAACAATATTGTATTTACCCAAACTAAAAATATTTTTGAAAAAAATTGCTTTTTTGACCCCATTTTTCGATTTTTGGGCCCCATGAGGAAGCTGAAGACAATTTTTTACGAATTTCAAATTTTGTCGTGAGCCTTTTCTCACTCATTGGCACCATTTCCCCACTACCCCGAGAGAATTTAAAAAAAAAGTTCAAAAACGAGCCACCCTACTGCGCAATGCATCTGATTTCATGTCTAACAGAACAACGCCTTTTGGCATATGTTTGATAAGAATATCTATTGGGCTACAATTGTATGAACGTACTTGTTAGATGTCCATTATTGTGGAGACAAAACACTAGCCCCAAACATAAAAGTGATATCATAGCCACAATGAATTTCCAAATCTATCGCATACTTTTTATTCTTTTGATTCAGGTATAACCTAAAACCTACTGTGCAACAGATTGGTATCAACAGTATGATTGCCTTCACCAATTGTTTCTTTTGTATTGTTACTCTACTTTCTTAATTGACCTTACAAGTTTGGAAATCAAATGCTCAATGTATTTATACTTGGCAGTACTGTACAACTGTTTTTACTTTTCAATAAAAAAATAAAATAAAAAAAAACAACAAAAAAACAGCCTCATGAGCGATACACGTGTCTATCGCTGTCTAGATGCTACAATCGGCTGCCCAGAAACTTATCGTTTATTCCGCTGTTATCGAATTACTGTATAAACTGCCTTTATTGTCTACCTTTGTGGTTGCCGGCCAGCTCAGAACAGCATGCAATGATGCAAACTACGCGTTTATGGTATTTGCATCGTGTTATGATTCTCGAAAATTTCCCACCAGGTCTTCGTTTTTATCGTGATATTTTGTGCCTTTTCTGTCCTAAACTTGAGGTCACTGTGCAGCACAATCCACATTGGTTTTTAGACTCAGTCTTCATTGAAAATCTTTTGTGTGGTGCATCATTTCAAGTAGTGCCTTCCCCTAAACTGTTACACAAAGCGCCCAGAACCAGGTTGATTATATGATCTTACAGCCGTTGAGAGCCCGTTATTGTATGTGTGGAGTTGTTAGATGTCTCACTAAATTCATGCCAAAGTCGAGCAAATTCTGCTTTCGGATCCTTGCCGTTATTTACGGTATTTTTTGTTGATAAGTTTAGGCAGCATTTTTTCAAGATAAATGAAGACAACGGTATTGTTCGTCACTTAGATTTAGTTTTCTCAGCATTGTTCATTCATTCTTTGATCCACTAGTTTGTGCCACTTTTGGAATAATCGAATCGTTTATAAATGGCGGGTCTTCACAATAGCCGGCCTCTTATACATTGGCGCAACGTATTCACATGTAGAATCAATGATCAAGAAAGCTGATTTGTTGTTTGTTTTATGTGACGCCTAGCTTTATGCCTCTTCTATATTACAAAATATTTTGTAGTATAGACGATAGGGTGGATCGAAAAATCCAAAATGTTTATTTTTCTAAGCTAGTATGTGAAAAAGGTGCGAAATACCCATAATAACATACATGCAAATTTTTTTTGGTTTTGACAATTTTTTGATCGCCCCCCGCAAGGTTTTAATTTCCCTAATATCAGGTTGGAGAAAGTCTCCCGCAAAATTGGTCAAAAGCATAAATACTGTGTGACTCACTTATGCGCTTTATGATGTCATAATAATCGACTTGTGTTCAAACAGATAGGCTACAATTGACCGTTTTATCACCATTGCTAAAATACTTGGTTGGGTATCTCAACAATTAGCTGATGTAGTATTTGATTCTTCAACATAATTCTAGATATAAAAGAAGCTTTATAGTACAATTATTGGAATTTGCTTGCACTGCAGGTTCCACAAAGTTAAATAAAAGTTATATGCGCTTCTTACAGATTAAAAGGCAGTTTACTTAGACTGGTATGGGTAACTCTTCTGGGCGATGGCCTAGTTTTATTATTACTTGGTACTCCCTTCATCAATCTTCACCATTCAGTTTGACTGCACTGGTGAATGTAGCATTGATCTGGCGATGCGAAACCTAGGATGCTTGAATCACTCAGACACTCACGATGGCTGACTACAGCTAATTAATAGAACCCTTAGATTATATGTCAGCGATAACAATCCGTATGGGAGACGGCAAGCATTGGTTATGTTCATTATCCGTGTTTATGCTCCAATGTGGTTCACAATAAAATCACATTCATCTTGCAAAGATGGAGCTAGACACATTCACCAAATGATAACTACATCACGATATCTTTGTCAGAAACACAAGAAAATTATCGACCCAGTTATGCACCGCAACTCATACTTTGCTCATCTGGAAAATATAATTTTGGCTATGATAACTTACCATCGACCACATATTCGAGAACTAGGCCTGCGTGGAGTGATGAAAGCTAGGGCTGCAAAACCCAGGGGAAAAATAAAAAAATTTAAAGTTCCCTCAAAGCTTAATTTTGATGCTGTGAAATACTTCGAATTGATTAACTGGACAGATCTTCCTATCACGGAGCCACCTGTAATAAAAACAATGACGGATGCTGAGCTCCTGCAATTTATCATGATAGATGTGACTCCCACTGTATTTTTTCCCGAATTTCCATGTCACACGCAGGCTGCTGAAAGGCTCGTGCAAGCTGGTTACCGATGCATCTAAAGCAGTTTGTGGACCGAAATATCGAGACGGCTTCATTCGTGCCCGAATTGCTTCTCGTTAGTTAATGCCAACATTTGAGTCTAAACGTGACTTTACTCACTTCAACTTGTAACTGTTTGTAATATTGCTTGCAGTCGTTGTATGCATGAGCGCATAAATTAATAGGAAGTGACTTTGCCAACGGGCCACCTGTCAAATCATACAAAGTTTAAGCTTGTGAGTCTATACTCGGCCATCTGATGGTGAATGTTAATAGGCGTTTACCTGTTGGAACCGCAGGTGGTCCATCAGCCAAGTCACTTTAAAATTAATATGCTGATAGACTCTTAAGTACACACATTTTCATTGTATTTGGTGTTATATTAGAACCTTTTGCCATGTCTGCAAAGCGAGTTAAAATCGAAAAAAAAAATTGCCATGCAGTTCTTGTATGTATAAGTGCCTAAATTTGTATGTCGCGGGGGGAGATCAAAAACTTGTTCAAACCTCTTCAATTTTTTACATTGTGCTATGGTGATAAATTGGCAACTTTTGCCATATCTAGCTAATTAAAACTGAGAAAAAATTTTTTTTGCCATTTTTGATCCACCCTACTGATGATCCGTTAGGTGGAACAATTTGTAAAGGCTTCAGATAGTAATAACTATATTTGAAATAACTATTAGATGTGCTTAATAGATAAGGTAAATGTGGTGCCGAACTCAGTTTCTAAGTTTCGGGAATGAGAAGATAAGGTTTTCATCACACTACGCCTTTGGCACTAACGAAAGGAGAGTGGCCAGCTACTTTCTCTTGGCGTTGATATGTACTTTCAAATGGCCGGACAGTAGACACAACAAAACTATGGTGCACAGACATGACAAGCCGTCAGGATATATTAAAAGGTATTCTCAAGCTAAATATTTCACAACAGAATATTATCAGACAATTCTATGCAATGTAATTTTCTTCACCTATTTAATCAAATTAAATAAAGAGTTCTGGGTGCGAGGTTTACCTGCTTCTTACACCACATGTAAAGTAAATGCACAGTACAGTAAATGCACAGTAAATGCATTATTGCCTGTCAAATGAAAAAACTAGACATTGGGCTATCTCTATTTCAATACCTTCAAACCACATATTATATATTGTTCTTAATTTACCACTAAGGCCAATTATTTTAGCCAGTTCATTTGGGAAGTTATTGACTTTTTTATTCAAAACCTCCCACACTCGTTGGTTGGCATGGGACACCTCTTGGCAGCTTACATCGCTCCTCTTCCAGATCCGAGCTGCCTCAGCGAACAACTGTCAATGATACAGCAATATGGATATTTTGTCGTATAAGATGCAGAGCGTATATTGAATGTAAAAACATGTGCTACAATACTGTCTCTGTATGAAGACTCAATTAAAAAGTCAGACGTTTCTACATTAAATCAACGTTTGTCAATGTTGAATTAACGTAAAAAGGACTGATTTCTTTACCTGAAATTTTCACTGAACGAAATGTTTTCTGTCACAACTTATAAAACCAAATGCTGTCGAGGTTAGGTCAAAAATCAGTGAAAACAAAAAAATACACAGATCACAGAATAAATCAAATATAGTTATTACTATCTGAAGCCTTTACAAATTGTTTCACCTAACGGATCATCAGAAGGTCTTAGATCTGCTACGACCTACATGTTTTTTGTTGTTGTAATTTAGACTGCTGTTACAACATACAGTATCTACACAATTCTTCAACTTTCATACGCAGTTGAGAATGCTGCAAGCAGTAGTTGGAATGTTTGCAGCTACCGTATTTTCTTGAATGGAAACCGCCCTTGAATAGAAACAGCACGATTTGATTAAAAATAAACAATAAAAGCCGCCCTTGAATTGAAACCACACGATTAATTAAAATAAACAACAGAAGCCGCTCTCGAATTGAAACCGCACGATTTGATTAATAATAAACAACAGAAGCCGCCCTTGAATTGAAACCACACGATTTAATTAAAATAAACAACAGAAGCTGCTCTCGAATTGAAACCGCATGATTTTTCTTCGGGTCTCTCGATTTAAATGTTTTCTGCAAACTAATTACTTCGGTCTTGAATTCTATAGAATAAGTACGTCATTTGCTCATGTTTACAAGTGGCTTTTTACTAAATTTCTCCGAAACACTGCAACTTGCTGAAGGTAGGACTATTTCAAAATAAAACGATCGATCGGAGTCCGTGTAATATAAAGGCTGTCGTTGAGAGCTTGCACATGCGAAAAACAGCAGTTGTCAGATCACAGTAGTGGTAGGATAGTGATAGAATAAAAACTTTTTGACAAGAGAGCGCAAAATTTTATTGTCACCTTAATCAATACTACTGGTGCCTATTTCTTTTTGGTTTTGTTTGCTTTACACAGATGCGACAAAAATAGCAGCTGTCGGATTTACAAAAAGCGACATTAAAATTGCAGCTGACTCACTGTTGCCGTTTTCTTGTTGCCAGTACGCATGGTAGATAAACTCGAATGCCCACTGAACACCCACTGAACATTTGTTGTGATGCTTTTGTGCCTCGAAACCGTATTTTGTTTTCATTGCAGCAACATCAGGGTTGCTCACCATGGATCTCCTTGAATCGCGGAATCTTTGTCTTAGTGATTTTACCCATGTACCCTGAAGTAAAGCAGAAACCGTCATATAGTGATTTAGTGTCGTTTACATCTTAAACACTACAAAACAAGACTATCCTGTTTACGCACCACAAGATTTGTTGAGTTTTTGTCTCCCAAACATGGAAACTTCTTCACCAGTTCCATACATGAACTGTGATACTCAATAGATGATGGATATCTGAAAAATCAACAGAATAACTTTCCAACTTAACTAAACAATATAATTCAAATCAACAAAAGTTGTGTAGTGTGCAAATGAAAGTTAAAGAGGCACTCCTATTTTAATTGATGAGGAAATTTTTATCATTTTCGTGCTGATTTGAGAGCTTAATCCTGGCAGTTTCGCCAAATTTCATAGGTAGTTTGAATCAATGATGCAGGCAGACTGAAGTTCCTGCTAATTGTTGTTTTTATATTATTCCACCACTAGTAGCCGCTAAATAGAGAGCAGCCCTTGAAATGAGTTGCTTCGCATACTCTGAGAATCGAACAGACTTAGATTTTATAGTGTCTTGTGCACAAAGTCAGGCGCTTGAACAAATGAGCTAACGGACGACCAAGCAACATTTCATTTAGACATGCAAAGAGCGTTAGAAGACCATTGGCAGTGATATACTTCCACTATTCAATTGTGAGGCCAAAAGAAAGGCTACTTTTGAAAAGGCATCTAGCCATTTTTATTGTTAATTTGCTCTTGTCAGATTCTTATCAAAACAAAGTTTGTGCAAAATCTTTTGACTTCAGAACTGAACGTGATAAGTTGATGAAAATATGACAATAAGTGCAAAGTCCTCGTTATTATAAACGTTTAAAGTTTGCTTATTCTGAAGCTAATGATGGTAGTAAAGCTGTTAAAGAAGTGGTTTTAAAATGTTATAGATACCACTGTCTAATAAAAACCTTTTCATTAAAGCAATGCCTTTTTAAATCACTTGGTGGTACTAACAGTAAACTTGTCAAAACAACGTAGGCCCTTTATGAAATATAATCTGCACTTACAGCGTTATAGCAGAAATGGAATTACATAATATTCTTCCAATCTTTTTACGCAAGGAAAGAGATACTGGTGTGCCCTCGTATTCACTCTTTTGTAGACTTTCCGTTATGAATAGTGGAAAATCTGGAAGTTTGTATGAGAGCAACCAATTAGGACTGGAAACACTTTTTGGATCCTTGTTTGGAATTTGGCTGCTTGTAGCATTCCCATCACCACTGCACAACGACTCATTGCCTTCAATGACCGTTTGGTCGTTTCCAAAAGAATTGGTGAAGGATGAAGAATGAGAAGGAGTGGGATTAAACTCAAACGAATTGGTGAAATCATCTTGCAAAATGCCGAAGTCAGGTGCAGAAGAATCTATTCACAAAAACGAAATTTTAATATTATCGTCAGCTTATACTGTATATAACTGCTTTCCATTGAATCATAAGTACGAAATCATGGCAGAATAACAAGCACACACACAAAGATTAATTTTTGCAACCAGAAGTGTTTTATACAACCTCCAATCATTTAAAAGACTATTTAAAAATGAAAAAAACACCTTTGTACAATGTACATAGACAATGTACATAGTATTGTTGAGACATGTTGCGATGTCACATTTTTAGAGCCATAACAATATTTTCACCAAATGTTTTAGTGTCGAATAAGCAGTGATATTACTCAAATTACCCAAAAAAGAGTTGTTGAAAATAGAAGGATGAACTTTGATCGCGCAAAACAGATAGTTTTGTAATGCCCGTGTTTTGTGTTGATGTATTTCTGTATTAACTGTTTTTACAACGTCAACGTCGTATTAGCAATAATGAAAACGCATATCATAATCAGGGGTTCTGTATAGATAACAGGAATTGTGTGAGCGTTCCTCATAGCGTCACACAGAATTAAATATGAAAAAAAATATTTATTTTTTAAAACCAAAGTCACAGTTTTTGTCTTCTATGGAGACGTACTACTTCACGCGTGTAAATGAATGAAAAAAGGTAAATAGTTTTGGTTTGGTTTTGAATATTTATCCTTGGACTGACAAAGCCTTTTGTTGGTTATTCCTGGTAGCTTCGCATTCTTGTCGAGGCTTTGAACCACTGACGCAGGGCCGGTTACCGAGGTCGGCAGAGTAAAGTTTTCTAATTGTTGAAGTGAAGAACAGTCCTTGAAATGCGTTGCTCAAGCGCACACCGCGTAAGCAGAACCAGCGCCGCCTGATCTTGGGTCAGGCGCTTAGCCACTGCGCTAAGTGTTGCAGGATGGTAGAAACGCGAAACACATTTGCCAAGAAATTATATTATCAAACAGACTGAAGTGATTCAAAAAATCCCTTTCTTTTTGCATTAATTTAACATTGACGGGCGTTGAGTAATTATAACAAAAATAACAAAACCAAATCTAGCCGATTAGAATTGAACGATATCCACCAGTTTAACCCAAATGGCTTGGACATATTGTGACTTAGATATTCTTTACATCTTAATACATCTGTTGTTGTGATAAGACAAATAACAAAAAAATGCTAAATAACATACCGTGCTTTTTAATACATACCTTCAATGACACGAAGCTTAGACTTTGTAGGAATGCTTTCAACGTCTTGTACATCCTCCCAATCCCCAAAATCTTCATCAAACATTTTGAAAAAAAAACTGCCTTGTACAATAAATAAATTTCGAACAATGCCCACTAACTCACTATTCTTACACTTTACAATTCTTTGTGCATCTTTAAAATTTACCAAGAATTTGCTAGTGGTATCCATACTTTGGTATCGTATAAACTTGCTGCAAAATATCAACTGACAATTAATATTTACTGTATTGGGTAAAATACTGACAATTCAAAAACAAACAAGATATTGTTCCGTACGTAAGTTACATTACAACTACAACATTAACGACTAATTTGATACCGCAGTCGTATGCATTTCTTGCCCCTGACCTCATATATATCAAGAGGGTGAGCATGAATTTCAGCACCAGGTTGAAAAAACAGGAACTTGGTGGTGATTTCAACGACAAAACAATGCAATTTTTTTTCATAATAAAGCGGTTTAACATAGAAACAGATTGCAACAGTGGTCTCATCACACAAAATCAAATCATTTATAATTCCAAATACAGGAACATCATCTTTACAAACATCTAAAACGTACACACGGCCTGGTTGGTACAAAACACCGTTAACAATTACTTTTGAAATAGAATACACTTCCCGGCAAGCAAATTGATCAGTTATAAACTCAACAACACCTTTAGGCAAATCGGCAATAGCAATCTTCTTTGAACCACACATTTCTTCGCTTGCAGTCATGTAGGAATTTTCAGATTGCTCATAGCACTTGCCTCTTTGAATGCGATGAGCAACAGTTTCAGCGACGTTTATAAAGTTTTGTGTGTGACGTACAATTCTTTTTATTTTTTGAGGAAAAAACTCAAATCGCATGCACCAAATGTTTCTAAGTGGTCCATACCTTTCAATCAATTTGGGATAATGAAGAAGGTAGTGAAATTTGGGCTTAAACAAGTCTCAAGAGTTTTTTGAATACAGAGATAAAAAGTGAGGAATCATAATTCTTAATTCATTTATAGAAACCATATCAATTTTTGGAGCAACCACAATGTCTAAAATTTCAGCAAGCAACAAATACAGTTTCCAAGCTGGTCCTAATTCACCAATAATATCATCAAAAATAAACGGAAGGAGACGAAAAATGCACCAGGCCTCACTTGCCGATAAACTGACTTTACCATTTACCGGCACTACATCACCTGGCAAACATCTTGGTTTGTTTTTGTTATCGGAGGTACCAAAACAAAGCATTCTAAATTTTTTATTTATGTCACGAATAGAACAAGTATGACCAGCACAATGACGAAAAACATTGTAGAAAATAAGGTAATATACCTTCAAAGCAGTCATGCATAATGTCAGGTGGAAACGACCTGACAGCAGAAAACCCATTCAAAACATGAAGAGCACAGTCACTTGATACCCCATAAACAGAGCAAAGAGTTGTATCATTTGTAATAGCATGAATATGTTGTGAATGGATGGATGGTGTCTTCATGACAAAATCGGTTTCTTGAAAAGTATGCTTGATCTCATCATAGGGGCACATACAATATCGACACACTCTTCCACTGCTGAAACACTTTCTAAAACCACCCAAGTCATGAGCACCCAAATTATCAGCCGAAACAGTACAAATGCTGCCAAAAGCTCTTATTTCTTTCCCACTTCTATAATTAAGAATGGTAATTCCTTTAGTTTCCAAGGTTTTAATATCAGCTACCAAAGGGGCAAGGATTTTGTTGAAGTCATATAGTTTAAGCATCCGACTTTCAATAAACAAACATAAAAAAAATATTTTTAAGAGACGATGTATGTTTATGCCCACATTTCCGACGAAAAAGTAAAAACACATCAGTTTGTGTTTGACTCTCGACGTGCCTAAAGGATTACATACTTCCACCTCGTCGCAATATAGATGGATTCTCAACTTAGTGTGATCTCCTGTGAACAAAGGATGCTGCTTAAACAAGCTGCCATCAGTGAATGAACAAAACTGGTCTTCACTGTAGCCCGCCAGTGCATCATTTTCAAAGATAAGTTGCTGAACATCGTTGCGAGCCAGATGTATACTCATTACTCAGGGAGAAAGAATAGGCACATATTGATAATTTTGGCTTTCTGACAGTGGTACATTAACAGGCTTGGTTAAACCAATAGATAAACAACATCGCTCGAAAAACGTTTTGTTTTTAACTTTCTTCCATAAATGCTGTAAATAGTTTTTATCACACAAGTAATTGGGTGTAGATGTTCGAGGTTGGAAGTGAATAAGCAAATTTTGGTGGAACATCGAAAATAGAGCAAAAATGTCTTCCATGATGCAATGATACGAATCATCGGCTAATCCATATTTTTCTCTTATTTTTTAACAAAATCGAACCATGTTGTTTACAAACTTAGATTGAAAATCAAAAGTATCAGTTTTATCTTCAAGATTCTCCATATCCAAATCATCGCTAAAAGAGGTACCGCAAGTCTTTTTTTAACTGTTATTTTCTATATCTGTGTCACGATTTCTTTCTATCTCTTACCAGGAAAAAGACTTGGAAAAGTTCAATGACGTAGTTTAATGGGTTTTAACCGAAAAGCAGTCAATTAAATGTCGAATAGTTCTACTGGTGAAATGATATATATATTATATGAAAACGCTTGAAGGACTCCAACGAATGGTTCACCACTTCCAGCAATTAATCAAAGTAACAGTAAACAGCAATAGATTCCAATACTTGCGACTATTGATCGAGTTTAACGTAATCCACTCACAGCTTCTCATACGATTCTAATTTCAATCAGAAATTATATTAGCATCAACTTTGCTTTACTCGTATTTAATAACTTCAAATCTCGATCAGCAATAATCTTTGCGTTTATCAACAACTGCCACTACTACAACAATGATCTCTCATCACCAACTCATAATAATCAACTCATCATAATCATCATTAAACAAATTACACCACTATTTATAGAAGATTTGTTCGGTCTAGTGATTGTTCAGGCCAATGATTGTTCAGCCCCCGAAAGTTCAAGCCATTTTAACAAAAGGCTTCTTAAACGTTTAATAAATTGATCTGGGCTTTCGTGTCGTTCAGGCTTTGCCTCACGGAATCTTTGACGGTATCCATGCTCGGTAAAATTGTATCGCTTTAACAGAGCTAACTTCGATCTATCGTAGTTCATGGCCTCTTCTTGCGAAAGTCTTGAATATACATCAAGAGCTTGTCCCGATAATAACATGCTTAGCTGGGTAGCCCACGTCGACTTCTCCAACTTGGCTATTGTAGCATATCTTTCAAATCTTAACAAATAACTGTCCAACTCATCTTTTTCTTCAACAAATGATGGCAAATCTGGACGTCTAACTTGCGCCACAATAACATCTCGAGCATTATCATTAGTAGAATTAGATCGCTCACCAATGTCCAGTTTTTGTCTTTCTATATCAATTTTTAACTTCTCCAATGCATATTGCGCTCTTCTTTCTTCAGCTTCTGCTTCGCGCTGCGCCCGTTTTTCTTCTGCTTCGAATTGAGCTCGGTTTTCTTCTGCTTCACGCTGTGCTCGTTTTTCCTCAGCTTCAAGTTGTGCTCGTTTTTCTTCTGCTTCACGTTCTGCTCTCTTTTCTTCTCTTACGTCAGCTTCTCGCTGAGCTTTTTGGGCCATTATCTTGTGATACTCTTCTATCACAAACTGAGAATTCTCATTGCCAGTCAGCTCCATTTGTTCAGCCATGCTCCCTAAGTCTTCGATCATCTCAATTTTGACGGTATCCGCCATTGTGACAGCTTGTTGTTAATTTATTATTCTTTCAATAAATCTTTCGGTATTCTTCGGTTTATTCGGTTTTCCCGGACGAGCCCCCAGAATGTCACGATTTCTTTCTATCTCTTACCAGGAAAAAGACTTGGAAAGGTTCAATGACGTAGTTTAATGGGTTATAACCGAAAAGCAGTCAATTAAATGTCGAATAGTTCTACTGGTGAAATGATATATATATTATATGAAAACGCTTGAAGGACTCCAACGAATGGTTCACCACTTCCAGCAATTAATCAAAGTAACAGTAAACAGCAATAGATTCCAATACTTGCGACTATTGATCGAGTTTAACGTAATCCACTCACAGCTTCTCATACGATTCTAATTTCAATCAGAAATTATATTAGCATCAACTTTGCTTTACTCGTATTTAATAACTTCAAATCTCGATCAGCAATAATCTTTGCGTCTATCAAAAACTGCCACTACTACAACAATGATCTCTCATCACCAACTCATAATAATCAACTCATCATAATCATCATTACACAAATTACACCACTATTTATAGAAGATTTGTTCGGTCTAGTAACTTCGAGAAGGTTACGTAATATTACATCATAGGACTCATGGTTCTGTCAAGTTGCCTTAAATCGTAAACAAGCCGAAGTTTCCAGATTACCACGTAGTAAAACGATTCCAGAAAATACATACATAATAAAGATTTCGCAATCTGATCCATTGGTAAACATCCTTGTGACATCATGACAAACGATATATGCAATTGCGAAAACAGCAGAATGTTCCCGATTCGAATCTTATAGAATGATCTAGAATTACGTTACAACGATATTACAATCAAAGGTTACTACTGGTCATAACCGATAATAACACGCCGCTCAAGAATTTCATTATTAAAACAGCGCGTGCGATCAAGATACAAAGCAACCCATTGCGAGGCATTGCACATTGATTGTGACAATCTGCCAATTCTGGGTGCCATCTACCCACATGTTTGTCAAAGCCAGCAATGCTTGAGCTCCAACTCGAACATTTTCCTGTTTTACATTTATACACGGAAACATTGATCGAATGGTCTAACTTCAAGTGCACTACTAACAACTTCCTAGATTTTTTAATTACGTAATTTTCAACAAGGCAAGGAATTTGGACTAGTAGTGATGGCATGACCGATTTAAAAGTATTAGTTTTTTTAATTGCATAAGTACACAAAGCAATTGTAGTTTTATGACAGCCTGGAAAACGAACAACATTGTTAATAGTCCAGGAGTTATACGAGTTTGATTACATTTTCATTAGGAAAATTAAGGAAGAACTTTTTAGATGTATTTTTTTTTTTTTCGCGCAACGCTCAGAGTTCAAGATGGATACCACTACATCTTGCAGGTTTACAAATTGTCCATATGGAATGGATTTGTTTCCTGTCTCATCATTAGTGCGTCCGCTCCGGGAGCCGTCCACACACCCAAACACTCAGCAGGCACACCATACTTACATGGAAGATACCTACCAGGGAGGCGAGGGACTCACTACGACCGAAGGGACCCAACGCGGTAGATGGTAATCTGTGGATGTAAATATTTGGTTAGTGGCTGCCTCAAGCTGATCTGCCTGTCTCAACTTTCCTCTTGCTGATCTTGGAGCAGACTAGGAGATGGCGGGTCAAGCATGAGAACTAGCGCGTTTTGGTAGATAATTAATTTTTAAATTTTATTTGAGTTTGTTTGTGTGTGTGTATCTTCTTGTTGCCCGCTTCAAGAAGGGCACCTGTTTGGAGGAAACGGGCCACTGCAGTCTGACACCTCATTTGGCGGAGATGCCAGAGAGGAGCGGCCAGAGGGAGGGTAGCTTTCGCTGACCCCAGAGTCATCATGGAATTGGCCGCTGCAATCCTGTCATCCCAGAGCGAGTGGGACGACGGAGAGAGACGGTTGAAGATCCCCCGTTGCAATCACTCTTCCGGCATCAGGCCGTTGCAGATGAGTGAGAGGGACGGGTTAAAGGTGGGTTGTTACGCCCTTGGCTGTCTAATCTTCTTCAAAGATGATCTACGACCGTACTGTGCTAGTGAGATCCACCGCTGCAATCAGTCATCCCTACCACCGAGGACGACTGAGAGGGCGGTTGAAGAGTGGATCTCGACTGGTTCTTCTTTCTTCTGACCGTAGGAGGAGGTTTAGAAGGAGTAGAAATGTCAGATGACAAAGGAATGTTATGCTTTTGTGTTATGTCTTTCGTTTTTGTCATGATCACCCACAGGGCTTGAATGGTGGACCGTTTTGTGTCCTGTATATATGTGTCGCCTATGTCCAGAGATATCTTCTTTTGGATGATGGTGTGCTTGGCGACATTCATCATGGTCAAAAGAATCGGGTTGTTCTTTTGTCCTCCAGGGAGTTGGTTGTAAAGGATCATGTCCTTTGTTACTTCTATGTCTTCCTTGGTTAGGTCAAGATATTGTTGTTTCAGGCGCTCCCATATTCCTTGTGCAAAGGAGCACTTGGTGAGGACGTGGGCCACATTGTCTTCTGGTTTTCTGCAGAATTTGCAGTTTGTTATTCTGTCGGAGTGTATTGATCTATTAAAATCTCCCCATTTGTATCCTCCATGTGCAATTCGAAAGGACATGGAGGATAGGTGAGGTGGAAGGAAGAGTTTGATTCCCTTGTTTTTCAAGAGGATCTCATTCCAAGGAATCTTCTTTCCGTTTTCATCAATCTTGTCAATTTTCTTTTCATTTTGCGTTTTCAGATTGATGTAGATATTTTTGTAGGAAGTATTTTCCCAGTCGTGTTTCAAGCCTTTGAGTTTGCAAAAGGACTTGAAGATGTCCGCATACATTTCGTTTGGAATTGGGGCATGCGGAATGCTGTTGGAGAACAGATGAGGATTAATGTGTCTCATTCTGTAACTCAAATTGAACATGGCCCATTCGTGCCAGATTTCGGTGGCGTCTTCTAGTGAGAAGAGGTGGCGAATTCTGTCGATGCGGCTTGTTTGAAATTTTGATTGGATGTCCACCATGTTGATGCCTCCATCTTTGACAGGAGGAAACGTCTTGCTTCTCTGGAGCTGTTCGAATGGTGAAGGATACCAGAGGAAGTCGAAGAGGATTTTGTTTAGTTCTTTGATGTGTTGTTTCGTTGGCATCAGCACTCTACTGAGATGCAAAGTGACGGGTACCAAGAGAGTGCTGATGATCGAGATCTTTCCATAGAGGGAGAGTCTTCGTGGTTTGTGGATGTTGGCGATCGTTTGAGTTTTCTTGATGGCGGTCTACCAGTTCATCTTGTCAAGTTGTGTTTTGTTTGTGCCTAGCCAGATGCCCAGGATCTTGACGTTGTTCAAGATCGCAGCTTCTGGAAAGAGTTGCTGAGCTCTTTGGGCCAGGTCAGGTTTGGACGCCAGGATCTGGGTCTTTCCCTGGTTCACTTTCTGGCCGGACATCGTCTGGTAGATGGCTAGTTCTTTGTTGATTTCCTTGAGAGATGGAATGTCTCTTGTGATGAATGTGGTGTCGTCCGCATATTGCTGGATTTTGATTGTCAGCTTGGAAAAGCGAAAACCGTTGATCAGATGGTTTTTCTCTATGCGTCGGGTGAGAACGTCAGCACAGATTATGAAATAGAGCATGCTGAGGGGCAACCCTGTCGTATGCCCCTTTTAACGTTTATTCGTTTTGTTAAAGCTCCATTGATTTCTATCTTGCTTTTTGTTTTGTGGTAAACTAATGACAGGTAATTATTCATCATTATTGGTTTTACTCCGAGTTTCTTCAAGATTCCATAGAGGAAGGAGTGACTAACTCTATCGAAAGCTTTTTCAAAGTCAGTTATCATGACGTACAAGTCCCTGTGTTGTGTTTGAGAAGCTTCCAGGGCAGCTTGTATATTCATTGTAACATGCTCTATTCTGCGGTTTGGCAGTCCACATTTCTGATTCGGACAAATCAGGTTTGTGATCATGGGTGTGAGTCTGTTGGAGAGGATTTTGCTCAAGATCTTGTAGTCTGTGTTGAGCAGAGAGATCGGTCTCCAATTTTTGAGCTTTTCTTTTTCACCTTTTTTAAAGATTAGCTTCACTTTTGCTTCTCTCATTGAGGGAGTCATTGTTTTTCTCAAGTAGCAATTTGTAAGCATCTCTAGAATGTCGTGTTTCAGGAAATGCCAGCATTTTTGGTAGAATAATGAACCGAGACCATCTGATCCAGGTGCAGAATCCTTGTTAAGAGAATCGATGGCGGTTTTTACTTCTTTGAGACTGATCAGCTGTTCCGCTTGTTCAGCTGCGTCTTCCTCAATTTTGGCCTCTCCAAGAATGTTTAAGTAGTTGTTTTGTTCTTGAGAGTTTATGTTGTCTTTTACACCCCATAGGGAGTGGTAGAAGCTGTGTACTTCTTTGAGAATATCTTCTTTCTTGGTGAGAGTTGTGTTGTTTGCGTCGTGTATCTCAGTGATAGAGCTACTTTTACAATTTTGTTCCTCTGCTTTGAAGAAGCTTTTAGATGGCTCTTCATCGCTAGTTGGGATAGTTCTGGATCTGATTTGCGATCCGACTGCTTTATAATCGTAGAAGTTGTTGACTTTCTCCAAGAATTCCGGGCGACGATCTTCCAGGACGTGGTCTGGATGAACGTCCAGAGTGTGGAGCATATTTTTCGCTTGATTGTAATCTTCTCTACGCTTGAGTGCGACATTTTGCGAGAGTTCAATCAGTCGATTTTTCAACATTTCTTGCCATGATCCCACCTTGTAAGCATGTGTGGTGGTTCTATTTGTGGTACGTTTATGGTCCAATTTTCCCAAGCCGTTTCGAGCTCTGTTATGACGTGAGCATATTCTAATATGCTGTTAATGATTTTGTATGAATATTCACCCCATTTGGTGTGTTGTTGATATTGGAGATGAATTATTGGTAATGTGCAGTGGTCTGATGATGTGAAGTATTCATGTTTGATGTTATGATAATTTTCAAGTGCATGTTCATTTATGTATATTCTATCTATCCTGGTCTTACTGTTGTGGTTTTGGCGCGTGAACAGTCTTTTGTAAGGATATTCTTGTCTGAATATGTCTGTCAATTGGTTATGATGTATTAATGTTCTAAGTGCTGTTTTATCCGGTGTAGTGAAGAAAAAATGCGGCTTAGCAGCGTCCAACGGATGAAGGATCACGTTAAAATCACCAAGTAAGACCACATGTTGATGTTCATATTCCAGCATAGCCTCGGAGAGCAGTTCAAAACATGACTTTCTCTCTCCGCTGCTCTGCGGAAGGTATGCATTGAATATGTTTATGTTATTTTTACCACATTTGATGTTGAGGTGATGTATTCGATTTTGTACTATGGTGTGATGTGTGATTTCGGACCTATCGTGTATGTCCTTCTTTACGATGAACATTGTCCCTGCATAGAAGGGGGTTCTATCAGGTTCTATGTTGGTGTATGTTGTGTAATTGTTATGTTGTGCCCACGTCTCAAGTTGATCGGTGGGGATTCTGTGTGTTTCTTGTATTGCCAGTACAGAGAGTCTATGAGATGTAAAGAAGTTTTTGACATCTCGCAATTTTTTGGATATTCCGTTGATGTTCATTGAGCCAACCTAGAGGTTGCCCAGTTCGGCGTCCGAATCGTCACTCTCCGTATCTGCGAACATGATTATAGATAGGGAAAAAGCAGGTTAAAGTTTAAGGGGTTGGACTAGACCGTGTAGATGGCTGGGTCGTCGCCGTCTGAGTCCGTGAGCTCACCCACCGAACTGAAGACATTTCGATGGGGAGGAGAGGTCCCGGGCAGTCCAGCCCGCGGAGACTCTCTCGAAGAAGCGGACTCCAAGTCAGTTGACGAGTTGTCATTGTCAACTGAGACCGACGCATCCTTGGAGCTGGCGTAGGATGCGTCGTGGTTTGTAAGATTCGTCGTCCTGGGAGATGCTGTTTGGGGAACCGATCTCCGCTTGTGCAATGGTTCTTTTGGAGTCGATGTCTTGGACTCTATGTTGGACATGGGCTTATCCAATTCAGCATCTGGCGAGAAGATGCTGCGCACGTGGGTTTTGGGTTTGTGTTTCCCTCCTTTGCCCACGGTGATAAAGCCATCGTCGCTCGTGGGGGGGGTCTTCCTCTTCCTGTTGTTTGGGGCGGGAGGGTTCTTCCTCTTCCTCTTCCCCTTCCTCTTCCACTACACATTTCCCGGAACTTTTCTCTTGCGTCACATCCAGGCTTGTGAAAGTCTGTTGATCGGCAAACATGGCAGGGGAGATGGTACCTGGCCGGTGACGAATCCTGGGAGCGTTTTGTGTGTACTTTGTCGCTCCTGTCCCGGGAGTGTTTTGTTCTTCTTTTTGGCGTCCGGTTTCTGGTCGGCTTGGACGCCCGGTCACGGGGTGGATCAGTTTTGGACGCCCCGTCTCGAGGTGGGTTGGCCTGGGTCTTCTTCGGCTTCGTGGGGCATTTTGAAGTTAGATGGCCCCGGACTTTGCATATTTGACAGAGTGGCAAATGTCCCTCTCCAGGCTTGGTGATGGATATCCATTCACCAAACATCTGCACTTTCTCTGGGATGTTGGCGAGTTTAGTGTTCTGCAGGTACACATGCAGAAACTCGTTGCAGATGGTGGGGTGCTGCTTGTGTTTACCTTTAACCATCTGGTAAACATTTCCCCAGTTTGCTTGGCAAGCAAACTCGTTGATTAAGTCCAGATGCCACTCGTCTGGCACTGGATATAATGTGATCACGTCGCATGGTGGCATCGGTCGCCATACTTTGATCACGTAACCTACTTCCTTGTGTGTATAGGTCACGGGTGACTGATGGTCTAGCGCCAGCTGTTCCATCAGCACGGATTTGGTTTCATTCTCAGAAGCTGAGAATGTAACGGTGAAAATGTGCTGCCGCAGGCTTTTGGCACGCACCGCTTTTAGCTCCTTTCCATACTTTGCAAGGAAGCCATCTTGCATAAAGAAACTGATGAAAGTGCTTACATCAAGCCAGGTCTGGCTGGATGCTTGCACAACCAAGGTTCTTTGATACTTAAACTCATTGGCCTTAGAATCGCCCATCATGAAGTAAGTATTGTTTTGAGATGTTTATTTAGGTAAGTAAGAAATAAATTCAAAAGGACTTTCCGAAATTCAAGCTTTAAAGGTTTCAAATCTTCCTTCTGAAGGAAAATTCAGCTAAATTCTGTCTTGACCACACCCTAAAAGCTGGTCACGTACTGTCTAGACTCGCTGTAGCTAACTGACTATTCTCACCTGACCTATCTACGTGGCAATCAGCTAATTCCCTTAAGGGGAAAAGGCTGACTCCAAAAAAAAATCTAGGGAGGGAAAAAAAGCTAACTACTCGCCTAGATCAGTGGTTCCCAGCAAGGGGGCCACTGATCTAGCTGTCGTAGGCTATTTTCTAAACTTTCTAGTTATTTATTTATCTAGCTGACTTTTAAAAAAAATCTAAAAAGGCTGGTAAAAGTTAGGCCGGTGTCGCTTTCACTCGCTCGCTCTAGCGAGGAAAGCAAGGCTTGCTTGTTAAACGCTTTTTGGCAGCAATGTTTCCAAGGCCACCAAGTTGCAGATAATCGTTCGCAGTGAATAAGGCTCGTGAGACTTACCTTATTCAAATAGAATGTATGTATTTTAAATGTATTTTTAGAATAAATGTAGAATAGATGTAATGAATAGAATAAATGTATTTTTGGGCGTAGAATCCAAAAATCGAGTGCTTACACGCCGAAAACTGGACATTTTTGAGATATTAGCAATTTTTAATGTTTGTGGGCTACTTCCGTTTTTTATTTACTAATTTTTTCCTTTAGCAATTTGTCACTAAATTAAGACAGCTTCTTAGTTGAAAAAGTGAAATTGGTCAAATTCTGCCAAGACCAAAGGTTATCTGTCAAGGCTTTTGGGTAACTGTAACAGTTTTTGTGTTTTTCAAATATGAAACTGTAAAAAAAATACAATCTGAAATACAAGATTTAGTTAGATAATGTTAAAATTATCATTCTGACTTTCACTGTCATCTGAATCGTCAGATAAATTTGAATCCTCATAGTCACTGTCATTGTTATATTGGTCAACTTTAAGAGAATCTGGCAGCTGAGGGCCTTCAAACCAATTTGGCACTATCTTGCCGCTATTATCCTCTTTCCATCCATGGTCTAAGGGTGACTCTGTCACAGGCTTGAATTCATTTACAAGTTTCCACATCCTTGCAATAAAATTTGCTCGCTTAATGTGCTGGATAAACGCTGCCCTGCAAGAAGGTATTGCTGTAGGTTTCAAACCTTATACTTTTTGCAGAGGCCGCTCACTATGTATTGGCGTAAACTTCGTTTCAAATATAACTCTGCGGGCTTCATTGACGTCACGAAGTTGCCTTTTCCCGTATGTTGCACATGCAAGCTCTTCGAGAGCAGCTTCCGTGGCAGAGCTAACACTGATGAAACTGCCTAACTCTGCCAGTGCTTGAAGGAGTTGAGGGTACTTTAATGCAATTAAGAGTGGTCTAGTTTTCCCTTTGCCAAAGAAACAGGAATCGTAATCACACCTTGTGATGGCATGGTATCCTGGCAAAGCTGTACAGAATAAGCCATTAATTTCACTGAGCTCCCCCATCATGCTTCTGATGTTAACAATACGCCGAGTATTGTTGTAAGCATGACCCATTTCTAATAAAACTTATGTTTGCAGATCCACATCGCTGCAATAATGCAAGAGAATGATCATTACATCTCTGTCATTACAACGCACATTCACTCGCAGAGGATTGTTACTACTTTTGTAAAGCTGAAAGATGTGATGCACCATCCTTGTGTCCGTTTCAATGTGTTCGCAGTCATATAAACAGCAGTTCTGTCTTATTATAAGATTGTTACTTTGCACACTAAATTCATAGCACTTTTTTCCCTTTGCCAAAACTACCTTCTTGTTCCCGATTACTTCAGCATAGGCATTTGACTGCCACTCATAAAACAAGAAAGCAAGGAAAGAATCTTTGAACTGTGATGAGGATAGGCACTTTGAAAAGTCTTTAGGTCTTTTTTGGCTAGGACCAGTCATGCTGACGACAGTGTCGGTGTCCCCCCGAATTTCATGAGCCGAATCTTTGATTGTGTTCTGAGTAGTCTATAATCGTCACATATAAAGTGCACTTCTTCGCTAGTAGGCTTTACAAACCATAGTTAAGAGAGCTTTGGAAATTCCACCATAAGTAGAAGGAAGGTTCGTAATCATTCTGATCAAGAACATGCCATTAAAAATACTCACATCGCTTCCCGTATTCAATGGTTCATTAGCTGCCGTCGCAAGTGATTCAAGATGATTAGCCAACTTGGACTTGTTGGTTGTGGTCATACTTCCATCTACATTGCATAGACTAAGGGGAACTACTGACTGGATGAGACAGGACTTTTCTTAAGTCAAGCTTTTTTTGACAGGACAAGTAAAGAAGTCTGCCAAACATGTCTCTGGAACATTTCAGCTCTACCACTTGCTTATCTTTTGTGGTGACGAAAACCTTTTCTGCATTGCTAGCAAAATTTCTAACTTTCCTTCTCTTGATGGGCTTTTCAATTCGAGCTGGATCTTCTTTTATTTCATCAAGGAACTCCTGTTGCCATTCAGAACCTTTGCTAATTGTGTTCAAGAGATCATTTCTGATCTCATCTTGAGCTGGTCTTCCAGACGATAGCTTGATCAAGTGATTGCTTTGTTCAACATGTTGAATGGATTCATGGTCGAATCGATAGTTTCACCAATCTTCATGAAATCAGCATGGTTTCTTTTTATTCCGTAAGGTTTTGATTCCCGGTAAACAGTTTCATAATCTTTCATACCAGCCTTCCCCATCGCATAATTTATCACTTGACTTCTTACATACCTCGTGACACTCCATCTTCGTTGGGAAGGAAAACTCTGGGTGAATGCACTTATGCCGGTCATCCTGGATGCAGCATCCACATTCACAGCCATCGCCACTGCTTGATCAACAGGTAATCTAGAGAAAAATGTCCAGACAACCTCACAGAGAAGGCTCCTTTCTCCAGCTGATCACGTATGCCAGGGTGTGTGTACTGTGTAGTCCATGTTCAACAGTTTCAGGAAGTACAATAGCATGTGTCTGGAATAGTTAGGTTTGTTGCATGCAAAAAACACAGGGATTATTGTTTTCAGAGCATAAGTGAAGAGCTCAATATCATTCTTCTTTACAGCTCTGTTCATAAGTAAAAATTGCTGTACAAGATTGATGTAAAGAATCCAGAACTGGGCTGTACCGCCATGGTTGCCGTTCGGTGTGTCGTCACAGAACTTCTCATAATCATTCATAAGACCTTTCATCATCATTGTCAGCCATTGTTGTTCCACTGCAGGATGAAGGCCTTCCCCATATCTTGTCCGGTGTTTGTCGAATTGGTAGAGTTCGTCTCGTCATCTTGTTTTCTGTTTCCCTCTTTTGCGTTTATTGTCAAGCGGTATCCAGTTAGTAGCTCTTCTTGTCCACCTGTTGTCAGTTGTTTGCATGATATGTCCTGCCCAATTCCACTTTAAACTTTTTATTGTTTGAATGATATCTTTGATTTGTGACATTGTGACTTTGATTTGTGACAAGACCTTTAAAGGCATCTGATTTCTCTACATCTTCAAAATGTATACTGTTTCGAAGCATTGCTGTGATGATAGCATGTCTATTCCCATTGTCCTTCATCTGCTCTAAGAACGACTCTACATGTTTTTTTTTCCTGAACGCAGTGGCAAGTAAAACATGCAATCGTTTACACCCGTTATAATGCTTTCCTGATAAGAAGCCGCTAATTGACCTATAAGGAGCTAGTACTTCCGATTAAGTAAGGATGTATGGACCTCCAGATGGCTCCATCAGGTAACCCAAGCAACCAAAGTATCTGAATATGATGTGCAACGGTTCATAGTGGATGAATAACCTATCAAGTCTGGGAGCCAGAATATTCTGAATTTGGGCAGCAGGCTTTGCAATACCAAGGCCATACGTAACATTCATGTAATGTTCCTTGCATTCATCCGCTACTTTCAAGCTTGTTTTCATAGTATCAAGAACTACATCCTTGTAGGTGGTGTCCCTATATTTGGCATGTATGCAACTGTCTGGCGTGGCAGGGAATCTTTTGTAAGCTGAGCATTTAATCCTGACCACATAGGCGTGTCTTTACAGCCAGCAAAGGCGATTGACCAAATCACATCCCTTTTTGTCACATTTTGTAGATTTTCAGGAGAAGTTTTGAAAGGCATATCGAAAGTTTTGAAATTGGTAGAAACTTTCTTTGGCTTTTTTCTTACAGGCTCCAGCTCAATATGAGGGATTGCAAGACTGCTTTTTCTTATCCAAGACAAACCAGAATTGCTACTATCACTCTGTGATGGGCCTTGTTCTTTTGATCCATCTAACTCTGTTGTCATATTGTGGAAGCATATTCCTTGTGTATCATGGAGGGTGCCACTGCCTGAAAGCGTATCTTTATTCTGATCACAATTGTCCCAAGCAATTGCAATTACTAAACCTTTTTTCTCCAATTATTCCTTCTGGAGAAGCTTTTTCCTTCTCCAAAGCCTGTAGAGCAATTTCTGTTTCATACTCCTCACACAAAGTGTAGCCTAAGCAGTGTCCAAAATGGTTAAGAAGTTCAATGACTTTTTTGGAGCCCGTCAACGACTTCAGAGTCATCCCTAACAGCAGATGCTTTGCAGGTTTGATTCTCCCATATGTAGCTTTGTAAACATCGTCTTCAGCGGATGACCTTGCATATCTTTCACAGCGCTCAGTCATGGTATCTTGGCCACCATACATATATTTGTAGAACTGCACAAGGTCTTCAGGTGGTTGTATTTTACCATCATTCAACAGATCCGCTGTTATAGGTGGCTTTAACTGCTTTATCTAAGACATTTTAATCTTATTTCTGAGAATCATGGCAGCAGCTTTGATGATGTCCTGCTTTGAGTAGTATTTGTGGGCAGTAATAATTATTCCTTTTTTTCTGCTTTGTTTATCTGTTTTAATATTGGACCCAAAATACCTTTTCAGTACCCAAAACACCCAAAATTGGACCCAAAATACCTTTCAAAATACACACAGAAATTGTGCTTTGAAACTTAGATTTGCGATTCATTCTTCAGAGAGAAATTCAAGATACTTTTTTGATATGTTTGTGAGCGTCTCACTCTTGTCCTTCTTTAGAACTTCTATCTTAATGTAAATTTCCAGCCCAAATTTCTAGGAAAACTAGCCTAAAAGTAGCCCAATCGTTAAACGTAATGAAACAAGCACAAACGTAACCCAACTTTAGAAAAATTGTGCAAAGTGAAGTCATCAAAACTGAAAATTGTGAAGTAACAATAATATTTATTCTATGAAAGTTGGTTCGAATTGAAAAGAAACAACCAGATCACAAACCATCACAACTAAAATTTTGCCGCGACCAGGAAACAAAACTACCAGAACTCCGTGGGAAAACAGAGGAACTAGCTACTTTGGTTTTGAGCCATGTATTCAAATGCAGCCGCTATCCAACGATCGCGAATCTCTCCTGAGCTACCAAGCAATGACGTCATTCTCTTGCTAGCCCAAAAAATGCAAATATCTCAAAAACGTCCAGTTTTCGGCTTGTAAGCACTCGATTTTTAGATTCTACGTCCAAAAATACATCTAAAAAAGTCATCGTTAAAATTCCTAATGAAAATGTAATTAAAGCCATGTAACTCCTGCTCTATAAGCTTACTTTGTCAAATAATTTTAATCTCGGGCAACAGAAAGTTGTCAAGGGAGCTGCAAAGTTTATTTTCTTCTAAACAATACAAATGGTGACATGTTCTAACTATTTCAGTCATTGTCTGTTAGTATCAACGCGTTTTAACATTTAATTCACCTCATTGGTGTTAATTGAGTTTTCATTACTTTCGTGCTATGGCCGGTTGGTTGCCGCTTTCGGTTACTGTGCTTGTAGGTCTGGGTTCGATTCCAGGTTGGTTCTTGACAAAGACTTTAATAACGGTACCCTACTAGTATACTACTAGGAAACCTACGGTAGGCTTCCTTACTAGGAACTTGCCGAGTGATGCTGTCAGTTCTCCATTTTGAAACTGAAAAGCTGGAGATGTGCTAACTTTAACCAAGTATCATGTAGGATCCGATAATTAATCTTCCACAAGCACAAAAGTATATTAATTGCTAAACATTATTTTGAATTGAAACAGGTTGTTTTATACAACCAACACATTAAATCGACATTAAAATTTTTATTTGAATATTATTTGAATAAGGTAAGTCTCACGAGCCTTATTCAAAGTGCGAACGATTATTTGCGACCTGGTGGCATTGGAGACAGTGCTGCCAAAAGCGATTAAACAGCAAGCCTTGCTTTCCTCGCTAGAGCGAGCGAGTGAAAGCGACACCGGCCTAACTTTTACCAGCCTTTTTAGATTTTTTTTAAAAGTCAGCTAGATAACTACATAACTAGAAAGTTTAGAAAATAGCCTACGACAGCTAGATCAGTGGCCCCCTTGCTGGGAACCACTGATCTAGGCGAGTAGTTAGCTTTTTTTCCCTCCCTAGATTTTTTTTGGGGTCAGCCTTTTCCCCTTAAGGGAATTAGCTGATTGCCACGTAGATAGGTCAGGTGAGAATAGTCAGTTAGCTACAGCGAGTCTAGACAGTACGTGACCAGCTTTTAGGGTGTGGTCAAGACAGAATTTTAGCTGAATTTTCCTTCAGAAGGAAAATTTGAAACTTTAAAAGTTTGGGCTTTGGTAAGTCTTTGTTAATTCTTTATATTTACAATCATAATCTCTACATACAATCTATACTCATGGGCGATTCTAAGACCAACGAGTTTAAATATGAAAGAACTTTGGTGGTGCAAGCATCAAGCCAGTCCTGGCTTGATGTAAGCACTTTCATAGGTTTCTTTATGGAAGGCGGTTTCCTTGCCAAATATGGAAAGGAGCTAAAAGCTGTGCGTGCCAAGAGCCTGCGGCAGCACATTTTCACCGTTACTTTCTCAGCTTCTGAGAACGAAACAAAATCCTTGCTGATGGAACAGCTGGCGCTAGACCACCAGTCACCCGTGACCTACAGTCACAAGGAAACTGCTGATTACGTGATCAAAGTATGGCGACCGATGCCACCATGCGACGTGATCACATTATATCCAGTGCCAGACGAGTGGCATCTGGATTTAATCAATGAGTTTGCTTGCCAAGCAAACTGGGGAAAAGTCTATCAGATGACCAAAGGTAGACATAAGCAGCACCCCACCATCTGCAACAAGTTTCTGCATGTCTACCTGCAGAACACTCAACTGAATAACATCCCAGAAAAGGTGCAGATGTTTGGTGAATGGATATCCATCACCAAGCCTGGGGAAGGACATTTGCCTCTTTGCCAAATTTGCAAAGTCCGGGGCCACTTAGCTTCCAAATGCCCCACGAAGCCGAAGAAGACCCAGGCCAACCCACCTCGAGACGGGGCGTCCAAAACTGATCCACCCCGTGACCGGGCGTCCAAGCCGACCAGAAACCGGACGCCAAAAAGAAGAACAAAACACTCCCGGGACAGGAGCGACAAAGTATACACAAAACGCTCCCAGGATTCGTCACCGGCCAGGTACCATCTCCCCTGCCATGTTTGCCGATCAACAGGCCTTCACAAGCCTGGATGTGACGCAAGAGAAAAGTTCCGGGAAATGTGTAGTGGAAGAGGAAGGGGAAGAGGAAGAGGAAGAACCCACCCGCCCCAAACAACAGGAAGAGGAAGACCCCCCCCACGAGCGACGATGGCTTTACCACCGTGGGCAAAGGAGGGAAACACAAACCCAAAACCCACGTGCGCAGCATCTTCTCGCCAGATGCTGAATTGGATAAGCCCATGTCCAACATAGAGTCCAAGACATCGACTCCAAAAGAACCATTGCACAAGCGGAGATCGGTTCCCCAAACAGCATCTCCCAGGACGACGAATCTTACAGACCACGACGCATCCTACGCCAGCTCCAAGGATGCGTCGGTCTCAGTTGACAATGACAACTCGTCAACTGACTTGGAGTCCGCTTCTTCGAGAGAGTCTCCGCGGGCTGGACTGCCCGGGACCTCTCCTCCCCATCGAAATGTCTTCAGTTCGGTGGGTGAGCTCACGGACTCAGACGGCGACGACCCAGCCATCTACACGGTCTAGTCCAACCCCTTAAACTTTAACCTGCTTTTTCCCTATCTATAATCATGTTCGCAGATACGGAGAGTGACGATTCGGACGCCGAACTGGGCAACCTCTAGGTTGGCTCAATGAACATCAACGGAATATCCAAAAAATTGCGAGATGTCAAAAACTTCTTTACATCTCATAGACTCTCTGTACTGGCAATACAAGAAACACACAGAATCCCCACCGATCAACTTGAGACGTGGGCACAACATAACAATTACACAACATACACCAACATAGAACCTGATAGAACCCCCTTCTATGCAGGGACAATGTTCATCGTAAAGAAGGACATACACGATAGGTCCGAAATCACACATCACACCATAGTACAAAATCGAATACATCACCTCAACATCAAATGTGGTAAAAATAACATAAACATATTCAATGCATACCTTCCGCAGAGCAGCGGAGAGAGAAAGTCATGTTTTGAACTGCTCTCCGAGGCTATGCTGGAATATGAACATCAACATGTGGTCTTACTTGGTGATTTTAACGTGATCCTTCATCCGTTGGACGCTGCTAAGCCGCATTTTTTCTTCACTACACCGGATAAAACAGCACTTAGAACATTAATACATCATAACCAATTGACAGACATATTCAGACAAGAATATCCTTACAAAAGACTGTTCACGCGCCAAAACCACAACAGTAAGACCAGGATAGATAGAATATACATAAATGAACATGCACTTGAAAATTATCATAACATCAAACATGAATACTTCACATCATCAGACCACTGCACATTACCAATAATTCATCTCCAATATCAACAACACACCAAATGGGGTGAATATTCATACAAAATCATTAACAGCATATTAGAATATGCTCACGTCATAACAGAGCTCGAAACGGCTTGGGAAAATTGGACTATAAACGTACCACAAATAGAACCACCAGACATGCTTATAAGGTGAGATTATGGCAAGAAAATGTTGAAAAATCGACTGATTAAACTCTCACTCAAGCGTAGAGAAGATTACAATCAAGCGAAAAATATGCTCCACACTCTGGACGCTCATTCAGACCACGTCCTGGAAGATCGTCGCCCGGAATTCTTGGAGAAAATCAACAACTTCTACGATTATAAAGCAGTCGGATCGCAAATCAGATCCAGAACTATCCCAACTAGCGATGAAGAGCCATCTAAAAGCTTCTTCAAAGCAGAGGAACAAAATTGTAAAAGTAGCTCTATCACTGAGATACACGACGCAAACAACACAACTCTCACCAAGAAAGAAGACATTCTCAAAGAAGTACACAGCTTCAACCACTCCCTATGGGGTGTAAAAGACAACATAAACTCTCAAGAACAAAACAACTACTTAAACATTCTTGGAGAGGCCAAAATTGAGGAAGACGCAGCTGAACAAGCGGAACAGCTGATCAGTCTAAAAGAAGTAAAAACCGCCATCGATTCTCTTAACAAGGATTCTGCACCTGGATCAGATGGTCTCGGTTCATTATTCTATCAAAAATGCTGGCATTTCCTGAAACACGACATTCTAGAGATGCTTACAAATTGCTACTTGAGAAAAACAATGACTCCCTCAATGAGAGAAGCAAAAGTGAAGTTAATCTTTAAAAAAGGTGAAAAAGAAAAGCTCAAAAATTGGAGACCGATCTCTCTGCTCAACACAGACTACAAGATCTTGAGCAAAATCCTCTCCAACAGACTCACACCCATGATCACAAACCTGATTTGTCCGAATCAGAAATGTGGACTGCCAAACCGCAGAATCGAGCATGTTACAATGAATATACAAGCTGCCCTGGAAGCTTCTCAAACACAACACAGGGACTTGTACGTCATGATAACTGACTTTGAAAAAGCTTTCGATAGAGTTAGTCACTCCTTCCTCTATGGAATTTTGAAGAAACTCGGAGTAAAACCAATAATGATGAATTACCTGTCATTAGTTTACCACAAAACAAAAAGCAAGATAGAAATCAATGGAGCTTTAACAAAACGAATAAACGTTAAAAGGGGCATACGACAGGGTTGCCCCTCAGCATGCTCTATTTCATAATCTGTGCTGACGTTCTCACCCGACGCATAGAGAAAAACCATCTGATCAACGGTTTTCGCTTTTCCAAGCTGACAATCAAAATCCAGCAATATGCGGACGACACCACATTCACCACAAGAGACATTCCATTTCTCAAGGAAATCAACAAAGAACTAGCCATCTACCAGACGATGTCCGGCCAGAAAGTGAACCAGGGAAAGACCCAGATCCTGGCGTCCAAACCTGACCTGGCCCAAAGAGCTCAGCAACTCTTTCCAGAAGCTGCGATCTTGAACAACGTCAAGATCCTGGGCATCTGGCTAGGCACAAACAAAACACAACTTGACAAGATGAACTGGCAGACCGCCATCAAGAAAACTCAAACGATCGCCAACATCCACAAACCACGAAGACTTTCCCTCTATGGAAAGATCTCGATCATCAACACTCTCTTGGTACCCGTCACTCTGCATCTGAGTAGAGTGCTGATGCCAACACAACACATCAAAGAATTCAACAAAATCCTTTTCGACTTCCTCTGGTATCCTTCACCATTCGAACAGCTCCAGAGAAGCAAGACGTTTCCTCCTGTCAAAGATGGAGGCATCAACATGGTGGACATCCAATCAAAATTTCAAACAAGCCGCATCGACAGAATTCGCCACCTCTTCTCACTAGAAGACGCCACCGAAATCTGGCACGAATGGGCCATGTTCAATTTGAGCTACAGAATGAGACACATTAATCCTCATCTGTTCTCCAACAGCATTCCGCATGCCCCAAATCCAAACGAAATGTATGCGGACATCTTCAAGTCCTTTTGCAAACTCAAAGGCTTGAAACACGACTGGGAAAACACTTCCTACAAAAACATCTATCTCAATCTGAAAACGCAATATGAAAAGAAAATTGACAAGATTGATCAAAACGGAAAGAAGATTCCTTGGAATGAGATCCTCTTGAAAAACAAGGGAATCAAACTCTTCCTTCCACCTTACCTATCCTCCATGTCCTTTCGGATTGCACATGGAGGATACAAATGGGGAGACTTTAATAGATCAATACATTCCGACAGAATAACAAATTGCAAATTCTGCAGAAAACCAGAAGACAATGTTGCTGACGTCCTCACCAAATGCTTTTTTGCGCTAGGAATATGGGAGCACCTGAAACAACAATATCTTGGCCTAACCAAAGAAGACATGGAGATAACAAAAGACATGATCCTCTACAACCAAATCCATGACGGACAGAAGAACAACCTGATTCTTTTGACCATGATGAATGTCGCCAAGCACACCATCATCCAAAAGAAGATATCTCTGGACATAGGCGACACATATATACAGGACACAAAACGGTCCACGCCCTGTGGGTCATCATGACAAAAACGAAAGACATAACACAAAAGCATAACATTTCTTTGTCATCTGACATTTCTACTCCTTCTAAACCTCCTCCTACGGTCAAAAGAAAGAAGAACCAGTCGAGATCCACTCTTCAACCGCCCTCTCAGTCGTCCTCGGTGGTAGGGATGACTGATTGCAGCGGTGGATCTCACTAGCACAGTACGGTCGTAGATCATCTTTGAAGAAGATTAGACAGCCAAGGGCGTAACAACCCACCTTTAACCCGTCCCTCTCACTCATCTACAACGGCCTGATGCCGGAAGAGTGATTGCAGCGGGAGATCTTTAACCGTCTCTCTCCGTTGTCCCACTCGCCCTGGGATGATAGGATTTCAGCGGCCCATGCTAAGATGACTCTGGGGTCAGCGAAAGCTACCCTCCCTCTGGCCGCTCCTCTCTGGCATCTCCGCCAAATGAGATGTCAGACTGCAGTGGCCCGTTTTCTACAAACAGGTGCCCTTCTTCAAGCGGGCAAAAAGAAGATACACACACACACACAAACAAACTCAAATAAAATAAAAATTAACTCTCTACCAAAACGCGCTAGTTCTCATGCTTGACCCGCCATCTCCTAGTCTGCTCCAAGATCAGCAAGAGAAAAGTCGAGACAGGCAGATCAGCTTGAGGCAGCCACTAACCAAACATTTACATCCACAGATTACCATCTACCGCGTTGGGTCCCTTCGGTCGGAGTAAGTCCCTCGCCTCCCTGGTAGGTATCTTCCATGTAAGTATGGTGTGCCTGCTGAGTGTTTGGGTGTGTGGACGGCTCCCGGAGCGGACGCACTAATGATGAGACAGGAAACAAATCCATTCCATATGGACAATTTGTAAACCTGCAAGATGTAGTGGTATCTATCTTGAACTCTGAGCGTTGCGCGAATGAAATAAAAAAAAAAAAAAAAAAAAAAAAAAACGACATTAAAATAAAGAGACCTAGAAGTAAACACCAAACTTATTTTTAGCAAACGTTTCGAAATCTAAACTGTCTTTACCTTCAATGCAATAAATGTGTTTTTCTTATTCACGTAAACCCTAATTAAAACAATAAATTTACAGTTGAATACTACACACCAAAGTAAAATATCGATAGGTCTAGCTTGAATTGTTGCTCTTCATCAACTAGCTCAAGTCTTGAAGAACACAGAGACATGACGTTGCAAATAAGTTTTCATTTGTTAAATTACCATCAGAGTCAGCGATCACAAACTTCGAAACACACGATCTTTCGTAAATTAAATCAAGAAAAAGGCGAGTAAACGTTACAACGTATAAACACTATCTGTCACTCGTTTCAAACATTCAAAGGCGCGCGAAAAGCACGAGACGAGACCACTCTTTGCGTTTCACAAGCTGCTCAAGGGGTGGCCGTTTTTGGACCGAATGCAACCAACTGTTACGTTTGATTTGCTTGCTGATTTTGAACAGAATTTGTACTGATGTGTAAAAAAATCACTAGTCTATTAGTTTGAAAAGTTAATATACTGGCATTTTGAAATTGCCACTCGCATTTCTCTTTCAGTGTTTATTCGTGATCGATATTTGCTTTTTATCACCGCCAAGGCAGAAAATCTTGCTTCACATAAATACGACGTGGCGAATGGGATAATAATTCGTAGTGTTTTCTTCGCCAAAGCTGAATAATCGTCATACATTGCAAATCAACGCCTCCCATAAACCAATGGTTCTCAATCGCCGGTCCGTGGACCGGTGCCGGTCCGCGTCAGCTTTCCTGCCGGTCCGCCAAATATATTACAATTTTATATCTGAATTGCCAAATGCAAGATGTTCAAGGCTTGTCCATTGATTAAAGAAATAAAACATCCAATTTTAAACTGACTTAGAATTTCAAACAGACAGCAACATACTTCTCATAAAATTGAATTTTTCGTTCTTCTTTTGATTTGCATATTTTGTCGTAATTACATTTTGGGTTGATTTTGTAAGTCCACCGGTCCGCAAAATTTGTTTTGAAATTTTACCGGTTCTCAAACTGAAAAGTTTGAGAACCAGTGCCATAAACTGATTGTACTCTTTCATAATTGCAGGGCAAAGTACCATTTTAGAACATTTTCTTTTTGTCAAACCACTTGCACTCTCCCATAGGTTGAGCAGATGCAAATGTGAACAATAAAGTGGCAGATCTGTTGCCCATCCATTTTACAACACGCACTTCTGTGCCATCAACCACAACTTTCTTTTCTTCATGAGCACCCCCTCCAGACTTCAAAAGATTTTTGTCACTGGAAAGTGTGATTCCTGGTAGCAGATTAACTGCCTCAGTCCCTAAACCCGGGGTGGGCAACTTCTCCAGTCGGCGGGCCTGATATGGAAAATGAAGTAGCCTACTATCGCTACATTAATCGCGTATTTATCTACCTAGACAAGGAATAAATCGTATTTAATGTAAATGTAAACTTTAAGTTTAAAGCATAGAGACAAAAAACAGTATTTAATGAATTTGTTAACAATTAATGTAATGTACTTCAATAGCAGCTGTTGAAGTCAATAAGACATATGTGGTCGATCAAAGTTGTCAACAAAGGTGGGCAGTAGCGCGCTACTTTTGTAGCGGCGCTACTAGCGACGCTACTTTTTTGGTAAAAGTAGCGGTAGCGGCGCTACTTTTTAGCTGGAGTAGCGGCAGCAGTAGCGGCGCTATTTTTTTCCAAAGTAGCGGTAGCGGGAGAGGCGCTACTTTTTTTCAGTCGCACTCCCGCTACCCGCTACTTTTTAATTTAAATTGAAAAAAATGCTTGTTTTTTTGCAATACTAGCGTGGTCAAGCAGCTATATAATCGGCTTGGTTGCAAAGTTTTGGTCTTTTCTAGCTGACGTCAACTTCTTCGGCGAATATCTCCGTGTGATGAAGCCTATCTGCCAGGCTTTAGACATTCTTCAGGGCGAGTCCAAGGCATATTACGGAGTCTTGCTTCCAACCATCACAATTTGTGAGAAGAATTTGACCGAGATCAGTGATCTTGTGACCTGTGAGGAGTTGAAAGTGAAAGTCCTTGAAGGGGTGAAGAAACGATTCATCAAGTGCTTCAACAACATGAAATGCGTTATGGCATCATGTCTTCATCCCTCCTTCAAGACGTCGTGGCTACAATTTCTGCACTACGTTTCCACGGATAATGCTGACGCACTGCGAGAAAAAGTCAAGACAGATGTAACTCGACTGTTGAGCGTGGTCAAGCAGCCATATAATCGGTTTGGTTGCAAAGTTTCGGTCGTTGCGTCAACTGTTGCGGGAGACAGCAAGCCAGGTTGTTACCGAGAAGAGTGACACTAACACCAGTCACGACTCCGAGGATGAATTTTTTGGTGTGTTGGCGCCATTCCGTGAAACGTCGGTGCAGAAGGAAGCAGCAATTGTGGACGCCTTTTTTACGGACAGGAGCAAGTCCTTGAGCTTTTCGAATACCGAGTTAAAACATACCTGTTCATTAACCCTTACGAGGTTGGGCTCTCTGGAGTCTTGCTCAGTTTGGGGGGGGGGGCTGTCGATTCTTCTTATGCTTTAGGAGTGATATCTCTGTTATTTTTTAAGGTACGGTTTCAAACTTTGGGATTCACTTTGTAAAATTATTCACGCTGAGCATATCCGAAAATTAAACCTATGTGAATTTTAGAACTGCTCATAGACGTTGAAATGTTGAGGTGACTTATGACTTTTGGATTATTTTGCGATTAAAGCAATTGTAGCGTGAGTTTACACATTATTTTTTGGTAGAGTAATGAAGAACATGCATTGCAATGTTGTGATATAATTTTTTTTACATAATCTCAATTTGAATCTATATTTTTCATGCAAAATAATAACTTTTCCCACGCTCAAAATAAAGCTCGCTCCTTGACTAAAAGAACAATGCTTCATCAATTACATGCAGTAATGAGATTTCTGAACGCGTGTCACACCAATTTGGATTATGATCTTGTGACCTCGGTTCCAAGAACAGCAACTCCTAAGCTTTATTAACAAATGTAGACCAGCTGAAGAAGCAGGGTGGCGTTTATCAAATACTATTATGTAATCCACGAAACGAATGGAAGATCATGCAACAAAAAACGCGGTTTAAATGCAATGTATTGTAGTTCCAACAGCGTCTCTCAATGTAAGTTCAATGTGAACTCGGCTACATACAAGGCTAGTACTAGGAGTAAGAGTACCCGATAAAGTCGATGATGCTTCACGTAAACAGAAGTCAGAAAGAAATTCAAAATAAAACAGTTACGGTTCATTAATTAACAGAACGTCACAACGCTTTTCATCAAAAGGAAAATTTGTAATGCCTCGGGTCATTTTCTTGTGGATTCAATAAGCTCTCTAAGATTCATATGCCACACACTAAAATCCAAACAATATTTAAATTTATTCAAAGTAGTATTTATTATGCGTCAAATCATTATGTAAACATGCGCGGGTTTGCAATTAGATTACTTCTCTTCTGTCCTTGTTTGTATAAAAGTCATAAAATCAGTCGTTGTATCCGTGCTAAAATTCAGCTATGCTCAAACCGCATTATGTTGATATTTTCTAAATAGAAAATGGATTTATAAAATATGAATACAATACTGTTTCAGCATATAAAAATGCTGAATTTTACATCGAGTATTACGATTAGTTTTATGATCCACTTTTTATACAAAAAAGGATAGATGATTTTGATAAGCAATCTAATTGCAAAACCGCACATGTTTACAAGTATTCAACGTCTTGATATGTTGAATCAACGTAAAAATAGCTATCTGTCTAATGAAAGGAAAAAAGGAAAATCTTTCATTGAGCTCCGCGTTTTATTTAGGCTGTAGTTGAAGCCAAAGTTTATAAAACCGCAATCATTCAAATAGTTTATTCTGCGCAAAAGCAAGCTTGACATACTCGTATGGAATGTGCAGGGCATAAAGGCTTTTCACAGCACTGACATTGGCCACGGTTTTTTGGTAGTTTATTTTTTCTGGCTTTGGCACCTTCTCAATAAGCAAACGCAGTAGTTGTCCACCGTGGGGACTTCGCTTTGCACGTGAATGAACGAAACCATCCTTTGGTCGATGATATCGGTGCCACCCTTTGTGAAGTCGTAAAGCTTATACAAGCCTGGCTTCTTTTTGCCGTCATCCTTGGTAATCCCCAATAGAGGTTGCATGATCGTCAACATCAACACATTCCGCATGCCAGAATTCTTCGTTTTTACTACATAAGAATGTAGGCTGAGATCAGCCTCACTCGTCTGCCAATAAATTTCGTACGAAAATTTCTCCCTACCACTCACTTGCTTCCCTTCCAGGGGTATTCCTCTACGTATAGCGTTGAGGGTTTCAGCTGACGTTATACCCCTGTCAAGCAACCACTGCGCGAGTGGTATGGAGGTGTACAAGCGGTCATACAAAATATTCCGACCTTGAAGGTCACCGTGTTGTTCCAGGCTCATCACCATTCCTTTTACCAGTTCTTCTGTTCCACGAACGTAAAAATTAAATGGCTCTTCCTTCGGTTTACCTGAATAGACCGATGCCGCAAATGTGTATGGGAATCTGCTGGCGTTTACCGACTTGAACAGAAGGCCATATTTCGCAGGCTTGTTTGGATTATATTGCTTGAAGGCAATTGGTGTCCTCATGGGGTATAGCGTTTTGTCCAACGACAAGTAGTCACCTGGAATGACATGTTTGCCGCAGTTTTCGTTAAACATTTCGAAAACGACTCGAAATGCGGCCAACCAGTCATTCTTCCAACGTTGCGGCCTAGTATTTTGGTCGTAGAACGAAATGTTCGAAAATAAAAATTTAAAGCGGTTTATGCTCATTGTTGCACTAAACACGGGATGTCCTTGCAGTTGATTGAACAATACATCCGTGGAATGACCAGCCTGTCCTAAAAGCCCCCGAAAATACTCCAATCAAACAAAGGCCAGCATCTCCTCGCTGTTGGTTGGACCAAAATAGCAGTACCTGCTGTCATCTAAAATTCTCTCTGGCAATTGAGAAATGAGTGTGGCAATTTTTCTATTTGTTTCTTGAACAATAATGTTCAAAATGTTTAAAGAAAAAAATAGTTCCCATGCTTGCCGAGGAGTCTTGGCTTCTTTGGCTTCTCCTCTAACACCAATCGGCCAGATATAATGTTAGCCCGGCCCCTTCTCCCATTGTGCACCGGTCTCGCATTAGACCAAGTAATGCTGACGCCGCCCTCTTGTCTGTTCTTTGGCTTTTCTACAAAAGTTGTATAAGACTTCAGTGTGTCGGGAAACTCAACAGCATCGTAGTTGTTCATGTCGAGAGAGGAATCTATGCTGTTCACCAGTCTTTTCGATGTTATAATCCGTCGTGATGGCGCAAACTCCGGTTGAACATCGCCCATGGAAGGTAACTGGTCGTCAATCTCGATCGGAATCGCTGTTGCGGAAGTTGACGGAGAAGAATCCGCTTCTTCATCTGAATCGGCGTGCCATAAATCCTCCAAATCATCCGCCTGGCTTTCGTCGTCAGAATCCAGTAAAACATGTTGCAATATTTCTTCAGCACTGAATCCTTGCCTTGCCATGTTTTATTTAAAAGTGAAAAGGACGTAATGTTTTTAATAATGGCATTGAAATACTAAAGAAAATGTATAATGAAACAAATTGTTAGTCCCATAGAAACTAGTTAGAAAAAAACTGTTAGACAGAATTATAAAAATCAAGAATAAACCAAAACTTTGCAATATAATAAATTGTCAGACCGTTGTCAAAAATTGTGAAGTGCACTTTACATATTTACTGATGATGAAACTATATGAATGCTATGGTTATCTATGGTGATTCAGATTAGCTTCTTGAGCAATGCTTCACGTTTATGATAAACTACACGTAGAAGGGAAATCCAACAGGCGTTTGCACAATTTCGTCGTTTAGCGACGTAGATTCGACGAAAGCGGCGTAATAATTAGTAGGCCTACCTGGTATCAATATTGGCTGTTTCTGCAATGTTGCGTTATGACCATGAACGCCACGTGGCTTGAAAAACAACATTATAACGCTGAATGAAACCATGTGCATGAAACTGATAATCTATCTAATAAAATTATCTCTGATGTAAATTCAACGATTGGGCAATGGTATGTCTCAACAAAATTACCAAATATTCCATCATTTTGACGGCTAGAATGCATTGTTGTACCTAAACCGAAAAATATAGATGCGCTGTTCATCCATAATTTTTGATATTTGTTTATATGTTTAGTGAAAATAAGCTGTCATTCTTGTTATTATATTGAAAACGAAAAGAGCAGTTTGCAAAACGTCTATATTACCATGAATGCGGTTTCATCTATTTTGATTGTCCCTTGCTGTAGGCCTACTCAGGCAAGTTGTAATTATCACAATCTAACTTTTCCCAACTATGAGCACTATATCTCGATGCGCATTTGTGTATTGTGTGAAAATTTTGATGGTGTCCAAAAATCAAATACTATTTACAAAATAACTCGGTCTCTTAGAATATCCTCATATGTCACATCAACAAATACTTTCCTGACTTACCAATAGGCCTAACTAAGGTAATAAAGAAACATTCTACTAACGGACAGTTCAGTGATAAAAAAAATCCAAAAGTTTGATATTTCTTGCAAATGCAAACAATATAAATTTTTCAAAAAAAGATGAAGTTCAATAGCATTACAAGAATTCCATCACTATAATTTAAAAAGAACCTTTCCATTACTTGGGTTGACCCTTGCGATTACTCCGCATATGGGTTATGTTATGTACCACTATAGTTCACCGTACTGCCGATTGCCTAAAGCATGAAAAAAGTTGCATCTGTCTGCGGTTATAAGTTATATTTTTTTCTAAATTCAACTAAAACAGCTATTCGCATTATGAAACAGTTGGATAAGTGCCATAAATCAAACTATGGAATAAGTTTGTATCCCTATAAAAACGCCTGCCTGCAAAATGATACCATGTTCATAAAAATTACTAGATGTACATAACGCAATATACTTTATGATATTATATTTTCTGATTATACATTTCCAGTCCTTGTCACAGACTGCATAATGCTTACTCATTCACTTTCAATGTAACTGAAAGTAGTTGTTAGATAAAACCTATATATCACACGAGCTATCAAGTAAAAGCGTTCTATTTTACATTGATTGGATTGGCTCAATATGAGATGGCTACTTCTAAACTACACTTATGAAGGCAGAGTCTGCAATTACTTGAATTTTTGCAGGTGTTACCTACAATAAATAATGCGATTAATCGAATACAATTCTCACACAACTCGTGAATATGTCTAGTCAATCAGCGCTGACATAATGCTGGATGATGCATTATTGTTTATTGAATAATTTAGTAAATATGCGTAACTTCATCTGTTTGTTATTGTGAGACGAAACTAGGAAGAATGGAAATAGAAATGGATAAAATAAAGGTATTTTTATTCAATGTAAACGCGCTGCCGCGTGTCATTATCTAACTAAAATATCTCTCGCCGCTAGCCTATGTCGATTCATCGTTTTCTGACGTCACGTCCATTCGACAATAAACGATTTCTTTCATGCCTTCTTAGTTCAGTTTGGCAGTTACCCGCCTTTCCGTCGATTCAACGTTGCAAGACGTCGCATAAGTTCATATCTTTAGTTTGGTAAACGGAGATAAGATTTCATTGTGACATTGCCATGCAAACTTATATTTCACATGAGATAACTTGACAAGTAAATACACAAGTTTTCACAGTATATGACGAGTTATAGCACATGGAAATGTTACGCTACAATTGCTTTGCGAGGTACTGCATTGCGGTTTAGTTTATCAGTGACAGTGAACCTGGTACAAGAAGCCTCGAATATATTGATTCAACTAAGCCGCATGACGTATAAACGTGGTGGAACGATCGTCCTTTTCACAAAAGCGTGATGTTCTGGTTTATCCTACACAAATGAGAAGCGTATTGCATTTCAAATCTTTACATGTCGACTTGGAAATAAATGTTTACAAGTATATGTGAGAAGCTTTGGGAACATCGACGTCTTTTCTGCTTTTGATAGTGTGTCGGATAAAAGGAAAGATTTGAAACCAAAATCATAATATGTTACAGCGCAGCTTCTATAGTAGGTAAATTTCTAATTATTCAAAAAAGCGTTGTGGCCCAAACAGAACAATTCAAAAAACAGTCCAGAACGTTGAATATGTCACGAGAAATGAGAGTGAAACAAAACAAGTCGATCACTTTCAATACTTATCTCACATTTTACATCAAATCTACTCCAAATGACGCTGAGTCATTGCAATAACGTTGTAGCCTATGCTTTGTTTGATTGAAAGGACATAATTGTCTGCGAAAAACAATTCTCGCTCTAGATGCATTGGCATCAAGTCTTATGTTTAATTTTACGCAATTTCAACCGCAAGCGACGGTAACTCATCGTATCAAAGTTGAAGCTTTTCTTGTATCGAAGTCGCTTATAAGCCGTGGTGAGAACAAAAGGTCCACGCATTCTGCCAATTTCCTTCACGCTGTGAAGCAGTTAGGATTAACGAGACATGGGCCAAATTAATTACTTTCATCCAGCTGGTGGGAAAATTTTGAACAATAGAATATGAAATATTTCAGAGGATGTGCTGAGAAATGCCTTATATCTCTCAATTTATAACCTTTATTCGCTCAAAATTTTAGCTCAATAGAGGTGAATGAAAGTTAGGAAAAGTCAAGAAATCTCGTAGTCGCAGCCTCAGTGGTTTTAGAGATACAACTGTTGATGCAAAAAAGTTGAATTGACAGCCCCCCCCCAACCTTCAAACAGTTAAATACAACACCCCCATTCCTTCCAGTGCTGCGGTGGAGAGACTTTTCTCTGTTGGAAAAGATGTGCTTAAGCGAAAGCGGGCAGGACTTAAAGACTCTCATTTTCAATGCTCGTGTTTAGATATCCCTGATGCGTAACAATAAATTTCCCTTAGAACGTGTTTTCTATAACGAAGTTAAAATGACAGCGTAAACGAATGATAACATTCGTTTTCAAGGTCATTTTTGCGTCACTAGGGACTTGAGTGTTTCCTAGTGTCATTTTAAACAAAAGTAGCGGAAGAAGTAGCGGTAGCGCGCGCTACTTTGGCCCGAGTAGCGGTAGCGAGTAGCGCGCTACTTTTGTAAATTGGTAGCGGGTAGCGGTAGCGCGCGCTACTTTGGCCCAAGTAGCGGTAGCGGGTAGCGCGCTACTTTAAAAGTAGCGGGTGCCCACCTCTGTCAACAAGTTCTTTGAACTCTGGCTGCATGTCGGACGTAGAAATTCTCAGTAAAGACTGCACGTGAACATCAGTGAGATTGGATTGCAGCTTTGTCTTGTTAATGTTCATGGTCGAAAATGTTTGCTCGCAAATGTATGTAGAGTAGACCCGAACAGAACAAGGAGTTTCATGGCCATCTTTCTCAGGTTGGCAAACTCGGACTCATTCAGTGACGCATAAAATTTGTTAATGCTTTTAGATTGGAATTCCCTTTCAGGGTAGAGTCATACTGCAAACCAATCAATTTCTGCTGTAGAGCATTAGGCACCTTTTCAACGTCAGTTGTAAAGGGTGATGACAAGATATCAAACTCAACAGAAAGTTTCTGAAAGTCTGCAAAACTACGACAAAATTCATTGTTTAGTGCAGATATCATATTGGTGTACTGTACTTCTTCATTGTCGTCATCTAGGACAGTGATTCTCAGACTTTTTTGGCTCATGGACCATATTTAAAAAAAAATATCCGATGGACCACTTTGATATGTTGACGCCTCATGAATGCCACTAGTTGAAACTGTATTGCACATAGGTCAGAAAACTCAAGGGCGTGTTCAATCTTAGTCCTTAATAAAATAATACGTAATTAACTAATTAAGCAAACCCTCTTAATTTGCACACTCAACCTTAACTACTTGAATAACGTACACATAATTTTAAGTTCAATTTTTATTCTAACAAAACATCATGCACATATTGTTTCAATAGAATGGTAATGTCTGGTAATGTCATGGTAATGTCTCAGTTTTGCCTTCTTAGCAACAGGAGCTTCTAACATTTTGTTAATTTGAGAGCACTGCAGAATACAGTACTTAATTTAGCGTGTGAAAAAATATAACATGTGACATTCATAAAATAATTTAATTAGCATTCAATGAAACAAGGAATAGCTCTACTCTCCGTAAAGAAAGTATTTACCATGAAGAAGCACAATCTTCGTGCACCAATAACACCACAACAATTACAGCAACATATGATTTATTTATTAGGCCTGCAAGCACTTCACTTATGCCTTGAACAGTTTAATAGCCTAGCCTACTCGTCAACTAGTAAAACAAGTTCAAAAACTGCTGAGCTTGTGCTTATCTAGCACTTCCAGAAAAATCAATCAAAAATCATGAAGTAAACATGATTATTACATTACTTACGCTGACATACAATCATACATGCTACATAATATTCTTACTCCTATATGCACTATGCAGTCCTTACATAATTTACTGTAGTAAATGATACAATTTTGAAGAACGTTTTATCAAGGATTTATAAAACTCTCTGTGGACCAACAGAAATTTCAAGTGGACCACCATTGGTCCACCTGGACCACGTTGAGAATCACTGATCTAGGGTGCCATTGTTTCGAGCATGGGCTCCGTTAGAGGGAGGTGATTAACCCCCCACCAATGGGAGTGGGGGGTAACTAATGCAAAATTACCCCCCCCCCCACTAATGTAGAGATAAAAACTTAATTTTTATAGTTTTTCTACATTTGTGTTTTATTTTCATTTTTTTATTTTGTTGCACAACTCTTTAGTTGTTTGCTTGGAAACTCCGACTCGCAAGACAACGCAAATATGCAATAGAGACCTGCATAATGCTATGGGAATTGTTCAGGAGCTAAGTAATTTGCAAAATCAGTCTGGCAAGTTCACAATCGCACTGCAGGAGGAATCCCACCATGGCTTGCACACTTTGTGCCAAACAAGATGGCTGACACGTGTACCGGCCATTTCTTCAGAGTTGTCAAACTACGAAGCCTTGCTAAACACACTTCAAAATTTCAACAATGCGAAATTATTAGGCCATTATTCCCAATTATTGCAAGGCAACACATACTTTGCACTGCAGTTTTGCTAAGTTTTATTCAAACCACTTGTAAAGACAACTGGCCTGTTGCAGATCAAGTCTTATACCATCAGCATCAAAATTTCAAGAAAACGCTGTGAGCAAAGTGCTTCCCATGACCTCGCTTCTCATTACAGCAGTTCTATGCATCTATTGACAGCATAGTGCAAGGCCTCACCCACCGCTTCAATGGCAAAGAAATTAAAACTCACTAAATGCTTGAAGTTTTAGTATATGGCACAGTAAACGACAGTGCTGTTACAGTATTGGAACGATATGGCTTCAACGAGAAAATTTTCGGCCAAGATTTAAGTTACTTCCATCAGAAATTTGGGAAGATCAAGTTTGTGTGCGATGTTCGAAACAAGTTAATGGGACTTACGCCTATTATTGTCAAAGAGTTTTATGCCAGTGTGGAAAAGCTTGTAAAATTGCTATTGGTCAATGGCCCTTCTTCTGCAGAAGCTGAAAGATCGTTAAGCTCGCTACGCCGCTTAAAAACAGTGCTCCGAAGCACAATGACTGCTTCAAGACTCAATTTCATTGCCATTTGCCATGCCCATTAAGTGTATTTGAATGAACCAAGTGTAGATGAAATCTGCAAAGAATTTTTTTTTCAACAATGCACAAGAAGTCTTCGGCGACTTCTGACTGTTCTGCTTAGAATAGAAGCAGAGTGCACACATTTTTTGTTTAGTGTTATTTCTTATTCGGCACAGATGGTAGGCCTTTCTGTAGTATCGATCAAGATGTCTCCTTATTTTCTGTTCTTGTAAAAGTTAATGCATTTTAGCTCTTTTTTTCTGAGTTGAATGTACAGTTGGCATAACCCTAGATGCTGAAATGTTTCATTTCACTGTGGATGTTATGGCACAGGTTGTCGTGTTGTATTCATGTAATTGTAAATTAAGTTTTATAGATTATAGCTTTGACTTTAGCGCTTTTGGCCTTTTAAATTTAACCTTTTAGCGTCTAAAGTGCAAAATTTGGAGGACTTAAGCCAAGGAAGAATAAAGAGAGGGATTTTGCGTATGTCCCCTCTTCCAGTCAAAATTGTCTCAAAACCTCAAAAAAATGTGGCAAATGTTAAAAAGCTTTTTCTCGTGATTTCAAATTTGTTGAAAGAATTTTTCGATTTTAAATCGTGCTGAAAGGCAAAAATTTTACCCCCCCCCACTCTCAGGAAGTGTCCGGAGCCCCTGGTTTCGAGTGATGGATAGTGTGTTGTGATATTCTGATTGAGCTGGCGAGAAAATAGTTTTAGCTTCACCTTGAATGCCTTCACTGTTGTCTACAGTTCGTGAGCAAAAGTGCCCTTTCCTTGAAGTATGGTGTTCAATTCATTCATATGTTCAAAGAGATCTAGTAAAAACGCCAGATCTGATAGCCATTCGGAATTTTTGAGTTGAGGATGTTCTGTATCTTTCTCTTTTATCTCCAAAAATCGTAATATCTCCGTTTTCAGGTCCCAGACACGTCTCAGAACTTTCCACAAACTCAACCACTGTACAGTAGTAGACCCATGATACAAAACATCACTGTGATCCGAGCCGCATTCTTCCAGAAGTTTGATAAACTGTCTGTGATTTAGACCTCTCACCCTGATGAAATTAACAACTTTTACAACTGGATCCACAACATGTTTCATGTTAAGCACACTTTTGCATAGCACTTCCTGGTGTATTATACAATGTAGAAATATCAGCACCCTGGTACAATCGACCTCTGCTACACGGTCACCCAGTCTCTTCAGTAGACCAACTTTTTTTCCTGTCAAAGATCAACAATCATCCATAGTAACTCTGGCCAGTTTTTGCCATGGTAGTTGCATTGTATGCATGGCATTTTTCACACATTCAAAATAATCTTTCTAACAGTCACTATTATTTGACGTAGTAAGCAATGGTGGGAGACTCCATATCGCCGAGATGATCCTCCAGTTTCCATATCCTGAATTAAACTTGTTGAGGGCTTTCACTTTGTGCATGGGATCGTGACATTAACTGATGTGCAAGGAGTTTCCCTTCAAAGTGTTAAAGGCGAGTCGGTTTCTTGATGGCGTCTTCACTGCCTTTACAGCACTAAAAATTCTCAACTGCTGCTGTGGAATGGGACAGAACCAATAACTGTGTAAAAAATTCTGCAAGAATCGGAAATCGAGTTTCTCCAATTCCGTGCTTCACACAACACTAGAAAGGAGTGGTGGAGACATGGTTTTAAAATCCTCTTCACAAGTTAGTAACACATTCGGAAGATCATTCCATTCATAATCATATCCTGAAGCATTAAGATCTTCTTCTTTCAAATGATGGTGAAACCTTTGCACAAGAGGCACGATGGAAGGTCGAGTCTTCTTTCTCGTTGCTGCAACTACAGGATCTAAAGCCTTGATAATGCTCATTTCCTGTAGACTGATTCAAACATCAAATTTCAATATCAAACCATCAGACATCAGACAGTTTGCTCAAAACATCAGATCTGATGTTAAAACGTCGGATGTGGTAACGCTGGTTTGCACTCTCCCATAGGTTGAGCAGAGGCAAATGTGGACAATAAAGTGGCAGATCTGTTGCCCATCCATTTTACCACACGCACTTCTGTGCTATCAACCACAAATTTCTTTTCCTCATGAGCACCCCGTCTAAAGTTCAAACGATTTTGTCACTGGAAAGTGTGATCTCTGGTAGCTGATTAACTGCCTCAGTCCCTAAACAGTGTAGATGTAAACCATCTGTCAAAGTAAAGCAAATGGTCAAGACCCCTTGAAACAAATCTGCATAAATTTACCACCACATTGGAGATGGCTCCAAAGTTTGGCTGATCAGGCAATGGTTCCATTTTTCCTGAATACACAAAGAAATCGTATAGGTTACAAAGCCAATTTTTTGACTATAGCCTTTACATAGCTACCAGAGCTGTTCTGCAGGATGTTATTTCTTTGGAACGTCTGATTGCTTGTTAGGTGGTTATTATCTTTATCAATGTTTGAAAAAAGAAGTGGCCCGATTGCAAAGTATAGGCTATACTGTATTTGCATATAGTGTGAGAATGTTATCTAGAATTTGAAGTCGAGTAAAAAAACAAAATTGTTCTTGTATTAGATAGCCACAACATGAAAATTTACCGTAAGCTATTTCTGCACTGCAACGTACATCAAAATCATGTCAATCATACATAAAATGCAACCATTGGCTTTGAGGCTGCAGTATTACACCTATAAGGACATACAGTTACCCAACTAAGTAGGCCTAAGCATTGAGAAAGCTCTTACTGTTAGCACTGAAGTGAAAAGGCTCATAGATAGTTTCATTATTTATTTATTTTTTTATCAATGCTTTACTGATTTGTGTTTGAGACCGATTAGTTTTGCCCAGAAGACATGACAGATCTGTCATAATAATGTTCTCGAGAAAACGGTTGTGAACGCTTAGGTAATGATAAAGTTGTAACAGAGGATATACTAAACAAGAAGTTGCACTTTTCGATGACAGCATTGTCAGCACCGATATTATCTGAAATAGCCTACAATTCCGACTGAAGTTGCTGAAGGATAATTTTTGCTGGCGATAACGGACGAAGTATTATTAGCAACCCGCCAACCCCACCATCAATATTAAACTTAAAAGACCCCAACAAACAAGCGTATGGAAAACACGCTTTCAAGAATATTTCAACAAAGTTTGTACTGGTTTGGTCTGTGATGAAACTAAAGATGAGGATCGGATCCAACGCTTAGATTCATGAATTGTGAGCCATGGGTCCATGAAGAATTTCCAGATACAACAAAATCCAGCTCTTAACTTAGTGACAGATGTGTGTAAAAAGGTTATTACATGTTAACAGTAGCATTGACGTGGGTGCAGAAAATACTTTTGGACACGCCGGGATAATTTTAGGGGCCTGTAACCTGCCTACAGATACAGTGCATTTTTTTCTTAGAAGTGTCCTGATTTGGGGCTCAAGGATCTGATTGGTACCGGGCCTAAATTATCCTCTTATGGCCCTGCAGTGGATATCACTTTTTTTTTATTTCTAGGGCATGCGATGTGTTGTTCTGTCGCAGGCAGGGCCGGACCTAGCTGATGAGGGCCCCGGGCACTTTTAGATCGGGGGGCCCCCTGCAAAGTTTTTTTCAAGCCTAGGGCGCGAAAAACCACCTCTGCGTCTACAGTAGCATCAATCCAGCACTGCACAGCATTTCGCAGAAACTTCAAAGGCTGAAAGGAAGAAAAAATAACACAAAATCACATTTTTTCCACGTAGGGGGCCCTTCAAAAGTCGGGGGGCCCGGGGCATCTGCAGCTCTGCTACCCCCTAAATCCGGGCCTGGTCGCAGGTTATTATCTATATTTGTGAATGCAGTTGTATTACCTATATTATGCAATATTACCGTACCCATATTAGCTCCACAATTTTGTTGTTTGTAAGCTAACTGGGGCTATTAGAAACAAAATTAATTTGTTTCCTCTCCCTTACTATATTATGTATGAATAACGCAGGCAAGTCCAAGCTATTTCATTTTGTCAAGTTATCAGTTCGAAACGATAATGTAAATAATGAGAAAGGTCTGTAAAATATGAAGTGCGTAACTTCATTGTAGATTGTGATTTGTTGTTTTTGGAGACCCCTAATGTTCAAGTAAGTAAAAACAACTGAAATGAAATGAACTGAAGTTAAAACAACAGCTTTCCAAGCCATCTGTGATCACCAGCTTACTGTAGCGCAATACGAAGATACAAATAAAACACGTTGTGCAACGTTATTGCACACAACAGAAATATGGAAATGCAGCAAGCAAAAGAGATTATATGATCACGCAAGACCTGATAGATCGATTCGCTCTGGGACGGTTTTCAGTGTGTTACGAAAACAATGAATTAGCTAAAATGATTACAAAGTCTACCAATCCTTTGTAAAAACATGAAAAGAACACAATAGTCAAATATAGAAAAAGAAATGAGGTCCACTTTTGAATGAAAAGTAGGAGGCGTCATTAATGATGATTGTGGCGCTTTTAGAAGAATGTCGTTCTCAGGTATTCTGCAAATACTCTGTTCAAAACCAAATATTGGAAGCGATGTGTATCAAAATGTTGATAGTTCAAATTAAAAAATTTTATGTCACAGATAGAAACATGTAACTCGTAGTATTTCTAGCAACACATAAAGCTCGACTAAAATAAATCTGTTTCAATCTGATTATGTCTTATGCAGTGTGCGTGAAGAATTCAATGAGTCATGTCATGACCTTCTTCTTTTTGCCATTAGTAAAACTAATATATTTTTGCGCATCGATTACCGTTGAGAGTAGTTTTTTTTTTCGATTCTTTCAAATTTGCGAGAGATCTTGTGTTTCAGAGTTTGTGATCGCTGATCGTCATTTGCAAATGAAAAATTGTTTGCAACATCATTCTTCAAGTCGTGCATGTCCCATGAGGAAATCGTTATAATAAATGTATATTATTTTCTTTGTAAAAACTTTCTTCCCTAGCCTAAGGGTCGGGGTCTGATTCTTTTCATCTTTGTAGCTTGGATTGAATGTCAAAGTAGGCTAAGTGTCGAACAGCTATTATGTTGTTCTGTCATAAAAATCACGGACTCTGTTTGGGGCAAAACAGATTACTGACAGCATCAACATTTGTGAGATTTGAGCTGATGTGTGTCAGGAGAACATAGTTTTCCGTAGGGATGGTGAGCAATAGGCTTTGGCAATCAATATTTGTTTTGGTCTTGATTCTGTAATTCCAAAGTTAGTCATTCGAGTATTTACATAAATTCACAATCCTTATATTGCCGCAAAACTATTTTTGACTGTCTTAATTCAACTAGTTTGTCGAAGTATATTGTTTTGGGTCACTGTGTTTACTGTTTCCGATGGTGAGCAGAACATGCAGCCATCATCGTCACAAACCTGATAAAATATGATCGTACCCTACACATGCAAAATAAGTTAGAATATTTTCCAATAGATTCATGGTTCAAATTCAATTGCTAGGAACGCTGCATTCAACTTCAATTAGCAAAAAAATACTTCAAATTATTCGTATTCCCAAGAAATCATATACTGTAATGCTGCAGTAAAATTTACTTTAAATAAAAAAAATAATAATTAAAAAAATGTGATGACGCAGCAAGTCAAATTTGATCGCAGATTCGAGCAAACTTAGGCCAAATTGATATCATACAATATAGTTATACTTTTGTAATAAAACTGCTATTGATGAACTTCAAGCTTAGGTTTAGGTGTGTTGTTCGAAATTTGTTTCGTTTTGATGTACCTGTTAACTAATTTGTCTTCATGTCATTTCAAAGCAGATTTCACATAAGAGAATTTTGTTTCACTAGCAAAGTTTGTTTGGAACACTCCTCATTTCTAAAACTATTAAGCTTCCCAGTTTCTACAATTGTTTACAAACGTACAGTAAATTTGAGTACTGCTTGAAACAAACTGATTTTTATGACATTCCAGTAAAAAAAAATTTTTTCATACAATAAAATTTGTTTCAAACATTTCTCGTAAATTTGTTATAGTTGAACTCGTTTGTTTGCTCCGACAATACTTTGGAAATAGTTTAGCAAACCCAAATTTCTCGAAATGAAAGAGCAGTGATTCAGCAGCTGTCGGAATACGTATTTGTGCATTGCGCGACATGAACAGCTGTCTCGTTAGCGGCCCCAAGCGGATGAAATAATTTACAGACAACAACACAATAAAAAGTGGCAAATTCATCCTTTTAACCCTGGTGACCAGTCCTGTCTTTGTGGTTGAAAATATTTGCAACTGTGAAATACTGCTAGGAAGGAATTTTCAACAACTTTTCTCACTCAGATAATAAGATTTTCAATAACATTATTGCTGTGTTTGTTTTTGCCAACAATTTGATTGGATATGATTATATTGCATGTCCACTAATTTTTCATTTTGATTTCTTTTAGAAAGTTCTTTCTCATTGAATCGTATTTCCAAAACGGTAATTTCAATAAACATACTTGGTTTTTTAAATATCAGTTCAATCCCAACTGCAAAGCAGTAAACAAGAACTAGTATTTTGTTCAAGCAGTGCAAAAAGCATTTGGTGTGGTATATGCCATTATTCATAGTGCTTTACCACTTAGCTATTGTTAACGCAATATTTTATGGGGTGACGTTCTGATTAGGACGTCGGAATGAAAAATACGTTAATATTGTTTGTACATCGTTTTCAACCTTTTGGAAAAAAATCCTTCTTTTTAAACCCATGTTCTAGCCCTCAAATCTTTTTTCATTGAATCAATGTAAATAGAACCAGTTTTGCTGGGTAGGCCTACTTTTGTTATTTGTATTAGCTTGAATTGTTAGTGGAACACAGTTAAACATAGAAAGTACGTCGCTAAATGAATGAATAGCCTATAAGGTCTCTCATACTCAAACTATGTTTCAAGGTAATTTTTTAATTTTTTTTCCTTTATTGTTTGGTATTAGCCTAATGTTTAGTGATATATTTCAATTCAAACTGCAGATTATGAAATTAAGCTTCTTTTCATTCAAAGAAATTCATTTCGAATACGCTTTAAGCTTATACGCTATAGCCTACACCAGCAATCTAAGCATTTCTAACAACACACATGTTGTGCCATAGACGCTACAAGTAGCCTATATAATCTTTAACCCACAGTTACCATATCTGTATTTATTCTTGGGTTAATGAGCTGGTTTAGTTTATTGCAGAAACATTGCACTGAATTAGGCTACAAAGCCAATTGAAAAAGCTTTTGCAACTATTTCAAATTAAACAGTGTAGAAATCTTCTCTTCCTATACCGCAAAGCTAGTATATGATGCTATAACGTTAATTATCTCTATTTTGAGATGTGAACAAATTTTAGATGGGTGGAACAACCCACCCTTTCATTCTTTCCACCCTTGCCGCGAGAAATAACCACCCTCAATAATTTCCAACTCAACCTTTCCACCCTCTTTGTTTACAGCGTGTGTATTTCCACAGTTTAGGGTGAATTGAATTCTAAACGGTGGAAATATCCACCATTCTTTTCGCTTTCCACCCTTGCCGCGAGAGATTTCCACCCATGGAAATTTCCACCCCAAGGTTTCCACCCTTTTGATTAACAGTGTACGGTATGCCTATTCTATTGATATAATGCTAAAATTCTCCTTTCCTAATACACTTTGCAGCATATCTTTCAGAAATTAGGATGATTGGTTGCAGATGGCTGGTTCTAAAGCACAACCAACTTACAGTTACAAAATGGTTTGTAGCCTATATTTCTGAAGTTTGAAAATATTTTAGGAGATTTGTTAATAACTGATGAGTGCAAGAGTTAATTGTTTCAAGATCTGCATAAATTAAAAGTAAAATGAATACTGTGGATAAACTTTTTGATAGGTCATTTTTGACACAATTTGACAGATTTTTATATTTGATTTGTTTTGGAAATGTTCTCAAAGCACACCAAATTGGAAGCGTTTTTCAAAATTTTCTGGGGGAGGCCCTCCAGACCCCCCGCTGGAAGTGTTGCCTTCGGTAACACGCCTTCGGGCTTCGCCCAACGGTTACGCCCTTCGTGCCTACTACTTTGCTGCAGCATATTTCCAAGTTGCTTTCCCAACGGTTTAAACCACCGAACGTCACTGTTCATAATAAACAACTAGTTGAATAATTGCACAAGGGTGAAAGGTATAATCACTTGACAGTAATGCCATTACACCAGAAAAACAATAGTCTAGCCGGAGAATTCTCCGCAATAGTCGATAAAAAGGTAAAGCAATAGACACAAAAAGGAAATTGAACAAAAGTATATTGTGCTGCGTCATGGGGGTTCCCCAATATCCTAGCAAGCAATATTGCGTTGAAAAATACTGCGAGTGATCAAATTAAATACGCACAGTTAAGGAGAGTTTCGAAAAATTAATTTCGCACTTAAGGGGTTAAGCTTATGTGAAACTTGTTTATGACTCATTCTTATTTGAATTTTCATGTATTCAGATTTTTTCATATTAGCAAGTTGTTAATTCTGTGTGTGGTTTGAATAAGTAGCAGAATGACATCTTCAAAAAAGTGTGAAACTGACCCTGATGTTCTTTGTTACATATGTGGCAGTTATAGGCTACTGTTCCTAACCAAAGGCAAACCATAACAAGTTTTGTGAAACAAGCGTATCTTACATACTTTAAAATTCTCCTGGGTGATCAGGACAAATCTTGGGCTCCACACATGCTGTATGTAAACCTTGTGTGGAAAACCCAAGACGATAGATCAATGGAAATCCTAAATCCACTCACAACATTCACAAAAATCATGCAAGCGAAAGTTTGTCCAGAGTAACGTTTCCCAAATGTGCATGTGAATTTCCTTTTTTCTGTAGAATTGAACCAATTTTAAGTGTCTATTCTATTCAATTTCTTCAATTTTATTTTTCTTAGCTGGCGCAAACATAATAGCGAATGACATTACAAACACACAACTGTATAGCACCAACAAAAGGAAAAGATGGCAAAACCAAAAGGTTTAAAATATGTATTGGGGATTTGCAAAGCCACCAAAACTACTTCTTAACACGAAAAAAATAACAATGTAGCCTACTCTTGTAAAAAAGTGACGTTGAACGTTTAGTGTTAGCAGATAAACTTTGAAGAATTAGGTTCAAGTTACCACACATCAATAAAATTAAAAATTAAAAAAAAAATGAAACAGGTCTTGAAATACCTCAATGTTTTCATTAATATTATGTTTGTATCTCTTCTATAGACTTTAGACTTTATCGTGATGAGTTTAGACTTTATCACAGACCTTGTTGACAAAAAAGAGTTCAAATTCCATGAAACGCTATGGTCTACCAATATAGATCAGGAGTCGATTTTACCCATTTTTACCAAAACAGCATTCAGATATCATAAAATCCTGATGTGATACAAAAAATCTGATGTGATTTTTGAATTCAGCTCCCAAAATATACCCTAGAATGACATTTACTATGCTGACACAAAAAGTGTGTTGGCTTGTGTAATCAGACCAAACTTGTAAAGTTGAATCAAACTCACAAAATTCAGGAATAGTTTGAGGTACCCGATTTTTGTTTTCAGCTTTGCCAGGAGTTTTGATGACTGACATTAACTCTTTCAGTTGTTCTTCATGATCACGTTCTTGCTGCTGCATTTGTTGTACCACTGTAAGTTTCTTGTCCAGACGTTCAGAATCCCATCCTCGTCGCCAAATAACTCTGTTGTGTTCTTAACTCATTTTCTACCAGAGTGGCAGAGTCATACTGGAGTTCTCTTTTATTATAAAATTGTACAACCAAGATATAGTGTGAAACCTACCAAGTAAGCCCAAAACGAGAAGCGCTAATTAACAAAAGCATGCAGAATGCAGATGAATACCAAGCAAATAAGAAGACACGAGGAAAACGAAAACAAAGTACATCGTTTCAATGCAAATAAACCAAAATACATAAAAGGTAGCGATGAGTGATGGTAGCGCCGCTCTTTTGGCATATTGTAGCTCTAACGATGCCGCTTTGATGGCATCATTGTTTGAAACCTGCAAGGCAGTTTGCTTAATGGTTCAATTAATTCACAAACAAAGGAAACAATTTTTGCATTGTATGTTTCCTTCGATTGTTTCATCTCGTAGCGGATTATATCGCCACAAACAAGTCATAATATACAAATTGATTGTCGAGGTGCAGGCTAGCCTGGGATTGAATAAATTGCTATAGTTTAAAAAGCTAAATTACACATGTCTTCTGCTTCGAAAAAAAGAAAAATCACAGACGAAAGGAGAGTTTTTCAAGATAACAAGTTTTTAAGGAGTTATATTTTGTCACCGCGGTCAGAGATATTAGATATTGCCTTATTTGCCAGCAAAAGATAGCTGTTATGAAGGAGTATAACATGCGTCGACACTTCGAAACAATGCACCGTGATAAATATGATGCTTACCAGGGCAAAGTAAGAAAAGAAAAAATTAAACAACTAAAATCAGCATTTTGCAAACAAAGAAGTTTCTTTGCCAATATTAATCAGTCCAACGAAGATTCTGTAAAAGCGAGTTTTGTTATCAGTGAAATGATAACAAAGTCATCACGGCCCTTTACCGAGGGTTTGTTCATAAAAGAATGCCTTGCAAAAGCAAGTGACATTTTATGTTCAGGTAAAACAAACCTGTTTGAAGGCATAAGCTTATCCCCAAATACAGTTGCAAGTAGGGTCACAGATTTAGCTGCAAATATGGAGAAACAATTAGTTGCGACGGTAAAGGACTTCGAAGCATTTTCGATTGCCCTTGATGAGAGCACAGATGTGTCAGACACTGCACAATGTGTTGTGTTTATCAGGGGTGTAGACTGCATTCTAAATCTGACGGAAGAGTTTCTGGAATTAATACCATTGAAGGGTACTACAACTGGACGTGATATATTTCAAGCCTTGGAAAAGTGCTTCGAGAAACATGGCTTGCCATGGGATAGGCTTGTATGTTTGGCCACAGACGGTGCACCGGCAATGCGTTCTAGCAATGTGGGTATAGTTGGATTTGTGAAAAACAAACTAAACAGTCTTGAAACAGAAAGAATCAACTTTGCTAGTGTACACTGCATTTTACACCAAGAAGCCCTTTGTAGTAAAAGTCTACAAATGAAGGAAGTGATGGATGTTGTAGTTAAAACAGTCAACTTTATACGATCTCGAGGGTTGAACCACAGGCAGTTTAAATCATTTCTTGCAGATATGGACTCTGAGTACGGTGAACTACTTTATCATACTGAAGTAAGATGGCTGAGTCGTGGAAATGTTTTGAAGCGTTTCTTTGCACTCAGAAATGAAATCGCTTCATTCATGGAAATGAAAAACAGGGCAGTTCCTTTGTTAGCTGATGCTACTTTCCAATGCAATCTTGCTTTCCTAACGTATATTACACATCATTTGAATGAATTGAACTTGAAGCTTCAAGGTAAAAAACAAATTATTACACAGATGTATGACGATGTGAAATCGTTCAAAGTCAAACTACGTTTATGGATGAAGCAGTTGGGTGAGGGGAATTCGGCTCATTTCTCAACTCTGAAGTCTTTCGGAAAAGTTAAAGCCGAATGCATGAAAGAATATACAAATTTGTTGTCTAATTTACTTCAGCAATTTGACGTGCGCTTTGCAGAATTTGAAGTATTAGAGCCGCAATTTCGACTTTTTTTAACACCATTTGCTGTAGAAATTGACAATGTAGCTGAGGAATTGCAGATGGAGCTAGTGGAACTTCAATGTGATACTATATCCTGAAGCAAAAGTATGCAGAGGTAGGGCTTCCAGAATTCTACACATTTCTTTCACGAGAAAGGTTTCCGAAGTTAGCCTACTCTCTGCTGCTGCAAGAATTATTGCAATGTTGGGAAGCACATTATGTATGTGACCAATTTTTTTCATCGATGAAGATTAACAAGACTGTGCTAAGGTCACGTATCACTGATGAACATCTGCAAGCAACTCTGAGATTGGTTTCTGCTGACAAGTTGAAGCCCAATATCGAGGTCCTTGTCCATGAAAAACGCTGCCAGTTAAGTAGCCATAACAAAAAATAACCGATGAGGACGCAAGTACGTGTCGAAAACGTTTGAGCTTATTTAATTTAATTATCGTCAGACTAATAAAATAATGGCGTAACTCACTTTTTGACGAAATTGAGATATTAGTGTTTTGTAGGTCCCTAAAATGTAGCGCATCTGCCACATAATTTTCTAAGACCTACGTTAACGGGAAAGTGGTATTTTCGTAAAAATGTCAAATGGCCTAAGTCAAACGCATGACTTAGGCCATTTTACAAATCTTTTTAATCGTTTGCTGGAAGTAAAGCTTTCCTCCAACAGAGCAGATGGTCAGAAGACGACGATCTAAATTGTACAGAAATAGAGCTTCCACTTTATCACAAGTCAAGACGATTAATTTAGCACAAAATAATTATGTTTTTTCTATTCTATGTATCGTAATCTTGGCCATTTTCAAGTAACCACCCTACTTAAATCTATCTGTTTTCTCTCTGTTCCTTTGAGAAGCTTCATTTTCCTAGCACTCTGGTAGTGCGACTTATCACCTCACACTGTGATACAGGTCAGATCTTCTCAATGCGCCGTTTTCTCGCACCCATGGCAGGTTTTTGTAGCAAGTCATTGTTGGATACGCTACCTAATTAATTCACAGCTTAATATCACACTTAGCGACTTCATAAGCTCGTTGCTGAGTTCTTCTCCATCATTCTTGTTTCACAGATGGGAGAAGGAGAACATAGGAAAACATAGATTTTAAAACGTTTGGATTGACTTTTATGTGTAGGTAGCTTAAATGTGCCAAAGTGGGAAAAGAGGAAAGTCACTTTTTGGCGAAATTTCTCAATGACTTGCCTACTGTAGATTCCCATTACTGTAGAAAGGTCACAATGTACAGAAAGAAGAAATTTTTGTACCCTGGAACTACACCATAACCCAACTTCATCGGCAATACAAAGAGCTTGCTTCTTCTCTTGTTTGACTTGTAGTAGCTTAGATTGGCAATGCCTCATCGTGCAGCCATGATACGGTAGTTGGGTCCAGTTGTCAAATACCAGTGATTCCACTTGGAGGCCGTAAGATGGAACATTCGTAAAGTATGTGTTGCATTGTTTGTTCTACCGCTCCGCAGACACATATTGGCGTATTATGCAACGCCCACCTAAGCAGATTAGCTCCAGTGCAGCCAACGTCACATCTGATCCTGTTCAATGTGACCCATGCCTTTCTTGCGAGGTCTGCTCCAGGAGGGATGGATAGTGCTGGTATAACTGAACACTGGGGAGGGATATGTGGCAGCTCGTTCCATTCCTGGGCCCATATCTCCATGCAGCTGAAGTTCTTATCCACAAGCTAAAGAGCTTGCTGAATCATCAGGAATACTACCATTGAGCACAGCCTTTTTAGGGAAGTATTTCATAATGAGAACTTCTCCGTTTTCATCGTCGGCTCCAGCTCGTGTCCGAGCATTGGTTGATCTTCAAATTGAGTTTGGATGGTGATGTCGTATGTGGCTTTGGAGGCCCAGTCTGTGATGGAAAAGACGTGGGCAAAAGGCACTGGAAGACGATCATCATATATCCGCCTCCAATATGTGAAACCAGGCTGGAGGCTTCCAACTCTACCAAGCCTGTCCCCGTTACCCGTGATATCATCGCCATTGGGCTTTGTTTGGTCCAGGTCCAAATTGAAACAATTTAGGCCATTTGCTTGTATGTTTATTTACGGTGGTCGTAACTACGCGAGGGCCACGCACACACTCTTGGCCAGCTCCATGTCCACTGCGGCCCAATAACATCGAAACGTGCAGCTTCAGGGGAACTGGTTGCAACGGGCTGCCGGGTGCTCTGTTCATACCACGTAAGGGTCAGTGTGACGTGTGTGTTTCATTCAAATACAGTATTATTACCAAGGAACAATACGATAACCATACCAAGTTGAAGATTGAAGCTTGAGATGAGAAGACGAAGACAAAGAGTCCGCTAGCACAGTAAAATCCGTATGGACAATGGATTTACAGGCTGTACTTCTGTGTCCTAAAACTAAGGCAAGCAGTAGCCTATTTATGTAGCCTACTATAAAACCAAGCTGCAGGTACACAATTTTACACTATTCAATCTTGAATCAAAAGATGCTTATTGCTCTATTTGGAATGAAACAGAAACTGATTTTTGCTGTGAAGTATTCGCTTTCTTGCAGTTTAATCATTTCGGATGGGTAATTTGTGGAAGCCCCGGTCTGGAGGGGTTAGTTATTTGGAGTGATGGGTGTGGATATCAAAATAGAAACTCTAATGTCTCTAGTGCCTACTGTGCCCTTGCATGGAAGCACGACATCACTATTACTCAGAAGGACCTCGTGGCTGGTCTCACTCAAATGGAGTGCGATAGCATGCACAGTATTATCGAGCGAAAATTGGTAAACAACATTTTTACGACAAGAGATTACGAAATTATCATCCAGAATGCCAGGATCAGACCGCATCCCAACAATGTACAGAGGATGCAACACAGTGATTTTATGAAAATCGATGGATGATGCTTGTTGAGTATTACGCCTGGAAAGAAAGCTGGAGATCCCACGGTTCATGATCTTAGAAGCCGAAATCATGAAAGCAGTGAAAAGGCATTGTACAAGGTCTCATTATGTGAGGCTGCACAATGGGAGGATCTGCCACAGCGGTCACAAACAAACTTAGGTGACACTACATGGATTCCTATTTTTTCAAGCCATCTTCCAATCAAATTGAGGAAATACAATGATCTTCAATCTATGAAACATGTTATGCAAACATTGTGCCACTCCTTTTTTGATAATTTGCCTCATTACTGATAATTTATTCAGCTTGTCTTGCCAACTGTGAACTGTTTTAGGGCGAAATATGCAGTCTAGCATGAAATATAACTCCTATCGTTAGATTGTAGTTGCTATTAGGGATTTTCCTGTTAATTCTAGTCGTATTATCACTGTTATTATGTCACCGTTAAAAAACTCATGTTAACAAAGTCAAAATATCAAATGGCCTAAGTCATGTCAGTGCATTCAGAAAATGGCCTATCATGCCAGCCCATTATGGGATGCAAAATGAAACAAATCAAAGTGTACATGCTCATTGTACTTGCATCGACATGCTATTTTCGTTTAACTGTGCAATAAATATGATAAAAACAACCGTGTAGACAGTTTTTTTCGATTATCTCAAAACAAGAAAAAATGAGTTACGCCATTATTTTATTAGTCTGACGTTATGTTATATTTTGTGTGAAACAAAGTATGCTAAACCCGCTAAAGTTACTATGTTTTATTTCTCTATGGTTCAACAAAGCAAACTCTCTACCAAAGCTTTAACAAAAGATAACTAGCCTAAATCATCAGCCTACTTGTGTTTATCTTTTATTGTGTTCTTATTATGTGTTCTTGTTGGTTGACGTGAATTGCGGCCCTTGGGAATTTTACACGTCCTCATTTGGCCCTCAGAGCAATTTGAGTTTGAGACCCTTGGTTTAGGGATTGGCTATATTTCTGATGGGCAAACATAGTCATAGAACGTTTCAATGAAATGAAAAATCCATCTTATGAGAATTCCATGCCAGGATTGTACATTGCTGCGATTGCATCAACTCCACGACCTTTTCCATCTTGAGAAGAAGTTTATTGTAAAAATTAAAACTTGTAGAAAGTAAAACTCCTAGGAACGAGAACTGAATACTCTACGCAGTGTCGGTCTTTGGGGTGTGCGAACCGTGCGATTGCACAAGGCCCGCAAATTAGGGGGGCCGCAATTTAATCAGAAAATGCAGTAATTTTTGTCATTTCCAATGGAAAAATTCAACAAGTGAATTTAACGAAGGAATTAGCAACAAGAAAACATAGAAAAACAACTTATTTCGTCCCTTGAACATTTCGTACCCTGAAAAGATCGAGAAAAAAAACAACTTTTAGCCGAAGCCGCTGATCAGAGTTGCCGCAAACATTTCAAAATTTCTCTCGATCTTTTCAGGGGACGAAATAGGTCGAAAATCGATTTTGTTGATGGCAGAAAAACGTGTTCAGTCTGAGCAGCGATTTCAGCGGACAAATTAAGTCTCACGGCAGACACACCAGAATTAACTTCGATCGTCATGCTTAATCACTTTATGTTGATAATTCTTCACTCTGAAAGGCCTTCATTAGATCAGACCATTGAAGAGTCAAAGCGCCCTGTAGCTGCCCAATACATAACATAAAAGATTAACTTCCACTGAACTAGGTCGTGTGGCTTCTTGCGTCACAATGCTCTGGGCAGGAGTCAGGAAAACTTCTGCACTAACGTTACTGTTTTCACTAGGCTTTTACCAAGTTTATTTTTGCCTGTCATGTGAGCGAAAGTGATGGAGAGCAAGTACTGTAGGTCCATCGTATTCATTCTCACTTATAGAATTTTTCCTGGGCCTTTTCTTTCTTACTGTAATACCAAAACTTAGCCTACTCTATATTTAATTTTCTAACAAATCTTCCTTATCAATATTACTCAAAGATCAAAGCCAAACATTGTGATATAACACTTGAACTAAATTGTACTGATTAGTGTAGAAGTAGGTAGCCTACTCCCATCCATTCTTAGCGAAGAATTCACCGTTATTATACTGATTCAATGTCACCAAACGTTGAAGCAACCTAAAAATCCAAAGCTTTTCTTCTTAAATGGAAGCTAAGGGATACAGTATTAACATTTTCTAGATGCGCTCTAGAATGTGCTGGAAATTATATTCTCTCAACAATTGTTCGTGTTATGCAATCACGTCAGGGTTACATTAAGGATTCAACCTATTTCGTACCCCAATTTCAGGGTACGAAATCGGGGTACGAATTGTTCAGGCATTGTTCAGGGGACGAAATAGGTTGCATCCAGACTCAACATAGAGACATAGCTTTATTTCCGAAAAATGCCAAAGAAAACATGATCTTATCCTTTTGCTATGCCACCAGACAGCACCATTTTACAGTAGTATTCATACCCAAATTTTTGTTGAACATGCTCTCAGAATGCCCCTAATTCAAAGTAATCTTTCAAAATTTTCTCGGGGTGGCCCAGCAGACCCTCCGCCGCTGGGCGTCGCCTTCGGCGAACACACCACTAGGCTTCGGCCGCCGACCGTCAAACCACTCCCTCCCCTTTCCCCTTTCAAAATACCTAGCTACACTATTGAATTGGATCATTGTCATTGGGGCCCGCAAAGCATATTCTGCACAGGGCCCGAAATACCCTAAGACCGGCACTGCTCTGCGTACCACTGTAAGTTTCTCGTCCAGAAGTTCAGAATCCCATCCTCGTCGCCAAATAACTCTGTTGTGTTCTTAACTCATTCAACCATAGTGGCAGAGTCATACTGGAGTTCTCTTTTATGAATAATAATAATGTTATTGTTTTATTTATTGTCGCTCTACAACAGCCAAGGTCTTTTAGCGGCAGGACTCATTTTTTAATTTATATCAGGTTTACGATATTATCACATTATTACCCGACTCATTCTCACTGTGCTATGCAGGGTAGAACACAATCGGTACCGTTTTTAAAGTCTTCGGTTTGATCCGACCTGGAATCGATCTCAGATCTACCAGCACCAGACCCGAAGGCGAAACCAATCGGCCACTGAGCTGGTTTCTCTTTTATTATAAAATTGTACAACCAAGATATAGTGTGAAACCTACCAAGTAAGCCCAAAACGAGAAGCGCTAATTAACAAAAGCATGCAGAATGCAGATGAATACCAAGCAAATAAGAAGACATGAGGAAAACGAAAACAAAGTACATCGTTTCAACGTAAATAAACCAACATACATAACAGGTAGCGATGAGTAATGGTAGCGCCGCTCTTTTGGCATATTGTAGCTCTAACGATGCCGCTTTGATAGCATCATTGTTTGAAACCTGCAAGGCAGTTTGCTTAATGGTTCAATTAATTCACAAACAAAGGAAACAATATTTGCATTGTCTGTTTCCTTCGATTGTTTCATGTCGTAGCGGATTATATCGCCACAAACAACTAACTGGGAAATTCTACTGTTGAGAAGGAGCGATCTTCTTGCCGTCAGCACTACTTGACTACTCACTATAGAACAGCGAGCTTTGTGTTTCGCTAACCATACCGGTGTAGCCTCCTCAATAGCCATTGAGACTTTTCCAAAAACATGCCTTTCTCGGCAGTCGAGTGTACATGTACATGTTTCTAGTCGCGTAACATGTTTAGTGTTGTTTGAAATAAATTAGTAGTTTTAGCAAAGAAATGTTGGTATCTTTCAGTGTTGTTTGAAATGAATTGTTGGTTTTAAAAAAGAAATGTTGGTTGTTGCTGAAGGGCAGCGATCTTTTGAAAAGTAAACCTTAGAAGCATTTTTAATTGTTCGTTAACAAAATAGTCTATGCAACGCCAGTGGGTCATAAACTAATAGTCACCCTCTAAATAGGCGGAAGGGCATGATCTAGGATAGAGCACAAAAGAGTGGATAGAGCACAAAGCCTTTAGTTGAAAGGAAATTACAGGGGCATCAAGAGAAATTGGGCCTCGAAGCATATTTTGTGCAAAAATAAGTGAATTTTAAACAGAGGAAAAAAGAGTTGAAGAACACTTTGGTTTAGGGTTTAGCTTTGTTTCTGAAGGGCAAACATAGTCATAGAACGTTCCAATGAAATACCCGCAGCAGTTCTTTCATCAAATTAACTTGTGGTGTGGACAGCCTCTCCACCGATCTTATGAGGATTCTATGCCAGGACAGGACATTGCTATGGCAACTGAACAGTCGATTGCAGGTTTTAACTATTTATGACCTATGAACCTAACCACACAATGAATATTTGCTGGTTCTAAGCATAGCTTACTAATCAAAGTTATTTATCAGTTGTGTTGTGTTTTTTTTTTGTTTTTTTTTGTACGTAATAGAGATATCATGGAATCAAAAAATATCTGCAGAATGTGGATTGCAACCATTGTGTAGTAGGGTGGCTCGTTTTTGAATTTTTTTTAATTCTCTCGGAGTAGTGGGGAAATGGTGCCAATGAGTGAGAAATCGCTCATGACAAAATTTGAGATTCGTAACAAATTATCTTCAGCCTCCTCATGGGGCTCAAAAATCGAAAAATGGGGTCAAAAATGCAATTTTTTTCAAAAATATTTTTAGTTTGGGTAGATACAAAAGTGCTTAGATATATCTAATTAACCTAAGAAAAAAAATTGGAGTCATTTGAACTCTTCCTTCAGCTTCTGAAAATTTCCATTTTGCTGAAAATTTCGCATTTTTGTTTATGGTTACATAACTACAAATTTGGTCAGTGACGTAAATTCAAATAAAAGACATCACTTTTTCCTACCAAATTAACCCAATTTCATTAAAAAATGATGCAACAGCTCAGGGCAGGTCTATAAAGAGAAATAAAATGACGTTTTATTGTTGGCAAAATGTCTAACGCAATTATGTATTATGTAACCACAAACAAAAATGCAAAATTTTCAGCAAAATGGAAATTTTCAGAAGCTATGAGGAAGCTGAAGGTATAGTTTAAATGACTCTAATTTTTTTTCTTAGGTTAATTAGATATATTTAAACAATGTTGTATCTACCCAAACTAAACAAATTGCGTTTTTGACCCCATTTTTTGATTTTTGAGCCCCATGATTAGGCTGAAGATAATTTGTTACGAATCTCAAATTCAACTTTGTCATGAGCGTTTTCTCACTCATTGGCACCATTTCCCCACTACCCCGAGAGAATTAAAAAAAAAGTTCAAAAACGAGCCACCCTACTGTGTAGTGGAGAAAATTAATCATGGTCTCGCCGACATTGAACCTGGCCCTCCTTGTGCGTCCAGATGGAGCACTCTTATGGAGCAAAGTATTAAGGACATATTTTCCACTGCTCAATCAAATAACCAACTTTAGAGGATCGCTAACTTGTTGGTAAGTTCTCTGTACCAATGTGGTGTCAATCAAGAGACATTCGTACATGACAGATGGTTTACGCAACACGTTTGAGAGCTTGCAATTGCTGAGACATCTGATCAATACAGAAACAAACGTTGTAAAGGAGGTGATGCAAAAAATGTTTTTCTCATCCAGACGACCTTCTGCCTGTCATGTGTAGGCTACAGATACAGATGAAGCAGTCTGAAAAGAAATTGTTGATTAAATTAAGAAAGTTAAAAGATCAGTGGTTTACAATCCAAAAATTGACGATGGAGCTTATTTCAATGTTGAAGAGGATAGTGGGAGGCCCCAACACTGATAAAACTATTTTGTATCAACAGATGATGAAGCAAAATAAGATACAGAGGTGATAGGAAAGACATGTGACATGCCTTCCAAGAATATTAGGAAAGCAATTTTCACAAAGCTGAACTATCACGCAACGAATTACTATCATATGGTTGATTGAGAGATTGGAAACTGAACTGAAAACTGAGTCTTTACTTTTGACATTACTCACTGATGAAGAATTATTAAATATTCTTGAAAAACCCTTAAGCGTTCCGAAGTGCCAAACCACACTCAGTTAATGGAGAGGAGAATTAGATTATGACTAAAACTTGCACAGAAGTGGCAAATCACAAGAGGTGGTTTAATGAGGCGGCTCAGCAGACGACGGATTATGTCCACACTTGAAATAAAGAAACATTTCAACTTCAATTATAAATTGAAACAACAAAAAATCAAAGGCATCGCGATGTTTGAATAAAAAAGTATCTAATACTTAAACGTCAGTTAATCGTCGTCTTTGTGTGAGCCTCTGGGGCAGATGGTCTATCCTTTTTTAACCCCAGATGCACGATGCAGATCTTCCACTGTCCGCAGAGCGCTGTTGATGACATTGTCGATGTTGTGGCATTGAGAACTGCGCCACCAAACAACTGCACAGTACTCTGCCTGAGAGTAGACAACAGCAAGGGCTGCTACACGCAAAGTGTCAGCCCTTGCTCCTCAGCTGGAGCCTGCCAAACTCTTGAGCATCGCAGCACGCGATGTGAGTTTCTTGCACAGTGACACCATATTGTGGCGATTCATGAGCGATCTGTCTAATGTCACCTCAAGGTATTTTGGTTTGAGGCAGAAAGACAGAGGTTTTCCGTTGTTCAGTACATTCAGCTCACAATCAGCTTCCCAGTTAAATAGATGAAATGCTACTGCCACAGTGTTGGTTTCGCTGAGTTTTAGTCACCTTTTCTGGAGATATGCTGAAAGGGTTTTCATGTGCTTGTTCAAGGTGTCTTTTAGGTTTCTCCACGATTGTGGAGTGGGAAATTGCCAGATCGTCCGTGTTTGTGTATTTTGCTGAGAACGTGCTTGGCAGGTCGTGGGTGTAGATGTTAAAGAGAAGTGGAGCCAGAACCGATCCCTATGAGACGCATTTTTCCAGCGTCTCACTCTGCTTTGTCGTAAGTTGGTGGTGAGGGTGAAGCTTCGATTTCTAACATGCTCCATGATCATATGGAACATTTGTTGAACACTTAAAGCGCGGTGCCAAACGGTGTCGTAGGCTGCTGTAAGATCTAAAAAGACAGTGTGGCCTTCTTTTTTTCCTCAAAGCAATCCTCGATATCTTCCGTCTAGAGTGTGATCTGATCTACGGTGGATTTTCGGTACCTGAATCCAGCTTGCTCCTTCGGGAGGAGTGGGTAAATGTTTAGTTAATTTTTACAACTATATCAAAACTTTGTAAGTTATTTACTGATCCAATAGGCAAAATTAGACGAAAATTGACATGAAACCACTGTGAGGAAAATTAGTTCATTTCAACACAAATTTTGGCATAGCAACAATGCTAAGCGACCATAAACAATTAAAAAAAAATGTATTTTATCATTGCCCCCTAAGAGTCTCAAACACTCAAACAATTTGACTTACCTCAAATAACACAGCGCCCCAAGCTTATACCCCGAAATAAATCCAACATTTCAAAAATCAAACTTTTAGATTTGCCCGTTTTATTGTGTGAGTTTCATTCGATGTCTTTGCAGGTGTTGAAAAATATAATTTTATATATCAATCCCAATGAGATTTATACTGAAGACGACGTGGCGGCAATTGCCAGTGATTCTTCTTCATGTTTCATTCATGGTGATGTGTTCCTTCTATTTCCAAAAGCAAAGCACGACGTATCTACAACATAAAGTTGCAGCTATCCAGAGGTGGGCAGTAACGCCTTTCTAAATTATGATCAGTAGGCTAATATGCTGTAACGTTGCTAGCTGCTAGCGGTTCCTGTATTTGCAAAGATTTTTAGACTCCGGCTCTATTCCGACCGAAAACCGAGACTCCGGTTCCTTATAGTTCTAAAACACGATCCGACTAAAGTAGGTTACATCTCTGCCTCACAAGGTACTTAAATAGAGCTTTTCACTATAAGTTTAAGACAAAAGTAGCGCGTAGAAGTAGCGGTGGCGCGCATAACGTTTGGTCTGATTAGCGATAGCGCGCTACTTTCAAAGTAGCGGATGCCCACTTCTGCAGCTACTGCAAATGTTTATAATTATGAGCTTCACTACCTTGTTGTCAATCAGTTAAAGACCTGAGTTGAAGAACTACTTAAGTCAAAAATACGACTTTTGAGTTAAAGATTTTTCAACGTTGTTCAAGTTATTATTTCTATGCAAGCACCAGCAAAATATGTTATAGCGAAACTAATCGTTCAAATTTTGCGCGAGGACAGTCGTTGACCGCCGTCACCATCTATGATGGTGATAACTCTATTTCCACAAAATGTGATTTAACTAGACTTTGAACTCAGGTCTTCGATCGGCAAAAAGCGGTTCCATTGTTTTACATCAAACCTTTAAAAATAACTTTTAACCTGTGAATGGAATCTAAAGTAAAACTTTCAATGCAAAGTCCGACTACAAGAAAGCTGGACATAAAACAATGTTTTGGTCGCACTTATCAAGAGAACGACAGGTGCGATAAAAGGAGTGTGTTCTATACTGAGTGAACTACACACCAGCAATACAAGGTAGCATATGATATCTCTGTCTCATGGCGACCCATATACACAGACCTTGTCGACGTATGCTTACGCTTGAGAGCAGTCAAAGTCAATCGTAAAAGTTGCGAGTCTGCTTAGACAAATTAAGTTATTCTTTGCATGTTATGTGTTGTATGTTACATGTTGTTATTATGCTATTATTATGTATATGTTATGTGATTTCAAACTACTTTTGTTCCACTGCCAGTGTCACCTTTCAAATAATGTACCACATCTTGGAACATGTACTGAAAATTTAAACACTATCTGGCAACACTGTTGCACTGAGAAGTTTGGTCATTTTTTGTTTTTGGAGTGAATGGTTTGGTTGGTTTGGTTTTACATCTTTATCCACGGACTGACAAAGCCTTGATATGTTATTCCTGGTAGTTGCGCATACTTGTAGAGGGTTTTGACGCAGGGCCGATTGCGGAGATTGGCAGAATGAAATTTTCCGATTTTTGAAGTGTTGTTGCCGGGGAATTATTCCATTCACTAGGTGCCCTTGAATGCAGAGCAGTCCTGAAATGCGTTGCTCAAGCGCACACCCCGAGAGTCGAACCAGCGCAGCGTGATCTTGAGCCGGTCGCGTAACTACTGAGCTAACGGGGAGGACGTTAATTCAAAGTTCTGTAGTGATTTAACTCTATCTTATTACGAGGTGTTTTCGTAAGCTGAAAGCACGTCACGGGCTATATTAGCCCTGTGCTAATCAATCGGTAATGACGCGAGCTATGAAAATCCAGCAGCCTACTCCAAATTATGATTGACAATGAAATTATACAAAAAGTAAAATCTTTTTCCTATCTTGGACCTTTAATAATTGAAGATGGGAGATGTGACCATGAAATTCTAAGACGGATAGAAATTGCAAGAACTACATTTGGAAACATGAAAAATATTTTAACCAATCAATGTTTAAATTTATTAATTCGTCACAGGATCTTAAAATGCTATATCTTGTCAACCCTATTATACAACTGTGAAACTTGGACAATGTCACAAAAAAATGGAAAAACGGATCGATGCCTTCGAGCTCTGGACATACAGGCAAATGTTAAAAATTTCATAGAAACAAAAATTACTAACGATGAAGTACTATCCAAATTCAATTCAAGCAAAATTCTCTTACAAATAGTTAAAAGAAGAAAATTGAAGTATTTCCGACACACAATCAGGCAAAACTCTTTACAAAGATCATTAATAGAAGGGAAAATAAACGGTAAAAGAAACAAAGGCAGACCAAGAATGATTTGGACATCAAACATCACTAAATGGACAAACTTAAGTTATGAAAGTGCAGTACACACAAATAGGGTGGATCGATTTTGATCTGCAACCAGGCCATTAGCCTACTTATCGATTAAAAACACAAAAATACAAAAATACATGCAAATGTATTTGAATTTGACGTTAGCATAGAGATTTATTACAATGCAATGGAATTGGTAATATGTATCAAACTTACTCATTTTCGATGAAATAGTCACGTTTCGATTCGAACTTGGGCATTTCTTGTCATGATTCAATGCTTGAGCGTATAAATCCCTCTCGCGAATTAACCCCGCACACCGCCGCTGAAGCTTCCGTCACCAACTTGACGCACCTTTCTACCACCTGTGTGTGACATGAAAATCGAGGGAATAAAAGCTTTGGAGTGTCCTTAGCTGCAATCATGTCTCGCAATTCTTTGTCTCCCATGTTTCTTGTCACAGGAGGCTCGGTGAGATTGAGAGCCTGCCAGTCAACCATATCTTAGCATTCGTTGGCGTCAAACTTTAAGGGCGGAATACAGAATTGTCGCATTGTTCTATAGCCTATTCGTGATGGCTTGATCGAGCTTTTTGAATTCGCTTAAGTCCAAGCTCACGGATATCACTACCAATGGCAAATTTAAAGTGGTTAATAAGAAGCATGCCCATGCGGTGAAGCAGGAATGCAGGTGGCTCTGGAACGCCCCAAGCGTAGATAGTCATTTGTTAGCCCCCTTCAGCAACAGAGAACTTGCATTTGTTATTAAACAAGTTAAAAGTGGGAAAGCACAAGGGCCCGATAATACCCCACCAGAATTCTTAAGGCACTGTGATCTCAAATATTCGGCATGGATGAAAAGTTTCTATTCTGCTTGCCTGACCCTCCAGGCCATACCTAAAATCTGGCGAAAAGCAACTGTAGTAGCACTAGCCTACTTAAACCAAACAAGCCAGCTGATGATCCTAAGAGCTATCGTCCAATATCACTACTCTGCGTTCCATATAAGATCCTGGTACGGCTCCTGCTAACTAGACTCGAGCCAGTTGTTGATTCCCAGCTACCAAAAGAACATGCTGAATTTCGGCACGGACACTGTACGACTCATCAAGCAGTCAAGCTGAGCGAGGATATTGAGGAAAGTTTCGAGAAGGGCAACGAAGCAGGAGTTATCATGGTAGACCTCACTGCTGCCTATGATACTGTGTGGCATCAAGGGCTAAATCTAACGCTTCTCCGCATGATCCCAGACAAAAAGGTAGTGCGATTTCTCGCCAACATTCTGGCAAATCGGACCTTTTTGCTGAAGACGAGTGATGGAAAGTGCAGCCGGCCCAGCCGCTTAAGAAATGGTGTTCCGCAAGGATCATGCTTATCACTTCTACTATTTAACATCTACATCAGTGACATGCCAGAGACTGCGTCACGCCAGTACGGCTATGCTGATGATCTGGCACTACTCCATTTTGACAAGTATACTGGCATGTGGTAGAGGAAGCACTTACAGATGACATGGCCCAAATCGCAGACTACCTGAAACTTTGGATACTAAAACTAAGCCTGGCAAAGATCACTGTCACACCTTTTCACCTTTGCAACATAGAATCTACTCGCCAACTGTCAGTCTCTCTCAACGGAAACCCACTTCCACACAACCCATGCCACACCGACCAAGGAGTGAATCTCGACCGACAATTAATCTACAAACACCATGCTGAAGCCATCCACGCTAAGCTACCAGCACGCAACAACTTGCTGAGATGCTTAGCTGGAACATCTTGGGGTTCTAGTACATCTGCACTCGGTACAAGTGCTTTTGCACTTGCTTACAGCACCTCAGAATATGCTTCCCCCACTTGGTGCCGCAGCGCACACACTAGCAAAATTGACACTGCCCTCAACACCACTATGAGAATAATCACTGGTTGCCTGCTTCCAACTCCCACCGACTTTTTGCCGGTGCTATCCGGCATCGCCCCAGGTAGACTGAGTGGGGAAAATCACGTACACAGTCTAGTTTTACAAGCTATGTCAAGGGATGACCACCTCTTCAACCAGATTGTCATAAACTCACACTCCCAAAAGCCCCAGCGCTTGAAATCTCGACGCCCCTTTTCCCGACATGCTGCAGATATCTGCAAGTCTAACTTCCACTTTACCGAAGTTTGGAACAGTGAATGGAGAGAAGTTGCGAGACCAACCCAATTCACAGCCCCTCCCAATACTAACACACTACCTGGAGCAGAACTACCTCGGAAGGAATAGGTGAAGCTCAATCGCTTGCTGACTGGGGTGGGCCGTTTTAACAGCAACATGTTTCAATGGGGACTCACCGACTCACCATCTTGTGCATGTGCGTCAGAATCTCAGACTGCAAAACGCATTATCTAACAATGTCCTGTATATCGACCCCAGGACAGATAATATATTATATGGAATGTGGACCTCACAACGCCCGATGAACACACAATCCATTGGCTGCTGTGCCTGGATGTAACAATGTGATCTGCGGCGGTCTCAAACGCAAGGAGAAGAATATTCTCGAACTTTTTGGGAAGATGCTCCATACACGAAGCAAGAGATTTTCCAAGAGGACCGGAAAATTCACGCGGTCCGGTTGTTAGTCCATCCAGATGCGCAAATACATGTCTCATGAGAAAAGTGTTCTCCAGAGAAATGGATACTTCGTGCACTCAAAAAACATTACGTTGGCCATGATCACAGTGTTCCAGACAATTGTTCACCTAATCAAACGTCATATAAAAACCGTTCAAGTCTACTGAATCTTACGTCATGGATTTTTTCCTAAAAATGAGCCAAAATTGCACCATCGTTCGTAAGACTTGTGTCAAACCTGTTTAAACATGAAACATGGCATCACCACCTTTGAACACCTGTTTGAATTGCGTGACAATGTCTTTCATTATTGCGTCACAGTTACTGTTTACGTGAGTTTGAGATATCGCAAATTAATCTAGTCATTTTAAAATTGTTGCTTGAAGAGGTTGGTCGCATGTTTAACTGTTTTGCTTAGTGCTTGTCAGCTGGACGAAAATTTCCGTCTTTTATCCAAGTAATCTGTTCTGTAGTGACAAGTTTTTAGTGGTGTATCGCGTTGCACCCCATTTTCGACAGCTTTGAGGCTATTTTTTACAGAAATACAATTCTCGAATAGACGTTTCCTGAAGAGTGTTTCTTTTCGGTCATTACATACAGACGAACGGATCTGGGAATCTTATGTTACAATTTTCCCACGAAGAGATTATGGTTTACCGCTGTGACCACACAGATGAGAGGCAAATAATCCGTGAGCTTGGACTTAAGTGAATTCAGAAAACCCGATCAAGACATCGCGAACAGAAAGAAATGCGACAATTTTGCACTACGCCCTTAAAGTTTGACGCCAACGAATACTAAGATATGGTTAACTGGCAGCTTCTCAATCTCACCGAGCCTACTGTGACAAGAAATATGAGGGATCAAAAATTACAAGACATGATTGCAGCCAAGGACACTGCAGAACTCTTATTCCCTCGTTTTCCGTGTCACACACAGATGGTAGAAAGGTGCGTCAAGTTGGTGACGGAAGCTTCAGCGGCGGTGTGCGGGGTTCATTCGCGAGAGGGATTTATACGCTCACGCATTGAATCATGACAAGAAATGCCCAAGTTCGAATCGAAACGTGACTATTTCATCGAAAGTGAGTAAGTTTGATACATATTATCATTTCCATTGCATTGTAATAAATCTCTATGTTAACGTCAAATTCAAATACATTTGCATGTATTTTTGTATTTTTAGTCGATAAGTAATGGCCTGGTTGCAGATCAAAAATTTGTTCGATCGAAATATACTTTTAGCACAGTGTTCTATATACCCTATGGTAAGTTTTGGCTGCCCAAGCTAAGCAAAATGAGAAAAAAAGTTTTACACCTCCCTAAATTGATCCACCCTAATGTAGAAGGAAATAGTAAATTTTGAAGTGGCTGGTGGCAGATCAAGATGTCGTCAGATTACATTCTAATTTTGCACAACTGTTTTTAGTAGTAATTGGCAAGTTTTCCAACCCCAAGCTAAGCAAAATGAGGAAAAAAGTGTTTTCACTCCACCCTAAGTCGCACAGCTCATGGTCGAGAACAATGGCGCATTATATCCAGCCCCCAATACAAGGAAGGAACAAAATGATGATGATGAAAATCGCAGAGCCAAAATATTTTCCAAGATTATAGCCATGTGTATTGCGCGTATAGACTATAGCGCGTATAGACTATAGCGTATAGACTATACGTACTATATAGCGTGTAGACTATTGCGCGTATAGAAATTAAATTTTTACCCAACAAATTTATTGAAATAAAGTTTTTGAGACGAAAAAACATCAGAAAGTCGGTTTTTATTCTACTTTACCAAAAATAGCTTCAAAATTGAAATTTTTGAATTATAACATAGAGTAATGCTAAACTACAGAAAAATTACTTTTGCTCATAAATATAAGGCATTTTTGGGTGTTTTGCATTTCAAAGTAATTGCACTAACATTAAATTATATATAACTAGCATGGCACGAAAATGTCTAGCCACTTGAGACAAAATGCTTATTGTGAAGGGCTGGAAAGTAGAAAAATGCCCAGTGTAGGTTTAGAAAATTCACAAAAAATAGAAACTAAAAGTCCAGAAATTTCACATTTCTAGCATATTTCCTTCTGTGAAATGTTTCAGTACTAGAGTGGGGCGTCCCCATAAAACCCCATGTCGCTACAGATAGGGTTAAGATTCCATGATTATTTTAAAGAGAAAATCTGTAGGCTATATTTAGCCTAGGCCCTAGAGTTTGCAATCAAAATTACATTATCCTCCACTTGTTAGTCTTTCATGGGTTTGCACGTTGGCAAGTTCTGTATATTGTATAGGTGTATAAGTCGCAAATACTCTGCCTGTTATTTTAAACGGAGTTCATTGATCAACAGTACAACATATAGCTTTGAAAGTGTTTCATGATACTATAAAGCTGAAGGCAAATCATTTGTTTCAGTAAATTGGTTTCCTACTCTGACGTCAGCAATGAATCTCCAATTGCGCAATCACCAAGTACTCCAATCGCTTCAGGTATCGTACCGTCAAAACTCAAGTAGCTTGAACAGAAAAAGGTCAAGTAAAGTGTATTTGGAGGTAAAGGTATGACGTACAAGCAAACAAGAATGCAGTCAGGTGGCAATTGTTGTCTCCGACCTTCATTAAACTTGTAGCGGACGTCAAAGGAGCGATCTATAATTATTTGGTGATTTATTTTGGTCTCAAACTGTCAATTTGATTTCAGATTCTATTGACAACAACATGGCACGAGTTGGACAATTCGCTAAAAAGGTCGAGGGAAAGTCCCTGCAGGTGCAGGAATTGATTCAAGAGCTTGTTGAGGATGTAAATCGAACATCAATTGACCGAAAGAAGAACTCCAAAAATTTACTTTTTCTGCAACGGTAACTGAGGGAAACGTTTGCTCAGTGGATATTACAAATGAATATGACGTCATAAATTCAATTAGTGCAAAGTTGAATCAATCGTAATTGTAATCGAAAATGATCACTTGCACGTTTTCATGTAATTGTAAGTAGGCCTATAATTGTAATTGATACTTTTTGTTGTTGTGTAACTGTAGTTGTAGTATAATTGTACTATTTGTTGGAGAATTGATTTTTTTAACCATAGACAAATAAAATCTAACAACCAGACGGCATTTAAAATAATAACATGAAAATAAACTAAAAATTACAAACGTTTTCGGCCATACTCATTTTAACTTTTTTCAAGTAACCAACTGACTGATGTTTTTCATAAATTGAAATTATAGATCTAATCTACATACAAAAAAATCGAAAAAAGCGCATAAGAATGAAACGGCAAGGCAGAGGAGAGGATAAATCACATGACGCCTACTTGCCCAGGATAAAACACAAATCAATGACTCAAAATTACGTGAATACATTTAGCAGATAGGAGGCACCTGCGGCCAACAGCTGCCTATTGAGGCGAGGATTGCAATGTTTTATGAGAAAAGCCTCATGGATTTTAGTAGGCTATCAAATTCGGTGAAGCATTTACGTACAATTTTAAAAGACTCCATGGATGGTTTATTGTTTGAACAAGTTTGACAATCGAGTATCTATGATTTACTGGCACTTTTTCTGATGAAAGCAGATCTAAATGCTCCCTCACTCTTGTGGCCAAATATCGCGTGGACATACCAGTGTATGTATTGTACAGTCCGAATCGCGCGAACAAGTGAACTTGTACACAACATTTGAACACAGAAAGAAGGAAGTTTCAGATTTAAGATGAAAATAATAACCAACTTTAAATGTTTTATACACGGAAATAGCATCATAGTAATACTGTAGTTGAACTTCAATTTAATAAAATTAGACATATTCTTGACAAAACGTTTGGATTCTTTACCAATAAAAGAAACAATGAGAAAGTATTTTAATTCGCGTTCACACTCCTCCGTCTGAAAGTCAGTAGAACTTGAATCCAAAAACCCTCTCAGCACTTCATTAAAAATCCACGAGGGTTAGTTATTAGCATTAAAATAAGAACATAATCGATTGACTTCACTATTAAAACGATCAGAATTGGAGAAAATATCTCCTACTCGCTTTAGGAGGCACTTAATCAATCCAGACTTGTCGTTAGAGGCACAAAGCGTTGAAATTCAGAAGGAGGTTAGTACCCAAGTAGCAAAGATTGGCGTCTAGCCAGCTCCACGCTAGCGAAGTTATTGGCGACGCGCCAGCGATAATCGCCAGCCAGCCGCCACCGATCTGCTCATCGCATAGCCGGCGTAACGCTGGCGAAATTCGACAATAAAGTCGGCTGTGCGTAAGCGCCTCGATCGCGAAAGTCGCTCAAGTTAGTTAACGGCGCGCTGTCTGTACGCCAACGAATTTCGCTAAACTTACTGGCACGTTTTTGCGGCTGCGCGCGCTGTCGCTGGACTGACGAATGTCGCCCTGCTGAAGCCCTTTTTTTTTCGGCCACCAGCAGCAGCTGTTGTTTGCGAAATTATCAAAACAAAACACTAAAACTTTTTGAAGCATTTCGTGTATTAATTGTCTTTTTGTGGTTAAAGCGAGACGCAATTCAAGAATGTAAAACAACGAAAACAATGAAGATTTTTAATACACTGTCTTACCACAGCTCCATTTTCGTAACACAATGCTAAAAAATGTTTCAGTAATAATGAATGGCGGTTTTTCTGATCATTTGTAATACAAATAACAGAACAATTTACAAGTCCAAGCCATGTGAGAGCAAAGCTAAAGACTATAAACATGAGATTATTTGTAAAAGCCCAGCAGCTGTTAAGTGAATTTTGACAGTTTTCGCGAAACAATAATTTTTAAGCAAAAAATTCTATTAAAAAAAAACTTTCTTGGTTTTCCAAACTATAATGAGTTTGATTAAAATGTTCGCTTGCAAGATTTACCTTAGGCCTAGGGTAGGGGTGAGTAAAATTTACTCCCGGTTAGAAACCAATTGTGTACTACATACGACAGTATCATAATTATATAAGCATAATTATATGATAGGTATTGCAATACGTCAAAATCACAGTACTGGAAGAAAATACACAGCAACATCAAGAACACTACTATTGCTTCCACTGTACTCTATGATGTAATAAAGATTAATGTAATAAAGATTAATACACAATTATAGGAAAGAGCCACCTGAACGACGACCATAACGCATTTTCGTTTGCACATCTGTTATGGCTGTCATGCTGGCAACCTTCAAAGCCAGATAGCACAAAATTCAAACATCCACGTAGGATACATGCAGTAGCCTATACCAACAATCATGAGTGATTATTGCGTTCCGACATCCATTAGGTAAATATAAAAAAAAAATGGGAACAGGCAGGGCCGGATTTAGCTGATGGGGGGCCCGGGGCACTTTTAGATCGGGGGGCCCCCTGCAAAAAAATTTTTCGCGCCTACGACGCGGAAAACCACCTTTGCGTCTACAGTAACTTCAATCCAGCACTGCACAGCATTTTGCAGAAACTTCAAAGGCTGAAAAGAAGAAAAAATAACACAAAATCACATTTTTTCCACGTAGGGGGCCCTTCAAAAGTCGGGGGGCCCGGGGCACCTGCCCCCTCTGCCCCCCCCTAAATCCGGGCCTGGGAACAGGTCGTTTTGACGCCAAAGAGCTTTGGTTCGGGGTAATGTTAGGGATTAGGACTGGCGGCAAAACACCCCTCCGAAAACACGTTTGAATAACAACATTAAAGATATTAATTAAATGATTAATAACATTAAACTCGACTTCACCACAAGAATTAATATTAGTGCATAGACGGCAGTGGCACAACAGTGTTTGGCAATAGCTTGTCGGGATAAGATTTTCCCAAATACAACTACTGTACGAAGGAAGCAAACCGAATTAAGAGGCACGCAAAAATAATAATTCGCAGCAAGATGTTAAAAGAGAACACTAAAAGGTCAACAGACAATCAAAAAACAGATAGCGTTCATGTATCGTCCGAATTTTTATCTGCGCCGGAAGTTTTGTTTGCCCGGTTATTTTTTTTTTCATTTCTCTCACCAGCCGCCTTCAAATACCCCTTCACTGCAGATTTGAAAACTTTGTCCGTCGCCTTGGCTTGCCTTCGAATCACATCTGTAATAATACAATATGAGCTCTCTGTGAAAACAATTTCGCTCACAACAACAACTTAATTACACTACTAACTCATTATTAGGGATCGAACCGATGGCAAGTGTCCTTAACCTGCATGAAGACATAAGCGGGGTTCATTACAATTAAATGTACTGTATAAACCCCCCAATGACGTAGCAAGACGGGTAGTAATAAAACAAAATTGTAATTAGGGAACGTTCAAATATTACGTAACGCCTGCGACGGGGGGGGGGGGGGTATGTAAAGCGTTACGTTAGCGTCACATCGGTGGGGGAGAGGGTTTAATATAATTCATCAGTGATAATACTCAGCATTATTGAAATAGCTTTTGTGATAAGGTGCTGCTGAAACCAGTGTTTTATCCTGCAACAACAACCACGCATGTGATATTGGGAAGGCAGGGCTAAATAGTAGAAACTGATATATATTACAGGACGTTGTCACATTTTAACGTTTATATTACAGAAAAATATTCCATTCCTTGATAAATCTTCCAATTTGTCAATCCTCAGTTGATTTGATTTATATTTAACTTCCATTCATAAAAACAAAGAAGCCTGGCATTTTCCACCATCGTACTGTAGTATGCATGGTGTTAGCAATAGCATTGCAGCACTTATTACTGACGGTAGCTCGTAAAACTACTTAAATATACAATTATATAAATACAAACTTACCAAATAACACTTTTTTATTTTCAAATCAAGAAAGGCAGTTTTTTCGTTTTTTCCACTTCAATTAAACTGAGCGGCCAGATCGTCATTCATTAAAAGTCGCATAACTCTCCACACAGTTTCCGTACAATCATTTCCTCCAACCGTTGTTATTTTCCATCGCTGAATGAACATCCACACGTTACTCAATAGTCAGTTTAGAACTGAACAAGGTAACAAGCGAAGTCTAGATCGTGAACTCAAACCAAACAACCACACGTTCTGTATATTGGTTAATCGTTAGGTTATTCCTTAAAAATCATCATAAATTGGTTTAATAAACATGATTCTATTTTACAAACTAAAGTATTTCTGCACACAAAATGTATGTGGAAGCGTTTAGAGCAAAACAAACAAGTTTTAAAAATTGAAACTGAGCAGTTGAATAATTAAAAGCCCAGACAGCAAAATCTGTCATTTTTACATTGGTTCAATGTCCGCAGACGTCACATCAATGTAAAAATGACGGGTTTTGCTGTCTGGGAGGTTCTAATCTTTTTTGGGTAGCCTATGATTTACTGTAGTTATCACCTGCAAAGCGAAAACAAACATGTATCTAATATGACAACAGTTACTTTATAGGTGCAATAACAAATATTTTGTCAACACGTCATGTTAGAATTTAACTGATCGGTTGTTGCATGACATAAGGCTGGTGTAGCCATGTCGGAATATGATTGCATGTACCTATTCCGACATGGCCTACCACACATGTAGCTTGTGGCATAAAAGTGTATATCAAATGAGTACAGTGACTTACAATAGCTGCCAAAGCATCCGCATCTGCTTCTAACTTTTCTTCCAGATCAAAAAGAAAGCGTTTGTTAGCTTGCTTAAATCTTCATGTAATTAAGGTTAAAACACAATAAACTAGGACACAGTTCCCTCTTTCGACACTTTCTTACATGCTGTAGCAGAGTTGCCAGATTTTGAAAAAAAAAGTAGCCAAAAAAGTAGCAAATTTGCTCCCAAAGTAGCCCAATTTATAGCAGGGGGCGCGGGAACTATGTTTTCCAACTTCTGGGGGGCTTCGCCCCCCAGACCCCCGTGAGGCGTTCTAACACTGTCACACTTTTGGATGTCTCTGTTAGGCATGAACTGCTTAGCCTCAATTTTGTCATGTGTTGAGTTTTTTTCACTGAAGGACAAGGTGTACACTGTACAATCATCATTACACAAATTTAACAAACATACATTTTCATCAAGCCATTCATTCTTATTCCAATTATTACTACATTGATAAGTAAACTATGTAAAAACTGCATGCCAGTCAGTGGAAGAACCTGAAAAAAAATGTTAATTAATAACATACAAGCCGTCAAATGCTCTTGAATGTACAGCTAAAAAACACACATATGAAAAATCAGCTTAACAAACCCAGTGAAATTGCACAAATTACTCTGCTAAATAGCAACAGAGTTACCGGTACAGTAAGGCACGTTCACATCAGGCTCTATCGGGTACAGATTAGATTCTCACCACTTTTTCAGCACACTACTTTTCATCAATCAATCAATCAATCAATCATTTTATTTTTCGTCATTAACGCGTCCGGGAAGCAAGCATTTCAAGCACTTCTGCGTTCTGACTTCTACAGTAAGAGTAAACTGTAAAGACATAGAACGGAGATAACGTAACGCTAGAATGACTAGAAACTCACTCAACCATGTCCCTTGCTACGTCTTGGAAACATGAGAATGCGCTGTAAAATTTGTAAACTACAAATAAATTGTCAGTAGACTGCAAGCGAAACTTACTTTAGTAAGAAATTTCCGATGTAAAAAAGTCGCAATCTTGTTATATTGTCGCCAATCTAAATTTAAAAGTAGCCCAAAAAGTCGCAAGTCGCCAAGCTCAATTTTTTGTCGCAAATCACATATGGAAAGTAGCCCAATTTGCGATAAGTAGCCCAATCTGGCAACACAGTGCTGTAGGCGTAACCGGGTACAGCAAAATAAGTGCAAAGTAAGCTTTATTGTACAGCAGTCTACCCAATAACTGAGCAAGCGCAAAAGAGTGAAAAGACAATTAATCAGACAAACAGGCTCTTCAAATCAAATCAACCGCGTGTTTGAAATGGCACGTGACTTCAATCAAGCGCAACTAAACGGTATGATGACGAAATTTTTCTAATCAAGCGCGAAGCTCAACCAACACCATCTGACGAAACTCGACTGCGCGTTGCCAGCGGAAAGCGAGCGAAAATCGAAAGCGCGTCTCTCGCTCGAAAGTCGACGGCGCAGAGCTAGCAGAAAACGCTCACATTGGCGACATCGAAAATCGTTAGCTGTAGGACAGCGCCTGACTGGCGAATATCGTCATGACTTTAAAGAAAAAAAATCATGACGATATTCGCCAGTGAGGCGCTGTCCTACAGCTAACGATTTTCGATGTCGCCAATGTGAGCGCTCGCCGCCCTGATGACGCCAGCTGCACGCCGACTATTGCTACCTGGGTATTGGTTGGTTTTTGTAAAACACAAGTATTAAATTTGTAGCTATTAATTTTGATTTCGACATCGAGAAAGGAGATGATTTGATTGGCTTTTTCTCCTGTAACGATTAAATTTATGTTGTGATGTTGCAAGTTCACCCATTAAAAGTCAAGTTCCCGTTGCTTTTTTTTAGGTGATATTTCAACCACAAAGTTGCATTGTCATAACTTTTTAAGTATGCTAAAAACAATTTGGTGATTTTTTTCTTTTTTGATGCATTTTTTTTGTTTGCTTTTTAAAAGGACACCGGCCACATGGTCTAATGTAAATCTCGCGATACCTTAACAGAAGCAGGTGTTTGTTTAGGTAGAAATTTGTCAGATCTTTCTTGAAAGACGTTTCAAAATTATTGAATAAACATTAGATTCACGCTAGCCATCGGCGTAACTAGTGGGAGGGCGGTCTCCCCAGTGAGCAGTCCCTCCCTTCCCCTGTCGACAGCTTGTGGGCGGCGGAATTGTTACACGTAAACGAAAAAGAATAGAAAAAATATTTTTTGAAAACTTTGGCTCGAATTGTATATGCTGTCTCCAACTTCACGCGATCAGGGTGGAAAATCATGATCCTCCCCAGGAGGCACAAACCCTAGCTATACGCCACTGACAGTGACAACTCATCTTTTCAATCAGTTTGGTAATTAAATTTAAATTTCATTAAAATTAGCAAGCATCATGTAATGCAAATCAATACTGTTACTGTGTAATAACAATACTACGCTTGTGCTGGTAGCTCAGTAGGCCTATGCTTTTATTTGCTGTGATAAAGCACAAAGCAATTAATAAATATGTAAACCAATGTCACACCTTCTACACTTCCGCTGTACTTTCCCACTGCGGATTGCACAGCGCACTTGAGCCTTACAGGATATATTACCAGATGATTCCGCTCGTCATAACGGATTTCTGGTGAAACCTTTGATCTCACCGCAACAATTCTCTTCTTGAACCAATGGAAAGCTAGATAGTAATGATACATTCTGCGTGTAAAGTGCAGTGAATCCAGGTTTTCAAGCTCTTGCTCTTCGCTGATTCCACGGTACACTTGCCATGCGTTTTGCACTGACACATTGAATAACCACGAAAACAGTGGCCACCACCATTTTTTCATGCAGATACCGATTCGGAGTTTGGTGATGTTTTGATCAATGCGATCGACTCCGCCCATATACTTATTGTACATCTTTGCCTTTTAATAGATAAGGTTGGTAGATATCTTTCTCCTTTTTTCGCTTTGACTCCATCGCTGTGCCATACAAAGCGGAGCAACACCTATGCAGTTGGATGCAAGTGTCACTATACTGTTGTAGTGCCACCACACAAGCAAAATTCCTGATAAATTAGATGCATACGAATATGGACCACGTGGCATTTTCTTCAACTCACTTTGATCGGTCAGTGTTGTTTTGCCAATACGTTTACTCCGAATGATTCCTGTTCCACGAATATTTTTTCAGACAAGTAGTCAAGCAATGGCATCAGACCACTGACGTGAGCTTGCACGTTACGGCGTATTGAAGCGAAGGCGGCGCAGAGGTAGTCTAGAGTCTTAAACTTTTTCTTTATTGACAACAGAAAAGCTGAAACCAGCCAAAAAAATTGGCCATGTTGCCGGTGTCCTTTTAAAAGGCAACAATAAATATAAAGCAAAATAAACAAACAAAAGAAGAAAAACCTTAAACAAATTAGAGTGTAGTCGGAAGCACAACATTATAGAGTGTCAAACTATGAACAGACATAATTCATATCTATTACTAATAGGCAATAAAACTTGCATGTTCACTTCACCCGACTCTTCTCACTTTTCAACAATCTTCAAACTTTTACAAAATCCAGAAAAAGTACACTGTTCTCAAATATTCATCAGCACCTTCCAAAACAGACCCTAAACAACTACTAGATGTCCAAAATGATTCAATCAAAATAGGATGATGCAATACTGAGTCATTCAAAACGGCATTCTTTTAAAAGTACACCGCCGGTAAATAGTAACCCCCGTTAGCTCAATGGTTACGTGCCCGGCTGAAGATCACGCGGCGCAAGTTCGATTCTCGGGGTGTGCGTTTGCGCAACGCACTTTCAGGACTGCTCTCCATTCAGCGGCACCTAGTGAATGGAATAATTCCCTGACAACAACACTTCAACAAACGGCCGTAAATGGGCTAAGTATGTTAGGAAACTGCGTACAAGAATTCTCATTATCGAATATAGCAAAATGTTGTCAACGTAACGTACTGTAAGTACAATTTTGGATGACAATTCACATCAGTTTCAGGAAAGATTTTTTCTCTACTTGTGCCAAAAATAAATTGACTAGGGTTGACCCAGAGGCGAGACCATTGCCACACCATCAACTTGTATATATATTTTTCCTTTGTATCGAAACATATCTTCGGTGGCCATGTGCAACAGTTTTATAAAAAAATATTTTTTGATTGGTGGATGGTTGGGCTAGTCTTGCGAAAAAATACAATTGGTGACAATGTCAATTGTTTCATTTAAAGGAACATTGGTGAACAATGATTTTACATCGAAACTCATCATTGATTGATTCCTACCACATTGAAAATTATTGAGTTTTACTAAAAAATCGTTAGTAGAATTGAACATGTAATTATTTGGCATATATGGTTTGATAATAGAGTCCAAAAATTTTGCCAAACGGTATTCAGGGGTAAAAACCGTAGATACCACAGAACGAGCGGGATCATCGTTTCTGTGAACTTTGACCGTAAAGCCTATCCTGGCTGCTCACAGAAGGAATTAATTTCCGCGTTAGGTCTTCATCTAATTTTTTGACTTAGCCCACTTTCTCACCTAATATGCAACGGATTTTTCTTTAAAACTAATGGGAGGAACTTTGGTATTGACGTTGATTTCTTTATATTCTGTTTTATCATGTACAATAAGGTCCAATTCGGAGAAATCATCGGAAGAGTCGAGAATCGCTGTGTCCTTTTCCTATCAAGAACTTGCAGATTTTAATGTCCTTGTTCCAAGACAGAGATTTGAGTGCTTTGTGAATGGCCCGATTTCTTTTGGACGAGCATATATGTTTGCAGCTGCTCATGAAACGTTTCACGATAAATTTGATTTCGTCTTTAGTTTCAGAATGTATTGAAATATTCTCATTGCGTTAGTTTGTTTTGTATGTCCATAATTAATTGTGCAGTTAGGGATTTTGACTCTTTGCCTTGTCCACAAGTTGGTAAGCTTTCGCTGGTGCGTCTTGATGGTTTCAGTCGATAATCTTTTGAACTGTTGTGTGAGCAGACAAATTAAACATTTTTTTTTCACTGAAAGTGAGAATATTCAACATTTGTCTTTTGTGTTCCTCATACTTTCGCTCTGCGATGCTAAGCTCTCTTCGCGTTTCTTTCAACTTTCTTTTTAATAAAATTTGAAATATTTCTTGAGGATTCTTCCATATGCTAAGATTCGGTGTCTTGACTAGTAAAAAACTTTGCCTCGATAGGCAATAGGCAATCATCGCCTCAACAGGCAGTTGTTTGCCGCAGGCGCCTCCTATCTGCTAAATGTCTTCACGTAATTTTGAGTCATTGATTTGTGTTTTTCTTAGGCAATTAAGTGTCATGTGATTTATCCTCTCATCTGCCTTACCGATTTATTCTTATGCGTTTCTTTTTTTGATTTTTTGAATGTAGATTAGATCTGTAATTTCAATTTATGAAGAACATCAGTCAGTTGGTTATTTAAAAAGGGCTAACATGAGCATGGCCGAAAACGTTGGCAATTTTTAGTTTATTTTCATGATATTATTTTAAATGCCGTCTGGTTGTAAGATTTTATTTGTCTATGGTATGATTGTAATATAAAAAGTTCAGAATAATGTAATTGAAATTGTACCGTAACGTAATAGAACTGTAAACAATGTAACTTACCCAAATCTGGCATTGTGTGAGTCCTCCCAAGAGCCAATGACATGGAAAATGAAGCAAACTTACTGTTTCAGAGAACTCGTCGCCGAAGTTAAAGTGTTTAGAAAAGAACATGAGAGTGAACGAAAGAAAGAACTGAAAACTTTACAAGAAATTGTAGCAAAGAGAATTCATGATTTGCAGGTGACAATTGAAGTGACGTCATAATTGTGTTTCATAGGTTTTCAAACTTAAAAGCTGCCATTGTGTCGCTGTTTGTTTGTCTTAAACCAAATTTATTGTTCATCTGAAACGCAAGGTTCTTTATTGCAAGGGGTTTGGAAACCAACTGAAGCCGAACATCTATTGCTCGTTGAGAATCTTTTGAGCGACTTGAAACTCTTTTGATGGAATGTCGTGGCTCCCATTGTACTGACAGCTTTAACGCCAAACATCTATTGAATTCTGAATGGACCATACAAGCTCATCATTGTAGGCGGTGATGCTGAACAACCATAACCATTGTGGGCGGTGTTGCTGAACCACCATCATCATTGTGGCGATGATGCTGAACCATCATCATCATCATTGTAGCCGGTGATGCTGAACAACCATCATCATTGTGGGCGGTGATGTTGAACCACCATCATCATTGTTGGTGGTGCTGAACCACCATCATCATTGTGGGCTGTGATGCTTAACCACCATCATCATTGTTGACGGTTATGCTGAGCCATCATCATCATTGTGGGCGGTGATGCTGAACTACCATCATCATTGTGGGCGGTGATTCTGAACCATCATCATCATTGTGGGCGGTGATGCTGAACAACCATCATCATTGTGGGCAGTGAGGCTTAACCACCATCATCATTGTGAGCGGTGATGCTGAATCACCATCATCATTGTGAGCGATGATGCTGAACTACCATCATCATTGTGGGCAGTGATGCTGAATCACCATCATCATTGTGGGCAGTGATGCTGAAGCACCATCATCATTGTGGGCGGTGATGCTGAACCATCATCATCATTGTAGGCGGTGATGCTGAACAACCATCATCATTGTGGGCGGTGATGTTGAACCACCATCATCATTGTTGGTGGTGCTGAACCACCATCATCATTGTGGGCTGTGATGCTTAACCACCATCATCATTGTTGACGGTTATGCTGAGCCATCATCATCATTGTGGGCGGTGATGCTGAACTACCATCATCATTGTGGGCGGTGATTCTGAACCATCATCATCATTGTGGGCGGTGATGCTGAACAACCATCATCATTGTGGGCAGTGAGGCTTAACCACCATCATCATTGTGAGCGGTGATGCTGAATCACCATCATCATTGTGAGCGATGATGCTGAACTACAATCATCATTGTGGGCAGTGATGCTGAATCACCATCATCATTGTGGGCAGTGATGCTGAACCACCATCATCATTGTGGGTGGTGATGCTGAACCATCATCATCATTGTAGGCGGTGATGCTGAACAACCATCATCATTGTGGGCGGTGATGTTGAACCACCATCATCATTGTTGGTGGTGCTGAACCACCATCATCATTGTGGGCTGTGATGCTTAACCACCATCATCATTGTTGACGGTTATGCTGAGCCATCATCATTATTGTGGGCGGTGATGCTGAACTACCATCATCATTGTGGGCGGTGATTCTGAACCATCATCATCATTGTGGGCGGTGATGCTGAACAACCATCATCATTGTGGGCAGTGAGGCTTAACCACCATCATCATTGTGAGCGGTGATGCTGAATCACCATCATCATTGTGGGCGGTGATGCTGAAACACCATCATCATTGTGGGCAGTGATGCTGAATCACCATCATCATTGTGGGCAGTGATGCTGAACCACCATCATCATTGTGGGCGGTGATGCTGAACCATCATCATCATTGTGGGCGGTGATACTGAACCAACATCATCATCATTGTGGGTGGTGATGCTGAACCACCCTTATCATTGCGGGTGGTGATGTTGAACCACAGTCATCATTGTTGGCGGTGATGCTGAACCATCATCATTGTGGGCGGTGATGTTGAACCACCATCATCATTGTGGGCAGTGATGCTTAATCACCATCATCATTGTGGGCGGTGATGCTTAACCACCATCATCATTGTGGGCGATAGTTGATTCGAAGCATTTGCTTTTTATCACATTTTCAAATACAATGGCACGACTTCAATGGCGTTTTAGGTGGCAGCTTATATTTCCCTTGAAATAATTAACAAACATAAACATCCTTGCACTGTTATATAAGTAACATACTCACAACTTCAAAAAACAAATTGATGAAAGATTCAGATGAACCTCGTCTTTTTGGTGAATGCGAAAGAGCAGAAAATCTTGTAGGCTACTTCAAACCGTCAATCATGATTTAGAATCCAGCAGACTGCGAGTCAGCGCGAAGGTTGATCTGTGAGTTGGCGATCGGTCGTCCATTCGGATGTACTCTTCATTACTACGCGATTTGCTTCTTCATGGCGCTCGGAACTAATCGGACATTGACCCTTGATCTTGCTCATTCTAAGAAGAACTACGTCAAAATGGATGACGTGCTCAAACCAATGAGTCCGACGTGCCCTCAAGTGGACACTTCAAACGCACCTGAATGGAAAGGTGCAACAATGTAGTTAGTCACAACTATGAAATTCATAATTTGATTGCTAAATATTACAATCTTGCAGTAAAAGTTTCCAAAACTCGATTAAATTCGGGTTAGGGTTCATTGGGTTACTAAAACACAGTGACGTTCGGTGGCTTAAACCATTGGGAAAGCAACTTGGAAATGTGCTGCAGCAAGGTAGTAGGCACGAGGGGCGTAACCGTCGGGTGAAGCCCGAAGGCGTGTTGCCGAAGGCAACACTTCCAGCGGGGGGTCTGGGGGCCCTCCCCCAGAAAATTTTGAAAAACGCTTCCAATTTGGTGCGCTCTGAGAGCATTTCCAAAACAAAATCTTCGGACTTTCCCAGTCCGAGGATAAAGATTCAATCAATCAAACTGGGACTAGTCTAGAATGTTGGCTGCTTTTTTAGACTGAGCACAAAAACTTATTGTCAATGTCATCTGTAAGCATTTACGACATGCATTGGACTGGTGCACTAGTAAAGAGCAAATAATTAGCCTATAAATTAAGCTAGTCCATTCTTGAAGAACACAAGTATGTTTGCTCTGAACTTGTGATGTCAGTCTATTGACCCAAAGAATATAAAACACACTTGTGCTGTTTCAGTACTGGTCGGTTAATGTACCCTTTGGAATTGCATGTTTTATTGTAGAATCTATGTTTTTTTTCGGTAAGAGAACCAGCTTTATTTTCAGCGTACTCAGTAGCCTATAGTTACAAGCCCGAAAATCACTCATGCGTAGAGGCTGTATTCCTTTCGCCTGAAACCAAAAGCAGCCGCTATGAGATACGCATTGACGTCACTGGGAAAGCAACTTTAACCATAACACCAGATAACACATCTGATTGGCTAAGCAGCTGGTGTCGTTTTGCAAAACGATTGAGGATTGGATAAAACGAAGGCGTTTTTCAATGTAGGGTAAGCAATTTTGAAAGTTGATTTCCCTGGAGCTTCAGTGATGGTTTCTGACAAAAACGTTTGCGTTAATTGGCATTTATATGCAAGACATGCGGTTTGGTGAGGACTTAGACTACTCACAAGCGTTACGAGTAATTCTAGTCACGAACACTGTAATTTTCAAGTTAAAATAGACTTGATAAAAATAATAGGAAGTTAAACCTAGAATTCAGTCATTATATTTTGCATAGTTTTCGCTCAGGTAAGCACTGCTTTCCTTGCTTTCCCTCACCGATCGTCACTGCTAAAACACTGTGTTCATTTCCACACGCCATATTCCGTAACACAATTATTGCGTCAAAATGATTATTTACCAACTATTTACGCTCCAGGAGAAAAGACAAACAACCCCACTCCTGATGACGTCAGAGTTGTGAAGGTGATCATCAGAGGCGCTTTCAAACCCTCTACTTTGTTTGCCCCATTCACTGTTCCTTCAGGAATTCTTGGTAAAAGCAAATAGTTTGTGGGGATTTTAAGCTTGTGGCATTGAGTTGAACGCGTGACCTTGCGAACGAAGAAGTTGCAAGATCAAGCGGCGCTGGTTCGACTCTCGGTGTGTGCACTTGAACAACGCATTCTCATGACTGCTCTCCATTCAGCGGCACCTAGTGTATGGAATAACTTCCTGGCAACAACACTTCAACAAACAGAAAGTCCTCTCTGTCAATCTCGGTAACCGGCCTTGCGCCAAAAGCTACTGCAAGTATACGAAACTACCAGAAATAACCTATCAGGGATTTGTTAGTCCGAGGATAAAGATTGAAAACCAAACAACCAAAAGCCGCGCTTAACCCTATGCGACACGGGGCTTTATGAGTACGCCCCCCACTAATACTAAAATATTTCACAGAAGGAAATATGCTAGAAATGTGAAATTTCTTGACTTTTAGTTGTTGTTCTTTGCGAATTTTCTAAACCTATACTGGGCATTTTTCTACCTTCCTGCCCTTCACAATAAGCATTTTGTCTCAGGTGAGTAGACATTTTCCTGCAATGTTAGATACTGTATATATAATTTAATGTAAGTGCAATATAAATGTTAGTGCAATTACTTTGAAATGTAAAAATGCCTAAAATGCCTTATATTTATGAGCAAAAGTAATTTTTTTGTTTAGCTTAGCATCAGGCCTACTTTATTTTATAATTCAAAAATTTTCATTTTGAAACTATTTTTGGGAAAGTAGAATAAAAACCGACTTTCTGACGTCTTTTCATCTCAAACACTTTATTCCAATAAAGTTGTTGGGTAAAAATGTAATTTCTACACGCACAATACACATGGCTATTATCTTGCAAAATATTTTGGCTCTGTGATTTTCATACCTCCGGTTATTAGCGATTAATTAGTACGGGGCTAAGATAGCCCGTGACGTGCTTTCGCGTAGGAAAACAGCTCGTTTTAAGATAGGGTTAAGCAGCGCATTTAAGGACTGCTCTCCATTTAGCGGCACCTACTAGACAGATTAATTCCCCGGCAACAACATTTCGACAATCGGAAAACTTCACTCTGCCAATCTCGGTAACTGGCCCAGTGGTTGCAAGAGTAGGCGCTAATTGCTTTCCTACAATCCCTCTTCCTGCCTCAACCATACTTGCAATCGTTTCTTGTATTTTTTACTTATTGAGTCTGAAGTGATTTGATGAGTAGGGATAAAAAGCTGAATTTTTGTACACACTTGTAATTCTTAATAACGATTACACTTAAATCCGAGTTTCAAACATAGCGCAGAGTTGGCCTGGCATATCTCTAGCTTGCTTTACCGATACTGAAACCCAACACAAAAGGCAAATGATCTCCAGAAACAACGGCTCCCAGTACGTGGCAAAGCGACAATCAGAGATGAAATGTCTTGGTTGTCAGGCAAGCCACGTCACGTAGAACACAGAAACAACACAAATTCAACGTTTACAAAATTCATCACAATTTCACAATCAAGAGGGCAATTGACCCGCCGGAACAGCCAGACAACCACTTTATTTGGTTCAGATCTTTACCAGATCGTGTAGCCTACGGATCTAACCAGACCTCTACCAGATCTGCACCAGATAAAGTGGCAGGAAGACCTGCGCCTGTGGTCTAAACCCTCTACAAGTAAAACTTCACTTTGCCAATCTCAGTAACCGGTCCGTTGTCAAGATCCTCTACAATAGGGTGGAGTGAAAATAACTTTTTCGCGAAATTCAAAAACATAGCCCCCTAAAAAGTTGCTTTTGTTCATGAAAAACGCATTTGTGAAAAAAAATATAAACAAAATAATGTCTTGATGAAGCTCAACCCACAAATCAAAGATGGCCGCCAACTTTGCTTGAAACTACAGTAAATTCACAATAACTTTGCCAATACTTGCACAATTTTCATCATATTTCAACAAGCTTTCCTCGTTCATGTCAAAAAACACTAGAAATACAAATGATGACAGCGTGAGCAAATTATGACGTCACCATTCCAATATGGCCGCCAAAGTATGTTTTTTTGCATATTTGCCATTTTTACTATTTCTTCTTTCATTTTCTTGTAGTTATATAGGCTACGTTCTCTTCTTTAATAGGTATGATTGCGTATTGCAGACCTGTTCAAAAGTGTTCATCTTATACCAGAAATACTTGTGGCACAAGGCATCAATCCCCATTGTGACGTATCTTAGGATGGAACAAATGATGGAGTCAATCTACAAGGAATACAGGCTTATTCTGAAGAACTATAAGCGAGATAAAGACAAAGATAGTTACAAAGAAAGACTTTGCAAGTTCAAAAAGAAAGCTGACCATATATTTGACGTTTCGGCTTGCAAGTGTGCTAACTTGTATAACTGCAAGTATGAGAAAGACTGCAAATTGCCTAATGTCGAAAAGGAATTTCTGATAGATCAAAGAAATGCTAGGCAAATGATTATATTGGTAGTATTTGTCGTGGTCGTCGTCGTCTGAGCTTCTGGGGCCTAGGGTCTATCCTTTTACCACCCCAGATTCACGATGTCCCCGGACTACACGAAAAAAGAAACAAAAGGAGAACATTGCTAAAGCATTGTGAAATGACCCCAAGAAGTTGTGCAACGCAATCGTTTGCATCATCTCAGGTTTATCATAGTGACAGTAACAGTGACACAGAATGTCCTAACAATAGTGGTACAGATATAGATGCTTCCTGTCCAAAGAAGCGAAAGTTCTTCCCCAAATCTTTGCAAACAATCGCAACCATTTGTGACAGATATGGAATCTCAGATAGGGCAGCAGCAGCCATAGCGAGTTCTGTTATTGCTGATGTTCAAGGCGCCAACTCCTTGGTGATCGACAGAAGCAAAGTTCGCAGGGAAAGGATGAAGAAACGCACAGCTTTGTCAGGTGAAGCCAGTACAAAGATTACAGGTTTATATTTTGATGGCCGAAAAGATAAGACAATGTTTAATTCAAAAGAGATTGATGGCAAATTTCACCGTAAAATAATATCAGAGAAACACATAACAATTGTAGCAGAACCAGAATCATCTTACTTCGGGCATGTTTGTGCAAGTATCGGGACAGCGGCTGAGATACCTTCAAAGTTGTTAGATTATTTAGAAAAAAAGGGGGTAGATACAAATGAACTCAATGTAATTAGTACCGATGGAACAGTCGTCACTACTTGTGTAAAGAAGGAATTCATTCGATTAATTGAAGAGTCACTAGGTAGACCATTACAATGGTGTATCTGCCTGTTGCATGCAAATGAGATTCCTCTAAGGTATCTTTTTCAGAAGATAGATGGTCCGACTACTGACCACCATCGATTTGCAGGACCAATCGGCAAAGCCGTTCATACCTGTGACCGTCAACCACTAGTAAATTTTGACAAAATACCTTGTGATTTAGAGCACATACTGCAACCCAAAGACGTAAGCACCGATCAGAATATCAGTTTGAAATCTGACTGGCTATTAGCAAAGGTTGTTGCTCCTTGGACCTTTCACTCAAATGCCCTGGTACAATTAATCAAGCAAGATGGCTGACTTTAGCAAATCGCATGTTGCGGTTGTACATTTCAACTGAAGCACCGTCCATAGAATTGAAGACTGTTGTCACCTTTGTTTTGGAAGTGTATGCACCGATGTGGTTCTCCATTAAAAAGGCATCTTTTTGTACAGATAGAGCAAAACATGTCTACAACATGGTAGACAAGGCCAGATATCTTGAGGATGAGCTTAAGGAAGTTGTTATGAATGCTATCCAGAGAAATGCCATTCTTGCGCACCCTGAAAACGTTCTGCAGGCAATGTTGGCAGACGACAACATCAGTATCAGAGAACTGGCTCTCAGGCGAATACTAAAGTCCAGAGAACGCAAGAGCAGTAGTACAGTGCGAGTTTTTAGAGTGCCAACCTTGAACCTTCACGCTAGGAATTGTATAAAAATAATTGACTGGCAGACCGAAGATATCACTGAACCTTCCCACACCAAGAACATTAGCAATGAAGATTTGATTAATATGATCAAAACAAATCCATTCACGATGAATCCTCTCACAGTTGAAAGTTTCCCCGGTCATAACCAGGCTGTGGAACGCCATGTTAAGCTTGTGACAGAGGCTTCAGGCTCCGTTTGTGGAGAAGATAACAGAGATAATTTCATCAGGGCTCGATTAGAGAGCAGGCGCAAAATGCCAAAGTTTGACAGCAAGACTGATTTCAAAGTTTAGAATTTCAGTAAAGGTTACACTGAACAGGTCATTCTGGGGTGAAATTGATATCCCTTTGACTTCCCAGAATGCCCTTGGGCAACAAACGTATTCCATCCCCGGTTTGTCCCCTAAAAGGTTCACATGTAGGACTGCCTCCACATGGCGTGAACTGGAAACGTTAATTCAACGGGCTTAACGGCTAAACGACCTATCCTACGCTGTTGCAATTATTGAAGGTACTTTTAATTTCCAAATGAATACTATACTAAATAAAGCTTCCATCTGTATTTACTATTATCAAGAGGAACAATCGTACCCACGACAGAAGAAAGCGTAGGCTAACCATATAACTGTCAAATGTTGGAGCAAATCGAAAAAAAAGTGTGTAACATGGATAGGAAATGTGAAAAACTGAATTTGGCGGACATATTGGATTTGGTGACGTCATAATTTGCTCACGCTGTCATCATATGTATTTCTAGTGTTTTATGACATGAACGAGGAAAGCTTTTTGAAATATGATGAAAATTGGACAAGTATTGGCAAAGTTATGGTGAATTTACTGTAGTTTCAAGCAAAGATGGCGGCCATCTTTGATTTGTGGACTGAGCTTCACCAAGACATTACTTTTTTTATTTTATTTTTAACAAATGTGTTTTTCATGAACAAAAGCAACTTTTTAGGGGGCTATGTTTTTGAATTTCGCGAAAAAGTTATTTTCACTCCACCCTACTCTACAAGTATGTGAAACTACCAGGAATAACCTATCAGGGCTTTGTCAGTCCGAGGATAAAGTTTCAAAAACAAAAAACATTTACGTTGGAAGCCTGGTTGACACCTCTTAAAATGAACACACCTTTCTTAAAGTACCAAGCCTAATATGTGTTGACTAAACACATGTTTAGTCAACACGTTTCGGATGTTATTCCGTTACCCATGTCAGTGTTACAGACGGACTGATCATACTAAAGTGAAGTTTGTGCAGTTCAGTCTTTCATTTATCCGAAAACACCTCACAAAGATTTTGTCAAAAATAGCGGGCAACTTTATTTCGCTTCATTTCCTTTTAACAATAAGTTGCATTTTCAGAACGATTGAGCGGTTGCCATGACGACCCAAATGTTTGGTGGATCGGCCAGATCATGAAACATTTGATGCGATTCAAACCCGGAGTGTTAAAAATGGTCGGCGAAACAAAACGGACGATTGAGTTCCTGCACCCTATTGTGGGGTGCGTACATTGTGTGACCTCCTGCTACGTCATAATCATGTGATAACTACGTCATTGATAATGAATCTCCTACAAGTCAGCAGATTTCAACTGAGCAAATGACAGTTGAGCAAGTGACAACTGAGCAGCAGGCCGAAACTTGGCATGTCAGAAGTCAGCAAATTCAGTTTAGCAAGAGATTACCAAATAAGTAGGATGCTCGATGAAAAGCTTATTTGCTGACTTGGACAGTAGGTGGCTGAAATGTACATGCTGCGTTATCGCATGCCTCGTGGTCTGACGTCCGTTGAAAACACAGTTTGTGACGTTGCAGAGTGCACGTACGTCGGACGGAAAAAGTACGACTCAAAGAAGCGAAGTACCACGGCGTGGATGAATACATGCGCCACGTCGGTGAATGGTTCGACCGACACGACATGATGACGAATACCATGGCAACCAGACGGGTTTTCGTAGCAACCGATGAGCCTCACGTGATCGACGAGTTTAAAAAGTAAGAATACTAAAGGAAACACAATTTCCTCTTCTGCGAGTCCCTCGAGACCGCGAGGCGGAACCGCCGTTACCTCGGTTTGAGTGAAAGTTTGATTCCTTTCAGATACAAGAACTACACGATAATTCACGATCCTCGCGCCGCTAATCGGACAATGCGGTTCCGCTTTACCAACAGCGGGTTGATCGACATCATCAGTGACGTCATCCTCTTGTCCCAATGCGACTTCTTTGTCGGAACGTATTCATCGAATGTAAGAGCGCTGTATGATGTGGCACGTCTTTTTTTGTGTAGAATGTTCAGGCAAACATCTGGCAATCTCTTCTTTTATAGCAGAAGTAGGCTACATGACAAATAGGCTAAGTGTGGTAACAATGAAAAATTCTTAGATTCCTGCTACAGAAAAGAAATATAATTTGAAAGTGTAAAATGCAAAAGTGTGTGCTCAGAGTAAAGTGGTGCCAGATGTGCTTCAATTTTCCAGAAGAAATACTATGCTTGTTCAATCAATCACCTATGTTGTTTGCTAAATCTGTTCAAAATATTCCCTCAAACATAATTTAGGCTACTTTGTGTCAGTTTATTTCGTTAGACGCAAAATATGTTAGATTTGTCTTTTAATAAAAATCATGGTTTTATGGCCTAATTCTGCTGCTTTTATCATGTTTGCTTTATTGCATTCAAAAACCTAATTTATGCAGACCGTGATGGTGAGTAGATGTTCACCCCTGCTCTAGCTCATCAAACAAGTAAACACAGGACAGCGACAATAAGTACTCTGCTTCTATATATGCGCCAACCTGACAGGTCTATAACCAGCGGTCGATGATTAACTTGGCATTCCTCGCAGGTGGGAAGGATTGTGTATGCGCTGATGCAAGCCGACGCAGACCGAACCTACGATGCTGCTTCTGTTGACAGTATGTATCACTTCATCGGAGGACACAGCCAAGTGTTCGAAGCTATACAAGAACATGATCCGCTAGATGGAGAAATAGCAATGAGTGTAGGTGATAGAATTACATCACCCGGCTACCATAATTTTTCCTGGGCTTCTAGAATTGGTCGAAATGAAAGAACGGGGAAGAAAGGAAGTTTCCCCGCACATAAGGTCAAAAAGATTCTAATCCCTGCTGAGTACCCTGGAATACCGTAACCCTCCGATGTGGAGCAGAGCCCCAGGTCAGGAATTTTCACTGTGTATAAAGACGCTCAACACCACACTCATCCATGGCTCGGCTACTGGTCAGAAAAAATAACTGCAGGTTTTTTGTGACCTCACAATCACGTTACTCCTTCAGGGTTCCAACAAGAAAGTCAAATCAATTTATTTATGTTGTTTATTTTGTTTTATTTTATTATTTTGTTTCAATAGCGCCACATATAAACAGACAAGCAGAGTATATGAAAAGTAAAAACAATGCATTGTAAGTTACAGCTGCAGGTGTATCTATAACTACTAAGTAGTTATAGATATCCCTGCACAGCTTTTTGTCAAAACATGATCTTGGTCCAGGTTCTATCCTTGTTTGCGAGGGCGTTCCCGGAAAACAGCTTTCTTAGGGGGTTTCTCTGTCTGGCGGTTCCAATGAATTCTCCCGTTTAACCTTGCTCTGTTTAAGTTGGGTATCTATGCCAGCGGCCCCATGAGTGTCTTGGGATCTCCCAGGCGGATTGACAATGACAGCGTCCCACCTCTGGACCTTTTCTATTTCGGTAGGGATGTGATCGGTGACTCCGAGACAACTGGCCGTAGGGCGTCGTGGCTCATGCTGAGACCCTTGGTCCGATCCACATTGTGAAAACAGCTCAAGTTTACTTTGCCTTGCTCTCAGTTCGGCTGCCTTGATCTGCATTTCATTTTCGGCTTCTTCAGTTTTGGCTTTATTTACCTGCTTCTGTCTTTCCCACTACAATTTCTCCATTTCGAGCCTGATATCAATTACTTCTTCTTCTTTGGAACGGCGGCAACGACCCCTGGAGACACTGGGTGTTGTTTAGCTATTGACATGACCGTAACTGCTAGAGATTTGCTTTTGTTTGGCTAGAGATACGCTAGAGATTTGCTTTTGTTTCACTAGAGATACGGTAGAGATTGCTTTTGTTTCAAAGCCTGTTTTAACTCTTCAACTTCTGTTCTGACCTGTTCTCTAGCTTCAGATATCATAGTGCTATCCTTCAGTTTATTCGCCAGTTTTAACAGTTCTCCAAAGTCGCCCTCTACCTCCGCCATACCAACCAAGGCCCGCTCTAACAACACTTCATCCTGTACCATGGAGAGACCTCTCCTTAATTCTCCAACCCCCGCAACACCTCTCTTTTTTATGTCTGGCGTCCCTGAGCACAGCTTTTGCAGTGTAATCAGCATGGGCAAGGCTGCCATGAACCCCCTGAGGATACACCTGCCCAACGCCTGGGTGGTCCGAAGTACCATCCCCATACGCAGCGTCCCCTGTTCCACTGCCAGTGGGTAACGTACAAGACACCGGATGGCCACCATCACCTTCCATTTATCAAATTTAAGAATTTACACTTTAGCCTACACACAGTAATAGCGACACACGTAACGTAATGGACAGCGTAAACAACACTAATTAAGAACTTACCGCTCTCCGAGTTATAATCTTGACAAACAATACAGTACTTTACACAAGTTATTATACACAGTTAGGCTACAGTAGGGTTTCAGTTTACAACACAATTAAAGTTTATTGAAGTCCTTTCGTTGGAGGGATGTGCTGACCACCCCTTGATTGAAGTTTAACCGTATCTGTTACTGGCGTAGACCTTATGGTCTCGCCCTCTGCTAATTCAGCAATTTCACATAGAAGCAGTGACGCTAAAAACCTGAGATTTCTTGACTTTTACTTTTTTTTCTTGCCCCAAATTTTAATCCCGATTATGTTGGTATCGGATAATTGTGAAGTTCACAATAAACCTTTTGTCACAGCCAGTTATGAAATGCAAGAGATTTGCCGATATTCAATAGCTTGATTGACAGTTTACTATTAGCGTGCGGTTTCATTTTGTGTTTGTCATTCAAACTGGGACAGCGCTAAAATTCCATTCTTCATGGGGAGTCGGTCTCTGACCAACGACGCGATATTTTGGTCTTGCCTCCATGGCTTGGCACAAGAGAATGCGCATCATTTTCTCTTGTTACATTTCTTCAACGTGTGGTGATAGAAGTATAAAGTATTTTGAACTTTTATAAACGCCGTAGAGAATGACTCAACTCAACCCATAATACATTCACGCTGTTATTGTTACGACATCACATTTGTTCCAGTGTTACGTCAGTTTTACATTAGCCTACTATGGTAATATATAATTCTTACAACGATTAGAGATAAAACTTCGTCTTGTATCTGGCTGGAACAGTTTGTTTTTGTCCCGACAATCGAACATCTACCAACGTGGAATCAACATAAACGGAAGATTTAGTATAGATGATCTGACCATTACAGTTGGCCTATATATTTCTTTCAAAATTTTGTGCCACTTTAATTTCACTGTTAGAATCCAGTTAGAACATCAGGTTTACAGTGTTTTGTTTGAAAATTTATAATCTGTTATATTTGAGGATAGAATAATATGCATGCAGAGTAATGTACACCAGAAATTATGTAGATTGTTTGATAAAAAATTATTTACCATTATAATACATTTTGCTTTATTTGTTTGTTTCATGCATTTTAAATTTAAATATAAATGTGCTTTCAACTCTAACCAATAAATTTTTTTTACATAATTATGCTAGCTGAAGATGCTATTACTATGGCGAAATCGATTCTTTGAATACATTATGCTTAGAAATTTGATTGTTGTGGAAATGCCAGCATTTAGAACTACAATGAGATAAATGCATATTAGCAGCACTTAGTCATAGCAATATTGAATGTTCCAGGTGGACAAAACTAGATACCTTGTAATGGCTTCAAATTCGAATGAAACTTATAACGCTATTCAAGCTGCAAATATACTTGCAAACATAGAGGACGAAAATGAAGTAGACTTTTCCGACAGTGACGAGGATTTGCCGTTGTGTGATGGCGAAAACGATCCTATAACGTCGGGGGAAAGCAGTGATGAGGAGGTAATTATTGCAAGACCGAGGCAATCGCAGCAGCGGAGGCATCATGTCGTCAATTCGGTGGATAATGCGCTAGACGAAGACAATTTTCAACCATGTCCTGATCAAGAGGAAGAGCGAATTTCGGTTGTAATTGATAAGAGAACTAAAGAAAGTGTGGTGTGGACAACTAATCGTCCTACAAGAATAGGGAGACAAAGTTCAGCTAATGTTATTCATAACACTCCTGGAGTCAATCTTCCGTATAGAAACGCTATGACATCATTCGCGGCCTGGCGCAATTTTTTCACTGTCGAAATAATTTACATTATAGTAGCAAGCACCATGGCCACCTAGAAATGCGGCCTGATTTGTCACATTTTGCAGATTTTGATTACAGCTACTGCTAGTGCTTGACTGACATTTTTTGAGATGTTTTTACTTTTTGCGGTTTCCTAATGACAAAAAACTTTTTTGTTGCCTTGGGGAAGCAGTAGCAAATGAGAAAAAGTAAGTTGAAATACGCAAAATCAGACTGTTATTGAAAATTAACAGTCTGACTAAAATCTTCGAAATCAAATTTTCTTTGTTTTGCAACATGTGAGAATGTTAAAACCTATTGTGTCATCTGGGGAAAAGAATAAAGAAAGCGTAAAAATCTAACTTTTAGAAAAATTTATTTAAACGTTCGCCCAAAGTTAGAAAAACCTGGAAATTTCTGCAAAATGTGACAAATCAGGCCGTATCTTTAGGTGGCCATGCAAGCACCAACGCAAGCATTCGAGAACGATTGGCAAAGATATCGGATGAGCAGCGAGTATCTTGGCGTGCTCCATATTTGATGGAAACTAATGCGACAGAGATTGAAGCATTTATTGGTCTATGGTACGTGAGAGGGTTACTGAAGCATACCTTTCACAGAATTCAGCATTCTTTTTCTCATGTGTATGGCCATCCAATATTTGCTGCAACAATGTCGTTGAATCGATTTAAATTCTTGTCGGCCAACCTCAGATTTGACGACAAGTCATCCAGAACCCGTCGTTGGAAGAGCGATCGATTTGCCGCAATGAGAGAAATTTTTGAAATTTTTATTACAAACTGTGCGGCAGTTGTTACTCCAGAAGATTTTTTGTCTTTAGACGAAACGTTGTATGCTACTCGTGTGGGAGTAGCATTTCGTCAGTACAATAGAAACAAGCCAGCGAAATACGGATTGCTATTTAGAAGCATCAACAGTGCGCGTGTACCCTACACATATACGTCCATTGCATATGCAGGAAAACCAACTGGAGATCCAGGACCACATTACCTGAGCAATGTTTTAGAATATGTTCGCACTCTTGTGCATAATTTAGAGCAAGCGACCTCGTTAGAAGGGCGTAATATTTCCCTTGACCGGTTCTATACATCGCTGGAGCTGGCAGAATGGCTGTGGATGAAACGAATCACGTTGGTGGGAACGTGGCAAACCGCCAGGAAAGGTGTTGGCGATATAAGCTCTCTTATCGATAGAGAACCGCTCAGTACAAAAGTTTATTGGGAAGAATCAAAACCTCATCTTACTGCTACATCTTACGTGGTCAAGCCGAAATCTTCCGCAAAGCGAAATGTCCTGGTACTTTCAACCATGACTCCTATTCTAGGAGTAACTAAAGATGACGGTAAGAGGAAGCCAGCTATCATAACATTTTACGATTTTACGAAAGGTGGTACAGATGTAGTCGACCAAAAGATGGGATTTTATTCTGTCAAACCAAAATCATCAAAATGGACGGTGTCAGCCTTTTCCTATCTATTAGATGTAGCTCGAGTAAACGCAATGACGGTTAGCTATATGAATAGAGGGATGCAATTGGCAGATGCACGAGCAGACGAAAGCTTCCTCGAAGGTTGGGAGCTCGCTCTATCGTTGATAAAGCCTCACATGTCGCATCGTCTAGATAACACGCCAACACTCAATGATCACTTACGGAAGACGATGGCGTCGTACCTAGGAAGAAGTATTAGGCCTAATCCTCCGCAGTTGGATCAGCAACCTCAACCCTCAAAGAAGCAATGCTCTACATGTTTAGACGGAATCAGAGGTACAGGATATACAGCAAAAAGAAAGAAAATTGGTAAAACAGTGTATTGTTGTGAAAAGTGCTCCAGCCCGCTTTGCATAAAACACGCATACAAATTGTGCCCCTCGTGCAAATAAGTTATTCAAGTCAGTCGTTCATCATTCTGGTCATCAAAACTATGTGAACTGAGTTGCAGTGATGCTGTAAATATTTGGCCAAGAAGTGTTTGATATTATTCAGAAAACTCTTGCTCCACTTGTAATATTTCATTACTGTATACTGCAAGTCTGCTTTATAGTCTGCCATTTATGCGACGTGAATTAGCTGAGCGCACTGTATTGCCAGTGTACAAAATGGCCTGATTTTGTGTTGATGGAACGTCATGAGACATTGTATCAACACACCTACGCGATTAATGTTACCAAGTGGAGTGTAATTTGAATGAACGGGTCAACCAGGCTGAAGAATACGAAACGTTGTTATAACATTAAACTTCTTTTACCCAACAGGAATCTATGAGCCAAAATATTGGTAAACATTTGATCTAAAACGGAGTCCATTTCTATTATTCTACAGACGATAAAAACCGCTTTGTTTGAAACGTTTAGATTCAAATGTTTATAAGTAGTTTGGCCCTTATATTCGTTTTACTTTATATCATATAATCCCATATTTTATGCTCCAAAAGTCCTTCTGTTCTAACTAATGTGTGTAATAGATTTCATTTCATTGAGGTTTTCTTTTGATTATAAATTTCCCTCCGACGTGTTTTCCCTGTTTTTGTTGGTTTATAAACAAGTTGCCGAATTCGAGCTAACTGCGATGATCAAAAAGCAAATTCACACAATCTGTAAAAAAGTTGAGTGAACGCTTGCTCAAACGTGCGCATCCAACCGCATCCGACATATTTTCGTAGATTTATCATCACTATAAGTTGAAACTACGCATTGTCTGTGGACAAAACAGTGGCGCAGCTTAGCCATAGTGCAGGCAATGTCTATCCAGCTAGCAAAATCAGCCGTTTTTACGTTGATTCAACGCCCGACGACGTTGAATCAATGTAACAACGACCGATTTTGCTGGCTAGATAGGTGCCTGCCCAGCTAGAAAAATCACCCATTTTTCCATTGAATCAACTTGGGGGATTTAAAATTGGGGGATTTTGCTAGCTGGGTAAGTAATAAAATTTCTATTACAAATTTTAGCAAGTTATCGAAGAAGAAAATGATTTTCACTGCAAAGTAATTGAATTGTTTTGACGCTTTGAAACATCGAATATACACGATTTTATTCAACTTTGGATTAAATTTATTGTATCAATGCAAATAGTGCAATGTAAAGAAACATGATATATTTTCCGTAATCACATGCTTGCTCTATTCTAGCATACAGAATATTAAAAACACGAAGTAAACGAAAAACAACGTACTTTTTACATTAGAGTGAATTATAATCTAGGTAAATACAAATATTCATTCGGATTGAAGTTTATGTGCGTTGCGTTATTTGAAGTAGCTAAATGTCTTGACCAAAGTACAACGTCCTTGACCAAGTCAATCAATCCATCAATTTTGAGTAGTTTTTCATAATGTATTGTTTATGAACAGAAGTTGAAACTACATGTATTGCAAAATGATTGAGCTTATTTCCTTAGCTTGCGGAAAACGCTTTCAGCCATGCAAGTCAATGAAGAGGTTGTGTTGATTTAACATCTACTAATGTCAAATTTATCTAAGATGAGATTTTTTGACTAAAGAATTTCGCTATCGCCTATCCAAGTCGAAAATAATTGCTACAGTGTTATGTACAATTATTCGACATTACTTGACGTGGAATCGACGTAAATATGGACACCAACCCATTAGTTACTTTCACATATGGCATTTTACAACAGTTCAGACATTCACGCTGACGATGAGTCATCCTTTGCTGGCAGACAATAATTAGGGAGGTAATTTGTTATTCGCGCAAATTGCTTTGTAGTGCAAAAAGTGCATGGAATACTGTTTGCACAGAAACGGAAAAACAAAATTGATGAAATTCTGTGTTCTATGCTAGAAGACTTTCAAAATAAAATGCGAACTGAGAAATTTGACCAAGAAATGGCGAAAATAGGTCAAAAACCGAGTCTTTATCACCTTTTCTACCTAAAATACACAATCACGAATATATTTTGCGAAATAAATTGATTGAAGTGATAGATAAGGCTTTTGACCAAGGGCATATTTTTTCCCGTTGTTATTTGATGTAAGCCGACGGAGTAATTAGCAATAAGAGAGACGTAGACCTGATGGTCTCGGCCAGTAACTCTTGACGCCAAAAGGAAGCAGTGACAGATACGGTTAAATTTGTTAGTCTTTAAGTTAGTTCTTGTTCGTTTAATTCTGTCAATTTTCGTTATTTAGATACTTTATAACTTCTTTACTTCAGTTGTCGGAAGGTAAATCAGGTTTTTATTTATGGTTACAAGAGTAGGTGCTCACTGCTTTCCTACAACCCCTTCTCTGTCTGCCTCAACCATACTTGCAATTGTTTCTGGTTGTTTTTTTGTTTATTGAGTTAGTGAGTTGGGATAAAAACCTGATTTTGTATAAACTTATAATGGCTTTAACAACAATAACTTAAATCCGTGGTCAGTGGCGTACGCAGGATTTTCTCAAGGGGGGGGCCATTAACGGTAGCGTAGTCAGGAAATTTGGAAGGGCGGGTTTGACGACCGGCGGGCGAAGCCCGACGGCGTTTTCGCCTAAGACGACACCCAGCGGCGGGGGGTCTGGGGGGCCTCCCCCAGAAAATTTTGAAAAATTACTTTGAATTTGGTGCATTCTGAGAGCATTTTCAACAAAAATGTGGGTATGAATATTCCTGTAAAATGGTGGTGTTAGGTGGCATAGCAAAAGGATAAGATCATGTTTTCTTCGGCATTTTTCGGAAGTGAAGCTAAGTCTCTACGTTTTCTTGTTGCTAATTCCTGGCTGAGATGTTTGAATGTTTGGTATTGGCAAAACTCGCTCTTTTAATTCAGTTTTGTTTAAAATTAGGCAAGGTTTTTTAGACTGAAAGCATCATTCCCAAGCATAAAGAGACTGAAAGCATCATTTTCAATGTCGTGACGTCACACAACATCTTAAGGGGGGGGGCCATGGCCCAATGGCCCCCCCCTGCGTACGCTAGTGTCCGTGGTACACATTGGCATTCCTCTAGCTTGCTATTTCAATAATGAAATGAAACCCAAAACAATGGCAAATAGTCTCCACAAACCACGGCTCCCGGCACGCGGCAAAGGCGACAATCAGAGAACCCATGAACCGCTGACGTTGCGTTGCTGCAACGCCTACTTTGAGCCCCTATAAACGCATTTCAAAAGCAACTTTCTATGTAAAAAATGAATATTCTTGTCATTTGAACTCTAAATCAGTGCTTTTCAACCGGGTATACTGTAATGTATACCCAAGTGTATACCAGATCAAAACTGGGTATACAGCTGCAGAAGGGTATACGAAGTCTAAATAAAGTGTTTAAAACCTTATTTTACAAAATTATATTTTTTTTATACTTAGAATCATCGCTCTTTTACGACACTTTTCACGCATTTTGAGCGCATTCTGTTAGTCTTATTTCAATATGCATTAATTCAATCAAATAATTTCAAAAATTGTCTTAAAGTATAGCGTAGTGATGCTAGAACATACCAGTGTAAGCACATGTTCTAAATGTGTGAAGAGCCGAAGATATCTAAGTGCAAACTTTGCTGTACCATTTCTGCAACGTCAGTGTAAAACCGATACTTTATTATGCAGTGTAGTAGACACGCACCGTTGTTTCGTAAAGAGATGCTGATTACGAAAACTTTCGTTTGTTTGCTAACAAAACATTTACGAAACAATGAAGTGACAATTGACCTGATAATTTTTCAAAATTTTCTGGGGGAGGCCCCCCAGACCCCCCGCCGCTGGGTGTCGTCTTAGGCGAAAACGCCGTCGGGCTTCGCCCGCCGGTCGTCAAACCCGCCCTTCCAAATTTCCTGACTACGCTACCGTTAATGGCCCCCCCTTGAGAAAATCCTGCGTACGCCACTGACCACGGATTTAAGTTATTGTTGTTAAAGCCATTATAAGTTTATACAAAATCAGGTTTTTATCCCAACTCACTAACTCAATAAACAAAAAAACAACCAGAAACAATTGCAAGTATGGTTGAGGCAGACAGAGAAGGGATTTCAACTTCTTGAAGGTAAATTTACATTAGGAAAAAGCAACTACATACAGTAGCGTATTTAGGGAGGAGGATAAAGGGCGATGGCTTCCCCTAATAATCAGGTAAAAAATACAAATTTTGCAAAAATATTAGTTGTAGCGCAAGACATAATTGCTTGGATGATTCATCCTAGCGCGCGGGGGGAAGGGGTGTACTTTTTGCTATGCACCTAGACACAACAACATCGACCTAACATTCCAGCTAAAATTCTGAAATTGCGGAGATCTATTTCAAACGAACAGTTTTTCTTCCTTTTCTTGACAATTGCATGGCACAAATTCACGAGAGATTCAATGAGCATTGAGCACTGCTCGCTAGCTTTTAAAGTCAGCACATTTCTGCCTTCATTGATTAATGAAGATGAGGACTGCCCGATCGACAAGAATTTCGATTTCTCCCATAAAAGGCTGGATGTTGAAGCAAGCAATTGCTTTGCAGCTACTATTGAATTGCGAAAATGGAGAGCGAATTGGCTTGCAGTTTCTGTGGATAAACGACCTGCGACTCTTGTGGATGCGTGTCAAGCTGCTGAACAACTCGGCACTTAACCGATGCAATTATAAATTACTTCAAATCTTTGCTACCCTTCCAGTTACAACTGCCTCATTGATTGGAACAGTAACTTACTTCTGCAGATTCGCATTGGCCTCCGGCCGCCGAGTCCGCTGACCGGCTGACCGGCACAATGTCTATTGGCCTCCTCCACCCTAACAAACTTTCTAAATACGTCACTGACTACATAAATAACTACACAACAATTTGCACCACAGAGAACGTGATACATCAAGTAAATGTTGAGGAGAATGGACGCGCCTCCTGCAAATAATTGTTTGTTTAAATTTGCGTTGTAGCGTTAACAGTGCTTCCTGAATTTTGGTGTCAAATTGGGATTTGCCTTTGCGTAAAATTTTAAATGAGTCAGCAGAAAATGTTTGATCTGTGCAAAAAGAACACTGCATGATATGGTCTTTGATGGCACCTTTCTTTAACTTCCTAAAGTTCAGATGCTCCCGTAGCCCACTCTTGGGTCAAATGTCTGGTGGATATACCGATGTAGGCTACTATACGTCAATGCCGAATCACACGGACATGTAAAACTTTATACGATATTTGAGCAGAGAGACGAAGGCGTCTGGGACTTTAATAGAAAATACGAACACATTTTGAATTTTTTGTAAGTAGGAAAAATGTCCACATCAGACTGACTGATTACAAAATTAGTGTTTTGTGTCAAACTGTTTTCGTCCTAGCTGTTGTTTTTGCACTTATTTGTGTTGGCAAACGGAAAGCTAATTCTATATTGTTATATATTACGAATATGTCGAGATCTATAGAAGATTGCGAGAGTGCTGATGGTTCTAATTGCATGGCGTTCACTAGGTCAACTTCTAATCTGATTGAGACAACGAATCCTGATGTATCGGCACCTGTGGGTTGTGGGCGATCGCTTCCTTCGGGGAGATGGAAGTGTACATTAGGGTGGCTCGTTTTTGAACTTTTTTTTTTAATTCTCTCGGGGTAGTGGAGAAATGGTGCCAATGAGTGAGAAAACGCTCATGACAAAATTTGAGATTCGTAAAAAATTGTCTTCAGCCTCCTCATGGGGTCCAAAAATCGAAAAATGCGGTCAAAAACGCATTTTTTTTCAAAAATACTTTTAGTTTGGGTAGATACAATATTGTTTAGATATATCCAATTAGCCTAAGAAAAAAATTGGAGTCATTTGAACTATTCCTTCAGCTTCCTCACAGCTTCTGAAAATTTTCATTTTGCTGAAAATTTTGCATTTTTGTGGGTGGTTACATGAAACATAATTGAGTTAGACATTTTTCCAGCTATAAAACGTCATTGTTTTTCTCTTCATAGACCTGCCCTGAGCTGTTGCGTTATTTTTTAATAAAATTGGGTTAATTTGGTAGGCAAAAGTGACGTCTTTTATTTGAATTTACGTCACTGACAAAGTTTGTAGTTATGTAGCCTAACCACAAACAAAAATGCGAAATTTTCAGCAAAATGAAAATTTGCTGAAAACCCTAGTGTACATTGCTGTCACGTCCAGGCTAAAGGGGAAATTGAATTTTATCATGGTATCTCGTGGCATGTCTCTGAGTTGGTTGAGTAGTTCTTGACTGTTTGTAAGGTGGGCCGGAACGTCTTTCAATAGGGGGTTGAGCAGGGTGCTACCAGAAAAAAGCAAAGGCAAAACTACTCCCACACTTCGACTCGGCCCTACCCACAAGCACTAAGAAGACCATACTCTTAACGAAATACAGAGAAGAAGGGATAGATGTTCTTCACCCAACAAAGCAGCACCACACCTGACTGAATTCGAAAGACAATCAGGGATAACGGATAGCCCAAAGACTTCCTTAAACAACTACCCAGACGACGACGACGACGACACCGACAAAGCAAACAACACCCCCCCCCCCCCCTTAGACACCATACAATCCAATACATTTCGAATTTCCTTATATGAGCGACGACGCGGACCGAAAAATAAAGAAAGTCTTCAAAGACCTGAACTTACCAGTCCGCCTCTTTCGGCGCTCCCGAACCCTCCGAAACGCACTTTAAAAACCAAAAAAACCCGAACCCTGCCGGCTGCAAAACTGCCAACTACGGAACGACGACATGTGCAACACCAAAAACTGTGTCTATAAGATCATATACAAAAAATCCAGGGAAAGCTACATAGGCAGCACGATCCGCCCACTCCACTCCCGCCTCAAAGAACATCTCAGCTCGGATAAAAGTTCGGTATTTGATCACCAACAAACAATGCCACGCAGTCTTTGAATTTAAAATTATTGCAAGAGAAAATGACGCGGTACAATTACGTTTCAAAGAGGCCATATTCATAAGCAGACAAAATCCTAAAATCAACAACCGCGCCGAAAGGGAAGAACTACGTCACCTAATCTACTAATCAACTGATCCAATAAAACTTCACAGCAATAAGGCCTAACAGCACAGAAACTCAACAGCCGGCAGCCTCAAGCTAAACCAAAGAGCCACTTTAAAGAAATACTCACTGACTTCAACACCATTCGTCATAGCACATGACTAGGGAACTGTGTTCCGAAAGCTAGTGTAATTTGATATTGCCAAACAGAAGCCGCAGCATCACCATCTATAACAGATCGTTTGAATCTACACTGTGAAGTAAGCAACGATCATGCTGCTAAAAGCGAAACTCATTCAAGTACATAAACAAATGGGGTTTGTTTAACACTGGAACGGCCGAGGTGTCAAAATCGACACTTTTAGAAATTTAGTGCACTATTTTGGGCCTTACTTATTATCGCAACGTTTTCAAACTTTCAGTAGCTTCCCAATTATGCTTGCACTTTATAGTTCAGTATTATTTTTCTAAAATAAAATTTTATGTGATCAATGTTATACAATGTGCGGATATAGGCCTACCTCTAACGGCCGAGATGTCGAAGCCTACCTCCAGCAGCTACAGACGACCGTGATACGGTGTGATTTTGCTCAATGTTAAACGTGGGCATTAGGGTGGAGTGAAAATAACTTTAAATTCAAAAACATAGCCCCTAAAAAGTTGCTTTTGTTCATGAAAAACGCATTTGTGAAAAAAAAAAATAATAATAATGTCTTGGTGGATCTCAATCCACAAATCAAAGATGGCTGCCAACTTTGCTTGAAAATACAGTAAATTCACAATAACTTTGCCAATACTTGCACAATTTTCATCATATTTCAACAAGGTCTCCTCGTTTATGTCATAAAACACTAGGAATACATATGATGACAGTGTGAGCAAATTATGACGTCACCAAATCCAATATGTCCGCCAAATTCAGTTTTTCACATTTCCTATCCAAGTTACACACTTCTTTTTCGATTTGCTCCAATTCCAGAATATATTATTATTGCAACATAATGTGATATTATGACGTCACGAAGGTTTTTTTTCCAGAATATGCTTTACTAATTCAAGTGCACGTTATTCTGTTTAAGATTGAGTTGCTTACGGTTTAGGGTTAGTCAGTTAATATGGCAGTATTAAGGAAAAATGCATTCTGTGTTATCCTTGGTGCATCAGCTGAGGTGCCAGAGAATATGCTTCCGACGTATCGAGATGTAATAAAATTCTGCAGTTTCACTCAGCAGAGAATGAAGAATGAATTGAGGACGAATCGCCCACATAAAGAAATATCAGGAGTAGTACTAAACAAGGTAGCAGACTTGTGGCACAAGGCATCAATCCCTATTGTGGTGTATCTTAGGATGGAACAAATGATGGACTCAATCTACAAGGAATACAGGCTTATTCTGAAGAACTATAAGCGAAATAAAGACAAAGATAGTTACAAGGAAAGACTTTGCAAGTTCAAGGAGAAAGCTGACCATCTATTTGACGTTTCGGCTTGCAAGTGTGCTAACTTGTATAACTGCAAGTGTGAGAAAGAGTGTAAATTGCCTAATGTCGAAAAAGAATTTCTGATAGATCAACGAAATGCTAGGCAAATGATTATTGGTAGTGTTGATAAAGCAGAAACACAAAAGCTAGAACGAAGAAACAAAAGGAGAAGAATAATGTTAAAGCATTGTGAAATGACCCCAAGAAGTTGTGCAACTCAGTTGTCTGCATCATCTCAGGTTTATCATAGTGACAGTAACAGTGACACAGAATGTCCTAACAATAGTGGTACATATATAGATGCTTCCTGTCCAAAGAAGAGAAAGGTCTTCCTCAAATCTTTGCAAACAATGGCAACCATTTGTGACAGATGTGGAGTCTCAGATAGGGCAGCAGCGGCAGCCATAGCGAGTTCTGTTCTTGCTGATGTTCAAGGCGCCAACTCCTTGGTGATCGACAGAAGCAAAGTTCGCAGGGAAAGAATGAAGAAACGCAAGGAAAGGATGAAGAAGCTTTGTCAGGTGAAGCCAGCACAAAGATTACAGGTTTATATTTTGATGGCCGAAAAGATAAGACAATGTTTAATGCAAAAGAGATTGATGGTAAATTTCACCGTAAAATAATATCAGAGGAACACATAACAATTATAGCAGAACCAGGATCATCTTACTTCGGGCATGTTTGTGCAAGTAACGGGAAAGGGGCTGAGATAGCTTCAAAGTTGTTAGATTATTTAGAAAAAAGGGGAGTAGATACAAATGAACTCAATGTACAGTAATTGGTACTGATGGAACAGTCGTCAATACTGGTGTAAAGAAGGGAGTCATTCGATTAATTGAAGAGTCACTAGGTAGACCATTACAATGGTGTATCTGCCTGTTGCATGCAAATGAGATTCCTCTCAGGTATCTTTTTCAGAAGATAGATGGTCCAACTACTGGCCCCCATGGATTTGCAGGACCAATCGGCAAAGTCGTTCATACCTGCATGTGACCGTCAACCACTGGTAAATTTTGACAAAATACCTTGTGATTTAGAGCACATACTGCAGCCCAAAGACTTAAGCACCGATCAGAAGTATCTGTTTGAAATCTGTCTGGCTATTAGCAAAGGTTGTTGCTCCTTGGACCTTTCACTCAAATGCCCTGGTACAATTAATCAAGCAAGATGGCTGACTTTAGCAAATCGCATATTGCGGTTGTATATTTCAACAGAAGCACCGTCCTTAGAATTGAAGACTGTTGTCACCTTTATTTTCGCTATTATTTTCACCTTCGCTCACATACCGCCACCATTTGGTATCACTGCGCAAGAAACTCACATCCCGCGTTGCGCTACTCAAGCGCCTGGCAGGCTCTAGCTGGGGGGCGAGGGCTGATACTTTGCGTATAGCAGCCATAGCCCTTGTCTACTCTTCGGCAGAGTACTGTGCACCTGTTTGGTGCCGCAGTGCTCACTGCCACAACATCGACACTGCCATAAACAGCGCCCTGCGCACAGTGACCGGATGCCTGCGTCCCACACCATTGGACAATCTCCCCATTCTCGCTGGCATCCAACCCGCTGAGCTTCGTCGCGAAGAAGCCACCCTGTCCCTCGGTCGACGGGCACTGGAACCTGACCACCTTCTCCATAACAAGATCTCTGCTCTCCCAAACGAGCACCCCCGTCGACTGAAATCAAGACACCCATTCGTGCCAGCCGCTCAACTTCTCATCAACGAAGCCGATGTACAAGACATCTCTGCGGCTACTTGGGCGGACCATAAATGGAGCTCTGAATGGAAGTCAAGCACCACCAGACTCCATTCGTTCATCCCCGACACCGACAAGCGCCCCATTGGCCTGATACTACCAAGACAGGCATGGGTGCGCCTCAACCGTTTTCGTACGGGCGTCAGGCTTTTCCGCTCAACTATGCACCTATGGGGAATGGCCTCTTCCTCCTCCTGTGAATGTGGTGCCGAGGAACAGACCGCAGACCACATCATCAATGAATGTTCCATTTTCAAGCCACCTAACGGAGTGGAAGGTCTGCGTGTCATGGATGATGAAACCAAAGACTGGCTGCTCTCTAGTAGCCTTCCAGTGTAGTCCGGGAACATCGTGAATCTGGGGTGGTAAAAGGATAGACCCTCGGCCCCAGAGGCTCACACGACGACGACGACCTTTATTTTGAAAGTGTATGCACCGATGTGATTCTCTATTAAAAAGGAGTCTTTGTGTACAGATGGAGCAAAACATGTCTACAACATGGTAGACAAGGCCAGGTATCTTGAGGATGAGCTTAAGGAAGTTGTTATGAATGCTATCCAGAGAAATCCCTTTTTTGCGCATCCTAAAAACGTTCTGCTGGCAATGTTGGCAGACGACAACATCAGTATCAGAGAACTGGCTCTCAGGCAAATACTGAAGTCCAGAGAACGCAAGAGCAGCAGTACAGTGCGAGTTTTTAGAGTGCCAACCTTGAACCTTCACGCTAGGAATTATATAGAAATAATTGACTGGCAGACCGAAGATATCACTGAACCTCCCCACACCAAGAACATGAGCAATGAAGATTTGATTAATATGATCAAAACAAATCCATTCACGATGAGTCCTCTCACAGTTGAAAGTTTCCCTTGTCATAACCAGGTTGTGGAACGTCATGTTAAGCTTGTGACAGAGGCTTCAGGCTCCGTTTGTGGAAAAGATAACAGAGATGGTTTCATCAGGGCTCGATTAGAGAGCAGGCGAAAAATGCCAAAGTTTGACAGCAAGGCTGATTTCAAAGTTTAGAATTTCAGTGAAGGTTACATTGAACAGGTCATTCTGGGGTGAAATTCATATCCCTTGGACTTCCCAGAATGCCCTTGGGCGACAAACGTATTCCATCCCCGGTTTGTCCCCTAAAAGGTTCACATGTAGGACTGCCTCCACGTGGCGTGAACTGGAAACGTTAATTCTACGGCTTAACAGCTAAACGTCCTATCCTACGCTGTTGCAATTGTTGAAGGTATTTTTAATTTCTAGATGAATACTATCTAAATAAAGCTTCCATCTGTATTTACTACTATCAAGAGGAACAATCGTACCCAAGACAGAAGACAGGATAACACCATATAACTATCAAACGTTGGAGCAAATCAAAAAAGAAGTGTGTAACTTGGATAGGAAATGTGAAAAACTGAATTTGGCGGCTATATTGGATTTGGTGACGTCATGATTTGCTCACCCTGTCATCATATGTATTTCCAGTGTTTGGGACATAAACGAGGAAACCTTGTTGAAATATGATAAAAATTGGGCAAGTATTGGCAAAGTTATGGTGAATTTACTGTATTTTCAAGCAAAGTTGGCAGCCATCTTTGATTTGTGGATTGAGATTCACCAAGACATTATTTTTTTTTTTTCACAAATGCGTTTTTCATAAACAAAAGCAACCTTTTAGGGGGCTATGTTTTTGAATTTCGCGAAAAAGTTATTTTCACTCCACCCTATTTGGGCAAGCTTTCATTGACTCATTTTCGTAGTCTTGACTTTTATCTTGCTGGAGCGTTAGGAACCCGGGTGCGGGGCCTTGCCACTATAGCTTTAGCCGTAAGCTGATCACGCGGTAAATTGCCCAGTTGCCCATTTCCTTCGTCATCTGAATCTTCATGAGTGATATTTCCATTATCCGGTGGAGCGATAAACACTGTAATTTCTATAGACGTTTGAACGACAGTGATGTTATCATAATTTTCTTCTTCAGAACTTTCTTTGTTATAGAATCTTTTAAGTTCTTCCAACACTTCATCCAATCTCTTTTTCCTAACAATGGAGACAAAAATAATTAACCACCTGTGTGGGAAATCTAGAATTAGAAAAGTAGAACAACAATGTAATTTGCTTTCGACAACAATCATTAAATTTGGCCAACAGTTCGCACAAAAGATTTCCTGTAACACTGAAAAATTGCTATGATATGGAAGATTAGTCGGGCTTGTGGGGTAGTACTTGAATACCTTCAGCAGATCCTTCAAGCAAATTGTAGAATTTTAATAATTAAAATATAATTCTTAATTTACAAATGAATTCTAACTTGAATAGCGGTTAAATATTTTTGCATGAGGTTTTCGTTATACTGTAATTATGTACGAAAGTAATGTAATCTGTTATAAAACATTCAAACATAGATAGCAGATGGATTGAGTTGGGTCAGATTACAGTTTGAAAAGAAAACTTTATTTACAGATTAGCATTTATTATTTCATTATCAACAGCAATCAATCTATAATAAAATGCAGAGCGGTCGCAAATCGAAGGCTCACGATATGACAAACGTTGCGAAAACGCATCGTTCAGCGCATCTGTGATGACAAACATTGCGAATAAGCAACAAAAATTGCCATGCAGTTTGAACACGAAAGCACTTCTACTTAGAATGCAGCTAGATTTTATATAAGTGAACCAAGCAATACCTAATACATTAAGATACACACTAAAAAAATTGCAAATTCGTCATATAAAAATGTAACTTATCCAATATTTCTTGCAGCCATCGTATTCCAAAGATTTGTCTAAAAATTTGGCTAATAAACGGATAAGCTAACTTGTTTCTGACTCGTACAGCAATAAACTAACTAATGAAATTGGACTGACCGCAAAATCTCAAGCAGTTCGACCTAGAAATAGCACAAAGCGTGACTTACTTGTCTGTTGCGAAAACGCAACGTTTATCTTATATGGGTTCGCATCTTCTAACATCGCATCTTAACAATGGAATTCATTATGTTTCTGTTTCCCTTCATTTGCTTTGCGTATTTTGCGTCCAAATTCGCGCACATATTTTGATAAGTTTCCACGCTTTGGCGAAAATGTTGCTTCCTTGTGGTAACCAGCATCTCGATACAGGGCCTCTGAGAGAAATTTCACTAGGGGTTCGAAGAGTCATTCCGGGCCCTCCCTCTCACTCCGGCCCCCTTTGTCTTTAGCGAAACGCGTGATGTTTACTTAGGCGTATTGCACACCATCCAACATTTTACTGCGGAATTGGACATCTGTGCGCAATAATAGTATCAGGCTGCAATAAAACTATTATTTAGTGTTTTGTGTTGTGCATATCATGTGATCGGTCCCTCGCCAATTTGTGTAGGCTATCCTGCATTGAATTCGTGTGTCAGTTGTTGATGGTGCTGTTGAGAGGTGTCGCTTGTGGGCTACAACGTTAATGTAAAATTTCCAAGTTCATTTATTTATTTCTCTTAGATGTAGCTGGTCACAGCGGTAAACCATAATCTCTTCGTGGGAAAATTGTAACATAAAGTTCCCGGATCCGTTCGTCTGCATGTAATGACCGAAAAAGAAACACTCCTCGAAACGTCTATTCAAAAAGTGTATTCCTGTAAAATTAGCCCGCGGCTATTGAAAATGGGACGCAACACCGTACGCCTCTAAAACTGTCACTACAGAACAGATTACTTGGATAAAAGACGAAAAATTTGTCCAGCTAGCAAGCACCAAGCAAACAGTTAAACTTGCGACTGACTTCCAACAAACAATTTTACGAATGACCAGAATAGATAGCAATATCTCAAATGCACGTACGCAGTACTGTGACGCAATAATGAAAGACATTGTCACGCAATTCAAACCGGTGTTCAAAGTTAGTGATGCAATATTTCATCAGGTCTTACGACCAATGGTGCAATATTTGGACATTTTCTAGCAATTTCCATGACGTAAGATGCCAGCTAGGTTAAGTAGACCATAACGGTTTTTATATGACGTTTGATTTGGTGAACAAAATTGTCGGGAACATAGCGGCCCCTAGTTATGACAGTCTGACATGGCATAACTAAAAAAGAATTGACGACAATTGTGAGCCAATGAATAAAAACACACGATACACAAATTGTTTGAATCACTCACGTTTAAGGTAATACGTAAATACAAAGGGCATGCAAAGAATGAACAACAATACGGAATAATACACGACGATACATGAAATTGGTACGATAGGTACATGCTAAAATGACGCTATATACAATGGTTGCGATAATAACCCACTGTTCTGGGCTCAGACAAGTGTCGGCCACCGCAGACAAAACCAGGCTCAAACCCTAACACTTAGGTGTTCTTTACGGGGGCGAGGCACAAAATATCTCTCAACACGTAGTCTACTTTCACTTTCCGCGTACTCTCATCATAGTTGCAGACGGCAACTTTAGCTCTACGAACCACAGGCTTCCCTTTCCTAATTTGTGGGACCACCTCATGCACCCTCCCAAGTTGATACTTCCCACGTTTACCAATGTCTTGGAGAGAACCCACCACTACAAGTTGACCAGGCTCCAAATTCTCGGCCATTTTTAGCCATTTTTTCCGGCCCTGAAGACCTGGCAAGTAAAAATCGGTCTATTTACTCCAAAACTGCTGAGAAAGTGACAAATTGAACCGATAATCCCTTCTTAATTGGTCACGATCATGTGGTTGCCCAACAGCACAGTATGGGTCTAAGTATGGGGTCAAAAGTGAGGCAGGGGTGATGACAGTAAATTCCCTAGGGTCGTCACTCAAAGGTACCAAAGGGCGTTCGTTCACGATCCGAACGGCACTGCTGGTGTACGTAAGCAGTTCAATAAAATTGGGCTTACGTATTGAAGAGTCCAAAATGTGAAAAAAGTACTTGGTCATATCGGCCACGAAACCAAATCTGCCAAGCCGCAATCTAGCCAAGAGATCTGCCAGAGGGTTTAACAAGTCAGGACACGAAAACATTACATCATTAACGCAAGTTCCTCGAAATTGAGACTTGCCATCGTAAACAATGCGCTTTTTTAATTGTGACGTCACAAAGTATGGTAAATACCATTCAAATCCCTTGACATTTCCTGCTTCACCAGCACGCTCAATATAGCCATTAGCTTTAAGATCTTTCATGGTGTCAGTAAGGAAATCACGAAGTTCAGGTTGTTTCAAAGCTTTCTTCCTTAAAGCAGCAGCTCTATCTGACGCCAACACAAAATTGTTAGGTAGATCAATAACTTCCTTCAACGGTACAGGTATCTCAAATCGACCATCTTTCAACTCAATATGCGATTCGACAAGTTCTCTAGCCAAAATATCATTGCGAGACAATTTACAGGTTTCATTTTGCAAAGTCAAATCCTGAATGACTTTATTCGGGTCTGCTATTTCCATATCACGAGACTCAATTTTACGCTGAAAGCCAGAGATGACATCCGACTCTGAAGACGTCTGCACTCTGCACACATTTGCAACGCTTTCATCTAAGGGTGAATTGCCACCACAAGCCAACCAACCAAGCGGAGTAAGTAAAGCATGCGGTTCACTAAGATTTTCACCAACACGTTCTTCTTTTGCCCACATCAAATAAGCGTTGTCGTTTCCAATCAGTACATCTACAGTACTACAATCATTCAAATGAAACATATTCACGTCATGAAAATGACGGAAACTACTTAAATCCTGCTTATGTGGTAAAGTTTTAACATCGTCAGCCCAAGCTGGGTTAACCACCGAAGTTATATCACAAAACAGTTCATTCGCCTCTAACGACTGAATGTTGAGTTTAACAAGGTCAGCACAAGTAGGTTTCTGACCAGCCAGAGTATCCATTTTAAACGACGCTTTGTCATACGGTTTAACGTCAAGTTCGCAGACCAAATCACTCGAAACAAAAGTCAACTGCGAACCAGGATCATGCTGACAATACACCAACTTCGATTTGCCAGTCATTGGATTCGAAACACGAGCAGCAGTAATGCGGTTAAAAGGTGCTTTAACATTTCCAATCTTAACATTACGCACAGGAACTCTGGCACCAGCATCATCTTTACCGACCGAATCCAGAGAATCACGTGACGTCACATAAAAATCATGCAGAAGAAAATAGTGTTTCCTATCGTTGTTAGGCCCACACTTACGACAGTTATTTGCATGATTACAGTCCCTAACCATATGCTGGCGCAAACAATTCAAGCATTTGCCAGCTTTCACAATGACATCTCTCCGATCTTTAGGTGTCAAGCGCAAAAATTCTTCACAATTAGACAAAAAATGATATTCAACTTGACCACGTGACGAACAATAAAAACATGCCGGTATGTCTCTACGTCTGGCCACACCACCGCGCGGTGCGCCAACAGGAGTCGAGTACTGCGAACTCCCTGAAATCACATTATCATGGGGTTTTACAGACGTCTGCCTAACCGGACATGAAGGCAATTTTCCTTTGCCAGACTTTTTAAAATGCTGCGACTCACCAGAATCGCCCATTAGCATAATGCTAAAATCAATCGACTTGCGCGTTTCCTCCCGTACTACAAAATCAAACAAACTCTGAAAAGTAGGCTCATCAGTACCACCATACTGATCACCTAAAAAGTCAAGATAACGCTGCTTAGCGTCCGTCCAACGGAGTCGCTTAGCCAAATCCAAAACAAAACGTCCTTCCAATTTGTCACGCTGACCATAAGCTTGCGCGTAGAGCAGACACTGCGACAATTCATCTTTAAACTCTTTCAAATCACTGGAAAAGATCGAAGTCAATTTGCTACCATAGCGATACTTTCTAATTTCCGTTTCGGCGAAAAGACCTCCACGAACTCCAAAACGTTGAGACAAGCGATCTAACGACATTTCTATCCTGTCTTTCTCTGACAAGCCAGGAGTGTCAGAAACCAAATTAGCAATCGTTTGAGCAGCTGTCCTAACACAAGCTGCTTGTAACAAAGTCAAACGAGTTCCTTTAAAGGGCGAAGCTGCCATCAAGGCCGTAACACGATTTTTAAAGAAGATAAATGGCATATTATTACCATCGTAACCAATCAAGGCCGCCTTATCGAAAAACGTCCTACTATTTTGGTATTCAAAAAAGCAATCCTGCTGTTGAGAACTCGATTTAGCGGGAGAAGACAAGCTATATCCCTTAAGGGGCTGAGGGGGCTCAGTCACATGCACAGCCCGATCACGATCCTCACACACGTTAAAATCAGGAGACGCGATTCGCCTCTCACAATCACCCAAATTACGTGTAGCTGGGCGATCAAAAACTAGCGGCGCAGAAAACTGTGAAAGGGGGCAAAGCATTACTGCTATCAGCGGCCCCGTGACCTGCACGCTCTGGGGGAGGAGTTCGGTTATAATTCACAGGCCTTGGCTCTACAGCCTTCGGAAGACCCTTAGCTGCGGCCCCGAGACCTCCTGAAACAACTTGAAAACGTGTGGATTGCACTGGTCCACTTACAGATTGAACAGGCGTCTGGAAAAGGTTATGTAAATTAAACTGTGATTGATGTTCACTTGTGGAATGCCTAGAAGATCCCTTCTTAGAGCTACGCCGGGAGCCCAACTCTGAACGATATTCAGCTAAAACTACCTCTTTACGTTGTTCAGCCCTCAACTGAGCGTCTTTGAGTGCGAACTCGGCAGCTCTAGCTTCGGCTCTCGCGGCGGCCTCAGCAGCTCTCGCGGCAGCCTCTGCTCGTGCGGCCTCAGCGCGTATAGCCTCAGCTCTCGCGATGGCCTCAGCAGCTGTTGCTTCGGCCTCAACTTGAATCTGGAGCTCCTCTCGTCTTAGCTGTAGGTTAATTTGTGCCACTATCCGAGACGAACTCCTAGACATCCTAGTGCTTATATTTGAGGCGCTATCCTCAGGATGTATGTCAGCATCCAACATATCTGAGAACTCACTTACTTTTTGTTCAAAGTTATTTTTCAACGAGTTAAATTCGGGATCTACCCTATCACGAAGTTCTGCCAAGATTGCAGAGTTGAAAATTTTAGTCAAAAGAGCATGGAAATGCCTTAATTCCTCTTCTAAAGTAGAGAACTTAGATCTAAAAATTAACAGTTCCTGCTTATCACTCAAAGAACCTAGGGCTACAGAAAGTTCCCCAATTTGAGTCAAAATATCTCGTCTAAGATGCCGGGCCTCTCGAACTGACTTAGCCTCATCGTTACTGGGTCCCTCCCCAGAATGGCCTGCCCGACCGCAAAGAACACCATCAGGCTTAAACTCAGTCGAGTCGACGACGGTCGAGTCCCTGTCGCCACCGAGTGTAGACATATTAAATGTTGGAGCTAAATTTAACAATTAAAAAATTGAGTTATACAAACACACAAAATTAAGTTATAAAAAACTTAACTGCAAAGACCGTAAAATAGAAAAAGAATTTAAATGCACGATACCGTACATGTAAGGGTATATGAATGAAGTCCAAAAGTTCCACAAAACTTGTTTGGATTCGTTCACTTGAATCTTCAAGCACAGATCAATCGTCTTTAATCTTTTTTCTTCAAATGAATGTCAATGTTATTTTTTCTTCAGAACCAACAAAGAAACGCCTTTAATTTTTAACTTGAAGTTCTTCAGTACCAACTGAGAAGAAATGTCTTTAATTTTCATTTGCTTCTGTAGACTACCAACCAACAAGATCTTCTTTTATTATTTTGCTTTAATTTCTTCTTGGCTTACCAGCTAACAAGCGACGTCTTTTATTTTTTATGGTCACAGCGGTAAACCATAATCTCTTCGTGGGAAAATTGTAACATAAAGTTCCCGGATCCGTTCGTCTGCATGTAATGACCGAAAAAGAAACACTCCTCGAAACGTCTATTCAAAAAGTGTATTCCTGTAAAATTAGCCCGCGGCTATTAAAAATGGGACGCAACACCGTACGCCTCTAAAACTGTCACTACAGAACAGATTACTTGGATAAAAGACGAAAAATTTGTCCAGCTAGCAAGCACCAAGCAAACAGTTAAACTTGCGACTGGCTTCCAACAAACAATTTTACGAATGACCAGAATAGATAGCAATATCTCAAATGCACGTACGCAGTACTGTGACGCAATAATGAAAGACATTGTCACGCAATTCAAACCGGTGTTCAAAAGTAGTGATGCAATATTTCATCAGGTCTTCCGACCGATGGTGCAATATTTGGACATTTTCTAGCAATTTCCATGACGTAAGATGCCAGCTAGGTTAAGTAGACCATAACGGTTTTTATATGACGTTTGATTTGGTGAACAAAATTGTCGGAAACAGTAGCCTATAATTATTTCTAATGAGGACACCATGTGGTGTCGAAAACGTTGGATTTAGTAGTTTTTTTGTTTTTTTTATGTGTTTAATAAGAAATGTTAAATGCACTGACGTTACTGAGTGTTATATGTATCTGGTACAACAGGTCAAGCTCTCTATACCAAGGCTCAAACATAACATCTTGTTAAAACATAATCAAATTAATCATCTGAACAATAACCTTTCTTCATTAACTTTTGCATTCACTACATGCCTAGCAGAGGTGAACGAAGTCACTTGTTTTAATCCGGCTCCGCTCCTGCTCCAAAAGTATTGACTCCGGGTCATGCTCCAACTCCAAAATTCATTTCGAAGTGAAATAAGCGTGAAACTACCTTTTTCAAACAATTAATAAAAAAAACCACAAAAAGCCTGGATTTTCTCAACCCTACTTTTGCTACCCTATGCCCCCCGAACAGGAGCATAATCAACTTTTATCATTTAAGTTAGGGTGCTTTCAACAGAACATTTTTGCACGGAAAGCATTAAATCACCACTTTGGGCCCCTAATTTACGCGTAATGCACTCAATTATTTTTCCGGGCCCTTTTGCTACATTACGGGCCCCCTCAGGACTAAAGAATAACAACTTTTATGCTTGAATTTATTCGTTTAGGATGGTTTTAACCAACATTTTTGCACGTAAAGTACAAAATCACAATTTCGGGCCCCCCAACAATCACAGGCCTGGGTCCTCAAGGGTACGCCGTACCCCCTCTCATAGGCCCTGTCTCGATATCAACAGCTTTTCCGAATTCCTGGCAAATTTCTAGAAATCTTGAAATTTTGTGGAAAAGAAATTAAATCCAACTTTGCTTGTTCATGTGTTGCTTTTTATAGGAAACCCGGTGCAAAATTAGCATAATAAACCGGCTAATAGTTTAAAATTCGAAACAGCAGAGTGCAATCTCGACCAAGCTAAAACTGACTGCAAGTAGCACGCAGTACTTTTTCAATGGGGAAAGTTATAGTCGAGTACCCGAGTAGTGAAATCATGATAGGTGGTCTTCTACGTAGGCTAACTATGTATAGAACAGGTGTAATTAAGACTAGTCTAATAAAATCGATCGTCTGCTAATAAAATTCTAGAAATACAAGTATCGACAGTTAAAATTTTTGAGGAGGGCTATGTTCCCTTTGTTCCTCAACCATACAAACATTGCAGTCTTCTGTATGGCTTTGGGTTTCTCACCAAACTCTTGGAATAGCAAATATAGTAGTATCAAATGTCATTTTCCCCTATGTCAGCCACCTAAATTGGATCGACCTCTCTGCACATCACATGAGGTGCACAGCTTCTTGGTCACGAATTTTCGTACCAAAATACATTTACAGACTCGCAATCTTTTATTTGAACAGAATGTGAAATTTAGTAGCTTAAACCATGCAACCTGGGTCACTGAGGCGCTTCTATTGTTTTTCTACTTTTTCTTACCAAATTAAACCATCTAAAAATATGCTAATCCCAACAACTTTAGGCTACACTTCAAACTTCACTAGTCGCTAACATCCTTGCATTTCAACGTTTGACTATCTAATAGAATAAATAACAGAAAGTGGGCCGCTAGCCCAACTCCACAAGAAATTCGGCCACTTGTAAACAGCCAACATTTTGACCAATCAGGAGTTTGTTAGTGATGAAGTAACTTTGTTTTGTAGAAACTGCCCCTCTAAATTGCAAGATCCGCCCCTGAATAGAGATTTATAAAAGCAACGATTGAAGACTATCTAGAAATATTTAAATAAAGCTATTTAAACGTAGACTATCTAGATTGTTAGGACAGCGTCCTACATGTCATATAGGCATATTTTATTAGCTTATCTATCATACTGTTTAGGATAGGGTGGAGTGAAAATAACTTTTTCGCGAAATTCAAAAACATAGCCCCTTAAAAGTTGCTTTTGTTCATGGAAAACACATTTGTGAAAAAACAAAATAAAAAAAGTAATGTCTTGATAAAGCTCAATCCACAAATCAAAGATGGCTGCCAACTTTGCTTGAAAATACAGTAAATTCACCATAACGTTGCCAATACTTGCCCAATTTTCATCTTATTTCAACAAGCTTTCCTCGTTCATGTCATAAAACACTGGAAATACAAATGATGACATCGTGAGAAAATTATGACGTCACCAAATCCAATATGGCCGCCAAAGTATGTTTTTTTGCATTTTTTCCATTTCTACTATTTCTTCTTTCATTTTTTTATAGTTATATAGGTTACGTTCTCTTCTTCAATGGGTATGATGGCGTATTGCAGACCTGTTCAAAAGTGTTCATCTTATACCAGAAATAGTTACAGTCGTGTCCATACTAATTGACTCAAAAGGAGAAACAAAAGGAGAACATTGTTAAAGTGCCCCTGACAGGTTGGATCCAAGTATAGTAACTTTTTAAAGCATTTCCTTTGCGCAGAATCATACTTAGCGAACTTTTTAATCTTAACCTCGTAGCTCGACTGGTTAGGGCGTAATTTACATCAAACGACTGCTCCGCAGCGCCACCACAGGCGAAACTCCATATTTCACTGCTCTGGGAAGACTTTGGTGGTATTACGTCATTCTAAGTCGGCGTTCTTAGCGACGGATGAAACATACGTTTCCTAGATGTAATTGCTGGATCACAGTTTAGTCGGAGTTGGTACAAGCGGTTGCTTTTTTCAAAGATCTGTTGTTTTTTACAGTTTAATAAAACTGTACTGGATACGTTCCTACAAAACCTAAAATATACTTGATGTGAAAAATGAAGAAATTGTACGAATCATCATTTATATTTAATTCATCATCACTATTCAAAAATAAATAAAAGTTCTCTCTCTCTCTCATAATGTGCCCTCAGTACCTACATAGCAGAGTCTATACATGTAAAAGCCTAGTTTACCTGTACAAGGGTACGTTTTTGTAAACGTTGTTGTTTAGAAGTGCTGAAATCATCATCAGCAACTGGTTACATCTTTGCTTTTGTAGATTGTAGCCTACGGCAGATTTCTTCAAAATGTAAAGTTTGCTCAAGCCCATTTTTACTTGAGTGGTATTAACAAAATCATCTTCAGTGAAGTGAACATATATGACTAGTTTTGTATGGCCCATCCTACTTTCGAACACTTGAAGAAAACTTCGACCATTTTCTTCTCAACACCTTGTTTTGTGGGAAAGCGTTAAAAGAAAACACACGGTCTTTGTCACTGACACTGTCACATATTTATTTATTATTTATTTGCGTCAGACAAAGCTGTCCACATCGAAAACAAAACAACGAAATACTGTAATACACAAACTGAAAATGCACAAAGATCACAGAGAGCCACCTTGGATGCCGTCGGTTTAAAAGCTCACTAAATAGGCTATCTACTGTTGCAAATTTACATACAATGAGCGTTGGAAGAATTGAAAGCATTCAGAACGATAAAAACAATCAGATGACATCAGATCTGATATAAAGCGATTTGAGGAGTGTATGCAATCGGTTAATAAACGAAATCATGTTTTTTCCTCAATAAAGCATCAAAAGTAGTTACATTATTCATTACTTGATATTCACGGGCACTGACCTAACGAGGCAAATTGTGCAATATTCTGAAAGAGTCATTGTAAGCAACACGTAATCGTTTTATACTAGAAGATCTAAGCTTGTTCCACAACTGGGATAAGTAAAACGACATACAATAAGAACGAAATAAACTGTTTTTTTACAGCGGGTGAGCATTCAGAAAAATTGAGATTTTGCATTATTTGCAGCACAGTAGGCTACTGAGAGCGTACTTGCCTTGAAATATAATTTTCATCTGAGAACTATCAATAAATACACCCAGGTATTTTACAGAGTCTGTGAACACAATTTCAGATTTACCTAGATGTAGCAGAGGAGCACGTAAAAGGTAAAAGTTTTTTTGGGAGAATAACACACCAAATAACTTTTTAGAATTGAAAGTAATTTCATGTTCAACAGCATACTTGCGGCAAACATCTAACAAATTTTGTAAGCCACACAAACTAGGCGAGATGCAGCAAATGTCATCAGGAAACATAATATGATTTAGACAAGAGTTGCCAACATAGCAACCAACTTTTGTTTTATTGAGATAAGAAAGCTGATCAATATATACGGCAAAAAAATAGGGGCTTAACACCCCACCTTGTCAGACTCCGTTGGACACAGTAAATGATTGGCACAGGTGACCTTCCCACCTCACTTGCATGTTTTTTTTACTATAAAGGCACAAAGGTCACCAGTATTCCAATAAGCAAACAAAATAGATAGGCAGTAGGCACGTTACGTGTGATAAGCGTTTTAAACAATAAATGATGATTGACTTTGTCGAAGGCTTTTGAAGCATCCAAAAAGACAGAATATACAGGAGTGTCATGACTGATATAAGAGGACACTGGCTGTTTTAATAAAAAACACTCATGTCAGTACTATGACCAGACTTAAACCCAAATTGATTGCCACTGGTATTCAAGAAAGGCAATAGATGATTCAAATAAAACATTCAAACAGTTTTGAGATTACTGTGGCTAGAGCAATAAGTCTATAGTTACCTGAATCTTGAATGTCGCCATTCAAATTCTTTACAATCGGGACTAAGACAGTGTTCAAGCAAGAATTTGGTACAGTGCCATGACTAAGACACATATTAAAAAGTACACTAATATAAAAACGAATAATCAGCATAAACAATATGTTCAGCTGAAATTTGTCAGCACCAGCAGCGCGTTTAATGGCAGTTTGACAAGCAAGGAACCAATTGTGTCCATGTTGCAACAAAAGTTGTAATATTTATCCCTAGAAGAAATACATGAGTTAACAAATTATTTTTCAGTGTTGGTTTTGCTATAATTTAGCAAGGAGCTGTAATGATGTTTTCACATCTCAGCAATTGCTTCAGGACCTTTTGCTCCACCAACATTTACAGGAAGAGAACTCTTTTTGCAAGTAGACTTTTTTACTTTCTGCCAAAATGACTTATGTAAGCTGTCCAAGTTGAGTGCTGAGGCAAGCACATTTGCTCTATGTTGTTCAGAGGCATGATTACAACGGTGAAAGGCTTTTTTAAACTCCTTTCGTTTGCACTGCATCAACTCATATAGGTAACCATTTTTCACTGTTTCCCATTTTTTACCTACATGATGTAACTTTCTCTGGCAGTAGCATGAGCTTGCTTAACATGATTATTCCAACCAGGAACAGAAAATATGTTACATTTCTTCTTTACATCAAAAAAGATTTTATCAGAAGCTGCTTTGAGAGCATCAGTTATAATATTATAGAAAGAGTCTATTGAGGCAACATGAGAAGCATCTGAACAATGAGAATTATTGCATTTAATACTTTCAGTTGGCAAGGAAATTTTGGATAGATATTTTTAAATACAGCAATACACATGAACAGCAATTTTTAGGCATTGCCTCAACCATAAATTAAAGGTAGCCTACTGTTTGTGAGATACTGTTGTTACACTGCAAATGGCTATAGCCAGATTAGGACAAATAAAAAAGTATCAAAATTGTAGCCCTATGAAACTGCAATTTTAATTGAATTGAGATGCTGTTTGATAAAAATAAACTCAACCTATTTGATCAAAACCTGGTAGTAATAGTAAGTTCACTTTTCTATTTCGGTAATTCTTAATTTGCACATGCTTTAGACCAACAGAGCCCCACACATTCACGTTTTGCAGTAGCCGTACTATACCCAACCAAGTCACCAGTCACCACAGATTGTATCCTTCCAGCTTACGGTGACGTCACAGCGATGTTGCCGTTTTTATTTTCGCAATAGAATGAGTGTCAGATTCGCCGATGTCAACGAAAGTTTGCAAGCGTGTAACTTAGTAGCCTGTTGATATTTTTTACAATTTTGTGGTCAGGGAAGTTTGTTAGTGTCACCTTTTTGGTATCTTAGGTAAATTTCGCAAATTTATTTACGTGTCAGAGGCACTTTAAAGCATCGTCAAATGACCCCAAGAAGTTGTGCAACTCAGTCGTCTGCATCATCTCAGGTATATCATAGTAGCAGTAACAGTGACACAGAATGTCCTAACATTAGTGGTACATATAAAAATGCTTCCTGTCCAAAGAAGAGAAAGTTTTTCCCCAAATCTTTGCAAACAATGGCAACCATTTGTGACAGATGTGGAGTCTCAGATAGTGCAGCAGCAGCAGCCATATCGAGTTCTGTTCTTGCTGATGTTCAAGGCGCCAACTCCTTGGTGATCGACAGAAGCAAAGTTCGCAGGGAAAGGATGAAGAAACGCACAGCTTTGTCAGGTGAAGCCAGCACAAACATTACAGGTTTATATTTTGATGGCCAAAAATATAAGACAATGTTTAATTCAAAAGAGATTGATGGTAAATTTCACCGTAAAATAATATCAGAGGAACACATAACAATTATAGCAGAACCAGGATCATCTTACTTCGGGCATGTTTGTGCAAGTAACGGGAAAGGGGCTGAGATAGCTTCAAAGTTGTTAGATTATTTAGAAAAAAGGGGAGTAGATACAAATGAACTCAATGTACAGTAATTGGTACTGATGGAACAGTCGTCAATACTGGTGTAAAGAAGGGAGTCATTCGATTAATTGAAGAGTCACTAGGTAGACCATTACAATGGTGTATCTGCCTGTTGCATGCAAATGAGATTCCTCTCAGGTATCTTTTTCAGAAGATAGATGGTCCAACTACTGGCCCCCATGGATTTGCAGGACCAATCGGCAAAGCCATTCATACCTGTAACCGTCAAACCATGTACTTCTAGACTACCTGTACTGGACACAGGTTTTTACTGAATACGCTAGTGGCCCCATGCGACAAAAGCCGTAATTACCGAACAAACAACACCGCAGTACTGTTTAGTTGTGAGTTATGTGGAATATAGCAAAGAGTTGCCTGCAAATGTTTGTTTATTAATTTTAGTACGTTAAGCAGCACAGAAAGTTGTAATGCAACGTGAATTTAAGGAGAGGTGTGACATTGATGCAACACAAACAACAAGGTAGGCTACGCGGAACAATGTCCAAGAAAGTTATCTCTGAATTATGTTCATCGCATTCTTGGCTGAAACTTTGTGCTGGTATAGTTTTAATTAATTTCTCAATGTTTGAGGTACGATTCCACTGACAACGCCGCCAAAATATCGATTGTCCGTTAATTATATTATTTATTTGCGTGAGACAAAGCTGTCCATATCCAAAATAACGAGATAATACACACACTGCAAAGGCACAAAGGTCACAGAGAGCCACTTTGGATGTCGTCAGTTTAAGAGTTCACTAAATATCTACTATTACAAATTTACGTATAGGCTACAATGAGCGGTGGAAGAGTTGAAAGTATTCAGAACGATAAAAACAATCAGATGACCTCAGGTCTGATATAAAGCGATTTGAGGAGTGTATGCAATGGTTGATGAACGAAAACATGTTTTTCCTCAATAAAGCATCAAACGTTGTTATATTATTCATTACTTGATATTCACGGGCACTGACATTACGAGGCAAATTGTGCAATATTCCGAAAGAATCATTGTAAGCAACACGTAATCGTTTTATTCTAGAAGATCTAAACTTGTTCCACAACTGGGATGCGCAAAACGACATGCAATAAGAGCGATATAAAATGTTTTTTAGGTGGGTGAACATTTAGCAAAATGATATTTTGCATTGTTTGCAGCACAGTACTGAGAGCGTACCTGCGTTGAAATATCATTTTCATCTGAGAGAGAACTCTCAATAAATACACCCAGGTATTTTACAGAGTATGTGGACACTATTTCAGATTTACCTAGATGTAGCAGAGGAGCACGTGAAAGATAATAGACATAGACTACCAATATTGAACCAATTCAATAGCACATTTGTAAGCAGTTAAGCGAAAATTTAAAGCCACATTTCCGGTTGTTGTTAGTATCCACCACGCAACTTCGTAAGGCTTTTTTGTGATTGGATGAGAAACAATCGGATTCAGAACACCTTCACACAAGACGTTTTTAAAGAACGAACGATTCACAGGGTGATTGTCACAGCAAAGTGATACAACATTAAAACCAGATTCAGCCAATAAGTATAAGACATCCTACATGGCAAGTTTAAGTTTCTGTGTATCCAAATGATAAGTAGGGACCAATGCTATCACATCTTGGAATTTACCGCACAAAGAAGAGGCCATAAAACACAGAATAGTGGAAGCAACTTCTCCTCCATTAGTCAGGCCCACTAGCCTTCCAGAAGCGGATGCATACTCAATTCTGCTAGCTGTATAAATTTCATCCAGCATGAGGTTGACATTAGATTCAAGTGAAGTCAACCCAGATCGCCGTGCTTTTAAATATTTAACAGAAGCATTTTGAGTTGGTGCACCAAGTTTGTGTGTGATACGACAAAGTGTTCTTTCTGAAGGCAAAATTAAAATTTCTTTTTTTAAAAGAACTCTGTAAGCACTTGCACTAGTTGACCATACCAGATATGCAAAAACAGTGGTTAATCTAGAGTATTTTCGTCGGTTTGTAGAACCTCCAATAAGCTTCAGTCGCTCAGTTATGAAATTTATTCTTTTACAATCAGGAAAAAATACTTCAAAAGAAGTTGTAAAATCATCAAGAACATCATCAAAGCTAGTTGTGTGACAAGACGGTAATTGACATTTTAGGTCAGCAAGCAGGTTTGTAACTTCACTGAAACGACTTATTGTGCCATTGGCAATATTAACATTGTTCTTTCTTTTTTTACTACTCAAAAAGGACTCGTATGACAAATCAACAAAAATCCGCAACCCCATGCTTAAAGATGGAATTTCAGCAGTCATGCCAACAATACAAAGAAATAAAATGTCATCTTTCAACAACGCAGTAATTTCAGATGGACTTAATCTGTCTGTATTCGCTCATATATGTCTTCAATTGATCTCACCTGGTCTTTTTCTAAAAATAATTTGCTCATTTTCTCTACATTTTCAGTATCTTGTTTGTGTCTGGCACTGGCAGAAGTAGTTTTGGATCGTTTGGGTGGTGGCTCACTGGTCATGTAAGTTGGGCAGTTGGGAAATAGTGTTGGCAACGCATCACTCCTTAGTTTTCTGTAAAAGTGACAATACAAAAGCTATGCATCTCTTTTAAGATTAGAGTTTCATGATAAACAACACATACCTGTACTCTATGAGTCAAAACATTCAATGGAAGGTCTCAATTTCATAATCAATAAGCCTAGGGCTGCATATAATTGGTAGGCCCAACATGATTAACACTACTTTTAACAGCCACTAGGCCTATATGGAGAAAATAAGATATGAGGTAGCACAGCAACATAAATCTTAAAAGACAATTAACTAGAATTTATTTCTTTGTTTGAATTTATTTGTGTTTTAAATAATTTTGTCTTTTTTCCTCTTTCTCGTCAACAAAACCAATAAACAGAACTGAACTAAGCTTTGGGTCTTGTGTACTTTAAGCCGTCCATGTTCAATACGGACATCTTAAAGTACAAAAAGACCATTAGCTTTTTTCTGTATATACAATCTGAGGCTCACTTTCTTTTGAGATATGAAGTTCCTTTCTTCTTAATTCGACTTGCATTAGAATCTTCTGATAAACTCACAAAGCAATCATCAGTAAAATGCAAAGAACACACCTTAGAACTTTTGCTTGGAACAAAATCTTTTCGAGAAAGTTTGCAGATCCATTTTTCTAACAGTTCATCATTTTGAAAAGGAAAACTGTGCATTGACACACCTTTTGGTGTTTTATGCCTATCATAGCCACTTTTACAGCCATAAGCAGAGCAACGTCCCATAATTCGAAATTTGTACCTAGCTACACAACCTGCAACAATTCATCAGGTGTCTTTATTTGTAAATTGAATGACTAAATTAGTCTAACATGTAACTGCTGTGATAAGAGAGATGAATTGGAAACATCACTTTCTAACTGATTTCAACTCTGTATGCTTTAGTTTTGCGGAAATTACAAAATACCATAGCTAACTGCTTACAGTAGCCTACGACTATTATGTAGCCTAGGTTATTTCCAAAACTTGACTTCTTGCATACCTTAGGCTACTGCTGTGCTGTTAGGCTATCAATGTCACTCAATGCAAGCCTTCTTATATTCACTGTCAACAATCAAAAACGTGGTATTTCTTGATAATGTTTTATGCTTTGTAAAGTTGTACATAGGCTACTTTTGTACTGAGCACTCTGAGCAGTAGCCAACCATAGGTTCCATTCTCACTGTAAGCTTTCCCATATCTACTGCTGTGCTAACATCACATTCAGGCACACCAAACATTAAAAAAAAGGTAGCCTACCTTTCTGCAAAGCACACAATTTCCTTCAAAGTTTAAAACTGAACTACCGGTAGGCTACTGTATATATATTTTTCATAAGAAATCTTAAATGAACTAAATTCTCTGTCTTCGTTCTGTCTGGTTTTTGAAAAACTGATTTGAAAAAGCGCAATTCATTTGGGTCCACTGTGGTATGGTCACGTGATGAATACGTCACCTGTGTCCAGTACAGGTAGTATAGAAGTACATGGTCAAACACTGGTAAATTTTGACAAAATACCTTGTGATTTAGAGCACATACTACAACCCAAAGACTTAAACACCGATCAGAAGTATCTGTTTGAAATCTGTCTGGCTATTAGCAAAGGTTGTTGCTCCTTGGACCTTGCACTCAAATGCCCTGGTACAATTAATCAAGCAAGATGGCTGACTTTAGCAAATCGCATATTGCGGTTGTATATTTCAACAGAAGCACGTCCATAGAATTGAAGACTGTTGTCACCTTTATTTTGAAAGTGTATGCACCGATGTGGTTCCCTATTAAAAAGGCATCTTTGTGTACAGATGGAGAAAACCATGTCTACAACATGGTAGACAAAGCCAGACATCTTGAGGATGAGCTTAAGGAAGTTGTTATGAATGCTATCCAGAGAATGCCTTTTTTGCGCACCCTGAAAACGTTCTGCTGGCAATGTTGGCAGACGACAACATCAGTATCAGAGAACTGGCTCTCAGGCGAATACTGAAGTCCAGAGAACGCAAGAGCAGCAGTACAGTGCGAGTTTTTAGAGTGCCAACCTTGAACCTTCACGCCAGGAATTGTATAAAAATAATTGACTGGCAGACCGAAGATATCACTGATCCTCCCCACACCAAGAACATGAGCAATGAAGATTTGATTAATATGATCAAAACGAATCCATTCACGATGAGTCCTCTCACAGTTGAAAGTTTCCCTTGTCATAACCAGGTTGTGGAACGCCATGTTAAGCTTGTGACAGAGGCTTCAGGCTCCGTTTGTGAAAAAGATAACAGAGATGGTTTCATTAGGGCTCGATTAGACAGCAGGCGCAAAATGTCAAAGTTTGACAGCAAGGCTGATTTCAAAGTTTAGAATTTCAGTGAAGGTTACATTGAACAGGTCATTCTGGGGTAAAATTGATATCCCTTGGACTTCCCAGAATGCCCTTGGGCGACAAACGTATTCCATCCACGGTTTGTCCCCTAAAAGTTTCACATGTAGGACTGCCTCCACTGGAAACGTTAATTCTACGGCTTAACGGCTAAACGACCTATCATACGCTGTTGCAATTAATGAAGGTAGGGATGGTAGAAGTAGGGGATTGCTCATTCAAAAGTTTGGTGGACAACTGGAGGGTCACAATGTTACGGCAAAATTTGATGCAACTATACAGCTTGAGGTCTACTGCCATATGTCACATACTCAGGTGCGGTTTATATGAGTGCCCACGTGTGTACAAAGTGTGTATCGCCAAAATAAATGTAGGAAATATGTGATATCATGCTTATTTAATAGTATTCAAATCATGATAATGCTGGGGTAGACTTCATGCAACATCGGTAACGGTGGATAGCCTCACACTGCTGCAGTCAGGTTTTGCAGATTTTCAAGGACCCAAAATTTTAACCAAATATAGCAATTCATTTGATGAGAATGAATTTAGCTAAAAGCAAAGAAAACGTTGTGCAGTTCTGCTAATTTTTGAACTTCTTAGTAACCCTCCAGCTGTCCATTTTGTAAGAAAAATCAGTGAAGTGAGTCGTCCCGGTATTCTACTGTCTCTAATTGAAGGTATTTTTAATTTCCAGATGAATACTATATTAAGTAAAGCTTCCATCTGTATTTACTATTATCAAGAGGAACAATCGTACCCACGACGAAAGACAGCATAACCATATAACTGTCAAATGTTGGAGCAAATCGAAAAAGAAGTGTGTAACATGGATAGGAAATGTGAAAAACTGGATTTGGCAGCCTAATTGGATTTGGTGACGTCATAATTTGCTCACGATGTCATCATATGTATTTCTAGTGTTTCATGACATGAACGAGGAAAGCTTGTTGAAATATGATGAAAATTGGGCTAGTATTGGCAAAGTTAAGGTGAATTTACTGTATTTTCAAGCAAAGTTGGCGGCCATCTTTGATTTGTGGATTGAGCTTAATCAAGACATTATTTTTTTAATTTTTATTTTTTCACAAATATGTTTTTCATGAACAAAAGCAACTTTTTAGGGGGCTATGTTTTTGAATTTCGCGAAAAAGTTATTTTCACTCCACCCTACTGCAGGGTATTTGCTGCGTAGCTAGGAATAACATTCCCTGGAGAAACGGATAGGCATGAGCAATGGCTTGGAATGACATTTTATTTGTGCAAGTATCAATTTCAGGCCTGACGAATTTTGCTGTCTGGAAAGTGACATGTTAATTTAAAAAAACACAATAGGTCCATGATATCTAATTTGTTTGCTCAAATAAAGCACTTTGAAGTTATACCATGTACGTTTTGCCCACGGCGAGCTATAATAGAGACCAACGCATCGTGCACGCACGAGATCTGACTGACGGCCTATATGCTTTGTGTAAAAAAGCACGATTTTGTCACTTTCCTGGAACGTTATTGATAGTTAGGTGATGTTTCGTCAAAATTTATTAATTATTGTATTTAATATATATACAAACAATATCACATGGATATAAGTTGATCGTCATATGTTTTACTGTAGCCTATTACAAATAGCATTTAGTAATAACAGCAGTTTTAGTAGTTTAGGTAAGCAAATGACAGTGGAATCGCTGCATAATGTTGATAGACCACAATTTCTACGAATCAGTTTTCTGCATTTCCCCTATTGACTTTAAACAATACGTACTGTAATTCAAAAAATTCAAGTACTGGATGCATAAAATATAAAACCATTAACAGTATAAAAGCACAGAAAAATTTAAACATGGTAGAAATAAAGTATTGAGCATCATACATATCTGCAACTAATTTCCATGCAACATTAACAGCAATTTAAACAAAATCGTGCTGATCAATAGTTTTCAATTGAATCATGCCTTCACAGTATAATGCAGGTGAGGCGGAGGTTGCTCAAACTATACCATTCGTTAGATCGCGCTGCAAAAGATCTTATGTGTTGGCCTTCTAGACAAATATTACATCCAACTCTCCTATACAATCAGAAAATACAGTGAGATTAGAGCAGTAGAAACTAGTAAACAAAAATATGCCTGCTAGTAATTTTATCCGAGAGAGAGAGAGAAACCAAGAATAGTTTTGAGTTTAGACATATACACAAAACAATGAGCATGTAAGCAGTTCTGGTCACATCAAACTGAGTCAGTGTTCACCCTCTGAATCTGATACATGGTAATCTCTGAGTCATTAGTTGATGGAGGGAGAGGCACCTGGTGTTGGTTGATCAGGATCGGCGTTGGTCTCTGTAGTTCATACCATTGATAGTGCGATGTTCTTCTGCCATATACTCACTTATAAATGGTGAAATTCTGTTTTCATATTCATCTGACAGACAGAGCTATACTTCAACACTTTAAGCTCAACTCTTCAAATATCAACAGTCAATAAATTAATCAATGAAGCCAGTCTGCCTAGCCCTAGAGTGACTGCCTAAAATGTAAAAGCAATAAGGTTAAATAGAATATAAAGCTGTAATTTTACAAAATGAACGAGTAGGAGAGAAAGTCAAATGAATCACAATTATATTGTGCTTTACTACAATAGAACTATAGAAGTGGTTAATTTTAGATAGTGAATGATTACTACTGATAAATGCACTGTATAACGAAGTAGAAAATACTTACTAAATAGATACAGTACAAGTGTTGTTTAATAAAAACATTAAAAATTGCATGGAAAGTAAACGCTTACCTGGAAAAATATACAAATAAACTACAAGGCATTTTTATAACATCAGATCAGCTAAATAAAGATTCAAAGAAGCATTATGCCTTTAGCTATCAGCATGTATAGACTATGGTGAATCCCCTAACCACGAAATTTTTTTTTGAAGCACGAAATGTTTTTCATCACCCACTCTTTAATTCTGAAGATATATTTTTTTGGTGGTAATCCACTTCTAGCTACTTGCGTCTACCTTACAAAACAATTTATTTCAGGCGAAAACTCCATCAACTTTAGAAAGACGGAAGAAAAGCGTCACATAGGGGAAGCATTTTCGAGGAAGAGGAAGAATTCTTAATGCGTAAATGCGCAGTTGGGGAAGTTCGTGGATAATAAGTTTATTTCAATTGCACGTTTATTTCGTAATAAATTTGCTTCCATTTGACATGGTTAGCTCCTGCATACCTATTGATTATTTTCACAGAGTTTCATTTGAAAAAAAAAAAAAACCTTGGCGTAATGGATCCCGAAAACGATGTTGGTCGGTAGGAAAATATGCATAAATTTCCTCGGATCCGCAATTTTCCTAATTTTTATTTATTTAGTGAAAAAATATCAATCCAAAGATTTTAAAGACTTGAGAACACAATAGCAGAGATAACATTACTCATCAATTGATTGATTGAATCTTTATCCTCGGACTGGGAAAGCTTCTTGCAGAGCTTAAACCTGGGAGTTTCGCATACTTGCAGAGGCTTTGAATCACTGGCGTAGGCCCAGTCACCGAGCTTGACCATGTGAAGTTTCCGATTGTTGAAGTCTTGTTGCTGGGGAATTATTCCATCCATTAGATGCCGCTGAATGGAGAGCAGTCGTTAACGTGCGTTGCTCAAGCGCACACTCCGAGAGTCGAACCAGCGCAGCTTGATCTTGAAGCTTCTTCGTTCCAGAAGTCACGCGCTAACCAACTGAGCTATCAGGGCGGATCTTGTGTTGCTCAGGGAAGAAGGGTCCGAGTAGATTAAGTAAACACCCAAGAAAATGGTCACCGTACATAACTGAATGTAATGGAACGAAGGATTTATTGAGGAAATCTTTATCCTTTGATTAATAAAGCTTCTTTGAGATCTTAATACTGACAGTTTCACATAGTCTACTAACAGTGGCTTTCAACTGCTGACGCAGGCCTGTCACCGAGATTGACAGAATGAAATTTCCGATTGTTAAATTGTTGTTGCCGTGGAGTTATTCAATTAATTAGGTGCACATAATGGAAAGTCCTTGAAGTGCGAAGCTGTCCTTGAAGTGCGTTGCTCAAACTCACACCCAGAGAGTCGAACCAGCACCGCTTGATCTTCAAGCTTTTTCGTTCCAGAAATCACGCGCTAACCAACTGAGCTATTACACAACGCAACAGTGAAAAAAAGAAATTTATTAAAGAAATTAAAATCAACAACACAGCATAATATGAACTACACAGCGACATTGCCATTTGTTGCCTTTTAACTGTTTGAAGGTTGGGGGGGGGCTGTCAATTCAACTTTTTTGCATCAACAGTTGTATCTCTAAAACCACTGAGGCTGCGACTATGAGATTTCTTGACTTTTCCTAACTTTCATTCACCTCTATTGAGCTGAAATTTTGAGCGAATAAAGGTTATAAATTGAGAGATATAAGGCATTTCTCAGCACATCCTCTGAAATATTTCATATTCTATTGTTCAAAATTTTCCCACCAGCTGGATGAAAGTAATTAATTTGGCCCATGTCTCGTTAATCCTAACTGCTTCACAGCGTGAAGGAAATTGACAGTATGCGTGGACCTTTTGTTCTCACCACGGCTTATAAGCGACGTCGATACAAGAAAAGCTTCAACTTTGATACGATGAGTTACCGTCGCTTGCGGTTGAAATTGCGTAAAATTAAACATAAGACTTGGTGCCAATGCATCTAGAGCGAGAATAGTTTTTCGCAGACAATTATGTCCTTTCAATCAAACAAAGCATAGGCTACAACGTTATTGCCTACTATAGAAGCTGCTCTGTAACATATTATGATTTTGGTTTCAAATCTTTCCTTTTGTCCGACACACTATCAAAACCAGAAAAGGCGTCGATGTTCCCAAAGCTTCTCACATATACTTGTAAACATTTATTTCCAAGTCGACATGTAAAGATTTGAAATGCAATACGCTTCTCATTTGTGTAGGATAAACCAGAACATCACGCTTTTGTGAAAAGGACGATCGTTCCACCACGTTTATACGTGATGCAGCTTAGTTGAATCAATATATTCGAGGCTTCTTGTACCAGGTTCACTGTCACTGATAAACTAAACCGCGATGCAGTACCTCGCAAAGCAATTGTAGCGTAACATTTCCATGTGCTATAACTCGTCATAAATTGTGAAAACTTGTGTATTTACTTGTCAAGTTGTCTCATGTGAAGTGATAATTACAACTTGCCTGAGTAGGCCTACAGCAAGGGACAATCAAAATAGATGAAACCGCATTCATGGTAATATAGACGTTTTGCAAACTGCTCTTTTCGTTTTCAATATAATAACAAGAATGACAGCTTATTTTCACTAAACATATAAACAAATATCAAAAATTATGAATGAACAGCGCATCTATATTTTTCGGTTTAGGTTCAACAATGCATTCTAGCCGTCAAAATGATGGAATATTTGGTAATTTTGTTGAGACATACCATTGCCCAATCGTTGAATTTACATCAGAGATAATTTTATTAGATAGATTATCAGTTTCATGCACATGGTTTCATTCAGCGTTATAATGTTGTTTTTCAAGCCACGTAGCGTTCATGGTCATAACGCAACATTGTAGAAACAGCCAATATTGATACCAGGTAGGCCTACTAATTATTACGCCGCTTTCGTCGAATCTACGTCGCTAAACGACGATATTGTGCAAACGCCTGTTGGATTTCCCTTCTACGTGTAGTTTATCATAAACGTGAAGCATTGCTCAAAAAGCTAATCTGAATCACCATAGATAACCATAGCATTCATATAGTTTCATCATCAGTAAATATGTAAAGTGCACTTCACAATTTTTAACAACGGTCTGACAATTTATTATATTGCAAAGTTTTGATTTATTCTCGATTTTTATAATTCTGTGTAACAGTTTTTTTCTAACTAGTTTTTATGGGACTAACAATTTGTTTCATTATACATTTTCTTTAGTATTTCAACGCCATTATTAAAAAAATTACGTCCTTTTCACTTTTAAATAAAACATGGCAAGGCAAGGATTCAGTGCTGAAGAAATATTGCAACATGTTTTACTGGATTCTGACGACGAAAGCCAGGTGGATGATTTGGAGGATTTATGGCACTCCGATTCAGATGAAGAAGCGGATTCTTCTCCGTCAACTTCCGCAACAGCGATTCCGATCGAGATTGACGACCAGTTACCTTCCATGGGCGATGTTCAACCGGAGTTTGCGCCATCAGGACGGATTATAACATCGAAAAGACTGGTGAACAGCATAGATTCCTATCTCGACATGAACAACTACGATGCTGTTGAGTTTTCCTGACACACTGAAGTCTTATACAACTTTTGTAGAAAAGCCAAAGAACAGACAAGAGGGCGGCGTCAGCATTACTTGGTCTAATGCGAGACCGGTGCACAATGGGAGAAGGGGCCGGGCTAACATTATATCTGGCGCGATTGGTGTTAGAGGAGAAGCCAAAGAAGCCAAGACCCCTCGGCAAGCATGGGAACTATTTTTTTCTTTAAACATTTTGAACATTATTGTTCAAGAAACAAATAGAAAAATTGCCACACTCATTTCTCAATTGCCAGAGAGAATTTTAGATGACAGCAGGTACTGCTATTTTGGCCCAACCAACAACGAGGAGATGCTGGCCTTTGTTGAATTGGAGTATTTTCGGGGGCTTTTAGGACAGGCTGGTCATTCCACGGATGTATTGTTCAATCAACTGCAAGGACATCCCGTGTTTAGTGCAACAATGAGCAAGAACCGCTTTAAATTTTTATTTTCGAACATTTCGTTCGACGACCAAAATACTAGGCCGCATCGTTGGAAGAATGACCGGTTGGCCGCATTTCGAGTCGTTTTCGAAATGTTTAACGAAAACTGCGGCAAACATGTCATTCCAGGTGACTACTTGTCGTTGGACAAAACGCTATACCCCATGAGGACACAAATTGCCTTCAAGCAATATAATCCAAACAAGCCTGCGAAATATGGCCTTCTGTTCAAGTCGGTAAACGCCAGCAGATTCCCATACACATTTGCGGCATCGGTCTATTCAGGTAAACCGAAGGAAGAGCCATTTAATTTTTACGTTTGTGGAACAGAAGAACTGGTAAAAGGAATGGTGATGAGCCTGGAACAACACGGTGACCTTCAAGGTCGGAATATTTTGTATGACCGCTTTTACACCTCCATACCACTCGCGCAGTGGTTGCTTGACAGGGGTATAACGTCAGCTGGAACCCTCAACGCTATACGTAGAGGAATACCCCTGGAAGTGAAGCAAGTGAGTGGTAGGGAGAAATCTTCGTACGAAATTTATTGGCAGACGAGTGAGGCTGATCTCAGCCTACATTCTTATGTAGTAAAAACGAAGAACTCTGGCATGCGGAATGTGTTGATGTTGACGACCATGCAACCTCTATTGGGGATTACCAAGGATGACGGCAAAAAGAAGCCAGGCTTGTATAAGCTTTACGACTTCACAAAGGGTGGCACCGATATCATCGACCAAAGGATGGGTTGGTTCATTCACGTGCAAAGCGAAGTCCCCACGGTGGACAACTACTGCGTTTGCTTATTGAGAAGGTGCCAAAGCCACAAAAAATAAACTACCAAAAAACCGTGGCCAATGTCAATGCTGTGAAAAGCCTTTATGCCCTGCACATTCCATACGAGTATGTCAAGTTTGCTTTTGCGCAGAATAAACTATTTGAATGATTGCGGTTTTATAAACTTTGGCTTCAATCACAGCCTAAATAAAACGCGGAGCTCAATGAGAGATTTTCCTTTTATTAGACAGATAGCTATTTTTACGTTGATTCAACATATCAAGACGTTGAATACTTGTAAACATGTGCGGTTTTGCAATTAGATTGCTTATCAAAATCATCTATCCTTTTTTGTATAAAAAGTGGGTCATAAAACTAATCGTAATACTCGATGTAAAATTCAGCATTTTTATATGCTGAAACAGTATTGTATTCATATTTTATAAATCCATTTTCTATTTAGAAAATATCAATATAATGCGGTTTGAGCATAGCTGAATTTTAGCACGGATACAACGACTGATTTTATGACTTTTATACAAACAAGGACAGAAGAGAAGTAATCTAATTGCAAACCCGCGCATGTTTACATCGTCTTGCAATGTTGAATCCACGTCGAAATGATTGTATTAGCGTTGTATTCAATTTCTCGTATTATCGAACTGTAAATGTGCAGCCACTTGTAATTTCAATGTGCCTCATTGCATATTCTTAAATATTTCTGAATTTGTGTGTACATAACCTGACAGAACACAGGTTGCTTTACCATTGAATCAAGTTGAAAAACGTTGCTGCAAGAGCCTTGTGCCAATTGCTGCAGTCCGGTATTGCTGTAACCAAATCAAAATACTTATCAATATTTTGCTGCCAAACTGACATTTTTATCGCATAAACGCCCATTAGGCAAAAAAAAAAAAGGCAGCTAATTCTTTGTAAAGTATTTCTCCAGGTTCACAATGATTTGACGCATAATAAATACTACTTTGAATAAATCTAAATATTGTTTGGATTTTAGTGTGTGGCATATGAATCTTAGAGAGCTTATTGAATCCACAAGAAAATGACCCGAGGCATTACAGATTTTCCTTTTGATGAAAAGCATTGTGACGTTCTGTTAATTAATGAACCGTAACTGTTTTATTTTGAATTTCTTTCTGACTTCTGTTTATGTAAAGCATCATCGACTTTATCGGGTAATCTTACTCCTAGTACTAGCCTTGTATGTAGCCGAGTTCACATTGAACTTACATTGAGAGACGCTGTTGCAACTACAATACATTGCATTTAAACCGCTTTTTTTGTTGCATGATCTTCCATTCGTTTCGTGGATTACATAATAGTATTTGATAAACGCCACCCTGCTTCTTCAGCTGGTCTACATTTGTTAATAAAGCGTAGGAGTTGCTGTTCTTGGAACCGAGGTCACAAGATCATAATCCAAATTGGTGTGACACGCGTTCAGAAATCTCATTACTGCATGTAATTGATGAAGCATTGTTCTTTTAGTCAAGAAGCGAGCTTTATTTTGAGCGTGGGAAAAGTTATTATTTTGCATGAAAAATATAGATTCAAATTGAGATTATGTAAAAAAAATTTAATCACAACATGGCAATGCATGTTCTTCATTACTCTACCAAAAAATAATGTGTGAACTCACGCTACAATTGCTTTAATCGCAAAATAATCCAAAAGTCATAAGTCACCTCAACATTTCAACGTCTATGAGCAGTTCTAAAATTCACATAGGTTTAATTTTCGGATATGCTCAGCGTGAATAATTTTACAAAGTGAATCCCAAAGTTTGAAGCCGTACCTTAAAAAATAACAGAGATATCACTCCTAAAGCATAAGAAGAATCGACAGCCCCCTCCCAAACTGAGCAAGACTCCAGAGAGCCCAACCTCGTAAGGGTTAAGAGGCAGCATGGACGCAACAGATATTACGTCACATGCTGCAAAAATGGAGATGTCCGGATTTAAATGATCCGGGACATTTATGAAAATTCCCGGGCTAGTTGCCACGTCCTTAACGCAGCAGTGGACCTCGAGCTTGGACAATGGTCCTCCTTGATCTTCAAGGAAGCGCCTGCATATCCTGCCAATGTAAAAGATTTCTTCTTTTCTTTAGCCCCATACTAGCCTGTAAATATAATATATGTATATACATGTTTAAATAAGTTTCTACACTCTCTAATGCATATATCTGAATTATATCTGCATCCTAGGCAAAGACTACTCTTCATTACATTTCCTCACTTTTTCTATGACCTGATCAAAACGGATATATAGTCCGGAAGAACAGCTCATACGACGAAGAAGAAAACGGATATGACAAAAGCAGAGTTGCCAGGTCCACTTATGGAAAAAATGCCAAACAACTAAAGAAAAAATGCCAAATGACCTAAAAAAAATGCCAAATAGGCAAAACGGAGCAAAATCGAAGGTTTCTTTATTAAGAAATAATGGAATTGGTAAAAAATGGGTAAAACTGCAACAAAGCTCAGCCTACACTTGCTGCTATTGCACAACCTAGCTATCTTCATTCTTGAGAGTACCGTATTCTTCAAAAAAAGAATTTAAAAAAAATGCCAAACAGGATTTTTTCATGCCAAACAACATAAAAAAATTCCAAATTTATGAAATTTGGCATTAAAAATGCCAACCTGGCATCCCTGGAAAAAAGCATGGCGCTATTACGCAGTGGTAAAATTGCTCTAAACGCGCTTCTTGCTATCGCTATGTAGTGGTTGCTGTTTCGAACTTTATTTGCCGCAAGGTGGTAGAGTATTCTTTTCTGATTTCATTAATCTTTCAATGGTCATTCTAGGTTCACTAGAAGAGATTTAACAGCAAAGTTAGTGCAGACGGTCAGAAAGTTTCAATTTTATTAGGGAAAGGGTTTTGGGACTAGGCCAAACATTTGCTGATTGCTAAAATCCGAAAAGCGGTTTTGGTCTAATTTTTAGTGCAGAAATAGGGATAGCAATCTTCTTGCCTGTGCCATTTCAGTTTTTGAGTTTGAACAAATATTAGCCTGTTTATTTTGAAATTCGTGTTTGGGGTAATTTTACCATAAATTCGTGTTTTTATATTATGTAAAAGTTTTAGCACATTCAATGCACTTTTCTTTTGAGCATCTGGGAGACCGCAACAGGGCATAGTTCTTTAAAAATACATTAGCCAATGTGCGACAATGAGACAATGTCATGAAAAAGCAATGTCGTTCAGATATGGATAGAAAGTTACAGGAAATAAATTTTCGACACATTTCACCAACAACATTTGTAAAAAAGATGTAACAAAATACACACCACTGTACAACACGGGTCTGCTACTATTCGGTGAGTCTGATTCGGTGAGTTCCTAACTTCTAACCCCTAACCCTAAAACTGCAATAATAATTAGGCTACGGTACCCCATAATTTAAAAAAAAAATTGAAAAAATCCCTCGTTAAGGGATCGGACTCACCGAATCGGACTAACCGAATCGGACTCACCGAAACGGGCCATTCCGGTACAACACTATCTTTCAGACGTGTCAGACCACCTCGATTTAATTTATCGACATATGAACCAAATCTTTCATAATAGAAGTATGTGTCTTCTGCAATAGCACATCCATTCTTCAACTCAACATACCCAGCAATATAAACCATTGCAATTAAAACCTCTTCTGAAACTTTCCCTTCCAAAGCACATAAGCTATCCAAAACTTCAAGCTCACTTTCTACAAGATCACGATTACAAGCGGCACAAGCATGACCTTCGGCAACATCAAACTTTAAATCTAATTACAATGAGAGCTTCGCGTGTTGAATTCTTACCTTTTCTAAAACTGACTGAGCAGTAATGAAATAGGTACCTCCAGACCCCATGTCGAAGTTTACTGATGTATTGCACAAATCAAAACATTTCGAGAAATAAATCAAAGCATAACAAATAAAGATTCCCCCATCATGCATGCATTAAGATTTGTTAGCTATCTATATTATACAGTAAGTAATCCACACAAATTAATAACATTACATTCCGTTCTACAAAGATTAGCTTTGGTACTGGTATTTAAGAAAATAAATGTAATATCAGTGAAGTAATTTTTGTGAATATTGATATCTTATGTTATCTATAAGAAAATGGTGAGTGGACAGAAGACATGTTGCTGGCAAGCAAAAAAACACATGAAGATTTGTAATATAAAGTAGGCCTACAGGTAAACATTTAGTATCAACATTCAAAATTGACTGAAGCTGGCCGTTAAACTAACTTACCAGTAGTAAGTAACATTGCATACAACTGAACATATAAATGGAGATTTATTAAATAGGCCTACTCTATTTGCAAATTTTAATAAACCTGGAAGAATTACAATTTTCTGCCTACTTTACCCACAACATGCTTCAAGGAAACTGGGCAGAAACTTAAAGGAAACATAGATTGGTAATGGCAGTTTGTTGTGAATTTTCTGTGTAACCAATGATTTCATGAACAGATAAAAGTTGCTTGAAACAAAAACATTGTAGCTGAGACCTAATTTTGTTAAACTAAGCTGCATAACTGTAACTGCTTCAGCTTTTCATAAAGTTTGTAAGTTGTAGGCTAACTAAACTTCTACTTTCTGGCAAAGATGCATAGTTAGTGAACAAGTTAAGGGAAAAATAAAAAATAAGTTCAGTAAAACTAGAACCTTAGCATAACGAATAGACTATATAATAGATGAAACATCTTCCTCCCAACTGATTGAGTTCACAATCGGCCGTCAGTCAGTTTGAAGTACGCGCGATGACGTGGCCTCTACTAGAGGGCGCCATGGTTTTGCCTCACCTTCACCTAGTATTGCAATGAAGGCTAGCTTATCTTGAAAAGCTGGACGAGGTGAGTCGTTTAAGTTGAAAAATCAGGAAATTCATTTCGATGTTAACACAAGTTGTGTCAAAGGAGATAAAATAAACCTGGCACAGACTTCGTCAGAAATGAAACGGAATGAAAGGAGAGAAGTAACCTACCTGACGTGGATTTATATTGAGCTAAGAGCAAAAGAAGTTATTTCTATTTCCTGAGCTCTGTGCAACATACCGTCATTTTCCAGATTACCACAGAGAGCTTCACGATGTTTACTGTAGTCTATATAGCCTATGCCTTTTCCGCTTCAATCATGCTCGTACCAACCAACAGTATAATCATGATTATGTGTTTCCGGCGATTCACAATAAATGTATTGCGCTGTCAAGAAATGTTTCGTTATTGCCAGTTGTATAGCAAAGAATTCGTAAAGTAGCGAGAGAAGTTGCTAATGTTATATCATTATACCTAACTCAAAACGATATAATTTTGTGATGTTTATAAAAAGACAACTGATGTGGACTCTGGTAAAAGCACATTGCATGTAATAAAAATGCTCAAAAGTTGAGACGGAGATTAGAAGTTAGTTTACTGCTTTCTTTCTTCTTCTTGCTTATGAGTTTAATTTGTGAATTTTCAAAATAGCACTGGTGGTGACATGTGTCATCTGAAGGAGAATAGTTGTTGCTTGGTTGGCCTTTACTATTTGCTGTAAGATGTCCATCTTAGACTTCGTCAGGCCTTCCGCATTCGATTTATATATAGTTTTATTTTTCAGTAAGTCTATAGAAACACACTGCAAGAAAGAAATCGTTTTCATTGTGAGGATTGTGACTTCATCTGCGAGGTGAAGAATAACATATCTTATAATGGAGAGTAACATGTGTTTTTAGCGTGGGTGTGGTGCCGCGTTTCCCTGCGAAAAATCGTATATTACCCCCAGAAGATAATTTACCCACAGGTTGGGAACCACTGATGTAGACAAAAAGTGGGCGGTAACGATGTGCAGGATACGAAAATTAATGATGTGAGATTAATTAACCCTTAAACGCCTATGTGAGTCTCTAGTGACCCGAGCTGTCTTTACTTCCCCCATATATTTTGAGGCATCTAGCTGTATTCTGTGTGACTTCCAGTATTCTCAAAGCATTTATTCTTCTCCCATTTCACATTGATAATTTTTAAAATATTCGACTGGTTAAATAGTTAGTGCTGTTTTAGAAGAAAAAACTTATAGGGTCTCTAGAGACCCATGTTAGGTAATAGTGCAACTTTTTTTGAATAACAGTTTATTTTGCCAGCAGTAACCTTTTAAAGTAGGCTACCACAAACATTAAAATAATTTAATTCGTATAATTAATAAATAAACCATAAAGCCATAATCTTTTGAATAAGCACAAGTACAAAAGTAGCCTAAACAACAGAGGAAAATAGTGTTTGAGTTGTTATTGCGGAAATGCTGAAGTAAATAAAGAAAAGGCTACAAAGAAAGCATAAAGTTAGAATCAGATCACCGTTCTGTCGTGCGACTGCGAATTACTGGATGCTTAGTTCCAAATCTCTGTCAAAAAAAAAGAAAGAATTTAAAGAAAAATTAAGTTGTTCTGAAAACCCCCCTTTTTTATCCCCACCCCTATCCTAGTTAACTGATTCCACCCCAATCCAAGCCCTGGGATCCGCAATTCTAGCCCGGGCTTGGTATCCCTATCTTTTTCCCCGAAGAACAAGGTTTCAGAAAAAAAGGAAAAAAAAATTTCACAAGAAAGGAATTATATAAAACTGTAATTATTTATGTCGTGTTAATTGTATACTAATTGCTATATGTTCATTGTTCAACCTAAATTCAGCTTTGTCAAGTTTTAAAGGGGCAGTAAACCCCAAACCATACATTTCGATTTTTTTGTTTGTAAGTGCTCTAGACATGTATAATAAGTAGTTGTCGTTGAAATTTTCCCTTAATTTCATTGCGTTTCCTTTGTAGGGCCGTTTTAGTTAACCCTTAGTTTCAGAGCGACGCGTGCTCACTGAACCGTGCGATAATCACGTGTGACGTCATGAGAGTACTAGCCGATCTTATGTTCGGGCAAGATGCATTGTAAGCAAGTGTTCGTAGTGTCGTTTCCAACAAATACAATGAACTACATGTATTTATGTCGATTGTAAGCGGCTTAGTAGTTGATAAAATGAACACTGAAAGTAACTACCTTTCGACAAGTACCATATTAGTTTGTAAAGAACTAGGTCAAGAAGATTCTTAAGACCTCTAGTATAGATTACCGTACTGTCTGTACATGTACAAAATTCACTCTCTCTGTGCACACGGAAAACCTTTTTTCAAAGTAGACTTTGAATTCTGACTTTTTATTTCAAACCAGGATATTTAAATCCAACATATTCGCCGCTATCTTGATTTGAAAATTTCGACCTAATTGCCGAAACGACGCATGACGGCAGAGGCACACGGATTGAACGTCCAAGGTAACCCCAGATCCAGCGAACAAACTGTCCATAGGCAATGTGCCTATAACGTCTGTAAAAACAACTTTTGGTTACATTTACTCTTGTTACGGTAACTCCTTCAAATTCAAAACAACTCTTTAAATGGCCGCGAGTGTTGTATGTGCCGATTCGATGGGAGACGGCCATGGCCGCAAATTTTTCTTGACTTGGCAATGGGAAGCATGTACATTGTACACTGTACAGCCAAATACAACTTGTATTGTTTCAGTGAAATTGTTTTCAGTGAAATAGCTTAGCATCAATAAATCATCATTACGTTGTTGCTTTCTGGGCAAAGTTGGCCTGTTTACGAGCAGTTTTGAGAAAAGTACACATAATAGCAATCAGTCGCTTTTTTACATTGATTCAACGTCTGCAGACGTTGAATCTATGTAAAAAGCGACTGATTTGTTATCTGGGTATGTTCACACTGAAACGACCATTTATTAGGTTTAAATGAAGTAAGAGACGAAGTACATCTGCAAAACACAAGCCAACAATATAAAACGAACCAATTAAATCAGTCTCACACGATCAGAACTTAACTCTTTCGCGCCCAGCATCATTTTAAAATGATTTGCGGTTTAATGCGAAACGCCCAGCATCATTTTAAAATGATTTGAGGTTTAATGCTAAACGCCCAGCATCATTTTAAAATGATGCTGTTTGAAGCGTGATATAAAACTTTGTCTTTGTAGCAGAATATCTACAAATTTACAGGTCCCTTTTAAAATGCTTATTTTATTGATATTCTCGTGTTTTTCAAAAAAAAAAATGCTCAAATTTGACAAAGTGTGGTTACTTTTAGCCAACAGTTAAAAGAAAAGTATGTACTAAAGGAACAAGGCATGTTTGATTTTTCCTTGATACTTCATATCATTAGGAAGTCCACTGAAGAAAAAAAATCTTTTTAGGTTCTACAGAAAAGGTGGGAGTATTTTTTTTGTAAGATCCTTCATTTTCACAAAATTTTTAACAAAAAAAAAAGTTAAAAAAGTACACATTTTGAAAATACTGCATCTTCAAATGTGTTGTATTAGGAAAGTAGGTTCTTACATTTATAGTCAGAACTTGAAATTATCTTTACAGTGAGATATTCCATGTCAAAATACGCAATCGGTGTCACGCGTGTCAACTCGTTAAAGTTAGAGAAAAAATAGCAAAAATGCCTGGGTTTTGCGGTCAAACCGTGCAAAATCGCTGGGCGCGAAAGAGTTAAAGTAACAAAAGTCCCTTTTACTGAACACAGCAAGAAAAGCTCTTATGAAAATGGGCTTGCAGAGAAAACAATCAATGGAAAGCGCGCCAAGCAGAGAAACTATAACGTACAAACATACTTAAAATAAACGTAAATTTGTTATAAGACACACTGGCTTTTCAATGAGTCATGTAAAAGAAGCTGGATTTGCTAGCTAAAGTATAAAATGTACTGGCTGAAGTCCATACCTGAAGAAGTTGCAAATCCACTATTTTATTCAATCTTGTGTCCATGATCGTGTATGTGCCGTGCTTCCCACAATGTCCAGGAGAATCTACCCTTCCATCTCCTGCTAACATGAGGTCAATACCATCACCTTCCAATTGTTGAAGTACAGTGTTCTGCTCAATGACATATTAAAAATTCTTATCAATGACACTATTTTAAAGAAAAGATTGAGCACTTCCATTTACAGTATGTGTGTGTTTCCATACATCAGGAAGCATTCATAAAATATCTATAACAGATATATCATTGTTTACAAACTTCTATTTGAATAAGTTTATACTGATGAAGCCACACTTGTGTGGCAAAAGCTCTGTATTTAACCCATTAGTGCCCGGTCATCGTTCTAGTCGGAATATTTTTATAAAAAGTTTCATGCAAGGTCCTTATGGGTTGAATATGAATATTCAAAAGAAAATTTTCTGATATCTGTACCAGGAATGCAGAAAATGGTACGTCCCTCTATGGACGCTTGGGCATTCGTACGAAGGCTTGATGTAAAATAAACGAAATTAGCATTTTCCGGTAATGGAATTTTTGAAGTCATAAAAAGCAATACTGCTGCTCTGAGATGCGTTAAAAATGACTTTCTAATAAAAATGCATCGCTTTTTCATTAGATTTATTGAGAAACGAACAAACGAAACTCGATCTAAACAGATAATATTACAAATTCCTTTCAGTTATGATACATTTCGAAGCAATCTGGATGCAGTCGAACATAACACCGACGGCATCTGTATGACGTTCATTTGTGACAGTGTTTGCAGACACTTTTTTTGTCCGTCTTGATGATCAGGTGATTGCCCTGATCCCTTCTGATCTCTTCACGGTTGGCAAGTGCATGGTAAGAGAGAAAATGTCTTGTTCCCATTGATCATAATTGTCATTTCTACACATGATCGGATAAATTCAAGGAGGCTAATCTTTTCCATATCTCTCTCTCCTCCGTGATTGCACCATTTTTTTTTCTATAAAACCTCCAAGCTTGCACCATACTGATATTTAGAATCCAATTGTACGCACCCCTGTACCAGTTGTGGTTTCTTGAGCGGATGGAATAACAGGAACTGAGATTGTCCAACAGGTCCACACCTCCCATGTTGTTATTGTAGACCTTGAATCAGTAAGGCTGATCCATGTCCAGCTTTTTTATTGAATCACGAGAGTATCTAAAATTTGATAAAATGATTAGCCTACCTACTAGAACTGAAAGACAGTACCGTGTTCAAGAATCTGTCCACACAACAATGGTTTGATCATCTCCAAGGCAAAGTTGCTTCATATCTCCCTTCTTCATATCATTGGTTTCTTTCTTTGATAGTAAAGATAGATTGTTCATTCGATTTCACCTCATTGCCCCCAAAACACCTATCCCTTTCTTAGACGAATGATCTATCAAATCCAGGCTCGTGAAAAGATTGTTGCACACAACCTTTGAACCAGGAATCAGTCGAGCACTTTCCACAAGGCCATAAACAACGTCAGGCCCCTGACTCAATCCATACTTGAAGATGTTTGTTTTTGTTCTAGCGTAGGGACACAGTGGATTAGCTCTCCTGAGGGAGTGCACATAGACCAAGTTTTAAACCCGAATCTTGTTGATTTGCCCTTTATGAATTACTTGAGAGGGTGGGGGCCAAAATAACGGATCATTGATTTGTCTACAGCTACGCACTCATTTCTTTTCTACAAATTTGGCTGCTATCTCATTCAAAGTCTCAAAAAAAGGGTAATTTTTCAAAATGAGTCGTCTTTAGAGTGGTTTAAGTTGGAAACATGGCTATAGCGCATTAACTCATCAAAAATATTCATTGACATGGCTCTTCTTGCCATCACATTGCTCGTATCATCTCTCCTCTCCTAATACATCCTGCGTGTGAAAGGGGTGATGTATCCTATCATAAACATTATTGCATGACTTGCTCGTATTAAGGAATTATCCGCCTTTGACTGGAAGGCCAGTTGGTTAATGTTGTGCTGCATACCTCTGGGTCTCTCTCACTACTTTGTTCACAAACCCATCAGTCAGAGATGAAGAGTTTCATAACATCATACGGCGTTTTCACATTATCAGGATCAATGGGTAAATTACCATGGTTTCTCAGCTTCAGGAAAAGGAGGAATTTTTTTCCTCAGTTGATTTTTGGTTGTAGACTGGATCCTATCTTTGTTTCTGACGCCTACAGGTGGTATGTTTTCTTCTGTTAACTCTTCTTTACTTGATGATGAGTTAGGAGACACAGTTTTTCATGGCCCATGACGGCCCTTTCTTTTTTTACTTACAAGTGTGACTTTTCCAATTAGTTTGGGTAATTCTGTAAACTTTCTCTTGGCAGGCTTGTTACACGATAGTTCTTCTTCCAGGTCACGTAACGCAACGGGCGTTGACCCACTTTCTTGTGTTGCCAGTACTTTCTTTACGTTTCTTCTTGGGTTCCAACGCAATGGGTTGGCTTTGGATGGTCCCGGTAGCGGCTCTGTCTCATCGTTATCAAATGTATGCTTCTCCTTATCTTCTACGAAATCCATGTCCTGAGTATCTTCATTGTGATGAATCACTATTTCGCCTTTCTGGTTCAGGATTCCTTTCCAGACATTGTTAACGTTTTTGACACCCTCATCTTCATTTTCTGTCCTCATCGCTCACGTTGCCGGATTCATCAGGAGGACAAAATTACAATATCTGTTGGCTCCTTGGGTGAAGCCTCTTCCAAAATTTCTTGAACAGTGAAACGAAATTTCCTATAAAAAGTGCAAAAATTTAATTATACATGAACTTTTAAAAATAAAGATAAATTAAAGATACATGAATATTTATAACAAGACCTCAATTTACAGTACAAAAACAGTGAAAGCGCCTACTCCTAGATTCTAAAGCTTCATCGTCCGCGTACGAAAGTGATGACCTAACCTAACTTACTACTCGAACTAAAACGCTCAGTTTTGCAAATTGAATATCAGCACGTTACAAATAACGTTCGTTTTTGCCCAAAAATGAAAACATACGAAATCCTATGGCATTAGGCGAACCTGCCAATATGTCTACAGTTGGCACAAAGCGTTCGCGCCAGTGCCCAAGCGTCCCTACAAGGACGCACCTAACTTCTAACTTATATTCAGAAAAAATAATAAAGGAAAAATAAAATATTTCGCTTTGGGCACATAGCTATACATATTAATAGATTTATCAAAACAAAAAGTTCATTAAAAACAATGTTACATACCTCGATTTTGCAGGTCACAGTTCGTGTATCATGTGCTGGCTTCATATTTTACAAAACGTCCACATTGAACGTTGCCTAGTGAACACTAAAACTTATTTATGAAATCGCTCTTGCGCTGTTTCTATAGCTATAATGCTATTCTAGCCGAAGAAAAAAAAAGTTGAAAAAAATTAACAATCTGAAGAAAACAATTCGGAATCTAAAATACCCACTTTTCACGTCCTTGTAAGGACGCGCGGGCACTAATGGGTTAAATAAACCGATTCTTCTGATTTGGTGTGATATTGTTTACTTTATTTAAAATGTTTTGTCACACCGTGCATCCCAGTGGATCTTCAGTTAAATTATAGGAAAATTTGATGAAAAGTTTAGGAATGTAGTTTTGTTTTGGAATTTTACAAACTTACCCCGGCTTTTCACTACGTTCATTGGTAGACACCTTCGAAATTGTATATATTGAGAAATTTGGATAGTGCATTTCATTATCTTCAAAAGATATGTCTTGCAAAGCCTTTTTTGGGAGTAGCAGTAAGGTAATCTGGTGGAATTCATTTTCTTTCTTGCAAGTTGCAGGTCACACCTACAGATTGTGTTAATACCAGGGCATTAGCCTGAGTTGCTGCAATAAACATATTCCAAATCAAGCAAAGCAACTTTTACAGTATTATTTGGCATCACTTCTCTTTCCAAAGCTATTAAAATGTACACTACTGTTATTTCATAATTTGTTATATTATAGAGTCAAAGTTTCTTACCTTTCGCCGCACTCATTGGCTTCAAGGCAGCTTGGCATCCTTTTTGATTTTGATGAATATTGTGTTACAGCATCACAAGTAACCATTTCTGTTTGGCATGACTTCGGCTTTTTTTAAAAATTTTCTCTCGATCTTTTCAGGGTAAGAATTGAGGGTAGAAATTGTTCAGGGTACGAATTTGGGTGCATCCCTAACCAGTAACTGAAAAAGAAAACAACAATGTATATATGAAGGAACATTTTTTGTTAATGCACTTGGTGAATTATACATGGGACGTTCTAAAAGCGCATGTAGCTGGGAATCACTATACCAGCAGGCAGCATACATATTGTAAACTTATGGAAAACAATTTCTCAAAGATGCGACTTCGCTACTTATGTACGGTACTTTATAACAAACATGTAGTAATATAATTGTTAGCTTAAAATTACCTCCAGAACTTGCCGCTTCCTAGCAGCCGGTCGCATGGATAAAGTGGAATTTTGTTGTGGAGTTGTCTCTCCACTGGACTTTGAATCCAACGGTTGCAAAGTTGTTGAAATATTTTTGTTGGGAAAAATTGAAGGGCATGCATTAAGGTTTAAATTGAGACGTGTGGCATGACCCATGTCAAATTGAAAAAGATTTTGAAAATCTGTTTCCTTGAAATGGAGTCGCCATATTGTGCTGGACTCTGTTGATCCTGGCCACACTCTTGTGGTGTTTACAGACTTGTTCCATTTCTTTTTTATGGTACGATTTTTTGGAAAATGGAACAAAGAAATTTTATCAGTAGCCTAGAAGAACTGCCAGATGAACAGTTATAAACGGTACAACACACCGATTTGGCATGATGAGTACCAAATTGTAACAAGTTTAGCTTAGTTTACTCACACAGCACTGGGGAAGAATGCATATTGAGATATAGGCCTACTTGTCTAGCCAATACACAATCACAAATTGAAATACATGAGTAAATATTGAGACTGGTAGGTAGGCCTATCGTGCACACAGCACAGGAAACAGCACTGACTAATCATGAAGTAAAAAATAAATGCAAATCTCTGCAACCCTTGACTGTCTAAATCTCCCGCTGTTAAATACCATCAAAACTATGCAAACACTGCAAGGTCTAGGCCAAAATGTTTAGGTTAAACGTCCAATAAAAAGTTTAGTGTAGTCTGTAAAATGATGTAAGCTAGCACCAAGGCTACAATAAACTAAATCTGAACTTCAATTGTAACTTGGAATAATCTTATCCACTGCTGCAAACGCATGCCACAACCACACCTAAAACAAGCAAAATATTTGTCCAGACTCCAGCAGTACTCGCATGACGTCACCCGAGAAAATTTTTTATTTCGACAACAGTTCGCGCGGTGTGTGTTCGAATTACAAAACCAAAACTTTGTTTTAAGATTGCGTGAGAACAAATGAGTATTTTTTCATAAAAACAAGTGCAACGTGTTTTTGAATATCCCCTTTATGTATTTCAACTCTCAACTTGCATTTGAAAATGGGGTTGTCTGCCCCTTTAAATTAATTCCTAGCCTATTTTTCCGTTTCGCCTTGTTGTTTCATTTTTAACCATAATTCTAATCAGTTAGTATCTTGCTACTTAAATTAATTAATTCGTAGACTTGTGCCTCTATAGCAATAATAAATCCATCCGAAAATCTTTCTTTTTTACCCAAATTAAACCCCCTTGTTCAGTTAATTTTCGAAATCTCGGCATTCAAACTCCTGCATTGGTAATCTAGTGTTGCCAGTTGTCTACCAAATCCATTCAAACAGTCTTGGCTCCCCTCCTCTTTAACACTTACATCTATGACCTGCCTGACACCATCTCCAGGAAGTATGCTTACGCAGACGATCTGGCTCTCCTGCATCCAGCCGGAGATTGGCAGTCAATGGAGAGGAACCTAAGCCAGGACATGTCAACTATATCAACATATCTCCAGAAATGGAAGCTACAGCTCAGCAAGGCAAAAACAGTGTCGGCGGCCTTCCACCTAAACAACAAGGAAGCAAAACGTGAGATCGGCGTTACCGCCGATGACGAGCACCTTCCCTGCTGCGCCGGGCCCGCCTGCCTCGGCGTGACCTTGGACAGGTCACTCACGTACCGACAACACCTGGAGTCACTGCGCAAAAAAGTATCTGTGCGCGTTGCACTTTTGGGGCGGCTGGCGGGTTCCGGCTGGGGAGCTGGTGCGAAAACCCTTCGCGCAGCTGCCTTGGCCCTTGTCCATTCTGCCGCTGGGTGCTGCGCGCCGGTGTGGTGCCGCAGCTCTCACACCCGCCACATTGGCACCGCCATCAATGACGCACTACGCACTGTGACTGGATGCCTGCGTCCCACTCCAACGGACTGCCTTCCCATCCTTGCAGGCATCCAACTTGCTGAGCTCCGCCGTAAAGGAGCCATGATTTCCCTTGCTCGTCGCGCACTGGACCCCGACCACCTCCTCCACAGTACATTCCAGCGCCTACCTGGAGGACAGCAGCGACTGAAATCAAGACGCCCATTTGTGCCCGCCGCACGACAGCTTCTGAACAACGTTGAAGATCTTGGAATAGGTGCGGCACACTGGACGAACTGCACATGGAGCATGGAGTGGCAAAGCAACACCTCCCGACTCCGTGATTTCCTACCCGACGTCGATCCCCACCCTCCGGGAATGTCCCTCGCAAAACTTGCGTGGGTCCGGCTTAGCCGCATACGAACCGGCGTCGGTCGCTTTCGTTCAGACATGTGCAAATGGGGCCTGGCTCCTTCACCGGGATGCGAGTGTGGCGCCACAGACCAGACAGTAGATCATGTCGTCCATGACTGCCCAATCCATCAACCACCACATGGAGCGCTTGAACTGAAGGCCCTGGATGACGAGACTGTCGAGTGGCTGATGACATCATGCCCAAACATATAGTCCAGAAGAACAGCTCATACGACGAAGAAGAAGAAAGAATTCAAACTTTCTTTTCTTGCATCTGAAACAAGCATCTTCCATAACTTCCTTTCTCCTTGAAGTGTTCACTTGAACCATAACCTTACTTTGTTAAAATTTTATACCGTATAATTTGAACAATAATCCTTTCTTTATCTTTAAAGTCTTTTGCACAATTATTTATATCGCTCCTAATTAATCGTATTTCAAATCAAAGGGTCACCCTATTTGTTGGTTTAAGTTTTCAACAGTGACGTCACAATTGACTTTTTAGTCAATTGTTCTCAAAGCATTTTTTAACCTCCTAGCTCATCAAACTTATTTGCAGTACCGTATTTAACTGATATTCAAAGCCTAATTGCATTTAGTAACGTTGGGTCTATGTAAAAAAAAAATTAATTATCAAATTTTAAGTAGTAACCTCTGATTCAACCCTCTTGTAATCCGCCAGTAGTTCTTTGTTTTTGTAATCCTGAATATAACTTCATACAAGCAGATTCTCCAACCAATGCTGGTGGCGTTGGAATGTACCTTCATAACTCAATCATTTACTCTGAAAGGCAAGATCTACAATTTAGAATCGAAGACTGTGAAAACATGTGGATAGGCTAGAGCTGTCTCATACCAATTCTAAAAAAATTATTATAGGCGTTGTATACAGACATCCATCTTACAGAAATTATAAAGTTTTCTTGGATAAATTCAGTGATACGTTACACATGATTCAAAAAGAACGTTGTGACTTCTTCGTTTTGGGTGATTTCAACATTGATTTAGCCAAATCTAATAAAGAATCCAGAATTTCTTCTTATTTGCAAGCTGTAACTGCTTTGGGATGCTCAAACTTGATTAATGTGCCTACCAGAATTACCGAAGTCTCGTCAACATTACTTGATCACATTTACACTAATAACAGTGAAAGTGCACAAACTAATGTATTGACTTATGATGTATCTGATCACTTACCAACATTTTTATTAATCAAAATTGTACCACGCGAAATGAAAAAACGTCCGTATTTGACAAGAAAAATTGAAGAAAATAAAGTTGATGCTTTTTTGAGTGAACTTTCAGATCAACTTGAAAACCTAAAATTAACCACAAGCTATGAAAATGTTAACGACAGCACTAATAAATTCATACTTATTATGCAAACACTAATCAACTCTCATTTCCCATTAAAAAAACTCAGTAGGAAAAAGTCTGGATTGTACAACAAGCCATGGATCACAAAAGGAATTCTGGTTTCAATCAAACACCAAAATAAATTATTCAAACTTTGCTACAAACAAAATTTTCCTGAAAAAGTATCTTTTTACAAGAAATATAGAAACAAATTAACTCACATTAAACAAATGTCAAAACAAAACTACTTCAAACATCGCTTCAATGAATCAAGACACGACTCATCAAAAACATGGAAATCTATCAATGAACTTCTTCAAAAAAAGAAAGCTAAAACGAATACTCTTCCCAATGAACTTATTGCAGAAAACATTTCATACAAAAAACATGAACAAATATGCAACCGACTTAACTACCACTTTACACATATTGGCGAAAAATTAACTTCACACTTAAAGCAAAAGTCAAACTTTGATTCATTCATGGGGCCTGCTTTAAAACAAACATGTGCGGTATATGAAACTGATGAAAATGAAGTCGAATGCCTAATAAACAAACTAGATGTTAAAAAATCAGATGGACCAGATGACATCTCTTCTCGAATGTTAAAGTTATCAAAAAGTATTATTGCACCTCATTTAACTAAACTTTTTAATGCATGCTTGAAACAAGGAATATTTCCTGACGATCTAAAAATTGCAAAAGTTATTCCTATTTTCAAGAAAAACGCAAAAGCAGATCCAACTAATTACCGTCCTATTTCCTTGCTTTCAAATATCAGCAAACTTTTAAAAAAAAATATTTACAAACGCTTGATGAGCTTTCTTGACAAATTCAACGTGATTAATGATCAACAATTTGGATTTAGGAAAGGTCATTCTACAACGTTAGCAATAAGTAATCTTCATGAAAGACTAATTGAACTCAAAGAAAACAATCATTACGTTTACCAGTTATTTCTTGATTTAGCAAAAGCGTTTGACACCGTTAACCACCAAATACTTCTAAAAAAGCTGGAGTTTTATGGCCTGAGAGGTTTAATGGGAGGCCTTATAAAATCTTCCTTACACAAGCGCAAACAATATGTTTCTGCTGATCGCTTCAAATCAAAGCATGAAAATATCACATGTGGTGTTCCTCAAGGATCTGTACTTGGACCATTGCTTTTTCTGCTTTACATAAATGATTTGCCTCTTATAACAACTTTCGATTCTCAGCTATTTGCTAATGACACTGTTTTTTTTACTTCAGCAACATCTATTTTGCAATTGCAGCAAAACACTGAAATTGAGATGCAGCGTATCACTGATTGGTTCAATGCAAACAAACTATGTATCAACTACTCCAAGACATTTTACATGTTACTTGAACGAAAAAGAGGGTCAACTTCAAAACTAAATGTAGTCTTAAACACCACAAAAATTAAAAAAACAAACAACATCAAATATCTTGGCATATTTCTTGATGACAAACTAAGTTGGAATTATCACATTGAAGATCTATCTGGGAGATTGGCAAAAATATCTGGAATATTTTATAAAATTAGAAACTACACAAACAAACAAAGCATGTTAACACTGTACTATGCTCTTGCACGATCAATAATACAATATGGCATTTTATGTTGGGGTTCAAGCACACAAAAACTGCTCAAGAAAATTTTGACAATGCAAAATCGAATCATTCGCACAATAACCTTTAGCAACAGAAGAGCAAAACTTTCACTACTGTACCAAGATCTCGACATACTTCCCATCACTAACTTGCATCAATTAGAAATTTCTAAATCTGTCGTTAAATTTAAAAATATGCTATTGCCAAGCTACTTTGAACCTTACTTTAAGGAAACTACTGAAGTACATTGCCATGGCACGAGAGCTTCTCAAAAAAATAACTTTCACTTACGTAGTGTCAGCTCAAGAAAAGGCCAAGGCAGTTTGAAATTCTTAGGCCCAAAAATATGGAATGATTTACCTTCAGAAGTAGTAGGGGCTACGAGTATAAAAACTTTCACAAAAAAACTTAAAATTTATTATATGAAAAAACTTTGTCTGTGACTGTTTTCATTGCCACAACATTGACGAGTGTTATCGCAATTTTTTTGGATTGAACATTGTTGATACTACGTAGACCTATGCCTACTACTCACGAACTGGTGCTAAGACTATTTATTAACGGCTGTCATCTTATTAGGCCTAACTGTATTCAAGTCGGCCTGTAAACTGACTGATTTTGTTAACCCTTTGAGGACCGTTGGTACATATGTGTACCATGAACTTTTTCCACAATTTCTAATCATTTTCTTGTAGTTATCAAAAAGTATTTGTCTCTAAACGTTTCTTAAATAGATAATCCATTTATAAATAAAAAAAAATTGAAAATTGTATTTTGTTTTAGCTTTGCTTTAACTGGTTTTGTTTGGTGAATTGGTCAGGGTTTGAAGCGCTAAACTTTGAAAGATCAACAAGACAAGTAAAAACTAAAAAAATATATAATTTTTATTGTACATCAATGTTTAGTGATTAATCTAACTTATCCCATCAGTAAAACCATAAAAAAATTAAAAAACATGTTGCTAGACAATGCTAAACTTTTGTGGTACACATATGTACCAAAGGTCCTGAAGGGTAAATTCTATTAGTCTAATGGAGGGACATAGTGATGTGGGAAAAACTTAAAAATTAAGATTGTTGTTGTGGAATTTTAATATAAGTAACACGTAATATTTTAGGAATGTATTTTAGATCTACATGCAAAGATAAATTTAACTGATAGCATTACTTCCGGTTGAAAAATTTCTATAATTTGGCGCGAATTATGTCAATAGGCCTACTGTACAAGCAATTATGATTTTCGTCGTCGTCGCCGTCTCTGAAAACAGCCCCACCTAACCGAATAACTTTACAGACTTTTTGAAGCTAGTTTTTATTTCGCAGAGTAGCGATGAGCCATGAATGTAGAAGTGTTAGATGTAGAGTTAGGGTATTCACCAGGTTATAGGAAGTGATAGTCCAGCCCAGGGCATCTCAAAATCACTTGAACCTTGCATGCAACGGCTATAGGCTAGTCAAGACTAAGCTCAATACTAGTAAAGTTTGTCTCCAAAGCAATACTATTAGGTTTTTTAAAATACAGCTTAGGAATATCAACTTTTCAACAAAGTTGAATGCATTTTTTCCAAAATTTGGGGTAAAAACATGCTCAGAACGCATCAAATTTAATGTGATTTTTAAATTTTTCTGGGAGGAGACCCCTCCCCAGCCAGCAAGCCCATATGGGCCCCATATACTATTTTAATGGGCTTGTGGGTTTTTGTGTTTTTGCCATATGTGCCCAATATGGGCTTTCTTGCAGAATGTGTTGCTAAATGACAAGGTGGAATATAAAACTTCCAGTCTTCAAATGCGTGATCATATAAATGCATTTCAATAAATGTAGCCACATAAAATTATTGATCATGGGCTAAGCATGAAATATTGATGGGCTTCCCACTTTGTTTATGGGCAGACCATGGGCTGCCCACTTTGTTTATGGGCAGACCATGGGCTGCCCACATTTTTTATGGGCAGAACATGGGCTGCCCACATTTTTTATGGGCAGAACATGGGCTGCCCACATTTTTTATGGGCAGACCATGGGCTGCCCACATTTTTTGTTGGCAGACCATGGGCTACCCACATTTTTCATGGGCAGGCCATGGGCTGCCCACATTTTTTATGGGCAGACCGTGGACTGCCCACATTTTTTATTGGCAGACCATGGGCTGCCCACATTTTTTTATGGGCAGACCATGGGCTACCCACACAGTGATTCAAAGGTTTGTGGGCAACCCATACTAATATGATATACACCTCGATCAGCATTTGTCTAGACTTTGAGATTTTTTAGTTGTCTCAAACGACTTTTATTGATCTTTTAAACAAACACAAGCAAAATTACTGGGGGCACCTTGCTATGCATTGCGCAAAACTCACTGCTTGCAGTTGGAGCACTTTGGCAAGGTTGGCATTAGTACTATTTTTGGTGCTTACGTACCACAAATAGGAAAATGTCACATGGAGCTATATACCTTCATGGCCATTCCAGTGTGTAATAAACGGTGTGCACTGTCTGTTGACGCTCTTGGCTTACGCCGATTGAGCACTTTACTGGGGGCACCTTGCTAGGCACTGCGCAAAAGTTCACTGCTTGCAGTATGAGCACTTTGGCATCTGTCTGCAGTTATATATATACCTGATATACATATGGGCAGCCTGTATTAGATTTATGGGTTACATATGGGCAGCCCATATTAGATTTGTGGGTTGAGTGTGAGCAACCCACATGAAACCCATAAATGAATATGGGCAGCCTATATGGGGGCAATGTGATGCCCGCGGACACAATGTGTATGGGCCCCATATGGGCAGCTCACATGGAGCCCGTACATCAGCCCATATGGGTCCCCATGTGGAGCCCATATGGGCTTGCTGGCTGGGTCAGACCCTCCGCGAAGTCGTTCGCTTTCGGCGCACGCAGCGGCAGGCTTCGCCCCCCACCCAACTATTCATTGCAGCCCCACTGCTCACAATCAACACCAGCCGCCACTGTGTAAAACCATACTAGCAATGATACTAAACACATTACCCTTAAGGACCAATGGTACACATATGTACCATAGCGTAACTTCTATTTGAAATTAAAAAAAATTAATTTTTTTTCAAATACCTCTTTAAAGTGATAAACTTGTAGTAAAAATCATCAATATTTCAATAAAACATGTCTCAAAACTTTATGGTCCTCAAAGGGTTAAAGTTTAAAGTTATATGCTATGATTAGACCTACTTTTAGTGTTTCTGCTTCGTCTTTTATGCTAGCAGTTAGAAGTTGTTGTTTATGCATAGATGTTTTTTGTTTTTTTTCTCATAACTTACTACTTTTGTAGGGCATGATATTTTTTGATATTTGAATAAAACCACAGGAATTCACTTGACTGTCGCAGCAGTAAACAACTTTTTGTTTTCATTTTTTACGGAACTTAGCTTATCCTGTTTTAACGCATATCTTGGTTTCAACGTAATGCCGATGTTTGACATTTGTCACATTAAAAACATGAGAAGCAGCTGACTCGATGACTAATATAGTCTTTCGCTGCTTCCTGTCTGTTGTAGATTCTAGTTATGGTGCTATTTTATTTGCATTGTCTATATTTTGTACTGCATACTTTTCTCGCAACTGACAAAATAAAAGGTTTCTCTCTTTCTCTCTCTCTAATCCGTTACTTTTAATTTCTAAACTTTGAGCTGTCGCTGTAAACTCCGAAACATCTTAAACTTAACCAACTTTTTATATATTATATTTATACATTTTCTACTGAATATGTCACTCCCTTTAAGTCGCACAGGTTCAAAGACTTTTCAAGATAACCTGGCCGGTGTTGATTTTACCTCCCCGTCTGCTGAGTCCACTAGTTTAGGCTGGCCGACGAGGAAGCAGGTTCCTGTGAGTGGGCACTCAGTTCCACTCAACCCAGGTGGTGAAGCCTCACCGGTAGACTCTGTTGCTTTCACGAACTCGTTGCTTCGTCATGGCGACGAGTGTCCAATCCGTAATCCCACACCACACAGTGGCTTACCTGTCGCATGCCACGAGTCAGCTCCACTATATCTGAGGTCGAATAGACTGCAGTCCGTCTGCCCTATTCGCCTCACCCTCCCCAATCTACTCCCCCTTCTCTGTCCTTTCTTCACTTGCAGGAGGGCATCTCGCCCTTACCGAGATGTGCAGGCGTATCAGGACCATATGCGAGCATTCTATGGTTCGCGCGCCGAGTTCCTGATCACCTGTAGCAGGTGCTGCCGTGTTCTCCCTCGAGCTTACAAGCTGGATGGGGCCCTAGAGCACTGGCGATCCTGCCTTAAGGACCTTCAATTGCCAACCTGCCTTCCCTGGCCGAGCAATGACCCGACGCCGTCGGAGAGCCAAACCAGGCCCCCTATGATGACCAAGCCTGGGCCTTCCCACGCCTCGGTTGTTAGGCATGGAAGGCGCCGGCCCTCGACTGCAGGCGCATCGGTCGAGGGGTCATGCCCTCTTTCCTCTTCCTCTGTCATCCGCTCTCAAGTCTTCTGGCGCCAATGCCTGGATAGCACTTCCCCTTTGCCCCTCCCACCTGACTTTATGCCTGAACTTTTTCGTACTGTTCTATCTCATCCAGGCAAGACTTCGCTCAGTCTAGCTGATGCTGACAGCTTGCCTGATCTAGATGTGCTGTTTCTTCCTCGCCTGTCTTCGGCCGGACCTGGGTCGGAAAGTGGGGACTCTTCCGACTCGTCGAACAGCAAATCTCTTTCCTCTTCCTCCACTTCCTCGCCTGATAGCCCAACCACGGACGGTTACGGCCCTACTGTCAGTGCGAATCCTTTTCTATATGCACCTCTGCGCAAGCCGACCTCTACAGGAGCTGGCAGTGGACTCGCTCGGTTTATCCAAGCTGGCTTCGCGCCCATTTTCTCTGCCTCGGACGGCTACCACCGGAGCTGAAGCTGGGGACTCAATCAGCTCTTCCAAGCCGCCCATGCAGACCTCTTCTTCCAAGTCTCTCCACCACTACCCATCTCACTCCTCCTTATCTTTTCATCCTGTTTCCATCTGTCCTATACAATCTTGTACCTTGATGCTGTCTGCCGAAGCCCAACCCTTTACCCCACCTACCCAAACCACCCACAATGAGTTCCATTCAACTATCTCTTCCCAAACCTTGACTCGACCCCGAAGCGACACCATGGCATGCAACCAAGCCACGCATGACCCCGGACTCCCACAGACTACACCAGGGATGTCCATCACACCCAACGCTCAACGATCCGTCCAAGACCCTGTTGAACCGGTCAGAGAAAGTAAGACGAAGAGCTCCAGGCGGGCTCTTTGCAGTTTAGTGAACCTTACTTTAGCGGGTGGCATAAATTTCGTACAGTTCTGCATTGAATTGGAAGAGTGGACCGCTGGCACTTCGCCGCCCAAGAGGACACGTCCTCGCAAACCACGCTTCAATCGTGGCGCCCAGGCTCACGCGGCTCGCCGTCGTTCGAACGGGGGTTCTCCTCGGTCGGACGGCGGGGGTTCGCGCGGGAACGGATCCCGATATCGTAGGGGAGTGGAGTTGCGAGCCGCCTTCTCGCGGGACGCGAAGGGAACGGTCCGTCGGATCGTTGAAGGAAAAAACTGCGACCTTCACTGCGAAATTCCCCCTCAAGAAATTGAGGATAGATTTCGACTTGACACAACCTCTCCTAAAGCTGGGAGTTGCTCGCGGATGCCTGAGTGGATGAACGCCCACTGTTACGAGTATGGCAATGTAAACCTCTCCTTCATCGATGGCGGTGAAGGTCCCATTACGGCCCAGGAGGTGGAGGCGGTCCTCCAGTCGCTTGATGTCGGTTCCGCTCCTGGTTCTGAAGGATTGTCCTACGGTTTCTGGAAGACCCTGGACCCAAGAGGGGGACTTTTGGCCAGCCTTTTCGAGACCTGCCGGATCAACCGTCGTGTACCGGACCAGTGGAGAACCAGCAGGATCACACTCATATGCAAAGACCCTGAGGGTGATCTGCACGACGTCAGCAACTGGCGGCCCATCTCCATCTGCCGAAACATATATAAGATTTACGCCGCCGTATTGGCCCGGCGCCTGCAGCGATGGGCGGTGGAGGGGAATGTTATCAGCCGAGAGCAAAAGCAAAAGGGATTCATGCCCACGGAGGGCGTCTACGAGCATGTGTTCATGCTCGACACCATCCTCTCGGATGCACAGTCACGCAAAGGCCTGTGTCGGTTGCGTTTCTGGACATTCGAAACGCCTTTGGCAGTGTCCGGCACGAATGCATAGCCGAGGTCCTGCGTCATTTCGACGCCCCCACAGACCTTATTGAGTGCATCTCAGACATATACGTCGCCAACACCTGCACCGTCCGCTGTGGCAATGGTGAAACCGACCGTATCCCTGTCGGGCGGGGAGTCCGTCAGGGCTGCCCGTTGTCTGGGCTGCTATTCAATTTGGTCATCGAGGTGCTCCTCAAGGGCGTCCGTGACAAAACGGATTGCGGCTACAACCTTCCTGCTAAAGAAGACATCAAAGTACGTTGTATGGCATATGCTGACGACATCTGTCTCGTTTCTTCCGATCGCGAGCAGATGATCTCTCTCTTATCTACCACTGATCCCTTCTCTTCCTGGTCCGGGCTACGGTTCAACCCACGCAAGTGTGGCACCTTATCCTATAGGAAAGCGTCGGCGTCCCGTCTGCGGGTCGACCCGGAACCTTTCTCCCTAGCCGGGGAGGAAATCCGAGTCATCCCTAAAGGCGAAACGTACAAATATCTTGGCGCTCGAACCGGTTACGCCTCGGATGCGTCCCTTACCCAACCTTTCATCTCCACTCTGGAGAAACACATTTCCTCTTTAATGAAATCTTTCCTCACTCCAAGCCAGAAACTTCTGGCACTTACTTCTATCATTCTTCCGTCCGCGTCATACTATCTGCGAGTGCGGTGCTTCAGACAGTATGAGCTTCTGAAGCTCGATCGACTGGTATTGCAGTGTTTGAAGGTGGCGTGGCGTCTTCCCAGGTGGGCGTGCAGCGCTTTCTTTTACTGTAAGCCTGCATTGGGGGGCTTTGGTGTGTTGAATCTGTGTCGCGAAAGCGACACGCTTTCGATAGCCCAGGCCTTCAAGATGCTGACGTCTCCTGACGACCGTGTCTCTGCCATCGCTTTCGGACAGCTTAGGCGTTGTAACATTCTGAGGTTCGGCACTCCAGATCCTACCCCGTGCCAGCTAGCCAGTTATTTTAATAAGGACCCCCCCCCCTGAAGGTGCCCGTTCTCGACCGTGCCCAACAGGCGAAAGCTTGTGAGGCCGCGTCCCGGCGGCTACCCGTCGTCTAAATGTACGTTGGTCCGCACACCCGGATGGCGGTCTCGAGTTGACCGCAGGGAGCTCCAAAATCACCCCTCCACTAAGAAAAAAAGTGGTTCCGACCATCCACCAACACAATGACTTGTGGTGGAGGAGACAGTGGGAATCCAAACCTGACCAAGGCAAGACGGTCAGTGCCCACTGTCTGTCCGGATTTTCGAATTCTTGGACTCGGCGACCGGAGCTCCTGGATCACGCGAACTGTGCATTTGCTTATAAAGCCCGCCTAAACCTACTTCCCTTGAAATCAAAACCAAGCCATGGCCGCCCTTATAATCCTGCCATATGTCGCGCGTGTGGGAAAGTGGAAGAGACTCTTCCTCATATATTGAACCACTGCCCTAACGTGATGCCTGTTGTCACGGAACAACACAATTCGGTATTGTGGGAGATCGTGAAGCATGTACCTGCCGAATGGCAACCCTTGCTTACCATAGATATTACGGTTCCACAACACGTGGAAGCGGGCGGTGCTGATCTGCGCCCTGACATTGTCCTGCAACGCCCTGACGGTGTCACGATTGTATGTGACGTCACTTGCCTGTTCCACTACGGCGCGGATTCCCTTCGAAAAGCCGCCGACAGGAAACACGACAAGTACGGCGAGTTATGTGTAAACATATTGGAAGACAGGAAGCGCCCTTGCAAGGACGTCCTGTCACTTCCGTTCGTCGTAGGCTCCCTCGGAAGCTATGCTCCGTTGAGCTCTTGGGCTTTGGCGGCCTTGGGCGTTCCTGCTCGTGGGATAGCAGAGGTGGCTAGAAAAGTGGCCTCCCTCTCAATCGAAGGTTTCCTCCGTGTCTGGAAAGCTTGGAACGCCGGGCTCACTCGTGGAGGGGCTACGTCATAAAAAAAACGATTCCAGCGATCAGAAGCTCATTTCCCCAACAGCAGAAGCTCAGCAGTAAGCATCCGAGCGCGCAAGACAGCAAACCACCTCAAAACCCGCCAGTAATTGTGTGACGTCATAGTATGCTAAATCCATTGTTTCATTATCAATTTATCTGTAAACAACTGTCGTTTCATCAGCATGCTGCAGCTCAATGAAGAATACAGTCATCATCAATAAAATAAAATAGCAATATATGAATTAAGTATTTATTGCATATCGTGAATGGACTCATGTCATCTATCAATGACGTAATATCATTAACAACACTGGATCTGTATTTTCATATTTCAATATTTTAAAATATCACACACTACCTTCTCCTAATATGCTGCTCTTTCCCGCTCGGATCAACCTCGCGTTGCTTTTAACTCATCGATAAACATGATTTCCTGATCAACTCGATGCAACCTCCAAAGTTTCATCCCACTATTCTGTTTTTCCTGGTAACGTAGCCTAGTCATATCTACGCTTCGATCGCTAGTCCCCCCGACCCATCTGGGCGAACCTGCCTTAACGTCTGGTCAGTGCACATCCGTGCTCGTTGGTTCAACGTCAACACTTTTCCAGTAAGTAAAGCATACAATATATTCCCACATACCTTCTTTTTTTTTACACCAATTAATTGAGACTTTGCTCCAGATTTTATATAATTTTCGTCTCCCACGAGTATTCAAATCGTTCTTGTAGCTAAGCTTCTCTTCCTCGTGGGAGACCCCAAAGTTTATCCGCTCTGCCTACGGGCAGACCAGGTATAGGAGTCAAACGTACCTTTGTTACGGTCACGTGATGGAGACGTGGGCGCTGCCTGGCTTTATAAAACTTCTGTCGCCCGGCCCGTCGTGAGCTGACCTTTTTTTGCGTTTGCAGAAAGCTAAGCCCGTCCCGCCATTCTAACTTTTACGGACGAGTCGCACAAAATTTTCGATCCACACTTTCCTTCCACAGGTACCTAGACTCCCCAGCCTGGCCCCCGCAACCTAAGCTGGTGGACTTCCCTTCCGGGTGCATCGCCACCCCATAATCACGCCGCTCCCCGCCTCCACGAGGCGTGGCAGGCCGGTTCTTTAAAGTCTCTGACCTGGCTATGTTTATTGTGTTCTTCTCGCCGTGTCAATTATTTTGTACTCGTGCGTCGTTGATCAAAATAAAACAGTTCATCATCATTGGCGAAAGTTTTGTATAGTTGAAAATAGGCGAGAACTTCCCGTTGAATTTGCAACAAGAAAGAAGAGAAGGGTTGGATCAAGCTTGTTTGGCTTTAGTGACAGGCAAACGTTATTATTGTATGTGCCAAAGAAAAACATAGTTGTAGTTTTACTATCAACTATGCATAATGATAGCAAAGTTGATGCAGATAAAGGTTTGCCTGACATGATACAAGACTATAATGTTACTAAAGCAGCTGTTGACAAAGTTGACCAACTTTGTCACAACTACAGTGTGCAGAAAAGGACAAAGAACTGGTCACTTGCCTACTCCTACAACTGCCTCAATATTGGGGGTATCAACGGGATGGTGGTCTTCCGAGCTAAATTTCCAGGAAGGGAAAAGAAGCAAAACATCGATGCCGAATAGTTCTGGCAAACTTAGGTATGAGTTTCTTGGCTTCATCCATGGCTACAACGTCGAATGCAAGTAAAACAGCTTCCAAGAGCTGCTATACTATCGCAGCAAAAGTGTGGATGCAAAATTGACATCGAATCTTCTCAATCATCAGCTACACATGAGGGTGGGAAGCGTAAAAGGCGGCGGTGCCACATCTGTCCATCTTCTCTAGATCGTAGAACACCTCATATGTGCGAGGAATGTAATGAGCCGTGTTGTATCGATCACCAACTAGTCACTTTTATGCTCCTATTGTGCAGCATGATTCTTGTGCTTAGCGTCATCATGGCTACCACATTAACCTACCTAGTAAACTGTAATTTATTGCCTTTCTTTCCGTTTTTGTTGAGTATTGAAGTTACACATTATTTCAATTCTTTTCTGTTGGTAACAGTTTGCAGTGTTGATCTTAAATTCGGTTACTTTTGCACAAAAAAATGTTTTCATTTACAATTATATATTGCAAATTTTGTTAGTTCTTTTTGAAGTATTATGCTTTGGAGTGTATAATAGTGAACTTTCAACACGGTGATTTTTTTTATCACCATATTTAAGAAAGATATACAAATTGAAAGATAAAGGAACGTCCTTTAACAGGCCGGGCTATTTGAGACCCAGATAGGTAACAACGATTGGTGAAACACATAGGCGTTTAAGGGTTAAGCTGTGTAGGTTGTTAGAAATTGTTGAGGAATTAAGCTAACGTAGAGTAGCCTATTCTCTTCAACTCGAGAAGAAACCCAGAGAAAGTCCCTTTCCTGAAAGACCTTGAGGACGTCGATAGTTTTAAACATTTCTTGACGAACGTTCTCACCAAACTATACATGCATTTATTATATCTTTACTTTTTCATTCTGTTAATAGAAAAAAGCGAAACAAAACTTTAAAGAAAAAGTTGCTTTCTTACAACTGTTCTATTAACTTTTGTTAAAACAATGGAAAAGAAGATGAGATCACTACATTCACTTCATTCTATTTGAATAAGTAATTCTATTTGAATACAATGTTTCTAGTAAATTAGTTTGTTGTTAGTTTTGTTTTGTTAATTTAAAAGTTAAAAGTTTTGCTTTAATTTAAAATGACTGGTGCAAGAGCGAAAATAAATCAGAAACAGATGAAAGTCTGCTACTGCTACAAGATATTAAAGAAGAATTGAAGGAACTGAAAGCTTCTCTGCAGGACGTAGTGAGTGATGTAGGATATATAAAGGAACAACTGGATGAAGCAAGAAAGGAGTTAAAAGAGCTCAAAGAATAAAACATCATTCTAAAACAACTAGTCAACAAAAACATTTTCACAATTGACAACCTGGACCAGTATGGGAGAAGAGAAAACCTAAGAATTTTTAATGTTGAAGAACCGCATGAAGACGGTGATCATGGGGAGGAAGTTATATTAAAAATTAGTAAAGAATTGGGCATCAACCTTTGTAGAGAGGATATCCAAAGAGCACACCGTTTGGGCAGGAAAAAACAAATTTCAAAAAAACCAAGACCAATTATTGTACGTTTCGTGTCATACAAGAAAAGACATGAAATTATGTTCAAGAAAACAAAACCTGAAGCAAGGAAATGTTCTTAACAAGATCCCAAGTGCTTTTATCACAGAAGATTTAACCCCACTGCGTTCTAAATTATTTCATTATGTTAAAAATTGTTGTGATGAAAGATTTTCCAAATGTCATACTAAAAATGGAAAGATAATTGTTTTTGAAGAAAGCGAAGACAGATGGTATGTTATTGAAACTCCTGACGATTTGTTTAAAATAAAAACTGATGTTGATTTCAAACTGTTGAACTATGAGCCACTCATACATAACTTGAACTCGCAATCTTTTTGAAATTGCTGTTTCTATCCTGAAATCTCCTTTTCTGATAACTAAGGCATCCAAAAATTTTTGTAAAGTTTGTATCAAACTATGTAAACCAAAGCAAAGATCTGTCCTATGTGATATTTGTGATTGTTGGCTACATTTAAAATGCATTGGTTTAACTTCTAAACAATTTTCTATACTTGTGAACAGTAACCAACCTTTTTTTTGTGCAAGTTGTTTACAGGATAGGTTACCATTTCACAGAATTTCTGATAATGATTTGCTAAACCTAATTAACATTGATGTTGATTGTGAAGTGAAGTGCAACACATCACACGACAGAAACTACCTGGAATCAATTGTTGAGGATAATCAACCAAAATGCTCAACAAATATAACAAACCAATTAAAACCAGAACCAAATACAATAGCCTACAACCATTGGACACAATATTTTACCCATAAACAATTGCAAGAAAGTGTTACAAGTTTCAAAAGTAGTTTTTCTTTGTTTCACTTTAATACAAGAAGTCTAGGAAAAAACAAAGAAAACATTGAAGAATTTATTCAACTTGTCAATCATTCTCCTGATATTCTTGCCATTTCAGAAACAAAAGTTGGTCCTAACTCGTTCCTTAATTATTCTTTACCAGGCTATGTCATGCTACATAAGGATTCTTGTAGCAGTGCTGGTGGTGTTGCACTTTACTTAAAACAAGGCAATATATTTAATGAGCGAAAAGACCTTTCGATTGACATAGCCAATTGTGAAAATCTTTGGGTGGAAACTGTGCAAAAAAACACACCAAGTATTATTGTAGGAGTCATATATCGTCATCCTAGTTACGCTTTTTCTGCATTCAAAGACAAAATAATTGATTCTTTAACCAAATTAGAAAACTCTCGATGTAAATACATAATCTGTTGAGATATAAATATTAACTTGTTAAAGGCTGCAAAGTCTCCTGCAGTATTAAATTATAAAGAAGCCCTTGTAGCTGCAGGCTGCCAGTCTTTGATAACAAGTGCAACTAGATTTTGTGGAGAATCTAATCCGAGCCTACTAGATCACATCTACACAAACATAACTTGTAACCAAAATGCCTATGGCATTTGCTTACATGACCTCTCTGATCATTTACGTATTTTCTTATGTGTTAAAAATAAAAATGTAGTGTGTAATTCACCAACCAAAAAAATTCGAAGCTTAAAAAACTTTTGTCTTGAGCGATTTAGAGTCTAATTTGAATGAAATAAATACTGATAGTGATGATGCAGACAACTTGATGTACCCTTTTATTATGTGACTTCAAGTAACACTAGATAAACATGCACCAGTTAGGAACATGTCAGGAACTGAAATTAAGCTCTCTAACAAACCATGGATAACAAAAGGCAATCATAAATCTACTAAAACAAAAAAAACATACTATTTAGATATTGGATAAAAAATAAAAATGAATCAGCAAAGAGGAAATACAAAGCATATTGCAATAAGCTGAATCATTTGAAACAATCATTGAAAAATCAAGATTATAAAAAAAGTTTGAAAAAACAAAAAGTGACTCCAAGAAAACATGGAAGATCATTCATGAGATGATAGAGGGGAAAAAAAATTCGAATAATAAAAAGCTTCCTTCAACTATGACTATAAATGATAAAAGCTATAAAACAGATTCTACTGAATTCATTAATTTATTAAATAATTACTTCACAAATATTGGAACTTCAATGGCAGCTAAAATTCCAAATTGAAATGTAAATTATGAATCATTCCTGTTTGATGCGGTTGATGCGTGGCTGCGTCGAGTGCTTTCGTTACTCGGCTGCGTGGCTAATAAAGAGAACTGCAAACATCGGAAACATCGCATTCGTTGGAGAAGTTTCAGAGAATAAATACTTCACAAAAATCTACACTTTATTACTAAAAAGATTCTTCTATTTATTTTTGAAATAACTATAAAAACTGAGAAATACATTTATTTTTTGGTTGAATAGCTCCACTTTTATTAAGTTTCTATGATAATTGTACTTTATTTATTGCAAAGTTACCGACTTAAACAAGCCCCTCATAATAGTGGCTTAAAAGAATGATAATCAAAGCATGTCGTAAACAAAGAACGCAAAACGTGGTCAGGATGAAATATAGCAAGATCCCACGTGAATGGAGTACGTTGTAGACTTACATGAGGGTAACACAGCTCCTAAAGGACGACTATAGAACAGAGAACTAACTAAATGAAGGATTGGATGTAGTTTTACGTCATACCTAGGACGGAAAACTACTATATATTTTATAGGAAAACTGGAAAATTTAAGGATTGGATGCAGTTCAACGTCTTGCCGAGGACAGAAAACTAGACAAAAGGTGAGCCACAAAGCCTAGGATATCTACAGGCATTATAGTCAGAGGTGTAAAAGGGGTTTTCCTGATAAGAACGAGGCAGGATGCCATCATCGCCGTCATGACGTCCCGGCTGCGAGCCACGTATGAAGCAGCAAACAAAGGAGGCGACATTGAGAGATGCAAATCAACTTATGGCCACAAATATAACAAAATAGTAGGCCATTAGTTAAGCATTATGACCAACTTAATAATACCACTTATCTCTGGTCCAACAAAATAGCAATAAGTCATTAAAAAAAGCCATCGTATTGGCTAGGCTAATAAAACATAACAACTCTTTATCAAGCGTCACAAATGCAACAATTGTGAAAAGGTGGGTTTTGTCAAGATGAAAAAAGAAGGCGGCAAAAAGTAATAATGAACTTATTACTCACATTCAAGATCACTTTTTAATAAGAACAAAATTTTAATAAGAAACAAAATTTGGAATCATTGTTTTTTTCAGATTTGTAAAGACGATGATTATCCAAAGAAAGAATAGTGTAGGCAAATGCCTAATATTGGTTTAACACTTACGTATATAACATTCAGTATCAATAATGTTTCATATATATCCTAACGTCCTCAAGAAAGTACAAACTTACAATATCCAAACCTTCATGAGGACAGAATGCTTGTAGAGGAAGAATTTGATCCTGATGCTTCATATTTTGGAATGCTGCACAGAAACAAAAATGGTTTATCTATAAATATCACAAACAAGTTTTTATTCACTTCATACATCAATGGTTTACCGAATTGGTTGGACTATTTTCCTGATTTATCAGACGCCTTCAAAACATACAAATAATACAACCCAAAAAGAAAATTTACCTACTTTCCTAAATTTTAAGGCAGATGTGTTGGGAAGGCAAGATGCAAGAGTCACTGGCGATGCAAGGGGTCACAAGACAATGCAAGAATCACACATCTAGAATGTCACACTCATCTAGAATGTCAAAAGAGCCACAAAATTTGTTATGTCATTTTTTATTGCCCTATTTGCTAAAAGCTTGAGTTACTACACCGTATACATGTAGATTGCATGAAAGAATTAAGCTAACTATACGATACCCAATCACGGAAAACGGCGATTGCTATATTCGTGTATTTTTGCAGTTCTTTGTGAGAAAGCTGTTAAAGTGTTACTTGTTCAGTCGAGAAGTTGTTGTTCAGCCAGAAGAGCTGAAAAGTAGAACCATGAACGAGCCCCCCCAGAGCCCCCCAAAGCCCCCCCCCTACATCAAGCTTTTTCATACTTCGGAGGGCTGAGCTCGTCCGAGGCCCCCCCAGGAATGCAACCCTGCTTAATACATAACATCATAAGATGATTTCAAGGTAAATTTTAATGGATCACTGCTCCAGTGCTTGTCAAGCCTTGCCTTGAATGCATTCAAGCTATGTGCATTTATGGCTGTTGGTGGTAAATTATTCCAGGCATTTACTACACGTATTGGGAAAAAGTTACTTCTCAGCCTTGACATAGTTTGTGGCTTATACAATTTTAAGTTATGGCCTCTTGTATCATAGGTATTTGGATTCATTTGAATCTAAATATAACTAAATATCCATATAAACTTTTCAGTTTTAAAGCGATTTCCTTAGTTTAAGCAGAAGTTTTAAGTTTCTGTTTTGCAAAAAGGTAAGCCTGGTTTTATGTGTGTGATCAGTGAATGAAAAGCCTATCAGTAGGCTACGCTGCAGTAAGTGAAATATTGGTGTTCCAGACAATTGTTCACCTAATCAAACGTCATATAAAAACCGTTCAAGTCTACTGAATCTTACGTCATGGAAATTCCTAAAAAATGAGCCAAAATTGCACCATCGTTCGTAAGACTTGTGTCAAACCTGTTTAAACATGAAACATTGGATCACCACCTTTGAACACCTGTTTGAATTGCTTGACAATGTCTTTCACTATTGCGTCACAGTACTGCGTACGTGAGTTTGAGATATTGCTATCTATTCTGGTCATTCGTGAAATGGTTGCTTGAAAGTTGGCTGCACATTTAACTGTTGGCTTAGTGCTTGCTAGCTGGACAAAAGTTCCGTCTTTTATCCAAGTAATCTGTTCTGTAGTGACAAGTTTCAGTGGTGTACGGCGTTGCATCTCATTTTCGATAGCCGCAGGCTAATTTTTACAGGAATACACTTTTGAATAGACGTTTCAAAAGAGTGTTTATTTTTCGGTCATCACAAACAGACAAACGGATCTGGGAATCTTATGTTACAATTTTCCCACGAAGAGATTATGGTTTACCGCTGTGACCATAAAAAATAAAAGACGTTTTTGTTAGCTGGTAGGCCAAGAAGCACTTGAAGGCATAAAAAAAAAATAAAAGACGGTGTTGTCAGTTGGAACTTAGAAGCACATAAAGAATAAAAAAAGATCTTGTTGGTTGGTAGTCTACAGAAGCAAAGAAAATTAAAGACATTTCTTCTCAGTTGGTACTGAAGAACTTTAAGCTAAAAAGTAAAGACGTTTCTTTGTTGGTTCTGAAGGAAAACAACTTTGACATTCATTGGCAAGAAAGAAGATTAAAGACAATCCATCTGTGCTTGAAGATTCAAGTGGACGAATCCAAGCAAGTTTTGTGGACTTTAGGACTTCATATACCCGTACAACTACGGTATTGTGCATTTAAATTCTTTTTGTATTTTTACGGTCTTTGCAGTTAAGTTTTTTATAACTACTGTAGCCTAATAATTTTGTGTGTTTGTGTAACTTAATATTTTTTAATTGTTAAATTTAGCCCCAACATTTAATATGTCTACACTCGGTGGGCGACAGGGACTCGGCCGCCGTCGACTCGACTGAGTTTAAGCCTGATGATGTTCTTTGCGGTCGGGCAGGCCATTCTGGGGAGGGACCCAGTAACGATGAGGCTAAGTCAGTTAGAGAGGCCCGGCATCTTAGAAGGGATATTTTGACCCAAATTGGGGAACTTTCTGTAGCCCTAGGTTCTTTGAGTGATAAGCAGGAACTGTTAACTTTTAGATCTAAGTTATCTACTTTGGAAGAGGATTTACGGCATTTCCATGCTCTTTTGAGTAAAATTGTTAACTCTGCAATCTTGGCAGAACTTCGTGATAGGGTAGATCCCGAATTTAACTCGTTAAAAAATAACTTTGAACAAAAAGAAAGTGAGTTCTCAGATATGTTGAATGCTGACATACATCCTGAGGATAGCGCCTCAAATGTAAGCACTAGGATGTGTAAGAGCTCGTCACGGATAGTTGCACAAATTAACCTACAGCTGGGGGTCAAGTTGGCAACCTCCACGTGGTGAGCCCTGGATTCGACTAATGACAACAAACCGACAAATAGCAAAGAGAAAGCAAAGCTTATCTGAAGCAAACAACATGCAAATGGAGTTGCAGTCTCCGATTAATTCCGACCCCGATCAAGCGCCCTTATTAGGGCGGACATCAACGAATGTCGTAAGGGAAGGAATAACCTTGCTGCAGCTCAATGTGGAAGGCTTTTCAAGAGCCAAGTCTACAGTTTTAGAACACCTGATTGAACCCTTGCAACCGACTGCCATCCTGCTCCAAGACACTCACTGTGTGGATGTTTCGCGCCTGAAGATAACGGGCTTCCAACTTGCCTCCTACATTCTTAGTAAAATCCATGGAGTTGCGACGTTTGTGCACAGTGCTGCAAATTGGTCACATGTGTCCTCTTCTGATGAAGTGACTCAGACATAGAGTGGGTCGCTACTACTATCGAGAGCGTATGCGTTGTTAACGTCTACAAGTCACCACAGACAAGATTTCTGAACGATTCGATCCCGAACTTCATCAGTTCCCCATGCATGTACGCTGGCGACTTCAACTGCCACAGCATTCAATGGGGTTATAACATCACTAACTCTGATGGGACAGTTTTGGAAGATTGGGCATCCCTCGTAGAGGCTCAGCTTCTGCACGACCCAAAACAACCTGATAGTTTCTGCTCTGCCAGATGGGGTACCACATCTAACCCCGATTTGGCCTTTGTGAAGCTTGGCGGAATCCTCCCGCATCGCGCTGTACTGGAGAAATTCCCTCGGTCCCAACACCGACCCTCACTGATTGTCCCTTCTAACCCAATTCGACCAGTACCAACCAAATACATCCCAAGATGGAACTTCCGGAAAGCGGACTGGGAAAAGTACACCGACCTTGTAGAGCAGCAATGTAACCAGATTCCTGAAGCAAACACCGTAGGAGTGGACGCAGCATACAAAAAATTCTGTCAACACCTCATCAAGGCAGCCAAGCTATCCATCCTAAGGAGCTGCAGAAGAAATTTTATCCCAACCTGGGATAACGAATGTCAGCAAAAATATGATATTTTTATGTCATCCGAACCTGGCTTGACAGCTGCGGCAGCCGTTACTGACTTAACAGACTGCATCAACAGGAAAAAAGGAGATAGATGGGAGGAATCCGTCGCTGGAATAGACTTCACCCACTCAAGTCGGAAAGCCTGGTCAACGCTCAACCGCCTCACAGGCAGGACCACGAAACCAAAGCCATGCCCTATAACGGCCAACTCCATAGCGAAACAACTTCTCGCAAATGGCCAATATCAAGGAGCTGATAAAGCGCATGCCAGAGCAGTGAAAAATGAAATCAACCAACTATGGAAGGTACCCAGTTCAAGCTGTTTCCTATCTACCTCTTTTAACATCTCTGAGTTAGACGCAGCCATCAAACACCTAAAAACTGGCAAATCACAAGGCCCAGACAAAATCCCACCAGAGCTAATTAAACATATTGGACCACTCGCACGAGAGTGGCTGCGACAGTTCATGTCATTCTGCCTAAAGAAGTTGCTCCTTCCAAAGATCTGGAGGAAAGCTAACATCATAGCCATTAGAAAGCCCAACAAGCCAGCTGATAACCCTAAAAGTTACAGGCCCATTTCCCTGCTCTGTGTGCCATACAAGTTACTTGAGCGTCTCTTACTGAGCAGACTCGAACCAATCGTTGACCCAAAACTGCCAGAAGAACAAGCTGGATTTCGACGCGGCCGATGCACAACTGACCAGATTGTCAAGCTTACTGATGACATCGAAAGTGGTTTTGAAGCCCGTGAGAAGGTGGGTGTTGTCCTGGTGGATCTTACAGCAGCCTATGACACTGTGTGGCACCGTGGTCTTACTATGAAACTATTACAACTCATTCTTGACCGACATGGTTAAGTTTCTGGTAGAGACCATCTCGAACCGTACCTTCATACTGCATACCAACGAGGGAAAACCCAGCAGACCACGCCGCCTGAAAAATGGCGTCCCCCAAGGGTCAACACTATCGCCACTCCTATTTAATATCTATATAAGTGACCTCCCATGCACTACATCGCAACAGTATGGCTATGCGGATGATCTAGCTCTTCTATATGCTCACAGGAACTGGCATGAGGTGGAAAGAAAACTTGAAACTGACCTGAAACTAGTGGCTGACTATCTGGACAAGTGGAGGCTCAAACTGAATGCGTCGAAAACAACAATCTCTGCTTTCCATCTAAATAATCGGGAATCTCAGCGTCAACTGTCTGTCTCGCTAACAGGAAATCCTTTACCATACACTGCAAACCCAACTTACCTTGGAGTAAAACTTGACCGGCAGTTGACCTACAGACCCCACATCGAGTCACTCCGTGCCAAGGTTACCTCGCGAAATAACCTCTTGAGAAGCCTAGCAGGAACAGGATGGGGAGCCCGAGCATCAACCTTGCGTACAAATGCACTAGCCTTGGTCTACAGCTCAGCCAAATATGCCTCAACTGTGTGGAACCGCAGCAGACACACAAAAAAGATGGATGTATGCATTAACGACACCTTGCGCATCATCACTGGCTGTCTCCGCCCCACACCTACTGCTTATCTGCCAACTTTGGCTGGCATTGCTCCTGCTCATGTCCGTAGGGAAGAAGCCTCTCACAAACTGGCTCTACATGCGAGACTCGATCCTCAACACCTTCTCCACAGTCACTCCCAAACAAATGGACCAGTCAGACCTCAATGCCTATCATCAAGGCGCCCATTCCATCGATATGCTACACAACTTGTGGATAAGAACTTCAGCTGCATGGAAACATGGGCCCAAGAATGGAACGAGCTGCCACATATCCCTCCCCAGTTTTCAGTTATGCCAGCACTCTCCATCCCTCCTGGAGCAGACCTCTCAAGAAAGGCATGGGTCACATTGAACAGGATCAGATGTGACGTTTGTTTGTTTGTTTATCTTTATCGTTGGCTGTTGGCTGTAGGCGTTTATCGTTGGCTGTTGGCGTTTATCGTTGGCTGTACTGGAGCTAATCTGTTTAGGTGGGGGTTGCATAATTCGCCGATATGTGTCTGCGGAGCGGTAGAACAAACAATGCAACACATACTCCACGAATGTTCCATCTTACGACCCCCAAGTGGAATCACTGGTATTCGACAACTGGACCCAACTACCGTATCTTGGCTGCACGAGGAGGCATTGCCAATCTAAGCTACTACAAGTCAAACGAGAGAAGAAGAGAAGACCTACAGCTAAGACGAGAGGAGCTCCAGATACAAGCTGAGGCCGAAGCAAGAGTTGCTGAGGCCATCGCGAGAGCTGAGGCCATACGAGCTGAGGCTGCCGCGAGAGCTGAGGCCGACATGAGAGCTGCTGAGGCTGCCGCGAGAGCTGAGGCCATACGAGCTGAGGCCATCGCGAGAGCTGAAGCCAAAGCGAGAGCTGCTGAGGCCGCTGCGAGAGCCGAAGCTAGAACTGCTGAGTACGCACTCAAAGACGCCCAGTTGAGGGCTGAACAACGTAAGGAGGTAGCTTTAGCTGAATATCGATCAGAGGTGGGCTCTCGGCGTAGCACTAAGAAGGGCTCTTCTAGGCATTCCAGAAATGAACATCAATCGCAGTTTAATTTACATAACCTTTTCCAAACGCCCGTTTAACCTGTGGGTGGACCAGTGCAATCCACACGTCTTCCAGCTGTTTCAGGAGGTCTCGGGGCCGCGGCTAAGGGTCTTCCGAATGCTGTAGAGCCAAGGTCTGCGAATTATGACCGAATTACAACCGAACTCCTTCCCCAGAGCGTACAGGTCACGGGGCCGCCATTAGTAGTAATGCTTTGCCCCTTTCACAGTTTTCTGCGCCGCTAGTTTTTGATCGCCCAGATACACGTAATTTGGGTGGTTGTGAGAGGCGTATCGCGTCTCCTGATTTTAACGTGTGTGAGGATCGTGATCGGGCTGTGCACGTGACTGAGCCCCCTCAGCCCCTTAAGGGATATAGCTTGTCTTCTCCCGCTAAATCGAGTTCTCAGCAGCAGGATTGCTTTTTTGAATACCAAAATAGTAGGACGTTTTTTGATAAGGCGGCCTTGATTGGTTACGATGGTAATAATATGCCATTTATCTTCTTTAAAAATCGTGTTACGGCCTTAATGGCAGCTTCGCCCTTTAAAGGAACTCGTTTGACTTTGTTACAAGCAGCTTGTGTTAGGACAGCTGCACAAACGATTGCTAATTTGGTTTCTGACACTCCTGGCTTGTCAGAGGAAGACAGAATAGAAATGTCGTTAGCTCGCTTGTCCCAGCGTTTTGGGGTTCGTGGAGGTCTTTTCGCTGAACCGAAAATTAGAAAGTATCGCTATTGTAGCAAATTGACTTCTATCTCTTCCAGTGATTTGAAAGAGTTTAAAGATGAATTGTCGCAGTGTCTGCTTTACGCGCAAGCTTATGGTCAGCGTGACAAATTGGAAGGACGTTTTGTTTTGGATTTGGCTAAGCTACTCCCGTTTGACGCTAAGCAGCGTTATCTTGACTTTTTAGGTGATCAGTATGGTGGCACTGATGAGCCTACTTTTCAGAGTTTGTTTGAATTTGTAGTTCGGGAGGAAACGCGTAAGTCGACTGATTTTAGCATTATGCTAATGGGCGATTCTGGTGAGTCGCAGCATTTTAAAAAGTTTGGCAAAGGAAAATTGCCTTCATGTCCGGTTAGGCAGACGTCGGTAAAACCCCATGATAATGTGATTTCAGGGAGTTCGCAGTACTCGACTGCTGTTGGCGCACTGCGCGGTGGTGTGGCCAGACGTAGAGACATACCGGCATGTTTTTATTGTTCGTCACGTGGTCAAGTTGAATATCATTTTTTGTCTAATTGTAAAGAATTTTTTGCGCTTGACACCTAAAGATCGGAGAGATGTCATTGTGAAAGCTGGCAAATGCTTGAATTGTTTGCGCCAGCATATGGTTAGGGATTGCGTTCATGCAAACAACTGTCGTAAGTGTGGGCCTAACAACGATAGGAAACACTATTTTCTTCTGCATGATTTTTATGTGACGTCACGTGATTCTCTGGATTCGGTCGGTAAAGATGATGCTGGTGCCAGAGTTCCTGTCCGTAATGTTAAGATTGGAAATGTTAAAGCAGCCTTTAACCTCGTTACTGCTGCTCGTGTTTTGAATCCAATGACTGGCAAATCGAATTTGGTGTATTGTCAGCATGATCCTAGTTCGCAGTTGACGTTTGTTTCGAGTGATTTGGTGTGCGAACTTGGTCTTAAACCGTACGATAAAGTATCGTTTAAAATGGATACCCTGGCTGGTCAGAAACCTACTTGTGCTGACCTTGTCAAACTCAACATCCAGTCGTTAGAGACAGATGAACTGTTTTGTGATATAACCTCGGTGGTTAACCCAGCTTGGGCTGACGATGTTAAAACTTTACCGCATAAACAAGATTTAAGTAGTTTCCGTCATTTTCATGACGTGAATATGTTTCATTTGAATGATTGTAGTACTGTAGATGTATTGATTGGCAACGACAATGCTTATTTGATGTGGGCCAAAGAAGAGCGTGTTGGTGAAAATCGTAGTGAACCGCATGCTTTGCTCACTCCTCTCGGTTGGTTGGCTTGTGGTGGTAAGTCACCCTTAGATGAAAGCGTTGCTAATGTGTGCAGAGTGCAGACGTCTTCAGAGTCGGATGTCATCTCTGGCTTTCAGCGTAAAATTGAGTCTCGTGATATGGAAATAGCAGACCTGAATAAAGTCATTAGGATTTGACTTTGCAAAATGAAACCTGTGAATTGTCTCGCAATGATATTTTGGCTAGAGAACTTGTTGAACCGAATATTGAGTTGAAAGATGGTCGATTTGAGATACCTGTACCGTTGAAGGAAGATATTGATTTACCTAACAATTTTGTGTTGGCGTCAGATAGAGCTGCTGCTTTAAGGAAGAAGGCTTTAAAACAACCTGAACTTCGTGATTTCCTTACTGACACCATGAAGGATCTTAAATCTAATGGCTATATCGAGCGTGCTGGTGAAGCAGGAAATGTCGAGGGATTTGAATGGTATTTACCATACTTTGTTACGTCACAATTAAAAAAGCGCATTGTTTACGATGGCAAGTCTGAATTTCGAGGAACTTGTGTTAATGATGTAATGTTTTCGTGTCCTGACTTGTTAAACCCTCTGGCAGATCTCTTAGCTAGAGTGCGGCTTGGCAGATTTGGTTTCGTGGCCGATATGACCAAGTACTTTTTTCACATTTTGGACTCTTCAATACGTAAGCCCAATTTTATTGAACTGCTTACGTACACCAGCAGTGCCGTTCGGATCGTGAACGAACGCCCTTTGGTACCTTTGAGTGACGACCCTACGGATTTTACTGTCATCACCCCTGCCTCACTTTTGACCCCATACTTAGACCCATACTGTGCTGTTGGGCAACCACATGATCGTGACCAACTAAGAAGGGATTATCGGTTCAATTTGTCACTTTCTCAGCAGTTTTGGAGTAAATGGATCGATTTTTACTTGCCAGGGCTTCAGGGCCGGAAAAAATGATTAAAAATGGCCGAGAATTTGGAACCTGTTCAACTTGTATTGGTGGGTTCTCTCCAAGACATTGGTAAACGTGAGAAGTATCAACTTGGGAGGGTGCATGAGGTGGTTCCACAAATTAGGAAAGGGAAGCCTGTGGTTCGTAGAGCTAAAGTTGCCGTCTGCAACTATGATGAGAGTACGGGGAAAGTGAAAGTAGACTATGTGTTGAGGGATATTTCGTGCCTCGCCCCCGTAAAGAACACCTAAGTGTTAGGGTTTGAGCCTGGTTTTGTCTGCGGTGGTCGACCTTTGTCTGAGCCCAGAACAGTGGGTTATTATCGCAACCATTGTATATAGCGTCATTTTTGCGTGCACCTATGGTACCAATTTCATGTATCGTCGCGTATTACTTTATTGCTGTTCATTCTTTTGCTCCCCTTTGTATTTGCGTATTAACTTAAACGTGAGTGATTCAAACAATTTGTGTATCATGTGTTTTTATTCATTGGCTCACAATTGTCCTTAAATTCCTTTTTAGTTATGCCATGTCAGACTGTCATAACTAGGGTCCGCTATGTTCCCGACAATTGTTCACCTAATCAAACGTCATATAAAAACCGTTCAAGTCTACTGAATCTTACGTCATGGAAATTCCTAAAAAATGAGCCAAAATTGCACCATCGTTCGTAAGACCTGTGTCAAACCTGTTTAAACATGAAACATTGGATCACCACCTTTGAACACCTGTTTGAATTGCGTGACAATGTCATTCACTATTGCGTCACAGTACTGCGTACGTGAGTTTGAGATATTGCTATCTATTCTGGTCATTCGTGAAATGGTTGCTTGAAAGTTGGCTGCACATTTAACTGTTGGCTTAGTGCTTGCTAGCTGGACAAAAGTTCCGTCTTTTATCCAAGTAATCTGTTCTGTAGTGACAATTTTTAGTGGTGTACGCTGTACGGCGTTGCATCTCATTTTCGATAGCCGCGGGCTAATTTTTACAGGAATACACTTTTGAATAGACGTTTCAAAAGAGTGTTTATTTTTCGGTCATTACATACAGACGAACGGATCTGGGAATCTTATGTTACAATTTTCCCACGAAAAGATTATGGTTTACCGCTGTGACCAATTGGATATTACAATTTGGTATGTAGGCTAATTCTTCTGAAGGTCATGAAGTTACAGACACAAGCGTTCAGAAAATCTTAGTGGAAAAATAAAAAAATAAATATTAGTTACAAGCATCACCGTGTCATCGTTATTGACAAAATGCAACTTGTCACCAGGCCAAATTTAAAGTACAGGATAGGTTTATCTCAATGCTTGCTTGAAGTACGCTGTAACTTTTGCAAGTTTGGTAAGAACACCAGAGATGGAACGCAAAAGTGAATAATACTGGACAAATCGCCGAATTTTGAGAGATAAAACAAATGCACACATTCAAGCAGTTTCTGAATGTTTAAATAGTGAAGCTTGTTTTAAATCTATTGATGGTGTTCAATCTTCTCAAAGTATGTACACATTGTCTTAACTCTTATATGTGGACTTTTCATAACGACTTTCTGTACTATGTAGGCTATAGGCTCTTCCATTAATTTGACTCTCGAACGGTAGGGTGAGTGTGTGCTTTTATATAGGCCAACTGTTAGCATATAAAATGGTAGCCTACTGCTTTATTTACCAGTAAGTAGAAGTTGGATTGGTATTGGTGGAAAGATTGGTGTCAGTGCACTAGTAAGACTATATTTTCATTCACTTAAACATGTTATGTTTGTCATTGCATATGAACTTTTTTATTTTAGTTTGTACATATACATCTACTGGTGCTTTGATCTTCAGTTGTAGGCCTACTTGTACTCTTGGTTTAACAAACAATATTGGATTTTAGCACAACCTCCTTCACCCCAGGCTGATGATGCAGTATGTTTTCAATCAAATGTGCAGTGTAACATGCAGTCGCAAGACATGTTACTGGAAAAAAATTTAACACTAGAAGATTCATGTCATGAAACGGACGGTGACATTTCAAGTGTATGGAGTGATACTGCTCCAATATCAGATGAAAGTGAAATTTTGTGCGATGAAAATGAAAATATTATTTCTAAGATAGCAACATGGGCTTCACAATACAATATTTCTCATAATGCTGTTAAAAATTTAGTGCAGATTTTAAGACCTATTCTACCAGATTTGCTTTTAGATCCAAGATCTCTTCTGTGTACTAGGCTACAAGAAAATATGATGTCAAAGAAATTGCTGGTGGATCATATTACCACTTTGGAATTTTAAACAATATTTCTGATTTACGTAATATTGTAGCTTATGCACCGATGCTCTTAGTCTGCAATTTAATATTGATGGATAGTCACTTTTTAAAAGCTCAAAACAACAATTTTGGCCCATTCTAGGTATGATAGTTGGACCAAAGCAAAGCAACCCTTTCATCATTGGGATATTTACAGGACAAAGTAAAGCAAATAGTACCAGCGCATTTCTTTGTGATTTTGTGGAGGAAATGAAGCATCTTATGCAGCATGGTGTGTATTTAAATGCTTTAGAAAATATAATAAAAATTAAAATGTCATGCTTTGTCTGTGATACTTCAGCACGGTCATTTGTAAAACAAACAAAAGGTCATAATGCTTATCATGGTTGTGAAAGATGTGTACAAAGGGGAGTTTGGCAAAAAAAGCTAATCTTTGAAATGACCAATGCTGATCTTAGAACCGACATTAGCTTTATTCAACAAGCTGATATAAACCATCACAAGCCTGAACCTTCTCTTCTTCAGTTGTCTATTGGTTTCGTTTTAGAGCTTTGGTAGAGAGTTTGTCTTGTTGAACCATAGACATACGAAGCCGAGCAACGTGATCAAGTTTAACATCTTCAAGTTTAAGGTTTAGTTTTGCAATTTGTGCTTGATCCAATGCATCTTGTTTATCTTGGTGTAATGAAAGACAGCTGTGGCTTTGGCTGAAAGGTCAACTTATTTGCAATTGTCGTTTTGGAAGTTCCCAAGTAAATGTCATATCGGAATTGTTATTGTCATTTCATGATTTCCTTCCACATGAGTTTCCTCGAAAGTGCCGTTCATTAGACGAAGTCGAAACGTGGAAAGCAACTGAGTTTAGAGAATTTTTGTTGTATATATAGTGGCATTGCAGTACTAAAACACAATATGCCTAAACATTTGTATAAACTCTTTTTGTTACTGTTTGTTTCCATTTATTCTCTTTCCAGTCCTTTGCTTTACAAAAGTCACTGTGACTATGCAAATGCGCTGTTGGCTATGTTAGTGAATCAGTTTGGCATGTTTTATGGTAGTAATATGTTAGTTCATAATACAATTTGCATTGCCTTGTACATTTGTCAAGTGATGTTAAACGTTATGGACCTCTTGATGCATTTTCTGCATTTGCATTTGACAGCTATTTAGGAAAAATTAAAAAAATGCTAAGAAAACCAGGGAATCCACTGCCACAAGTCATCAGAAGATTGTCGGAAAAAACAGCTTCACAATATGCAAATTCTTCATGTGACAAACAGTGTGATGGTTTGCCTAAAATTTCACACCAAAGCAGACCTCTTCCATATACTCATTCCACTAAGCACAAATTTATTTTCTGAAACACGAAATATTTTTCATCACCCACTCTTTAATTCTGAAGATATATTTTTTAGTGGTAATCCACTTCTAGCTACATGCGTCTACCTTACAAAGCAATTCATTTCAGGCAAAAACTCCATCAACTTCAGATATACGGAAGAAGATCGTGAGTTGGGAGCAGGATTTTTGTGGAAGGAGAAAATCTCTAATGCGTAAATGCGCAATTGGGGAAATTCGTGGATACAACAAATCTTTCAATTGCATTTTTATTTTGGAATATATTTGCTACTGTTTGACATGGTTAGCTCTTGCATAACTACTGATTATTTTCACATAGTTTCATCCGAAAAAAAAAAAAAAAAACCTTGGCGTAATGGATCCCGAAAGCAATGTTGGTCTGTAGGAAAATATGTATAAATTACCACGTATCCGCAATTTTCCTGATTCTTATTTATTTAGTGAAAAAATATCAATCCAAACATTTTAAAGACTTGAGAAAACAATAGCAGTGATGACATTACTCATCAATTGATTGATTGAATCTTTTTCCTCGGACTGGGAAAGCTTCTTGCAGAGCTAAATCTTGGCAGTTTCGCATTCTTGTAGAGGCTTTGATCACTGACGCAGGCCCAGTCACCGAAATTGACAGAGTGAAGTTTCCGATTGTTGAAGTCTTGTTGCCGGGGAATTATTCCATCCATTAGATGCCGCTAAATGGAGAGCATTCCTTGACGTGCGTTTCTCAAGAGCACACCCCGAGAGTCGAACCAGCGCCGATTGATCTTGAAGCTTCTTCGTTCCAGAAGTGACGCGCTAACCAACTGAACTAACGGGGCGGACGCCATTACACAACGCAACAGTGGAAAAAATAAATTTATTAAAGAAATTAAAATCAACAACACAGCATAAGAAACACGAAAACAACACGGAAGAGTTAAAATGATTTGACAAAGTCTTCAAATATTTTGACTCGCTCTGCGTGACGAGTGCGGGCGAGACGTACTATGGCATCAAAATTAGTACATTGCCATTTGTTGCCTTTAAGAGGCAGCATGGCTGCAACAGATATTATGTCACATGCTGGAAAAATAGAGATGTCCGGATTTAAATGATCCGGGACATTTATCAAAATTCCCGGGTTAATTACCACGTCCTTAACGCAGCAGTGGAACTAGAGCATTACCGTCGGCAATAAAAATAAGGTCAGGGTTAGACATTCCTTCCAGTCGTTATGCCACAGCCATAGATTTGCTTCTTAAACAACACCCTGATGGAGCTCTGCGAAAGAGGCCTGTGGAGGGGTATCAAAGCACGAAATCGGCTAAACGTGGACGCTTCATTGCGAACGGTGAAGAGAGTGTAGATTTACAGCCAAGCGATGAGCCTCTTGATGTGTCCGATTCCATTGATGACGCGACAACCTCATCCTTTGATGCAGCATCTGATGATTCTAATTCTGACAACTAGTTCTATCAAACAGACTTTGTGTTGCTCGCAGTATCCCAATTGTGCCGAAATTATGTTTGTGCATACGTAAATCGAGGCAATCTTCTCGCAGGGAGCTATTGATTTGTTATGGTACCTGGTTGAGAAATCAACATTATTGTATTATAATTCAACGTCGCGAGATGTCGAATTAATGTATAACAAACGTAAATTTCTTATTGGGCATTGTTGTTACGTAATATAACCCGCCGGGAAAATGAAATCGATTTGTACTGACTCGAATGTTGAATCAACCCAAAATTAACTTAATTTTTTACCCGTGAGTTATTCAACGTGAATTAACGTAACACTGTGCGTATCGCGTTGCTCGCTTTATTGCTACTTTTTGGTATTATTACATCACAACAAATTAAACAGTGTGGTCGTGATAGACTACTCTAGTATATTTTCGCTTCTCGCTTTACATGTTTTGGTACAATTTTTTTCGTTATAAACGTTCACAGCAATTGCCAAGGCAATTTCAACTTTTGCCGTTTGGTCTTGCCAACGTTTTTGTAGGGGCTGTAATAGTTAAAATATCGAACGAAATTGAAATAAATATCGATATTGAAAAGATATGGTATCGAAAATTTGATATATCGCCCAACACTAATTTCCACGTGTTTGGAAGGTTCTTGCCTTGGAAGACGATCAAGGATGGAAGGTTACGTGGTGCGTTGATAATAATTACTTTCATTTTTCAAAATTTTTGTTTCTGACCAGTTAATTGAAAAATAAAAGTAATTATTACACTAGCCGACAAAAAAAAAAATTTGTGGTGCCGGCGGTTTTTGAACTGATATAGACTAACTTTGGGGCGCTGAATCCGAAAATGCAATCAGTTTTTCTCCATCAGGTCAAATTTTTAAATTACAGTGATTCCACTGCATGAGTGAACTTGTGCATAAGGGCCATTCCGTGTCGATTCACACAGTCAAGAGATTCAACCTTTCGATTTTTTTTAAATTTTACACACATTTTTACTATTCTATATGATGAACACTTGCAAAATTTGAATGAAATATATTGAGAAACACGAGAGTTATGAACCATTTAATTTGAGGAGTCTGCTGTCACTCTAAATTCACTTTCAGGCATGCCTTTAAGTGTCCTGCCAGAGACACAGCCGCATGCTTTTGAGCGGTGTCGAACCGGCGTTCTTCGATTGCCATTCCAGGGCTCATACCACTCGCCTATGCAGCCGACAGGGGAGGTTCATTCAAGGGAAAAATCTCTTTTTTGTTTGAGAGGTAGGATGTTGTGGAGCACCCACTGCCATATATGGTTATCATTTCTGTATAAGATGTTGCCTTAAAATTTAATTTGGGAAGGTGAAACTCTTGCACTGTAGAATTTTGTGATTGACTTTCATCATTGGTGGTGCGCCTAATCTTAGAGATTAGTTTAACTGCAATAGCTTGTGATGGTTTTGTTATCATCGCCCAGCATTGCCAAAAGCACATTTTGGGGATTTTTTTAGATTTCTTTTTGTAAGGTGCATTTCGTATCCATGGATATGTAAACCCTTAGAACTTGTTATCCCAAACTCAGCCAGCGAGAATGGCACAGTGGACCAATTTTGTTATTAACTGTTAACTCTGGAGATGATCATGAAAGCTCTGAATTTTTTATAACAAAATTGGTCCACTGTGTCATTCTCGCTGGCTGAGTTTGGGATCACAAGTTCTAAGAGTTTACATATCCATGGATACCAAATGCACCTTACAACAAAAAAACAGCTTTCTTGCAAAATATATTGTTGGCGTTTATTGGAAAAGTTACATTCAAGCTAAATATAAAAGTACTATCATGGATAAGCCAAAGAATCTTTTTCAAGAAATGCATTGCAAAAGAATCTATTCAATGGAAAAGAATCTATTCAAAGCCGACAGCAACAACTGTCTCGTGGTTTTATCAGTAAAACAAATTTCCAGAAATGCAAAAGTTTGCAAAAAATATGTTGAGCTTGTTCGGTTTAACTCATTTGTGTGAGCAGACGTTCTCGTTCATGAACTTGAACTAGAACCGTGGTCACAGCGGAAAGCCATTATATCTCCGTGTGAAAGTTGTAACATAAAATTCCCGAATCCTTTCGTCTGTATGCGATAACAACCAGCGAAACACACTTCTGAAAGCCTCGTCACGAATAGTATTTCAAGAAAAAACTCTGCAAGACGGGCTGTTAAAAATTAGTGAAACACGTATGCAGTAGAACACTTATCACCACAATACAGATTTTTGGGATAAAAGACGGAAGTTTCGTCTAGTTGGTAAACACAAGCAAAACAGTTTTAATATTCGACCAACCTTTCCAGCGACAATTCTAAAATGACGAAACTGACTTGGGATATTTCAAACCACATAACTTGCATCTGTGACGTAACAGTCGATAGTATTGTTGTGTCATTCTAGCACGAGGTAAAATTTGGCTAATGCAAGATTTCGGAATTCAAGATTTAAGATGATGAAATACCTAATAATTCGAGGGAGATGATGCAATATTTCCTCGTTTATAGAAATATTCTATGACGTGAAGAAGCCAGGTTTAATGGTTGAAGAGTTTATGTGACATTTGATCTGGGGAATGATTGTCCATAACATAGCGGCCCCTAGTTATGACAGTCTGACATGGCACAACTAAAAAAGAATTGACGACAATCATGAGCCAATAAATAAAAACACGTTATAACCAAATTGTTTGAATCACTCACGTTTAGGTTAATACGCAAACATAAAGGGCATGCAAAGAATGAACAACAATAAGAATAATACACGATGATACATGAAATTGGCACCATAGGTACACGCTATATACAATGCTTGCGATAATAACCGACTGTTCTGGGTTCAGACAAAGGTCGGCCACCACAGACACAAGTAGGCTCAAACCATAACTCTTAAGTGTTCTTTACGGGGGCGAGACACGAAATATCCCTCAACACGTAGTCTACTTTTACTTCCCCCGTACTCTCATCATACTGTAGTTGCAAACGGCAACTTTAGCTCTCCGAACCACAGGCTTCCCTTTCCTAATTTTTGGGACTACCTCGTGTACCCTCCCAAGTTGACATTTTTCAGGTTTACCAATGTCTTGGAGAGAACCCACCATTACAAGTTGACTAGGCTGCAAACACACGGCCATTTTTAACCATTTTTGCTGCTGTTGGCCTAGCCAACGTGACTTTAAATTTGGGACGTTTCGAGATGTTTCTATGCTTTTCCAGAGTCATGTGAGAGTCATACTGAGTTTTTGGTGTTCTCTAATGTTAGCCGCAGTTTTGCCCGTTCGTGTGTAAGATCTGTCTTTAACCCTTTGAAGGTTGGGGGGTGGTGCTGTCAATTAAACTTTTTGGTATCAACAGTTGTATCTCTAAAACCACTGATGCTGCGATTACCACATTTCTTGACTTTACCTACCTTTTATTCACCTCTATTGAGCTGAAATTTTGAGCGAATAAAGGTTATAAATTGAGAGATATAAGGCATTTCTCAACACATCCTCTGAAATATTTCATATTCTATTGTTCAAAATGTCCCACTAGCTCAATGAAAGTAATTAATTTGCCCATGTTTCGTTAATCCTAACTGTTTCACAGCGTGAAGGGAATTGGCTGTATGTAAAATTATGTAAAAACATTTTAATCACAACATTACAAAGTATGTTCTTCATTACCCTACCAAAAAATAATGTGTAAACTCACGCTACAATTACAGTCATAAGTCACCTCAACATTTCAACGTATATGAGCAGTTCTAAAATTCACATCGTTTTAATTTGCGTATATGCTCAGCGTGAATAATTTTACAAAGTGAATCCCAAATTTTGAAATCGTGCCTTAAAAAGTAACTGAGATATTACTCCTAAAGCATGAGAAGAATCGACAGCTCCCCCAAACTGAGCAAGACTCAAGGAGCCCAACCTTCTAAGGGTTAATAAGCTAATAAATGTTGATCTGCTAAATAATTTTCATACAAAGATTACCCTAAAAGAGTTTCCAGAAAGCACTATAATCAATTATTGAGTGTAATTTTGCAAAAAAATTTCCGAAGGAGCATGCCCTTGGACACCCCTAGAATACGGGTACCTTCGGCACGCTCTAACCACCCACCACTTTTATTGCTTCCCTTGCTTAACCCACCAGGATACACCACAGCACATCAGGTGGCGATGTCTTAAATCAAACACTTTGTCGTTCACTTCAATTCATCAAATATTTGCCACCCCCAAATTTATTTTTCTGGTTACGCCACTGTTGAGGCTGAAAGGTCTTTTTCATGAACGAAGAGAGTCAAGACATGATTACTCTCAACAATGATCGCCTCTCAGATTTGTGTTTGCTTCATTGCCATCGCGAAAGGATCAGTGAGAAGAAGATCAATCGAGTTGTTATGAATATTGCAGGCCGGAGGCGACGAATAGACTTTTAATCGTGATGTTGTCATTTTCTGATCATGCAATAAATTGTTTTTGCTTTGTGATTGAAATTACTTTTTGAAACAAGGCCAGGAAATGATTTTAAACCATCTTCCTTTTGCTGTATATTTGGATGGTTTTTATCAAAACTGTTGATGGCTTTCACCAGTCAATTTTTGTTCTGTGCTTTCAACGTAATATGTATTAGTGTTTGTGCTGGGCGTTCTGAAATGTGGTAGCGGTACCTAATTTGGTTTGTATTTTTTCATAATTCTTTCAATATGGACTGTGCGTCCGAATTGAACAACCAATTGATTCTTAAAATCTAGCAGCTTACTTTGCCTACTAATCAACCCTTATAAGTTCTTGTGTCTATAGGCTTCTACATCAGGTGGCGGTGTCTTAAAACAAACACTTTGTAGTTCCTTTGAACTAATCAAATATTTGGCCCCACCCTCAAATTTTTTTCTGGCTACGCCACGGATTCGAGTAAAATGTTTTTTAAATCTTCATCTCTGGCGTGATTGGAAAATTAAACAAGCTTAAAAATTTTTCTTTATTTTGAAATGTCCGCACAAAATTACAAAGAACATCGCATCTTAACAATGGAATTCATTATGTTTTTGTTTCCCTTCATTTGGGTTGCGTATTTTGCCTCCAAATTTGCGCACATATTTTGATAAGTTTCCGCGCATTGACGAAAATTTTGCTTGCTTGTGGTAACCAGCAACTCGATATCAACAGCGTTTCCGAGTTCCTGGCTAATTTCTGGAAATCTTGAAATTTTGTAGAAAAGAAATAAAATCCAACTTTGCTTGTTTATGTGTTGCTTTTTATAGGAAACCCGGTGCAAAATTAACATAATAAATCGGCTAATAGTTTAAAATTCGAAACTGCAGAGTCCAATCTCGACCAAGCCAAAACTGACTGCAAGTAAGACACAATTCTTTTTCCATGGGGAAAATCATAGTCGATTACATGAGTAGTAAAATCATGATAGGTGGTCTTCTATGTAGGCTAACACTGTATGGAACAGGCGTAATTAAGACTAGTGTAATAAAAATCGATCGTCTTCTAACAACATGCTAGAAGTATAATGTTATTAGTAATGTTATGCTAGAAGTAATGTTATTCTGCCACAAGGATATCCTTGTGGCAGAATTAGTGGTGCGATACTGACGAGCCCAGCCTCATGGGCGAAACACGGTGTCTATCGCTGTCAATTCTTGCTACAAATCGGCTACCGAGAAACATATTGTTGTTTGGATAGTCTGAATGGCTAGCGTGGAAGCTACACCGTTATGGTTAGCGAATCGCAGCTGCTCGCTGTACTAGCGAGTGCTCAGCCTTGTGCTGATAGCCGGGAAGAACGCCCCTTTCTTCACATAACCTATTGATAGTTAAAATTTTTGACGAGGGCTAAGGCCACTACGCGTAATGTATCATGTATAGATGAAAATACTCTAAGAATCATCAAAGGTGATTAAGTTTGTGTGACGTGTGTCTTTAAACTGAGAAATCTTATCATATTACAGACCATGCGTGCTCTCCTCTTTCTTTTATGTTGCAAACCCATCGCCCATAATATTTTCTTTGGTTATATGAGAAATGAATATTATGAGAAATGTTCGCTTCCACCCATACATCAATCAATATCCATACAAGGATTAAAATAATCAAGAGAGGAGTGCAGGAAATGCATTTTCATGGATATGCAACACCCCAAGTAGCAAAGATTGGCGTCTAGCCAGCTCCACGCTAGCGAAGTTATTGGCGACGCGCCAGCGATAATCGCCAGCCAGCCGCCACCGATCTGCTCATCGCATAACCGGCGTAACGCTGACGAAATTCGACAATAAAGTCGGCTGTGCGTAAGCGCCTCGATGGCGAAAGTCGCTCAAGTTAGTTAACGGCGAGCTGTCTGTACGCCTACGAATTTCGCTAAACTTACTGGCACGTTTTTCCGGCTGCGCGCACTGTCGCTGGACTGACGAATGTCGCCCTGCTGAAGCCCCTTTTTTTTCGGCCACCAGCAGCAGCTGTTGTTTTGCGAAATTATCAAAACAAAACACTAAAACTTTTTGAAGCATTTTATGTATTAATTGTCTTTTTGTGGTTAAAGCGAGACGTAATTCAAAAATGTAAAACAACGAAAACAATGAAGATTTTTAATACACTGACTTACCACAGCTCCATTTTCGTAACACAATGCTAAAAAATGTTTCAGTAATTAATGAATGGCGGTTTTTCTGATCATTTGTAATACAAATAACAAAACAATTTACAAGTCCAAGCCATGGGAGAGCAAAGCTAAAGACTATAAACATGAGATTATTTGTAAAAGCCCAGCAGCTGTTAAGTGAATTTTGACAGTTTTCGCGAAACAATAATTTTTAAGCAAAAAATTCTATTAAAAAAAACTTTCTTGGTTTTCGAAACTATAATGAGTTTGATTAAAATGTTTGCTTGCAAGATTTACCCTAGGCCTAGGGTAGGGGTAAGTAAAATTTACTTCCGGTTAGAAACCAATTGTGTACTACGTACTACAGTATCATAACTATAAGCATATATTGTAGGTATTGCAATAATACGTCAAAATCACCGCACTGGAAGAAAATACACAGCATTCAGCAACATCAAGAACACTACCATTGCTTCCACTGTACTCTCTGATGTAATAAAGATTAATACGAAGCTTCAAGCTAGCAGAGAAATTCAGATTAATGAGTTTTTTGTGCTATCTCGCTTTGCTATCTGTCACCAGCCGCCTTCAAATACCGCTTCACTGCAGATTTGATATCTTTGTCCGTCGCCTTGGCTTGCCTTCGAATCACATCTGTAATAATACAAAATGAGCTCTCTGTGAAAACAATTTCGCTCACAGTCACAACTCACAACAACAACAACTTAATTACACTACTAACTCATTATTAGATAGCACATCTTATGATCGTGGATTAGATGTCGAAAATATGTAGTAAGAGTGACGCAGAATTAGGTCAGCGCGTCATAATCACCACTGTGAGATCATTGAGATTGAGCGGGAACATTTGCTGTTGTATGGAATATATCCAGCTGCGATTACCAGCGCTGTAGGTCTTGTTTGCAAAGTGCTAATCCGAAGTGCTAATTTACATTGGCTGGCAATATTGTCGTTTTTATATCGATGCAATGTTGTCGGACATTGAATCGTTGTTAAAAAGGAAAACTAGGTTAGTTGACATCCGAGGGGAAAACACGTGTCTTCATAGTTCAGAAATGTTCCCGCTGTGGGTTAGTGACTTCAAACCCTTAATGGTGACATCATAATGGAATAAATAGTCAGATTTTATGAAAGGCGGTATGCAGTACAAACAATTTACTGAGCTGCAAGCAGTTGAAACAATTTAGTGTCGTTAGATGGTCCCGCAATACCGGATTACAATCCCGATAAAGCAGTTATTGCGTGGTGCAACGATTCTATTGCAGGACGTCGCCCAGACTTCAACAACGCTAAGTTATCATTTTAACATTGTTGCAAGTTTAATTTTATTTGCTTGTGCTATCGTTACTTTGGCCTCCAAGCACGCAGATTTGGCCACCGAGAAGGAGCTTTCGGTAGGCCACAATGGCTGCCGGAAAAAAACACGACTTTTAAGGCCTGCCCTAATCAACATTTTGGGTCGATGCTTTCCTGAAAAGCATAGGCTAACAATATATACTGCATCATGTTAGCATCAAAAAAGGTTTTGCCATTTTTTACATCATAATAATAAACCAGTAGAGTAGTAGACTACTATTTCTGGTGCTTTCGTGTGTATCTCTAGTTTTAGAAGCACTGTGAACACAAATCAGCACAACACTTCAAAACTAACCGCAGCTATATCTTCTTAGACATTGGCGGCTCGTCATAAGGGACTGCGGGACTGCAGCCCTCCCAACATTTTTGTGCATATGTGAATTATATTATTATAATTATATTATTATACATGTTTTTTTTTTAATTTATTTCGCTTAAAGAAATAAAAAAACTCTTAAAATTATTTTTTTTGTAATAAAAAAAAGTTGTGTTACAAAAATTAATTGGCAACTCTGGGTCTGCAAATTCTGCAGGTCCGGTGTTGCTTGTTCTTTTTTTTATGACGCAGATTTTTCAGAAAAAAGTTTTCTAGCGTCACTGAACAAGCGCTGTAGGGACTGCAAATAGAACAGACCCTGGTCAGGGATTCCAACTTTGGTTCTCGTAACTCTTTAGGGTAAGCGTGTGGAAGCTATCGGTGATTAGGTGAAGGGATCGTAGGTTACTTTACTTGATCATGGAAATGCACAGAAAAACACCTGAAGGAAATTGTCTCCCATTTATTCATTTGTTGTTCAATTTCAACAAATTTGCTATCGTTGGAAAGCACAAGCATAGATCTAACCAACTAAGTTAATACCAAGTCCCAAAATAGTACTAGCTCCATCTGGTAACCACCTAAACTTGACCAAATTCAAGCCATTATCAAAAGTTTACTTTAAATCAGGCCTGTGCAACCTTTATTACAGGAGAGCCAGATATAAATAACTGGGTGAAGCCACGGGCCGCACGTTTATTTAACATGATTTCTAGGCTAGTAGTTGCAGGCACAAAAAAGTAGTTTTTTGTTATTCATGTTATTCTTATGGCGTTATTAGGGGCTATCTTCTTTCAGAAATAATAAGTTAAGACACATAAATTTCTGAAGAAAACTGCTATTCTGATTTATTGTGACACCGTCTTTAAACGAGATCAGTGAGAAATTTGCAGCTGGCTTCTTTTCCCAACGGCATTTTTCCAAATTTAGTTTAATGGAAGTGCTCGCAATTCGAAGTCCATTTTCCAAGTGTTCATCTGTCAGAACCGATCGATAGGGTGATGTCATGACGCCCATTTTAGAAAAGAATGTTCGCACAAATACGTTGAGCCAAAAAGAGCCATTTTTGAAGCCATGGATTTTTTCAAATGTGGAAAGTCATCTTAGTTGAGATGTTTTCGGTGAAAATCGCCAAGATTCATTTCTAAATACTTTGCTTTCAAATCCTTTTTTCTCTTGAAGATCAATAAGTTCAAGTTATATCTGCTGGTGCTTTGTAAATGTCTGTGTTGAATGGCGAAGAGAACATACCAAACAAATGTTCATGAGATTTGAAGTCCTTGAAACGAGCCAAAAATTCATACAATGTTTTCAAGTTGGTCTGCAAATTCAGTTTTCTTCTCAGGATGCATTCCATAGTCTCTCAAAGTTGGAAAGTGAAAAATATTTCCTGTCTGTACGTGAGCTTTTCAAAGTCGTAAATTGTTCATAATGCCTTTTATGTGACCATACATTTTTACTTTCCACAAATAATTAAATACAATGGATTAGCGGTGGCCGGTAGAAGATTTCTAAAATGGTTAACAGAAGGTGTGAAATCTACAATAATCCGCTCCACAACAAATTGTTCCCACGTACCAGACTAAACTAAATTGTAAACACGTTGCGCGGGCCGGACACAATTCAGAATTGGCACATCTTTGTGGGCCGCACAATTTTTCTTCGCGGGCCGCATTTGGCCCGCGGGCCGTACGTTGCACACCCCTGCTTTAAATGATAAAAACATTAAACGACAGCCAATTAAAAAAACATGTTACTATGTTACTAACCCTAACTCAGTGCATTTATAACTCAGTCCGGTACAGGTTTATAATTATTTATATCAGGTTAGCCTACTGGTTGATGCAGCCCCCCCATGTTTTGAGACCACGAGCCGCCACTGTTCTTAGAAACATCGTCCATTTTCCAGGAATAGGTTGAATGCCATTCTTTGCTGCGTTTGTGTGGTTGAATGGCGGTCACCAGGTTTCAGATCCAACTATTATGGATAATTGCCATAGCACCATTCTCTCCATCAAACTCTATTTTAGGCTGTGATATTGTTCCATTTCTGTATCTCTCATCCAAAAAAAACTTGATCAATAATAGGCTATGAACAAAACTACAGTTAGTTAAGAATAAACCTGTGAACAAAACACATGTAAAACAAATAATTCGTCATATGGTTTGTTCCGATCTGATCTTAATTTTGTAATATAATATATACAAAAATTAAATTAGTAATACACAATCTATACAGCAACCAGTATATACCTGTACCACAGACTAACTTCAGACTTAGGTTTTTATTGCATTGTAGCACTAAAGTAATTGCATTACCGAAATCTCTATCAATGTGCCTAAAAACCTGCTGAAAAAACACGATAGCCTAATTTGTTTTGTAGCTATTTCCTTATCTACTTTTGCCTTAAGTTCATTGGTAGTTATACATCTTAAATGCAATAAAACATGTTCACATAAATTACGTGTAACATTATTTAGTGGTTTACCGCAAGTGACTAGAATACTGAATACCAGACACCATCAAATCAACCACTTAGTGAATTTGTTAGCAACACAATTGCATATCGCAGTAACCTAACGACTAACGAGGTCCCTAACCCTAAGCTTTATTACACAGCAGTCTACCCAATAACTGAGCAAACAGGCTTCAACCAATACCTTCTCGAGTAAGAAGGCCACTTCATGAAAAAGGCAAAACTTGTGACGTCATCACGAGTAGTTCAGATTGTCAGCGAAGCGCGTATGGTGAATAGAGTTCTGCAATGGCTTTTTAGCTTGCTTCATTGCTGGACAAAAATTCCGTCTTTAACTAAGTAGTTTGTATTGTAGTGACAGTTTTTAGAGGTGTACGGCGTTGCATCCCGATTTCGATAGCCGCGGGCTAATTTTACAGGAATACACTTTTTGAATAGACGTTTCAAAGAGTGTTTCTTTTTCGGTCATTACATACAGACGAACGGATTCGGGAATCTTACGTTACAATTTTCCCACGAAGAGATTATGGTTTACCGCTGTGACCATAAAAAATAAAGACGTGGCTTGTTAGCTGGTAGGCCAAGAAGCACTTGAAGCACATAAAAAAATAAAGACGATTCTCTGGCTAGTGTTTGTACGGAAGCACAGGCAAGACATAAAAAATAAAGACGTTGTTGTCAGTTGGAACTTAGAAGCACAAAGAATAATAAAGAAGATCTTGTTGGTTGGTAGTCTACAGAAGCAAAGAAAATTGGAGACATTTCTTTTCGGTTGGTAGGCTACTGAAGAACTTTAAGCTAAAAAGTAAAGACATTTCTTCTCAGTTTGGTACTGAAGAAAAATAACTTTGACATTCATTGGCAAGAAAGAAGATTAACGACAATCCATCTGTGCTTGCCCAGCAAACATTGTACTTCGGCCCAACGTAGTGTGACAGTTGGTAAAATAATGCTCCTCCGTTGGCACTACGTTGTGGCCGAAGTTGACCCAACGTATCTTGCACCATTCGTCGCAGTTGGGACAACTTCTTTAAAATGTTTGGGCCAACGTTATCCCAACTCTGCACCCAACGTAGTTCATCGTTGGTACCCTACGATGGCCCAACGTATTTTGCACCATTCATCGCAGTTGGGACAACTTCTTTAAAATGTTTGGGCCAACGTTATCCCAACTCTGCACCCAACGTAGTTCATCGTTGGTACCCTACGATGGCCCAACGTATTTTGCACCATTCATCGCAGTTGGGCCGACTTATTTTAAAATCTTTGGGCCAACGTTATCCCAACTCTACACCCAACGTAGTTCATCGTCGGTACCCTACGATGGCCCAACGTATTTTGCACCATTCGTCGCAGTTGAACCAACTTATTTTAAAATCTTTGGGCCTACGTAAAACCAACATTTAATACGTGCCACCAGTCCCTGGGAAAGAATAAGTATCGATTTCAAGGGTCCAGTAAAAGGTGTCAAACCATACATTTTAATGGTTATTGACGAGTACTCTCGTTATCCATTTGCTTTCGCATGCAAAGACCAATCCTCATCAACAGTGTTAAAGTGTTTATCAGAACTTTTTGTACTATTTGGCGTTCCTGGATACGTACATAGTGATAGAGGTTCGGCCTTTATGTCCAATGATGTAAAAACCTATCTTACAAGTAAAGGTGTGGCTACCAGTAGGAGCACACCATATCATCCCACTGGTAATTCACAAGTAGAAAGAACGAATCAAACTATTTGGCAAACCGTACAGTTAATGTTACATGATCGTCAACTTCCACAGGAGAGGTGGGAAGAAGTCCTACCTGACGCTCTACATGCAGCGCGATCATTATTATGCACCAGCACAAATGCTACTCCGCACGAACGTTTTCTTAGGTTTGAACGACGTTCAATGCTCGGGAAGAGTTTACCTGGTTGGTTGCTCCAACCAGGATCTGTCCTGCTTCGTCGGTTTGTCAGGAACAAGGACGAGCCATTAGTAGATGAAGTTGAATTGCTCGATGCGAACCCTAGCTTTGCACATGTTCGATATCCAAATGGCCGAGAATCAACTGTATCGACTACAGACCTTGCTCCTTGTCCGCAAAAAGAAAAACCAGCAGAAGACAACAACGCTACCGCCTCACCCGAACTACTGGATTTAAATTCACAACCTGCACCTGAATCACCAAAGTCCGGACTTGAATCTCCAAAGTCTACACCTGAAAATCCGGTTGTTGAACACTCGCACAAACCGGCCGTGATCGATGTTGAGGTTCCTGCCCTTCGCAGATCCTCTTTTTTACCATTGAATTCAAAAATCACCCGTCGATGCAGCGCCATGAAGCCTTGTCTGAGGATGATGTCTGCACAAAGTTCGCGCCCAACTCCCAGTTGTAAATCATATTCGCGATTAAATAAAGTCATTTTAGAAGCAGTCTTTCCGAGACACTCAAAATTTTGAGTTACGCGAGCTAGTGAAACTGAAGAAGTGGGTCCTGATGGAGGATCCAGCCCAAGCCATTTCGCAACCTTCCAGTCAATGTGGCTATGAGATGCCCCGGAGTCTAGAAGAGCAGTGATGTGTTTTCCGGCTATTTCCACGGAAACTGAAGAAGACGACAAACAGGATGGCACACCGGCTAAAACCGACAATAAATAAGAAGAAACTGTTGAAGCGACAATGCCATCTTCAGATCCAGACGATAAGTGCTGATCTCCCAGTATTGAAGCAGATGTAGATTGTGCTTTGATACGATTGCTCCGCCTACGATTGCTCCGATACTACAGGCAAGCAATCATTACATTGATGAAGACTAATTCCCAGATCCTTAACTTCTATACGGTATGGTTGAAGCGATTCGGAGTGGAAATGCATCAATAGAGTATGATTACCCATTGGTGTTGTGTTTGGACAGTGTATGCGTGGTGGGACACTCCAAACGAATCGTCTGGATCCGACAGTACAAGAGCCCCGAATAATGTTACATTTAGACATTGTAGCTAAGGCATTAAATATGGTGTTTGTTAATGGGTCGTAATGGGCTTTGGTTTAAGTAACTACTGAATTTAAAGTCTTCCCCTCGGTAGTGGTAGTCCATTTATATTCTAATTTAACTGGGTTATGAGTGCCCCACATATTTTTAGAGATTTGTTTGAGGGAGCCTATATTGGTAGCGTGATGTGCTTTTGTCCAATACCAGCAGCTACTACTAGATGGCGGTGTTACTGATTTTGTTGTCTGATGATGGGTTTGCGCTCCGAAAAAATAGTGCGTGGTTGACCATGTTGTTTCAAAGATTTGACACGAGTGAACAGTTAGCGGGACATAAGCTGCAGACGGATTATATACTTCAGCAATACAGCTGTGTACTGAATTGTATTGATGTTTGATGCATCGTATAGGTTTTTCTATAAAATATTCAGCTTCTGTCAATTGAGGTCTGCACAATTGAATTTCTATTTCCTGTGATTGGCCAAGTGCCAAAAAACAGAGACCCAGTAATGTATAGACAGACATCATGCAATGTAATCACTTAACTTTGCAGGTCTATAAATGACTCTTCCTCTGCGGCTGACGTGTACTGGCAGTTTCGATGGCCGTGGAGAGTGTTGTTCGTCGTTGCGTTCCGTGGATGGAGACGTGACCTTCGTCTTCGTTGTTCCAACGTTTGGCGTGAGCGAGTTGGATCGTGCGGAGTTTTCTGCAAAGGAATCGAGTGTAATTAAGTTTGCTAGCCCAAGTAATTGATTGTCGTCTTCTGACATTTCCTCATTTCTGTTTTCTTCCAACAGATGTTGTGGGAGTCTGGCTGCTTTTAATCGGTCAATTGATACCGAATCAGATTTACCGTTTATTGCTAAAACGAAATACTTTGATTTTTTTTCTAATAGAAAATAGGGGCCTCTATACGGCGGCACTAACGTGCGTGGAATGCCAAAGTGCATTGTCGATGTACGGTTTTCTTGACGTGTTGTGGTGGCGTGTCGCAGTGTACCTTAAATTTGACATAATTTGCGATAGTTCAGCGGCATAATCTGATTCTTTGTGTGGTGGCGCTATTTCGTCAAAAAATTCACCTGGCAGCCGTAATTGTGTGCCGTACAGCATTTCTGCTGACGAACATTTTAGGTTCTCTTTCACAGAAGACCTGATGCCTAGCAGGTTTAAGGCTAGATGGGGGAACCAATTATGGGTGTCTGAGCATGCTTTTAACGAGGCTTTTAGTTGCCTATGGAATCTTTCTACGATGCCGTTCGAAATTGGGTGGTAGGCGCAAGTTGTTGAATTTTTCGCTCCTAGTTTTTTACACATTTCTTGCCACACGTGAGATGTAAATTGTGCGCCTCGGTCCGTTGTTACAATGGCAGGGCATCCATAACGGGCGACCCAGCCCAAGAGGAAATAATCAGTAACTGTAGAGGCTTGTATGTTTCTTAGAGGTATAGCTTCGACAAAGCGGGAAAATCTGCAAATGCATGTTAATAAATAGCGGTAGCCATGGCTTTCGGGAAGAGGGCCGACGATATCTACATGTACGTGCTGGAATCGTTCTTTTGGCTTCTCAAACCTTTGAAGTGATGCTACATTATGACGCGTTATTTTAGAGCGCTGACAAGGGATGCAGGAGTTACATCGCAGCTTGACGAAATTGCTCAGTCCAGGCCATATAAAACGACGAGATATCAAGTCTTTGGTTGCTTGAAATCCTGGGTGCGACAAGTTGTGATAAATGTCAAAAACAAGCTGTCGGTGATGCATTGGTACGAGTGGGCGGAAGTTTCCTAAACTGACGTCACCTTTTAGTACGAAATTGGTGCCTGGTAACGCTCTGTCTTCTATCACCATGTTGTTATGTGATTTGTTGAGAAGTTGACTTATAGAGGGGTCTGTGAGTTGGTCCTTTGCCATTTCTACATAGTTAAGCTCTCCCTCTGGTAATTGAAGTGAGTTAATCTCTATGCGTGATAGTAGGTCAGCGACGGGATTGTCTTCGCCTGGAAGATATTTAATCTCAGAAGCGAATTGGGAAATAAAATCATAATGGCGGACTTGTCTCGGGGTCATTGTGTTTGGCGGTTGGTGGAATCCAAACGTTAGGGGTTTGTGATCAGTAAAAATTGTAACTGATCTGCCCTCGACATCATTTTGAAAATATTTAACGGCGAGATAAATGGCCAACAGTTCGCGGTCATACGTACTGTAGCGCTTTTGTGCGAGAGATAGATTTTTGCTAAAATATCCGAGGGGTTCGCATACCCCGGCTTCATTTACTTGCTGTAACACAGCGCCAACTGCGACGTTAGAAGCGTCGGTGTTTAGTTGTAGTTCGGCGCCGTGAATTGGATGGGATAGAGTCGTAGCGGTAGAAAGCTTTATTTTTACGTCTTCAAACGCTCGCTTGCCTTGGTTAGTCCAAGGGACAGCTTTTTTGCACTTTTTTTGGGTAATTACCCAGGTAGTTGTTGAGCTCTCGAAGAGTGCTGGAGCAGTTAGGAATAAACTTGCGGTAAAAATTTAGACAACCTAGAAATTTGCACAGCTCGGTGATAGTTTGTGGCAAGGGCGTATTTCGTATTGCTGCTGTCTTGTCGTTTAAAGGCGAAATGCCTTCTTTGGAAATGTGATGGCCTAGAATGTCGAGTTCTGGTACGCCAAACACGCTTTTCTCAGAATTTATATTTAGCCCATATTCATTTAGGCTCTCAAACAATCTTTTTAAGTGGCGAAAATGGTCGTCGTGCGATTTGGAAGCGATTAAGATATCGTCTATGTAAGGAAAGCAAAATGGCAGTTTTTCTGTTACCTCATTTATTAGTCTTTGAAACACTGAAGGGCAATTTTTAAAACCAAATGGGGCGCGTTTGTAAGCAAAAGAACCTAAAGGCGTGCATATTGTTGTTTTCTCAATAGAGTCGGGGGCCACTGGAATTTGAAAAAATGCGTTTGTTAAGTCAATTTTAGAAAAAACTATGCAATCACGTAAATTGTTGCGAAAGTCTTGCAAGTTTCTCAAGGGGTATCTGTCTGGTTTTGTAATATTATTTATTCTTCGGACATCTGAACATATGCGTATTTTTCCATTTGCTTTTGTGACCACATGAATCGGATAAGCCCAACTAGACCCAGAGATTGGAAAAATGACTCCTTTCTCTTGGAGGCGAATTAATTCTGCTCGAACCTTTTCGAGCATTTCTGGGTGAAGTCTGCGTGGCTTGCTAAAAATTGGTTTGGAGTCATTCGTAATAATATGCAATCTGTGTTGATGCTTTACTGCTTTCGTACAATCGAATTCGGCTGTTAGCGCAGGAAATTCTGCTAATAGGGTGTTGTAAGTATCTGCGTGCTGTGAAGGGTTTGCGTTGCGTGAAACGTGATTTACTGAAAAGGTTTTGATAGAGTTACATGCTAATTTTTTGTTGGCGATGTCAACGGTTATTTCGTTCGCCTTTAGAAAATCGCAACCTAAAATTCCTTTATTAATATTGCACAAATAGAAGTTTTGGTTGAAAGTTTTCTTCAATCCGATATCTATTTTTGCTTGAATCGATCCATAGCATTTGATGCTTGGTGTACCAGTTACATCGTTAAATAGCATGATTGGTTTACGCTTAGTTTGACGGCTGTTGGCTGGCAGAATTGACACTTCCGAACCGGTGTCGATTAGAAACGTAGACCCTGTATTTTTGTCGATAACATGGAGTAGGTTTGTGTGGTTTTCATAATTTTCCTTCCCAACAACCCTACTTATTGTTGGGAAAATTGCGCGTTTTTTGGAAAGGAACAGTTGCCTTTGCATTTTCGTGCTCTGTGACTGAAGCGAGCGTGGTAAAAGCACGGTTGTCTCGGATTAAATTGCGCCCTAAAACCGCTTTGATTTGACGAAAAGTTAGGTCGATTCCCGTTCTGTTGCGAAAAGCGCCGATTCCAAAGCCTAGGTCTAGGTTGTGAAGGCCTATGTCGGTAAGGAGGTTGGAACGGTTGTCTCGGAGACCAATGAGAGGGGGAAGCGCGCGGGTTATTGCTTGCAACGTTGTGGTACGGAGGCGTATGAGTTGTGTGCTCTTGAAAATTTACCATTGTCTCCAATTTTTTTGTCAAAGTTAAAAGTTGTTGCTGGAGATGATCATTTATCATAAAAAATTTATTATTTCCCATGACCGAGCAACAAAGTCAGTTACGTTTGACAAGCAATGAATTGCCGGCGTTGCGCTTAAAAAGTGCAGTAGGCAACACAAAATCTATTGGCGAACCAACGTGAGAAATATTATCAAGTAACATGTTTTTAAAAGATATTTATGAGTACGTGTTTTGCTTTATTTTTAACAGAGATTTTCTTCGGGCCATAATGTAGACCGTATGCTAAAAACTACCATTGAATTGTGAAATACACGACAAGAGATATTGCGGCAATTGTAACACAGAAATAAGGAAAACAAGTACTTACCAATGTTCTGACGTTTTCTTTTGTAAAACCTACTTATGTACTTACTTCGCCTTCGGACGAGCCCCCAGTGTAGGGTTTTGCCTAACTTACGACCCCCAGCGTAGGGTTTTTAACTTTCCTACAACCCCAGCGTAGGGTTTGGCTGTCTAATTTTCGTAAATTGTTAAATAAAAGAAAAATAAATAGGATATTAAAAGGGATAATTTAAAAGGATTTGAGAGACTCTAAGTCTCTAATTAAAACACGATAATTTAGGCTTTCTCTCTGTCTAGTCTAGGGGTATGACTTCCTACAAAAAAGCAAACGAATTAAAAGGAATTGGACACTTTTATTCAAATCAAAGTTACAAATTCGGGAAATTGAAAAAACATCTAATTAATTTAATTTATTTTCAACCAGTGTCAGAATAGCGACATTCTCCAGTTGTAAATTTTAGTTCTCTCTGTTGTTCAGTCTGTTCGCTTTGCAAGTCTGTCTCTGAATGAATGTTTTCATTTGTCAATTCCCCGCTTATTTCATAATGTGGTGCCTTTTTATCAGCAATAGCCTATCGTGAGAATTATTATGCGAAACCGCAGTTACACAATTATATCGCTTCAGAAATACGATTGTGGTGAGCTAATTCTGTGAGAGTGGCATTTCTGGGAAAGCGTGACCTAGATTCCGTGAGAACAGAACTTAGGTTTTGAATTTGCAGCGTTGAAATACATTTTCCAATTCTGATAAATTTTGGTTAACACTTTCATACCTGGGCTAGGGCATCTCATGTCTTACGAAATTTTAAACGCTGAAAACCATACGATAAAACTATTCTAAAAAGCTGAAATTTCATGACTTTGTCACAAAGTTCATACGCATATTGGAGATGCTACTCAAAAATTTGTATCTCAGATACTTTTTGAAATACAACGTGGTTTATGACACCTTGTCAGAAACATTTTGCAGTTTGCTTTTTTTAGGAGCAGAAATTTTCTCCTGTTGTTTCTTTATTCACTGGTGTTACGCGCCGGCGCATAGCATGTGCCCAACTTGCAGAATTGAATCTTTTATAGAAACATCACCCTATTTGCATTGATTCAACGCCAGTAGACGTCAAATTATTATGAGCATCTCCTTTCGTGCCTCGCCTTGCGTTAGCTTGTGCAGCTGTAACCGAAATGATCGCGCCGCTTTTACAAGACATACACAACATCAACAGACGTCGAACGTATGTAAGTAATAGTTTAGAGTGAGCTTTGTAAATTGTGGTTGGTGAGAGATCTCTGGTTGGGTAACAACAAAAGGTGCAATTCTGCGCTGGCCAAGCTCTTCTCAACTGTGAAAGAGTTTGCAACTTATAACGTGGACGCTTCATTGCGAACGGCGAAGACAGTGTAGATTTACAGCCAAGCGATGCGTCTTTTGATGTGTCTTACCCCATCCTCCGATACAGCATCTCAGTGGCGTAGCCAAGAGGGGGGGGTTGGCACGCGTGTGACGTCACGATATTCGATATTCGACACGGGCTATTTTAGCCCGTGCTAATTAATCGCTAATAACGGGAACTATGAAAATCACAAAGCCAAAATATTTTGCAAGATAATAGCCATGTGTATTGTGCGTGTAGAAATTAAAATTTTACCCCACAAAGTTATTGAAATAAAGTGTTTGAGATGAAAAACGATGGAAAGTAGGTTTTTATTCTAATTTTACGAAAACAGCTTCAAAATTGACCGTTCGAACGCATATTTTTGAATTATAACATGGAGTAATGCTAAACTAAACAAAAATTTACTTTTCCTTATAAATATAAGGCATTTTTGGGCGTTTTTACATTACAAAGAATTAATATTTATGATCTACCATATAATTTGTTTGCTCAAATATCAAGCAGCGAAAGGTCAACTCTGGTTTGTCGCTCTTGCCCTGACCTAATTCTCATCGTAGAGAAATAAGCACAGGTGGATATGTCTTATCGTGTCATTGCGAGTGCTAGCAGCTTATAGATACTTTGCTTATGTCGATACAACGTTCAGCGGTGTTGCGATACAACGTAAGAAAGTCATGCGTTTATTTCAAATTGCATTCCTCTTGAATGAATGCTTTTTTGTTACGCAAAACTTTCGCAGGAAATATCGGCCGCTTTACAGCGGTTCACCATCGTCAGACGTTGAAACAGTACAAACATTTGATCTGTGAAAGTAATGCCTATCAGTGAAAATTGAAACACATAATGTCATCCAGGCACTGTTTATTGAAAATGAAGACATGCAGCTCGTCATTGCATTGAGAAAAACTGACTTATCAAAATTTTTCGAAGACAAGAAATTCCAGTCACAAAAAAATATGACTTGTGCGAAATATTGTACAAAACAGACCGTATTGCAAGTGTAGTAAATTAGCATCGTCAAGTATAATGGTAATGAAATTGAACCGCACAGCTTTATAAGTAATATTTCGATCAATTAATAGATAGAAAAATACCCCGCTTTTGAATAAAACAGTGATGACCAAATCATCATCATCATCGGCCATGCCTGAATAAGGCGTCGGTTACCGTGAGTCTCCACAACGATCGATTGTCCATACTTCTAATTAGATTTTCAAAATTTTGGTTTGTCCACGTTAAAAGATTTTTGAAGATTTCCAAACGTGGACGCCCCTGGTGTCTCTGACCAGGAAATTGCCCCATCATTGCCGAGTGTTCAATTCCGCGTTTGCAGTAGACATGCCCGATAAATGTCATTTGCCTTTTTTTGATAGTTGTGATGAGGACCCCAAGGGTGCACCCAGAGCGTCTCCACACTTCTTCGTTAGTGATTTTATCCATCCAGTTAATTCTCATCATTCTACGAATGAACCAAATTTCAGCACTGTTGATCTTCTTCACTATCGTCGGGCATACAGTCCACGATTCACAGCCATATAGCAGAAATGACCAAATACTGTGATTAAAATATCTAATCTCATAATCAACGATAACATGATAAGAACAAATCTTATGATAACCCGCTATTTCATTATGAAAACCACTGGTAATAGCAAATTTGAGTTTGCTGTTAATCTATGGTTTCGTCCCAAAAATGTTGACATTGTATGGCGGAGTGACCCACGTAGAATAGGTACATCATCCAATCGTCTAGACATGTGTGGTTTGACTAATGACATGGCTAGCTGCCACCCCTTCACAAAACTTTCGTCTCCCTTGGCTTGTGAAAAGGACAACTCGCGGTTCAAGTAACTAATGGTCATCGCATTGACCCGTGCAAAGTCTAAAATGTAAGAAAATGCAGACACAGTCCATTTTGCTGATTTCGGCTTGACGCTATAATATGCCATCTTCTGGTCGACGACATCAGTCCCACCCTTGGTAAAATCGTAGAGCTTGATTATTGCAGGTTTTTCCTTTCCGTCATCTTTGGTTACTCCAAGGATTGGCTGCATAATTGATAAGACCAGAACATTGCGTTTACCGGTAGATTTTGGTTTGACTGCGTACGACGTAACGGTAATGTGGTTTCTCGACTCCTCCCAGTAAATTTTGGTACTGAAGGCTTCCCAATCAGTGAGAGATTTTAACTCGCTAACCCCTTTTCTATTGCTTTGCCATTTTCCAACTAAAGTTGTGTTTTTGTTCCAAAGCCATTCTGCCTAATCAAGTGAAGTGTAAAAGCGATCAAGGGATATGTTTCATCCTTGAAGCGAAGAAACTCTGTCCAAATTGTGTACCAACGTTTCCACATATTCCATAGTGGAAGTCAGATAGTGTGGTCCTGGTACACCTACTGGCTTACCCGCATAAGCTATGGCGGTATAGGTGAATGACATACGCGCACTATTTATGCTTCTTAGCAACAAATCATATTTAGCAGGCTTATTTTTTGCATGAAGCTTATTGCCTGAAGGACACACCAACGCGGGATGGAAACAAAGTCTCATCCAGTGAAAGAAAGTCTTCTGGTATTAAAATCTTTTCACAATTTCTAGTAAAATATTGGAAAAGTTCTCCGATTGCTGTAAATCGGTCACTTTGCCAGCGATTGGCCCTTGTGCTTTTATCATCAAAACGAATATTTGCAGACAGAAATTTGAATCGGTTCAACGACATTGTCGCACTAAATATAGGATGTCCATATAAATAGGAAAAGCATGTTAATTCGGTGAAATGTTTGCTTGAGTAGTCCTCTAATATACCACAATCCAATGAATGCTTCTAGTTCCGTGGCATCAATTTGCTGAAAATGTGAAGCATGCCAAGATGTTCGTTGAGCCTCCGATATTCGCGATAGCCTCTCTCGTATACACGTGCTGGTGCTTGAAACAATGATGTAGATCATCTCTGCTGTAAATAAGAAATGCCATGCATTACACGACGTCGTTGTCGTTGCATATTGATAATCGCGCTTTACTCCTGGTAAACTGTGCACCACATTAGCAGAGTTTTGTCTTCCTATTATTGATGGTTGCTTGGTACTCCAACTTTCTCTCTACTTCTTTGGTCAACAACCACCGATATTAGCTCCTCTTCCTGGTCAGGCAATGTATGGTAATTTTCCGCATCCAAGGCGCTATCTAATGATTTGACGGCATGGCTCCTACGACGTTGGGACTGCCTATGTCTGACGGTCACGACCTCATCTTCGTTACTCTTGTCAGATGTTAGCGGACCACCTTCACCATTAGATAAAGACAAATCAACATCACTATCCGAAAAATTTGCATCTCTTTCATCTTCGGTTGCTAATAAATCTGCCGTTTGCCTTGCATCATAATACACATCGAAACCATAATTTTGAACTGTGGTATAAGGTACACACGGGCCACTTGCTGAAACAAAATGACTTCATTTTGCAAGAAAAATAAATCCAACATAGTGTGTGAGAAGATTTTTTTCTTCAACTGTTCGTGTTTTGAGCAATTAAGAAGTTAAATTTAATAATACAATAATTGGAGGAAAGAGCAGATATTCGTTACAATTATTATTCAGACGCTATACTATCCTTTGCTGGCAGAGTCAGCCATTTGCATTGATTCAACGTTGGCAGATGTTGAATCGTTGTTGAGTGACTGATTTTGATAGCCGAGGTGACTCAACTACTGCATCGCGTTTTTCGCTCGATTTTGCCATTGTAAAAACATAGCTTCATTCTTACTTTTGACTGACGATGGAAACAGCAGTTTTCGAAACGTTTGAACAATATGTTCGCTAATGTGTTAGCTTTGATATTCATAGTCCGAATTATCTCTAAATCCTACGGTTATGCTCCGAAGTTTATTACTTTACTTCTGGCCTTTTCAGTATCAAATTAATTGGGCCATAAAACATATTTTTTTCATATAGCCTAATGATGTAACCTGACTTGTAATATCGTCATGGTATTATGTGCATTTCTACATTACTCCTGTACGCAACGTTGGTCTTTAGCATACTAACATATCGTAGATGTCGTTTTATTTGGACAGTTGCTCATAGTACTCCCAGAGCTAAATATACTGCAAACGTGTTGCAGATAATCTATATCGTACGTTTAGAGGAATTCATCATTACGATTTTACATAATTCAAGAGTTTGCCGCAATAATCAGGAATGCTTTGTGTCTTATTCAAAGTATTCTTTATCTCATAAATAACAAAGTGCCATGAGACATCAAAATGACGTAGAATAGCTGTAAAGTTTATAAGTTTTGCGCAAAGAAATTAAAATGAACCAGGATACTTTGTTTTTTGTCCGATATAAACTCATCTATATTTGTCTAAATAGGTTGAATGACAGTAAATTGGTATAATTTGACTGTTACAACCGATTACACAAATATGTGAAACGTAACTTATAATGACTTTTAGCAATGATGGGACCGCTTGAAGTACCTCTCATTCTTCATTGTAGGGACGCTGTGAACTCATAACGAAAATCAATGACCTAGAATTCATTACACCGTGGTGCTGACAAAACACGTTATGTATGTAGCATGACAGGTGTTATATTATATTGTATCGACGCTCTACGAGATAAATACAAGTGTATATACTTGCAAGAATCTAAGGTACGATAAGGCGTTGTGAAATCCATAATCGAGCAATTTTGTTATGATTATGGGAATACAACATGCATCAAAAAGAATCAAATCAAAAATAAATCTATTGCTGTCAAACGTCGTCGTAATCAACGAATTGATATAGTTTGTTTGTTGGCCGGCCAAGCGTAACTAATCAGGCGACAATACGTCTTCACAGTTCAGTTGAGTTTTGTTTTTATTTCTGACCATCACAGCGAAAAAGAGGTCTAGAAAAAGGCAAATGACGCGAGAGTGGGAAAAACGAAAGATTTGTTTCTTTATTATAAAAATCAGGCAGCTTTCAAATTTGACCCGCGTTCGTAAACACGTTTATTAACAAACTTTAATAATATGTATTACAAACATGTTAATATCATTCAACGCTCAAAGGCCTTGCGATTGTTTTTCCAGCGGTAAAAGATTCTAGTTCATAACTGAAAGAAGTAATAAGCGGTTAAACTTTAAGGCACTTTGTGCCCCTGCCCAGAAAAACATCGTCTCAAAAAGCCCAGATATGAAAGAGTTAAATGTTGAAATATAAATTTGTTAGTTAAAAACATGGTACATATTACACGCTCACATTGGCGACATCGAAAATCGTTAGCGGTAGTCCAGCGCCTGGATGGCGAATATCGTCATGACTTTTTTTCTTCAAAGTTCATCGTTTTCTGCTGGCTTCGCGCGGTCGACTTTCGTGCAAGAGACGCGCTTTGGATTTTTGCTCGTTTTCCGCTGATTAACGCGCTGTCGAGTTTCGAAAGGCCGCGCTTCATTCCGTTTTAGTTGCGCTTGATTGAAATCACGTGCCATTTCAAACACGCGATTGATTTGATTGAGTTGAAGCAACGCCACCTAGAGGAAGAAGGCCGTTTAATTGCGTATTGACGTCATCACTGGTAGATCGTTACGCCTCACTAAGTAAGCTTTCATTTCCTAACCACATCGCAATTCGCAAGACCCGCAAGGCGCAATGCAGTGTAATGTGTTGACTGTTGATCAGTGGATGAGATTTGAGAAGTTAATATCTAACAGAAATCTGAAATTATAGCAGTATTTACTTAGCAGGTTAATAATTCTGAAAACTAAATAATTAGAGTATTTCACACATTTATTCAGGCTCTTTTTGTTACCTTATTGCAAGGTATTGTGAATGCTGGATAACTTAGTTATAAATGCAAACTAAAAGGAAAGGCAGCGATAGATGACCAAACTATCTTTGTGTTGAAAAATTAAAATTTGTAGAAATTTTCTAATTTTTGCTGGTTAATTATTTTTTGCTCTGGCTTTTTGGTGTGTTTTAGTTGCTAGAATTTATCTTTAAATAAACTCTGTAACTCTGGTGAGAAAACAACAAAAAGTTTGCAATGCCTTATATGTGCTCTGTTCCCAACTGCAATGGAAATTATTATGGCGGATTAAAAGTGCAAGTTTTCAGCTTTCCAAAAGACGAGGAATTAAAAAAGAAGTGGCTCCATGTTATCAAAAAGGATTTTGTTCCAACAAAGTCAAGTCGAGTATGTACTCTCAACTTATTTTGTCAACTTGTTCAATCATAACAGAAAATCAGTCCTTTTTTTAATTGTCTGCAGACGGTGAATCAATGTGAAAAAACGATCGATTTTCTGTCTGGGAAGTAATGTCTGACTGCTGAACCGTTTAGTTTAGTTTGACTGTTTCAAATAAATCCTATTCATAAATAATGGCATTGCTTTCTCTGCTCTGATTTCTCTGCTCTCACGAAATTTTCTAGTAATCCTCTCTAGACTTTAACGTGTTTTCGATGTATTGTATGTTCTCTGTAGGCCAACACAGAAATAGCTTTTCAAGCCGGCAACTTGGCAAAAGAAACAACCACTTTAAGTTTACGCTTGAATAGCGTTGTTCTGCTTGTTTAGATATAGATTAATTGTTCGAAACAGTGTGATGGTGATGCCTTTTTGAGCCAGCAAATGTTTCCTTTCAACAGCGTTTTTACATTGTCAGATGCTTGTTAGCTGCTTACTCTTAGCAGACTGCTGAGCTGTTAGCTGGATTACAGCTTTCACAACCCAGACAGCAAATCACTCGTTTCTTTACTTCGATTAAGACGTTGAATCAATGAAAAAACGTCTGATTTGCAGTCTGGGAAATGGCTGAACTGCAAAATGAGGAATATGTACAAAAGCAAGTAAATGCAAATTAATGAGTCTAAATGCAATGTCGGTTTTGTTTAAAAATATTTGTAATTTTTAGGTATGTGAACTTCTTTTACAAACATGACATCAAAAAGGCTGTTTCTGCATTTGGTAAGAGAACAGGAAAACAGCTGTCCTATGATTTGAAAGTTTCGACATTAGTACCTGGCGCCATACCATCTCAATTACCAAATCGCGCATCATATTTGAGCAAACCTTCTACATCCAAAAGAGCAAATCATGATGACAAACTTGAGACAATAGATAACGTTCAGCTCTCTCAAGCAATTGCAAACAGCAAAGAAGAGTTTACCATTGCTCTGGAAAAAGACAGTTTGACTTCAATTGAAGATCTGTGAGGAAAAAGTTCAAATTCAATTCTTCATGGCAGATTGTAGACGAACGTGATAAAATATTGATTTGTGAAATAAAGAGCCATGTTATAACTGTGCCTGTTGTTACCAGTGCAGCGGTTTTAGATGAACAAGTGAGCATGGCCGTATACAGAAGCTCAGTAAATTTGCCTAAACATTAGTGATTACGTTTTACCATTGCATGTAAATTCCATATCCACATTGGAGAATGTATTACAATTGTTGTTATTGTCTTCTGAAAATTGTACCTTACCAAGTAAAACTGATTTTGCATTAAAGTGCAAGCTTGTTATCAGTATTTTAATGTCTATTAAAGGTTGTTTAAATTATGAAAATGTTATTTGGTTTAATTGTCAACAGCTAACTTTAATGACACAAAAGCTACCGGTTTGTCCACTAGACTTTTTAATATTTTGTCATTATTTGTGTGAAATGTGAAACTGTGTTGCCTGTCATTACATACCTTGCTGGATATTGTTGTGATACAGCTAGTAAAAAATGAAATATGAGGAATGCAAAGAACGCATGACTTGTGCAATGTCGAATGTAAATGGTACAAGTTGGTCACAGCGGTAAACCATAATCTCTTCGTGGGAAAATTGTAACGTAAGATTCCCGAATCCGTTCGTCTGTATGTAATGACCGAAAAAGAAACACTCTTTCAAACGTCTATTCAAAAAATGTATTCCTGTAAAATTAGCCCGCGGCTATCGAAATCGGGATGCAACGCCGTACACCTCTAAAAACTGTCACTACAATACAAACTACTTAGTTAAAGACGGAATTTTTGTCCAGCTAGCAAGCACTAAGCAAACAGTTAAATGTGCGACTAACTCTCAAGCAACCATTTCACGAATGACCAGAATAGATATCAATATCTCAAACTCACGTATGCAGTACTGTGACGCAATAGTGAAAGACATTGTCACACAATTCAAACAGGTGTTCAAAGGTGGTGATCCAATGTTTCATGTTTAAACAGGTTTCAAACTGAAACAGGTTTAAACAGGTTCAGAACTGAAGATGCACTGAATAAGTGCGAAATATATTTTCTGTAACATCTACTGACAACTGATCCCTGTCACCTTAGCAATTGAGGTTTTAGCTTTAAACAGGTTTGCCACAAGTCTTACGAACGATGGTGCAATTTTGGCACATTTTCTAGCAACTTCCATGACGTAAGATGCCAGCTAGGTTAAGTAGACAATAACGGTTTTTATATGACGTTTGATTAGGTGAACCATTGTCGGGAACATAGCGGCCCCTAGTTATGACAGTCTGACATGGCATAACTAAACAGAATCAGATGTGACGTTGGCTGTACTGGAGCTAATCTGTTTAGGTGGGGGTTGCATAATTCGCCGATATGTGTCTGCGGAGCGGTAGAACAAACAATGCAACACATACTCCACGAATGTTCCATCTTACGACCCCCAAGTGGAATCACTGGTATTCGACAACTGGACCCAACTACCGTATCTTGGCTGCACGAGGAGGCATTGCCAATCTAAGCTGCTACAAGTCAAACGAGAGAAGAAGAAGAAGACTAAACAGAATTGACGACAATTGTGAGCCTGTAGCGGACGCTGCTTTCAGCATATCCACCCATACACAGCCATCAGTGGGATGGCAACATTCCTGGGCAAAGTCGGCAAGGAATGATAGGACACGAGGTCGATTACGCTGCTGTATTGTTTACTAACCCAACTCAGAAGATCAATGCTTGCTCACAACGTAATTGTTTATAGTTTTTAATCTTCGATCCAGCAACACAGAAAGTAAGGAAAACACCGGAATATTAAAGCTCCACCACCAACAACTGGATACGAAATGTTGTCGCTGCTACATTAACAATAAACTGATCCAAACGTCATCCTGGCAGTGCCAAAAATAGAAAACAGTAGCAACAACGAAACTGATATATTGCTTTAGAATTACCAAGACTGATTTCTTGATACTAGTTTTAAGTTCTGACTTTTGATATTGCATTCAACTGAATTCCATATTGAAAGAACCGACTTTTCATATTGAACAAAAACTCAACAAACTATTGATTTTCACATAGCAAAAACTTAACACACTCTGATTTTACATGTTGTAGAACTCTACAAAAGACAAAATTTCACATAGCAAACGACTGATTTTCACATAGCAAAAGACTGATTGATTTAAAATCATGAGCTTAACTTCTTTAAGAAGGTACCAGTGTGAGATTGCGAGTTTTACATATGATCACACAACGCAACACGACTGCAATTCTACATAACGATGAACCAAGGTAGGAATTCGGCATAGTGACGTTGATTACAGAAGTTGAATTCCCGATTGCTGAATTGAATTCCCGAGACGTGCAGTTATGCGCTCAAGGCGGAGTCTTCTGGAAAATTCTAGTGACGTGTACGTGTGACGTCAGAGACGACAGAGCTCTCTGGCGCTACAAGCCAATGAATAAAACCACATGATACACAAATTGTTTGAATCACTCACGTTTAAGTTAAAACGCAAATATAAAGGGCATGCAAAGAATGAACAGCAATAAGAATAAACACGACGATACATGAAATCGGTACCATAGGTACACGCTAAAATGACGCTATATACAATGGTTGCGATAATAACCCACTGTTCTGGGCTCAGACAAAGGTCGACCACCGCAGACAGAACCAGGCTCAAACCCTAACACTTAGGTGTTCTTTACGGGGGCGAGGCACGAAATATCCCTCAACACGTAGTCTACTTTCACTTTCCCCGTACTCTCATCATAGTTGCAGACGGCAACTTTGGCTCTACGAACCACCGGCTTCCCTTTCCTAATTTTTGGAACTACCTCATGCACCCTCCCAAGTTGATACTTCCTACGTTTACCAATGTCTTGGAGAGAAACTACCACTACAAGTTGACCAGGCTCCAAATTCTCGGCCATTTTTAGCCGTTTTTTCCGGCCCTGAAGACCTGGCAAATAAAAATCGATCCATTTACTCCAAAACTGCTGAGAAAGTGACAAATTGAACCGATAGTCCCTTCTTAGTTGGTCACGATCATGTGGTTTCCCAACAGCACAGTATGGGTCTAAGTATGGGGTCAAAAGTGAGGCAGGGGTGATGACAGTAAAATCCGTAGGGTCGCCACTCAAAGGTACCAAAGGGCGTTCGTTCACGATCCGAACGGCACTGCCTGTGTACGTAAGCAGTTCAATAAAATTGGGCTTACGTAGTGAAGAGTCCAAAATGTGAAAAAAGTACTTGGTCATATCGGCCACGAAACCAAATCTACTAAGCCGAAATCTAGCCAAGACATCTACCAGAGGGTTTAACAAATCAGGACACGAAAACATTACATCATTAACACAAGTTCCTCGAAATTCAGACTTGCCATCGTAAACAATACGCTTTTTTAATTGTGACGTCACAAAGTATGGCAAATACCATTCAAATCCCTTTACATTTTCTGCTTCACAAGCACGCTCAATATAGCCATTAGATTTAAGATCCTTCATGGTGTCAGTAAGGAAATCACGAAGTTCAGGTTGTTTTAAAGCCTTTTTCCTTAAAGCAGCAGCTCTATCTGACGCCAACACAAAATTGTTAGGTAAATCAATATCTTCCTTCAACAGTACAGGTATATCAAACCGACCATCTTTCAACTCAATATTCGGTTCGACAAGTTCTCTAGCCAAAATATCATTGCGAGACAATTCACAAGTTTCATTTTGCAAAGTCAAATCCTGAATGACTTTATTCAGGTCTGCTATTTCCATATCACGAGACTCAATTTTACGCTGAAAGCCAGAGATGACATCCGACTCTGAAGACGTCTGCACTCTGCACACATTAGCAACGCTTTCATCTAAGGGTGACTTACCACCACAAGCCAACCAACCGAGAGGAGTGAGCAAAGCATGCGGTTCACTACGATTTTCACCAACACGCTCCTCTTCGGCCCACATCAAATAAGCGTTGTCGTTGCCAATCAGTACATCTACGGTACAACAATCATTCAAATGAAACATATTCACGTCATGAAAATGACGGAAACCATTTAAATCTTGTTTATGCGGTAAAGTTTTAACATCGTCAGCCCAAGCTGGGTTAACCACCGAAGTTATATCTCAAAACCGTGCGCGGACATTTTGCCGAAAGACATTTTGCCGAAACCCATTTTGCCGAAAGACATTTTGCCGAAAGGACATTATGCCGAAAGACATTTTGCCGAAAGGACAAATTGCCGAACGGACTAATTGCCGAAAGGACTAATTGCCGAATGGACAAATTGCCGAAAAAATTTGGAAAAAAATTACTTTGAAGTGACACAAAGTCTCGTTACTATGCAAGCAGTGCTTTTGAAATAAAATTACTTTGCTACTGCTGTTTGCTTAAAAATTACTTTGAAGCAACACCAAGTCTCGTTACTATGCAAGCAGTGCCTTTGAGCTGGTAATTATTTTGAAGTGACACCAAGTCGCAAGTCTCATTGCTATGCAAGCAGTGCCTTTAAGCTGGTAATTATTTTGAAGTGACACCAAGTCTCGTTACCATGCAAGCAGTGGCTTTGAAGTAGTAATTACTTTGCTACTGTTGTTTGCCTAAAAATTGCTTTATATACAGTCTCCACAGTTTTGGAAATCAGTACTAGTTTAACCCTATCTTATTACGAGCTGTTTTCGTACGCGGAAAGTTCGACACGGGCTATTTTAGCCCCGTGCTAATTAATCGCTAATAACGGGAGCTAAGAAAATCACAGAGCCAAAATATTTTGCAAGATAATAGCCATGTGTATTGTGCGTATAGAAATTAAAACTTTACCCAACAACTTTGTTGGAATAAAGTGTTTGAGACAAAAAAACGATAGAAAGTCGGTTTTTATTCTACTTTCACGAAAATAGCTTCAAAATTGACCGTTCGAACGCATATATTTGAATTACAACATGGAGTAATGCCAAATTAAGCAAAAATGTACTTTTCCTCATAAATATAAGGCATTTTTGGGCATTTTTACATTACAAAGAAATTGCACTAATATTTATAATCTACCATATAATTTGTTTGCTCAAATATCAAGCAGCGAAAGGTCAACTCTGGTTTATCGCTCTTGTCCTGACCTAATTCTCATCGTAGAGAAATAAGCACAGCTTGATATGTCCTATAGTGTCATTGCGAGTGCTAACAGCTTATAGATACTGTGCTTATGTCGATACAACGTTCAGCGGTGTTGCGATACCACCTAAGAAAGTCATGCATTTGTTTCAAATTGCATTCCTCTTGAATGAATGCTTTTTTGTTACGCAAAACCTTCGCAGGAAATATCGGCCGCTTTACAGCGGTTCACCGTCGTCAGACGTTGAAACAGTATAAACATTTGATCTGTGAAAGTAATGCCTATCAGTGAAAATGGAAACACATAATGTCATCCAGGCACTGTTTATTGAAAATGAAGACATGCAGCTCGTCATTGCATTGAGAAAAACTGACTTATCAAAATTCTTCGAAGACAAGAAATTCCAGTCACAAAAAATATGACTTGTGCGAAATATTGTACAAAACAGACCGTATTGCAAGTGTAGTGAATTAGCATCGTCAAGTATAATGTTAATGAAATTGAACCGCACAGCTTTATAAGTAATATTTCGATCAATTTATATATAGAAAAATACCCCGCTTTTGAATAAAACAGTGATGGCCAAATACTGTGATTAAAATACCTAATCCCATAATCAACGATAACATGATAAGAACAAATTTTATGATAACCCGCTATTTCATTATCAAAACCACTGGTAATAGCAAATTTGAGTTTGCTGTTAATCTATGGTTTCGTCCCAAAAATGTTGGCATTGTATGGCGGAGTGACCCACGTAGAATAGGTACATTATCCAAACGTCTAGACATGTGTGGTTTGACTAATGACATGGCTAGCTACCACCCCTTCACAAAACTTTCGTCTCCCTTGGCTTGTGAAAAGGACAACTCGCGGTTCAAGTAACTAATGGTCATCGCATTGACCCGCGCAACGTCTAAAATGTAAGAAAATGCAGACACAGTCCATTTTGCTGACTTCGGCTTGACGCTATAATATGCCAAGTTTTGATCGACGACATCAGTCCCACCCTTGGTAAAATCGTAGAGCTTGATTATTGCAGGTTTTTTCTGTCCGTCATCTTTGGTTACTCCAAGGATTGGCTGCATGGTTGATAAGACCAGAACATTGCGTTTACCGGTAGATTTTGGTTTGACTGCGTACGACGTAACGGTAATGTGGGTTCTCGACTCCTCCCAGTAAATTTTGGTACTGAAGGCTTCCCAATCAGTGAGAGATTTTAACTCGCCAACCCCTTTTCTATTGCTTTGCCATGTTCCAACTAAAGTTATGTTTTTGTTCCAAAGCCATTCTGCCTAATCAAGTGAAGTGTAAAAGCGATCAAGGGATATGTTTCGTCCTTGAAGCGAAGAAACTCTGTCCAAATTGTGTGCCAACGTTTCCACATATTCCATAGTGGAAGTCAGATAGTGTGGTCCTGGTACACCTACTGGCTTACCCGCATAAGCTATGGCGGTATAGGTGAATGACATACGCGCACTATTCATGCTTCTTAGCAACAAATCATATTTAGCAGGCTTATTTTTTGCATGAAGCTCACTGCCTGAAGGACGCACTAACGCGGGATGGAAACAAAGTCTCATCCAGTGAAAGAAAGTCTTCTGGTATTAAAATCTTTTCACAATTTCCAGTAAAATATTGAAAAAGTTCTCCGATTGCTGTAAATCGGTCACTTTGCCAACGATTGGCCCTTGTGCCATTATCATCAAAACGAATATTTGCAGACAGAAGTTTGAATCGGTTCAACGACATTGTCGCACTAAATATAAGATGTCCATATAAATGGGAAAAGCAATGTTAATTCGGTGAAATGTTCGCTTGAGTAGTCCTCTAATATACCACAATCCAATAAATGCTTCTAGTTCCGTGGCATCAGTTTGCTGAAAATGTGAAGCATGCCAAGATGCTCGTTGAGCCTCCGATATTCGCGATAGTTTCTCTCGTATACATGTGCTGGTGCTTGAAACAATGATGTAGAGTAGATCATCTCTGCTGTAAATAAGAAATGCCATGCATTATACGACGTCGTTGCATATTGATAATCACGCTTTACTTCTGGTAAACTGTGCACCACATTAGCAGAGTCTTGTCTTTCTCTTATTGATGGTTGCTTGGTACTCCAAACAACTTTCTCTCTACATCTTTGTTCAACAACCACCGACATTCGCTCCTCTTTCTTGTCAGGCAATGTATGGTAATTTTCCTCATCCAAGGCGCTATCTAATGAATTGACGGCATGGCTCCTACGACGTTGGGACTGCTTATGTCTGACGGTTACGACCTCATCTTCGTTACTCTTGTCAGATGTTAGCGGACCACCTTCACCATCAGATAAAGACAAATCAACATCATTATCCGAAAAATTTGCATCTTTTTCATCTTCGGTTGCTAATAAATCTGACGTTTGCCTTGCATCATAATACACATTCGAAGCCATAATTTTTAACCGTGGTATAAGGTACACACGGGCCACTTGCTGAAACAAAATGACTTCATTTTGCAAGAAAAATAAATCCAACATAGTGTGTGAGAAGATTTTTTTCTTCAACTGTTCGTGTTTTGAGCAATTAAGAAGTTAAATTTAATAATACAATAATTGGAGAAAAGAGCAGACATTGGTTACAATTATTATTCAGACGCTATACTATCCCTTGCTGGCAGAGTCAGCCATTTGCATTGATTCAACGTTGGCAGATGTTGAATCGTTGTTGAGTGACTGATTTTGATAGCCGAGGTGACTCAACTACTGTATCGCGTTTTTTGCTCGATTTTGCCATTGTAAAAACATAGCTTCATTCTTACTTTTGACTGACGATGAAAACAGCAGTTTTCGAAACGTTTGAATAAAATGTTCGCTAATGTGTTAGCTTTGATATTCATAGTCTGAATTTCCTCTAAATCCTACGGTTATGCTCCGAAGTTTATTACTTTACTTCTGGCCTTTTCAATATCAAATTAATTTGGCCATATAACATACTTTTTTCATATAATGATGTAACCTGACTTGTAATATCGCCATGGTATTATGTGCACTTCTACATTACTTCTGTACGCAACGTTGGTATTTAGCATACTAACATATCGTAGATGTCGTTTTATTTGGACAGTTGCTCATAGTACTCCCAGAGCTAAATATACTGCAAACGTGTTGCAGATAATCTATATCGCACCTTTAGAGGAATTCATCATTACGATATTACACAATTCAAGAGTTTGCCGCAATAATCAGGAATGCTTTGTGTCTTATTCAAAGTGCTCTTCATCTCATAAATAACAAAGTGCCATGAGACATCAAAATGACGTAGAATAACTGTAAAGTTTATAAATTTTGCGCAAAGAAATTAAAATGAACCAGGATACTTTGTTTTTGTCCGATATAAACTCATCTATATTTGTCTAAGTAGGTTGAATGACAGCAAATTGGCATAATTTGACTGTTACAACCGATTACACAAATATGTGAAACGTATAATGGATTTTCAGCAATGATGGGACCGCTTGAAGTACCTCTCATTCTTCATTGTAGGGACGCTATGAACTCATAACGAAAATCAATGACCTAGAATTCATTACACCGTGTTGCTGACAAAACACGTTATGTATGTAGCATGACAGGTGTTATATTATATTGTATCGACGCTCTACGAGATAAATATAAGTGAATATACGCTACTTACAAGAATCTAAGGTACGATAAGGCGTTGTGAAATAAATAATCGAGCAATTTTGTTATGATTATGGGAATACAACTTGTATCAAAAAGAATCAAATCAAAAATAATTAAATTTGGGCTTCAGCATCTTCTAAGAAACAAGCGTATATATGACTTCGGCAATGTCGTCGAACAAGGGTAGAGCACATAAAAAGATAAAATCGTAATGTTTGATTTGTAGTTTGTGCGATAGGCTACAATCAAAGTAAGCAACATATTGTCACAATAATGATCAAGCATTTTACGTTGATTTAACGTAGAAATGCATCGACGAAATATCAGGGACAGAATTTTTGTAACGGAATAAAACTTGTTTATTCTATCTGGAAAGCAGCGAAATGTAGAAAGCAGTCGCAATTCTAAGGGCATTGTTCGAACACACACAAGATTGTAATTAAAACCCCACAATCCTATTTTACGCTTTTGCGGCGAAGCAACGCCTCGGGTAGGATTAGAACAAATGTCCTAAAACGATATATTGGATAATTAGATCACACAGCGGGAGAAAAACTTCCCGCGACAATTAACTGCTGTAATGTAGGCAGTTTCATGAAAATGTCTAGCCACCTGGGACAAAATGCTTATTGTGAAGGGCAGAAAGGTAGAAAAAAGACCAGTGTAGTTTTAAAAATTCGCAAAGAATAAAAACTAAAAGTCAAGAAATTTCACATTTCTAGCATATTTCCTTCTATGAAATATTTCACTACTAAAGTGGGGCGTCCTCATTTGACCCCGTGTCGTATTAAGATAGGGTTAAGTGACACCAAGTCCCATCTATAAGTATATATGCAGTCTCCACTGGTTTTGGAGATCAGTATTAGACGTTTGCTTATATAACATTTCTGTCGGATACTTACGCGCTGTCGCACATAATTTGTGAGTAAAATCTGTCTGTGAATGACATTTATGTGTTATTAGGTTATGATAATACATTATAATGCATTTGTATAATTTCGGCAATTTGTCCATTCGGCATTTAGTCCTTTCGGCAATTAGTCCTTTTGGCAAAATGAGTTTCGGCAAAATGTCCATTCGGCAAAATGTCTTTCGGCAAAATGGGTTTCGGCAAAATGGGTTTCGGCAAAATGTCTTTCGGCAAAATGTCTTTCGGCAAAATGTCCGGGTACCCACAAAACAGTTCATTCGTCTCTAACGACTGGATGTTGAGTTTAACAAGGTTAGCACAAGTAGCTTTCTGACCAGCCAGAGTATCCATTTTAAACGACGCTTTATCATACGGTTTAACGCCAAGTTCGCAGACCAAATCACTCGAAACAAATGTCAACTGCGAACCAGGATCATGCTGACAATACACCAACTTCGATTTGCCAGTTATTGGATTCAAAACACGAGCAGCAGTAACGCGGTTAAAGGCTGCTTTAACATTTCCAATCTTAACATTACGCACAGGAACTCTGGCACGAGTATCATCTTTGCCGATCGAATCCAGAGAATCACGTGACGTCACATAAAAATCATGCAGAAGAAAATAGTGTTTCCTATCGTTGTTAGGCCCACACTGACGACAGTTGTTTGCATGAACGCAATCCCTAACCACATGCTGGCGCAAACACTTCAAGCATTTGCCAGCTTTCACAATGACATCTCTCCGATCGTTAGGTGTCAAGCGCAAAAAATTCTTTACAATTAGACAAAAAATGATATTCAACTTGACCACGTGACGAACAATAAAAACATGCCGGTATGTCACTACGTCTGGCCACACCACCGCGCAGTGCGCCAACAGCAGTCGAGTACTGCGAACTCCCTGAAATCACATTATCATGGGGTTTTACCGACGTCTGCCTAACCGGACATGAAGGCAATTTTCCTTTGCCAAACTTTTTAAATTGCTGCGACTCACCAGAATTGCCCATTAGCATAATGCTAAAATCAGTCGACTTACGCGTTTCCTCCCGAACTACAAATTCAAACAAACTCTGAAAAGTAGGCTCATCAGTGCCACCATACTGATCACCTAAAAAGTCAAGATAACGCTGCTTAGCGTCAAACGGGAGTCGCTTAGCCAAATCCAAAACAAAACGTCCTTCTAATTTATCACGCTGACCATAAGCTTGCGCATAAAGCAAACACTGCGACAATTCATCTTTAAACTCTTTCAAATCACTGGAAGAGATTGAATTTAATTTGCTACCATAGCGATACTTTCTAATTTTCGGTTCAGCGAAAAGACCTCCACGAACCCCAAAACGTTGGGACAAGCGAGCTAACGACATTTCTATTTTGTCTTCCTCTGACAAGCCAGGAGTATCGGAAACCAAATTAGCAATCGTTTGTGCAGCTGTTCTAACACAAGCTGCTTGTAACAAAGTCAAACGAGTCCCCTTAAAGGGCGAAGCTGCCATCAAGGCCGTAACACGATTTTTAAAGAAAATAAATGGCATATTATTACCATCGTAACCAATCTAGGCCGCCTTATCGAAAAACGTCCTACTATTTTGGTATTCAAAAAAGCAATCCTGCTGTTGAGAACTTGATTTAGCTGAAGAAGACAAGCTATATCCCTTAAGGGGCTGAGGGGGCTCAGTCACATGCACAGCCCGATCACGATCCTCACAAACCTTAAAATCAGGAGACGCGATACGCCTCTTACAATCACCCAAATTACGTGTAGCTGGGCGATCAAAAACTAGCGGCGCAGAAAACTGTAAAGGGGGCAAAACATTACTTCGGATGGCGGCCCCGTGACCTGTACGCTCTGGGGGAGGAGTTCTGTTGTAATTCGCAGGCTTTGGCTCTACAGCCTTCGGAAGACCCTTAGCCGCGGCCCCGAGACCTCCTGAAACAGCTGGAAACGTGTGGATTGGACTGGACCACTTACGGATTGAACAGGTGTCTGGAAAAGGTTATCTAAATTTAACCGAGATTGATGTTCACTTCTGGAATGCCTAGAAGATCCCTTCTTAGAGCTACACCGGGAGCCCAACTCTGAACGATATTCAGCTAAAACTATGTCTTTACGTTGTTCAGCCCTCAACTGAGCGTCTTTGAGTGCGAACTCAGCAGCTCTAGCTTCGGCTCTCGCGGCGGCCGCAGCAGCTCTCGCTTCGGCTTCAACTCTCGCGGCAGCCTCTGCTCATGCGGCCTCAACTCTTATGGCCTCAGCTCTGACGGCAGCCTCAGCTCGTATGGCCTCAGCTCTCGCGATGGCCTCAGCAGCTCTTGCTTCGGCCTCAGCTTGGATCTGGAGCTCCTCTCTTCTGAGCTGTAGGTTAATTTGTGCAACTATCCGTGACAAGCTCTCAGACATCCTAGTGCTTACATTTGAAGCGCTATCCTCAGGATGTATGTCAGCGTCCAACATATCTGAGAACTCTCTTACTTTTTCTTCGAAGTTATTTTTTAACGAGTTAAATTCGGGATCTACCCTATCACGAAGTTCTGCCAAGATTGCAGAGTTACAAATTTTACTCAAAAGAGCATGGAAATGCCGTAATTCCTCTTCTAAAGTAGATAACTTGGATCTAAAAACTAACAATTCTTGCTTATCACTCAAAGAACCTAGGGCTACAGAAAGTTCCCCAATTTGAGTTAAAATATCCCTTCTAAGATGCCGGGCCTCTCGAACTGACTTAGCCTCATCGTTACTGGGTCCCTCCCCAGAATGGCCTGCCCGACCGCAAAGAACATCATCAGGCTTAAACTCAGTCGAGTCGACGGCGGTCGAGTCCCTGTCGCCCACCGAGTGTAGACATATTAAATGTTGGAGCTAAATTTAACAATTAAAAAATTAAATTACACAAACACACAAAATTAAGTTGTAAAAAACTTAACTGCAAAGACCGTAAAAATACAAAAAAGAATTTAAATGCACAATACCGTAGTTGTACGGGTATATGAAGTCCTAAAGTTCCACAAAACTTGCTTGGATTCGTCCACTTGAATCTTCAGCAAGCACAGATGGATTGTCGTTAATCTTCTTTCTTGCCAATGAATGTCAAAGTTATTTTTCTTCAGTACCAAACTGAGAAGAAATGTCTTTACTTTTTAGCTAAAAGTTCTTCAGTAGCCTACCAACCGAAATAAAATGTCTCCAATTTTCTTTGCTTCTGTAGACTACCAACCAACAAGATCTTCTTTATTATTCTTTGTGCTTCTAAGTTCCAACTGACAACAACGTCTTTTTTTTTTATGTCTTGCCTGTGCTTCCGTACAAACACTAGCCAGAGAATCGTCTTTATTTTTTTATGTGCTTCAAGTGCTTCTTGGCCTACCAGCTAACAAGCCACGTCTTTATTTTTTATGGTCACAGCGGTAAACCATAATCTCTTCGTGGGAAAATTGTAACGTAAGATTCCCGAATCCGTTCGTCTGTATGTAATGACCGAAAAAGAAACACTCTTTGAAACGTCTATTCAAAAAGTGTATTCCTGTAAAATTAGCCCGCGGCTATCGAAATCGGGATGCAACGCCGTACACCTCTAAAAACTGTCACTACAATACAAACTACTTAGTTAAAGACAGAATTTTTATCCAGCAATGAAGCAAGCACTAAGCAAACAGTTAAATGTGCGACTACCCAGTAAACATTGATTGTTGGGGCAACATTGGCAAGAAGTTGGCCGCAACATTGGCAAGATGCAGACGCCAACGTTGGCAAGATGTTTTATGCACCATTTGGATGCATCTGGCCAGCGTTGGCGTCTGCATCTTGCCAACGTTGGCATCTGCATCTAGCCAACATTGGATTATGCATCTTGCCAACGCTGGCTTCTGCATCTTGCCAACATTGGCTTCTGCATCTTGCCAACGTTGGCAAAATGTTTTATGCACCATTTGGATGCATCTGGCCAACGTTGGCGTCTGCACCTTGCCAACGCTGGCTTTTGCATCTAGCCAACGTTGGCTTCTGCATCTTGCCAACATTGGCTTCTGCATCTTGCCAATGTTGGCGAATAGTTTTATGCACCATTTGGATGCATCTGGCCAGCGTTGGCGTCTGCATCTTGCCACCGTTGGCGTCTGCATCTAGCCAACGTCGACTTCTGCATCTAGCCAACGTTGGCTTCTGTATCTTGCCAACGTTGGCAAAATGTTTTATGCACCATTTTGCTTCATCTTGCCAACGTTGGCATCTGTATCTGGCCAACGTTGGCAAGATGGCTTGTGCACCATTTTGCTTCATCTGGCGCCTAAATTCTGGTTGACTTTTATGCACCATGATGCTGCTTCATCTGACCTATTGACTATTGTGATGCCCGCGCTTTGACCAAGGTTAGCCATGCGAAGCAAGCTGGTGCATAAAACATCTGAACAACATTGGCATCTACATTTGCCAAACGTCTCTCTGTACATAAAACTCGCTCATCACCAAAAGTTTATTGTTGAACCTAGCTAATCCTTGGGCGAAAGAACAGCAGCAACACGGATTTATAAGCAACACTACTTCCTTTGTGACAAAGCAAAGTAACAGCCGAGCTTCGTATATTTTTACATTTATTAGAAACAAGCCAGATCAAATCGTATTGATAGTTGGAGATTCATTGCACATCAGCAGCTTTTTCTTGTGTATCTTTATCATTGTGAATTCCTGCGAATGAAACAAAAATATTTAATTCAAGAGGGCTATTTGGCAACAGTGTAGGATTTTGATCAGTTGTCGTCCAGGATATTACGAAGTTAATTGACAATCTGCAATATCAATGTAATATCCCTCTCTCCAACGTGCGTGACAAAAAACTTATCATTCGATTCTGGGCCACGCAGAGCGATAATCAAGTCCCAATACATTCTAATTGCGTGTACAGTAGGCTAGTTATTCAACAACTAAAGCAACACATTCGCTGTTGTCTTTCAAACATATAACAAGCTCACCAAAAGTTAGTTTTTGCCGTTTTCGGCCACCTTGCCTGTCCTTCCAATTTCGAAATCACTCTGAAACTCTTCATCAATTTGCTGCACGGCAGCAGCTTTGTCGTGCGCCATCACCATGTCTAATCATGAAAGTAAAAAAAGAAGTGTTAAATCAGTATATAAATGCCGACATAGCCTACTAACCACCATGTTCGTTGTTCACATCCAGAGATGGGCAAGATCACCAGTATTGGTGATCTTGAAGATCAAGATCAAGATCACCAAGAATAGGTGATCTTGAAGATCAAGATCAAGATCACCAAACTATGTGATCTTGAAGATCAAGATCAAGATCGTGATCTTGAAGATCAAGATCACTTTCAAGATCACTTTTTGTGTACTTGAAAAAAAAATGAAGTTTTTGATCAGTGATGTTGCAAAAAATAATTACTATAAGCAACCTGGGTAAAGGTATATAGTTGGTATTGCTAACTTATACTTTTAACTACTCGATCGCTGGCCTAAGAATTGTGATAAGTTAGTGACTGTTGCTATTAGGCCTATCAATTGTTGATGTAGTTTGCGTAGAATCGCAACGTCACACCCAAGGCCGAGGTTAATTACAGTTGTTCTGAAAAAGTCGCAAAATTTGCAATTAGTTTTATACGTTTTATTTATAATAAATAAATAAAAATAAACTTTGAACTGCATCATTTTTTACCAAATTTTTGTCTGGTTCGTGGGAGTTTTTATTCGTGTTACTAAGCAGTTTTAACTTTCACTGTATTATGTCAATGTTTATTGCACCATTTACCTATCTGGCAACCTTGATGCTGTTGTCTGCTATCAAAAAAATTCAGAGGCCTGAGGTCAGACAAACCGCTCCATACTCAGACCTTAAACAAGTCTTGGTCTGGTTGATTTGCTGCAATACACCACTTTACATGACCAAAGTCGGCGTCCTAGAGTCCAGATTTTTTAACGCCGCCATTCTAGAGTTTTGAAACATCTAAAATTGAGTCAAAGAAAGAAAACATTTCTTTAAAATTCACACATGGAAATTGTGAACAAAATTAAATCATTTTTTATTATGCGTCAACATAAAGTACACGGAAGTTGACTTCTTTATTATGACCAACACAGAAAACTTTTTCAATTTTTAAATGGCAACGCTGACCAGATTAGACGGAGACTATCGTCTTTTGTTGGACACATATTATATTAACAGTGGCTTAATGTTAGTAGTTGCCACTAACTGCTTTGTACAGTACGAGTTCTAAAAAAATGCCTTTATTTAGGAAGTAAAATTCAATTTTAAAGTGATCTTGATCTTATTGTTCTTCAAGATCAAGATTACACAAAAAACAGTGATCTTAGATCAAGATCAAGATCACCAAAAAAAAAGTGATCTTCAAGATCAAGATCACGCCCATCTCTGTTCACATCAATGCGAGTACACCACTAAAACATTTTCATACATTACTCAATACTCTTCACAATTACATCATACATTAATCAAAGGAACAAAATGGCATAGTTATGACATAATCATTTAGTCGTAGTAGAAACATTTATCCGTACTCACCAAGAACAACCTTTTTCAGATTCTTTTTTAAACAATCAAACGAGTGCTTAGACTTCACGACGTTTTTTTTTTTCTTTCTTTTTTCTTGACATGACTTGAACTGTGTTGTGTTCGATAATAATAGTTGGAATAAGTCCACTGATACAATCGCTTGCATTTTTGCCAACAATTTGACTTAAATTTGCCACCTGCAAAATGTAAATCGAATGTAATGACAGGGGTTTCATCCATCATATGAAAAAGCTTCAGCACTTGTTACAGAAATTTTCGACTGTTACAAATGACAGCCAACGTTTAATGTTTATTTTGGGATTCCAGTCGTCTTTTGTGTTGCGTATGTAGGTCGCAGTGTAGGCTACTGTAGGCTATGTTGTCGCAATGGGCGCAAAATAAAACATGTTATTATTATTATTATTCAGTTGACGGCAATGAAAGCTACATTTGCAAATACTCTACAACCATCACAGACCTATCCACACGACATAAAAATACAAACACATTCAAGCAGTCAGGCAAACACTGCCGGAGCAGCAAAATCAAAGATTGAGCAAAACCCTACACATGTTGTGGGACATCACAAGCTCTGCTACTTTGCTGATATCTTCTTAGCACTCATCTAGGAGCACTGGCACTAAATTTGTCACGAGAATATTTCATATGAAAGTTTTCCATTGGTCATTGAGTTTTATAACTTTCTCTAAATTGAGTTTTATAACTTTCTTTAAATTGTGTAAACGTAGCCTAGTGACAAAAACGACTTTACACAATTATTTCAGGTTCAATGAATAAAAGACATTCACTTACCAGGTTTTCATAAACATTGTCGTAAGCCATTCCTATAGTTTCATTTTGATCATTTGTAAAACTTCTTTCGGCCGTATTATCTCAATTGAATTCGATTTTTTATATTTTCGATGCAAGAAGCGAAAATTCCTCTTAGCGCTGTTCACATAAGCGTTGTGCTTTCGGCTCTCCACGTAATTGTGTATTGAGCACAGCCGCCATGCTTGAACAGTCGAAGTGAATCGAGTGACGTCATAATCGCTTTAGCAAAGGATTAAGTCATGGCCTTTATCTTCCTTCATAAAAGAAAAACAAGTTCTTCTGCTAAATTGCATCTCCTCACGTTGATATAACACATCGCCGCATTCTAAAGCTTTGTTGCCTATTTCACTTCAACGCGTCATATTGCCCAGTCAAAGTTTAGGTAGTGACGTCATAATGGAGTTTTCACAACAATTATTGTGCCTGCAGTAGTGTTCTATGCACCGCGGGAGGAGAAAAAACGATTCGCCGGATCGTTGAAAGTAAAAGTAGCGATCGTTTTGTGAAATCTCGCTTCAAGAAATTGAGGAGAGATTTCGACGCAACATGACTGCTCCTGAAGCTGGCCTATTGTGCAAGCTTTGCTACATTTAAAGTAAAGACGCCCCTTTGTTGGCGACACGAGAATCTCATCCACGTGGTCAAAATCAGACAGTGAGCGAGACTGCTCTCAGAACAAAATCAATAAGTGATAGCGCATCAATCGATGTTTTTTTACATTGATTCAGTGTCTGCAGACAGGTCAGCAGCGCGGCGGCAGTGCAGCCGCAACTCAATGATCACACGTTCACCACAATCATGCTGCTGTGTCGAGCGCTACCAAACATCAACAAGTGAATTCGATTAAGCTTACAAGTTGTTTTAAATTTTCTTGAACTGCACGCAAATTTTGAGGTTAGTCCTGAAAAAATGTTTTCAAAAATATTACAAAACATTTTAGTATAGTTAAACTTGAAAATTAAAAAAGCTTTTGTTGAACACAAGAAAAAAATGAAGACCTGGCAACTTGAATTAGCAACCACGTTTGTAAGTTTATCGCTTGTTAGATACCTTACTAACGTCTGCAGACGTTGAATCAATGTAAAAAGAACGGATTATGCTAGTTGGGTATAGGAGGCGCCAAAGCCTAAACTTTCTGGAAGTGTCCTCTGAATCACAAGACATTTATTGCACTAAATTATCTGAAGCAATTGAATATGAACAAACGATTTTTATCATGGCGTTGTTGGTACAAGAATACGGAATGCTAAAGAAACTGTGTTTTTCCACTAAACCACATGGGTCATTTAGTTAAAGAGTCATTTTATTGTTGGCTATTAATATTTTCAAAGAATAAATCAAGTGAAGCTGAAATGAAGTAGCCAACGTTGCAATTATTTATTTTGTAGAAACGTGTAGGGTGAATGGAAACTTTAAACTGGTTCGGTATCAAGCACGTTATCGCGTTCGCGTTTTGTTGCTCCTACCTTTTTCTAGACCTCTGCTCCGTTTGGCATAAACAAACTTGGCAAACTGTTGGCTACACTTCTGACCAACGCTGGTCTTAAATATTCATAGTAGCCTATACTTGTACGGTATCAGAAAATAATAACAGCATTGATAGCCTATTATAAAAATGTAAAATTGTAGTAAAATCATGGTATACATTGGCATAATTTTAAAGAAAACATCGAAATTGTTATGAATTGGCACAACGCGGGCAATGCTTCTGACCGATGTTAGCCAATCACACAACTGTGTTTTGAAGCAATACCACATGAAAAGAGGTTTGTGTTAGTAATTTTAAAGATTAAACAAATAAACCTAAAATAAAATCTTTGAGACCTTTTTGAACGCATGATAAGAAATAAGTTATTGAAATTGATGGCGTATTGTTGGCAACATGTTGAACATAATTGCCAATCTTGCGCCCTCACATCCAGCATATAGCCGACATTGCAATTGTTTATTTTGTGGAAACGCGTAGGGCAAATGGAAACTTAAACTGTTTCAGTATCAAGCACGGAATCACGTTCGCGTTTCTGTTGCTCCTACCTTTTTCTAGACCTCTGCTCCGTTTGGCATAAACAAACTGAAATGAAACTACTTTGTTGGCAAACCGTTGGCTACACTTCTGACCAATGCTGGTCTTAAATATTCATAGTATACTTGTAGGGTATTATAAAAACAATAACAGCATTGATAGCCTATTATAAAAATGTAAAATTGTAGCAAAATGATGGTATACATTTGCATAATTTTAAAGAAAACACCGAAATTGTTATGAATTGGCACAATGCGGGCAATGCTTCTGACCGATGTTAGCCAACCACACAACTGTGTTTTGAAGCAATACCACATGAAATGAAGTTTGTGTTAGTAATTTTAAAGATTAAAACAAATAAACCTGAAATAAAATTATTGAGACCTTTTTGAACGCATGATAAGAAATAAGTTATTGAAACTGATGGCGTATTGTTGGCAACATGTTGAACATAATTGCCAATCGTGTGCCCTCACATCCGGCATATAGCCGACGTTGCAATTGTTTATTTTGTGGAAACATGTAGGGCTAATGGAAACTTTAAACTGTTTAGGTATCAAGCACGTTATCGCGTTCGCGTTTTGTTGCTCCTACCTTTTTCTAGACCTCTGCTCAGTTTGGCATAAACAAACTAAAATGAAACTACTTTGTTGGCAAACTGTTGGCTACCCTTCTGACCAACGCTGGTCTTAAGTATTCATAGTATACTTGTACGGTATCAGAAAATAATAACAGCATTGATAGCCTATTATAAAAATGTAAAATTGTAGCAAAATGATGGTATGCATTTGCATAATTTTGAAGAAAACACCGAAATTGTTATGAATTGGCACAACGCGGGCGATGCTTCTGACTGATGTTAGCCAATCACACAACTGTGTTTTGAAGCAATACCACATGAAAAGAGGTTTGTGTTAGTATTTTTAAAGTTTAAAACAAATAAACCTGAAATAAAATCTTTAAGACCTTTTTGAACGCATAATAAGAAGTATTGAAATTGTTGGCGTATTGTTGGTAATGTTGGCAAAATGTTGGACGAAATTGCTGACCTTGTGCCAACATACCCAGCATATAGCCAACGCTGGCCCAGCAATCAATGTTTGCTGGGTAACTCTCAAGCAACCATTTCACGAATGACCAGAATAGATATCAATATCTCAAACTCACGTATGCAGTAGTGTGACGCAATAATGAAAGACATTGTCACACAATTCAAACAGGTGTTCAAAGGTGGTGATCCAATGTTTCATGTTTAAACAGGTTTCAAACTGAAACAGGTTTAAACAGGTTCAGAACTGAAGATGCACTGAATAAGTGCGAAATATATTTTCTGTAACATCTACTGACAACTGATCCCTGTTACCTTAGCAATTGAGGTTTTAGCTTTAAACAGGTTTGACACAAGTCTTACGAGCGATGGTGCAATTTTGGCACATTTTCTAGCAACTTCCATGACGTAAGATGCCAGCTAGGTTAAGTAGACCATAACGGTTTTTATATGACGTTTGATTAGGTGAACCATTGTCGGGAACACAAGTATTAGTGCAATCACTAGAGGAGGATTATTATACCTTGATGATAAGATTATAAAGATTGTTTAAATAAATTATCTTATTGTGGAGCAACTATCTGCAACTAAATAATTTCTATTCTCAAAGAACCAACAGCAGGTGGTTTTACAAACAACGTTATGTGCTATTTTGGATTGCGATGTTGATTACTTGTCAACAAACACTTGTGAAAATGGTCACAGCATGTCAGCAATAACAAACATGACTTGCTGGGCATCCACAAATTCTTTACTCAATAATTTTTGTCGCAAGGAAAATGATGTAATTGTTCAACAAAGACTGGCAAAGAAACGTGAACGGCAAACTGTTAATTCGTAATCTGCTGTCATTTATATGGCATTTAGTGATTGTGCAATTTATGTAGGCCTACTCTGGTCTGTTTACAATGCTGCCTTTGAATAGGTTAATTATTTTATGTTGTTATATGAATTTCAAAATCACTTACAATAGCACTAATCATGTGCATGATGTTGATCGCCAACTGTGATAGAATTGTATATAAGTACAACATTTAATGTGTAAGAATCCTCTTTTCTCAAATAATAGTTTATAAGAAAATTGTAATGTTTATCAATTGTGCGTATCAATTTTTATTACAGTATTGTGGCATTTTGTGTTTGAATACAACAAATATTTGTTTATTGTTGCATGATTTTTGACAGCATGTTGATTAATCATTAAATTTTAAATGAGATCTGACTTTCATTTGTAATCGTGATGCATGTTTCAATACAATAGCATTGTGTATGCTATCACTTGATCTAGTGTATTTTTTTGCGTGCGTGGAACTATGGTCATGAATATTTAAAATAAAAAAAAGTGTTGATTTGTGGTACCTACAGTTGCTTACAGACACAGGGGTCACAATGATTTCTTACATTCGTGTGACATTAAGACACAGATTGCTGGTTTACTACAATAAAACACAATGAAGCAAGCTTAAAAGCCATTGCAGAACTCTATTCACCATACGCGCTTCGCTGACAATCTGAACTACTCGTGATGACGTCACAAGTTTTGCCTTTTTCATGAAGTGGCCTTCTTACTCGAGAAGGTATTGGTTGAAGCCTGTTTGCTCAGTTATTGGGTAGACTGCTGTGTAATAAAGCTTAGGGTTAGGGACCTCGTTAGTCGTTAGGTTACTGCGATATGCAATTGTGTTGCTAACAAATTCACTAAGTGGTTGATTTGATGGTGTCTGGTATTCAGTATTCTAGTCACTTGCGGTAAACCACTAAATAATGTTACACGTAATTTATGTGAACATGTTTTATTGCATTTAAGATGTATAACTACCAATGAACTTAAGGCAAAAGTAGATAAGGAAATAGCTACAAAACAAATTAGGCTATCGTGTTTTTTCAGCAGGTTTTTAGGCACATTGATAGAGATTTCGGTAATGCAATTACTTTAGTGCTACAATGCAATAAAAACCTAAGTCTGAAGTTAGTCTGTGGTACAGGTATATACTGGTTGCTGTATAGATTGTGTATTACTAATTTAATTTTTGTATATATTATATTACAAAATTAAGATCAGATCGGAACAAACCATATGACGAATTATTTGTTTTACATGTGTTTTGTTCACAGGTTTATTCTTAACTAACTGTAGTTTTGTTCATAGCCTATTATTGATCAAGTTTTTTTTGGATGAGAGATACAGAAATGGAACAATATCACAGCCTAAAATAGAGTTTGATGGAGAGAATGGTGCTATGGCAATTATCCATAATAGTTGGATCTGAAACCTGGTGACCGCCATTCAACCACACAAACGCAGCAAAGAATGGCATTCAACCTATTCCTGGAAAATGGACGATGTTTCTAAGAAGATATAGCTGCGGTTAGTTTTGAAGCGTTGTGTTGATTTGTGTTCACAGTGCTTCTAAAACTAGAGATACACACGAAAGCACCAGAAATAGTAGTCTACTACTCTACTGGTTTATTATTATGATGTAAAAAATGGCAAAACCTTTTTTGATGCTAACATGATGCAGTATATATTGTTAGCCTATGCTTTTCAGGAAAGCATCGACCCAAAATGTTGACTAGGGCAGGCCTTAAAAGTCGTGTTTTTTTCCGGCAGCCATTGTGGCCTACCGAAAGCTCCTTCTCGGTGGCCAAATCTGCGTGCTTGGAGGCCAAAGTAACGATAGCACAAGCAAATAAAATTAAACTTGCAACAATGTTAAAATGATAACTTAGCGTTGTTGAAGTCTGGGCGACGTCCTGCAATAGAATCGTTGCACCACGCAATAACTGCTTTATCGGGATTGTAATCCGGTATTGCGGGACCATCTAACGACACTAAATTGTTTCAACTGCTTGCAGCTCAGTAAATTGTTTGTACTGCATACCGCCTTTCATAAAATCTGACTATTTATTCCATTATGATGTCACCATTAAGGGTTTGAAGTCACTAACCCACAGCGGGAACATTTCTGAACTATGAAGACACGTGTTTTCCCCTCGGATGTCAACTAACCTAGTTTTCCTTTTTAACAACGATTCAATGTCCGACAACATTGCATCGATATAAAAACGACAATATTGCCAGCCAATGTAAATTAGCACTTCGGATTAGCACTTTGCAAACAAGACCTACAGCGCTGGTAATCGCAGCTGGATATATTCCATACAACAGCAAATGTTCCCGCTCAATCTCAATGATCTCACAGTGGTGATTATGACGCGCTGACCTAATTCTGCGTCACTCTTACTACATATTTTCGACATCTAATCCACGATCATAAGATGTGCTATCTAATAATGAGTTAGTAGTGTAATTAAGTTGTTGTTGTTGTGAGTTGTGACTGTGAGCGAAATTGTTTTCACAGAGAGCTCATTTTGTATTATTACAGATGTGATTCGAAGGCAAGCCAAGGCGACGGACAAAGATATCAAATCTGCAGTGAAGCGGTATTTGAAGGCGGCTGGTGACAGATAGCAAAGCGAGATAGCACAAAAAACTCATTAATCTGAATTTCTCTGCTAGCTTCCAGCGATGCCACTCTTGATGTAATTACATCAAATTTGATGTTTTTGGGTAACTTTTTGATGTTTGATGTTTTTGCCCAAAAATCTGATGTTAAGCGTTAACTAGCTCAGACTAAATAAAATATAATCAATTTGGTGAATTCAATAACTTTAAAAGGACAGCTTCTAGCTCGCCAACTTGTATCCCAAAGTAGTGGAAGCTGCACCAGCTGGCAACCATCAAATAGGCTAGTAGAAGTTATGAGCAATGGTGGTCCACGTAAAAGATACATGAGCATGATGAGCCGTTGTGAAGAAAACTGATAGGCTGGTTGTAGTATCTAAAATGAAGACATTAACCGTATCTGTCACTGCTTGCTTTTGGCGGCAAGAGTTACTGGCCGAGACCATTAGGTCTACGTCTCTCTTATTGCTAATTACTCCGTCGGCTTATATCAAATAACAACGGAAAAAAGCATGCCGTTGGTCAAAAGCCTTATCTATCACTTCAATAAATTTATTTCGCAAAATATATTCGTGATTGTGTATTTTAGGTAGAAAAGGTGATAAAGACTCGGTTTTTGACCTATTTTCGCCATTTCTTGGTCAAATTTCTCAGTTCACATTTTATTTTGAAAGTCTACTTGCATTGAACACAGAATTTCATCAATTTTGTTTTTCCGTTTCTGTGCAAACAGTATTCCATGCACTTTTTGCACTACAAAGCAATTTGCGCGAATAACAAATTACTTTCCTAATCATTGTCTGCCAGCAAAGGATGACTCATTCGAAGCGCGGTCTCTCGTCAGCGTGAACGTCTGAACTGTTGTAAAATGCCATATGTGAAAGTAACTAATGGGTTGGTGTCCATATTTACGTCGATTCCACGTCAAGTAATGTCGAATAATTGTACATAACCCTGTAGCAATTATTTTAGACTTGGATAGGCGATAGCGAAATTCTTTAGTCAAAAATCTCATCTTAGGTAAATTTGACATTAGTAGATGTTAAATCAACGTAACCTCTTCATTGACTTGCATGGCTGAAAGCGTTTTCCGCAAGCTAAGGAAATAAGCTCAATCATTTTGCAATACATGTAGTTTCAACTTCTGTTCATAAACAATACATTATGAAAAACTACTCAAAATTGATGGATTGATTAACTTGGTCAAGGACGTTGTACTTTGGTCAAGACATTTAGCTACTTCAAATAAAGCAACGCACATAAACTTCAATCCGAATGAATATTTGTATTTACCTAGATTATAATTCACTCTAATGTAAAAAGTACGTTGTTTTTCTTTTACTTCGTTTTTTTAATATAGTGTATGCTAGAATAGAGCAAGCATGTGATTACGGAAAATATATCATGTTTCTTTACATTGCACTATTTGCATTGATACAATAAATTTAATCCAAAGTTGAATAAAATCGTGTATATTCGATGTTTCAAAGCGTCGAAACAATTCAATTACTTTGCAGTGAAAATCATTTTCTTCGATAACTTGCTAAAATTTGTAATAGGAATTTTATTACTTACCCAGCTAGCAAAATCCCCCAAGTTGATTCAATGGAAAAATGGGTGATTTTTCTAGCTGGGCAGGCATCTATCTAGCCAGCAAAATCGGTCGTTGTTACATTGATTTATCGTCGTCGGGCGTTGAATCAACGTAAAAACGGCCGATTTTGCTAGCTGGATAGACATTGCCTGCACCATGGCTAAGCTGCGCCACTGTTTTGTCGACAGACAATGCGTAGTTTCAACTTATAGTGATGATAAATCTACGAAAATATGTCGGATGCGGTTGGATGCGCACGTTTGAGCAAGCGTTCACTCAACTTTTTTACAGATTGCGTGAATTTGCTTTTTGATTATCGCAGTTAGCTCGAATTCGGCAACTTGTTTATAAACCAACAAAAACAGGGAAAACACGTCGGAGGGAAATTTATAATCAAAAGAAAACCTCAATGAAATAAAATCTATTACACACATTAGTTAGAACAGAAGGACTTTTGGAGCATAAAATATGGGATTATATGATATACTGTTAGTAAAACGAATATAAGGGCCAAACTACTTATAAACATTTGAATCTAACGTTTCAAACACAGCGGTTTTTATCGTCTGTAGAATAATAGAAATGGACTTCGTTTTAGATCAAATGTTTACCAGTATTTTGGCTCATAGATTCCTGTTGGGTAAAATAAATTTAGTTTTATAACAACGTTTCGTATTCTTCAGCCTGGTTGACCCGTTCATTCAAATTACACTCCACTTGGTAACATTAATCGCGTAGGTGTGTTGATACAATGTCTCATGACCTTCCATCAACACAAAATCAGGCCATTTTGTACACTGGTAATATAGTGCGCTCAGCTAATTCACGTCGCATAAATGGCAGACTATAAAGCAGACTTGCAGTATACGGTAATGAAATATTACAAGTGGAGCAAGAGTTTTCTGAATAATATCAAACACTTCTTGACCCAAATATTTACAACATCACTGCAACTCAGTTCACATAGTTTTGACGACCAGAATGATGAACGACTGATGTTGAATAACTTATTTGCACGAGCGGCACAATTTGTATGCGTGTTTTATGCAAAGCGGGCTGGAGCGCTTTTCACAACAATAAACTGTTTTACCAATTTTCTTTTTGCTGTATATCCTGTACCTCTGATTCCGTCTAAACATGTAGAGCATTGCTTCTTTGAGGGTTGAGGTTGCTGATCCAACTGCGGCGGATTAGGCCTAATACTTCTTCCTAGGTACGACGCCATCGTCTTCCGTAAGTGATCATTGAGTGTTGGCGTGTTATCTAGACGATGCGACATGTGAGGCTTTATCAACGATAGAGCGAGCTCCCAACCTTCGAGGAAACTTTCGTCTGCTCGTGCATCTGCCAATCGCATCCCTCTATTCATATAGCTAACCGTCATTGCGTTTACTCGAGCTACATCTAATAGATAGGAAAATGCTGACATCGTCCATTTTGATGATTTTGGTTTGACAGAATAAAATCCCATCTTTTGGTCGACTACATCTGTACCACCTTTCGAAAAATCGTAAAATTTTATGATAGCTGGCTTCCTCTTACCGTCATCTTTAGTTACTCCTAGAATAGGAGTCATGGTTGAAAGTACCAGGACATTTCGCTTTGCGGAAGATTTCGGCTTGACCACGTAAGATGTAGCAGTAAGATGAGGTTTTGATTCTTCCCAATAAACTTTTGTACTGAGCGGTTCTCTATCGATAAGAGAGCTTATATCGCCAACACCTTTCCTGGCGGTTTGCCACGTTCCCACCAACGTGATTCGTTTCATCCACAGCCATTCTGCCAGCTCCAGCGATGTATAGAACCGGTCAAGGGAAATATTACGCCCTTCTAACGAGGTCGCTTGCTCTAAATTATGCACAAGAGTGCGAACATATTCTAAAACATAGATCAGGTAATGTGGTCCTGGATCTCCAGTTGGTTTTCCAGCGTATGCAATGGACGTATATGTGTAGGGTACACGCGCACTGTTAATGCTTCTAAATAGCAATCCGTATTTCGCTGGCTTGTTTCTATTGTACTGACGAAATGCTACTCCCACACGAGTAACATACAACGTTTCGTCTAAAGACAAAAAATCTTCTGGAGTAACAACTGCCGCACAGTTTGTAATAAAAATTTCAAAAATTTCTCTCATTGCGGCAAATCGATCGCTCTTCCAACGACGGGTTCTGGATGACTTGTCGTCAAATCTAAGGTTGGCCGACAAGAATTTAAATCGATTCAACGACATTGTTGCAGCAAATATTGGATGGCCATACACATGAGAAAAAGAATGCTGAATTCTGTGAAAGGTATGCTTCAGTAACCCTCTCACGTACCATAGACCAATAAATGCTTCAATCTCTGTCGCATTAGTTTCCATCAAATATGGAGCACGCCAAGATACTCGCTGCTCATCCGATATCTTTGCCAATCGTTCTCGAATGCTTGCGTTGGTGCTTGCTACTATAATGTAAATTAATAAAAGTAATTTGCGTTCTTCTGGTGACTATTTACTATAATGTAAATTATTTCAACAGTGAAAAAATTGCGCCAGGCCGCGAATGATGTCATGGCGTTTCTATACGGAAGATTGACTCCAGGAGTGTTATGAATAACATTAGCTGAATTTTGTCTCCCTATTCTTGTAGGACGATTAGTTGTCCACACCACACTTTCTTTAGTTCTCTTATCAATTACAACCGAAATTCGCTCTTCCTCCTGATCAGGACATGGCTGAAAATTGTCTTCGTCTAGCGCACTATCCACTGCATTGACGACATGGTGTCTCCGCTGCTGCGATTGCCTCGGTCTTGCAATAATTACCTCCTCATCACTGCTTTCACCCGACGTTATAGGATCGTTTTCGCCATCACACAACGGCAAATCCTCGTCACTATCGGAAAAGTCTACTTCATTTTCGTCCTCTATGTTTGCAAGTATATTTGCAGCTTGAATAGCGTTATAAGTTTCATTCGAATTTGAAGCCATTACAAGGTATCTAGTTTTGTCCACCTGGAACATTCAATATTGCTATGACCAAGTACTGCTAATATGCATTTATCTCATTGTAGTTCTAAATGCTGGCATTTCCACAACAATCAAATTTTTAAGCATAATTTATTCAAAGAATCAATTTCGCCATTAGTAATAGCATCTTCAGCCAGCATAATTATGTAAAAAATAATTATTGGTTAGAGTTGAAAGCACATTTATATTTAAATTTAAAATGCATGAAACAAACAAATAAAGCAAAATGTATTACAATGGTAAATAATTTTTTATCAAACAGTCTAAATAATTTCTGGTGTACGTTACTCTGCATGCATTTTATTCTATCCTCAAATATAACAGATTATAAATTTTTAAACAAAACGCTGTAAACCTGATGTTCTAACTGGACTCTAACAGTGACATTGAAGTGGCACAAAATTTTGAAAGAAATATATAGGCCAACTGTAATGGTCAGATCATCTATACTAAATCTTCCGTTTATGTTGATTCCACGTTGGTAGATGTTCGATTGTCGGGACAAAAACAAACTGTTCCAGCCAGATACAAGACGAAGTTTTATCTCTAATCGTTGTAAGAATTATATATGACATAGTAATGTAAAACTGAAGTAACACTGGAACAAATGTGATGTCCTAACAATAACAGCGTGAATGTATTATGGGTTGAGTTGAGTCATTCGCTGCGGCGTTTATAAAAGTTCAAAATACTTTATACTTCTATCACTACACGTTGAACAAATGTAACAAGAGAAAATGATGCGCCTTCTCTTGTACCAAGCCATGGAGGCAAGACCAAAATATCGCGTCGTTGGTCAGAGACAGACTCCCCATGAAGAATGGAATTTTAGCGCTGTCCCAGTTTGAATGACAAACACAAAATGAAACCGCACGCTAATAGTAAACTGTCAATCAAGCTATTGAATATCAGCAAATTTCTTGCATTTCATAACTGGCTGTGACAAAAGGTTTATTGTGAACTTCACAATTATCCGATACCAACATAATCGGGATTAAAATTTGGGCCAAGAAAAAAAAGTAAAAGTCAAGAAATCTCAGGTTTTTAGCGTCACTGCTTCTATGTGAAATTGCTGAATTAGCAGAGGGCGAGACCATAAGGTCTACGCCAGTAACAGATACGGTTAAGGGCCATATTTTAAAACCTTACTTGAGCTCAAGTCGGCCTTGACTAAAAATTCGACCCCATGAAGTAGGCTAAAGTGTAATACCAAAACACTGTGTACCAAAATGATACTTTAACTTGATGTTTCATAACTAGCCAATTGCTGGACTTGATTCATCATAAAAGATGCATTTTGTAAAATCAGTTTTGCATTACATCCGAAGTGAGTCAAACTTGAAGTCGAGTAGGGTTTTAAAATACAGGCCTAAGTTGTAGGTACTGTAGGTAAGCTTATTTGCAAATATCAGCCGCCAAAATTAAAAAGGTACCGCATTGAAAGCGTACTCACTGGTCTACACGATTTTTGCTCTAGATCTATGAACTTTGAAAACTGATGTAGAGCAATTTTGGGGTGCTGAATCCGACTCTTACCTCAGATTTATCCTATCACGTCAGGTTTGTGAGATAACAGCAAATTGTTACTTTTGTCAAAAGTGGAAGACTTGATGTTGCGTTTATTGCACATACACATTGTGCTATATCCAGAAATCCAGGCCATGCGGTGCATAAGTAGCTGAAATACACCCACCGACTATAATTTTGATACCAATTTGTTGTCTAAGCAACATTATTAACAAGGCAGTAATAACAAACTAAAAGGGAAGCTAAAAGTATAACTGAACCCCTCCTCCGTCAATGTTTTGCATGAAACCACAAAGATTTAAGCAGGCCTATGTCAATGCTTGTCCAGTAACCTTATTTAGGCTGTTTTGGCCTGTCTAACACTAACCTTTCGTTATAGCACTGCATATGTTGGTAGTAAACGCAACGCCAAATCTTCCACTTTTGATAAAAGTAACAATTTGTTGTTATTATATCTCAAAAACCTAACGTGATAGAATAAATCTGAGGTCATATTCGGATTCAGCACCCCAAAATTACTCTAAATCAGTCTTCAAAGTTTTGGAGCAAAAAAAAATTCTTTTTTCGTAGACCAGTGTTATTTTAGTTGCATGTAAAATTCTTCTAGCCAAGTAGTTTTTCTTGAAAACATGTTTTTTAAATAAACCTTTAAGTAAATTTTACGAAGAAAGTCTTGATTTAATGTAATTGTTATCTTTTTTTATCATTTTATTGACAAAACGCACCCGAGCTTTCAATTTGATGTTTTAATCTTGAATTTGATGTTTTTTATGAAAAAATTTGATGTTTTAAAAATTGATGTGAGTGGCAACACTGCTAGCTTCGTATTAATCTTTATTACATCAGAGAGTACAGTGGAAGCAATGGTAGTGTTCTTGATGTTGCTGAATGCTGTGTATTTTCTTCCAGTGCTGTGATTTTGACGTATTATTGCAATACCTACAATATATGCTTATAGTTATGATACTGTAGTACGTAGTACACAATTGGTTTCTAACCGGGAGTAAATTTTACTTACCCCTACCCTAGGCCTAGGGTAAATCTTGCAAGCAAACATTTTAATCAAACTCATTATAGTTTCGAAAACCAAGAAAGTTTTTTTTAATAGAATTTTTTGCTTAAAAATTATTGTTTCGCGAAAACTGTCAAAATTCACTTAACAGCTGCTGGGCTTTTACAAATAATCTCATGTTTATAGTCTTTAGCTTTGCTCTCCCATGGCTTGGACTTGTAAATTGTTTTGTTATTTGTATTACAAATGATCAGAAAAACCGCCATTCATTAATTACTGAAACATTTTTTAGCATTGTGTTACGAAAATGGAGCTGTGGTAAGTCAGTGTATTAAAAATCTTCATTGTTTTCGTTGTTTTACATTTTTGAGTTACGTCTCGCTTTAACCACAAAAAGACAATTAATACACAAAATGCTTCAAAAAGTTTTAGTGTTTTGTTTTGATAATTTCGCAAAACAACAGCTGCTGCTGGTGGCCGAAAAAAAAGGGGCTTCAGCAGGGCGACATTCGTCAGTCCAGCGACAGTGCGCGCAGCCGGAAAAACGTGCCAGTAAGTTTAGCGAAATTCGTAGGCGTACAGACAGCTCGCCGTTAACTAACTTGAGCAACTTTCGCCATCGAGGCGCTTACGCACAGCCGACTTTATTGTCGAATTTCGCCAGCGTTACGCCGGTTATGCGATGAGCAGATCGGTGGCGGCTGGCTGGCGATTATCGCTGGCGCGTCGCCAATAACTTCGCTAGCGTGGAGCTGGCTAGACGCCAATCTTTGCTACTTGGGGTGTTGCATATCCATGAAAATGCATTTCCTGCACTCCTCTCTTGATTATTTTAATCCTTGTATGGATATTGATTGATGTATGGGTGGAAGCAAACATTTCTCATAATATTCATTTCTCATAATATTCATTTCTCATATAACCAAAGAAAATATTATGGGCGATGGGTTTGCAACATAAAAGAAAGAGGAGAGCACGCATGGTCTGTAATATGATAAGATTTCTCAATTTAAAGACACACGTCACACAAACTTAATCACCTTTGATGATTCTTAGAGTATTTTCATCTATACATGATACATTACGCGTAGGGGCCTTAGCCCTCGTCAAAAATTTTAACTATCAATAGGTTATGTGAAGAAAGGGGCGTTCTTCCCGGCTATTAGCACAAGGCTGAGCACTCGCTAGTACAGCGAGCAGCTGCGATTCGCTAACCATAACGGTGTAGCTTCCACGCTAGCCATTCAGACTATCCAAACAACAATATGTTTCTCGGCAGCCGATTTGTAGCAAGAATTGACAGCGATAGACACCGTGTTTCGCCCATGAGGCTGGCTCGTCAGTATCGCACCACTAATTCTGCTACAAGGATATCCTTGTGGCAGAATAACATTACTTCTAGCATAACATTACTAATAACATTATACTTCTAGCATGTTATTAGAAGACGATCGATTTTTATTACACTAGTCTTAATTACGCCTGTTCCATACAGTGTTAGCCTACATAGAAGACCACCTATCATGATTTTACTACTCATGTAATCGACTATGATTTTCCCCATGGAAAAAGAATTGTGTCTTACTTGCAGTCAGTTTTGGCTTGGTCGAGATTGGACTCTGCAGTTTCGAATTTTAAACTATTAGCCGATTTATTATGTTAATTTTGCACCGGGTTTCCTATAAAAAGCAACACATAAACAAGCAAAGTTGGATTTTATTTCTTTTCTACAAAATTTCAAGATTTCCAGAAATTAGCCAGGAACTCGGAAACGCTGTTGATATCGAGTTGCTGGTTACCACAAGCAAGCAAAATTTTCGTCAATGCGCGGAAACTTATCAAAATATGTGCGCAAATTTGGAGGCAAAATACGCAACCCAAATGAAGGGAAACAAAAACATAATGAATTCCATTGTTAAGATGCGATGTTCTTTGTAATTTTGTGCGGACATTTCAAAATAAAGAAAAATTTTTAAGCTTGTTTAATTTTCCAATCACGCCAGAGATGAAGATTTAAAAAACATTTTACTCGAATCCGTGGCGTAGCCAGAAAAAAATTTGAGGGTGGGGCCAAATATTTGATTAGTTCAAAGGAACTACAAAGTGTTTGTTTTAAGACACCGCCACCTGATGTAGAAGCCTATAGACACAAGAACTTATAAGGGTTGATTAGTAGGCAAAGTAAGCTGCTAGATTTTAAGAATCAATTGGTTGTTCAATTCGGACGCACAGTCCATATTGAAAGAATTATGAAAAAATACAAACCAAATTAGGTACCGCTACCACATTTCAGAACGCCCAGCACAAACACTAATACATATTACGTTGAAAGCACAGAACAAAAATTGACTGGTGAAAGCCATCAACAGTTTTGATAAAAACCATCCAAATATACAGCAAAAGGAAGATGGTTTAAAATCATTTCCTGGCCTTGTTTCAAAAAGTAATTTCAATCACAAAGCAAAAACAATTTATTGCATGATCAGAAAATGACAACATCACGATTAAAAGTCTATTCGTCGCCTCCGGCCTGCAATATTCATAACAACTCGATTGATCTTCTTCTCACTGATCCTTTCGCGATGGCAATGAAGCAAACACAAATCTGAGAGGCGATCATTGTTGAGAGTAATCATGTCTTGACTCTCTTCGTTCATGAAAAAGACCTTTCAGCCTCAACAGTGGCGTAACCAGAAAAATAAATTTGGGGGTGGCAAATATTTGATGAATTGAAGTGAACGACAAAGTGTTTGATTTAAGACATCGCCACCTGATGTGCTGTGGTGTATCCTGGTGGGTTAAGCAAGGGAAGCAATAAAAGTGGTGGGTGGTTAGAGCGTGCCGAAGGTACCCGTATTCTAGGGGTGTCCAAGGGCATGCTCCTTCGGAAATTTTTTTGCAAAATTACACTCAATAATTGATTATAGTGCTTTCTGGAAACTCTTTTAGGGTAATCTTTGTATGAAAATTATTTAGCAGATCAACATTTATTAGCTTATTAACCCTTAGAAGGTTGGGCTCCTTGAGTCTTGCTCAGTTTGGGGGAGCTGTCGATTCTTCTCATGCTTTAGGAGTAATATCTCAGTTACTTTTTAAGGCACGATTTCAAAATTTGGGATTCACTTTGTAAAATTATTCACGCTGAGCATATACGCAAATTAAAACGATGTGAATTTTAGAACTGCTCATATACGTTGAAATGTTGAGGTGACTTATGACTGTAATTGTAGCGTGAGTTTACACATTATTTTTTGGTAGGGTAATGAAGAACATACTTTGTAATGTTGTGATTAAAATGTTTTTACATAATTTTACATACAGCCAATTCCCTTCACGCTGTGAAACAGTTAGGATTAACGAAACATGGGCAAATTAATTACTTTCATTGAGCTAGTGGGACATTTTGAACAATAGAATATGAAATATTTCAGAGGATGTGTTGAGAAATGCCTTATATCTCTCAATTTATAACCTTTATTCGCTCAAAATTTCAGCTCAATAGAGGTGAATAAAAGGTAGGTAAAGTCAAGAAATGTGGTAATCGCAGCATCAGTGGTTTTAGAGATACAACTGTTGATACCAAAAAGTTTAATTGACAGCACCACCCCCCAACCTTCAAAGGGTTAAAGACAGATCTTACACACGAACGGGCAAAACTGCGGCTAACATTAGAGAACACCAAAAACTCAGTATGACTCTCACATGACTCTGGAAAAGCATAGAAACATCTCGAAACGTCCCAAATTTAAAGTCACGTTGGCTAGGCCAACAGCAGCAAAAATGGTTAAAAATGGCCGTGTGTTTGCAGCCTAGTCAACTTGTAATGGTGGGTTCTCTCCAAGACATTGGTAAACCTGAAAAATGTCAACTTGGGAGGGTACACGAGGTAGTCCCAAAAATTAGGAAAGGGAAGCCTGTGGTTCGGAGAGCTAAAGTTGCCGTTTGCAACTACAGTATGATGAGAGTACGGGGGAAGTAAAAGTAGACTACGTGTTGAGGGATATTTCGTGTCTCGCCCCCGTAAAGAACACTTAAGAGTTATGGTTTGAGCCTACTTGTGTCTGTGGTGGCCGACCTTTGTCTGAACCCAGAACAGTCGGTTATTATCGCAAGCATTGTATATAGCGTGTACCTATGGTGCCAATTTCATGTATCATCGTGTATTATTCTTATTGTTGTTCATTCTTTGCATGCCCTTTATGTTTGCGTATTAACCTAAACGTGAGTGATTCAAACAATTTGGTTATAACGTGTTTTTATTTATTGGCTCATGATTGTCGTCAATTCTTTTTTAGTTGTGCCATGTCAGACTGTCATAACTAGGGGCCGCTATGTTATGGACAATCATTCCCCAGATCAAATGTCACATAAACTCTTCAACCATTAAACCTGGCTTCTTCACGTCATAGAATATTTCTATAAACGAGGAAATATTGCATCATCTCCCTCGAATTATTAGGTATTTCATCATCTTAAATCTTGAATTCCGAAATCTTGCATTAGCCAAATTTTACCTCGTGCTAGAATGACACAACAATACTATCGACTGTTACGTCACAGATGCAAGTTATGTGGTTTGAAATATCCCAAGTCAGTTTCGTCATTTTAGAATTGTCGCTGGAAAGGTTGGTCGAATATTAAAACTGTTTTGCTTGTGTTTACCAACTAGACGAAACTTCCGTCTTTTATCCCAAAAATCTGTATTGTGGTGATAAGTGTTCTACTGCATACGTGTTTCACTAATTTTTAACAGCCCGTCTTGCAGAGTTTTTTCTTGAAATACTATTCGTGACGAGGCTTTCAGAAGTGTGTTTCGCTGGTTGTTATCGCATACAGACGAAAGGATTCGGGAATTTTATGTTACAACTTTCACACGGAGATATAATGGCTTTCCGCTGTGACCACGGTTCTAGTTCAAGTTCATGAACGAGAACGTCTGCTCACACAAATGAGTTAAACCGAACAAGCTCAACATATTTTTTGCAAACTTTCGCATTTCTGGAAATTTGTTTTACTGATAAAACCACGAGACAGTTGTTGCTGTCGGCTTTGAATAGATTCTTTTCCATTGAATAGATTCTTTTGCAATGCATTTCTTGAAAAAGATTCTTTGGCTTATCCATGATAGTACTTTTATATTTAGCTTGAATGTAACTTTTCCAATAAACGCCAACAATATATTTTGCAAGAAAGCTGTTTTTTTGTTGTAAGGTGCATTTGGTATCCATGGATATGTAAACTCTTAGAACTTGTGATCCCAAACTCAGCCAGCGAGAATGACACAGTGGACCAATTTTGTTATAAAAAATTCAGAGCTTTCATGATCATCTCCAGAGTTAACAGTTAATAACAAAATTGGTCCACTGTGCCATTCTCGCTGGCTGAGTTTGGGATAACAAGTTCTAAGGGTTTACATATCCATGAATACCAAATGCACCTTACAAAAAGAAATCTAAAAAAATCCCCAAAATGTGCTTTTGGCAATGCTGGGCGATGATAACAAAACCATCACAAGCTATTGCAGTTAAACTAATCTCTAAGATTAGGCGCACCACCAATGATGAAAGTCAATCACAAAATTCTACAGTGCAAGAGTTTCACCTTCCCAAATTAAATTTTAACACTTTGCTCCTCAAAGGGAGGCCGGATTTGGCCCCCCCCTCATATTTCCTTTAATTATTTGAAGCACAGTAACGCCATGCACTTGGTTTTTCTTGACTTTTCCTAAAATTGCCAGGCGGATCTGATGATATTAAATTTGATGCTAAAAGTTGTGTAGTTTTCTTGTAAATTCAAGATTTTGGTGAATTTTTGCTATTTCTAGCTAACTTCCAGCAAAGCGTGAAATGGATTACATTGCGATGACAAGCCATAAGCTCATAATTGCTTCGTGCATCGATATGCGCGAGCAGAGAGAAGCATTCTCTTGCTTTCTTTTGTTTGGTTTGACCTCAATAATACAAAGCGCGTTATTTCTTATGCTACAAAGAAAAGCCAGTGATCGCAAAGCTGTTAATTAGAAACAATAATAGCAAACGTTTTTTGCGTTATCAGCTCTACAAAGAAGAATAGCAATCCACGATCAAAATAGTAGACTATGGAGGCCACAAACTATTCAAAACAGTTGTTTCAAGCAGATAATATTCATTGACGAATAAAAAACGTTACAATAAGAAATCTTCTCTTGGATAAAGACACGAAAACTTGGTTTCGAAATAAACGTTCTATGGAAATGCTCTCATTGACAAAACTTGCAATTGAGGAAATGTATCACTGCAAATGCTTTTGGGAGAAGCCGGAGAAATAGCGTTTTTGCAAACAGTAATTGTGAGATACTCAAAATTATGAGATAGGCTTCATTTACACGTAGCAGCTAACTCGATGGCGTCCCTTCACTGATTTATGTCGCCTACTTGTTGTTATGTCCTGTATTTTTGTTTCACAGTGCACTGTGTTTTGTTCCAAAGAGCGCAAAATAAAGATGATAATGCTTCATCTACATTACAAAATATTTTGTAATGTAGGCCTACAAACAAAATGTACAATGTACACAATGTACATTACAAAATATTTTGTACTGTAGACGAGGCATAAAGTTAGGCGTCACATAAGACAAACAACAAATCAGCTTTCTTCATCATTGATTCAACATCTGAATACGTTGCGCCAATGTATAAGAGGCCGGCTATTGTGAAGACCCGCCATTTAGGCTATAAACGATCCGATTATACCAAAAGTGGGACAAACTAGTGGATCAAAGAATGAATAAACAATGCTGAGAAAACTAAATCTAAGTGACGAACAATACCGATGTCTTCATTTATCTTGGAAAAATGCTGCCCAAACTTATCAACAAAAAATACCGTAAATAACGGCAAGGATCCCGAAAGCAGAATTTGCTCAACTTTGGCATGAATTTAGTCAGACATCTACAGTAATAATTCCACACATACAATAACGGGCTCTCAACTGCTGTAAGATAACACGATGGTTCTGGTTCTGGGCGATTTGTGTAACAGTTTAGGGGAAGACACTACTTGAAATGATGCACCACACAAAAGATTTTCAATGAAGACTGAGTCTAAAAACCGATGTGGATTGTGCTGCACAATGACTTCAAGTTCAGGACAGACAAGGCACAAAAATATCACGATAAAAATAAAGACCTTGTGGGAGATTTTCGAGAATCATAACACGATGCAAATACCAAAAACGCATGGTTTGCATGCTGCTCTAAGCTGGCCGGCAACCACAAAGGTAGACAATACAGGCAGTTTATAATTCGATAACAGCGCAATAAACATTATAAATACGTAAACCGACAATTTTCTTTTACAAACGTTTTACGTCTAATAGTAAATTTTCCCTCAACAATTTTTTGTGAAGCACTTGCAAACCACGGTTTTATAAAATAATTCATCATTATTATTTTTTACTTCTCGGATATTGTAAAACGTCATCAGCAAAATCACAAAAAAAATTTCATTACTTCAATGTAGTAGGCCTAAGAATTTCTTATAGAATTGTAGCCACGTTGTTTCAACAAAGAAGCCATTTTTTAGCAATATAGAGTTATAGAAAATAATTTGCAATCATGCAAATGGTTGGAAAGAATCTAGGAAGTCTTCTCACAATCTGGCACAAAATGATTATGTTTATTGTATCTCTGTAAAATGTTTTACGACAAACTTTGAAGCTTCGTTATAATCATTTTTATCTTTGAAGTCAAAAGTTATTTTTTTTTTTTTGGCCAGAAACATAATCACTGCCTTGCTGATGTTGTCGATATTACGCGTATTTTTAGTGCTTCAAACAATAAGGACCCAGTCAGCAATCCAGTCCTTTTACATTGATTCAACATTTGTAAACGTTAAATTTATGTAGATTTGCTGACTGTGGGTTATTTCACATTTCCTTTGTTTACGCACGTTCCTCAATTCGCTGTTGCATTATTTCGACGCTGGCGGCAATTCGCTGTTGCATTATTTCGAATTGATTGACACAATCTTCAATAAAAAGTGAGCTTCGAACTTAGCTTTGTTGATATAAATGCTGTATTTTTTGTGGATGTAATTTATGAGTCATGTTTATAAACACCCGTAAGCGAAATGACTTATGATGTGGCCTGCATGATATTTGTGATGCGACTTGACACAAATCCACAATTTCAAAAGCACCTAATTTGAACTTAGAAATTTCAGATAATTTCAACAACTTGTTCAACTGTCTTCTCTCTACTAAAAATATTCATACTACAAACTCAATTGTAGACCTAAATACACAAACGAAGATGTAAACAGCTATTCAAGCAGGCTAAGGTGTTACTTATGAGAAATTTGGTTCCATAAAACTAGAAGCTAGCCATGAGTTTGGGAATGCATTAGTTTAGGATAAAAATGTAAGACAACAAACGCAGTTTTGTTTTTTTTTCAAATTCGTGTAACAATGTTACTTTGATTGTAACTATTTTAGAATCAGTGAGTAGCTTACAATAAGATTTGCTCGCAAGTCGTAAATTCTAATCAATGCAATGATTCGGCACACCGCACACACACTTCGTGCGTTCGATCGAGCTCTTTGTTATTCAGAAGTTTGCATGAAATCGGATTAGCACGGTAATTAAATAGCGGCAAGTTAAATCAAAATTGTCGTTTTTGGGTACCTTTGCAAAAATTGAAATATCAAGTTTAACATATAAAATTTTAAAATAATGACTTTTCAAACTTATATACAAATGATTTGCTTTCACACCAGTGCAACTTCTGTTCAAATAGCATCAGCGGATAACACGTAACAGCTGATTGAATTTGATCCAAAAACGGCCCCCCCTTGAGCAGTTAACTTCCAAAAAAACGTTGAAAAGCAAAGGGTTAAGGCAACATCTTATACAGAAATGATAACCATATATGGCAGTGGGTGCTCCACAATATCCTACCTCTCAAACAAAAAAGGGATTTTTCCCTTGAATGAACCTCCCCTGTCGGCTGCATAGGCGAGTGGTATAAGACCTGGAATGGCAATCGAAGAACGCCGGTTCGACACCGCTCAAGAGCATGAGGCTGTGTCTCTGGAAGGACACTTAAAGGCATGCCTGAAGGTGAACACAAAGATTGGCTTCCTTGCCTTCCCTGTCCACTTAATCTAAATCTTCAACCACCGGGTGGAAGCCTGATACGACAAAAAAACAAACCTTCCGTGACCAAATCATGCATTAACGTTAAGCAATTTGAGGAATATCTTCTTCATCTAAATTATCCAGGTCACATTCAATCTGTAGAACGTGGAGTTAAATTGACAACTGCAGCATCTGGGCAGAAAGCCGGGCAAAAACGACAAATTGGCGAAGCTTTGTGCATCATAGAAGAAAAAGCCATGGATGGGGAAAACGTATCGAGTTACCAGAAAATCCAAGCAAAAATTGATTCTATTGTGTGAAATGCGATGTGCTGTTACTTCTTGGTCAATAAATTAGTAGTGCTTTCATCACTTTGTCTTTTGCCTAACTCTCAGAAAGAAATCATATCACTTCATCGGTCAATTTAAGAAGCATTTACATTGATACTATAAAATGAATTTTTAAAAAGTTGTTCAAATCTTGAATTGAGGCGTGCAAGTGTCTTCCTTTCCGAAAAGCAATAAAAATGATACCAACAACATGTTTTATTGCCTAGCTCTAATAGTACTAATTTTATCATTAAAAACGTGATTTAGGGGGCTCGATTTAAAAATGCTGTTGGGGCAGGGTCTAAACGGGGTCAGATTTCAAAAAAATTTTGGATTTATTAATATTTTTGGCTAAGGCAAAAATTTATCACCCAGGCAAGTTGAAATGAAAAAATTGCCTCAAAAGGGGCCACCCTAATATTGCAGTGCGATTGAAGGCAAGAAAAAATAAAACACGTCATATTTTAAAAAATTGCCCAATGATGTGTGAGCGGTTACTTTCCATGTTAAATTACGTAAAAAAACTTCCAACAATAAACATGAAATTCGAAGCAGTGACCCCTAACAGAAAAATGCGATTGAAGGCAAGAAAATAGAACACAATATTTTAAAGATTGGCTAATGATGTGCGGACGGTTACTTTCGACGTTAAATTACGAAAAAACTTCCAAAAATAAACATAAATTCGAAGCATAGAAAGCCAGTATAAATTCGATACGAAATTAAATTACAATAACGTTTCCAATTGTGTTTAAGTAGGCTTGAAACCTGTGTGTTGAGATAATAATGATTTATAAGGTATTGGTAAAAGGTTTCCGTCGTTCCGGTTGAGTACGTTGCACTGTTTTGACGTAATGTTGATGAAGCAGCTTTCTGCCGTGGTGCGTTGATAATAATTACTTTCATTTTAACTGGTCAGAAACAAAAATTTTGATAAATGAAAGTAATTATTATCAACGCACCACGTAACCTTCCATCCTTGATCGTCTTCCAAGGCAAGAACCTTCCAAACACGTGGAAATTAGTGTTGGGCGATATATCAAATTTTCGATACCATATCTTTTCAATATCGATATTTATTTCAATTTCGTTCGATATTTTAACTATTACAGCCCCTACAAAAACGTTGGCAAGACCAAACGGCAAAAGTTGAAATTGCCTTGGCAATTGCTGTGAACGTTTATAACGAAAAAAATTGTACCAAAACATGTAAAGCGAGAAGCGAAAATATACTAGAGTAGTCTATCACGACCACACTGTTTAATTTGTTGTGATGTAATAATAACAAAAAGTAGCGATAAAGCGAGCAACGCGATACGCACAGTGTTACGTTAATTCACGTTGAATAACTCACGGGTAAAAAATTAAGTTAATTTTGGGTTGATTCAACATTCGAGTCAGTACAAATCGATTTCATTTTCCCGGCGGGTTATATTACGTAACAACAATGCCCAATAAGAAATTTACGTTTGTTATACATTAATTCGACATCTCGCGACGTTGAATTATAATACAATAATGTTGATTTCTCAACCAGGTACCGTAACAAATCAATAGCTCCCTGCGAGAAGATTGCCTCGCTTTACGTATGCACTAACATAATTTCGGCACAATTGGGATACTGCGAGCAACACAAAGTCTGTTTGATAGAACTAGTTGTCAGAATTAGAATCATCAGATGCTGCATCAAAGGATGAGGTTGTCGCGTCATCAATGGAATCGGACACATCAAGAGGCTCATCGCTTGGCTGTAAATCTACACTCTCTTCACCGTTCGCAATGAAGCGTCCACATTTAGCCGTTTTCGTGCTTTGATACCCCTCCACACGCCTCTTTCGCAGAGCTCCATCAGGGTGTTGTTTAAGAAGCAAATCGATGGCTGTGGCATAACGACTGGAAGGAATGTCTAACCCTGACCTTATTTTTATTGCCGACGGTAATGCTCTAGTTCCACTGCTGCGTTAAGGACGTGGTAATTAACCCGGGAATTTTGATAAATGTCCCGGATCATTTAAATCCGGACATCTCTATTTTTCCAGCATGTGACATAATATCTGTTGCAGCCATGCTGCCTCTTAACCCTTTGAGGACCGCTGGGACATATGTGTCCCATGCACTTAATCGATTACCCTGCAGTTAACTTTGAAGAAATTGCCACTGCTGATACCCTAACATAGTATTAGATGTTTATCCTTCAAAATAAATATAAAAATTGGAAACTCTGAATCATTTTTCTTGGTGTTATTTTAGTTTGAAAACAGTGAAAAGTTGAGGTAACAAGTGCATTTTTTTAGTGACGTAATTTAGAAGTTTTCATGTCATTTAAAAAAAAATTTTTGGTTGCAATGTGGTCTGTAAGATTTCTTTGTTGTTGTGTGCCAGTTAGAATTAGCATAGGAGCGAATATTATGGCATGAAAGGAGATTTTGTTTGCATGGGACATGTGTCCCATCGGTCCTCAAGGGTAATTTTTTATGTTTCTTTAGAGACTGTGTATTCACTATATTCCAGGATAGAAACACAATTGTTAGGCTAACTGAAAGTTCTGCAGACTGTTGAAGATGATAATTTTTTGATTAAAAAACATTAACAGCTAAATTAGGCCTATTCACTATTTTAAGCTGCTAAACTGCAAATAACTAGCAAGCATTATCAATGCAAAAAAGTATCTCATACATCCACAAGTTCAATTCTCTGCACACCTTCAATCAGTGCATTTTCCCAAATAGCCCACTAAAGTTTGTACAGTTACATGCTAAAAGTTCTGCCCTTGCACACACTATGTTTTGTCAAGAATAGGCTATCTGTATATCCCAGGGTAGTCTGTTATTATGCAGTTTACAAAGCTGTTCTTATGCTGTTGGCCAATAATACGCTTATCTTTCATATGATTTAGCCTATTTCAAGTATATTTCAGCTTCATTCAGTACCGTATCTATATTTTGCGATTTATTTCAGAAATTTATTATACATAATTACATACACAACAGCTACAGTAACTGTTAAAATGCTTTCTATTGCTCGTACAAAAATGTTTCATTTGGATGAAGAATCGATTAGTCAACTTCAGTATTGCGATGATGAAGATGTTTTGGTGCTTGATGAAGAAGATATTGCCTTCGTGGAAGATGATTTTAAAAATGTTGTCAAGAATGGTGGTGATTGTCCAATTGAGGTTGTTATTGAACTACCAAAACAAAGTTCAGCTGGTGACATATCTCAAGCTGAATCACAAGTGGTAGATCATTCTTCAATGATGTCAATGAAAGCCAGTCACTGACAAGAGAATGTTCAAGATCCCACTTTGTTGACATAGAAGAAGTCTAGGCCTACTGGTACACCTGTAGGCCTAGAGTCTAAACTGTCAATTGTCTAGTCTAGGCTAACTGTGCCCAACTAAAAAGTTGGAAAACAGGACAAACAATAAATGTGAAGAGTGCAATATTTTTCTTTGCTATGTGAATGGCAGGGACTGTTTCAGAATGTACCATCAATAGTCTGGGAGCCTACGACAGAAGATTTCACCCCATAAGGTACAAAAGGTTTGACCCCTTGAAGTTACTGGGGTCAACCATGTCACTCACAAAAAGTATGGAAGATTGACCGCACCGGGTGGATCTGGACCCTAGAGCCCCCTAAAAAGCCAAAAAAGGGGAGTAATTTCACCCCATAAAGTACATGGACCAAACTTGGTAAAAACGAAGTTCTATGTCAGGACATCACAAAAATATCAAATTTAACAATATTTTAGGGTGGAAAGGTGATGTAAGACCCCCCTCAAAGTGACCCCCCAGGGAGTTAATTTCACCCCATAAAGTACATGGACCAAACTTGGTCAAAACGAAGTCTTATGTCAGGACATCACAAAAATATTAAATCTAACAATATTTTCGAGTGGAAAGGTGATGTAAGATGCCTTCAAAGTGACTTCCCTTAATGTGACCCCCTCGGAAGGTTTATTTCACCCCATAAAGTGCATGGACCAAACTTGGTCAAAGTGAAGTCTTATGTCAGGACATCACAAAAATATCAAATCTAACAATATTTTCGGGTGGAAAGGTGATGTAAGATGACTTCAAAGTGACTTCCCTTAATGTGACCCCCTCGGAAGGTGTATTTCACCCCATAAAGTACATGGACTAAACTTGGTCAAAACGAAGTCTTATGTCAGGACATCACAAAAATATCAAATCTAACAATAGTTTTGGGAGGAAAGATGATGTAAGACTCTCCCAAAGTGACACCCCAGAGGATTAATTGCACCCCATAAGATAGGCTACATGGACTAAAGTAGGTTAAATCGAAGTCTTATTTCACGGCATAACAGAAATATCAAATCTAACAATATTTTTGGGTGGAAAGGTGATGTAAGATGTCATCAAAGTAACCCCCAGAGGGTTTATTTCACCATAGAGTACATCGACCAAACGTGGTCAAAACGAAGTCTTATAGGACATCACAAAGTATCAAATCTAACAATATTCTCAATTGGGAAGGTGATATAAGACCTACTCAAAAGTGAATCTCCTCCTATAGTTTAATTTACTTCATCCCTTACTCGAACCAACCTTGGTGTAACGGAAGTGCTATGCCAGGACAGTACGAATGGATTAAATCTAAAAATATTTTTATATAGGTTTTGGTGAAATACATTTACAAGCTGTCCCATGATGCATGAAATGGAACTATAGCCTACTTTACAAAAAGTTTTTGTATAAATCATATCCAGTCAATCGAAAAAAGGCAACAGGACATGACAATAGGCCTTAGGCTACATGGCTTTGTAACACCAAAAACAGAAAGTAGCCTACATAAGAAGCATATAGGCTACAGTAGCAAGAAAATTGATCCAAGATCTTGATACGACCACTAAATGTGGACTTAATCGAACAACTGACTATCCAAATCAAAACGTTTCGAAATGAATCATTTGGAACGTTAATTCAGGCAGTAATGAACATTTTCCAGCTTCTACAATAAATAACCCAATAAACCCAATGTAGTAAATTTTTGTTTAATGCCATTTGTTTCATGTCTCCAATCAGTTATTGTAACTGTTCATTCATAAACAGAGATTGTTTGTGTAAATGTAAACGGTCGTTTCTTTATTCTTCATTGTCACTGCTGTCGCTTTCACTTTCTTCGTCTTATTCTTCAGATTCATACAATTCTCCTTTTATATACAGAGATAAAGCAAGCTGTTTGCGATGTACCAGCCCCAAGCAATGTGGTTATCCGCACGTCTGACACTGACTGTCTTGTAATTGGCCTAGGTTGCTATGGAACTTTTGATCCTTCATTAAAGATATAGATAGAAGCTGGCTTGCAAAGCAATAACACGCAGCGGTACATCAACATCAACCAGCTGCATACCGCACTTGGAGCGACGATTTGCAAGTGTTGACCTGCATATCATGCCTTTACAGGTTCTGATTACACCTAGTCATTTAGCAGGAAAGGGAAAGTGCGGCCGCTGAAATTACTCCAAGGAAACCACGAAGCGCAGGCAGCTTTTAGCCAACTCGGACAAGACAAAGAAATTAGTGAAGACACTATCATCGCAATAGAAAACTTTGTGTGTAACATGTACAAAAACAAGAAAATTAATTATGTCAACAAAGTCCATTTACAAATATTTTTAGATAGCTACAAACCCATAAAAGAAAATGAAAGGATATCATGCATACCAAAAGCTACTGTAGATAGTTGTACTCTACCACTTTGTTTACGAGTACTTCTCCAGAAGACAAGGCGCACACATCTCATCACAAGATTGTGGTTATCTTCAACTAGAAGTGAAAGAGCAGCAACCTCACTCATCGCTGCTAGAGTATGGCTGGAAAGAAGAAGGAGGTTGTTATAAAGTGGTGTGGTTTGAAGGAAAGGGTATAAAGCATCTTTAGATGTCTCTGCGTGGAATCTGATCTCATCCAGGAAAGTCAAGAAGAAAGTAAACAGCATTGGATGTCGCTTGGGTTACCCTTTATGAATATAAAACTTTCTTCTGGTCTATCCGTCATTTACTTTCTTACTGTAAACATTAGCCAATAACTGGCTGTAAAGTTTCGTTTTAGGAACCTGTAACCAATAGTTTCTGCAATCTTGAGAAAAATGCCTGGGTGCACTAAATAACAAATAAATGTTGAAGTTTTTCCAGTTAATAGTAAGTTGCAATGTTGCATTATTCGAAGAAAAATAGACGTCTGTAAAAGATAGTAAAATTACTATTGTATGTTACGCATATCTGCAGTGCGTAATAGCAAATGTTTCGTACAGTCTTTATTTCTGTATAGAACAGGAGAATTGTATGAATCTGAAGAATAAGACGAAGAAAGTGAAAGCGACAGCAGTGACAATGAAGAATAAAGAAACGACCGTTTACATTTACACAAACAATCTCTGTTTATGAATGAACAGTTACAATAACTGATTGGAGACATGAAGCAAATGGCATTAAACAAAAATTTACTACATTGGGTTTATTGGGTTATTTATTGTAGAAGCTGGAAAATGTTCATTACTGCCTGAATTAACGTTCCAAATGATTCATTTCGAAACGTTTTGATTTGGATAGTCAGTTGTTCGATTAAGTCCACATTTAGTGGTCGTATCAAGATCTTGGATCAATTTTCTTGCTACTGTAGCCTATATGCTTCTTATGTAGGCTACTTTCTGTTTTTGGTGTTACAAAGCCATGTAGCCTAAGGCCTATTGTCATGTCCTGTTGCCTTTTTTCGATTGACTGGATATGATTTATACAAAAACTTTTTGTAAAGTAGGCTATAGTTCCATTTCATGCATCATGGGACAGCTTGTGAATGTATTTCACCAAAACCTATATAAAAATATTTTTAGATTTAATCCATTCGTACTGTCCTGGCATAGCACTTCCGTTACACCAAGGTTGGTTTGAGTAAGGGATGAAGTAAATTAAACTATAGGAGGAGATTCACTTTTGGGTAGGTCTTTTATTACCTTCCCAACTGAGAGTATTGTTAGATTTGATATTTTGTGGTGCCCTATAAGACTTCGTTTTGACCACGTTTGGTCCATGTACTCTATGTTGAAATAAACCCTCTGGGGGTCACTTTGATGACATCTTACATCACCTTTCCACCCGAAAATATTGTTAGATTTGATATTTTTGTTATGCCGTGAAATAAGACTTCGATTTAACCTACTTTAGTCCATGTAGCCTATCTTATGGGGTGCAATTAATCGCCTGGGGTGTCACTTTGGGAGAGTCTTACATCATCTTTCTTCCCAAAACTATTGTTAGATTTGATATTTTTGTGATGTCCTGACATAAGACTTCGTTTTGACCACGTTTGGTCCATGTACTTTATGGGGTGGAATAAACCTTCCGAGGGGGTCACATTAAGGGAAGTCACTTTGAAGGCATCTTACATCACCTTTCCACCCAAAAATATTGTTAGGTTTGATATTTTTGTGATGTCCTGACATAAGACTTCGTTTTGACCAAGTTTGGTCCATGTACTTTATGGGGTGAAATTAACTCCCTGGGGAGTCACTTTGAGGGGGGTCTTACATCACCTTTTCACCCAAAACGATTGTTAGATTTGATATTTTTGTGATGTCCTGACATAAGACTTCATTTTGACCAAGTTTGGTCCATGTACTTTATGGGGTGAAATAAACCTTCCGAGGGGGTCACATTAAGGGAAGTCACTTTGAAGGCATCTTACATCACCTTTCCACCCGAAAATATTGTTAGATTTGATGTTTTTGTGATGTCCTGACATAAGACTTCGTTTTGACCAAGTTTGGTCCATGTACCTTATGGGGTGAAATTAACTCCCTGGGGGGTCACTTTGAGGGGGGTCTTACATCACCTTTCCACTCGAAAATATTGTTAGGTTTGATATTTTTGTGATGTCCTGACATAGAACTTCGTTTTCACCAAGTTTGGTCCATGTACTTTATGGGGTGAAAGTAACCCCCTTTTTGGGCATTTTAAGGGGCTCTAGGGTCCAGATCCACCCGGTGCGGTCAATCTTCCATACTTTTTGTGAGTGACATGGTTGACCCCAGTAACTTCAAGGGGTCAAACCTTTTGTACCTTATGGGGTGAAATCTTCTGTCGTAGGCTCTTGGTCTACAACTGTAAATGCTCGTTTGTTCATTAAATGTACCACATCGCCATACACGTTCTTCTGAACAAACTTCACAGTCAACTCCAAAGCATTATTAAGATAAGAAGCGTCTAGTTTTGGCTTCACAAAGCTACGCTTTCTCGCTTTACAGTACAAAAATTCAACAAAGGCAACCAAATAAGCAATTCTCTTTTTCATAACATACAAAGAAGATGCGGCCTCGATCAATCTGTGAAGGCCACCCTGTCCAACTTCAAGAGACTCCTCTTCGCCACGAAGATATAGGCTATGGACAGGTACTGAAGTGGCACTTTCTACAAATGGAATTTCTTCACACTGGTAGAGAAGACTAGAACCATTTAACCACAACTCTCGAAATTCTTTCTTTGTAATAAGATTTGGCCGTGTGCCAACGTCAGCTGGGTTCATATCGGTAGAGCAAAAATGCCAATCCTGGGCTCCAGACAACAATAAGATATGCTCAACTTGACAAGGAATAAACTTATTCAAACGTAAATCAGGGTTTTTAACCCACTGCAACACAGTCCGAGAATAACACCAAAAATACTTACTGCAGTCGGGCATCTTCAATGCCTCGTAGGCCTGCTTCACGAGTCTTGCTGTATTCAAAGCGGGAACAAGCTCCTTCCTAGATATTGACCAAGAAAACTGATTTTTTACAACAATGGTAGATTTACCCAAAACGAAAGACACAGTAGGAACTCCATTAACCAGTCTACGTAAGTAAACAACAGAAGAGAAAGCTTGATTCGAAGCATCACTAAACCCATGTAATTGATATGAAATAACATCATCCGGACTACAGACACCAGAGTTTTCAAAATACCATCTCGGTAACGAAAAATCTTTAAGCAGGTCCAAAGAACGAAGCCACGACTCCCACTCTTTTACAAAGCTGTCAGGGACCTCGGTGTCCCAATTAAACTTATCTATTGCCAATTGTTGAAGTATCAGGCGTGCTTTTAGAAAAAATGGCGCTCCAAAGCCTAGCGGATCAAAATTTTGACCAAGCTGACTGAGCATACTTCTGCGGGTGTGTTTAGCTAAGGGCTTTAAGGAACATGCGATACGCATCTCGTCAGACTCGGTTTGCCACACACAACCCAATGTCTTCGCTGATGGCAAAGTCATATCTTCAGTCTGAAAGTCAACATCACGAATCAAAGGTGAGAGCATCTCATTATCCAAATTTGACAAGACAATCATAGCCTCCTTGTTAGCACTCCACTTAACAAGTTTAAACCCACGGCTATCAAACAAAGCAATTGATTCATGAGTGATTTGCTGAGCTTCCTCTAAGCTATCAGCCGAAAATATAAAATCATCCATGTACATATTATTTGCAATATTGCAGTGAGTCAGTTCACCAGCACCGCTGGGATTTAGCTCGATCATTTTTTTTATAGCCAAGCAAGCGATATATGGGCTACTTTTTATTTCCCAAGGGTGTACAGAAAAACGAAATTGTACCATCTTACCACTTTCAAGGTCATCATCTTCAAACCACAATATACGAAACAAATCCCTTTGCGACTCAGGTAACTTTATTTGAAAGAAGCATTTAGTCACATCAGCCATGAGACCAAATCTACCAAGCCGAAATCTAGCCAAGACATCTACCAGAGGGTTTAACAAGTCAGGACACGAAAACATTACATCATTTACACAAGTTCCTCGGAATTCAGACTTGCCATCGTAAACAATGCGCTTTTTTAATTGTGACGTCACAAAGTATGGTAAATACCACTCAAAACCCTTTACATTTTCTGCTTCACCAGCACGCTTAATATAACCATTAGATTTAAGATCTTTCATGGTGTCGATAAGAAAATCACGAAGTTCAGGTTCTTTTAAAGCCTTCTTTCTTAAAGCAGCAGCTCTATCTGACGCCAACACAAAATTTTTAGGTAGATCAATATCTTCCTTCAATGTCACAGGTATCTCAGATCGACCATCTTTCAACTCAATATTCGGTTCAACAAGTTCTTTAGCCAAAATATCATTGCGAGTCAATTCACAGGTTTCATTTTGCAAAGTCAAATCCTGAATGACTTTATTCAGGTCTGCTATTTCCATATCACGAGACTCAATTTTACGCTGAAAGCCAGAGATGACATCCGACTCTGAAGACGTCTGCACTCTGCACACGTTAGAAACGCTTTCATCTAAGGGTGACTTACCACCACAAGCCAACCAACCGAGAGGAGTGACTAAAACATGCGGTTCACTACGATTTTCACCAACACGTTTTCCTTTAGCCCTCATCAAATAAGCGTTGTCGTTGCCAATCAATACATCTACACTCCTACAAGCACTCAAATGAAACATATTCACTAGGGTGGATCGTTTTTCAACTTTTTTTCCTAATCGCTTATTAATAGTGCGGAAAAGTTGTGCACTGACATTGTAAGCACAACACAAAAAAAATTTCAAAAATTTTAATATCTTGGGTTGCCCCAAATAAGTTGAAATATTGGAAAAAGTGGAAAATTTCCAAAAAAAATATTTTTTGTTTTAGTTTTTATTCGCTTGTTAAGAGCGCGGAAAATCTGTGCACTGACATTGTAAACACAACACAAAAAAAAATTTCAAAAATTTTAATATCTTGGGTTGCCCCAAAGAAGTTGAAATATTAGAAAAGGTGAAAAATTTCCAAAAATTTTATTTTTTGTTTTAGTATTTAATCGCTTCAGAAAATTTCCGAAAATCAATATTTCCTTCGCATTGCTGATCTCATGGTTGTCTGTATCCTATTTAATAACGTGAATATTCACCAACGTTTGCTGCCTTCCCGTTAGTGAGGGCCTTTTGTGTGTTATGTGTAGGTAACACAGCACACACTTGACTTACTGCAGGTTTCAAGCTGTATCTCTATCACGCAGCTACACGGATCGCAAATCGATTTCTTGTTGTTTCTCTGGGCAAGAAACTTTACGATAATTGCCTCTACCCAGTGATCGATTTCGAGTAATGGGTAGTTCCAAATTAAAGTCATAAGCAGAGTAGACAACCGGAAACAGACATTGTCGTCGGCTGCAGCGTGGGTCAGGTGTACGTCGGAAGGCGTACACCGATGCATAGCGCTCAAGTCCGCTTTCCCGCAATGCAGGATAAAGATAAACAAACAAAACAAACAAACGATCTCATGACGACGACCATCACTCAAATTTCTTCCCACCATACTAGACCACCTTACCTGTAGCGTCTGCTGCATTGCACGACGTATAGGTATGGTAATGGTTAGTGCTGATAAAACTGGTATTATTGATAGAAACAAAGTTCGGAGATCAAAAAGTAGAAATCGAGAAGAATTGCAAGAGTACAGGTCGGACGTTTTACTCGTTTTGTATTTTGATGGCAGAAAAGACAAGACACTAAAGATTGAAGTAGACGATCATGGGGTGTCTCACAGAAGATCTGTTGTTGAAGAGCATATGTGTATTATCGCCGAACCTGGATCTCAGTATGTAAGTCCAGCCGCAGGAACAGCCAGAAGCATTGCCGACTCCATAATATCAGCAGTTCATGATAGAGGAACAGACACCAGCTTAATAACAGCCGTGGGGTGTGATGGTACTGTGGTAAATACGGGTCATGCAGGCAGTGTTATACGACTGTTGGAATTAGAGTTTCAAAAACCGCTGCAATGGTTGGTATATCAACTCCACACAAACAAATTACCCCTGCGGCATCTTTTTGAGTTTTTGGATGGCAGTACAACTGGTCCTTGTGGTTATTTCGGGCAGATTGGAAAGGCTTTACTTACATGTGATAAAATGCCTATCCGACAATTTGAGTCAATACCAAGTAAGTTTCCTCATATGGGTGTGACCGATTTAAGCACGGACCAAAGATACCTCTGGGACATTTGTCATTGCGTTTGTACAGGAGAAATTTCCGGTTCACTCGCCACAAGAAGTCCAGGTAAGCCTAATCACTCACGCTGGCTAACTGCGGAGAATCGCATTCTACGGATGTACTGTGTATAGGGACCACAGAACCCTCTGATAATTGAAAAAAGTTGGCTACCTTTGTCATGAAGGTATTTGCTCCTATGTGGGTCGAAACAAAGTGCAATTCACTCTGTATCAGCGGTGCTGTTCAATGTTCATCTATGTCAAACCATCAGCAAATCTCACTACCTGTCGGATAAACTAAAGGCTATTGTCGATCCTGTCATTCAAAGAAACGGACTTTTTGGCCACAGCGAAAACATACTTTTATCAATGCTGTTTGACAAAGAATCACGTACGCGTGAGCTGGAAATACGCCGTATACTGTTTGCACGATAAACTCCCGTTTGCACTGAAATCCGGCGCTTCAAACTGCCAAAATTTAATTTTACTGCTGTCAGTTATGTTGATAATGATATGCTGGCAAACCGATAACGACAAAAAATGACAACAGAGAACTTTGGTCGGTCAAAAACATCAACACAAGACAACATTTTCTTAATTTCCCCTGCCGCACCCAAGCAGTCGAGCGAGGTGTCAAGCTTGTCACGGAGGTCTCTGTTGCAGTATGTGGTGCCTCTAACCAGCACGATGGATTCATCAGAAGTCGGCTACAATCCAGGAAAGACATGCCGCGTCTCAATACAAAACAAGATTTTAGATTATGTTCTTAAAAGGTTTGCGTATCCTATCATCATCATCCGTTCAGTCGTTTACGACTCTCGGTCACTCTATACGTTATCTTTCTCCACATCTCTCGATCCCACGCAGCCTCCTTCAATTCCTGCACTCCCATACCACTGTCATTTACAATTGTGTCAAGCCATCTTGTTTTTGGGCGCCCCCTTCCTCTTCCTCCGCTGACCAAACCAAGCATGATGTCTTTTTCCATTGATTTGCTTCTCATTATGTGGCCAAAATATGAAAGTTTCTGCCTGACGATTCTAGCTTCTAGGGATATGTCCGGTTTGATTTGTTCGAGAATTTTCTCATTTGTTATTTTGGCTGTCCAAGGAACACGCAGTAATCTTCTCCAACACCACAATTCAAATGCGTCAATCTTTCTTCTGTCTGTTTTGTTCATTGTCCATGTTTCGCATGCGTAAGTTGCAATTGGGAATATTATAGTTTTGATCAGCTTCTTTTTTGTTTCTAATTTTATATCCTTGCTCTTCCAAATGCTATTCATTCCAACAAATGCATTTCTTCCCAGCGCTATTCTTCTCCTTATCTCTGGTGAGTTACTAGAATCCCAGCTTATTTTTGAGCCTAGAAATATGAATTCATTCAGTGTTTCAATTTCTTGATTGTCGATTTTGATATTTATGTTATCTGCTTTACCAGTTGTAATAATTTTTGTTTTTTTGATGTTGAGTTTCAATCCAGCCCTTTCACTTTCCTTTTTCACTTTGATGATTAAGTCTTCAAGATCTTGTGCGTTCTCGGCCAAAAGGGTAGTGTCATCTGCATATCTCAAGTTGTTTATAATTCTGCCACCGATTTTCACTCCTATATTGGAATTATTCAACCCTGCTCTCCTCATGACCATTTCTGTATACATTATTAAATAGAGAAGGAGATAAAATGCAACCTTGGCGTGTTCCTTTTTCAATTTTAAACCAGGCTGTATTTCCGTGTGCTGTTCGAACTGTAGCTTCTTGATTTTCATACAATGACCTTATGAGTTCCAGCAGGTGCATTGGCGTTCCCATGTCTCTCAGACTACTCCAAAGAATGTCATGTTGGATAACATCAAAAGCTTTCGAATAATCAAAAAAGCACATGTACAGATCCTTTTTGTACTCCCTGCTGGTTTGCATAATCCATCTGAGATTTGCAATTTGGTCACGGGTACCTTTGCCTTTTCTAAATCCAGCCTGCTCATCTGGCATTTCCCTTTCAATAATTGAGCCCAGTCGTTTTTGGATGATTTTTAAAAGAATTTTGCTTGCATGAAGTATTAAGGCTATGGTTCGATAGTTTGAACATGTCCGTATGTCTCCTTTCTTTGGAATTGGAATAAATATTGATCTTTTCCAATCTTTTGGCCATTCTTGTGATTTCCAAATACATTGGCATAAGGCCAATAGTATTTGAATTGGTACATGTCTTAGTAATTCTGCTGGAATTCCATCGACTCCTGGAGCTTTTTGTTTAGATAGTTGGTCTCTTGCCCAGATAACTTCTTTTTCCAGTATATCGGGTTCAAGGTCAAACTGTTGACTTTTATGTTCTTCAATCTGTGGTTGCAGTTGAGGGTCCTGATATAACTTGTCGCGTATCCTATATGTACTTGTAATTCTACTTGTAAATATTGATTTTCTGCGTAAATACAATGATTCGCGAGAGGTAGTGCAGTTGCAAATGTGTAAAAATGAAATTTTTAAAAATTTGCAGTTTCTTTTTGAATTTTAAACTTTGTTGTTCCATAATCATAATGATCCATAATCCATAATCATTTGAACCATATGTCGGCCAGGAAGCAAGCGAAGCAGCTGGCAAGTAAGGCCGCCATGCCATACGGTGTCATAGGCAGCTTTGAGATCCAGAAAGATAGCGTCGGCCTTCTTTTTCGCCTCAAAGCAATCCTCGATATCTTGGGTTAAGAGTGTGACCTGATCTACGGTGGATTTTCCACGCCGAAACCCAGCTTGCTCTTTTGAAAGGAGCGGGTCGATGATTGGGTTGACACGGCATAGATCAGTCTTTCGAGGATCTTGAAAGGAACACAGAAGAGGGATATCGGACGACAACTCCTTGGGTCCTCTGGTGGCTTGTGAGGCTTAGGGATCGCAACTACTAAAGCTCTTCTCCAGATTTTTGGGATTGTGAGGTGGTGCAAGCAGGAAGAGAAGAATCTACGTAACCAGGACTTTAAGGCATGGCTAGCATGGAGCACAAGCTCAGGACAGATCTTATCCGGCCTTGGAGACTTGTGTGGTTTCACTAGGAGGAGGGTGGTGGCGAATTCCTCTAGAGTGAAGTCTCCAGAGATTGTGTCTTCTTGTGATGCTTCCACACGCCACAGGGCAGATACTTCCTTGGCAACAAGGCGGGATGCCTTGCGGTCCTTTGTCTTGTACACCCCGTTCTGCACTAACTGGAAAGCGATGGCATTAGCAGAAACGGGGCACTGACGAGGGGAATTTGCTGAGCGCCCAGTGAGGTTGTTGATGATGCTCCATGCTTTGCGGCTTGAGTGTGAAAATTCGATGGTTTGGACAGCTTCGTTCCATCGCTCAAGCTTCTTTGTGTCCAGCCGCTCAAGTAGTCTGGTGGCGGCGGTGTTAGAAGCAGCACCACTTGTGGCGGCTAGGTAGGAGCGATAGAGAGCTTCACACTCAGAGTCCCAGCATGGTGTGTAGCTGGTTCGATGGCCACGTGAGATTGTGGCCTTTGTCGCAGTTATTATGGCATTGCAGAAGTCCTGGTATGCCTCGTCTGCGTTGCATGTTTCAGTCGATGGTAACTTTGCAGCAGACTCATTGGTCAGGAGGCTGTATTGATTCCAATCAGCTTTTTTGAAGTTCCATCGCTTCACCGGTGAACTCGGGAGAGGAGCCACAAGTTTTGGGGCGATGATGAGGGACGGCCGGTGTTGGGACCGCGGGAACTTCTCAAGCACACGTCTGTATGGAAAAGAGCTGTCGACACTCGCGAAGGCCAAGTCAGGGTTTGTCCCTGTTCCCCAGCGGCAATGGAATTGAAAATAACTGGTTTGAGAAGTGTTATGCTTGTCAAATCTATTCTTAGAACAATATCGATTACTGCAGAAGCAAATGTAATACCACCACTAAGGTAATTAACAAGCATCTCAAAAATGTGTTTTCTTTCATTTCTCCGCATGCTACACCATTCAATATCGAAAAATAATCAAATATAAACACAGCGATGTTGCTGTGATACAACTCAATGTGCACAAATACAATCTGTTCGTATGAAGCAATTAAGCGACCGTTAGATTAAATGTGTCATTGTCCCGTCAAGTCATTCAGTGACTGAGGTTAGTTATTCAATTGGTAGGAGAATAGATTGTGCAAATCTTCAATTCAATTTATGTTTCTATGTAGAAATACAATAGTAGGAAATGATGATTTAGAGATGTAGAGTAGGCGTACGGGAATAAGACCAACAAAAGGAAAACGTGGCAAAACCACAAAAGCTTAACCACAGTAGAATTAACACCTTACAAAGAAATTATCATCATCATTAGGTTTCGTTCACTCGTCGAGCGTTGGAGGCAATGAAGCGCCCAGTTTCGTTGTTATGAAATAGAAAAGGAATCACAAATGTGATAAACGTTTGTGATTTCTTCCGGTCAGCCCCGATAGCTCAGTTGGTTAGCGCTTCTTTGCAATTTTACATTATTTTACTTTAATTTTTATGGCGTGAGCTGCGTGCTGGCTGCAAGCGTAGTAATATATAATTATCGTTTCTGCCCAATGCTGACTGCAAGTATGGAAGGAAAGCAAGTCTTTATAGTTCTAGATGCCAGTTTCGTTGCTTTTATAATGCTGCCAGGCGGCTTTTACATTGGAATGTATTTCTATTTATTTTTTCTGTAACTGTAAGAAGTCAGCTGCAATCGAAGTATTAAAGTAAGAGGACTTATCCTCTTCACCAACTTGGCCACGGAGATCAACTGAGCCGATGTTACAATGTCAATTGGAGCGTCATTTTTACATTAATAAAACGTCTGCAGGCGTTGGACAGCAGTAATCTTTTCAAAGACAGCCCAAAAATCTTGGCTTTGTGGTTTTGGATGTACAATAGGGTGGCTTGTTTTTGAACTTTTTTTTTAAATTCTCTCGGGGTAGTAGGGAAATGGTGCCAATGAGTGAGAAAACAATCATGACAAAATTTGAGATTCGTAATAAATTGTCTTCAGCCTCCTCATGGGGCCCAAAAATCGAAAAATGGGGTCAAAAACGCAATTTTTGTCAAAAATATTTTTAGTTTGGGTAGATACAATATTGTTTAGATATATCTAAATAACCTAAAAAAAAAAATTGAAGTCATTTGAACTATTCCTTCAGCTTCCTCACAACTTTTGAAAATTTTCATTTTGCTGAAAATTTCGCATTTTTGTTTGTGGTTACATAACTACAAACTTCGTCAGTGACGTAAATCAAATAAAAGACGTCACTTTTTCCTACCAAAGTAACCCAATTTCATTAAAAAATGACGCAACAGCTCAGGGCAGGTCTATAAAGATAAATACAATGACGTTTTATAGCTGGCAAAATGTCTAACGCAATTATGTATCATGCAACCACCCACAAAAATGCAAAATTTTCATCAAATGGAAATTTTCAAAAGCTGTGAGGAAGCCGAAGGAATAGTTCAAATGACTCCAATTTTTTTTCCTTAGGCTAATTATATATATCTAAACAATATTGTATCTACCCAAACTAAAAATATTTTTGAAAAAAAATGCGTTTTTGACCCCATTTTTAGATTTTTGGGCCCCATGAGGAGGCTGAAGACAATTTGTTACGAATCTCAAATTTTGTCATGAGCGTTTTCTCACTCATTGGCACCATTTCCCCACTACCCCGAAAGAATTTTTAAAAAAAGTTCAAAAACGAGCCACCCTAATGTACAAACCGATCCTCAGGATTTTTATAATATGTTTCAAATTAGGCCTATACTAGAAAAGTAGACCACTAAGCTTTCAGAGCGTTTAACAAATTAGCAAAGTCATTAGACAGTGGTCCTCAACCTTTTTGTTTTGGCGGACCCTTGTTGGTACAGTACCTTCGGAGCCATCGCAGACCCTTTTGGTACAGTACCTTCGAAGCCATCGCGGACCCTTAAAAAAATTTTATCTGAAATTTTGGTATATCGCTTCTCCTACAACGAAATCAAATGATACATAAAACAATATAATTACAACATAATTAAATATAATTACAAGAATTACAATATAAAACAATATATATACAACGGAAACGGAATCAAATGCTTCATAAGATTCGAAAAGACACACTTACAAGAATTTGCTGAACTCGCGACGCACTTATGACGATTGATGCCATTGACGAAATTATGTTATGAGCTTTGTGTTGGCACACAGCATCAAAAATCAGTAATCTATATGTTGAAAAAAGCTTCTTAACCCTATCTTAATACGAGCTGTTTTCGTACGCGGAAAGTTCGACACGGGCTATTTTAGCCCGTGCTAATTAATCGCTAATAACGGGAACTATGAAAATCACAGAGCCAAAATATTATGCAAGATAATAGCCACGTGTATTGTGCGAATAGAAATGAAAATTTTACCCCACAAAGTTATTGAAATAAAGTGTTTGAGATGAAAAAACTATAGAAAGTAGGTTTTTATTCTAATTTCACGAAAATAGCTTCAAGATTGACCGTTCGAAAGCATATTTTTGAATTATAACATGGAGTAATGCTAAATTAACAAAAATTACTTTTGTTCATAAATATAAGGCATTTTTGGGCGTTTTTACATTACAAAGAAATTGCACTAATATTTATAATCTACCATATAATTTGTTTGCTCAAATATCAAGCAGCGAAAGGTCAACTCTGGTTTATCGCTCTTGTCCTGACCTAATTCTCATCGTAGAAAAATAAGCACAGGTGGATATGTCCTATAGTGTCATTGCAAGTGTTAACAGCTTATAAATACTTTGCTTATGTCGATGCAACGTTTAGCGGTGTTGCGATACAACGTAAGAAAGTCATGCGTTTATTTCAAATTGCATTCCTCTTGAATGAATGCTTTTTTGTTACGCAAAACTTTCGCAGGAAATATCGGCCGCTTTACAGCGGTTCACCTTCGTCAGACGTTGAAACAGTACAAACATTTGATCTGTGAAAGTAATGCCTATATCAGCGAAATTGAAAACACATAATGTCATTCAGGCACTGTTTATTGAAAATGAAGACATGCAGCTTGTCATTGCATTGAGAAAAACTGACTTATCAAAATTCTTCGAAGACAAGAAATTCCAGTCACAAAAAATATGACTTGTGCGAAATATTGTACAAAACAGACCGTATTGCAAGTGCAGTAAATTAGCATCGTCAAGTATAATGGTAATGAAATTCAACCACACAGCTTTATAAGTAATATTTCGATCAATGTATGGATAGAAAAATACCCCGCTTTTGAATAAAACAGTGATGACCAAATACTGTGATTGAAATATCTAATCCCATAATCAACGATAACATGATAAGAACAAATCTTATGATAACCCGCTATTTCATTATCAAAACCGCTGGTAATAGCAAATTTGAGTTTGCTGTTAATCTATGGTTTCGTCCCAAAAATGTTGACATTGTATGGCGGAGTGACCCACGTAGAATAGGTACATCATCCAAACGTCTATACATGTATGGTTTGACTAATGACATGGCTAGCTGCCACCCCTCCACAAAACTTTCGTCTCCCTTGGCTTGTGAAAAGGACAACTCGCGGTTCAAATAACTAATGGTCATCGCATTGACCCGCGCAACGTCTAAAATGTAAGAAAATGCAGACACAGTCCATTTTGCTGACTTCGGCTTGACGCTACAATATGCCATCTTCTGGTCGACGACATCAGTCCCACCCTTGGTAAAATCGTAGAGCTTGATTATTGCAGGTTTTTTCTTTCCGTCATCTTTGATTACTCCAAGGATTGGCTGCATGGTTGATAAGACCAGAACATTGCGTTTACCGGTAGATTATGGTTTGACTGCATACCACGTAACGGTAATGTGGGTTTTCGACTCCTCCCAGTAAATTTTGGTACTGAAGGCTTCCCAATCAGTGAGAGATTTTAACTCGCCAACCCCTTTTCTATTGTTTTGCCATTTTCCAACTAAAGATATTTTTTTGTTCCAAAGCCATTCTGCCTAATCAAGTGAAACGTAAAAGTGTAAAAGTGAAGTGTAAAAGCAATTGCAGACAGAAATTTGAATCGGTTCAACGACATTGTCGCACTAAATATAGGATGTCCAATTGTCCATATAAATGGGAAAAGCAATGGTTAATTCGGTGAAATGTTCGCTTGAGTAGTCCTCTAATATACCCCAATCCAATGAATGCTTCTAGTTCCGTGGCATCAGTTTCCTGAAAATGTGAAGCATGCCAAGATGTTCGTTGAGCCTCCGATATTCGCGATAGCCTCTCTCGTATACATGTGCTGGTGCTTGAAACAATGATGTAGATCATCTCTGCTGTAAATAAGAAATGCCCTGCATTATACGACGTCGTTGCATATTGATAATCACACTTTACTGCTGGTAAACTGTGCACCACATTAGCAGAGTTTTGTCTTCCTATTATTGATGGTTGCTTGGTACTCCAACTTTCTCTCTACTTCTTTGGTCAACAACCACCGATATTAGCTCCTCTTCCTGGTCAGGCAATGTATGGTAATTTTCCGCATCCAAGGCGCTATCTAATGAATTGACGGCATGGCTCCTACGACGTTGGGACTGTCTGTGTCTGACGGTCACGACCTCATCTTCGTTACTCTTGTCAGATGTTAGCGGACCACCTTCACCATCAGATAAAGGCAAATCAACATCACTATCCGAAAAATTTGCATCTCTTTCATCTTCGGTTGCTAATAAATCTGACGTTTGCCTTGCATCATAATACACATTCGAAACCATAATTTTGATCTGTGGTATAAGGTACACACGGGCCACTTGCTGAAACAAAATGACTTCATTTTGCAAGAAAAATAAATCCAACATTGGGTGTGAGAAAATTTTTTTCTTCCACTGTTCGTGTTTTGAGCAATTAAGAAGTTAAATTTAATAATACAATAATTGGAGGAAAGAGCAGATGTTGAATTGGACCATAAAACATATTTTTTTCATATAGCCTAATGATGCAACCTGACTTGTAATATCGCCATGGTATTATGTGCATTTCTACATTGCTCCTATACGCAACGTTGGTACGTAAATGTCGCTTTATTTGGACAGTTGCTCATAGTACTTCCCAGACCTAAACATACTGCAAACGTGTTGCAGATAATCTATATCGCACCTTTAGAGGAATTTATCATTACGATTTTACATAATTCAAGAGTTTGCCGCAATAATCAGGAATGCTTTGTGTCTTATTCAAAGTATTCTTCATCTCATAAATAACAAAGTGCCATGAGACATCAAAATGACGTAGAATAGCTGTAAAGTTTATAAGTTTTGAGCCAAGAAATTGAAATGAGCCACGATACTTTGTTTTCTGTCCGATATAAACTGATCTATATTTGTCTAAATAGGTTGAATGACAGTAAATTGGCATAATTTGACGCTTACAACCGATTACACAAATATGTGAAACGTAACTTATAATGACTTTTAGCAATGATGGGACCGCTTGAAGTACCTTTCATTCTTCATTGTAGGGACGCGATGAACTCATAACGAAAATCAATGACCTAGAATTCACTACACCGTGTTGCTGACAAAACACGTTATGTATGTAGCATGACAGGTGTTATATTATATTGTATCGACGCTCTACGAGATAAATATAAGTGAATATACTTACAAGAATCTAAGGTACGATAAGGCGTTGTGAAATCAATAATCGAGGAATTTTGTTATGATTATGGGAATACAACATGCATAAAAAGAATCGACTCAAAAATGATTAAATTTGGGCTTCAGCATCTTCTAAGAAACAAGCGTATTTATAACTTCGGCAATGTTGTCGAACAAGGGTAGAGCACATAAAAAGAAAAAAATCGTAATGTTTGATTTGTAGTTTGTGCGATAGGTTACAATCAAAGTAAGCAACATATTGTGACAATAATTATCAAGCATTTTACGTTGATTCAACGTAGAAATGCATCGACGAAATATCAGGGACAGAATTTCTGTAACGGAATAAAACTTGTTTATTCTATCTGGAAAGCAGCGAAATGTAGAAAGCAGTCGCAATTCTAAGGGCATTGTTCGAACACACACAAGATTGTAATTAAAACCCCACAATCCTAATTTACGCTTTTGCGGCGAAGCAACGCCTCGGGTAGGATTAGAACGAATGTCCTAAAACGATATATTGAATAATTGGATCACACAGCGGGAGAAAAACTTCCCACGAAAATTAACTGCTGTAATGTAGGCAGTTTCATGAAAATGTCTAGCCACCTGGGACAAAATGCTTATTGTGAAGGGCAGGAAGGTAGAAAAAAGACCAGTGTAGGTTTAAAAAATTTGCAAAGAATATAAACTAAAAGTCAATAAATTTCACATTTCTAGCATATTTCCTTCTGTGAAATATTTCACTACTAGAGTAGGGCGTCCTCATTAGACCCCGTGTCGTATTAAGACAGGGTTAAAAGGTCGTCAATATCACTGCATTCAAAATTTTTTCACTCATCTATATGTTGATTTGATGTTTTTCTATAAACTTTTATCAAAAATTAATAGAATATTTGCGACCGTTACAAAGAATTTCCTCTTTTTTTCATTTTTGATCAGTATGAACTCGTTATAATCTTTGTCATTGCAAAACTGTGAGTGGTGATAAACTGCTGACAAATGTTTTTTTTTCTTAGTTAAACATTGATTTATAGACTGCTGTCTCAAAAGAATTAAGTTGAGCATAGTGTTATTAAAAAACTAATTCACTTATCAGATATTTTTTTAGTTAGGAAACCAACCTTTGTGCAATGTCCTTTGAAAGTTCAATGGACATCGCACAAGTTCGTTTGGAAGTACAGTTTGAAAATCACGGTAATACACAAATAAAGTACAACCAACCAATTTTTAAATTTCGCAATTTATCAATCATGCTGCAAAGTCGGAAACTTTCACTGACCTCCTGAAATCGATTCGCGGACTCCTTGGGGTCTGCGGACAACCGATTGAGAACCACTGCATTAGAATATAGTCAACTTTTTACTAAACTTACGTTGCCCTATTCTAAATGAAATCATAGACAGTTTTAATTCAACACCAAACAAAGGTAGATGTAAAGTAGCATAGACTAAGCCAAAGTTTTTAAAGCCCTTTTTGCTGTGGCCCAAGATTAACTTATTTTTTGTTAAAATAAAAGGTGAAGCCTAGCCTATATGTGATCTCGTTTTGACAATGTTTTAAGAACTGCTGTCCGAGATAGATGTAAGTTCAAATCGTTAGATAAAGACGATACAAATTAAGGATTGATGAAATATAATATATGTTTAAAATAATCAAAAGTGGAAAAAGCTTACTGGTAAAGACGATCTGGTACTAAGACACTTTCACAAATGGACTATCTTCCTTATTCAAAAGCAATCACTAAGAAAACAAATCAATGCTTTTTTCATAACTATAAACCCTTAAAGCATTTGGTTAGGCTCACACTCACATCAGTATTTCAATGAAGATTTACAATTTATGTTGTGGAGCCCAATTTTTTTCCAATAGGATTCCTATCTCAATTCTACCTTCAGTAACATAAATGGTAAATCTTTATTGAAATGCTGTTGTGAGTGTTAGCCTAGCCAAATGCTTTAAAGGTTTAGATTAAGAAAAAAACTATGGATTTGTATGTTTTCTTATGTTCATTAAGCTAGTGATTGGTTACTACAAATTTGTAGCACGATATTAAATACATCATGCCATTGTTGCAATTGCAAGTTTGCTCTAAGACCATCTGCATATGCAATTACTCAATGCTTCTGTAGAGCCATTAAACAAGTGTTTCTTTGCACTGACATTTAAATTTGTGAAGCTAAAGAGATGTGTAGCCTCTAAAAGTAGTAGGCAACATTCCAATTGAACTAATCTTTCATTGTATTTTTCTCTCCAGTAATGCAAACTCATTAAAACCAAGTCATGTTGAATATCAAAACTTATATATACGTCACATTCATTAGCATCGTCGCATGCCTGGTGATGATTACGTATTACTTCAACCACACAACAGATTTTCTGATGAGCCAAACCTTTAAATCGAGATTAAATAAAAAAATGAAGTGGCCTGTACCAGGTAAAATATTATAGTATTTGCCATAACAAAAAATAAAGATGCTGTATTATTTTCGTCAACACTTCAAACATAAACTAACAATGATAGCTTATGTAACCCATAAGCTATCGTGGCGGACATTGGCAACATATGAACTGACATTGTTAACATGTAAACTGACATTGATAACATGTGAACCGACATTGGTAACATATGAACTGACATTGTTAACATGTGAACTGACATTGATAACATGTGAACTGACATTGGTAACATATGAACTGACGTTGTTAATATGTGAACTGACATTGATAACATGTGAACTGACATTGGTAACATATGAACTGACAATGGTAACATGTGAACTGACAATGGTAACATGTGAATTAACAATGGTAACATGTGAACTGTTAATGGTGAGTATTTTTTTTAACAGATTATCAATCTCCAGCGGAAATGTTGAAAGAAGCATTAAAGCAAGTGCAAAGAAAGGTTGGGCCAACTTTTAGTTAGCATTGGCAATTTTAAGCCCCTGCGGCAAACTTGTCACATGAGCTGACTGGTGTCAATATTTTTTTTTTGCCATGTCTTATTGTCTACTCAAAGTACGCATATCACACAGTACGATTTGAGGATGCCGTTTTTTGTCTGAAGAAGGCAATCAGGCTGCTACAATTTTTTAACGGAACCAACTCGTTTTCTGTTTGTGTATAATTTTGGAAAAACGAAGCTGTGAAGCCCAAGTGTTGCCATTCCATAAAATCTGCCGTTTGGTAACTTTTGTTTATTCATAAAACCAGGCAACATCACAAAATGATACAAAAAGTAAACAAAAATTGCGAACGTTTTAGATTTTTTATAATTACATCAAGTCTTGTCAAGCGTCTACATAAGAAATTTACGATTGCACTACAATGACAAAATCTGCACATTGTAGCAAATGATGGCATATCTTTGCTTGATTTGAAAGAAAACACCGAAATTGTTATGAATTGGCACAACGTTGGCAATGCTTCTTACCAATGTTGGCCAATCACACAACTGTGTTTATAAGCAATACTACATTAAAAGAGGTTTGTGTTAGTATTTGTAAAGATTAAAACAAATAAACCTGAAATAAAATCTTTGAGACCTTTTGTTTTTTTGAACGCATAATAAGAAATATTGAAATTGTTGGCGTATTGTTGGCAATGTTGAAAAAATGACGGACAAAATTGCCAACCTTGTGCCAACATACCCGGCATATAGCCAACGCTGGCCCAACAATCAATGTTTGCTGGGTTGAACCACACAGCAAAGCGTAAAAACAGCAGCACATAACAAAGCTTTATCCGGGATACGTCTGCTAATCGAGTCGAGTAAGAAGCAGATTGAGTCTTGAATCAGCAAAACTTCGTTAAATTTAGCTCCGAAATCGAAAGAGAAGTTGCAAATAATTTCAAGATTCCAAACTGTAAGCTACTGTAAAAATAAGATTAACAGTTGATGTGTGATCTTTATTAGCACTTATTTCGTTAAACTAGCTTGATGTAAGTCCCCTTTTACTCTCGTAAGGGCGCTGAAGGCGCACCAATCAAATGTCATGCAGATATAGGCAGTGGCGTAGCCAAGGGGGGGGGGAGGGTTGGGGGTTGCAACCCCACTTTGACACGCGTGTGACGTCACGATATTGAGAATGATGCTTTCAATCTCTATGTCTCTAAAACAAAGTTTGCCTAATTTTAAACGAAACTGCATTGAAAGAGCGAGTTTAGCCAATACCAAACATTCTAATATCTCAGCCAGGAATTAGCAACAAGAAAACATAGAGACTTAGCTTTATTACCGAAAAGTGCCCAAGAAAACATGATCTTATCCTTTTGCTAAGTCACCGGACAGAACCATTTTACAGGAATATTTATACCCACATTTTTGTTGAAAATGCTCTCAAAATGCACCAAATTCAAAATAATTTTTAAAATTTTCTGGGGGAGGCCCACATGACACTCATTTTATGGGCCACATTTTACTTTAATTTCATCCTTGTTGAGTAGTGGCGGAGGATTGCGAGAAGCTCCAAACACAGCTGGCGCTAGAGAGAAGGATATGACGATTTTCCGGTCTTGATCAAAATTTTATAGGGGATACTTAATTAATTATGCTTATTTTACTTGTATTTAATGTGGCTTATTCTTAGATTTGTTACTGGTTTATAGTTTGTAGTTCAAACATGTGTTTTAATTTTTTCACTGATAAAGACTTAAATCAATTTTTTCTTTTTTTATATAAATATAAGTCTTAAATATACCTAAAGTATATTGGAAAATCATACAGGTTTAGTATGCTATATCAATCTATGCATATTAACCGGTTCAATGTTGCTGCGCTTATGTCTTCAAACCTAAATCAAAGATTAACACTAAGCTTTTACTTTTCGTATTTACCAGCTTCACAAATTTACCAGGCACCTATAACAGTAAAACCTTCAACATAAATAGCAAACAGCATCGTCATCAAGCCAGAAGTATTAGATTATACTAAATAACAAGGATGATCAAAGTTTAATATGCTATTTTATCAATTTTTTTTGTCTTGTTTAGCCATATCAAAATATTAATCTAAGTAGCTCATTGTTGCTTCAAGGTTGTAAACCTCAACCAAAAACTAACAGCAAAGTTTCCATATGTCACGTTTATTAACTTCACAAACTATGCGTAATGGTAAAGTTCTAACATAAAAAGCAAACAACTGCACGTTTTGGATAGAAGTAGGCTAGTAGATCATAATACATTAAGTGAAGAATATAGGTTGTCCAGTAAAATATCTGAAAAAAAACACAGCCACGTAGGCTAGATCAATGCGTTGCAAGGCAATAAAAAAGTTTACTATTCAAGCAAATTTACGCATAAATGATCAATCAATCAACGAAACTGCCCAAAATGCAACGCTCCCAATCAGTCTACAGACCATTTGATATTGGCATGCCCAGTAGGCTAACTGAACTTCAAGGTGGATATCTCCAAGCTCACCAACGCAACAATGTCCTCATGGATTGGCTAAGTGAGAACTATGTGGACTTACAGCGTCGTAAGAAACAACAACAAAAAAACTCTGGCATTGGCAACAAAATTCCTTGTAAGTTTCATGTTCAACTAAAATACATCAGCGTCCGTACAACTTGTGTTCGAGCGCTATAGCCTTGTTTACCTAACAGGGCGATGTACAACGCGACTTTGAACACCGAGTTTCTGATGAAAAAGTTGTGGTCAAAAGCCGCATTGAAAAGAAGATGGGAGTTGTGGTTCATGCTCAAGTTGGAAACAGATGTCAAACGATTGTGAACTTGTTTGGAGTGGTTCTTCTTCGAACTCTATTTTTCAACAAGAGTACTATAGGAGCTCTGCTATTTAGCACCTTTGATCAGAGACAGTTGCTCTGGCTAGTTATTTGGGTAGATGTCAAGCAGCCTTTGTATCGATTAGTTTTACAGTTCGCGCAGGCCATGCACACCGTTCGCCCCACGATAAGCGGCGCAGTTGGAGATGGTGTGGTTTGCGTTATATTCTTTCTTGAAGAACTCACAGATCGCAGATGTTGCCATTCCTCATTTGTGCATGTTGGAGCGGAATTATCCGACACCAGTAGGCAAGCGATTGAGTCGCACCCAGACGTTACTTGAGTGGTTATGGCTACGCGACAGCTACGTCCACATGCGTGGTCAACTACGCGTACACTGTGAGCCAGTAAGGTTGATGCGATTGCCCAGGACTGCCAGATGCTTGGTCTCTAACCATAAGGTACTGCCCTCTTTCTTCAAAAAGGAAAAAGTTCCTAATGTCCAAAAAATTCTTCAACCTGTGTTTCTCGGCAGTCGAGTGTAGCATGAATTCAGCGATAGACACGTGTTTCGCCCATGAGGGTGAGCGCATCAGCATCGTATGCCACATAGTTCTCAACCGCTGATTTTGAGTCTTCAACCCCACTTGAGTTTTCAACCACTATTTTTTTAAATACGTGAAAATCACATAACATTATGGTACACAAAGCCAAAACAATCCCTAAAGTACTTTACTCGTTTGTAGACCCAGTGGAAAATACTTTCATAACTAAAGTTAATCCTATTTATAATTTCATGCAGCAAAATAGATTTTTCCATTATTTCCAAACAAAACAAGGGGTTACTCGATAGGATATCAAGACGCAGAGTCGCTACTTCAGAATTCGCGATGGCAGCGAAGCATAGTTAGCAGAGCTAGCAGTTCGCACACCTTTAGGTCAACCTTCAAAACAATGTGTGTTTCACTTTCTTTCTCTTGCCTTCACCCGCACTGCAGTATATAACTTTTCATATTTCATTATGTATTTTAATTTTTCTGAGGATGCGCATTGTCATGGTATGGAAAACGTCAGTGAAGCAGTAAATCAACCCGTTTGGACGATTAAAGACTCAGACTCTTCAGCATTGAGTTTAAATTACATAAACACGTTGTTTCAGCAACATGTGCTGAACACATCAGCTGCCACGAAATAAAAACAAAGCTTTTTAACAAGTAGATAAATGAAAACAACTGTGTGTCTACGAACTGCAAGTAAACACAACTTTCATCATATTCACGAACTTACATAATATGTTGTTAGACCAATGCACTTAAATTGGCTACAGAAAGCTATTCATTGAACAAATTTACCCATTACCAAGAGCTCGTTTAGTAAACAAAATTGGAATTTGGAAACAAAAAGTGCTGAATTATGCATTGCTACACTTCGCTTATTTAGATATTTTTGTCGACATAAACGAGTTCTAATTAAAAAATTAAATTAAATACGATTCCATTACTAGAAGTATACCATCGTTATATGGAACGATCAACGCAGAAGTGAGGGACATGTCATAGAAATATCAGGGGATTGTGGACGGTGTGCAGTAATATTCAACAGATCAAAGGTGGGTATTTAACCCTATCTGTAGCGACACGGGGTTTTATGAGGACGCCCCACTCTAGTAGTGAAATATTTCACAGAAGGATTTTAAGCTAGAAATGTGAAATTTCGTGACTTTTAATTTTTATTCTTTGCGAATTTTCTAAACCTGCACTGGTCATTGTTTTACCTTCCTGCCCTTCACGATAAGCATTTCGTCTCAGGTGGCTAAACATTTTCATGAAACTGCCTAGTGCGTTAAAGCTATCAAATGTTAGTGCAATTACTTTAAAATTTTAATGTAAAAACGTCCAAAAATGCCTTATGTTGTATTTAAAAGCAAAAGTAATTTTTGCTTAGTTTACCATTACTTTATGTTATAATGCAAAAATATGCGTTCGAACGGTCACATTTGAAGCTATTTTAGGGAAATTAGAATAAAAACCTCTTTTCTCACATTTTTTCATCTCAAACACTTTATTTCAATAAATTTGTTTGAAAAAATTTTAATTTCTATTCGCACAATACACATTGCTATTATCTTGTAAAATATTTTGGCTCTGCGATTTTCATAGCTTCGGTTGTTAGCGATTAATTAGCACCAGGCTGAGATAGCCCGTGACGTACTTTACGAAAACAGCACGTACTAACATAGGGTTGATCAAACCAATAAATTTGCTACAATGAGAGGTTTGCAAAATAGCGTCAATAAAATGTCTCCGTTATTGGTGATTTTCAGCCAATTGTCGCAGTTTTACAGGCTGTGCTTTGTAAGAGATCGGACCTTTTACATAAATGTTTCTGCTGATCTCCCTTGATTTCGTTTTTTTTGGACCAGTATTGATAATAATAGGAGAGTTTCATTACAAACTGATTTTATTGGATATTGTATTCAATGTTCCAACCAGAGAAGTTGACGTTTGCTGACTTGTTGAAGCAGGGAAGTTTATTCTACATCACCATATAGCAAGTCATGTTCAGTAGGGAGGGCCGTCAATGCACTTTTTTGTCAAATCACTTAGCAATTCGGCTTAGATAGGAGGCTTAGGTCACAAACAAACAATCTGAAAGCTTTTTTTAGATCGGGCCGTGGGAAAACGCCGCACAAAAAAGTCAATATTACCCCAATAAAGTAAAAATAAAATTAAATTAAATAATTAAAAAATAGAAAAATCGCAAAACGACGAAAACAGTCAAAAACAATCACAGAACGTAATCTTTTTTTTGACTTAAAACGTGAACGCTGGGAGCGAGCAGCAGTTCATGTCTGTTGTCATGGCCGATGGCTTCATCGCTTACTTTGGTGAAGAGTTTGATTGCGCGCTCAACTGCTTGTGTGCCGGACGGAAAACTGTCAATCAATGTAGGAGCATCGGTCTCGACGAAAAGCTCTGTGAGCTGTTGGATGCTGAAATCGTGTAGAATTGGTGGCTCAGTGAGTTTCCGCTCGTTCTACCGGACAACGAGTTTGTTGTCAAATCTGTATACTCAAAGTTTAGTTTAGGAATTTCGAAGCGACGTATCCCACTCGTGTACTTGTCCCTTGCTTTCTGGATCCGAAGAACTACGAGCTTGCGTCTTTCTGGATCCGATGAACTACGTTACTACGAGACTCGTCATGCAGAAGGGCCAACACTACATTCTCTGAATGCGCAGCGAAGGCGTTTGATTGTTGGCCACTATCGACGACTTTTTTTAATTGGCCTGTCAGATAGCGAATCAGCTTAACCAACCGAAGGAAGGACCGAGCAGCGAATTAAGAGACCTTCTTGTTTTGCTTGATAATAAACCAGATGGGAGCGTAAACTTTAACAATATACGTCGTCATGTCTATCAGCGCCTCTATTGGTTCTGGCTCCGAGATATAAAGTCGGCATATCCTTGAAGCGAGAGTAAGCCATCGTGCATGATCCTGTTTTTCTGGATCACGGAATCAAATGCTTTCTGGAGGCAGACTTCCCTCAATGACCAACACATCGATCAGATACTTTTGATCGCCGCTAACTCCTATCACCTCATCGACTTCTGTAAGATCAGATTTTATCTTCTCAAACTCGACGACTGCAAATTCTCCGATTTTACACTTATAATTAGCGACGACACGGTCGATAAATCCTTTGAAGGTTTGCGGTCCTGATGATTTCCCTTCCAGCTCGCCGAAGAGATGCCGAAGCAGGATTTCGTAGAGGTGAAACTGGCAAATCGATCATTGCATCGTACTTCCGATATGTTGCTCAATGGTGGTGATGGCTCCTGTGTGCATACCTGCACTGAGGGAAGTTCCGTCGCAGCCAACGACCCGAATGCCTTTCACGTCAGTTCCCTTGACATCAAGAGCAGCCAACATCGTTTTGGCCATGTTGTTCCCAGTTGAACGCCCGTGAATGGAAACGTGGTCGATATATTCAGATCCTGGGTATTTCAGCATCACGTATTCGATTTCACGGTATTTCATCACGCATTCGATTTATATTTGACGATAGCCAGTTTTGCCATTCAAGCTAAGGGTTTTATCCTTTCTGTCGTCACAGTAAAGGCTTTCAACTATTGTGTCGATCGAAGTGACTCGTCTCTAAATGGAGCCGTTTTCGTGCACGAACGAGCTTGTTTTTGTCGACTATCATCGTCGGATTGAAATCATATTTTGTGTCCAGTAATGTTGCGGTTGCGAGGCAGCTGTTGCTCGACTTGGAATTCCATACCATTCTGCCTCACGCGCAACTGTACAAAGATCGAAAGTGCATTGCTCCTGTTCTTCTTCGAGTTCTTCTCTGCCGATCGAGCACTCTAAAAGGGAAGCGCCTTCTTGGGGAGTTTCTTCTGTATTGTGGTCATCCGAGTCGTGAGTACATTCTTTTCGTTCTTTCACTCGTTTTCTCTCGAAAGCAGTTGCTCCTTCCGCTCGTCCCTCTTCTTTTTAGATTTCCCGCCTCCCAATCGGATGGATGGATGGATAGTCATTTTATTTTTGTTTGGATGCAAAACGCCTATTTGGATGCGAAACGCCTAAATCGACGTTTCTAATGAAACAAATGCGTGTTCCACGTTGGTCCATAACGAAATCAACTTCGCGTGAGTGCAGCAATTTGTCGTCAACGACGTTGAAAAGAGTATGAATGCCAAGGCTGGCCTTCAATGAAATTTTCCTTTCGGCCTTCTTTCTCCCCATGAAGATTTTTTTCTTCATCTTAACCATGGCCCATTCCTTCAGAATTTTCTTGATCACTCGCTAATGCGTAGCGAAATCGTTGTTTTGTCGCCACTGCTTCCGCCAATTCGTGCAGCTCCAATTCCTTCTTGTAACCTCCGGTGTCCTTATTCTTCATGATTTTCTTCACTAGGGCGCAGTTGCGGAGAACGTCACCACTGGTGGGGGGTAATATCCATGAAATGCGGTGATTTACTGATTAGTTGGACCGTGTTGTGCACAGGCCCGGATTTAAGGGGAGGCAGAGGGTGCAGTTGCTCCGGGTCAACCTTTTGAAGGGCTTTTCGACGTGCAAAAATGTGATTTAGTGTTATCATTATTTTCTTTCAGCCTTTGAAGTTTCTGCAAAATGCCTCCTTTTTATTTCAAGGTTAATTTTAGTCACAAGGTGGCGACTGAGTTTGGCGTAAAGGCATTAGCAACCGCGTGGGTGACTTTCAAGTCATCTTGTACAGTTTTTCGCTCCCTCGGCGCAAAAACATTTTTTGCACGGGTCCCCGGTCTGAGAGTGTCCAGAGCCCCCATCAGTTAAACTCGCCCCTGGTTGTGCACCGTCTTCCTGGCGTTCAATTAAAAAATTGTTTTCGATTTCGCCATTTACTCGACGAACCTCCTAAGAAACTCGAGTTGCTAAGCGATCTGTTTCGGATGGTCCTCCCTAATGTTCAGTCTAGAAAATTTTGAAAATTCATAAATGGTTGTTTGATCTATAGTGTAATTTTGTTTAAACTATACCGTGCTTATAAACAGAATGGCGATGTATTAACGTAGCGGAAAAGATACTCGATTTCCAATCATGCAATCCTGGTTCGACTCCCGGGTTCACTTGGTTGTTGAAAACCACCGCTCACCTCTATCCAGGTTATAACAAATTGGGTGTGCGTAGATTCTAAAGGACAGGAGGCCTACAGAAAGTAACTGACCCCCTTACTCTTGTTGGTACCGATAGCTGAGTATAATGAGAACCTTATCTTCAAATCCCCCGATGCTTGGATCAAGTGTGGGGCTCACCTTTACCTCTATAAACAAATTGTTCAATCTACATTGATGAGATAAGTTTATAAACTTGGTTTGCAGCTTTTGTTCACTGAGCTGCTTACCTGAGTTGTTACAAGTTATTCAAACAAACGATTTTGTTTTTAATTTTACATTCCATATCGTTCCGTTCAGCACGTCATAACCAAAACGAGATCCGTAGGCATTTCGCTCTAAAGCAGCGCATTGCTCATCATCATGCAAGAAATCAAGGGCCATAGTCGAAGGAGCGCAACCCTGCAATCGGCGGCATGCCTTTAACTGTCTTTCCTAAAATAAAGTCATATGCTCTTGAGCGGTGTCGAACGCTCTACCGAACGTCGAACCATGGCTCTCCCCATTCGGCTATGCAGCCAACGAAGAATCAATGAAAGCGCTTTCATTCGTCTGCACAATTTTGGTCAGAAGACTAATGTCGCGTCAGATTGATAAGCGACAAGCTCTTGGTACAAATCTCCACTGCCACATTTTCTGCTTTGAAAAAATATCGCTCAGACGAAAGAAAAAAGCAGTGGATTAGTTTACAATGTTTCATGAAAGATATTTATATATAAATGATATTTGCATAACTTCACGTAGTTTTTATGTTTTAGGTTGAGGACCCTTCAACTAAGGCAATTGTTTTTTACCTCAACAACATTGACCCTTCAAACTGGCCAAAGAAAAGGTTTGTGTAAAATTGTTCTGATTAGCCAAATTGACTTTTCGTTTTTCTAATATAAATACCTCATCGCTTCTAGGATTATTTTATTCTGACGATAGCTCCTGAAGAGAGTCAGACGAAAACCTGCAGCTTCAAGTTACCGTGAGCATTGATTAACACTCCACTCGCAATCTTCAAGTTTTTCACCACCAATCAACTCTTCAAAAACTATGTTCTTAATTTTACAGGAGAAGCGACCAGTACTATGTTTGGCTAAGCCTGGAGTCACCTTTGATGATAAAAACAAATATTAAGCCACCCTTCGAAAAATATGATGACCGTTTCAACCTAACTATGACATACAGGTACGAGACATATTGTATGTTGTGTTTAACGAAACAGTTGTTAACAAATATGCTCAGTAGGGTGGCTCATTTTCCTTGATGTTCTTTAAAATTTTTGTCAGTTTGGAATAATGTTCCATTTTGCTCACTGATATTTGTAAACCAAAAATTTTTGTTGGCTTTTGACCTTTGACCCTGGTTCACCCAAGGAGAAATTCTGAATTTTTCTGAAAAATTAGTAAATTTCGAAGTGGTTTAGCAGTATCTAAAGAGAGGATTTCTCAAAATTTGACCACGTGACTTTGACGTCACTTCCCCTGTTAACTTCCACGTGGAACATCTTCACCCTACTCCAAGTCTGAGAGTCACTAATAGTGCATGCTTTTAGTGTCATTTTAGTTGATTTTACAGCCTTTTCGCGGTCAGTGAATCTATAACATAGACCAACAAAAAAATTTTGGCACAAAAGATGAGAGTCATTTTAGAGTATTTCAGGGCCCCTGATTCCGAAACTGTACTTAGTTTTTTCAAATTGGCTCTAGTTTTCGAGTTATTCGACAATGAAAATATTTTTGAAATCGTTTCTCAATGGCATCAATTAGCAAATTACTTATTTTCAGCCCTGTTTACCATTATGATGTCATAATTGCACTTGTCTAGTTCAATTGGTTCATATTGCACGAAAGTTCAAAACGCAAGCAAAGGTTGAAACGAACTGTGTTTAACGCAAGGGAGACATGAATACTCAATGAAAACAGTTGTGAATCAGTAGGCCTACATCACAAGAAAAATATCCCGAAAGTCATGTGTTTATGAATGCAGCTTTATATTGAAAAGGTAGGCCTACTGAAATGGATACTTGTACAAACGAAGTTTTATTCCAAGCCTTTGCTAAAGCCAAGTCTTTGCTGCAAGAATTTTTTTCTGGTCTATAGGCTAAATAAATGGCATATAGGCTAATAAAATATGCCTTTGACAAGTAGGATGCTGTACAAACAACTCAGATATATTTTGCTGCATGAGGCAACGCAGAGGACCAACACATTCTGCGATAGATACAGCACTATATGAAAACAAGCATTATTATTATTACTTTGACATGAAGCTGGGTGATCAAGATAAGTCCTGGGTTCCTCCTAAAGTATGCAAACATTGCACTCAAACCCGTTTCTGATGGGCTCAAGGCTAAGAAGTTCAGAGTGCTATGGCATAAAGAGAGCCGTGGAATCACCATGAAAATTGATACTTCTGCACGGTGAGGATGTTCGAAGGAAGTCGGAACATCATGTTTACACGGAGTATGCAAGGCTGTCATTGCATGGATGTTGCTATTTCTGTTTTTTGTTTGCCCTCTCTAGTTTCAAGTGGTGATTTGCTTGAAACAATAGGAAAACAGGCATGACTGAGAGTAACCTCAATACCTTTAGTAATGTTTTGGAGCAAGGTCAAGTTTTTTTCTCAAAATCATTTCTACCACCTACTGTAGTAGTTAAAGATTTAGTTATCAAAAGTGGTAGCTGCAATCTTGGCTCCTCATCTCGATAAACATGACATTCTTGACTCCAAGGCCAAGATTACGTTCTACCGCAGCAAGGATAAAATTCTAAGCAGCTACTTTACTGAAGAACATAACTTTGTATTCTGTAATTATATAAATGGCCTTCAAACCTTGATGGGTGTTGCTCAGTAGGCCAATCATAATAAAGAGTTGCGTTTGTTCATCGATAGCTTTGTTTTGTTTATTTGTCTAGTTTGTTAAGCAAAACAATGTATGCATTTTGTTTGTACTTAGTAGCTTACTTAGTAAGTCTGAGACTGTTGAAATCAACAAATATATTAATGCCAAACGCAAGTTATATATTCTACATCTTGTATCCTCAGGCTTGCTTCACATCATATTTTGATTGTTACTAGGCCAGTAAACGTTAAATAGCTGTTTGTTTGGGTTGTAATCAGCGTGATTGGTTCCAAATAGCGTTTACACAACTCAGAATTGTGCCTGGGATTACTTCCAGTTTTGTCTATATAGTAAACGACACGACGTTAAATCTATAGGGGCTCAAAATTGCAAAAAAAATATTTTTGCTGTAACTCAAAATCTAAAGCCAATTCGAGAAAACTTAGTGCATTTTTAGAATCAGGGGCCTCGAAATACCTTAAAATGACTCTCACATGTCTTTATATAAAAAAAAGTTTTGTTGGCCTGTGAAAATCGATAAACATCGTCAAATGATTCAAGAAACTGAAAGCAGTAGATATTTATTACGTGAAGAGTGCACAAAGAAAATCATGTCTGAAGTGTGGTAGAATTCGACATTTTGAGATTAATACATGTGTCAGTGTTCAGTGTTCATGGAGTTGCTAATTAAACCATTTTGCTTGCTACAAGTTTGTGTTACTGCCTCTTATTGTGTCCATTAAGATGCTAGAGTGCATTAGAAGATAGCGGGTGAGCAGTTTCAGGGATAAGCGAAAATTCGATATTTTGAAAAAATTCAAACCAAGTGAACCAGGGTCAAACGTTAATATTTTTTTGTGAAATTTGGTGTAGGAGATACATTTACCAAAAGGAACAATATTCCAAACTGACGAAAGATTTAAAAGAAAAAAAAATTTTTTTTCGAGATTTTGCGCCAGCCTAATGCTCAGCCATGCATGTGCACATTTTCACCATGAAAATTGTTACTGTATTCTTGATACACCCTTCAGATAAAAAAAAAAAAAAACGTCATCAAGGTATAGGATTAATTTTAAGGGGTTCCTTCAGCTATCCAACTCTCTTTTTTAATGAGTGTCACGGATTCTTTCTATCTCTTACCAGGAAATAGACTTGGAAAGGTTCAATGACGTAGTTTAATGGGTTATAACCGAAAAGCAGTCAATCAAATGTCGAATAGTTCTACTAGTGAAATGATAATGAAAATTATTGAAGGACTTTAACCAATGGTTCAGCAATTTCAAGCAACTAATCAAAGTAATAGTAACAGTGAACAGCAATAGATTCCAACGCTTACAACTATTAATCGGGTTTAACGTGATCCACTCACAGCTTCTCATACGATTCTAATTTCAATCAGAAATTATATTAGCATCAACTTTACTCGTATTCAATAGCTTCAACTCTCGATCAACAATTGATTTTGCGTCTATTGCCAACTATCACTACTACAATAATTATCTCTCATCATAATGATTTTACGCAAATTACACCGCTATTTATAGCAGGTTGTTTGGTCTAGCAACTTCGAGAAGGTTACGTAATGTTACAGAACGTATTGTTCTGTCAAGTTGCATTACACGTAAACATCTTTGGGACGTCATAAACCCTGCACCTGGCAAAACATGAGAAGCAAGCAAAAGAAGTCTTCATACCAGCATGCAGGGCAGTATGCTCTAGTCTAGATACAGTGGTTCTCAAACTGGGGTCCGCGGTCCTTTTGGGGTCTGCGAGACAATTTTCTGGGACCGCGAAGCACCTTTCAAAAAAATTAACACAATCCCGCAGAAAACAATTGTGTAAAGTAAAAATTTTCAGGCGTTTTGGGAGAATGTGAAGTTCAAAAGCTTAAGCAAGTCTCTCTGTCAAACGACACTTTGAGCAAGAGAATATCTGAGCTTTGGGAAAACATTTTGTCGCCGATAGTGTCAAAGATACAGAAGTCAATGTTTGGCTTCTTTGCAATTCAGCTTGATGAAACAACGGATGTTGCAAATTTATGTGTTCATGTACGCTACATACACGAAAGGCATTTGGAGGAAATTTTTGTTTTGTAGTTCACTCACCACAAAAACAACTGCTCCAGAAATTTTCAATTTCGTGAACCAGTTTTACGACGAACACAACCTTAAATGGAAACATGTTATCGGTGTTTGCACAGACGGTGCTCCAACTATGCTTGGCTGCCGCTCCTGTTTTCAGACTTTGGTAAACGAACAATCTCCTGATGTTGCTGGTACGCATTGCATTATTTGTCACCAAGCCCTCGTAGCAAAAACTTTGCCTGATCAGCTGAAAAATGTCCTTGACATTTTTCAGCTGAATAAAGCAGTGAACTTTATCAAAGCAAATGCACTCAATTCTCGTGTAGGCCTATTTGCAGATTTGTGCATTGAAAGTGATTCCGAATTTGTAACTCTCTTGTTGTACTCTCATGTGAGATGGCTTTCGAAGGGTAGACTACCGTTTTGAAGGATGAACCGGTTTTGCGCTAATTTGCCTTAAGTTTTTGGAGGACCGTGAGTCGTTGAAAAAATCGCAAAGGGACCGTTCAACAAATTTTTTGAAAAAGTTTGAGAACCACTGCTCTAGAACACGTCACGTAATAAATATTTCGCAAAGATCCACTGGTAAACATCCTTATGACGTCATAAAAAACGACATTTGGCAATTTTGACAAACAAAAGAACATTCCAGACCTGCATGCTACAGAATGCTCCGGAAGTAGCCTACGCCACAAAACAAAGATTTCGCAATCAAAGGCTACTACCGGACAGTAACAGACAATAACACATCGCATAAAAATTTTACAGTTAAAACAGCACGTTCGGTCAAGATACAAAGCAGCCCGTCGCGAGGCCCTGCACATTGATTGTGACAATGAGAAAATGATATTGCAGCTGCCCCCTCATTCCAAAAATCCGGGTTGATGTAACGACTCTTTTCCATTGTCATTCCCATCCTCTACACCAAATAAGGCTACGGGTTCTTCAAACACAATCCACCTATTTAAGAGGATGAATAAGATAAGTAAAAAACTCTGTGGATGATCCCAACCAGACAAGGGGTACAATAGCTTCCATTTTCTCGAATTTACCGAAGTTGAAAAATTGTTGGTTACAAAGAAAAGCAATGGGCGAGGCCCAGCCGATTATTTCCATTTAAATATATTCCTCTACTGAAAGCCAAACAGAAAGTCTTTGGTATATGGCTCGACAAAGTATCGAACCCACGTTTACAGATGTAGTCATTCTAACCAAAAAGCTACAGAGACGGTGTCGGAACTATAGTAATGCTATATAAAACTCTTTTTGACTGTGTGTAACAATATTTCTCTACATCTTTCATCGAATGAAACGCAATTTTTTGTAAAATTGCCACTCACATAAACCTTTTTTTTTTTGATTTTCCTAAAAATCTTTCCTCACAATTAAGAATATTATAAAATAAAATTTTTGTTTCATGGTATTTTATTTGATACTTACATTTTATTATTAAAGGATAATGTAATAGATTGAGTTTCGCCATTAGCAGCATGATTGTTGCTTACTTTACAATGTAGATATTAACGACCTATTTTATCCTGATGCTGCGAGTTCGTTCATTGCACATGACTAGGAAATTGTGTTCCGCAAGCTAATTGCATATCGCTACTATCGCAGCGAACCAGCACCATCAGGATGAAACAGGTCGTTTGTATGTACCCTTGTGAATTAAAAGATAAGTTTATATCAACCAAAAAGTGATACAGCAGGTAACTGAAAAGGATATTATTTATTTTTAAGGAGAGATGCGGATGTATATGCTTTCTATGGTGCGGATCCTAATTATTTGAGGCTGTTGCATAAATCTAAGTTAAAAGATGTTTCAAAAGATGTCGATGATATAATAAGAAATAAAACTAAACTTGCCATTTGGATTGTGTCCAATTCTGGAACAACGAGAGGTGCCAGAACGCGATTGACTTACGTTAAGAACCTAAAAGATATTGGTCTTCAAGTGGATTTACGAGGAAGACGCTTTCCAAATAATGGTGTTATTTCCAGCCTGGAAATTATTAAGCAATACAAGTTTTATTTGTCATTTGAAAACAGCTTTCATTGTAAGGACTATATAACCGAGAAGTTATTTTATAACGGATTTGTAATGGGAGCAGTGCCTGTTGTTTGGGGAGCACGGAAGTCGGATTATGAAGCAGTGGTTCCTCCTGGATCGTGCATTTATGTGGAAGATTTCAAATGTCCAGAAAAACTAGTTGAATATTTGAACTATCTTGATAAAAACACCACAGCCTATAGACAATACTTCAAGTGGAGAACTATGAAAGAAGAAGATATACCACAGCACAACAGAACAACTGGTTATTGCAATTTGTGTCGAATCTTGCACGGTATAAATGTTGATAATATTTACAACCCTGTCCTAAACACATCTAAAAGCAATATTCCTATGTTTGGTTATCCTGACCATCCAAGGATTGTTCCATCATTGCGAGAATGGTACTATGATATGGAATATCCAGAGTGTTTACGAAATTTTTAATACTATTTCGGTCAGAAGCACGCTTTAACATTTGTGTGTTGCCGCTGCTTCTCCGAACCTTTTTTCTAGACTTGTGTTTAACCAGGTCTTATTTTTTGGTTTGATGATCAGAAACGAAAACAGAATGAACTGAGAAAAGCATAACCGAATATTTGAACCTTCATTCTTTTTGGTTGCCCGCGTTAGCTTCGTTTGTACGCACCAGCCCAGTGGCCGAGTAGTTTGGCCTTCGACTACATTGTTGGTAGATTTGTGTTTGATTCCTGGTCCAGTCTTACCTAAGTCTTAAAAATCGTTGCCGATTGTGTTCTTTCTTGCTTTTCGTTGTGAAAATGAGTCGTGTAATAATGTAATGACATTGTAAAGATGATACACAAAATCATAGAATAAATAAAACATTTCACATTATTCCTCTGTACATCGCATCCGTCGTTGGGATGGCGCAAGGCATAAGACGTTGGTTTTCCAATTATGCAAACCTGTTTCGACTCCCGGCATTAGCTGGGTGTTGAAAAGACCATTAACCTCTACCTAGGCTTAGGGTGTAGTAAATTGAATAGGCATAATTGCTGCAGGAGCGGCAGCCGAGAGAAAAGAACTGGCCACCCTACTTTCCTTAGTGCCGAAGGCTTTGTACAATGAGAATCTTATCTTCTCATACTCGACACTTGAATCAAGTTTTCCCGACACGATGCAGCTATCTGTAAATCTAGCTTTCAAGAAGAAGAAGCAAGTATGAGACCACCTTTACCTTTTACATCGCGTCCAATTTCGTGTTGCAATAATGTTAACTTTGCCTATGTAGCCAACGAGTAAGAACTTCTTCGCGACTTTCGAAAGGACGTGGGTTCGACACCACTCCAGAGCACGTAGCTATGTTTCGACAAAGAAACTTAATGAATGCCAAAATAAGGGGAGTAGCCGACTCGAAGACTAATATGTCAACCTCGCTGCGTCACCTATAGAACAGCGAACATTGTGTTTCGCTTGCCATACCGGTGTTGCATCCACACTAGCCATCAAACTTTTCCAAAAACATGTGTTTCTAGGCAATCGAGTGTAGCAAGAATTGACAGCAATAGACACGTGTTTCGTCCATGAGGCTGAGATTTTTTCCCGCGACGCTTAGAGTTCAAGATGAATACCACTAAACCTTGCAGGTTTACAATTTCCTGTACAAAATAGATTTGTTACCGGACTCATCACTAATAATAATAATAACGTTAGTTTTTATATAGCGTTGTATCCATCGCAGAATGCGTTGCTCCTCAGCGCTTTACAAAGCTGACAGCATCAATGCAGCCGTATAGAGGCGCAACAGAGTACATTATTACCCGAATCCACTCCATTGCTCAGTGCCAAGCAGGAATTGGATACAGTACCGTTTTTAAAAAGTCTTTGGTATGACCCGACAAGGTATCGAACCCATTCCTACCGATTCAGAGGCGGGCGCACTAACCACTAAGCCACAGAACCGGTTAACTAATGCGTCCGCTCCGAGAGCCTGCCACACACCCAAACACTCAGCAGGCACACGATACTTAGGCTACATGGAAAATACCTACCAAAGAAGTGAGGGAGTTACTCTGACCTGAAGGGACACACCGTGGTAGATTTTAATCTGTGGGTATATAAAATGATGGCTATTGGCTGCCTCAAGCTCATCTACCTGTCTCAACTTTTCTCTTGCTGATGTTGCAGCAGACTAGGAAGATGGCTATAGTCAAGCGATGGACACGTGTTTCACCCATGATGCTAGCCTCTTTTTTTGCCATGTCAAGGCCGCTCCTATCGACCTGTCGCTAAGTAATAGCTTGCAAAGTTTTGATATAATTGTAAACATTACGACAACGTATGGCACCATGGCTTTAAATGTTCAACAAATGTTCCATATGATCATGGAGCCTGTTAGGAATCGAAGTTTAACCCTCACCACCAACTCACGGCAAAGCAGAGTAAGACGCCTGAAAAATGGCGTCCCACAGGGATCGGTTCTGGCTCCACTTCTCTTTAGCATCTACACCCTATCAAGCACGGTCTCAGCAAAATACGCAAACGCGGACGACCTGGCAATTTCCCACTCCACAAAGGCGTGGAAAAACCTAATAGACACTTTGAACGAGGACATGAAAACCCTCTCAGCTTATCTCCAGAAAAGGCAATCAAAACTTCACCCGACAGGTCAGTAGCTACACGCTCGGCTCAAGATCACGCGGCGCTGGTTCGACTCTCGGGGTGTACGCTTGAGCAACGCATTTCAGGACTGCTCTCCATTCAGCGGCGCCTAGTGAATGGAATAATTCCCCGGCAACAACACTTCAACAACTGGAAAACTTCACTCTGCCAATCTCGGTAACCGACCCTGCGTCAAGAGCCTGTATAAGCAGGGCTTCCCAACATGGTGGCCATGGCCCCCTAGTGGGCCATAAGCTTTTTTCAAGGAGGCCGTGGAAAAATTTGCAAAATAAAACTTTTTTTAAAATTTATTATCTCTAAGTCCACTCCAAAACTATATTACAAAATAAATAAATTGAAATTTAATAAAAATACTATAAAATAAATGCATATTATGTAATAAATAATTAATGTAGGCCTACAGTCATGTTTATTGTATGTTGTATTTATATCATTTTATCATTATATCTACCGGTTACTGTATAAACAACTTTTTTAATTAAATGACGTTTCTTAATTTTTTCAAAAGGTTGAAAAAATAGGGGCCATTGATTGTTCAAGATTTTCAAAGGGGGCGACGGTATAAAAAGTTGGGAACCCCTGCTCTATAAGTATGCGAAACTACTAGGAATAACCTATCAAGGCTTTGTCGGTCCGAGAATAAACCAAACCAAAAACTCAGCGTAACCAAAACTGTGGCAATAGCTTTCCATCTACTACTTGGAAGCAGATCGTGAGCTGAATGTCCTAAACAACGGAAAATCACTGTGCTTCTGCCACAAACCAAAATACATCGTGGTGACCTTAGACAGATCTGTCATTTACCGCCATCATTTGTAGTGTCACTGTGCAAGAAACTCACATCGCATGCTGCGATGCTCAAGAGTTTGGCAGGCTCCAGCTGGGGAGCAAGGGCTGACACTTTGTGTGTAGAAGCCCTTGATGTTGTCTACTCCTCAGCTAAGCACTGCGCACCTGTTTGGTGCCGCAGTTCTCAATGCCACAACATCGTCAATGTCATCAACAGCGCTCTGCGGACAGTGGAAGGTCTGCATAGTGAATCTGGGGTGATAAAAGGATAGACCCTCGGACCCAGAAGCTCACATGACGACGACGAAGATTAACTGACGTTTAAGCATTAGATATTTTTTATTCAAGTATTGCGATGCCTTTGATGTTTTGTTGTTTCAATTTATAATTGAAGCCGAAATGCTTCTTTGTTTCAATTATAGGCATAATCCATCGGCTGCTGAGCCGTCTCATGTAACCACCTCTTGTGACTTGCCACTTCTGAGCCCGTTTTAGTCACAATCTAATTCCTCTCTCTACTATCTGAGTGTGGTTTAGCACTTCGGAAGGCTCCAAGGTTTTTCAAGGATAGTAATGTTAAAAATAATGACTCAGTTTTCAGTTCAGTTTCCCATCTCCCAATCAACCATATGATAGTAATTCGTTGCATGATAGTTCAGCTTTGGAAAACTTACTTTCCTAATATTCTTGGAAGGCATGTCACATGTCTTTCCTATCACCTTTGTATCTTCCTTTGCATCATCATCTGCTGATACAAAATAGTTTTATCAATGTGGGGCCTCTCACTATCCTCTTCAACATTGAAATAAGCTCCATCTTCAATTTTTGCACTGTAGACCACTGATCTTTTAACGTTCTAAATTTAATTAACAATTTCTTTTCAGACTGCTTCATCTGTATCTGTAGCCTACACATGACAGGCAAAAGTTCGTCTGGATGAGAAAAACATGTATTTCTTTGAACCACCTCATTCAAAATGTTCATCTCCGTATTGTTCAGATATCTCAGCAATTGCAAGCATCCAAATGTATTGTGCAGACTATCTGTCATGTACGAATGTCTCTTGATCTGACATCACATTGGGACAGAGAATTTGCAAACAATTTAGAGATCCTCTGTAGTTAGTTACTTGATTGAGCAGTACAAAATATATCCTCAAGACTCTGCTCCAGGGAATGTTCAACCTGGATGCACAAGGACGGGCAGGTTCAATGGCTACGAGACCATAATTAATTTTCCACAAAACACAGTGGTTGCAATCTACATTCTGCAGATATTTTTGACTCCATGATATCTCTAACATACAAAAAGGCACAAGTGATAAATAACTTTGTTTAGTAAGCTATGCTAAGAACCAGCAAACGTTCATTACGTGGTTAAGCTCCCACGTCATAAATAGTTAAAACCCGCAATCGACTGTTCAGTGGCCATGGCACTGTAAAGTCCTGGCATGGAATCCTCATAAGATGGATGGAGACTGGAGAGGCTTTTCACACCACAAGTTAATTTGAGAAAACTGCTGCGAGTATTTCATCAGAACGTTCTATGATTATGTTTGACCTTCAGGAACAAAGTCAAACCCTAAACCAAAGTGTTCTTCATCTCTGTTTTCCCACTGTTCAAAATTCACTTATTTTTGTACAAAATATGCTTCGAAGCCCAATTTATCTTGGTGCCCTTGTAATTTCCTTTCAACTAAAGGCTTTGTGCTTTAATCATGCCCTTCCGTCTACCCACTGGCGTTGCATAGGCTATTTTGCTAACGAACAATTAAAAATGCTTCTAAGGTTCAACTTTTCAAAAGATTGCTGCCCTTCAGCAACAACGAACATTTCTTGTTTAAAACTAACAATTCATTTTAAATAACACTTAACATGTTTCGCGGAGGCCAGAATTTTCCAGTTAGTTGATGTGGCGATATAATCCGCTGTGAGATGAAATAACCGAAGAAAACAGACAATGCAAACATCGTTTCCGTTGTTTGTGAATAAATTGAACCATTGAGCAAACTGTTTCATACTGTAGGTTTCAAACAATGATCCCATCAAAGCGGCATCGCTACGTTTGTGACAAGACAAGTGGGGGGCTTCAACTCCGACGAGCTCTGTCCAAACACGAGCAAAGTTAATCAATGCGAGGTTTGCTCGCTTGGGAGGGTACTTATACAAAGCGCGATGAACAAATAATGAACAACAAAGCTTGCTCCAACCTGACAAGGTGAGAGTTGAACAAGTGCTGTTTACTGATTGATGATAAGGTGATAAAATTAATTTGTACAATGCAAAGAATGCGACTTTCACGGCGACTGTCTCAGCTCGTCTCTATGTAGATGAAGTTAACCTTGAACAAAAACGGTCATTTTTCTTGAATGTACAAATGCAAAATGATCTCTGCAATCTCTGCAACAAAATACACAACGTAAGATTGTAAAACTCAACACTTGGGATGGACAACAAGTGGCTCCTCGTGCCCTATCCTGTGAGTAACATCTACACCCAAGCAGATTCCAAACGAAACTTGTCAACCAAGAGCCTCCACCCGGACGGCACAGCTGCAAGGGGCAATGGACAAGTTCAGACGCCCACCATTCTGCAGCACAACATAGAAGGCTACACAACAAGCAAGATCAAAGTTGTGGCGCAGCTTGCATATACCAACCGGGCACTCGTCATCCTCATCCAAGGGACCCACTGCACCTCTGCGGATAGGCTAGATATTCCCAACTACACGCGCTAGCCGGGTCTACCTTAACCCGTAGAAGGTGGGGCTCCTGGAGTCTTGCTCAGTTTGGGGGGGGGGGGGGCGCTGTCGATTCTTCTTATGCTTTAGGAGTGATATCTCTGTTATTTTTTAAGGCACGGTTTCAAAATTTGGGATTCACTTTGTAAAATTATTCACGCTGAGCCATGGCCACCTAAAGATACGGCCTGATTTGTCACATTTTGCAGAAATTTCCAGGTTTTCTAACTTTGGGCGAACGTTTAAATAAATTTTTCTAAAAATTATATTTTTACGCTTTCTTTTCTCCTTTCCGCAGATGACACAATAGGTTTTAACATCCTCACATGTTGAAAAACAAAGAAAAATTTATTTCGAAGATTTTAGTCAGACTGTTAATTTTTCAATAACAGTCTGATTTTGCGTTTTTCAACTTGCTTTTTTTCATTTGCTACTGCTTCCCCAAGGCAACAAAAAAGTTTTATGTCATTAGGAAACCGCAAAAAGTAAAATCATCTCAAAAAATGTCAGTCAAGCACTAGCAGTAGTTGTAATCAAAATCTGCAAAATGTGACAAATCAGGCCGCATATCTAGGTGGCCATAGCTGAGCATGGTGGGAAAATTTTGAACAATAGAATAAGGAATATTTCAGAGGATGTGTTGAGAAATGCCTTATATCTCTCAATTTATAACCTTTATTTGCTCAAAATTTCAGCTCAATCGAGGTGAATAAAAGTTAGGAAAAGTTAAGAAATCTCGTAGTCGCAGCCTAAGTGGTTTTAGAGATACAACTGTTGATGTAAAAAAGTTGAATTCACAGCCACCCAACCTTCAAAAGTTTAAATTAAAAACAGGCTCTTAAACTTCACATTTACAGTGTCGTGACGTTTCTTGCATAAAATTGCTGACCTAGCAACTTCTTCTTCTTCTATCGAGAAGAAGAAGAAGAACCTAGCAACTAACTTAAAGAGATTAATTCAATCGAAAGATCATCATCATCATCTTCATCAACCAATTTTGATTGTATTGTTATAGATATTATACTGTACATTAGGGTGGGTCGATTTCTCCATTTGTCATATAAATTTGAACATAGGTGCCAATTTACCTTCTAAACATTTCCTCAAAGTTTAAAATCGTTTTGTGCATAGCAACCCATCACTCCAATGACCCTCTGTTTCTATAACAGGGTTGCCAGATTGATCGAAAAGTTGGAGGAAATTTTGTCATTTTATCTCATTTTTTCGCCCAATATGGCAATCCTGCGCAGTGAGCGAACTTCTAATAGTTGTGTGGTTTAACACGCCACAAAAAAAACTTTGTGAAACTGACTCTTTATCTTATTCATCCGATAATGATCCGAGTTTCATAGAAAGTGTCTCAACAAGTAGTGCCTACAATAACATCCCAATCACTTGTGTTGCAAGGGAAGCCGATCGAAAGATGGTTTCTGACGAAACAGTTGCTGCTATTGCCACTGCTACTTTGCATGATGTGTTAGGAGAAGACTTCTCCACAGACATCATTATTGGCCCACGGAAAGTGAGACATAGCCGAGTCAAGAGGCGTACTGGATTGAAACTAACCCAACATGTCGTCAATAATTTTATATCGCTCTATTTCTATGGGAGAAAGGATGAATCATATATCTTTGATTACTACAACCACAGGCGAAAAATAAAAGAATACCTTTACGTTCTACTGACATAACCTGGTGACATCTTCATCTCTCATGTCACAACACCAAGTGGTCGTTCAGTTGACATTTTAAAATGTATGATCGACGAGAATATGAACGTGGATGGAATTCGAATAACGGGTTGTGACGGGACAGCAGTGAACACTGGGTATCGTAATGGAGTAATTGCTAGAATAGAAGATCATATTCATTATGAAGTTTAGTGAAATATATGTTGGCCTATGCCGCCCATCAATGAGTCACCATTGCAGCAACTATTTGGATTATTTGGAAAAACATCTGGTCCAGAAACATTCATTGGTGAAATTGGTGATATTCTGTGGTCAAAACTTATAGCCTTGGAGATCGCATTGTTTGATAAAATTGAAACTCCCAGTTTGCCAAAATTGGACAATTCAAAGATCTAAGCACAGACCAGATGTACCTTTTGGAAATCTGCCATGCAATCAGTTCTGGGGTATGCTCTGAAACAGTCTTACACAGAGATCCTGGGAAATATAATCATTCACAGGAGCAAATCGAATGTGCCGCTATAATTTTAGTCAAACCCATCCATCAGAAGCTGTTAAGACATTGACACTATTCATTGCAACCATGGGCCTGTATGGTTTGCACTAAGATGGCTACAGATATCAGCGATGCTCCAGCAGTAGGCTACTTTTCCTTATGATGCAACTCAATCGTGGACTTGAGCCACTACAAGTGCAGTCTGTCATCGACAAATCGATGCAGCTCACCCCGAAAACTTCCTTTATGCCATGTTTCATGACAATAGACCTGCCATTCGTGAGGTAGCTGTTAGGCGAATTCTGAAAGCACGAAAGATTTCATCTACAATAATATCAAGATTCCATCGCCCTGCTAATCAACTTAATCTTAATGCAATGAATTATATTCATATGATCGACTAGACACAGATTGACGTTACTGAACCACCATTATTATCATCCAAGAACTAAGACTCTAAGAGTGGGGATCAACTTTGTGATGCAATAAAGTCAGTCCCAGTAAAGTCGTCATACACACCGCAGACTCAAGCCGTTGAAACAATGATTCGTGTAGTCGCTGAGGTCAGCCTCAAAACTGTCGGAAAGGAGAAAAGAAACTCTATTATTTATTCTATCTTAAATGCAAGGAAGCAGCGGCCCATGTTTGAATCAAAGAAAGACTGTGTTGTTTAGCCCAGGTGTGTCTTTAACTCATTACATTTCAATTGTGTTTCGTTTTCACTGTAGCCTACCTATTGAATATAATTTACTGTAAAGTAGAAAATTATACTTTTCCATACCACCTGGGGTAAGTGGTTAGGAGCACACCATCACATTGAAATTTTAACACTTTATTTAGTATGGCAAGCCTCACCTAAATACCGATTTATGTGACAATCCGACAATTTTATGTGAAAATCGACCCACCCTATTATACATAAAAGAAATTTTTAATTTACAGCAGCATAAATCAGTCTCTCAAATCCTCAATGAGGGTGAAATGATATAGCCTAGGCTGCATCAGAAAATGTACATATTTTGCATTGCTATTGCATAGCAATAGTTGGTGTTGAATCTTTATCCTCGAACTGACGAAGCCTTGAGGTTATTTTTGGTAATTTCGCATACTTGTAGAGGCTTTTGACGCATAGCCTGTGACCGAGATTGAGTTGTAATTGCAGTATCCAATTTTTTGTAACTAGTTTGAATGCAAGAACTAATTCCAATTCTCATTTCAAAGAAAATGATAACTGGCTAAAGATTTATAGATGGATATAATATTCTTAAGAACTGGAAACTTTAGATTGATAGCCTACTCTTCCACTTTTAAATCTTTAAATATCCACAAGTTGAAATTATCAAGGTCTCTGGGATTGCAAACGGCTATTTCGACTTTCTGAAAGGCAATTATTTTACCTTTAACCCTATTATCTATAGGTTCTTATTTCCACCGAATCTCCAGGGGGTGCTGATTCAGCACCCAGTTTAAGCGCTTATAACTCTTTCATTATGAGTCTCATTATTATCATCTTTTGAGAAAAGATAGAAAATTTATTTGAGGTTATGAAAATTATCATTCAATTGCTTAAAATACTCTTGATTCAAAGCAATACCCAAACAGTGTTTTTACCATATTTAAAATAAACACTGCGATGTCCGTTTTTTCTTACTCCTCCACGTCATCAGCGTTTGCTGTTTCCATATTTTCGAGAGATTGAAGGCTGACAAACGATTTTAAGACTTTACTATCTGCGGTTTTTTTCTTGGGGACGTATTTGTCAGCGCTCAAAGTAGCTGTTGATTTTAAAAATTAGTTGTTTTTTCCGAGTCACCAGATGTAATTTTTAACTGCATTGTACAATCGTATTTTTTTAAGAGTATACTGCAAAACAACAAGATTTTTTTGAAATAACTTAAGTTTTTAAAACATGCAAATGGAAAAAATATAATTTACGACATTAAAATTATTGCAAAAATATTAAATATCATTGGAAAGCTCGCGCCCTCCATGAAAAGTGGTTGACAACCCCCAAGAGGAGCATACCCCTCACGGTTAATAACCACTGTTATAAACAGGACACAGCTCCAGAGAGATATGCCTACAGGGCTATGGCTTGGTGAAGTATACAATTGCTTTATAACACGTTGTATCGGTTCATCAATTGCATCGATTTTATTGTCGATTCAACAGCTTGATAATCCAAGGAAGCCACCACAGTATAGGAAACAAGCAGACGTGTATTCTCACAGTCGTCACATGCTGTGGAACATTCAGGAATCACAACTAGAGGCGTATTTGTAATCTGCAGGTCGGTAAAGTAGATGAAGTTTGTTATCCAATCAAAAGACAAGATTTAAATCATCTGATTGCATTCACGGTATTCATACACGAAATTGAGCATTTTGCCGTCGGTTGCTTTGCCGAGCGATTTGATAGTTAGCGTTAGGAAAGTAGTCATTTTGATTACGTCGGTGCGATTTCAATCCCTGTCATTACTTTTTTTGTTTCTTGCGTAATTAACTTACCAAACAAACTTCAAAGAAGAAATTCGTCTGGCTGAGTACTAGAAGTGTCACAATGTTGTGGTCAGCTGGTTTATAGAAATAATTACTCAATAGCTCAATTACTCAATACCCCGATAGCTCAATTGGTTAGCGCGTCACTTCTGGAACGAAAAAACTTCAAGATCAAGCGGCGCTGGTTCGACTCTCGGGGTGTGCGCTTGAGCAACGCACGTTAAGGACTGCTCTCCATTCAGCGGCATTTAATGGATGGAATAGTTCCCCGGCAACAAGACTTCAACAATCGGAAACTTCACTCTGTCAATCTCGGTGACCGGGCCTGCGTCAGTGATCCGAAGCCTCTACAAGTATGCGAAACTGCCAGGATTAAGCTCTACAAGAAGCTTTCCCAGTCCGAGGATAAAGATTCAATCAATCAATCAATCAATCATTTGCTGCAGCGAACTACAGATTACAAATGTGCCGACTGAGGAGCTGGATCTTTTAATCTAAATTTACAATGCAGTAGATTTGCTAGATGGAAGGTGTAGAAACTCGAGGGAAAGCAATAAAAAAAAATTAAGAGCTTTTAAGTAAGAAATGGTTAGCGTTTTGCAAAACTGCAGCAAGACATGTATTGAGCCACATTGTAAAGAATGTTGTGACAAAAATCATTCACACACACAATTCATTGCATTAAATACTTTTTTAATATTACATTTATTATTATAGACTGTTTACATGTTGCAAAATTTATAAGCTTCAAAATTGAAAATGAAGGGAACAATAAGTTTAAAGAATTTAAGGACCTGCTTTTGTTGCCTCATGGTGGTAAGTACTGTAACGTTGCACAGATGAGGTGCGGTTCAAACACATTACAAGTACATTCCACTACGTTAAGTTAAACAAGTGATGATCCTATAGTTTAGTTTAGTTTTTTACTTGATTATGTTGCTGTGTTTTACTTTCATTTTGTAGATATCTGTTGGTGTCTGGTTGGGATTGGCAAATTGGATTTTTGACTTAAGAGTTCCTTCATCGGCTGTTGGCGTTAATCACAATATGGGAAATCCAGCTGGAAACATTTATAATATGAAAATATCTCATGAACAATACAATAGAAACATTATTGGCAAACAATTGAATCTCAATATGTCAATTGATCGCAAACAAGTTAAAAAGAAACATCCAAGTAAATTCCACGTAAACAAAACCTCGATACCAGCCAGCAAAATTAACAATACCAAAACTCTGCCAAACCAAGCCACTGCACAAGAAGATGTAACTACAAAATCAAATGCTGATAAAATTAAAATTAGTAAAATTCAACTTAATCCATGGTTAAGTGTTGAAAAACATTGTTACAAAAAAAAGACTGGTCTTCATGCGCTGGTGACCACTTGTTATATCCGCCATCATCACGTGACAAATTGTTATCTCGACCATTGATGTGTTTGAAAGAACCGTTTTGTTGGATGCAACTCGACTGGCAAAATACAGACCCACCACAACGGTGTTGAAAAGAGTCTTCGGTTGTACGATATGTCTCTCCACGACACTGTGATGGCTAGTGCAGCAACATTGATCGAAAAACAATTAAATAAAATTTCATCAACAAATCATGAAGTATTTTTGTGTAGTTTCAAAAACATCACCACCAGAGCAACAAAGAACTATAATTATCCTTTCAAAGAGTGTCCTGGCAAAGTGGTTACCAAACAAATACGTGATTGTAAATGGGGGAGTGGGCGCAAGGTCAAAGATGCTGATTTTCATGGTGTAGATGCTTTGATTTTTGGATTTGAAGCATCGATATGGGAAGAATAGATGCACCTTCACAAACCCCTTATACTTGCATTGTGGCATGTTGCAGATCAATGCAGATGCATAGAAGAAACGTCTCAACAATTGTTTGACCATCTTCGTGAATTGGCTCTAAATTCTACCTTACATCATGTCATAGGAGCCAATACTCTATATCATCTTGAGTACATGCGACACTACACAGGTCTCAATCCGATTTATCTTCCAGCGACTTTAATATCAGCAATTGATGGCCTGACGTGGTCCCAAAAGAAAAACGAGTTTTTAATGAACAGCAATAGACCGTTACCACAACACGATAAGTTCAAATTAGTTAAACCCGAACACAAAGGAAGATACGAACTTTCTGATTTGACAGAATATGCTGGTGTTGTTATCGTCCCTTATTCTATTACAAATGGAAAATCTGTTGAACAATATGCGATGAATATTCCAATGTTTGCCCCGTCCGTTGAGTTTGCCAAAACTATGATAAATGACCGAACAGCAACTTATGATCCATACTGTGATGGTATGACTAGTTCAATGCATCCACCTAAACATACAAACGCGCCTTACGAATTTGATCCAAATGTCCGAATAGATACCGACGGACAGGGCGTAGAAAATGATGTGAAGTTTTGGATTTCATTTGGAGAGATTTATCGATGGCCTTGCATTAAATACTATGAATCATGGAAACATCTTTATGAGTTGCTTGAAACTGCAGACAGAAAAAAGATGAGCGCATGCATGAAGCAGGCAAATAAATGGCGTATTTTTGAAGAACTACAAAATTGGTGTTGGGTTACTAAATATATTCAGAATAACGATATTTAAATTTAAGGGGCAATATTCTTGAACCATTTGAAATATGATGGACGTTTTAAGAATTTTTCTTCTGATTGTCACAGTACGTTTTAGACAATAAAAAGGAATCTATTTTCGTCACATATGGGATGGACACCTTGTTATTCTATCCTTTTGTAGGTTAGTATGTGACTTTTTGTGTTATTTTTCAGCGCCTGATTTTTATCAGTCGACCTAAACTAAATTTAATTTAAATCTTCCCTTTCTGATGATGTAATTTATATATTTATACGTTATTAAAAATTGTCAAGAACTACAAAATTGGTGTTGGGTTACTAACAGGGGCGCGGGAACTAGGGGTGCTCAAGGGGCTGCAGCCCCCCCCCCCCCCCAGAGCTAATTCAGCCCCCCCTTGGAATTTTCAATAATTGCTTCAGCCCCCTCTAGAAAATTCTGACAATTTAAGATGCATAACATATTTTTAGAAAATTATTCGAACAATAATTGCTACGATGAAACGAGTTCCTGTTACGTGTGATCGCGCTCATCATTCGCAATAAAGAGTCGTCAATCCCAGGGAGCTATACCTCGCAGTAGCGGTACTAGCCGCCCTCCCTACTAACACGGCGGTCCATCGTTTATTATTATCATTCTGCAATATTTGCATTTTACGCTGTAGGCTACTTTTGAACATTAGCCTACAATAATACATGATATTGCTTTTTCGTCTCGTTTTGTCCGTTTGTAGGCCACCAGTACGCACGACGCGGCTTTATTTTGCGATTACCTGCAGCGGTAAAGTTTTTCAGCCTGCAGAAGCCGTCGCAAGACAACTCCAAACCAAGAAGATCTTTGCTTCTTCTGCTTTGGAATCGATCACCATTCTCTGCGAACGGATCAAAAATCTCAGAAAAGATAAATCCGTTTCTAAGCTTATGGAAGCAGCGAACGTCTTTGTTTCTGTCAATAACCTAAAGACGCCAAAGCATCCACGAGTTAGCTAAACTCCAACAAGACTTCGAAACACAGAGGAATCGGATGCTTTGTCGTTTGCAGGAGGAGTGTGGAAACGGCAATACATCGAAGCTCTTGATTTGGTTCAAGCTGAACTTGATCGAAGACTCGACCAGGTGGATCTGCTTACAGCAGCCAACAGAGAGAAGGCCCTTCTGAGCTGTACAAACGGTGAGGAACGATCTGATACTGAGATCAGCTTACCCGATGCCATCAGAAAAGATCACCTAAAAATGAAATTTACCTTGCTCGGCGATGATGTAGGCTAAGTGGAAAAACCGCAAACTCCGTTCAGAAGGTTGCTGAGATACTATCGAAACTAAATTCTCAAACACTAGATTTTTTCAAAGAAACGAGGGAGTTCGTGGAGCTCTGCCTTTGTCTTCGGGTTTCAGCTGCATCACCAGAACGTTCTTTTTCTGCTCTAAAACGCCTGAAAACGTGGTTAAGAAGCTCAATGACACAAAAAGACGTACTCATCTTGCGTTGATGCATGTCGACCAACACTTTTTGAACACTGACGATGTCAAAGAACTCATGACACAGTTCATAGAGAAAAACTTGAGCGAAAAGCAATCTTCGGAAGCGTGTGAGAACTCATTTCCACAAACTGTCGTTTTCATATCATTTTCTAATTTGGTCGTTACGATTTTAATTTCCTGAAAAGCTGCTTTGTTGTTGCCGTTCTTAATTTCTTACAAATTACAATGTGTGTGCTTTGGCGTCATTTTTCACACTGGAGGGGACCAAATGCTTTACTAGTTTTAAATTTTCACCCACATAAGGGGGGTCTGGGGGGCGAAACCCCCCAGAAAATGACAACACTACTGCAGCTTCAGCCCCCCAAGGAGCAAAATAGTTCCCGCGCCAGTATTCAGAATAAAGAGGCTTGAATTTAACGGGAAATATTGTTGAATCATTTGAAAATATAACGGACGTTTTGAGTATATTTCTTTTGATTGTCACAGTATGTTTTAGAAATTTAGACAATAAAAATGACTTAATTTTTGATAGGATGGATATACGTTGTTATTCCATCCTATCGTAGGCTAATAGTTGACTCTTTGTTTTATTTTTCAGCACATGATTTTTAACAGTCGGCCTAACCTAAATTTAATATTTTCTTGAATCTTCCCTTTCTGATGATGTTGTTTATATTTTTATGCATTAGTGAAAACTTTTATCTCTAGGAGATAAAATGAGTCGTTTTTTTAATAAATCTGGATTGCGAGTCAACATTGTCAATTCGACTGCATAGCTTGTTTGAAAGGCTCTGTAGTGACTTTGGTAGTTCACAATAGAACAAACTTTGGAGTTTCTGATTGAATCCTTCACAACTTGGATTGAATCCTTTACAACTTGCCGAGTAGATGCAGATATTTTTTTTATCCAACTTCAAAATAATATTAATTAAGACAAGAAAACAAAAATGTAATGTGATCTAATGTGATGTAATGGGATGTAATGTGATGTAACGTGATGTAACGTGATGTAATGTGATGTGAAATAATTTTTAGCAAAACTTATCTTCAAGATTGGGCTTATCTTCAAAATTTACCGTTTTTGTGAAAACGTTTTTAGCAGAACTTCAATAAGATTGATTCCATTGCCTACCTCTTATAGATTATAAGGTAACAAAGCGATAGAACTCTTAGGGCAAAGCAATAGAACTCTTGTGGCATGATTTAGTGGTGCGATACTGACGAGCCTAGCCTACTGGGCGAAACACAGTGTCTATTGCTGTCACGTCTTGCTACTGAGACACAAAATCCAAAAAGTTTAAATTTAAAACAGGCCGCTAAATTTCACATTCACTGAGGTGTAACTTTTGCATAAAAATCGCTGATCCAGCAACTAAGTTAAAGAAATTAATTCAATCGATAGATGTTATAGGCTACATAAAAGCAATTAATATTTTACAGCAGCATAAATCAGTCTTTTAAATCCGAGGGTAAAATGACTTAGGCTACAACCGAAAAGGTACAGAATTTTCATCGCAATTGCATAGCAATGAACTGTTTAACTGAACTGTTTAGTAATTAACAAATGACATAATCTTGCTTATGGCGTTTCCTTTGAAGCCTGTTGAAAACAAATAAAGAAGTGCCCAAATGCAATCATGATGCTATAAAGCAGTGTTTCTCAACCTTTTTTGGCCCAACGCCCCCTTCATAAACTGGCAAAATTTTACCGCCCCCTAACAAAAACGATGAATTACAAAAAGCGAATATAAAACAATAAATATATACTATTAATACTACAAAAAGTGCTCAGTGCCAAGCAAAAAGCCAAGCAGTGCAAATTACATCTAATATAGGCTAGTTACCAGTCTCAAAAACCCTTGCAGCCTGTTTTACTCTAAAAGGGAAGAATTCCTCTAAAAGAATAGAATTCTATTTCTATTAGAATAAGGACATTTTGATGATCCCCTTTTAGGGTGAAACAGGCTGTAAAGGTTTTAGAGACTAGTAACTATATTTGATGAAAAGCAAATATATATTTGCGAGCATGAAGACAATAGGCCTACTGGTAGTCAGTGTGAACCTTGGGCTTGGTGAGAAAGTGCCAGTTTCTTAACATCCGGTGTAAAGCTAGTGAGAAACATTCGAAGATCACCTCTTATGGATATGTCAAGTGGGTTTCGCTGTTTGGTATGTAGCAGAACAACGCAACTGAATCCCTTTTCCACCAGGTATGATGTAGGAAATGCTATCACGAAGATACGAGCTCTTTCACGAAATCGTTACGCGACGGTAGATGCGTTAAACCCAGGCCCGTAATTGCCGGGGGGGCTTGGGGGGGCAATGCCCCCCCAAGCTCAAAGTAAGAGATACATATTGTATTCAAATCTGTTGGGGAAGTCAAAAAACTGGTGAAAATGATTCTGTTAGCACCATCAACTAATGCTTGCTGGGAGCGTTCATTTTCAGCAATGAAGCGTTCAAAAACTTGTTGAAGAACATCTATGACTATGTCTCATGACAGATTGTACATTTGTACAATTTATTGCTGTTGCATGTACACAAAGAAGAAGTCTTTAGCTTGAATGTAAACGATATATCAAGGGACTTCATCAATGCAAACTCTGCCAGGCAAGCTACATTTGGTTTTCCAAATGAGTAATCCCAGACCCAAGACTTTCTATATTTAATTTGTTTTGATTCTCATAGCCTATGTCACTTTGTACAATTATCTTGCTTGTAATTTTGTAGTTGTGCTGTAGGCTACTGGTAGGGTAATAGTTATAGGGTTCGTCGTCGTCGTCGTCGTCTGAGCTTCTGGGGTCGAGGGTCTATCCTTTTACCACCCCAGATTTACGATGTTCCCGGACTACACTGGAAAGCTGCTAGAGAGCAGCCAGTCTTTAGTTTCATCACCCATGACGCGCAGAACTTCCACTCCGTTAGGTGGCTTGAAGATGGTACAGTCATTGATGATGTGGTCTGCGGTCTGTTCCTCGGCACCACATTCACAGGAGGAGGAAGAAGCCATTCCCCATTGGTGCATGGTTGAGCGGAAAAGCCCGACGCCCGTACGGAGACGGCTGAGGCGCACCCATGCCTGGCTCTGTAGTGTCAGGCCGATGGGGCGTGTGTCGGTGTTATAGGGTTATTCCAGACAGATTGCACGATAATGATTTTTAAATTTGGGTGAGTTTTTTTGGCAAGGCATCTCAGGTAAAAGCAATTACAATGGAGTAAGATGCTGGTTTTGGAAATATTGTTCATAAATATCTCTTAAAAACAAATCCATCAACATTGGATAGCTGTTAGTGTTTTTTGACGTTTACTGGCAAATATTACATCCCAAAGAGGATAAATTGGTTTGGTGGAGACCTGTACCAGACAAAGTCACGAGAGTCATTCCTGACAAAGTTGTGTGTTAAAAATATTGCATCTATTCTATTCTGCAATCATTTTGGCTGGAATTACCCATGTTTTGGCTGGAATTATCCCAATCATTCGAAATTACTGCTATCTAGCACCTTGTGACTTTATAACATATGCCGTGCCTTTGCCCGAAAAACCGCAAATTAGACTCATTGCAACTACAAATGTTATGTGCATAGCCTTTTACTTCGCAACAGCTTTTGAGCCCCCCCCCCCCCCCCCAAGCTAAAATGTATAATTACGGGCCTGGTTAAACCAGAATGCCCTTTAATAATCAAAACGCCCCCCTTAAGCCGAGGTAATCGTACCGCCCCCCTGCAACATCAAAACGCCCCCAGGGGGGCGGTACCGCCCCCGTTGAGAACCACTGCTATAAAGCTAGTGTTCTTTCTCTTGTTGATAAGGGAGTTATAATATAACTTATATTGAGCTCTGAGAGTTGTAATTGCAGTATCCATTTGTTGTAGCCTAACTAGCGTGATTGCAAGAACTGATTCCAATGCTCATTTCAAAGAAAATGAAAACTGGCTAAAAATTTATGGATAGATAAATTAATCTTAAGAACTTGCAACTTTAGATTGATACTCTTCCAGTTTTAAATCTCCAAATAACCATAAGCTGATATTATCAGTGACGATCGGTGAGGGAAAGCAAGGAAAGCAGTGCTTACCTGAGCGAAAACTATGCAAAATATAATGACTGACTTCTAGGTTTAACTTCTTATTATTTTTATCATGTCTATTTTAACTTGAAAATTACTGTGTTCGTGACTAGAATTACTCGTAACGCTTGTGAGTAGTCTAAGTCCTCACCAAACCGCATGTCTTGCCTATAAATGACAATTAACGCAAACGCTCCTGTCAGAAACAACCACTGAGGCTTCAGGGAAATCAACTTGCAAAGTTGCTTTCCTCACGTCCAAAAACGTCAAAAAACGGCTTCGTTTTATCCAAACCTCACTTCATCATCATCATCATCAGCATAATCCATCGTGATGATGATGATGAAGTGAGGATTGGATAAAACGAAGGCGTTTTTTTCACTCACCTCACTTGTTTTGCAAAACGTCACCAGCTGCTTAGCCAATCAGATGTGTTATGGTTAGAGTTGCTTTCCCAGTGACGTCAATGCGTTCAATCGCTAGACTAACCGGTCATACGCACAGAATGGTCTCTCGTCACGGTACACAGCACAAGCATCATAAAGGCTAAAAGATTGTTGCTGTTTTTTGATGTCTCCTCGCCATGTACTTTAGCCTACTAGCTTTCATAGTCATGCCTTTGCCCTTTTTACAGCGTTGATATAACGTTACTTCGCCAATGAACGTTCAGGTGCGGATGCAATATTTAGTTCGTTAAGCTTCTATACGCAGGAGGCAAACTTATCCAGCTTTTTGTACAAATTGCTTGCGGTTGTAATGTTTAGGCCTAAGTGTTAGTTTTTGTAGTGTAGGTCTAACTGAATATCTGAAAATGAACATTCATGACGAATTAAATATTTAGACAACTATTATTCCATGTCTAACACTGGATTTTGGTCCTGCAACGTTAAAATTAAGATTGTTCATGACTTCTAAACATTAAATGGATGTATGATCACGACATAGGCGAAGCACAATTTGACAGATTTTTATTTTTTATTTGTTTCGGAAATGCTCTCAGAGCGCACCAAATTGGAAGTGTTTTTCAAAAATTTCTGGGGGAGGCCCCCCAGACCCCCCGCTGGAAGTGTTGCCTTAGGCAACACGCCTTCGTGCTTCGCCCGACGGTTACGCCCTTCGTACCTACTACCTTGCTGCAGAATATTTCCAAGTTGCTTTCCCAACGGTTTAATAAGCCACCGAACGTCACTGGATATTATGAAGGCCTCTGGGATTGTAAACGTTTATTTCGCCTTTCTAAAAATCAATTATTTTACCTTTAATCCTTGATAAGATTTAGTCACTGTTTTTTATCGTACAGCAATTAATCACCATTTTGGTAAAGAGTTGATTTTCTTAAACAATAGACAATGAACCATCCCTTGAACCATGTTTATGATTCAATTAATCACTGTCGTTTAATGGCTCGACAAAATTTTATATGGAGAAATTTTTACAAGCTTTTTTTTCACATGCATATGAAATTTAGTAAATAATGTCATGGCATTCCATTGATATTCGCTTCAACTCTGAAAATTGTTTTCGTTTTCCCACAAATGGGAAAACGTCACACGGAGGGATATATCTCCGTGGCCACACCCAGTGTACCTACCTACTGCACTGAGGAGGCCGGAAGGCCGAAACGGTGTGCACTGTCTGCAGTGATGGTTTATATATATGCCTACAACTCTGCTTGCAAGAGCCTACGGCGGCGAAGAACAGGGTTTCCCAAACTGGGTGCGACAGCAGCATAGACTATTGGTGTGCCGTCGGAGGGTCGCAAGTGTGTCGCAAAAGTATGGTGATTTGAATGTTGCAGCTGTATCGCAAAGTTGCGAGATGCCAAATTAGTTTTGAAGGGAGCATGTGCTTTCGTGTTACATAAAAACCGAAATTAACTACGTCAATCGCTTGATCATCAAATGATTCCCACCTGTTGTCAAGCCACAAATTAAGACTATTTGCCGGAAAAACTAGGCACACCTTTTACATTAAGATAAAAGTAAATGATTTTGATGGTTAAAAGTGTTCATTAAAATGAAGCTAAATTTAATAAATTGTAGGCTATAGTATCTTCAACGTAGCAGTTTCGATCACAAGGTTGGTAAAAACAGCGTTTTCGAAAAAAAAGATTGACGGAGTAAGTCAATGAATGTGCGGGAGTAGATTCCAAAATACGTTGATGTACCGTATACCGTAGTCCAAAAATGTTTAAAAATCACTGGCGTAGAGTGAAGTGTAACGAAATCAAAAGATGCGAACATGGCAAAAATGCACCGCTAAATGCCCTCATCAGAACGTTTAAAATCATAACAGTTAGGCTCATGAGGGAACGATTTACAAATAAACTGTACAATAGTAGGCTACACAAGTATACGAAAAACTTCCAGAATAATGATTTCTAAAGATGATTTTTCAGTCAAAGGATAACATTTTCTACAATAAATTTATTTATAACAAATTAATAGCCTTCGGCCTTTCGAATCCTTGACGACATTTTACGGCCTAAGACTGTTTAAAGGTTGCCCACCCCAGGCCTACAGTAATATATTGCTATTGAAAATGATAAGACGTCTGTAGAAAGTCTGTCTTGTTGTACCATAAGCATATGAAGCCGAGTAACGTAATCGAATTTGACATATTTACGTTTCACTTACATAAAATACTAATTACATTGAAGCCACTGTATAATTGTACTTCCTGAAGAGGACATCCTGCTGGGATGTCAAAAATTTTCATGAAGATTTGTTGGTAATGTAGTTTTTGTTTTCTGTAAATGCTAAAATAAACGCAATTATGCTAAATTTGGTGACGTTACTCTGCTTCATATGCTTAGGCCTACTATTAAAAACATGACCATGCCCCCCCCCCCCTAAAACGATATTCAGATTCTAAAAATACTTGAGAATTTTATAAACGGAAACCTATTTAACTAGAGTACAACAGTGGAAGAGTTGCAATAGCGGACAAAAAAACAAAGTAACATGTGCATACTAAGTTGCTCAAATAATGCAAATTAAAGTTGTTTGCCGTTCCGCTATCCTTTGAGTTGGTGTTATTATGTACGGGAAAAAAATTACGGAATTATTTCTTTATCGTCCGCTCAATCTTCTGATGGCGAATCCACTTAGTACGACCGTGATAAGCTGCAAGAAAGACACGAATGAGACCATGGAAACAAGAATCAAGTCGATAGGCCTATCATGGTCGTTGTGAGCTGATAACGTAGCTCCTCATACTGTTCAATTCTAGACCACACTGTTATATTTGCACACGTGAATAATCGCAGCCAGTGTTTGAAATAGTGAAATCATCCATTTTGTATCTTTATTTTCCACTAAAAGCTTGTATCTTTGAGTAATTTTCAATTATTGATTTTGTCTAAAAATCGGCCGCATCCTGGAATATTTATTTACTTGCAGCCAATATGAATCTGAGGGAAGGCATTTGGTAACGTACCTCTGGAAAAGTTTGACGAAAAAGCAATTGTTTGTGACGATGCAAGCAAAACTGTCAAAATGCTTCAGAGATACGTTTCGAGACACTTAAAAATTTCTTTTACATTACATTTTCGTACAATTTTGTTCTAAAGTATGTTTAGAAAACAAGCTGCTTTGCCCGTATTTTGTTGTTTTATTTCCGCATATAAGAACTTCGAACGACTGACGCAGCACCGCAAGAAGATCTATTCACTATTGGAATATTACCGTCCAATAATTACTCATTTTATGTTTCATAACAGAAACAATTTCAAAAAGGTAAATTGTGATTTGAGACACCTTGGTTTAGATGACCAAGAGAGAATTGGAAAAACAAATTACAATTCGTCTAGTTTGTTAAGCAAAACAATGACTAAAAGGGAATTTTCAAAAGCAAAACGGAAAAGACTTTGAAGATTTGAAATGTGGTATAAAAAATTACTAAATAGCCTAATATGTTCAAACTCATCCTCGATTATTATTTTATAATCATCTAAAAAATCTAATGATGCAATTTGCATAATTTTTCAAAATAACGTACTTGAATAGGCAGCAAGCTAAAACCAAGGCTGGCAATAATGACGAAAAATCTTTCAACGAAACTATCGCATCCCAAAACAAATCTTGTGTTGGAATCTTCATTGCAAGTATCCACTTTATCAATGCAACAAGAATACGGGAGCTCCGGGTAGCTATCACGTTGCTTCCAATCAGCATAAGAGTTTACTCCGCAACATTCCAGCTGAAAAAATGTTGGAAAGTGTGAACAGAAGTTGTGTGAACTGGAAAACAAAAATATGCTTCCACTTATACAAACTAAACTGCAGTTGTTTTAATTATTAGTGGATTGACAGTAGAAAATTCAATGCTGTAAGTCAAAAAAATGAGTTGCCCTCAAGTCTGAAAAGTTTCAGCGTAACCGCTCATAGACACGATGGTCTAGTATTAGTTCTACCTACGTATTAAATCCAACAATTGTTCACCATAGCCGTACGGAACGAAAGCATTTAGGGGTGTTGAACAAAGAATTGCAAAAATATACGGTAGATTTTTATATTTCCCAATTGAGAAGTGTAAACAAACGCGATGTGAACTGGAGAACTAAAACATGTATCTGCTTACAAAAACTAATCGACAGCGGTTTAAATGTTTAGTGCAGTGGTTCCCAACCGGGGTGCCATTTACAATGCTGGGGTGCCACGATCTATCACTCATATTCATTTTTTATCTGTTTTCAGATGAATAACTAGGATAATTGTTGCTGATAACAATTTTATGCATAACTGTTTTTTCTGACACCATTAAAGGCAATTTTTTGTCATAACTTGCATGACTTTTCGTGATCACAAATTCTTAGTGTGGAACCCATCTATTGTTGTGGCTTTGTTATGCTATAGTGACTAAGCGAATGGCAGATAAAGTATCAAGTAAATAATTGAGAAGAAGGCTTGCCATCTACCAAGTAGAAGAAGTCCTTCCGTTGAGAAGGCTCTGTTGGTACGGCCTCATACAACAAATGGAAGAGGGCTTTTGGCCTAATAAGGTTCAATCCCTAGATGTGGAAGAGCATGGTCTACGTGGACGCCCAGAAAAGAGATGATGCGATAGTATGAGGAACGACCTCTGAAACTTGTGGCGGTCAGTTCAGTTCAGTTTGTTTTTATTTCTGATCATCACAACGAAAACAAACAATATATGACAAACACAGCAGAGGTCTAGAAAAAGGTGCTGTAAGACTGAGAAAGTTGGGAACCACTGTTATAGTGGATTGAAAGTATATTTTTCGAAAGAAAAGCTTTTCAGTGTAGCCGTTCAAAAATAAGATTGGTTTTCCATAGTTCAGGAGGTTAACTGTTTACTAAAAAAAGGTATTTAACATGTAAGACTTTCGCGTTTTTTCCGTTTGCTTTTGCACCAAAATAGAGAGGACCTTTGTTCGCTATCAACTTGAGTAGAGCAAGACGTAAAGTCAAGATGCTAAACTTTCTCGTCTTTGAGCCTTTGAACTTGAATAAGGCTTTCAAAGTTTTTTGTATTTTTATTGCTCGCTCTTAGGTGTGTGTGAAAAAACACTACAATACCAACATCCAACCAACTTCAATTTGTTTTGATGGCAACACTAGGCCATATCAGAAACTGCCATAAATTTCAAGGTTCATCGGCTTTGCTTATTGTGTTTTAAAAACTGACGAGTTAAATTCAACCAAAAGTATTCAAAATAAAACTGTTTCAAAAACAAGATACAAACTGTTTCGACTTGATTACGTTTCGAAGTAAGTTTGTTAGTGAAGAATGTATTTTTGGTTTTGCTCCAAGAAACGTCGTTGCTAACATCGTTTTGCTTTTCAAACCTAGGGGTATTGTCAGTGGCGTAGCTAGGGGGGGGGGCGGACCGCCCGGGCGGATGTCTGGGGGCGGCACGTTTAGACTACAATTTTTGATTTTGATTATAATCTGATAAAAAAACGCATTTCATTTTCACATGCTATTTCTTGAAGGGGCGGCAAAATCTGAATCTGCCCCGGGCGGCACATTCCGGCACATTCCCTAGCTACGCCACTGGGTATTGTAATATTAAAAATAGTATTTAGAATGCCAAGATGTTGCACAATGCACTAGTTTACCCGGAATGAATGAGATTGTGTTTCTTTAAAAGAAAAATACTCGGCAGGACAGTTCCTTCCATGGACAGGATCTGTTTAACATCTCAACTTTTTCTGTGTACGGTCGTTTGGTCGACAGGACGTTAGGTCGACAGAACGATTCATTTTAGGGTTAGGGTTAGAGTTAGGGTTAGGTTAGGGTTAAGGTTAGTTAACTAACCCTAACCCTAAAATAAATCGTTCTGTAGACCTGGTTGGTTTGGTTGGTTTTGAATCTTTATCCTCGGACTGACAAAGCCTTGATAGGTTATTCCTGGTACTTGTTCGCATACTTGTAGAGGCTCTTGACGCAGGGCCGGTTACCGAGATTGACAAAGTGAAGTTTTCCGATTGTTGAAGTCTTGTTGCCGAGAAATTATTCCATTCATTAGGTGCCGCTGAATGGAGAGCAGTCTTGAAATGCGTTGCTCAAACGCACACCCCGAGAGTCGAACCAGCGCCGCGTGATCTTGAGCCCGGCGCGTAACCACTGAGCTAACGGGGCGGACCTAACGTCCTGTCGACCAAATGTCCTGTCGAACAAATGTCTTGTCGACCAAACGTCCTGTCGACCAAATGACCGGGTACCACTTTTTCACAAGCCACAGGTTGCATGCCACTGATGCATGCTACCACTTCCTTTTCATATCATAAAAATAGTCCAAACGTCATCGTTTGATAAATAATCTACATACCACTCCTTGTATTGTATCCCAGCCGTCTTGAATTTGGGAATCGTTGTCATATTGACGCATGCTAGTATGAGCAGCATCACGAGCAAGCGGATAATAAACGAAAGCCAAAACCGAACCAACCACTTCAATTAGAAAGAATACGATTAAAAGTCCACAGTACTGCAAAATATTTGTCATGCATTTAAAAACAGTCGTCTAACTTGCTTGGTGCCAATAAGAACAACAAAAAGAAGCAAACGTGTATTGGTGTAACGGTTGAGAATCAATGGAGTATTAGAGTAAAATAAAAAATTCAAACTTACCACAAAAAGCATCTTCCTGTTCTCAAACATCGCTCCAGCACACCCAAAGAAAGCGATCAGAAACATTACAGTACCTACGATGATCATTAGATATACCGAGACAAAAATACCAGCGTATTCTCCAATGATGTTTTGAAACGCTCCAATAGTAATTAACGTCCAAACGGACGCCCCAAGCACGCCTGCCCCTCCCAACTGTAACAAAGCACGTATACCAGGTTGGAGTTATGAGGAAAGCTCAATTTTAAAATGGTATTAGCTTCATGCATCAAGTTAGAAATATATGGTTTGTTATGGTTATGGTCGTTCATTCTAGAGAGACTTTTGGCATGGTAGGCTATGTTAGTCCATGGTTAGTCTAAGCTGCAATTCCTTTAAAGAAAACTAAATTGAGATTTTATAAATTTAAATTCTCCTGGCGCGGTTGGTGGTCGATGAGATTTGAAGGAATTCCTGAAACTTTAGTTTACATTTCGATTTTTTTACGTTTAGTTAGTTCGGTTGAACTTGAAATGTCGAATATAGAAACCTACCCACACTGAAATCGATGTTTTCAATTTAGGCTATATATAAAAACTTACAAAGATAAGAAAACTGAAGAAAATAATTCCCATCCGTAGCCCGGTTCCCATTCCGTAATTCATGTTTTCAAAAATTGTGACAGTTTATCAGCAACCTAAATAATTTTAGTGATCTGCATGGAAGACAAGAAATTTAAAAATAGCCTGGTCTAGTTAATTTGACCTAATTGCTATCAACTAATGTTGGTCTTAGGAGCAAAATGGTTGGAACACCTGGTTAATCTAATCTCAAAAATAGCAAGTGCCTAAAATGTAGATAGTAAACTTACGTTAAGAAAACGTTTCGAACAATGCACTGTCTTCATTCTTTATTGCTACAAATTTTTATAGCATTGAAAACGAAGACACTACAGTTTTCGAAACGTTGACTAAACATAAATGTCGTACTGTTTTGGAACACTACTGTATTATGATTGTCCGAATTCCGGAACATAGGCTACGGAAATAAATAATTTTCAAGAAAATTTGTTTCCGATAGTGAAGATCGACTGCCAATTATATTGTCAGAGTTCTTGTCAATTTTTTCATGCTCCTACGTCGATTTAAGAAACCAAATATTAAGTGTTTTTTTATCTAATTTGCACACACATCCAAAGCTAGTCGTGGTTTAATAACTTCCATGGCATTTAGACCTGCACAACGTGTCCCATCCTTACTGGCAAGTCTTCTGCTCTGTTATTCATATTCTGTCGAAGAAAACTGCGGAAAACACAAAAATATAGAAGCTGTCCCAAGTGGTTAAATGTTTAGCTTCCTCGTATTGTTCAACAATCCTACACAAACCAAATGTTATTATTTTTTAACTGTCTGCAGAAATTTCCGACTTGTTCAAATTATTTTTTTAAAACGTCCTAAAGTTTACTTTTTCGATGTTAACTAAGCAAAGCCTCCATAAAAATATAAAAAATTGTGAAATGAGCGATAGATAAAGATCGTTAGTTAAACACTTAAGTTTTAATTTAGACTAAACTTGATTTAGAAACCTTTCTGTAGGCTACGTTAAATGTTGGTGCTTGAAATGCTCACATCAACGCCATGTAATTGCGGTAACTAACATGGTTTAAATCCAATTTAAGCCTTCATAAACTAGGTCTACAGTAGCTAGATCAGCTTTATTACTGAAGTCCGTATGTTGATGAAGCATTGTGTCGTGCCAATCCAGTGCGTCACAATGGCACGGTATCTAGAGTTACGTGAAAAACGTAAGAAGATCTTCTTTGAGAAAGTCTGCAAAGTTGGTAACGTCATTGAAAACCATTCATTAACAACAAATTTAATCAGAAACAAAGGACTTTTCAAAGGATCCAGATCGGGTTTTACAAAACCATATTGCATAAACATTTGATTAACCCTTTACACGCCAACGTTCCCAAAATGGGAACATGGGGTTGAAGTCGCGCACAGCTTAACACAGACTTCATATAAAAATTTTCTGTTTTGGATATTGTTGTTGAATGATTATTGTTTCAGATGCATTTGTTGAGAAATTATTATTTGCAAAATTGTTCCTTTATGAAAGCGATGGATTTAGTCAAAAATCATATTTTTCAGCTTTCGAAAAAATGTGCTTCTCGAAAACACAAATCAAATTTTTTTTTTAAATATTTGCGTTTTTTATGTGAGATTAATACTAATAACTTGTTTCCCCTACCATTTGTTTCGTTATATTTAACGTTTTTTTTCTCATAATTAAATTTATACGTTGTTCCCAAAATGGGAACGTTGGCAACATGTGGTACACAAATAATGGAGTTTATCTCAAAAAAGTTCTCACTATAGGCTATTTATCAAGAGAACATTTTCACAGCTTGATGCTGTCACAGCTTGATATGTTCACAGCCTGATCGCAGAAAACACTTCTATGACTTCTATCGAAGGAACGGAAAGAGCTTGCAGATGGCGAAAAAAAGACAAAGCATCACTGAGTGACCCAAAAGAACTGCAGCCATTCGATAAGGTTCAAGCTCATGGAGGGAAAAGCATGTTTGAGAAATTTTCTCTGTTTTTTACTGATGACATGTTCTCTTTACTCGTAGAGCAAACAAGCTTATATACAAGGAGAGACAAAAATAGGATAAACTTCAAAGTTAATGAGGTTGATATGAGAAAACTTATTGGCATACTATCAGTGTTGTACGCGTCAATGGAATAAATTGACGGCGTTAGCGCGAATTGCCTAAATACTTCACGGCGTAAAGTACTGCGTAAACTCTCAATGAAATTGACGGCGTCAGCGCTATTTTCTAAGACCATGAGCAGAGACCGTTTTCGCTATATAAAAACGTACTTGCACCTGGCTGACAATCATAATCTAGCTCAGTTTAAACTGGCCAAGGTACTGCCGCTGTTAGATCTGCTAAGGTCAAATTGTCAACAATTTGGTAGGCTACATTCATTTCACCAGTTACTAAGCATTGACAAATCGATGGTTCCTTATCGAGGACTACACAGTGCAAAACAATGTATAAAAGGAAAGCCAGTAAAGTTTGATTACAAGTTATGGATGTTGTGTAGCTCCGATGGTTATCCCTACAACTTCGAAATCTACTGCGGTAAAGATGAAAGAAAAGCTGAACCTTTGGGAGCACACGTAGTTGAGACAATGCTGTCATGTGTTGCCGGCAAAGACCAACGTATTATTCTCTTTGACAATTTTTTCACAAGCCATCAACTACTTCCTGATCTTGCTGGAGAAAAGTGAAAACATCAGAGCATGTGGTACAATTAGAGAGAACAGGACCGGTTCCTGTCCTCTCTCCAGTAAGGAAACCTTCCAGAAAAAGCCTAGAGGAGAATATGATTACTGATCAGACGGCATTGTAATTTGTGCCAGATGGAACGATAATTGTGCTGTCACTATTGCAAGCACTTAATGCGGTGTAGCATCAACTCAAAACAGTTCAACGAAGAGTGAAACATAAGGAAAAATCAGTAACACAACCATTTCTGATTGCTTACAATCAGGGAGTGGGGGGTGTGGATGTATGTGAAGTTATACAATTTGGGTAGAGAGGTAACTCTTTTAAACCATAAACAGACATAACTAAGCAACAACACTACATTTAACATTATAAAAACAAAAAACAACAAGCGAACGTTTTCGGCTAGTCATATAGCCCTTTTCAAGCCTATAAGAAAAATGTGTAAGAAAAATGTATAAGAAAAATGTATGTGAAGTTGTCGGCAGAAGTGGCCGAGTGGTTAGCGCGTTGGGCTCACAGTCGAGAGCCTGCGTGTTCGACTCCAGCCACCCGCACCTGCTGTTGTTTCTCTGGGCAAGAAACTTTACGATAATTGCCTCTATCCAGTGATCGATTTCGAGTAATGGGTAGTTCCAAATTTAAGTCATAAGCAGAGTAGACAACCGTAAACAGACATTGTCGTCGGCTGCAGCGTGGGTCAGGTGTACGTCGGAAGGTGTACACCGATGCATAGCGCTCAAGTCCGCTTTCCCGCAATGCAGGATAAAGATAAACAAACAAACAAAATGTGACAAGTTGCTTTCTTCTTACCAGCCACGACTTCGAACGAAAAAATGGTGATGGAATCTTTTCGCCCATATTATCGACCTTTCAATTGTAGCTGCCTTCTGTTTTTATAATCACGTAAATCAATGTTCTGAAGACAACCTTTAGTTCAGGTGCGAGATTGCTCGGTCATTGGTGGAAGTGGAGAAACCTAAGCGTCGACTTGGGGAACCTACTGCACATCCGTCTGTAACCGCGCGATTCGACTCGTTGAATCATTTTCTTGTATCATCGTAACAAGGAAGATGTGTAGTGAACATAAAAAATACAAGTTTGCAATGCACAAAATGCGAAAACCGACGCATAAGTTATGCAGTGTCCCATACCACCACAAATAAAGTTAGTGACAGGGTAGTTGTAGAAAGTACGCTACATGGTAGAAAGTACAGTGGTAGAAAGTACATTTGTTGTTTGTGGATCTCTTAAATGTGTGTACTTTGGTTTACTGTCTTTTTCAATGCTATTGTATCGAATAAAGTAGGCTACCCAAGTTTACGTCATATTCAAATACAAAACACGATACGATATTTTTTGGTACCTTTACATGCCAACGTTCCCATTTTGGGAACATAATAAAAAACAAACAAAGAAATAAAATTTTTAAATTTTTTTCATAAAATCTTCTTAGTTAGACTAAAAACTACAATATACAAAAAAATCACGAACAAATAACGAGAGATAGTCTTCGCCGCCTGTAAAGGGTTAATAAATGTTTTGGGCTCGTGATTGCAACGAATGTTGGTTACCTCAGCACCCAAACAAGTATCTATGCACGTTTTCAGACTTCCAAGGCTTTTCTGTCCAACCAATGCCGCGGCATTCCTAAACACTCCTGTCAAAGGCGGTAGGCTCATTAGCGTAACAGAGTTTTGATCAAATTTTACATGTCCAGAATCAATCTGCTTAGCTTGAATTTTTTCTACATCTAATAGTTTTTTTTATTTTTGTTATCTTTCTATTGCTGGTGTTTTAAAGGTAGCATTGATCTATTCAAGAGATACACGAGCAAACATAATATCTCAGGTGAAACTTTATAGAACAACTGGCAATACTTTTTATTATTTCTCGTAAACAAGATGAAATAAACTGCGCTCCCTGTCAGTGATTTCTTTAATCTAATTAACTGTGGCATTGAAAGAATGTTTTCCACAAGGACATACGTCATAAGTGTATTTATTTTACTGTACACCATCAGATTTTGGTTTATCAAGGTAAGTGTAGTCTACATTTGTCGTGATCTGAGAAAATATATATACAATTTCAGACAAAAAAAATTGTGTTTACGAGCATTTCCACTTGTCAGACAACAGAATGAAACAATTATCATTTTCTACAAACAAATTTAATTAAGCAACAAAATATTAACTTTAATACGTCTGTCGCATATGAAAAAGTACATAGGACCGTTCTATTTTTTCCTTGTCGTAGTTTATTATATGCAGACAAAAGCTAACAAAATTTCCAATCATCGTAGCCTCTTAATGAACAGGATCAATGTACTGTAAAAAGGTGTTGTTGTGTTCTGATACACCCATATTTTTGCAACAACACCTACAGGTGTTGTTGCAAAAATATGGGTGTATCAGACATTCTGACAAACGTATATCAACCCTTACAAAAACAAACTTCACATGTTTGAAAGCTTAATTAAGAATCAATGTACTGTAATCAAACATAGGGGAGAGTCGGGTTAGTCGGAAAGTTTTTTTTTTAAGTGAAATTTAAAACAATTGGTGCATTACTTGACAACTTAAAGCGGCTTAAATTATCATCTATGGTGTCCTCCATCATACAACCAAAAATAAGTATTGAGTCAATTCAGCTTTTAATGAAAATTTAAAATAAACAAACATACAATCGACTCTGGGGTTAGTTGAAAAACGTCAGTTTAATGCCAACTAATGAACTGGATACTATTTTTTCCATGACATTTGCACATTAGCACATGACAAACTATTTTCCTAAAATTTTCAAGCATGGTGCATTCGACTAAAATTTGTTTATTTCTTAGTGTTGTAGAACACCTACAGCTGACACACACCAAAAAACTTCTGCCTATCTTTAACGATATCGACACATAAGATGTTTTTCAATACGCCAAAAAATTTACTTCGAAAGTAAGAAAATACAAAATTGTCAGCCAAACAGGTATACCTTGACTCAACAAATCGAAACTAACATGGATTATGTGTTTTTATAAACTACTTCACATGTTGGCAGTAAATATTTAAAAAAGTTATCGAGAGTTAAAAAATGATCATTTTTTAACTAACCCCGCCTTCCAACTAACCCCTCTCTCCCCTATATCAACATTGTAGCAGGCATAAAGTTACAAAGTATCAAATGAAAAAAAAAAAAAAAATGTCATTAAACCTCGGAAATCAAATGCTGTGATATTTGACTGCAATAAAACCAGAACTGAACATGAACGCCCTTTTATAGATGAAGAATCTCTAAATGAAATCAGACTGTGCAAGGAACGGATTCTCATTTTGTGAAATACATTTTCAAATCAAAATCCAGCACAACAGCGAAATTATTTTCATTGGAGTAAAAATACAATACACTTTCTCATCAACCATTGTCGAATCAAAAATAATTTGCATCATACTTCATTTCCTTCTTAAGTTTAAGCACATTTTACATATCACAAGCTGAATAACCATAACCAAATTATCTTGTTTTTATATTTTTATCTAAAATGACTGAACTAGAAACATGTTGCATCAGACGCGTCCATGAAGAGAAACTGGCAATTTTTAAAATGAAATTAAATAAAAGACTTAAACCTATACTATATTGATAAAGGTAGACTTCTCGTTACACTATGATTATTTCTGAAGACAGAGCTTTTCAAAACAATTTATAGAACCAAATGGGTAGCAATAATACCAAAACCAAAAGAAAAGATCATCATAATGGAAACTTATGTACACTGTATGTACTGTAAAGCCTATGTTGTACTTTTTGCGAACTATGAAACTAAACATCAAACGCTTTCATATGTAATAACTGTACCGTAATCAAAATTGTGAAAAATGCAATAGTAAAAATGCATGAGGCAAAGTAAGTTTTCGTTACACAAGAAGATGGTTCGACTCTCCGAGTGTGTACTTAAGCAACGCATTTCAAGGACAGCTCTCCATTCAGTGGAACCTGTGGTGGATAGAATAATTCGTAGACAAAAAACACTTCAACAACAATCGGAAATGGAAATTTCACTCTGTCAACCTCGATGACCGCGCCTGCGTCACTGGTTTAAAGCCTCTACGTATGCAAAACTGGCATGGTTAAACTCTCAAGGAAGCTTTCTCAGAGATAGTATAAAGATGCTGTCTTCATTGCAGCACTTTTTTCTTTATAGTAAGATTCAATGGTGTATCTGGGCGTTTGGGACCAAATATTGCTAGTTTTAACTAGTTGGCAACAGTTGGGTTGCAATACCGCACACTTGACTCAAAGTATTTGCAAATCTTAAAACAACAATCATTTCACTGTGTGCTCATTGTGATAACACACAGTAAGCGCTATATTGCCTTTTCCACATGCAGCACAACTCTGGAGATTCAGTTTTTATTTTTAGCTTACCAAGAACGTATAATTGTTTTTTTTCGTATTTGTTGTTTTTGTAGTTACCCTCATGTCTAAACTTTTCGGCATCGCACCAGCAGACTGCGTGTTACCTTTAGTAATAAACATATGTCAAATTTACAGCAATTAAAGAAGAAAAAAAAGTATTAGACCAGCGTTTATCGAAGCAGATAATAATCTTTTAAATGTGGACGGGAATCGTCATAACTGAAGGTGTGTAACACACTAGAACAGCAAAGATTCCACCATTAGAGTTTCAAACTAAAAACGTTTTTCAAAAAGCACTCAAAGTCATCACTATTTTGTGGGTACAGCTATTCGTCTTTTACGCATATTCATCTTTTCCAACGGCTCGGTAGAGGCAGCAAGCAAATATCATGGCTAACAACTGGAAAATAAAATGAAATTTTTGTATTGTTAATGAAAAGGAATTTTGTAATCGTTTGGTCACCACTTGAAAAAGTGACGAAATGTACTCGACCGCAATAAAAGCACTGCGCCCACATGGCGTAATAAAAAACTTAGTAGTTTTCCAGATACCATGTTTGTTCAGACTAAATATGCCTTTTGTCAACTGCTTTTGTTCACTGGTACGCAAAGAGCAAGAACAAAACCTTGCAACTACTGTAGGTTTAAAGAGACAAACATGAAACTGATTGGACGAGGTTAACCTATAAAACGAATCTTTATACACACACTATCACCAAAGTAACTTTTGCAGGTTTCCAGATCAATTCCTCCTACTAAGTGAAATGTACAAAACGTCGCTGTGGGAATAAGAATATTTTGTTTGGTTAAGCCTTGACAATAAAAAAACATTTTAAGAACCTGTTGCAAGGCTACCTGCACGGTTTGCGTTCTCCAGTGCTATTACGTATTTTGAGACGACCATTAGTTTTCGCTTTGAAGCGAAACTGTTTGGATGTTAAAACAAAACAAAGACAAAAAAAAATTTGCGTTAAACAAAACCTGGTTTCGAAATACCACATTTTCAAAATATTTCTGTTTTAAACTCACCTAACTTATTATTCAAAGGCTTAGCCTATGTAGGATTGTAGCCTGTAGGTGTAGACATGTTACATAGGCTATGCTATACAAAGCTGTGCAATTCGCAACTTACTTCGACAAACAGAATGCCAATTCCAGCTCCCCCAACTGACCAGTAGTAATTTCGAATCTTTGTCTCACATCCACTGCTGTAAAAAGATCCAGGTTGCCTGCTTTCACAAGCGGCTTCATTGACGATTTGTCCATTCAGGCTGACGATATCTCGAGTACAGCACGACAGAGGCACTTCGGCACCGCTGGGAGTAGGAAAACGAGTAGATAGATCAACCCAGTTGCTTGAATCGTTGAATCCACAACACTGGAACTAAAGTTAAAAAAATAGTTCATAAATTTTCTTTTTGTTACTGTGGTAGATTGATAGGCTAAACAAACGTTTAAGGTATGAATGCACATGTTCATTGATCTGTTGTGCCAACGCTATTCTCACAGCTTTGGTTTATTTTGATAAACTTACAGTAAACATACTCTCAGTGCATTCATCATGATCTCCAAATAAATATTCTATACAGAACTTTCAGGGTGCGCTTGAGTAATTCACTTCCAGTAGCCTACAGCTCTCCATTCAGCGGCGCCTCGTACATGAAATACTGTAGGCCTACAGCATAGACAAAAACACTTGTAATACCCAGCAGAAACTTCGCTCTGTCAGTCTCGGTGACCGGGCCTGCGTCAATGGTTGAAAGCCTCCACAAGTATGAAATACTGCCAAAACCTAATAGAGAAAGCTTCTTTCTCAGCCGGGAAGTAAAAACTTTCAGAATTAAACCTTGCTTACATTTTCTCATTTTGTGATCGTCTAATGCGCTCTATCAGGAGTTGGGCCACAATGTCAAAACTACATGTACGCTTCGTTTAAAGCGAACATAGTCCAAATTCGGCTTATACTTGAATAACTCACAAGGGCTTGCAACGTATCCCATCCAGATGTAATGACTTCGTCACCCGCCTCAGTGCCATTGTATCCTGCAATGCTTCCTTTCACCGCATCTTGCACGACTGGATAATAGACGAAAGCAAGGATAGCTCCGACGATCTCGATGACAAATATAATCAAAACAATGCCAAAGAACTAAATGAAATAATATTTGTTTGTTATGGCTTTTATTGTAATACGTATAATGGTACCATGTATAGTTATTGTATAATATACAATATTATGATAACCTTCTGCCGGATGTCGGGGTAAGACGGGGTCTGGCTATAATAATATATGATGATGATATTATGAATATTATTAAATAGAAATTAATGTAAATTTATTACACCAAATATAGAAAATATTACATAAAATACAAAGTATACGTAAAAAATACCGTAACAGGCTTTATCTCCCATATTGAGATCATCAGAAGGTCCATCAGAACCTACCTATAACTCTGCGGGAAAATTTGTTTGCTAGTAAGTTGTGTCTTTTCAAAAGAGTAAATCTGTACTTACGGTTCCAAGTAGACACTTGTTTTCCTTAAGAGCTCCACAGCATCCCAAAAACGAAATTACAACAAGAGCGGCTCCAACCGCGATGATGATGTACACAGCGTTGAAGATAATTGTGTTGGTAGCGACGATGCTCATGAAGGAAGCCCCATCCACTAAAACCCAAATTCCCAAGCCCAACAATACACCCCCGCATATCTTGGAAGTATAAAAATAGCTTTGTATACATTATTGTCGGCCTAATCTTTAGCCTACAGGTGATAGTAGAGATACAGGTGGTAGATAGTACCATAGCTGGAGGAAAAGAATAACTTGTATCTACTTTTAAGAATGTCATGAAGCCTTTCTTCGGGTAGCCCACAAACGTAACCACAAAAATGCGAAAATCTCCAACAGGTAATTTATAATTTCTAGCACTAGTTGCTACGTTCATCTGATGAAATTGAAAGTAAAATTAACAACAAACAAGATGGTTTATTGCTTCACTGACGTTTCGCGCACCATGACAATGCGCATCCTCAGAGCGAATAACATACAAAATAAAATTTCACCAGGTTATATACTGCAGTGCGATTGAAGGCAAGAAAAAATAAAATAAAACACGCAATATTTTAAAAAATTGGCCAATAATGTGTGAGCGGTTACTTTCCTCGTTAAATTACGTAAAAACTTCCAACAATAGACATAAAAATTCGAAGCGGTGACGACCAACAGAAAAAGTGCGATTGAAGGCAAGAGAAATAGAACACAATGTTTTTAAAGATTGGCTAATGATGTGCGGTTACTTTCGACGTTAAATTACGTAAAAACTTCCAACAATAAACATAAATTCGAAGCACTGAAGACCACTAGAAATTCGAGACAAAATTAGATTGCAATGACTTTTCTAACTGTGTTTAAGTAGGCTTGAAGCCTGCATGTCGAGACAATAGTGATTTATAAGGTTTTGGTAAAAGGTTTCCGTCGTTCCGGTTGAGTACATTGCAATGTTTGGATGTGATGTTGATGAAGCAACTTTCTGCGGTGGTGCGTTGATAATAATTACTTTCATTTTTCAAAATTTTTGTTTCTGACCAGTTAATTTTGTGATCCTCTTCTAACATATGTGAACAAAGGGCTGACTTTTCATGTTCCATATTTTTGACAGCTCTGCGATGTTCTTTGACCCGGGAATTTATACTACGTTCAGTTTGGCCAATATAAACTGCGTCACGATCATTACAAGGAATTTCATAAACAACACCACATTTATTGTCAAAAGGGGTGGGGTCTTTCGGTAGTGATAAAATATTGCCGATGGTTCGAAATGGTTTCATAGCGACTTTAACTCCGGCGCGATTCAATGCTCGTCTTATCGACTCAGAAACTCCCTGTATGTATGGAATGGTGGTGAAACTGTTATAAGTTTTGCTGTTGCTTTGTTTGACCTGACGTTTGGTCGAGAAATGGGTGTGCCGTTCTGCCATTTTCTTGGGAAATCCATTAAGTTTTAAAGTGTTATAAATTTGTTTGTTTTCGTTTTTCTTGTTCTTTGCAGAGGTGACCAAGTTGTTGGCGCGGTTGTAAAGTGTTTTGGGAATAGATAATTTGTGTTGAAGAGGGTGGTGTGACGTTATATTGTTATATTGTTATGTTGTTATATTGTTATTGTATTGTTATTGTTATGTGTATGTTATTCGCTCTGAGGATGCGCATTGTCATGGTGCGCGAAACGTCAGTGAAGCAATAAACCATCTTGTTTGTTGTTAATTTTACTTTCAATTTCATCAGATGAACGTAGCAACTAGTGCTAGAAACGATAATTGTCCTGATGAACACCCAAACTTTTCAGTATTCAGGTAATTTATAACTTGAAGCGGCTTCTTGCCGGTCTAGCTGGTCATTGTCAATCTTCTATTAGAAGATCGCAAAATTCTAAACTAGAGAACTGCAGCTGTTTAATATTTTTCAAGTTTAGCCCACTAGATAATGTTTGTGGTTGATGCTTTTGCAGCGATAACAGTAAGTGCTATAGTACTAACATAAGGAGAAAAAAGTCTAATAATCTGAAGCAATTTGACGTGCTGACAACCGAAATCAGCAAAAACATTGCCACGGTAACAACTGTCAACGTCTTATTTCTAAGCAAGTGGCATAAGCTACAGTATTACAATAAGGAATCAATAACGTACATAGCTGCTTCACTATAAGTCTATGAAACACAAAAGCAAAGCCACGGTTCCTGAATTTAACAAAATGTACTTACAAAGAATAGCAGATTGAAGGCAAACATCAACCATTTCAAGCACTGTTGTCCACAACTTTCCATTGTCAATTTTGCAACGTACGGGAAAGGGGAAATGCAGTAGATATTATAAAGAGTATTTAACAAAATGTAATCTGTAAGTAGTCAAGGCATACAGCGATTAATCTTTTTATGCTATGCATTATTTGCGTCTTTCTCCAAATGCTTTTCTCTTCTGTGCTTGTATTGTGTTATTGTCTCAAATACGCTTTGTTTGCGAGAGAATTTTTCTTTTTTGTTTCAATTTGAAGTCAGTAGCATGTTACCTGAGACACTTTGTTTAAAGGTTTGGGACACCACCAATAAGTTAATAGCCTATTATACTGTACATGCCTGCAGCGATACAAAAAAATCGAATCAACATTTGAAGCAGTATGCAAGCCTGTGTAATGTTCTTGTAACAATTAAGTGTGAGCTATTCATACAAACGCAGGCCTGCAGTGCGCCAATCTTCCTGCAAGCAATACAATCATATGCTCGGAAGCGCAAAAGCAAATTAATAAACAATCTATTCTCATTTTCTGCTCACCACTCCTACAACTGATAAAACACTAGACTTTGCCAGCTGATATTTTCTTGTTATCAAGCTAGTTAAAGCAACTTTTCATCAGGTAACCAGTCATGTGATTAAATGCTAAACATTAAAACAACACATTACGTGCCCAGTAGAAAGGCGTCTATTTTCGTGGAACGTAGTGACAAGAGAATGACATACTATCACGAGTTTCATAAAGTTAACGTGAGAGTAAGGTTACGTCATTGTGTATGCTTCGCTGAGGATGGAGAAAATTCTACTCAGAGACTTTTTCTGTTGGAAATTGTTTTTAAAGTAACTTTTTTGTTCAAATGCAAACTCTTCAGTTTTGATTTTGCATTGTTTCAAAATAAGTTCTAAACGAAAATTTTTGCTCTGTTTCGTTTTGAAATTGAAGTAGATTCAGATTATTTTCTATTTGGTTTGGCACTACAGCTCGTATACATCAATTAATATATAGAAATATAAATAAATACATTGAAGGTTGTGCTGCTACTAGTTGATAACGTAAGCAACCCATACGTTATACTCATACTTCAATATTACGTCATACTCATACGTTCATACGTCATACTTCAAAATTTTAAGTAGGGTCTTTGAAAGGAAAAGATATTCTGTTTAGTTTGTTGTGCCACTTCACCGTTCGTTGTAGCTTACCCGCCAACCGTAAAGAAATAAAAATAAATGAGTCACGCGAGATTTTCATTTTTGCAATTAGCCTACTGTACAATGTACAGTAGGCTATGCTGGAAAAGATAATAAGAATTAAATAAAATTAATTTAATGTATAATGATAATTTATTAAAGGTCATTAAAGTCGAACTTAAAAAAGTTTGTTCAAGCCTATGTAGAATTTTTGACATTTTGTTAAAAGGTTGTGCGCTCGAAACAAAACTAAATGCAAGACAATTTCAAAACAACAACTGAAGTAAAAGTCTAAGTACCTGCCCAGCACCAAGTATTTTGAAATATGTATATACACATCATTAGGGTGCTCCATGGCTCCCACTAATCAGCCATGGGCGTACTTACAGTAGGCCTACGTACTTAGGTTTACGGCTGAAGACGCATCAAAAAGTAACAATTTTTTCTAATTTTGAAGAAATAAAACTCGTTTTAAAGACCCATATTCATTGTCAAAAACAGTAAAATCGTTACTGTACTGAAAAAAGCTTGGAAATCTGCTGACACATTAAATTTAACACATTTTATTTAACAGTAAATTTTACTGTTGAAAAGGAGCGATCTTCCTGGCGTCAGCGCTACCTGACTACTTCCTATAGAACAGCGAGCATTGTGTTTCGCTAACCATACCGGTGTAGCCTCCACATTAGCCATTAACTAGTGGTGAAGAACTAGTGGTGCGGTACTGGTGAGCCTAGCCTCATGGGCTGTATCCAAGGGGGGGGTGGGGGGTGATGATCACCCCCCCCCCCACTTATTGAAGTGGTTTGGAATGACTAAGACGATTTTAGCCTACTGTCTAAAAATCACCCCGCCCCGAATTCTAAAAGTGGACAGAGCCCCTGCCTAGCCTCATGGGCGAAACACGTGTCTATCGTTGAATTCTTGCTACACTCGACTGCCGCGAAACAGTAAATTATACAGTTAACTCAAGCATTCGAAACGTAATAAGATATAATAAAAACTCTATTTACATTCATTAATTTCACGGACGGTCTGGAAAACCAACAATGCACAGCTTCCAGCTTCCTCTTTGTGCGGTTTCCAACAATATTCAAAAGGTTGAAAATGTGGAAGACTAATATTAACAATGACTGAAGAGAAGCCATTAACAAAGAAAACAATGCTTTCCAAGCCAGCAAAGCAGTCTTTATTCAATGTTGTTAAAACAAACTTAATGTTCAAAGCAAAAAAGCCATCACAATGAACATCTACCGAAGTATACTAATTTACAGTACTTAGATAAGCACTGAAAATTAATAGACGGTATTGTTATTAATATCAATTCAATATGATTTCAGTGATTATAATACAATGTAATACAGTAGCGTATCCAATTAATTAGCGACGACCTTCTAAAGTACACGTTAATTCGAACAGAAATAAGAATTTATCAAAAATCTCAGTCATTTTAGAAAGATTTCACCACCGGTTACAGGACCATCTTTGCTTGTTTCCTTGACAGAGTCAACTCTGATTGATCATATACGCCTTGGAGAGTAGCTAGTTGAGAAAATTCAGATAACATGAAACCAAGGAACTTTTGTTACAATGGATTTCCCCTGTAACAATTAAAATAGCAGAACATAGAAGGAAAGCAAAAGCAAATGGAAACAGAATACAATTCAAAAAGCTAAATGCTGAATTCCAAAAACAAGCTCGGAAAGATAAAAACATATATTGGGAAGAAAAATGTAAGAAGATGGAATCAGCAAGTAAAACTGGGAACATGCGAGAGCTTTACTCACAAGTAAAGAAAGCAAGATCAACCTTCAAGGCCAAGAATGCTACAGTACGTAGAGAAAATGGAGAAGATCTGCATGACAAACAAGCAATTTTGAATCGGTGGAAGGAGTATGTTGAGCAGTTATATCAGGACCCTCAACTGCAAGTGCAACCACAGATTGAAGAACATGAAAGTCAACAGTTTGACCTTGAACCTGACATACTGGAAAAAGAAGTTATCTGGGCAAGAGACCAACTATCTAAACAAAAAGCTCCAGGAGTCGATGGAATTCCAGCAGAATTATTAAGTCATGTGCCAATTCAAATACTATTGGCCTTATGCCAATGTATTTGGAAATCACAAAAATGGCCAAAAGATTGGAAAAGATCAATATTTATTCCAATTCCAAAGAAAGGAGACATACGGACATGTTCAAACTATCGAACCATAGCCTTAATACCTCATGCAAGCAAAATTCTTTTGAAAATCATCCAAAAACGACTGGGCTCAATTATTGAAAGAGAAATGCCAGATGAGCAGGCTGGTTTTAGAAAAGGCAAAGGTACCCGTGACCAAATTGCAAATCTCAGATGGATTATGCAAACCAGCAGGGAGTACAAAAAAGATCTGTACATGTGTTTTATTGATTATTCGAAAGCTTTTGATGTTATCCAACATAACATTCTTTGGAGTAGTCTGAGAGACATGGGAACGCCAATGCACCTGCTGGAACTCATAAGGTCATTGTATGAAAATCAAGAAGCTACAGTTCGAACAGCATACGGAAATACAGCTTGGTTTAAAATTGAAAAAGGAACACGCCAAGGGTGCATTTTATCTCCTTCTCTATTTAATATGTACACAGAAATGGTCATGAGGAGAGCAGGGTTGAGTAATTCCAATATAGGAGTGAAAATCGGTGGCAGAATTATAAACAACTTGAGATATGCAGATGACACTACCCTTTTGGCCGAGAACGCACAAGATCTTGAAGACTTAATCATCAAAGTGAAAAAGGAAAGTGAAAGGGCTGGATTGAAACTCAACATCAAAAAAACAAAAATTATAACAACTGGTAAAGCAGATAACATAAACATCAAGATCGAAAATCAAGAAATTGAAACAGTGAATGAATTCATATTTTTAGGCTCAAAAATAAGCTGGGATTCTAATAACTCACCAGAGATAAGGAGAAGAATAGCGCTGGGAAGAAATGCATTTGTTGGAATGAATAGCATTTGGAAGAGCAAGGATATAAAATTAGAAACAAAAAAGAAGCTGATCAAAACTATAATATTCCCAATTGCAACTTACGGATGCGAAACATGGACAATGAACAAAACAGACAGAAGAAAGATTGACGCATTTGAATTGTGGTGTTGGAGAAGGTTACTGCGTGTTCCTTGGACAGCCAAAATAACAAATGATAAAATTCTTGAACAAATTAAACCGGACATATCCCTAGAAGCTAGAATCGTCAGGCAGAAACTTTCATATTTTGGCCACATAATGAGAAGCAAATCAATGGAAAAAGACATCATGCTTGGTTTGGTAAGCGGAGGAAGAGGAAGGGGGCGCCCGAAAACAAGATGGCTTGACACGATTGTAAATGACAGTGGCATGGGAGTGCATGAATTGAAGGAGGCTGCGTGGGATCGAGAGATGTGGAGAAAGATAACGTATAGAGTGACCGAGAGTCGTAAACGACTGAACGGATGATGATGATGATGATGCAAATGTTGAACCAATGTAAAGAAGAGCTGACTGATGAGCAGGGCTTGTTGAATCAACGCAAAAACGTTTCTGTCATATTCCATTCTCATAAGTTATTTTTTATTCTTAACATAATTATCATAACTCAAGATCGCGGCTTCCCCAGCCAATATAGACTTATATAATTCTCTTAGGGATTTCTTATATCAGCAAACGTATACAAAACTTAACGGTTGCTCGGAATTCTTTTGAACAAATTTCAAATTAAACTAATGTGAAAGCTTTTTGCCATAAAAACTTCGTCTTGAAATTGATTTATCATTTATTCATACACTTTTTTTAGCACTTATGGGTAACTCGTGCAAAAACATGCTTGCGCGTTAAATAACATTTCATTGTAGCCCACAAGATTTTTGAGTAACTCTTCAAATTTAGTAGTTTGTAAAATTGAATTGTAATCATCGCAATAGCAAGAAAAATGTGATTCTGAAGGTGTTGCGACCGTGCCAATTTTTTTTTCAACTCAACAACTTACTTCGGTCACAAGCACGTTTTAACGTTCGCGTTTTGCCGCTTCTACCTTTTTCTCGACCTTTGCTATGTAGACGTGTATTGCTTTCGCTTTGATGCTCAGTAATAAAAAACAACTGAACTAAACTAAACGCGGTATACGTCACTTTGTGCTTGTTTGATACACAATAACACAACTGAACTGATGTCACAATTTTTATTCTAATGAACCAGTGCGTTGCTACAGAATCTTACCAACAACAATTTGAGATTTCCATCAAGATGCAAACCACGAGAAGCGAAGAAAAATCTTGAAACTGGTTTAATTTTTCTTCAGCCATTTAAAAATAAAATCAAAATTTAGCAAAAGTAGAGTCAAGTTTTTTTTAGGTCAAAGTATATATATAGTCTACCGATGATGACGACTGAGAAAAGGTACTCGCTTCTGTACCTCATTATCACGTGCCTTGATGTCATAATCACCAATTGTCGTTGTACCAGCCTCACCTTTAGACCTGAAATAAGCAAACTGCGCGTGGTGACCGTGGTCTCTCACAAAAAAATTTTGATGAATCACCTCCATTCACCAAAATAAACGATTTTCCAAAATTCCAATAGAGCCAAAACAAAATTTCATCCGACGTTGTGGCGTTCAACAGGGTGTTAAATTTTTTCTTTCCAGTGCAGTCGTGCGTGACCGTATGGCTACGGCAGAGTGTGTTTGTAAATTGTAACGTTTGTATTTATAGCTACGTTTGGTGACACTGAAAAGCAGCTGGGGATTTCTTCCGAAGCTAGGGACGGATCCAGTACGTAAGCTCAGGAGGGCGATTCCAACAAAACGCAGTGGAGTAGAGGTCTACAATAATCTGTCCTTACCGTAAATAAAGTTACGTTTCTGTATTTTAGGGTGAACGATTCTACGCCCCTAGCCAGAATATCGTTTTGTTTTTCATTAACTGTTCGTTAACTGTTTTGTTGATTTTACTTTTCACCGCTCATTGTATCTTCATCTTGCTTATAGTAATGGTAACAAAATAAAATGATTGGTTTCACGTTGAAAATACCAAGTGCTAAACGCTTTCTACACTAATAGTTTTAGAAATTCTGTGTTGTATTACCTGCTACTTGTTAGGCCTACTACTATATTAGCTTTTAACCATTTCTAATGTAGCCTAACAGTAATAGCTGGACTGCTCACTTATCTATAGTGGTCTAACAACTGTTAAATTTTTGTAGTGACGTATTCTATTGACGTTGTGGTCACGCTGTCAACTTGCCTTATCCTTATTGTTTTTCTTAACAAAAACATAAAAATGCTCCTTCTAAAGTTTGTAATATGAGTTAACCTCCAATCGATGCAAGATCTGCCAAAGCCACAGGCAAGACACCAACCATTCCGTTGCTAGAATGCGAGTTAGGGCTGTGCTACTGTTATGTTTGCCATCGAGCTAAAGCTTTTTGGATCCAAAGGCTATTAATCTAAATTGGTAGAAAAAATGCAACTAGACGTATTTTTAAGCATGAATTTGTGGTGCAGGCGAAACGCGGTGCCTATAGCTGTCAATCTTGCTCTACTAGACTGATGAGAAACAATGCCGCTAGAATTGAATTTAAAATTTTCAGTTAGTTGACTTAGCTGTTTGATGCAATCTATTCCTTGACTTTTGTCTTTTGTAACTGAGCTACGTTTCCATCCTCTGATCTAAGTCATTCTGTGTTTGGTTGGACAAGTCGATATTGCTCTTTCCTTGCTCTTTGAAGAAAAAACTGCAAAGTTAAACATAAAAGAACCGTTGAAGCACACAAAATAGATTACAGCTTACGAAATCTTGTGATTTTTTTTCATTTTGTAATCTCTAAGACATGTGATCCAACAATCGGAACATACTGGGATTATTGGAACCTCCAACAGCGCACACTCGTCAACTAAGTCTTAGTTTCTTTTAAGCTAATCATTCGAAAAACTGGTCCCAATCGTGCATACATGCTTACGGAAATTACAGGGCTATGTTTGGCCGTAAAATACCACGAAAAAGCAGTATAGTGACGTGTTCATTCTGATTAAAGGCACCTGTGGCAAACGCACGTAACCTACTTCCGCTGCGACTGTGTTGCACTACTGTAAAAAACACGCCAAGCACACTCTAACAGAGCTTAAACTCTTTTCTTCTATCGTTAACTCTAGTTTGATTTTGCTATTTTTTAGCTTTTAAATTTGAATTAGCCTACTGTTCTACTTGTCTTGTTCAAGCTATGTGTATCGCATAAGTTTACCAACTTACAGTAAGTAGAGCAAACTGTCAATTGTTAACATTTGTCCAAAAACTAGTTGTAACCGTGGTCTACGGTAGGCCAAATTATAACCGATTGCTGTTATAGATTAAGTTTCGCTTTCAGCAGCATAATCGCTGTTTGTTTCCCAAATGTAGATACCAACTGCCTGTTTTAGCCTGATGCTGCATGTTCGCTGTGATAGTAGCGGTTTGTCACTAGCTTTCGAAACACAGTTCCATAGTCGTACAATGACGAGTGGTGTAACTTCACCTTTTTGTAAATAGTGTGTCGTCCAAATGCTTTAACACGTTGGTTAAAACCACAACCGCATAACTCTGTCTAAAAATACAGTAAAGGGCAGAGCTAACAATAAAGAGGTGTTTTCCGTCACAGTTCATTATTCTTTTCGCGTCCCGTGACTTGATTGTTGAATTGTGCAATATTTTCATGAAGTTTTCCACTATACAGGATCGCCTATATCCTATACAGAGGATGTGATCGCCTCAATCGCCCCCCTCTCCCCCAAAAACACAGTAGGCGAAAGTGGGCTAAACACATCATTGTGCTTTATTGAAATGACCCCCCCCCCCCCCTTAATCCGCCCTACTAACACGTCATACACTATACACAATTTACACATTGCAACCACAAAACAAAAGTGGCGTTGCGAACTAGAGTAACAGTACAAATGATAAACTGTTATTTACCTAAAAAGCTAAATCCAGTAGCCTGGCTTGTGCTTCTATTTGCTTATAGACCATGACAGACAACAATTACTCCCAAACTTTGGGTTGAAGCCTTCCTCTAGCTATGCATGCCCTCCTCCTAGCTGAAACTTCAAGTTTATCTACCCCAAAAAACTAACTTTTGTGAAATAATTCTGCAGACATGACATGATAACTCAGCCACTATCTACGAGTTATTACTGAACAAGTAACTGGTAAATTAGCCTGGACGAAAACAACACTGGCAGTAGGAAAACCTCCGTACAACCAGGCAAGAAACTAAGTGTAACGTACACGTTAAGCCTCTTTTTAGCTTACATTGTCCGTCAAAAATATTACATCTACAGTATAGGCAGTGGCATCTTTCTGCCAGACTTGCGCTGTCGCAAACCACTGCTTCTGGTGTTTGCAGCTCGTGAAGTAGTCAGCTTTCCCACACAATGCTTAATTACTTCCTGAAGTTTGTAAAATCAAGAGCCAGAAGAGAGCCAGGTCTGCACAAAAGAAACTTGATCATGCCAGCAAATAAAGTATTTCCACAGCACATGGCTACCCATATGGCGTGATTGTAATCTGGGAGCGTTGGATTAGTGAACTTTGCTGTAGAAACGTTGCTATAACGTTATTTAGCTACATATTGCTGTGTCTTTGTGTTTTTGTACTAACAAACCTTATTTTGTTTATGATGTTGAATGTTGTTGCATAAATGCGACCAAGTAACATTAATGACATTGGAAAAACGTTGCTGTTACCTTATTCGAATTTTAACTTTCTAACGGAATGGTTTTGTAACGTAAATAAGATATCACGTTCTGTGAAACATGCACGTTTAGACCTGTTCAAAATTCAAACTTTTTTTTATTTTTGTAGCCTCTGGCTTTGTTTCCCATGGTTTTGACCATGAGAAATCCAAAATTTGCTCTCAGATGACGGAATACCCTGCCTCAAGATACCTAAACTTTTCCCTTTTTGCCAAAAGTCATTATCCTGAACGGTAGAACTCTTTATTTCAACTGAAAATACTTTCATTTAATGCCTTACTGATAGCTCACAAGTGAAAATCAACTTTTGGATATTTGGCATGACTTTGAAAGTGTGGGGGGATTACTTAATTTTAGGGCCCAGAACTTTTTCAAGAGGCCCAAAAAAGTATAAAAAATATCGCATTTTTGTTTTCTATACTGCATTTGCACCAACTCCGATTTATCTTGGAAATAAATCCTGCTTTTTAGGAAAAGCTGTCTCCTTTCTTGATGATTTTACCAATTTTTCTCCCACTTCAATTTGTTAAAAAGAGCTTCAAGGGCTTTTTGTTTTAAAGGCACGAGAATTTCATTGACACAAGACCCGAATTATCTTCTCAACTTCTCTGACTGGACAAAAACTACTCAAATCCGTCAAACATTTCAAGCTACACCAAACTTGAAATGTTTCTCAAAATAAAATTTATCATTGTTTATGCTTATGTCATGGACACCATTTCCCAACGTAGCCACATTTACTTTACAGTGGGATATGGAGAATAGACCACATTCATTGGGGTTTCGTTATGCATGGTAAGCTTTCCAGAGAAACAAAGCTATATTGACGCTATTCAAAAGCTCTTAAAAACACTTCAACGTCGCCTTATCAGCGTCACATGATCAACTTAAATGGTTTCAAAATTGCTGGAGATCACGCAAACAAATGTCAACAGTCAAAGTGGAAACAATAGTCTGCTGCTACACTGAATTTTTCCTATATTCATTTTGTTATGTACTGTATAATTATTTGGAGTGAAACCCTTTACATAAGCCCCGATATGGTATGGGGCTCTGCAATCCCCAGTTATCCATCTCCCGCTAAAATGCCATACCTACTACATATTGTAAATAAATTCTCTAGAAAACAGGCTATTTAGTTGAAAATTGTGACTAAATAAATGATGTCTTGATCATCGTCATGTGGTCTGTCACTCCCGAAACATTTATGAATTTGGATTTATAAATGCTGCAAATAAAACTTGCATTATGTTTTGGCATGCATCGCTTAATTGCATCACTTGCATCACTTAATCTCAACTTGGTTACATCACCCCCAGAGAGCTGAGTACTTGTCAATCGAATGCAGTATTCAGGCAAATTTTATGACCCGTTTACCACAATTCCAGTTAAAAATACGATCAAACAGCCGTAATTTTTTTTAAAGTTTCAACATTCCATTGGCTCTTATATTAACAAACAACCAATGCAACAACATCATTCAACAGCAGCAAGTATTTTTATAACATTGTACATGCAGTATTCTATACAATAGAATGAATAGACATTCTGTTTTTGTTTTCATTGATCCGCAATATTTGTTTGTAACCAATCAATAAAATATTCTTATTACCTTTCTTTGAAATATAATTTTACTGCACCTGTTTTTCAACAAATAACATTTCGATTAGAAGCTGTTGAAACACTTGCCACTATTCTAGAGTAGACACCAAAGGAGTAATACGACGACGAAAGACAATGATTTGCAATGCGTAGCAAGGGTCTTCTACTATTCGGTGAGTCCGATTCGGTGAGTTCCTAACTTCTAACCCCTAACCCTCAAAGCCTAGTCAGTTGATCCACTTTATGTTACAATTCATGGTTGTAATAGCAAGTTTGAAACAACGTTGAACCATGGACTTCTAAATAGTAGAATCTGGACTGGAAACGCAGTGGACAACAGTAGGCCAAACAGTTGGTAAACAGTTGGCCAACAGTGGGCCAACAGGGTTAGTTACTTGGCTGTTGGCCAACTGTTGTACCAACTGTTTGGCCTACTGTTGTCCACTGCGTTTCCAGTCCAGATTTTACTATTTAGAAGTCCATGGTTAAACCAACAAGGCCTGTAAGCTTTGCGTAGGAATAGCACCATTGCACCAACGTCAGCTTCCAAATTAAAACATACAGAAAACAAAACATCCGCTTGCGTCATAATAAAGTCAACAATGAAACTTTCTCAGCTTAAGAATTCCATGAATAGCAGGCCTGCTGAGATCAATACGATTACCTCACTCTAAACTAAAGAGCAGACCTAAAAAGCCACCCCTAGCGCTATAATTGTTGAGCTTGCAAAATTTATCCGTTTCAGATTGATTCAACGTCTTTTGACGTTAAATTAACAATGAAGAACTTGTTTAGCTTGCTAGGATCAGATGAGCAATGTCCCACCATCTGCGGTTGATTCAACGTTATCAGATGTTAAATCAATGGCAAAAAGCAAGAATCATGTAACCTTATTGCCAAGGCAAGAAATTTATTTATGGAGGATGAAAAAATTTTGAATCCAATCATTTTGTACAATCTTAAGTATTCAGCAAAGTTTTGAAGTAAAATTCTGTAGGCTACGTATCCACAGTAACATCACGTTTAGCTAGGCTACCTCCTCAAGCTTTTTGCCTTTGAGCATTAATCCATTGGCAAATGGCAACTGAGCTGCACGAACTGTAGCCTACATATTCTATTCCATGCTCATTCTATACCACGCTCAGTTTTAGCAGCTCGTCGAAACATAGGCTCTGTATTCACCAGTAACTGACAGAGACTTCCAAAGAAGTACTTTTTAACATGGGCCTGGCATGTTTTACGGACCCGGAATTTTTCCAAAGGGCTCGGGAAGCTAGACGACTAATGCTTTGTGACATGGTGCGTTTGTACCATGTTCATGTTATTTTTTTGCTTCTTCACCATAGGTATCTCTTGAGGTTATGTTGTTTTTTCAAGTGGTGTGTTGTTTTGGGAGCCCTGCAGTGTCGTTGGTACCGGCCCAGATTAGCCTCTGAACGGCTCTGAACTGGGTTATTGTTTTCACCGACTAATGTTATTTTAAATTAAAGTTACCTTACTCTTAGGAAATCCTTTACCATGTTATCCTTTACCAACTATGGCATGCTTTGCACATATCTTGCCAAATTTTACAAGTTATTGATACCAGTAACGTTTTATATCTGAAAAAAAAAATCGAAACAAACTTTAGTGAACTCCATTTTTACGCAATAAACACTGTTAGGAAACGTTCAAATATTACGTAACGCCTTCGAGGGGGAGGGGGGTTATGCAAAGCGTTACGTTAGCGTCACATCAGGGGAGGAGGGGGTTCAAGCAAAACGTTACGTAACGCTTTCGAGTACGGAATGGTAGTTTTTTGTGCTGAATTCGTAGTAAAAAAGCGTTACATGGGGGAGGGGGAGATTGAAAAAAGCGTTACGTTGGCGTTACATGGGGGAGGGGGGGTCAAAAATTCGGAAAAAAGCGTTACGTAATATTTGAACGTTCCCTTAAAGAAACAAGAACGCTGAGTGCAGTAGATACCACCTGCCTTTGGAGCGTAATAAATGCATATCAGCAATACTAAAATAAATGAAAAGCAGAATACATCCTTGATCCGTCATTCTCAGTTAACGCAAGCAGTATAAAAATTATCAGGTGTCATGATCAAAAGTGTTGTCAGCAGGGGCAGAAGTCACACCTTGTCCCACAACTTCAACCAGAAAGATAGAATGGGGCCTCTTTGCTGATATGTTGGGACAAGGCTGCATTTTACTACAACTGTGGCTAGTGGGCCCATGTTAGTTACGGATACTTTTCCCGATAAAACCTTTTATGTCTCTGGCCATGCAGGTTAAAAATGGTTTACACATGCGCTATACAGTCGAACAACGTGTCTAAGCTCTGTTCATCGCTTTGATAAAGTCAGTCATGCTGAATGACGAAACATCGAGAATAAAGCTGATAATCATCTTCAACATTTTGTGGTAACCTGGCCAGTAGTCACAAACAAAGCAAAAAAATATTATAGATCGTGTTCAATGAACATGACGAAATCAGGGCAGCGGGACATTGATTGGCGATGATATGTTTAGCCGGTAAATTAGTCATTTTTTATTGTTTCAATCTCTGATGACGTTGAAAAGACGTAAAAATGACTGATTCGCTACTTGAGTTGCACATGCATTTGCTCACACGCTCAGTGTCGACTGACAGAAGGCCTACTGTACAGCAATTTTATATCGGTCGATATTTCCTATGAAAAAAATCTAGAAATTTTATCACGAGTGCAAGTAGTAACAATATTTCATTTAGATATAAAATTTATAAGCTAACATTGCATACTATATTACTATTGACAAAATATTGGTATTTGATATACAGTCAACAAGATTCACTAATAATGTAAGTTGAAAACTATTCAATTTGGAGATTTTATTTGCCAATATGCTATCAGCCAATGATTGCAATAGCCTTCTTTCTACCAGAGAGATTTTCGGATTGATTTGCTTCATTTGTCGAAATAAATGAACTGCTATACAAGATTTTCGTCTGTAATGATTAGACATGAAATTCAAGTTTATCAAACTTGCATAATAACCGTAGAACGTATTACTTGTTTACAACGTTTTAGGAATGTTCAACAATTAGACGCAAGCAACACCTAGTTGGTGCTGTAGCCTACCAATTAATTTCAATATTTTATCTTACCTGCTTTCATTCACACATATCATTTCATCCTCATGATGATACATCACCAAATTCAAATCAGTTCTCATTTATAAGCAATTAAGCATACAAAGTCTTCTTAATTGCATTTCCAGTGCTGTTGAACTGTCGCCTTGCTCTGGTTGGCAACTGTGACGCCCTGACTGACGTATCCTTTTTGTTCTTTTAGCGAGCACAGAGCAGTAGCCTAAGTATACTGTACATATTACATGTGAACAAAGCCACGTATGAATGTACAGCGTAGCCCATATAGCTTTCAACAAGACGCACAATTGCTCGTTTTGTATCCTTTTGCCTAATAAATAATTCAACAGCGCGCATGACTTTCAACAGATGTAAAAATTGTTTAATTAGAAATAATTCGTATTCAGACACAAGGATACGTCAGAATTCTAATCATCTTCGTTTGAACCTTCACAGCTGAGGGTTTGCATTTTATCAGCTCAAGATTTTCCCTGTTACCCAACGGTTGTGAATCCATGGAGACTCTTGCTCACGTCCTTCTATGGCGTATCAAGGGAAAGAAGTCATCTGTACCATTATCAGGGAGTGCCAAATAGGTTGTATTATGAAGAAGATGTTGAAACAAAATTCCTTACAGCTTGCTCTTGTCATTAAGAAATGCAAAAATATCTTAACCCCAGGTATTGACAACCCTAGCTATACGCTAGCACTGAGGTGAACCTCAAACTAAAAGAAGAAAAACTGCAATTTTTTGTTGTGAAAAAGTAAGTTTTAGAGTAATGTAACCGACAGTACCAAAAAAATACGTTCTTTTATTAAGTTAACTCTCTGAGAGAAAGGAACTATAGTCTTCTTACTCCCATTAGTGCCGACTAATGAGAACCTTATCTTCTCATTCCCCGAAGATCATTAACTGAGCAGTGACGACCTATTATAAGCTACATCTACATGGCTACCAGATCAGCAATTATAAAACAATTTAACGACAGCAGTCATTTTAGATTGGTCAACACACACTGTTTGTTGTTTGGTAAAGCTTCAAAATTCGTCTCACCAACTTTGGCTACTGTAGTTATTTATTACGTACTTAAACAAGGATGGCGAACCACTGACCCGCGGATCAGACCCATAACAGATTTCCAGCGACCCACCTTTTTTTAAATAGGGACATGTAAAAAAATATTTCAGCAAAAGTACGGCAAGTAAGCCGTAGTGATTGGCAGCTGACTTGAAGAATGAAAAAATTGCAAGTTGAAGCGGTGCTGGTTCAACTCTGGGGGTCTGCGCTTTAGCAACACACTTCAAGAACTTCTCTCCATGCACCATTCACAAACAGCAACACCTCAACAAGGGGAAACTTTACTCTGTCAAACTCGGCCTGCGTCATTAATTCAAAGCCTGTACGGTCTACAAGTACGCGAAACTGCCAGAATTAAGCTTTTAAAAAAGCTTTCTTAGTACAAGAATAAAGATTTCCTCAATCAATCAAGTACTGTAATTGGCTGTTAAAAACGTAATAAAGCTATTGTACTCTTGTTAGTTGCAAATTGCTCCTCTTTGGCACAAACAGCGGTTGCATGTCCCTTGACATTTCGAGATGAGTGTAGTCTGGAATTGAAAAATTAAAATAAAAACGGACATGGGCGGTTGTAACTTTTCTATTGTTAAAACTTATGCTGAAATTACAATTTTTACAAAGTGGAATTTCCTGCCAAGTTCGTTTGAAACCATGAAAAGATTTGCGGTAACTTTGTTGTTGTTTGGTTGCTCGTGTTTGGAGAAAATTTTTATTTTCGAACTTGAATTTGATACAATCAAGCGCATGGAATCGTCTCAGCTCAGATATGAATGCTGCATGTGTGATACTAAAAACTATGCATTACCAATCAAGAATAATAATAAGACTTGCAGATAAGATACAGCAGCAAGTTTCGCATTAATATTAACATGTAACTAAATGTATGACCCATTTTGTTTTTCAAATGATTAAGGTCTCTTTTGTGACCCATGCAACAAAAAAGGTTTGCTATCCCTGTACAGCATTAGAAACTACATCAATTACAAAACCAGCAGTATCGTTACGCTCTTTCAATAGGTGTACATTGTCGCACTTTATAGTGGCTTCCTCATTGTTCAATTGTGTTGGAGTGGTGGAGGAAACAGCAATAAATTCTGCGGTTTGTACAAGCCAGACAGCAAGACGTTGAATCAATGTAAAAAAACGGTTGATTTGCTGTTTGGGAAGCGATGCTACAGCGCTTTAGCTGATTTAACCAACGGTGCATTACATCAATTCAATCTTCACCAAGACAGCAAAATGCGTTATTTTTACATTGATTCAACACCTGCAGACGTTGAATCAATGTAAAAATAAGTGTCTTTTCCACAATATCAATCCCTGAAGCTTTTCAAAAATCGCTTGCAGACTGAAAAACTGACTGTCTTTGTTTATTATAGATTATACCAAAAATATTACGGGGTCTTAACTACTTCGTTGCAAACTACCTATGTGGTTTTGGTGTGGTTTTTTACTTTATTGTAGTTCGTTTTGCTTATAATCAACACGCACACAACCTTCAACGTTTGCGTTTTGTCGCTTCTGCCTTTTTCCAGACCCTTGCTATGTTATGACAAGTGAGTGGTTTTTCTTTGATGGTCGAAATAAACCATGAAACTGAAACGATCACATACTGAAAAAATGCTTTTTTTTGGGCATTGTAATGTTTTTCTTTGCTTTAGATTTCCTACCTATGCGAATTTCCAATATCAAAGTATCTCTCTTCGTAACTATCACAGCCGATGCTGCCTTCAATTTTCAATTCACAAGGATGCTCCAGTTTATTAATATTGCAAATTGGTGAAAATAAAAACACCATGTGACAAATTCCGCCAATACAAGCTATTGCATCAGACCGTGGCCAAAAACTAAGGGTTGATTTCTACTGAGTTATTTTGACCAGATAGCATAGCCCAGCGAAGCCCCTTAACATTAAATTTGTTCGTATTTTGGTAGCCCGAGCCTTCCTTCCTAGTGAAAATTTTCATGGAAAATTGTCAAAATAAATATATCATCAGCCAAAATAATTATGTTGTATGTTGTCTTTATTAAGTCGACCGGATTACTCAAACTACCACAAGAAAATATGTATCGAATGATGTTAGTTGATATTTGATGCGTAGGATTGCCTATTATTATTAACGTGCCCTGATATAATTTGTCATCTGCCCTATGGTTACTTAGATTGGTTGAAGCCTGAGCTTATTGGTCAATCTTGTTGTAGATTGTTCGTTTCGAAAAATTAAGTTTTCTCTTTCGGTCTTGGTTTCACCAACGTCAGGTACATACCTTATGTGATTTGGTTTACTGTATTTAGGTTCAAATGATGCCGTAAGAATAAGACAACTGTAAAAATAGTAGCATATATGGAATGAACACTGTTTAGTTTATTATGTGCAAGTGTAAATATGTATGTAGGTTAGGCATCTGTTAGATACCTATCTTAGTCTCGTTTGTTTATTGCAGTTATCGTCAGTCTTCACCTTGGCATATCAATCAATATAGCCTATTCAACAATTCAACTGGCTTGGTTGTGCATTGGAGTCCAGAGGAAGCTGACGCATTAAAAACATACACTGACCGGCTTGTAAGCTGCTGACGCTCTCATAGTATCTGACGTCAGCCAAAAAAGGAATTTATTTGATGATTGATCATATTTTAGAGTTTGACTTTAAAAATCGCTGCTTGATACCGTATGATTAAGTATGACCGGGTAGTATTCTTTTATGTTCGATTTTAATCCTGTACACAAATGAAATCGTAGTTGGCGCACAACTTGCGTTGCCTTTGCTCGTTTTTTGCACCAGAAGTGGTAAACATCTTTTGTCTTTATTCACCATTTGTAGCTATTTGAATCTCAGTGAAGTCTATAGTTGCTATCAAATCACTCAAGTTATTCTTGAACCACACTTCGTAGCTTACACTTTTTCAAATGAAGCCTACTAGAATCACATGAAATTTGAACAAAAATGAAGCAACGAATTTTAGGTTTGGTGGCCGTGCTTAATTTACTTTCGTGTACGTAACCTTTAAATTTGCATCGCATGCACGTTTTAAACTTTTGTAGTTTTGCCACCTTTTCCTTTTGTTGGTTTTGTTCCCGTTCACTATTTGTAACTTTATCATTGCTGTTGTTTTCCGACAAAGAAAAATAAATTGAATTGAATTGAATTAATACACGTTTTATTTGTAGTAATTATGTTTAGTCCAGTGTTCTTGTCAAACTCACACGGTCAATCGGTTATAATCACTATACTGTGAAGTATACTATACTATACTGTGAATCACTATTGGCTACTGTGAAGTGCATATCTGAACAATCTAGGAGTTCAAATCAAAGAACTCCGTGATGGATCTTACAACCGTTCACATATTTGTAATCTGTAGGTCGCTGCAGCAGATACGGCATCTAGAGGGCTAGACACTTTGACATAGGATAATTTTCCCTATGAACCAGCTGACTGCAGTCATTGTGGCCCTTCTAGCATTCAGCCATACACTCATACAGTTGATTCTTGCTTTAAACTTTGTTTGGTAAAAACAATGACAGAGATGAGAGTAGAACCTACACCACTAAATTTATTCTCTAGCCCTCTAAGCTATGCTGGTTACGCCGAAATTTTCAATTAATTTACTTTCTAACGTGTCGTGCATGAGTCGCATGATTGTAATCAGCTGATTTAAATCTTGTCTTTTGATTGGTTAATGAAACATCTGCTGAAGCGGCCTTTAGGTTACAAATACCCTAACTGTCCAATCGCATTCTACTGTAGGCCTACACAGTGGCGCCGCCAGACCTTCAACATTGGGGGGGCAAAATATTGACAGTGCAAGACAGTAGCATAGTCAAAAATTTTGAAAGGGGGGATGTTGACAGCCGGCGGGCGAAGCCCGATGGCGTGTTCGCCGAAGGCGACACTTAGCGGCGGGGGGTCTGGGGGGCCTCCCCCAGAAAATTTTGAAAAATCACTTTCAGTTTGGTGCATTCTGAGAGCATTTTCAACAAAATTGTGGGTATGAATATTTCTGTAAAATGGTGCTGTCCGGTGGCATAGCAAAAGGATAAGATCATGTTTTTTTCGGCATTTTTCGAAAATAAAGCTAAGTCTCTATGTTTTCTTGTTGCTAATTCCAGACTGAGATATTTGAATGTTTGGTACTGGCAAAACTCGCTCTTTTAATGCAGTTTCGTTTCAAATTAGGCAAACTTTGCTTTAGAGACATAGGTTGATTGCTTTTTTTTGCGAGATTAATACAGTTTTATTAGGTCAATTTTCTCCTTGGTTGATTCAAAAAACGATCTTATTCCGTTAAGTCACTAACTTTTATGCTCTGAAGTCAACCCAAAGTTTAGAAAATGTAACGTCATAGAGGTCATACATCTTGATGAGTGTCAAACAAAAAGCTTTGAGACAATGAAGTTACTTTAGGCTATTTCTGATATATTCAAGTTTTGTATAACGAATAGCTGTTTAGATGTTAATCTAGATCGAACAGGCGATCTCAGCAGTTGCAGATGGCTTGCATCCTTGCACAGTTTGACGAGAAACTACATCATAGGCTACAACTTTTCTTGTAAACAATGTATTAACATCCGTAAATTCAATTTGAAAGGTTGAAACCCCCGAACCCCCTTCCCTTGGCTACGCCACTGGTGCAAGACAGTGGTATATTATTTAATTTCTCTTGTTTTCTACCAGGGCTGGAAAAAATTTTTAACTTTCCGGGAATCTGTTTTTTAGAGAAAAAATTTCCCGCGGCTTACAATCACGATAATGAGAACCTTATATTTTACTAATCTCCGGAGCTGACGTAAACCTTAAAAGTCATGTCGACATATTCTTGATGCCCCCCTTATTGAAAATTGTTCTTTGTAATACCGCTTTGAAGGAGGATTACGACTATGAACAAAAGAATAAATTTTAAACTTCATTTTGAATTGAAAAGACATGACGTAATGTCTTCCAACCTTAGTTATATGTTTTTTCATTACGTAACGTCTTGTAGGAATAAATTGAAAATCAGTATGATCACTCAAAATGAAAGCAATGGGACTACGAATCCTCACTAAACCAATCAATCAATGGTCTTGTTGCACTGAAGATGACAACCTTATATTTCACTGATCCCCGGAGCTGACGTAAACCAGGCATAGATCTGTTGACTGAATGCAAACCCTTTGAAGGTTGGGGGGGGGGGAGCTGTCAATTCAACTTTTTTGTATCAACAGTTGTATCTCTAAAACTACTGAGGCTGCGACTACGAGATTTCTTGACTTTTCTTAACTTTTATTCTCCTCTATTGAGCTGAAATTTTGAGCGAATAAAGGGTATAAATTGAAAGATATAAGTCATTTCTCAGCACATCCTTTGAAATATTTCATATTCTATTGTGAAACATTTTCCCACCAGCTGGATGAAAGTAGCCTAATTAATTTGGCCCATGTCTCGTTAATCCTAACTGTTTCACAGCGTGAAGGGCATTGGCTGTATGTAAAACAATGTAAAAAAAATTAATCACAACATTAGTATGCACGTTCTTCATTACTCTACCAAAAAATAATGTGTAAACTCACGCTACAAATTACACTCATAAGTGACTTCAACATTTCAACGTATATGAGCAGTTCTAAAATTCACATAGTTTTAATTTTCGGATATGCTCAGCGTGAATAATTTTACAAAGTGAATCCCAAATTTTAAAACCATGCCAAAATAACAGAGATATCACTCCTAAAGCATAAGAAGAATTGACAGCCCCCCCCAAACTGAGCAAGACTCCAGGAGCCCAACCTTCTAAGGGTTAAAAGTCATGTCGACTTATTCTTGATGCCCCCCTTATCGAAAATTGTTCTTTGTAGTACCGCTTCGAAGGTGGATTACGACTATGAACAAAAGAATAAATTTTAAACTTCATATTTGTATTGAAAATACATGACGTAATGTCTTCCAACCTTATCACATTTTTTTCATTACGTAATATTTACCACCTCCAAACCACTTTTGACGATCGAATTTGTTAATTTATTATTCGGTAAAATGTTTAGAAGATGTCACGTCATTACGCTGATTTGAGATATAATTTCATTCATGACGTCGTATGGATGAAAAACTTTTACAAGTTTTATACTCTGCTGAGATTAAAGAAGAAACATAAATGATAAATATTGGAGAAATTGAGTCTCCTTTACAACTTAAGAATCGGACAACTCAAAACTGCTGAAACAAAACGTTTTGTTTAAGTGAAAGAATCACTGCAAGCAACCAATGCCAAAATGCGCGCGGAAGAAGTCATGGGAGTGTGAGGGATCAAAATTTTAACAGGTTGTTATTTTTCTACATCAATGTGACGTTAGTTAAAACTTTAAAAAGTCTATATCTTTGCTTCTGTAGAAAATCTTTTATTCTACTGTACAATTCAGTCATCAAGGTTTTCCATACTTTTTTTAAAGAGAGAGCTTTTACCCCCCCCCCCCCCCCCCCCCCCCTTGAAACTTGAGTTGACTTACTTGAGGTTGGGATCCAAATATTAAAAAAAAAATATTAATATGTATTAATAAAAAAAAAAAAAAATTAAAAAGATGATGCCCAAAACATTGGGGGGGCAGCTGCCCCGCCTGCCCCCCCCCCTGCCGGCGCCACTGGGCCTACATGATGAAAAATACCATAGACAGATAATTCCTAGCAACTTGGTAGGATTGAATTGCATAATTCATAAACAATACATAAAACAAAAGATAACTACAAAATTCGAACGTTTTCGGCAAAACTTTCTGCCCTCATCAGGAAAATAATTTGATTCATCTAAAAAAAAAAAATATTCGTGAAATGTTAATAGTAGATGACTGAAATTACAATCTGCACTAAGCTACGTATAAGCACAACCGAAGAACAAATACAAAAAGTGTTAACGATCTGTTATCAACTATGTGGGAGTGTGGTCACAGGACAAGATAGCGAGCGGTACAAGTACAACGTTAAAGGCAATTATGGAAAATCACTAAACAACATAAAACAAACGTAATTAAGTACCACACTCCCGCATAGTTTATAACAGATCGTTAACACCGTTTGTGTTTGTTCTTCAGTTGTGTTTATACGCAGCTCAGTGCAGATTGTAATTTCAGTCATTTATTATTAACATTTCACGAATATTTGTTTTTTTTTAGATGAATTAAATTATTTTCCTGATGAGGGCAAAAAGTTTTGCCGAAAACGTTCGAATTTTGTAGTTATCTTTTGTTTTATGTATTGTTTATGAAATATGCAATTCAATCCCATCAACTTGCTAGGAATTATCTGTCTATGGTATTAAAAAATTATCTCTCTACCAAAGCTATGATGAAAAATCGTTCGTACTTTGAGTGTATCTCACACAGCCAATAATAATAATAACAGCGTTCATATAGCGCCACCAAACAACACTTTATAAAATTCATTACATAACTCTGTTTCTTGTAGTGAAAAACTTTGTGGATATTTAATTTTAGACACAACAGTCACATAAAAGTACATACGTTTTGTCTGTTGCTGTTTTTTCAAAGCCATCTAAGAATATACAATTTCAAAATAAAAGATTCCTAAAGGTGTTTGTGAAGTTCTGTACGTTTTACAAAGATTTCATGTAGCCTAATGGATAGATGCAGTAGATCAGGGGTCACCAACCTTTTTTGCATGCGGGCAATTTAGCACTAAGGAGAGCTGTGGCGGACTGGCGGGCCGCACTAATAAAATGTTAGGTAGGTTGACTCTTATGCTAGAAAAGAACGTATTTCGTACCCAGTATCCAGCGTTACATGTTGTTCATATTTATATTAGAATACCGAAGCAACAAAATTAGTCGAACAACGCTACTGCCAGGCCAAACTCCTTTAACAACACTTTTGACTTCTTTGACAATGCCTAATAAACGAGATAAGAATTAGCAAGAATTGTTGATTAACAACATTTTGCAGTAGCCTACTAAGCTAAATATGCTCGTATTACAACCAGAAAAAGTCTTTAAATTTATATACAGTAGGCCTATAATGTTTTGCCAATTTATTATAAATTGAGTTGGCACACCGACCTATATTACCAACAAAAACTTGCATAAAGGAAACACTGCTCATGAAACACAATAACGGTGAAACGCACAAAACATGACATTTACTGTACAAACTTAAAATAAGCAACCCTATGCTCGCAGACAATTTCGAAATTCGAAAACAGACGTTTTAATCAACCACTGGGACAGTGTGGTTTGGACATCGCATTGGAATAACTTTAAGCGACCCCTACCTAGAACTATAATCTGATTGGTCGGTCGGTGGAATCGTATGCAAAGCGAAAATATGCTTTCCGGAAAGTATTTTTTGCCTTCATGCTCTTTTAACTCCTCAAGAAAAGTATTTTTGGTTATATTTGTACGCTGATACCTTCTGCGGGCCGCACATAACAAACAAACTAAACAAATAAACTAAATAAAAATATAACAAATTTTGTCTTTACTTTCCGAGTCTCCTAATTTATTCCGGGTCCAAACGCACCTCCTGGACCCTGTTAACGTTATACTGCACGTTGGTATGACAAAAGAAACTATACTGTATAGTGTATAGTTATGTTTCTCGGCAATCGAGTGTAGCAAGAACTCAGCGATAGACACGTGTTTCGCCTATGAGGCTGGGTCTGGTTCATTCTCATTCAAAGTTTTTTTTAGATTATTATGGTTATAAACGCTGTGCCAAACAATTTATTTACTGCAGAGTAAAAGCATGTGCAATTGTGCAAAAGGAAGACTTGTGTTGAGCAAATGTTTATGACGTAACAAGTCCAAAAACTAACCAACTTTTCTACTCATTTAGAGTAGCATTGAACGTAACATGAACATATCACACCCAAACAGCAAAATCCATCGTTTTCACGTCTACAGACGTTGAATCAATGTAAAAATGAAGGATTTTGCTGTCTGGGAAACAAAAGAAAAGAAGTTTTTGAACTAAGCACATTCAAATTATACTTTTCTTTTTCAAAGTGAAGTAGGTAACGTAACTATGTAATATTTCAATGCAGTGCACATTTTAAAGGGGAAGGAATGCTAAATTACATGAAGTGTTTTATCTTGTTTTACATACAGGCTATAGTCAGCATGCCATGCTAACAAGTTTTATTTTTTAATTTTAATTGTTTTTAAAATGTTAGAAAAAACGCAAATGTAGGCAGGTACCATATTGGCAAAAGCACAAATATTTCGCAATTTGTTTTATATCGGCATCTGATTTTGTTTCACAATGCTTGGAAATTCGTACTTGATCTGTTTCAATGACCGTATCCACTTACGCGCCAGATGCACATCTTTTACACCAATAAAATCACGTTCATATAACTCAATAAATAACTCAACAAACCGCTTTTCCAATGTTGTTGACTGACTTTTCCACTTTGACAATACTTTTATAAGAGCTTCAGTTTTTTCGTACAACGGTTCTTCACTCATGAAATCTGCTTGATAATTATGCACATTTCGAATTTGTTTTACAAACGGGCTCACAAATCCAACGCTCATACCAACATCATGCATCAAACGTTGCATGATATAACTTCTCCAAATGTCACTGACACGTCCATGAACCGATATAGGAAGGAACGTTCCCCATAATGCGTAGTGGACTGTTGCTTGCGCATTGTAGCTAGAGAACGTTCCAGGATGTAATAACAAGCGAATAGTATTATCAAAATACATCGGCAACTTTCGAGTTAACCGCCATATTGCATCCATGTCGGGATCATGATTTGCTAAACTTTGAACAACGCCAATCTTCTTGGCAGATATTTGTGTGAGTTTTGTTGGTCTCTTCCAAGTGCTAGTGTTTTGAATTTGTGTTAATGGAAATCCACGAGGCCATGCGACATCCTTCAGATTAATGAATATTGGATATGGATTGAACACTTGAATGTTGTCAGTCACAAGCCAATTGTCAGCAGGTAGCCAAGGCACTTCAGATGTCACTTCATTGTCATCATCAAAATCAAATATGACTGTAGCGCCGTGCATGATGGCATACAAATATCCTACGTTTTTACGACCAAAGTGATTCCAAGGAATCTCAGCAACGACCTCAAGCTTTTGCAAAGACTTCTGTTCTTTCACAGATAAAAATACAACAGTTTTTGTAGACTTTGCTAAAGCTTTATACTTTTTTACTGGTGTTTTCAAGTCAGCAACGATAACTAAACATGTTTCGGACTGATTTGCAGCTTTGTAGATGCTCATAGTTGGTGCATTTATAGTGGTTACTACTCCCCAACGTTTACAGCTTGGTGAACTATTTATATTCAGTGTTTGTGGAAGGGATTCTTCTGTAAGTGACAGTGTAAACTTGTTTGTTCTTTCACCGAGAAACACACGGCCTGTAACACCAGAAAAGGCATTTTCAGATTGCGTTTTGCAATTTCTTGCAACACTGCTTTTTTCATATTGTTGTAGACCACGTGTTTGGAAAGGATCAACATGTCCGGGTTCGTTCCATTGATTGCGAATAGCACCAGAATATAAAGCATGTAGAGTCCAAATAGCTAACCCCAACAACGCAGTGAGATACATCTACAAAATTAAGAAATGCTTTTCATTAACAAATAAACGGCAATTTTTTTCATTTGTAGATAGTTATGTATAATTGGTGGCAGTAGCGTAGCCAGGAATTTTGAAAGGGGGAGGTTTTGAGAGCCGAAGAGCAAAGCCCGTCGGCGTATTCGCCTAAGACGACACCCAGCGGCGGGGTCTGAGGAGAAGCCCCCCAGAAAGTTTTGACAAATTACTTTGAATTTGGTGCATTTTGAGAGCATTTTCAACAAAACTTTGGGTATAAATATTCCTGTAAAATGGTGCTGTCCGGTAGCATAGCAAAAGGATAAGATCATGTTTTCTTCGGCATTTCCCGGAAATAAAGCTAAGTCTCTATATTTTCTTGTTGCTAATTCCTGGCTGAGATATTTGAATGTTTGGTACTGGCAAAACTCGCTCTTTTAATGCAGTTTCGTTTAAAATAAGGCAAACTTTGTTTTAGAGACATAAAGAGACTGAAAGCATCATTCTCAATATCGTGATGTCACACGCGTGCCAAAGGGGGGGGGGTTGAAAGTAACCCCCAAAACTCCCCTTGGCTACGCCACTGGTTGGTGGTGCGCTGGGATGGTGAAGCAAAAAAAGCGATCGGTGGCAAACCATACGATCCTTGTTCGAATCCCGGCTTAATCTGGTTTTTGATAAACACCGCTCAGCTCTACCCAGCATGAAACAGATTGGATGGAGGTATAGTTGCTGAAAGAAAGACGACCGATGAAAAAGAAATGCTCACTGTACTTACTGTTATCGTTAGTGCAAAAGACTTAGTAGGCTTATAAGTTAGTAAGAACCTTACTTTCTCAACCCGTCAATGGTTGGATACAAGTGTAAAAATAACCTTTCCTTATATACAGTTAAACAGTTAAAGTTAAATCGTACAAAGTTTCCAAAATAAAAGCTTGCTGGGAAAATATTGTTAAGCTCAGTAAAAAGTGTATCTTTGTACACTCAAAATAAGCAGACTAAATGTTCTTCGGCTTCAAACTGATGTAAATCATCAAATTGGCACACATTGGCTACATCTCATCTATACAATTTTTACTTACCGAACACCGAAAGTCGAACAACCGATGTTTTCTGGCGCACATTTTCGAGCTTTAAAAGTACATAAAACACAAAGTATAAAGATAAGTTTGACTCAAAATATGATAAAACAAAAACTTTTATCACTTTTTGTTTAAAGCTTTCGAAAATGTTTTGCTGCAAATACAGTTACCCTAATATCATGTTTCACATTGCTGCAAAGCTTGGATATTAGACCAGTATAGACCACCCTTTCTTTGCAGGTTCTAATTTCAACTCATATTTATTTATGTTATTAAATCAAATATAGTTATAAGTCTCTAAACCCTTGACAGCCTGTTTCACCCTAAAGGAGGATCATCAGAAGGTCCTTATTCTAATAGAATTCTACTTGAATAAGGACCTTCTGATGATTCTCCTTTTAGGGTGAAACAGGCTGTCAAGGGTTTAGAGAATAATAATTATATTTGATTTACATTACTTTTTATATATTTTTTAGCTTATGGTTGGAATCCTTATTCTAGGACTGAGAAAGCCTCTAATAAGTTAATCCCTGCAGTTTCGCATACTTGATGAAGCTTTTAACCACTAACGCAGAGCTGATTATCGAGATCGATAAAATGAAGTTTCTGCTTGTTGTTGAAGTGAGATCTGTTAATTATTTAATGCTCAATGGAGAGCAGTCCTGAAATGCGTTGCTCAAGCGCACACCTCGAGAGCCGAACCACAGCCCGAGAGCCAAACCTTGATCTTGCAGTTCATTCGCGCACAAAGTCGTGCGATTAACCATTGAGCTAATGGGGCGGACAAATTATTTCTGCATTTCTCTAGACCACTGCTATGTTTGACATATATTGTTTTTCATTGTGATGGTCAGAAAAAAACAAAACAAAGTGAACTGAACAAAAGCTCTGTAGTCCATATTGTTCCTTGGGAGATCAAGATATTTTCGCTTTGGTTTTAATTTCGAAAATTTTGGGGAGTTGAAAAAAAAATATCAAAACAAAATTGTTGAGATTTCAAAATTTAACAAAAAATTTCGAAAGATTTGTTTTAGAGAAACCTTGATTTTTACATGAGTTAACTCGCACAATTGGCAACTAAGAATATTTGTGTAGAAACCTATTAAGATATTTCATATTTCAAAGGAATTCTTCTCCACGGCCTACTAGAACACGGCCTAATATTTGTTTTTGTTTGTTTTATTTTTGTTTATTTTATTATCTTTATCCTGCATTGCGGGAAAGCGGACTTGAGCGCTATGCATCGGTGTACGCCTTCCGACGTACACCTGACCCACGCTGCAACCGACTGCAATGTCTGTTTCCGGTTGTCTACTCTACTTATGACTTAAATTTGGTACTACCCATTACTCGAAATCGATCACTGGGTAAAGGCAATTATCGTAAAGTTTCTTGCCCAGAGAAACAACAGCAAGTGCGGGTGGCTGGAGTCGAACATGCAGGCTCTCGACTGCGAGCCCAACGCGCTGACCACTCGGCCACTGCTGCCGACTGCGGCCACTGTTGCTATTTATGAAAATTTTGAAGAGTCTTACTTGTTACAATCATAGCCATGACAAACCTGTCATTTTCTCACTTACAGAAGTATGTAAAATAAGCAATATTTGCATCTAGCTAGACACATCTTTGGCTTGTTTTGCCGGAAATTAGATATGTAGGCTATTTTAAGCACAATTTATGCAACAATAATGTAAAATATGTAGTAAGACTTTGCAACTGCATCCTGAAGGTAGTCTCATCATACAGTCGTTAGGTTTTTTGTATTGCAGGATCTTACGCCAATAGCCATATTTTACTTGCAAATCAAACTTTGCGAAAAACGAAACAAACCAAAATTTAAATTGGCACATCAAATGGACAGTAGGCTGGCGCAAAATCTCGAAAAAAATTTTTTTTTCTTTTAAACTTTTCGTCAGTTTGGAATATTGTTCCTTTTGGTAAATGTATCTCCTACACCAAATTTCACAAAAAAATATTAATGTTTGACCCTGGTTCACCTGGTTTGAATTTTTTCAAAATATCGAATTTTCGCTTATCCCTGAAACTACTCACCCGCTATCTTCTAACGCACTCTAGCATCTTAATGGACACAATAAGAGGCAGTAACACAAACTTGTAGCAAGCAAAGTGGTTTAATTAGCAACTCCATGAACACTGACACGTGTATTACTCTCAAAATGTCGAATTCTACCACATTTCAGACATGATTTTCTTTGTGCACCTTCACCGTTAGGCTAAATATCTACTGCTTTCAGTTTCTTGAATCATTTGACGATGTTTATCGATTTTCACAGGCCAACAAAACTTTTTTTTATATAAAGGCAGTCATTTTAAGGTATTTCGAGGCCCCTTATTCTGAAAATGCACTAAGTTTTCTCGAATTGGCTCTAGTTTTTGAGTTACAGCAAAAATATTTTTTTCGTAATTTTTGAGACCCTATAGATTTAACGTCGTGTCGTTTACTACATAGACAAAACTGGAAGTAATCTCAGGCACATTTCTGAGTTGTATAAACGCTATTTGGAACCAATCACGTCGATTACAACCCAAACAAACAGCTATTTAACTTTACTGGCCCAGTTACAATCAAAATACGACGTGAAGTAAGCCTGAGGATACAAGATGTAGAATATAGGCATATAACTTGCGTTTTGCGTTAATATATTTGTTGACTTCAACAGTATCAGACTTATTAAGTGAGCTACTAAGTACAAACAAAATGCACACATTGTTTTGCTTAACAAACTAGACAAATAAGCAAAACAAAGCTGTCGATGAACAAACGCAACTCTTTATTATGATTGGCCTACTGAGCAACACCCCATCAAAGTATGAAGGCCATTTATATAATTACAGAATACAAAGTTATGTTATTCAGTAAAGTAGCTGCTCAGAATAATATCCTTGTTACGGAAGAACGTAATCTTGGCCTTGGAGTCAAGAGTGCCATGTTGATCGAGATGAGGAGCCAAGATTCCAGCTACCACTTTTGATAGCTAAATCTTTAACTACTACAGTAGGTGGTAGAAATGGTTTTGAGAAAAAAACTTGACCTTGCTCCAAAACACTACTGAAGGTATTGAGGTTACTCTCAGTCATGCCCGTTTTTCTATTGTTTCAAGCAAATCACCACTTGAAACTAGAGAGGGCAAACAAAAAACAGAAATAGCAACGTCCATGCAATGACTGCCTTGCACACTCCATGTAAACATGATGTTCCAACTTCCTTCGAACATGCTCACCGTATAGAAGTATCAATTTTCATGGTGATTCCACGGCTCTCTTTATGCCATAGCACTCTGAACTTCTTAGCCTTGAGCCCAGAAACGGGTTTGCGTGCAATGTTTGCATACTTTATAGGAGGAACCCAGGACTTATCTTGATCACCCAGCTTCATGTCAAAGTAATAATAATAATAATGCTTGTTTTTACATAGCGCTGTATCTATCGCAGAATGCGTTGCTCCTCTGCGTTGCCTCATGCAGCAAAATATATCTGGGTTGTTTGTACAGCACCCTACTTGTCAAAGGCATGTTTTATTAGCCTATATGCCATTTATTTAGCTTATAGACCAGAAAAAAACTTCTTGCAGCAAAGACTTGGCCTTAGCAAAGGCTTAGAATAAAATTTCACTTGTACAGTATCCATTTCAATAGGCCTACCTATTCAATATAAAGCTGCATTCATAAACACATGACTTTCGGGATATTTTTCTTGTGAGGTAGGCCTACTGATTCACAACTGTTTTCATTGAATATTTATGTCTCCCTTATGTTAAACACAATTCATTTCAACCTTTGCTTGCGTTTTGAACTTTCGTGCAATATGAACCAATTGAACTAGACAAGTGCAATTATGACATCATAATGGTAAACAGAGCTGAAAATAAGTGATTTGCTAATTGAAAGCTTTTGAGAAACGATTTTAAAAATATTTTCATTGTCGAATATCTCGAAAACTAGAGCCAATTCGAAAAAACTAAGTGCATTTTCGGAATCAGGGGCCCTGAAATACTCTATAATGACTCTCATCTTCTGTGCCAAATTTTTTTTGTTGGTCTATCTATGTTATAAATTCACCGACTGCGAAAAGGCTGTAAAATCAACTAAAATGACACTAAAAGCATGCACTATTATTAGTGACTCTCAGACTTGGAGGTACCCGGTCAATTGGTCGAAAGACAATTGGTCGACAGTCATTTGGTCGACAGACATTTGGTCGACAGGACGTTTGGTCGACAGACATTTGGTCGACAAGACATTTGGTCGACAGGACATTTGGTCGACAGGACATTTGGTCGACAGACATTTGGTCGACAGGACGTTTGGTCGACAGACAATTGGTCGACAGACATTTGGTCGACAAGATATTTCGTCGACAGGACATTTGGTCGACAGAACGATTCATTTTAGGGTTAGGGTTAACTAACCCTAACCTAACCCTAACCCTAACCCTAATCCTAACCTAACCCTAACCCTAGCCCTAACTCTAACCTAACCTAACCTAACCTAACCCTAACCCTAACCCTAACCCTAACCCTAACCCTAACCCTAACCCTAACCCTACCCTAACCCTAACTGTAACCCAAATGTCCTGTCGACCAAATGTCTTGTCGACCAAATGTCTGTCGACCAAATGTCTGTCGACCAAATGTCTTGTCGACCAAATGTCTTGTCGACCAAATGTCTTGTCGACCAAATGTCCTGTCGACCAAATGTCTGTCGACCAATTGTCTGTCGACCAAACGTCCTGTCGACCAAATGTCTGTCGACCAAATGACTGTCGACCAAATGTATTTCGACCAATCGACCGGCCACCGACTTGGAGTAGGGTGAAGATGTTCCACGTGGAAGTTAACAGAGGAAGTGACGTCAAAATCCCGTGGTCAAATTTTGACAAATCCTCTCTTCAGATACTGCTAAATCACTTCGAATTTTTACTAATTTTTCAGAAAAATTCAGAATTTCTCCTTGGGTGAACCAGGGTCAAAGGTCAAAACCCAACAAAAATTTTTGGTTTACAAATATCAGTGAGCAAAATGGAACATTATTCCAAACTGACAAAAGTTTTAAAGAACATCAAGGAAAATAAGCCACCCTAATGGACAGCTTATCACCTAGAATCCACAAAAATCATTGATATTTTAAATAGAACATGCAATTGCACCAAAAGCGATCCACCAAATGATAGGCTACTACTTTCAGGGAGCAGTTGGAAAGTCTTAGGCTACATGTAGTCTGAGCGTAAAATGCGAAAATATAGGGCCGCCTGGAATAAATTGCGACCTTAACAAATTTGGTATCGTTGGAAAGCTTAATTCCTCTAGATTAGGATTATCACTCTCCTCCAACCAGGCACCCTTGGCAAAAAAAGTTATGGCCGTTTTTTTAGCAGCAATTTTGCGCCGCTAGTGGTGCAGCTAATGTAGCTATGCTTTCAGCAGAAACATGGTTAAAATTGTAGCAGAATGATTAGGCTAACGTTCAGCAAGCCGTGTAAAATTCTGGCAATCGAAGTTGCTCCGGTGACCACTGACCAGCTTATTAACCATGAGGTTTGTAAGTAACTAGGCAGTACTGAGTAGGTTTGGGACAGCAAAGATTCTTGATCTACCACTCTGCAGTACGCCTACTAGCCTAAATATCACAGAACTGAGTACCAGGCAAGCCTATAGCCTAGTTTAATTTGTTTTGGGAACTGTTTGCAAGAAAATCATTATCGGTAAGTTATGTCAGGTTATTCATTTAATTTGGTTTGCAACAGAAGTCAAAACGTTAGGTACGGTACCGGGCAGCAGGAGATACACAGATGCATTTGGCCTATAACAGTGTATGCTAAGCTATGATGAAAGTTAAGGAAGCAGGTCTAAATGTTCTTTACATGCAGCATGTCTAATTGTCTAGCTTATATTAATTTTTTGAGTTTTCTGTTGTTCTTTTAGCTGAGTTCTCTTTTATTTAACATTTTGGATTTTAAATGGCATTACATGCAGGTGTGAAGCATTTGTACCAATGAATGCAGTATGGTAGTGGTAGTAGGCCACTCTTATTATAGGCTACCAGTGCACTGGTGCACAAACTGACAAATGAAGGGTGTTTATTGAGACCTGGTAGCTTCTAGTGATATTCATGCAATAATGCGTATTTTGGTAACTGCACACTCTATCAGTTAAATGAGGCCAGCCTACCAGTAGGCCTATGAACTATGGTTCTTGTTACTTTTGAGACCACCTGTAAAGGCTATATCATATTCAGATATAGATTGAGTTTGAAAGAGCGAATGTGCTGTGTGGCCATTTTTTTTTCGGGTCTGAGGTTAGTTTTCTCTCTTCACAGCTTTACCAAGGTTTTTATAAAATAATAATTTCTAAGTTGTTTCAAATTACTTGCTGTTTGCTCATGCTTGGAGTAGATGTGATACAACTTCTGCAATATATCAACAAGGTACCAATATAATTAATCAGCTGTTGTAGCAGTACATTTTAATCTTGCTTTCAGTATTTTCTGGATTTTCCCACTCTTCATTCCTGAACTGCTTACCATGCTTGTCTGAAAGTACATTTTTACCATTTCTGATCAGCTTTTAAAGATATGCAAGAATTCAGGTGGCAGTCATTACCAAATCCACCAAATATCATTCTAATATTGTACATGATACTTCTACTTGTAATGCCAATGTACGGAGTGTATGTACACATTATTTGGTGACAATGATTAACTATTTCATCTGTCCTGTTGCTTAGGAAAGCTAAAGATGTTCAATTACCTGAAGAAGGAAGAATTTCTACAATCTGCTGATGTATTTGGTAGATTAGATTCTACACGTGAGCAAATAACTGATGCTGGAAGAGATTTTTTATTGAAAAGGTTGGTTACTGGGACTGTATTGGTGCACAGCTAATTAAATAAGAAGAAATTAAAATGTTGCTGAGTAGGCCTACCAGTCTGAATGAGATTCACCAATAATAATGAAATATTTTGTTGATCTATCACGCTTTAGTGAAAAACCTGCAGATTCATTTGGCCAACTACGGTACGTCAAGTACATGCAGATAGTTGCAACAGCTTCCACTGTTCATCCTAAAAGATTGCCACCCACCGAAGCTGCAATTCGTTTTCATTCCTTCAGAGTAGGCTACATTTGCAGGTGAAATAATAGTGTTTTAGCCTAATGGTATTGTAACACAATACCGGTAATCATTTAGTATAAAACCGTCTTTGCTCTATAGATTATAGCACTTGAATATATTTTTCAAGAATTGTTTATTGTCGGTAACTTCAAAATATTACAGCAAATTGCGCTACAGTATTAAACTGCTGTAAGGAAAAAATGCAAGTTATAGCAAAACAACTTGCGTTGTAACATGACTAGCATAAACAAGTGGTGTACTACAAATCAAAAATTTTATGGCAGCAAGACTTGATTTATCTAAGTTGATATAAAAGTGTTGTTTCAGGTAGCCTATGTCAGTGGAAGCATCTTGACACCGAAATCTTGGATCTCGCACAGTGGGGATGGAAAGCTGACACAGCACGAGCAGTTATGCCAATAAAGACCAATTTAGATCTGGCACCAGAATGGCTATTGAACGTTGTACGATGCAAATGCAAAGAAGGAACAAAAAATTAATATGGTACAATGCATGGGCTCTATCCAAGGGGGGGTGAGGGGGGTGATCACCCCCCCATTAATTGGAGTGGGGGGGTGATCAATGCAAAATCACCTCCCCACTCATTTGGCTTTGAAAAGGTTTTGTGATATTTTATTGATCAAATTTAAAAAAATATATTTTCGCTGTTGGCACATTTTGAATTTTTTATCAATATGAATATATATTTCATTTCAATATGATTTTTTTGTTTGGCAACCCTGAACTACAAGCCAGGCGTTTACACTGTGTTTTAACTTAGCTTGCTTGGTAGCCACTTTAACAAGAAAAAATTCTGCCACTGCAAATGACTAGAATGACACCGCCAACCAATTAGAACATGTTATAAGAGGCTACCGTCCAATTGTGACTTTCTCGCACTTAGCCAGAGAGTTAATCTTTGCTTTGAACTTTATTTGGTAAATACAGAACAAAAAGAGCAATAGCAGTCGAACCCACGTCAATGAAATGACTACTTTCTAACCCTAACCCCTAAAAAGCCAACCAGCTGCCAACTTAGTCGGCAGCAGTGGCCGAGTGGTTAGCGCGTTGGGCTCGCCGTCGAGAGCCTGCATGTTCGACTCCACCCCCCCGCACTTGCTGTTGTTTCTGGTAGCCACTTTAACAAGTCGAAATTCTGCCACTGAAATTGATTAGAATGCAACCGCCAACCAATCACAACATGTTATAAGAGGCTACCGTCCAATTGTGATCCTTCTCGCACTCATCCAGAGAGTTAATGCTTGTTTTGTACTTTATTTGGTAATTACAGAAGAAAAAGAGCAATAGCAGTAGTGGGAATCGAACCCGCGTCAATGAAATGACTACTTTCTAGCCCTAACCCTTAAGCCAACCAGCTTAATTTGCTTTCTATCATCTTCTTTTCGCCATTTTTTACGTCACTTAAACCGTAGCTTGTGATTGGTTGGCGGTTTCATCCTAATCAATTTCAGTGGCAGAATTTCGACTTGTTAAAGTGGCTACCGTTGTTTCTCTGGGGAAGAAACTTCACTATGAGTATAATTGCCTCTACTCAGTGATCGATTTCGAGTAATGGGTAGTACCAAATTTAAGTCATAAGTAGAGTAGACAACCGGAAACAGACATTGCCGTCGGCTGCAGCGTGGGTCAGGTGTACGTCAGAAGGCGTACACCGATGCATAGCGCTCAAGTCCGCTTTCCCGCAATGCAGGGTAAAAATATGAAAAACAAATAAACAAACAAACAAACAGCTGATAGAAAATCCAGCACTTGATTTGCTTTGTATCATCTTCTTTTCGCCCTTTTTCACGTCACGAAAAACGTAGTTAATGATTGGTTCGAGTTTTCATTTGCAGTGCCAGAAATATTTCTTGTTAAGTGACTACCAGTTTGCTTACCCAAAAATGCCCTTTCCGAAACATACTTTGTGAAACGACCTGGAAACCCTATGCTTCGATCAGAAAGAAGCTGATGCTGCAATGGGGGGTCTGGGGATCGCAGCCCCCCAGAAGTTGAAATGACTATGACGATTTTAGCCCACTGTCCAAAAATCACCCCCCCCGAATTCTAAAAGTGGATAGAGCCCCTGGTACAATGTCTTGCAGCTGCAGAAAACATGGCTTAAAGTGCGTAACAGCATGTGGAGAGTGTCGTGGGGAAACTTGTTGCAATCTCAGTTATGTACAAGAAGACTGCCCTGAGGATTGCGACAGTTTGATCATGTTTCAATGAATGATTTAATAAAAAAATGGAAAATTTTGCCCTTTTGATTTTATGAGCGACCGAGCATAAAAGTTCACACCAGTTAAGTGATATAGGAACGTTACTGCAAAGGCTGGACTAAACCTGAAAATGAGCCTAGAAACGTATGAAATTTTTTTCTTAAGTTTGCTTATGATAATAAAATATAAAACAATATCAAATGAAAACAATTGTACTGTACCACATAGTTCATGGCGATCTTTATTCTCCTATGGCAGGAAGGCGCCTGCTGCGTTAATACATAGGGTGGTTGCCCAGGCCCACGCACGATTTGCCAATTTTTCTTGTTTGATGGATATTTGTGTTTTGCCGAAATTTGGACTACCCGAAAGATTCCACTGGATAGTTAAGCTGTACTCCTCAGACATGGCATATCCATTAGCATTGTGAGTCGAATTTTCACCGTCGACAAGAACAATAGTTCCACGCCTTGGGCACTCAACTGTCAACCATTTCCTCGAAGGCATAATTATTGAAGTAAAGTTTTAAAAATTTCGCACTTTTTGTATAATGCCCATAATACACTCTCGCCACTTGTAGCGCTTAGTTTCATCATTAAACCGGACCTGGGGTCAAAATGCCCTCTTGAATCATTGCAGGGCCCCAATGACATTATATGAAGCTCCGTTCTGTCTAAAAACGATCTTTTAGATCCCACTACTACATCCCAGCTAGCGATGCCTGTCATTTTTGCATTAATTCAACGTTTGCTAACGTTGGATCGGTGTGGAGGTGACGAGTTTAGCTGACTGGGGTCTAAAATTATCGCTTTATCAACGCAACTTTATATCAAAGCACGCTTGATATCTTCAAGACATAACTTCTCTGGGTAGGCTATAATTGGATTTTCGCAAGGTGATGATGCGTTGCAATGGCTTTGCCCGTGGTAGGATTTCTTTGTGGGGTTTTCTTTGCCTGCCTTGCTCTTCTTTGCTAACAGCTAAACGAATCAAGACGTGTTCCCCTCCCGACCATCAGCACTCTTGATAACGCACGATGACCGATCTTCATAGCAACTATCCACACAAATCTTAAATATATCAGCTAAAGCTATGTGGGCTAATAAAGCTATAGCCTAAATATATGTTGTTTATTTGTTTTGTGTTTTTAGTTACATTGTCTTTTTTTATTTTCTCTTTAATCTTAAATTTTTCTGAAGGTGTTGCAACCGTGCCAGATTTTTTTCAACTCAATAACTTACTTCGGTCACAAGCACGTTTTAACGTTCGCGTTTTGTCGCTTCTACCTTTTTCTGGACCTTTGCTATGTATTGTTTTTGATATCAGAAATAAAAACAACTGAAATGTATTGGATCTGCAATTATCGTGGTCGTTCGTATGAAGCAGAAAGCTTGTGGTCAGCCGAATGAAAGGACTTGGAGTCAACTTTTCGTGAGATTGTCAAGTGTGCGGAGGCCTGTTATTCCATTGGGAGGGGAATAGATGGGACAGCCAAAGATGATGTGGTTGGCTGTTTGCTCCGTCGCACTGCACTGACACGCAGCAAAGTCACTGCACTGACACGCTGCAATTATCAATGGACCGGGAGTAATAGGTAAGCAATTTTAATTTGATGACGTCAGAGTTACGTCATTTAAAAATAAAAACTATTTTTTTAAATGTGAGTTGTCTCTTTCTTATACACGTAGGGAAAAAAGTTGAAAATTAGACTAGAAACTTGCGCAAAAGTAAACTTGCACTTTCGGCACTAGCGGCGCAAAGTGCTGCTAAAAAAACGACCATAACTTTTTTTTCAAGGGTCTCTGGTTGGAGGAGAGTAAAAATCTTAATCTAGAGGAGTTAAGCTTTCCAACGATACCTAATTTGTTAAGGTCGCAATTTATTCCAGGTCAATACGTTTTACGCTTAGGCTAATATTATATTTTATTACATTATTATTGTGTAAACTGTGCTCAATGTACACACCTAATCTCCGGTTAAACAAGCTGAAAATATGTCTAGATGCAAATATTGCTTATTTTACTTACTTTTGGAAATGGGAAGATGACAGGTTTGTCATAGCTATGATTGTAACAATTTAGACTCTTAGAAATTTCCTCAAATAGCAACATATTTGGCCGTGTTTTAGTAGGTCATGCCTCCTCTTTGCTTTGAGGCTCAATCTGAAAAATCTGTTGCATTGCAAAGATTTGAAGATTTAACCCTCACTTTCTTTCATGCTTGTTACACAGCGTAGGCTATCTGCGCTTCGAGAATATGCCTCAGTAATTACTTCCTTGGAATCTTGTGCAGTTGAGTTTAATAATAGCCTACTATTGTACCTACGCTAATAAAATCGATGCGGATGATAAACAGTTCAAATATTGCGTTTTGAAACAATTGTAGCCTATAGATTATACCAGTAAATCCGGAAAGCATGAACAAGCACGTTTACAATAGCACTGACAAACAACGTTAAAAGACGCAATATAGCCACACAGCGATTGATAAATCATTTCCGCATCAGTATGCCACAATAAAAAAAAATGTGTTTAATGCTTGACACAATAGGCTACACAGCGCTATATGGAATAATACCCACAATTACCTGATTCTCACTGATGGTACGTTGTGACAAAGTAAAACGAATTGAACAACAAGAAACTCCAAGAAACCAGGGTAGCCTACATGGTCTTTAACTCAAGCAGTGATGTTTTTCATTCAAGCGAATAGTAAGTTATCATCAAAATATATCGGCAACTTTCGAGTTAACCGCCATATTGCATCCATGTTGGGATCATGATTTGTTAAACTTTGAACCAGTGCCGGTCTTAAGATATTTCGGGCCCTGTGCGAAATATGCTTTGCGGGCCCCAATGACAATAATTCAATTCAGTAGCGTAGCTAAGTATTTTGAAAGGAGAGGGGGTGGTTCGACGGAGGCGCCGCAGGCGACACCCAGCGGTTGGGGGTTTGGGGCCTCCCCCAGAAAATTTTGAAACATTACTTTGAATTTGGGGCATTCTGAGGGCATTTTCAACAAAAATTTGAGTATGAATATTAGCTACTGTAAAATGGTGCTGTCCGGTGGCATAGCAAAAGGATAAGATCATGCTTTCTTTGACATTTTTCGGAAATCAAGCTATGTCTCTATGTTGAGTCTAGATGCAACCTATTTCGTCCCCTGAAAAATTCGTACACCGATTTCGTACCCTGAAATCGGAGTAACAAAATTAAATTGCGGCCTATGTCGTCCCCTGAAAAGATCGAGGGAAATTTGAAATGTTTGCGGCAACTCCGATCAGCGACTTCGGTACTGTTGTTTTTTTTCGATCTTTTTAGGGTACGAAATGTTCAGGGGACGAAATAGGTTGCACAAGTTGAATCTCTATGTTTTCTTGTTGCTAATTCCTTTGTTGAATTTGCTTGTTGAATTTTTCCATTGGAAATTACAAAATACTGCTTTTTCTGAGTAAATTGTAGGCCCCCTAATTTGCTGGCCCTGTGCAATCGCACGGTTTGCACACCCCAAAGACCGGCACTGCTTTGAACAACACCAATCTTCTTGGCAGATATTTGTGTGAATTTTGTTGGTCTCTTCCAAATGCTTGCCTTTTGAATTTGTGTTAATGGAAATCCACGAGGCCATGCGACATTTTTCAGATTAATGAATAATTATTGGACATGGATTGAACACTTCAGTGTTGTCAGTCACAAGCCAATTTTCAGCAGGTAACCAAGGTAGGCAGCCGTGGCCGAGTGGTTAGCGCGTTGGGCTCGCAGTCGAGAGCCTGCATGTTCGACTCCAGCCACCCGCACTTGCTGTTGTTTCTCTGGGCAAGAAACTTTACGATAATTGCCTCTACCCAGTGATCTACTTATGACAAATTTAAGTCATAAGTAGAGTAGACAACCGGAAACAGACATTGCAGTCGGCTGCAGCGTGGGTCAGGTGTAGGCTATGTCGGAAAGCGTACACCGATGCATAGCGCTCAAGTCCGCTTTCCCGCAATGCAGGATAAAGATAAACAAACAAACAAAAAAACAAAGGCTACTTCAGATGTCAGTTCATTGTCATCATCAAAATCAAATATGACTATAGCACCGTGCATGATGGCATACAAATAACCCACGTTTTTACGACCGAAGTGGTTGCAAGGGATCTCAGCAACGACCTCAAGCTTTTGCATAGATTTTTGTTCTTTCATCGATAAAAATACAACAGTTTTGTAGACTTTGCTAAGCTTTTTACTTTTTTACTAAACACGTTTCGAACTAATTTTCAGCTTTGTAGATGCTCATAGTTGGTGCATTTATAGTGCTTAGGCCTACTACTCTTCAACGTTGGTCTTCATTTTGATGTTAACTGGAGGCTCAATCCTATTCAGTGGCAAATAATGAGACAGCAAGACTAGAGCAGAAGATAGTAGCCTACATCCAAACATCTCGCTCCAAACAACTCGCCCCCATCAGGATCAGAGTTATCCCGCAAAGATTGCATAAAACTTAATCGTCTTTGCATAAAGCTTAATCGTCTTTGCACGAGAGTGGTAGCCTACGTTTTAATTGTAAGATGTTGGAATCAGGGCCGGATTTAGCTGATGGAGGGCCCGGGCACTTTTAGATCGGGGGGCCCCCGTGCAAAAAAAACCTCTACGTCTACAGTAGCATCAATCCAGTACTGCACAGCATTTTGCAGAAACTTTAAAGGCCAAAAGGAAAAAATAACACAAAATCACATTTTTTCTACATAGGGGGGCCCTTCAAAAGTCGGGAGGCCCGGGGCAACTGCCCCCTCTGCCCCCCCTAAATCCGGGCCTGGTTGGAATAGGATCTTTTCGAATCGTCAGGCCTGTGTATAGTGTGTAGGCCTATATGGATCAGCCTCCCAAACCGCACAACACATCATTCATCACTGCTTCAGTTAGTTGGTCAAAGGTGAAAACGGAGAAATATCCCCATGTCTTGCTCAATTTTTGCTTTTTCTGAGGTTTTCTAAGTAGGTAGGTTATAGGTTATGTTGCAGGGCATGTTTTAACAATGCTCGGGAATCAGCGACAGCCTATTCTCATTTGAAAACAACATTGCTTTGGACCTCAAAATGGAACCATTGGTCCGCCCCGTTAGCTCAATGGTTGAAGATCACACGGCGCTGTTCGACATCGGGATGTGCGCTTGAGCAACGCTTTTCAGGCAGTGCTGTATTTGAGGGTAGCCTATAGCCCAGTAGCGTAGCCAGTAATTTTGAAAGGGGGGGGGGGTTTTGACCACCCAACGGCGGGGGGTCTGGGGGGCCTCCCTCAGAAAATTTTGAAAAATTACTTTGAATTTGGTGCATTCTGAGAGCATTTTCAACAAAAATGTGGGTACAAATATTCCTGTAAAATGGTGCTGTCCGGTAGCATAGCAAAAGGATAAGATCATGTTTTCTTCGGCATTTTTCGGAAAAAAAAGCTAAGTCTCTGTGTTTTCTTGTTGCTAATTCCTGGCTGAGATGTTTGAATGTTTGGTATTGGCAAAACTCGCTCTTTTAATGCAATTTTATTTAAAATTAGGCAATTTTTTTTTAGACTGAAAGCATCATTCTCAATATCGTGATGTCACAAGCGTGCCAAAGGGGGGGTTGGAACCCCCAAACCCCCCCCCCCCCCCCTTGGCTACGCCACTGCTATAGCCTACGGCGGTATACGCAGTAGGCTACACTCTCTGCTTTTTCGAGCAACTATAGTATACTCTCTGGTTTTCCAAAGAGAGTGCCTATGCTATCCTTACTGATTCTTGACAAATAAGCTATTAGATACAAAATTTGTAAAGAAGATAAAGATGTAGATTCCTCTCGGCAAGCTGTTTGGAATGTATTCATAGAAAAATAAACAATTTTGCACCTCTTCTCCAATTTTGATGTTGATAATTCATGTTATGGTAGAATAATAGTATTTTGCAAGTTGTTTATTATTTATCATTTTGGCAAATCTGGCAGTAGCCTATAGGCTACCATGTGCTTTTTTTACGAATACAGCACTGATTTCAGGACTGCTCTCCATTCAGCGGCAACTAGTGAATGGAATAATTCCCAGGCAACAACACTTCAACAATCGGAAAAATTTCACTCTGCCAATCTCGATAACCGGCCCTGCGTCAAGAGCCTCTACAGCAGGCATGACCAACTGGCGGATCGCGATCCGTATCTTTTCAACTTTTTTTGTGGATCTTTCAAGTTGGCTCTGAAAAAAATTTCAAAGTAATTATTTTAAAATTTGCTTATTTATTTAGTCTATAAGGCCTATATATATATTTTAAGGTTTTTATCAGGGATTCATATAGTAGGGCAGTAAGCTTTTGGGATCGCCAACTTGGCTGGATATCTGCATGTTAAAGTGCCTACCCCATAGACATCTTATTATAAGATGTCTGTGGCCTACCCTGACAAGCGGAGTATAAAAATGTAACAAACCCCTGCAAGCTGAAGATGTGCCAAAAAACGCCAAAAAATAATTTTTCTAAAAATTTAAAGATGTCTGTGGCCTACCCTGACAAGCGGAGTATAAAAATGTTGCCAGATATTTTTTAAATTTTTAGAAAAATTATTTTTTGGCGTTTTTTGGCACATCTTCAGCTTGCAGGGGTTCTTGGTTTTATTTATATTAAATAATGTTTATCCCCCTGATAACAGCAGATACGCTGCTGGCGTAACAAAGCTTCGATGGCACAAAGGTAACGCAATGAGTCTCAAGTAATTTCTTTATTTGTGAGTTCGGATTGAATTTAGATTTTGAGTTTAAAAATACATTTTATGTTATCTGTGTAAAAATTGTTTTGTGCAGAGGTATATAAAGCACTTTCAGAAAAAGGAAAAAGCAAGCAGTTACGTAATTTAAAATTGGCAAATTTCAACAATGTTTACGAACTAGAGTGAACTCCTGGTGAGATTCCGTCACGGAGGTGAGCTGCGGATATAACGTTTTGTTAAAGCAGAGAAGATTGAAAGCGATGACTTGCCATTAAACAGAATCACTTGAGGAAAGTTGCGGGTGGAAGGTTATTTGAGTAAAAAATGTTCCATCAAAATTATTTCGGTGCACAACAAGTGAGCCGTTTTTAAGAAACGCAAATGTTATGTGAGAATTACATTTTGTAGAAAGCTAAAAACAATGGAAATTCATTCGGGTCCCTACAAGCTCATTGTGGATCTCTAAGTTGTCAGATTTGGCGGTAGTGGATTATGGCCAAAATTATTTGGCCATCCCTGCTCTACAGTCTACAAGTATGCGAAACTACCAGGAATAACCTATCAAGGCTTTATCAGTCCCAGAATCAGATGTCTAGTTGGGTCGACTTGGGGATCCAAAACCCCAACACTGCGCACTAGTGCCCTAGCGCTTGTGTACAGTGCTGCCGAATATGCTTCTCCAGTCTGGTGCCGCAGCACACACGCAGGAAAAGTAGACATCGCCCTTAACGACACCATGCGCATAATCACTGGATGCCTGCGTCCAACTCCTACAGACTTACTACCAGTGCTTTCAGGCATCGCCCTACCAAAACTACGCAGAGAGAATTCTACCATACGGCTCGCATTAAAGGCAGAGGTCAATGCTGATCGCCATCTCCTCCACAATGTAGTCCTTGACGCACAACAGCTCACACGTCAACGCCTGCCTTCCAGGCACCCATTTTCTCGACACATTGTGGCGCTTCATGAAGGTCACTTCGACCTGATGAAGTCATGGAGAGACCGCTGGGAAACCATCTCACGGCCCAACCAGTTCCAAGTCACACCAGACACTACGGTACCACCTGGCTCAGACCTTCCAAGAAAAGAATGGGTAACTCTGAATCGCCTCCGTACTGGTGTTGGTTGCTTCAAGCACAATATGTTTACCTGGGGATTGTGTGACTGTATTTGTGGTGACTGTCAAACAGCACAGCACATCATAAATCACTGTCCAGTATTTCGACCTGAAGAACATGTGAATCTCATAGACCCTGATATGAAGACACTGCTCTGGTTGCAACAATTGGGAGATGTTACCTGAATTGCTGCCTCATAAGCAAGAAGAAGTCCCAGAATAAAGATTCAAAACTAATCAACCATAAAAATTCAAAGAAAATGAAGGGGTGTACCAGCAAACATCTATAGGATTGGCCCATGATACCAGAGAAGGATCCACAGAGGATACAAACTGATATGAATGAATCAACAAGTGAATAAAAAAATAACAGTTAACCTCTCAAGTACATGTAGCTCCACACAGAGTGAAATTTACATGCCTTTTGACTCTTTTTTATTTCTTTAAAAGTAATAGCTAAAAAGACATTATTGACCCAAAAAGAATGTCTAAAAAGACATTATGAAAAGTAACTACGGACAAAGGCCAGTGTTTCGATCTTCCGATCTCTTCAGCGTAGTAAAGTGAAGGTGGAAAGTTGTCTTGAAGTGTTGGTTGAGGTGATGATTTGAAACAAAGTATGGTTGATTGATAATCAACCATACTTTGCAATTAGAGACATTAACTGCAATTAGCAGATTTTTTTGCAGCTTAAGCTAACCTGCTGGATGTTTTTTTGCTTTGCTTGCTTTAATTAAAGCCTTTAACCAAAATTTAAGAATTTTCCGCCAGTATTGTTTTGCTTTGTTGTTCGAAACCAGTCAACGCGTGTGTGACGTCATAAAGTATTGAACATCCTCGTTGCCATAACAGCAAACTCTTGTCTAAAAGAGATGACGTTGGTTCGATTTCCACCCATGTCATAACTCTGCTGTCCTCTGTAATTACCAAACAACGTTCAAAGCACTGATTAACTATATGGCTGAGTACTAAAAGGGTCACAATTGGATGGTAGCCACTTAAATCGTGTTCTGGTTGGTTCATGCCTTATCAGCTCTTACAAAAGTTGTTACGTTAAAGTAGCTACCGCAAAAAATTACACTCCGGTTTCAATACAGCTCCTGTTTTTGCCAACAATTTCAAACTCTGATCCACTCCAATTTCTGCCAAAACCTGAGACTCCGCCTCCTAAATGGTCCAAAACTTCGGTTTCTGTTCCCCTTTAATTTATTGTGCTAAATTTTGAGAAACGTTTGGCAACGCTGGTGAGAAATATGATTGCGCCATCTTTAAGAAATAATTTTTACACAATACACACCAGTGGTGCCACTCCTAGTGCTTTTCCACTAGATCTAGTGTTTTTAGGTTGCATCTAGTGTTCTATAGCGATTTAGCACTATGTTGGTGTGCATAAGTTTGGCCAGTGTTTAAAGTAGCCCCACCTATTTTTTGTTTGGTTGCATCAATGTGTTTGTAGTGCTTTTCCAAGTGGACAGCGAGTTTTTTGTCTGGTTACACCCAATGATGACCAAATTTGAGATATTTAGCATAAATACTTGGCTGTGGCTATATTTTCACTATATAGTGTAATAATAGCCTTAATTGTGTTGCCAGATAAGGAATTCTGCCCTAATTTGGGAAAAGTTTAAAGCTGTTGAAAACAAAAATTTGTATTTTAGAAATTTTTTTTTGGTCCTGGGAAGATCAAAACCCTAATCTTATTCCAAACTCCTACCTTTACCTTAACCCTTCCTAACTCTGACAACACCTGATTGTGGAAAAATAGCCACTTCCTAAATACTTTAAAGAATACACACAAATGAATGTAAAACGTGTTCAAAGTAGACTAAAGTACGGTACCGTAGGTAGCGTAGCCTACCTCATAGTAGGCTTACATTTCGTCGGCTTACATTTGATGAGTGTGGAATTCTTAGACTACACTACCTCACAGATTGTAATATTGCGTTTTTGACAATATATTTGCAAAGACCAAGTTTAGGGAAAATTTGAGAAAGTCTTGTTTGCCCCCCCAAAATGTTTTACTCTCCTTTGGCTATGACTTCAGGGCTCTCACTTTCAAGGAAATTCAGTTCTATTTTGAAATTTTAAGGACTTTTAACACTCACTAACGCCATTGGCTGTCATTTTTGTAGATTATGCACAGGGTTGGGACTATCGATTACGAATCGATATTCGATAGCGTTGTTCTTTACTTTGTCACTATCGAATCCGTCTTTTCTTTTCTTTTTCAAATAAGTATCGATTAGCAGCTATTCTTTACTTTTTTGTGCATTGAATCCGATATTCGGTACTTTTCTGTAAAGTTTACAAATAAACAACGTAAAATATTAACCGAATTCCACAATTTTATTAGGCAGACTTTGAAATTCTATTGAAAGGAGGCGCGAATTTTTTTGCGGGGAAACCCTGGTTGATCGCATTCAACTCGAACCCTTCTGGAATTTGAACAAGCCCAAGCCTCTTGTTCTCAAATGAGTTCAAAAACTGAAGTTGTAAAGAAAAATTCGTTTTTTCTGGAGATTTGAAGAGAGAGCAAAAAAGAGATTACGGTAGCAGAAGCTTCCAAGTATGTAAGAAACTTGTGGCTTTCATGGTGCAACACTGATGATGAATTACCGAAGGATTTGTACAAGCCCTTTATAATGTAGCCTACAATACAATACAACATTGCCTTCATCGGCACCTGTTGAAAGACTGTTTTCTTTGGGTAAGAGGGTGTTGAGCCCAACACGTAGGCCTACTCAACTCTCTGATTCCAACTTTGAGAAAATGGTAATGCTTGCTTCAGCAGTTAGGCACATTACATGACTGCATTTGAAATTGTGTTTGTGACTCTTCTCAGAAGGATTATTATTGCATGACTGCATTTAAAACTATATATGTTTTGTTACTCCTAGTCCTTTGAGTGGGAAGTATTTTTCACTTCTTTGAATTTTTTTCAATTTGTTACTGCCTTGAGTATTGAGAAAGAGTGGTGGAATAATTTTTTTTTTCAATATCGATTACTACATTCTTTATTCTTTACTTATTTTTCTAGTATCGAAATCGGTTAATTCTTTACTTTTTTGGCACTATCGAATATCGGAATATTCTTTACTTTTTCACTATCGACTCCCATGCCTGATTATGCATGTATATAAATGATCGTGTTTTTATGATACTAGTGTTTTTTTGTGAATCTAGTGTTTTTTTCAGTCAAATCTAGTACTTTTCCATGACAAGAGAGTGGCAACATTGATACACACTGTTTGTTTCAAGTTTTCAATAAGTGAGTAGCCTAGCCTATGTAGCAATATGTAAAACCAGATACAGTTGAACGTAGTCCAATGAAGTAAAGTTTACCCTAACCTACATTATATTTGGATGTCAGATAAAATAAACATAAACTGTTGTTATATTCAGCCACGCTTTATTTGATGTGTACCGTATATGTTAAAAAAGTAGCTATTAATCTGTAAATTCATTGGGTTTGTAAGTTGCATATATATCAAAAAAATCTTTTTACGATGGCAGAATCAAAATCAAAAAGAAGCAAAATTACTGCAAATGACACAGAACAAACCTCTGAAACTCCTGATAAGTCACAAGAACAGTTAAAAATTAGTTCTAGTGAACCCAAGATCATTGAGTTTAACAGCAAATCACATGAGCCATTATGTTTTCTGTCCAATTTTTATGGAAATCCCGAACAAGGCATTCCTGAGTTTGAATATCAATCTGGAAAATTTAGAGGTGCAAGTATTGACAAGCTTATGAAAAACATGCAGACTTGTTCTGGCTCGCAATTCTTAACATATCTCATGAATTTGCAGCCACAAAAGCAATGGACCAACAGCCAAAAATTGTATTGGTTTAAAGACTCTGTACCTCATGACTCCAGGGGACATATTGATTTTGACAAGGGCACGCCTATTCGTGGTGTTTTGGCAAAATTAGTGGCCACGTCTGCTACAAATACCAAGCGAAAACAACAGGTTGAAGCAATTGCAGGAGGATCCTTTTCCGTGGTGCCTGAGGTGAATGATGCAAAGAAACAAGAGCAAATGCTGGTTTGCTTACGACACAAGTATGCCGACCCATTCTATCGTGACATTTTGCTGTCAACAGGTGATGCTGTCCTTCACGAGAAACCTTTGCGCGGCGGACCAAATGCTTGGACATACAAATGGCACAAAGACCAGGCAAAGCGTGGTGGTGATTGGCTTGGAAAACTTTTAATGAGGACTCGCAAAGAAATACGGGATGGTAAAGAAAGTAAATAACCTGGTAAATAACCTGCATTATGGATTCTGAAAATTTGCATTGCGCTTATGGTTATTTTCGTGCTTGTGTACAACTTTTAGAATGAAAGGTGCTCATGCTGTAATGATATAGCCTAGCGTACAGTACTAATAATCTATTTTTCATGAGTTTTAATTTATAATATAAAATTTCACTTTTCTCATGTTTAATGCATTGTACTCAGGTATTAACCAGAATTTTATGTCCATGCTTGAATAGGCCCTCCTTTTTATCTGCTGCTTGTTGAACTGTTTTATGCTTCAGAGCTCAGCTGAACAATTTCTGGCAGATGCAAGTTTAGAGTTGTGCTAAAAGAAACAACATTTTAACTTGACACAAAATTTTAACGCGTGATGCATCAATTGGTGAATGCTACTTTCACATATGAAACTGCCATTAACATAATGGATTTCCTTACTACATTTCACCACATTGTCACTATTTTTTGGGGTGTTCCATTTTGGTGTCAGACAAATGCATTAAGAATTACATATTATCTTTTGAGAAATCCCTGTATGCTGACTGATAGCATGTGGGAAATAAATCTGGTTATAGGCTCATAGGTCCTTCGTCCTGTAATATCCTAGCCGGCAGTTCTCTACTGAGCACAATTAAGGTATTGAGAGCATTTTTTTGTTTTGCTGCATTTTGAATAGCTTTGCCTAAGTAATATTTTAACTCTATCTTATCTTTTGCTGCTTTAGTCCCTTGTATGTTGTACTCAGTTTTCTTCGACTTTTGTTTTACTCTATCGTTTTTTACACGACTTATCATCCTGTCACTGTTGTTCTTGTCTCGTCCACTTTGCTTGTTATTGTTAAATTTTACACAACCAACACAAGACATTGACATGTCTAGTATTTTGGATTTTATAGTGTGTCAATCAACTACTTTTCATAGTTCCACATTACTTATATTATGTTCCATATTAGCATTACATTTATCTCTTCTTCAAATATTTCTGACGTGACAGTTTATTTGTCATTGAATCCAAGATATGTTCAGTTGTTCACTTTTGTCACAAGAAGCTGCAATATGTTATCCAACTTAGGCAATTTACGATTTTAGTGGCCATTCTTGCCATGTATTAATATTTAACTTTTGCCATCCAAACAGGTGTTGATAAACGTTCAATGTATATATTAAATTCTCGTATTCATTAGCATGCTAGTATTAGTTGATATCTTGCGTGTAGGCCTAGCAATGAGGAGTGTTTTAATTTTTAACCCTGATTTGAGGATACAACAGTATATTTTAAGACGTCTGGAATAATTTTTTTTTTTGTCTGACCGGAAGCATAGTTACCAAGATCGAGTCGATCTCCACAAGTAAACTGAAACCAACAGATAAAATAGACAGCAAGATGAAAAGAGGTTGAGCAGAGAATCTCAGAATGGAGACCTAAATTGAAAATCCAAAGTAAATTTTTGCAGATAGAAGCCAATAGACGTTTTATCAAACGTCAGTTATGTATATCATTACAAAACAAGCTAAATGCAACTTTATTTTTTGAAAAATAGAGTTTGGTTAATTTACGACGGCTCAAATATAACCAGTTTCACACAAACTGTTTGTATTTATGTCACGCCTTTGCATATGCACACAAACCGAAATGACCATTTTACCCTGTTTTACAATAAAGGCAAAGATGAGAAAAACTGTTTGCGGCTGTTTTGCAACATTGTCTTGCAAAGTGTGTAAATACGGTAACAAGCAATATTTGAAGTATAAATGTCATAAACTAAAATTGATGTATATTTTCTATACAATACAGGGCAATTTTTATGCGAAAAATAATGTTCAGAATAATGGAGAGGAGACGCTTTTGACAGAAATTAAAATTGAAAATTCACCAAGGGTCTTATGATATGCTGTTGTATCTTAAAATCAGAGCTAAAGATGGATTTGAAAAAGAAGATGATTAACCCCTCCACCCCCCTCCTACTAGTATATGATTTTTCAATGCTTTCTAACTTATTTCCTCTCATAATAAATTTTGCTAACAATTTGTTTGAAATGTAGTGTTATGTATTGCAAAAAGCATACTGAAAAACTGACTCGTTCCACCATGTAGTGGGACATTAAAGTAAGGGAACGTTCAAATATTACGTAACGCCTTCGAGGGGGGGGTTTATGCAAAGCGTTACGTTAGCGTCACATCGGGGGGAGGGGGTTCAAGCAAAACGTTACGTAACGCTTTCGAGTACGGAATGGTAGTTTTTTGTGCTGAATTCGTAGTGAAAAAGCGTTACATGGGGGAGGGGGGAATTGAAAAAAGCGTTACATGGGGGTTACGTAATATTTGAACGTTTCCTAATCCAGAATGGTCCGATTCGGAGATATCCCAATTCAGAGACAACCTATTTCTGAGATTTCGGACAAATGACAGCGTCTGTGACATCAACGATTATTATAGGTTAGGTTAATTGTCTAACCCAGGGTGGTCCAAACACGGGCCGCATGTGGCCAGCGTGAAGGTTTTGTGCGGCCCGCAAACACTTTGTGCATGCCGGAATTATCAGTGCTAAGTCCAAGGTTTAAAAATACACCTACGTTTTATAAATACATTACATTCGCCACAACCCTAAATAAGTCGCACATAATCGGGTAGCCTAAATAGGTAACTATGAGGGAACAATGTCGATTTGTGACGACACAAACGTGCGTTGATATTTTGCTTTTGTTGCTAGCACTTTCTCCGTTAGGAAGTGATTAAAAAGCGACACACGGAACAGAATGGCTGATGAAACCCTGGATGCCTGCTTACGTCTGTCGACCACTGAATTTAGACCAGAGGTCGACACTATATGCAAAAACAATAAATTGTTTTGGTTTGCTAATTTATTGACGTGTTATGTATCGTATCTTTTTTACTAGCTGAAAATCACTTTTTGAGTTGCAAGCAGAGATTAAAAAGTGAGTTAGGCGTGCAGCAAAAGATTAGGTCGATCAGAACAGCAAACTCAGTCCTTCATTGCAACTGTATCTTGTCAGCGACAAGATTTGTTAATGTTCATAGCCTGCGAACAGTAAGAATGTAGCTAAAACAGATCGAAATCTTTCGAAAAGAAGTTCAAAATCGCAACCTAGTTAAGTTTTTATTTAACAACGTTTCTACTTTCAGCAACGCGTTATCATTTCTCACTATGCGGCCCGTGAAGTATTTCTCAGACTCTAATGTGGCCCTTCATGTTCGTAGTCTTGGACCACCCTGGTCTAACCTATAGAATAATCGTTGCTAGACCTACACGCAAGATATCAACTAATTTATATCTACCTCGCAGAGAAACAAATACAACATACCGTTTCGTTTGCGTGGGTAATTGAGTGTGGGAGAGTAAGCCCAAAATCGGTTTTCATAAATGATCCCTACAAATTCTCTAAATAAACAGTAACTGTCGCTGGATTTTTAACATTGAATCGGTCTATCAAGACCGAATTTGTCGTCTCCGAAAAAGGCTGTCTTCTATTTGGGAAATCTCCGAATACTCCCAGACCGAAGTACGTCATTGTTTGTGTGCGCGTTTTTCATCTTTGGACTGATATGATTGCGAGGTAAAATTTACATGCAATTTAGTCTTATTCACTATTGACATTGAAAATTTCGTACTCTATGATCTTGTGTCATCTCACTTCAACGGTAACGTCAATCAATCATTTTATTTTTCGTCATTAACGCGTCCGGGACGAAAAAGATACTAACTACAAAAATCGATATAAACCTGCCAGCACGTTAACGAACGGGAAAAGGTGGCAAAACCTTGAAAGGTTTAAAACGTGCCTGAATGAAAAATTATGTAGTAGGCTATATATCAGTAGTTAGCACGGCCACAAAACCCAAAAAAAAACAAAGAAGCACACATGTAGTAATGAATGACAGCCTAATGAAAAGTGTTGTGGATTGAATTTGCCGTGGATTGAATAACGTCATACACTTCATAGTTGTTACTCAACAAAGCGCAGATTTGTTTTACTTGTTTCTTTTATATTTTACCTTAATCACGAAAAAATATATGCCCGATTGGCGATTGCCCGTAACTTATAAGTTAGACTAACGGTCGATCAGAAAATCTTAGACTCTGATCAAATATGCAGCTACTGTTCATACATCAAATAACTTGAAATCGTTTGCTGCAACTTATTTTAAAAGAACTCGCCGAAAGTATCGTTTAAACTATTGTAAATCAACGACGCCGTAAGTAATTCAATCGTGCCTTTAAACGACCGCCACCAGTGTTTACTGTTTGTGTAACATGAAAGTCCTGCTTGCCTACGGAAAACGTGGACAGCAATTTCGTACTCAACGGATTGTTTATATTGATTGATTGATTGAATCTTTATCCTCGGACTGGGAAAGCTTCTTGAAGAGCTTAATCCTGGCAGTTTCGCATACTTGTAGGGGCTTTGAATCACTGACGCAGGCCCGGTCACCGAGATTGACAGAGTGAAGTTTCCGATTGTTGAAGTCCTGTTGCCGGGGAATTATTCCATCCATTAAATGCCGCTGAATGGAGAGCAGTCCTTAACGTGCGTTGCTCAAGCGCTCACCCCGAGAGTCGAACCAGCGGCGCTTGATCTTGATGCTTCTTCGTTCCAGAAGTCACGCGCTAAGCAACTGAGCTATCGGGGCGGACTTGTGTGTGTGTGTTCTGCTTGTGTGTCTGCTTGTGTGTCCTGTAGATTGAATTACGTACGGTAGGCTACTGCACAATTGGTGAAGTAACTAATGATACCGGATGTGTAGCGTATCATGCGTATGATGCCTGCTCTTTCGATATTGTATCTCATTTTCTGGGGCATTTTTGCTGGATGTTCGATTGTTCCTGCAATTAATGTGAATCAGCTGTGAATTGTGCTAATGTGAATTCACATTAGCACAATTAATTCAACAAGGAATTACAAGAAATCGATTTTTAGCTGAAGATTGAACTGACTCGTGTGAAAACAAATTCGTTTGAATTACAATGTCAAATGTTATATTCACATTATTAGTTGCACAATATCAATAGTATAGAAATAAGGATCCTATGCAATACTCTGACTAGGAACGAGAAAGTATTATATACACCAAAATAGAGCTCCTTTTGTTTTTAGTAAAATAAGCACAATCTCCTCTAAAATGTTGCGATGCCTAACGTGTCAATATATATCTCAGGGTGTGCGCTTGAGCAACGCATTTCAGGACTGCTCTCCATTCAGCGGCACCTAGTGAATGAAATAATTTCCCGGCAACTACAATCGGAAACTTCACTCTGTCAATCTCGGTAACCGGCTCTGCGTCAAGAGCCTCTACAAGTATGCGAAACTACCAGGAATAACCAATCAAGGCTTTGTCAGTCCAAGGTTAAAGATTCAAAACCAACCATATTGTTTGTTCAAAAGAAACTTCAAACTATTGTACATTGTGTTGACAGGTGCACTAAATATTTGTTGCAGTACTTTGAATGACCGGAACCGTTCTCAATTTGGTGTTAAGTTCAAAGCGATTTTGCGGATTTATTATATATATACAAAGAAACCAATTTGCGCTTGAAAATATTTTTTTACATAGAAAAACATTTTTTACATTTACATGCATAAAAAATATCAAAACTTATACTCAAAGTGAGGAAATGCCACGCTTTTTTGTCTGAAGAAAATTTCCAAGTGTACAGAAATTTTTCATAAGATACACCATCAGTGACGATCGGTGAGGGAAAGCAGTGCTTACCTTAGCAAAAACTATGCAAAATATAATGACTGAATTCTAGGTTTAACTTATTATTTTTATCACGTCTATTTTAACTTGAAAATTACTGTATTCGTGACTAGAATTACTCGTAACGCTTGTGAGTAGTCTAAGTCCTCACCAAACCGCATGTCTTGCCTATAAATGCCAATTGACGCAAACGCTTCTGATAGAAACAATCACTGAGGCTCCAGGTAAGCAACTATCAAACTTGCTTTCCCAGATTCAAAAATGTCAAAAAACGCCTTCGTTTTAACCAATCCTTACCCGTTTTGCAAAACGTCACCAGCTGCTTAGCCAATCAGATGTGTTATGGTTATGGTAGGTTAGTTGTGCTTTCCCAGTGACGTCAATGCGTACATTCGCTAGAGCGACTAGACTAACTCGTCAGAATGGTATCTCGTCACGGTACACGCACAGCATCATAATTCCAAAAAGCTTGTTGCTGTTTTTTGATGTCTCCTCGCCATGTACTTTAGCCTACTGTACTAGCTTTCATAGTCATGCCTTTGCCCTTTTTACAGCGTTGATATAACGTTACTTCGCCAATGAACGTTCAGGTGCGGATGCAATATTTAGTTTGTTAAGCTTCTATAGCCTACGCAGGAGGCAAACTTATCCAGCTTTTTGTACAAATTGCTTGCGGTTGTAATGTTTACGCCTAAGTGTTAGTTTTTGTAGTGTAGTCTTAACTGAATATCTGAGAATGAACATTCATGACGAATTAAACATTTAGACAACTATTATTCCACGTCTAACACAGGATTTTGGTCCTGCAACGTTAAAATTAAGATTGTTCATGACTTCTAAACATTAAATGGATGTATGATCACGACATAGGCGAAGTAGCCTACAATTTGACAGATTTTTATTTTTGATTTGTTTTGGAAATGCTCTCAGAGCGCACCAAATTGGAAGTGTTTTTCAAAAATTTCTGGGGGAGGCCCCCCAGACCCCCCGCTGGAAGTGTTGCCTTCGGCAACACGCCTTCGGGCTTCGCCCGACGGTTACGCCCTTCGTGCCTACTACCTTGCTGCAGCATATTTCCAAGTTGCTTTCCCAACGGTTTAAGCCACCGAACGTCACTGTACACCATTGTGTAGTATTGCTGACACTCAGGTCAACACTCATGTTGAACGATATTCTTTTATGGAGAATCAAGCATGTTTAAGAACAAATGTAACAAACACCCTGCACAAAAAAGATAACTACTAAAAGTAGAGTGCTAGCAGATTCACAACAAAAGAAAAATTTAAGGACAATGATGGTGTAGAAAAAACTTCACCATGTAGTTCTAAATTTGGATAGAAATGACATATTTTTCAAGATCTTGCAATGATTAGACCTGCTCCAAAACTCCTCAACCAAAAGCGACCCACGACTCTTTTTTTCACGTTGCAGGTTAAATAAGCTTTTGAAGCGATGCAAGCCTTGAGAGTTGTACCATCATCCTCCTAAAACAGTGCTTCTCAACTTTTTTGTCTTGGCGGACCCCTTTTGGCGTCCTCAAAGCGAATGCGAGCTCCTAATAAATGTTTATCTGAAATTTTGGTATATCGCGTCTCTGGAATCAAATGTTTCATAAGTTTCGAAATCGCGTCTCTGGAATCAAATGTTTCATAAGTTTTGAAACGCACACTTAGAAGAATTTGCTAAACTCGCAACGCACTTACGACGATTGATGAAGTTACGTTATGAACTATAGGCTATGTTGGCACATAGGATAAAAAATCAGTAATCTATGATCTGATTTAATGTATTTTTATAAATTTCATCAAAATTTATTAGAATTTTGCGACCGTTAACCTACAAAGAATTTTTTCGTTTGTAATCAACATTAATTCGTTATAGCCTATAATTGCAGTCATGACAAAACAGTGAGTGCTGATACACTGCTGACTAACGTTAAGCATTGATCAACCATCTGCTGTCTCAAAAGAATTAAGTTAAACATAGTCAACTTAACCAGATTTAACTCATCTATATGACCTTTTTTAGTTAGAAAGCCGAACCTTTGTGCGATGTCTAGTAGTTCAAACGAATCACCAGTGCGTGGCTACGTAGGCTACAGTTTGAGAATCACTGTAGCCTAAAGCACTACCGATTTTTAAATTTCGTAATTTATCCATCATACTGGAAACTTTCACGGACTCCCTGAAGTCGCTTCGCAGACCCCGGTTGAGAATCGCTGTTCTAAAAATTTACGACTGTTTTCGCTTTTGACCTGTTCAAATAGGCTACCATTTGATGCCATTTTCGACCCCAAATATGCGGCTTTGTCTGCCGATATGACAGCTCTGACATCCCTTTTCGAGAACGTCGTTTGAACAGCCCTGATTGCATTCGTTTGATCTTTTTATGTTCTTGCTTTAGTAGTAGCCTACAGTTGCGTTACCGATAGGCCATTTAACTGGATCATTCAACAACACAGGCAATTGTAGCCTAAATATATGAGCAAAAATAACGAAATCAAAATTTTGAAAATGTTTACATTTAATTTTGATAGGGTTCGTCATACAAAAATATGTTAAAAATTAGGAAACCACTGGTTTTGTCTGTTTGATTGGAAAGACACTTTAACATGCAGATATCCAATCCATGGACTTCTGTCCAATCTAACCACGAACCAATGAGATGCTACGTTATCTGTCCAATTGTGACCATTCCAGCATTCAGCCAGAGAACTAATTATTACTTTGAACTTTGTTTGGTAATTACAGAAGAAAAAGGAGCTGTAACAGAGGTGGGAATCAAACCCACGTCAATGTATTGAAAACCACCGCTCTAACCCAATGCGCCAAGTCAACCGATGCCAAGGCATTAATTTAATTTAGCTAGAATTTGCGTTTTTCCTTTATTCTTCCTAGACGCAACTTTGATGACGTCATGAACAGCGTAGCTTCTGATTGGTTCGTGGTTTATTAGAAATCTGCTTGTTAAAGTGCCTTAAAGTGCCTTCCTAAATTAAATCAATGCTTTGCCATCGGTTGACTTGGCGCATTGGGTTAGGGCGGTGGTAGTAATTACATTGACGTGGGTTTGATTCCCACCTCTGCTATAGCTCTTTCTTCTTCTGTAATTACCAAACAAAGTTCAAAGTAATAATTACACGCAAAAATAATGAAAAAGGCAATATAACGCAAGAGAACAACTGCACGCCCAGCAAGCTGATGCAAGAGAGAGGCAAGATAATTACGTGTAGGCTAATTCTCTAGCTGAATGCTGGAATGGTCACAATTGGACAGATAACGTAGCATCTCATTGGTTCGTGGTTGGATTGGACAGAAGTCCATGGATTGGATATCTGCATGTTAAAGTGCCTTCCGTTTGATTGGGGCTTGGATACAGTATAATCTAGAATAGGATACACGACATCTTTCTCCAACGACTTGAGCGATAGGCTTTTTTACAATAACAAAAATTGTCCACTGATATGAGTTGGTGACGAAATGTTTTTCACACAATTTTTAACAATTCCCGCTTTTTTTAACCTTTCCACGTGGCTAGGCCGCATTTTTCCATGGATGTGCACACTCCCAACGTGTTCCCACCCTACCCGCGGCATTGGAAACGGCGATCCTCCTCCCCACTTATCACATGAAAAGGAGTCATGTTGTAATAAACTTTTCTGTGCCATTGGCCATATCACTTTGTGTAAAAAATTCATGTCCTCCCAAAATGATTGATTCGTCACATCTGTCAGCAGTTCAATCATGTTTGGAATTGTTTTTGAACACCACATTCCAGCCATCATGGAGTGTTTTGAATGCGCTGGATGGTCTCTCATGATGTGAAAATGCTTCCCAGATTTTATCCATTCATCAACAGCAGCTTTTTCACGCAAGGATAAGCGCGAATCAATGTCTCTGGAGCAGGAACGCTCTGCGTCCACAACTCCTTGAAAGCGCCACGACATTTTGTTCATTACGGAGCCTGTCATGTCCACGAGCTCTACATTTGCTTCTTTTAATTGGTTGAGGATGTTTTGAGGAACAGTATCGTCATAATACACACGCATTGTCCATCCAGGGTATACTTTTTTGCATAATTTTACATTCACAAGTGCTCCATCCATGTACCGTAGATCAGAGCCGTACAGCGAGTAACAAATTATATTTTGAGCTTTTCGCACACTGTTGGATTCATATTTGTTCTTGCCATAGCCACCCAACCGCATTGCAATTGGCTGTTTGTAGGTGGCTTTGTCCCAATCGTTCCAAATGTAACTGGACGTGGGAAACAGTCCATTGATAAAAATCCCAAATCCAAAGCTCAACACACATATCTGTATAGGCAGAAAGAATTAAGTGATGGGAGAAGGATGGAATTACCTTAAGTTTCAAAAAAGAACACTGGTAGGCGGTAGCGTACAGATTAGGCCTATGTAGGCGGAAAAAAATGATTAAGTATAATAGCCAATTATAAAGTTTCACATCATATAGGACTGAAACAACATAAATTCTGAAACAACGAATGTCTAAAAGATACAAATCTGGAACAAAATTGAAGTCATTGGAAACCTGTTATAGGCAGGGGCGTTGACAGGGGGGTCCAGGTAGTACTTTTGGACCCGGGCCCGAAATATTTAAGGGGCCCGGATTTAAAAAAATCCCCGCGACTTCAAACATTATCAAGATCTTAATATAATCAGATCTAAAGGAATTGCCATCAAAGGTTAAAACAGCCATTTCAGCGGTCTAATGGTAAAGTACCGGGCTCCCTTGTGGGTACTGGGCTCACTTCAGCTTTCTTGTGGTAAAATAGCCACGAAGCAGTAAAATAAGAACTTAGTCTAAGATAGTTATAGTGATTTCCCTAACCAAGAATATTACCCGAAACACGAATTTCAAAATAAACAGGCTAATATTTGTTTAAACTGAAAAACTGAAATAGCCCAGATTAGAAGATTGCTTTCCCTATTTCTGCAGTAAAAATTAGACCAATACCCAGGGCCGGATTTAGCTGATGGAGGGCCCGGAGCACTTTTACATCGGGGGGCCCTCCGTGCAAAAAAAATTTTTGCGCCTTCGGCGCGAAAAACTACTTTTGCGTCTACAGTAGGCCTACCATTAATCCTGCACTGCACAGCATTTTGTAGAAACTTCAAAAGCTAAAAGAAAAAAATCACACAAAATCACATTTTTTCCACGTCGGGGGGCCCCTTCAAAAGGGGGGCCCGGGGAACCTGCACCCTCTACCCCCCCTAAATCCGGGCCTGCCAATACCAATTTTCAGATTGCAGCAATCAGCAAATGTTTGACTGAGGCCCAAACAACTCTCCCAAACCAATTTTCTGACTGTCTGCACTACCTTTGCTGTAAATTCTCTTCTGGTGAGCCTAGAATGACCAATGAAACATCAATGGAATCGGGAAGTAATACTCTCGCGCCATGTGACAAATAAAAATTCAAAAAAGCAACCGCTAGACAGAGATAGTAAGTTTTGCGGTTCAAGAATTGCGTTTTAAGATTGCGCAAGATTTGTTAAATGACGATGCTTAAACGACATCAATAAAAGTTTGTATACAAACTTTATATTCATAAGATTGTTGATGAAGGGGGCCCGAAAATAAATTGGTACCGGGCCCGAGAAATCCTGTCAACGGCCCTGGTTATAGGCTTTTAGACATTCGTTGTTTCAGAATTCCGTTTTTTCCGACTCTCTTTTCAATAAAAAGTGGAATAGTAAGTAGCCTAACAGGGCATTGTAGGCTACAATGTAGCCTACATTTACAATCATTTACTTTAAAATTCGATTATATTGCGCTAGGCTAATTGTCAATATAGCCTACACATGAGCCAACACAATATAGGCCACACATCAAAGAAGCTGAACATTAATAACATTGCTATTCGTAACAAAAAAAAACTACCGTTTTCTAACCACTTACCAGCACAAACGCTTTAAACAGGGGCTGCAACCATTTCAAGCGTTGTTGTCCAGCGTTTCTCATTTGTACGCTATATATAAACAGGTCAAAGTAATAAACATTCAGTCACAGTCGGTTATTCCAGATGCATTGGACTTAGGCTGAGGTGACCTGATTTTATTTTTTTAACTTAATTGTTTTTTCTGCTGTCAAAATTTTCCGATTTAACTTTGTGCGTAACTTTCTCAAAAAAGAATTTTGTAAACCTAGAGCCTATAGGTGTTTGAATAGTAGCCTCAGCTGAAAAACATAGGCATCGTAAATACGAAGGCCTTTTTTATTTCTTTGCAAGTGCCAAGAACAAAACTACCCTCTTGTTTTAAACCATTATGACTGACACAAAATATGAAAAAATGTTGAACTACGGTAATATTTTCAATGTCTCCAACAAAAAGTTAGTAAGCTAGGTCTATAAGCTAACACTAAAAAGATATTTTAAATTAAGTTTAGCCGAATATCGGTCCCATCCCAATAGACCAGTGGTTCCCAACCTGGGGTTCGCGGACCCCTTGGGGGTCCGTGAGAAAGCATTTGGGGGTCCGTGATTACCTTGATGAATTTTGAAAAAAAAAAACTTTGTTCTATATGCACGCATGGAGCACCAGCTATGCTCGGGAACAAACACGGATTTGCTGCTTAGTAAAAAACGAAGCTCCTCGCGTGGCTGTTACCCATTGCTTCTTGCACAGGTACGCCTTAGCAGCAAAAACTTTACCAGCAGGTCTCAAAGAAATTCTGACGCATTGCGTAAAAGTCGTTAATTTTATCCTGTCAAGAAGGAGGGTCAGATTACGGAGTAGCCTACTTTTGTATCATCCTGAGGTACGTTGGTTATCTAGAGAAGTTTTAAAACGACTGCAGCAGCTAAAAAATGAGTTATCAACTATTTTTAAGCAAAAGGAAGTCCCCTCTAAAAATTGTTCGAGCTTAAAAGTTTTCTATACGGCAATTACGGTATGGCCTACTTAGCCAATATTTTCGGTCACATTAACAATGTTAATCGTGGCATTCAAGGACCAGGTGTGACAATAATTGATGCAGCTGAAAAACTGAAAGCGTTTTTAGCCAAGTTGCCGGTTTGGAAACGCAGATTAGAAGCAGGTAATTAGGCTACGTTAACTTTCAATGTTAGAAGATCTTATCTTGATGGATGAAACTCAAAGAGAACGTACTCTTTTGATCTCCATGAGAGAAAAATTTTGCGCACACTTGAAACCCTGCAAATCTCATTTTAACGTTATTTTAATTTAGAACACCTGCCGAACGAAGTTGAAACATTGATTCGATTTCCTTTTCTTTTTGACTTGAACAACATTAGCGATGACGATCTCAGTAAAGATGACCTAATTCAGCGTTTCTTAACCGGGGGTGCTAGCACCCCTTGGGGGTGCTGAAGTAGACTGTAGGGGGTGCTAAATGCATGCAGTATAATATAAAAAAAATTCCATTTTACTTTTCAGCATTGTTTCGTCTTTCTGCCAGCATCGGCAGTGGTCATATCCAGTGGCGTAGCCAAGGGGGTGGGGGGTTTGGGGGTTACAACCCTCCCCCCGTTGGCACGCGTGTGACGTCACGATATTGAGAAAGATGCTTTCAGTCTAAAAAAAAATTGCCTAATTTTAAACAAAACTGCATTAAAAAAGCGAGTTTTGCCAATACCAAGCATTCGAACATCTCAGCCAGGAATTAGCAACAAGAAAACATATAAAGACTTAGCTTTATTTCCGAAAAATGCCGAAGAAAACATGATCTTATCCTTTTGCTATGCTACCGAACAGCACCATTTTACAGAACATTCATACCCACATTTTTGTTGAAAATGCTCTCAGAATGCATCAAATTCAAAGTAGTTTTTCAAAATTTTCTGGGGGAGGTCCCCCGGACCTCCTGCCGCTGGGTCGTCAAACCCCCCCCCCCCCCATTCAAAATTCCTGGCTACGCTACTGGTCATATCAATGATTGCTGTTTCGAAGTAGCCTACCGTCCTTGGTTTGTTGTTATTGTAGTCATCTCCCAGTCAAGTACGCAACTTGATCCTGAGTAGTTTGTGCGAACTTACCTGGTGGCAGGCGCGGATCTAGGAGTTTTTTTCGGGGGGGGCCAGAAAATTTGAAAATCAATTAAAAAGAAAGAAAAAGATAAAACACATATGAACAATGATACTACGACATATAGCCCAGATATGATATAAAATAGACATTAATTAAAACAGCTATTTTCATCAATTGTGAATGTTCAAAAAATAAATTTTGCTTCAATAAAAATTGCTAAGCATGCAAAGTAAACTTGAAATCTGGTTTAAAACTCTGCATGTAGTATCCATGACCAATTGGATATATTTTATGTTTGCAAGCATAGCATGCTTGCAAAGCTATAGCATAGCAAGCATAGCATGCTTGCAAGCTATACGGTAATTGATTGAAATTATAATGAAGACTAAAAACTATAAAACAGCCATTCCAGTGGCGTAGCCAGAAATTTTGAAAGGATTTTTTTATGACGTCAGGCGGGCGAAGCCCACCGGCGTGTTCGTCTAAGACGACACCCAGCAGCGGGGGGTCTGGGGGGGCCCCCCAGAAAATTTTGAATATTTACTTTGAATTTGGTGCATTCTGAGAGCATTTTCAACAAAAATGTGGGTATGAATATTCCTATAAAATGGTGCTGTCCGGTGGAATAGCAAAAGGATAAGGTCATGTTTTCTTCGGCATTTTTCGGAAATAAAGCTAAGTCTCTATGTTTTCTTGTTGCTAATTCCTGGCTGAGATATTTGAATGTGTGGTACGGTATTGGCAAAACTCGCTCTTTTAATGCAGTTTCGTTTAAAGTTAATTAAACTTTGTTTTAGAGACATAAAGATACTGAAAACATCATTTTCAATATCGTGACGTCACACGCGTGCCAAAGGGGGGGGGGTTGAAACCCCCCAACTCCCTTCCTGGCTACGCCACTGAGCCATTCAAGGTTTCAGATTGTTTCAACTGACGCCATTTGGTTCAGCGTTGGTTTCAGCTCCAACAAATGTTGCTATTAAAATGTATTTGAAGTTGTATGAAAGAAAAAATAACGGAGTCTGATCGATGGATAATTTCAACCATAATAACAAAAAAACTATCCCCCCCGGGATAAGTTAAGTCCGCCGTGGGACTAACATCAGCTGTTTAGAAGCATATCAAACCATTTGATGCGGAAACATACTATTTCAACAATTCCTCACAAAAGTTCGGGGGGGGCCCGGGCCCCCCCCCATAAATCCGCGCCTGCCTGGTGGGTGCTTTGTTGTAATATTACTGCTCGCTTCTAGCAACCACCATGGCAAAATACGTTCCCACAAATCACTCCTATCCAGAGTGGATACAGCAGCCCTTCTTGGCAGACATGAGTGATGATAATAGACTAAAGGAGGAGCTGATTGACATGCAGGTGAATCAGATTTGTCGGACAAAATTTCGTCCTTCCGCTTGCTGATTTCTGGTGTGATCAGTTGACAGCATATCCTGCATTGGCACGAGCAGCATTGGAATCGATCTTTCCAATTCTGACTACCTAACTGTGTGAAAAAGCGTTCTCCACCATGCTCCAAATCAAAATAATTGACAGGAACCGCCTTCAACATGGGTTGCTCCACGTCCACGATATGAGAGTGGCTTTGACCAACACTTAGCCTCGAATAGAGCAATTGGTCACACATAAGCAACAACAGAAATCACATTGATACATGTGTAACTAGTTACCCAGCTGAGTAACTTAAGTATGCTTAAGTTTTTCCATGGTCTTTCACTATTCTCGGGTTTTCCTATTTCTTTATCACCAATGACGACAGTAGTTTTGAAGAATAAACAAAACGATTAGTTTGTATATCGCTTTCTTTTCAATAATGCAGACCAAAGTTTAATGGCGGCGCCGAAATTTTGACATGCTTCTTGATCACTTGCGGTATATTTTGTATTTTTTGTCGCCTAACAAACTGTGCTGTTGTTTTAAGAGAGTTGATTCTCTTACATATGGTTATAATTGAATTTTTGTTGATGAATGAAAGCCAAATACCAAATCCTGAATCAACTTGGTTAAAACAACTGCAGAGTTTGTTAAACAACAAGAGACTTCATTACAAAATATATCGCCAGCGATCTAAAGGCATGTCAAAATTTCGGCCTCTACTAAACTTTTGGTTGGCACTGTAGTAGCCTAGTCGTATGCCAACGATAGTTAGGGGGTGCTAGACTGTTGAGGCCTGTTTACAGGGGTACTAGAGTCAGAAAAGGCTAATTGATTTGAGATCAAAAGAGTTATTACGCATTGAGTTTCATTCAAAAACTGTGGATGAACTTTGGTGCTCACAACTGCAAACCTACCCATTCTTGGCAAAGCAAGCGATTATTGTTTTGTTACCGTTCATAACCACTTAACCTTTGTGAGGCAGGATTCTCAGGTCTTGTTACAATAAAAACAACATCGAAATCGCCTGGACAGAGGACGTTGAAGATGACATGCGTGTTGCATTGTCAAAAACTCAACCACAGTTCAGTCGTTTAGTTCAGGAAAGGCAACAACAGCCCTCTTATTAAATTTGCTTACGTTGAAAAAGTTTCGGCATGGCACGTTGGGTCACCTTAATATTCAAATACTGCTGACACTTCTTGAACAATCCATTCATTTTCTTATTTGAGCAACTGTTTAACCTGATATTTGCCGCAGGAGTCACAGCGGCAATACAATATTATGACACCGCACAGTAGCTGAGTAGCATAATTATTACAATAGTCAATAGCACTATGATTGAACTGACTCGTGTGAAGATAAATTTCTTTGCAATAGTCAATAGTATGTTAATTGAGTTTCAGGCAAAATTTAGGTAGGGGTCCGCAGAATTAATAATTTGTCTAAAGGGTTCGTGACAACAAAAAGGTTGGGAACCCCTGCAATAGACCTATGGTATCTAAAAATCTCCGCCGAAAATTTGCGTTGCCCTTCTTAATATATCCGTGTATGCTACCTGGGTAGCTTACTTGTCACAGATCTTCACCAGTTAGGCGTTGCAAGCCTTGCAAAAACTAAGTTACAAAACTTCCTGCGTAATCGCACGAAAACGGTAGCCTAGGCCTAGATTATATCAATATCTGTCAATTAGATCGTATGCATTCTATCATCATGTTTTTGCTAGAAAAAAGATGGCATAGATGTGCGAAAGATGCTTTTTGCATTGTTATGTTTTTTTGGACAGCTCAAGAACAAAAAGCCTGTTTTCTCATGTCGCAGATCATATAAAAAAAATCATCTCCTTAGCATTCCAAAGCTTTGCATTCTTTAAATAGCTAAGTGTAGCCTACACTATCCTATTTACATGGTTTATTTCGGTACCGAGCCGTTACAATTAGTAAGTAGGCTAACTTAGATTATAGCCTATGGCCCTAAACCGTCACAACCTCCAGATCACATTCGTCGTGATCACAAAACGTATGAATCACGTTTCAAAAATGTCAATTTACAGTTGATGTATCGCGTACTGTGGGCCTACTACAACTGGATTACTTTGTGTTCAAATTTTATAAAAACTGATCAAAAAACGTGACCACCCAAAGCGTGACCCCAAAACGTTTTTTTTTTGCTATGTAATTCCATCCAGTTTAACAAAAGTAGGCTATATTTCTGACCATCACAGAAAAAATAAATAACAAGTCTAGGCCTAGGCTACATGCCAAAAGTTATTTCAAGAAAACGTCATTCAAGTCTATTTTGGGGCACACAAAGTTTTGTGAGCTGACCGATAACTACATAAAAATAGCCTACGTTGATATCGAGATATTGCAGAACACTGGGCTAGGCAAATGCGTGACAAAACGGACATGCGAGGCAAAACAAACATTTACTTTTTTGACAAAACTACAAATAAAAATAACATTTTTTTTCTTTATCTTCTAAAATAACTTAAATGAATGTGGGGTTCCGGTACCACACAAAAAAAAATTCTGAAACTTTCGTGCCACACTCGGCGACAAAGAAGTTGAAATAGCTGTCTCAGACTCTCAGCAGCCTACTTTATTAAAAAAACTAGTCTGCTAATTCTATTTAAGTGTTGTTTTTGTTTAATTTCTGCTTCTCTTTTAGTTTTGAACATTGGTGGATAATGGATCACTATCCTTAAAAAATGAGCTTTCTACATATTTTGGTTTTGCTTATAATTATAGACTTTTTTAGGTCGACCTAAGAATTGGTTATCATACCTGACTGTTTTTATTCGTGAGTAGCCTATTCATTCTAACAAGTTTAGAAAAAATCACTTGATCTTGTCGACTAATTAACCAAATGTGCTTCGAGGCAAAGCGATCATATGTTAAGTTTATATCCAGTTGCGTGCGCAAAGGGGGAAGAGTGGGGATTAATCTACCCATTGAGCTTACCGTCCTGGACAAGACGTCAAAACTGCATCCATTCTGTAGCTTACCGTCCTGGACAAGACGTCAAAACTGCATCCATTCTACAGTCACTCGTTTAACTACAGTCACGTGACGTTGCAACAACTTTTTATGCTCGTGTTTATGTTTTATGCTCGTGTTCGTGGTTAGCGCGTTGGGCTCGCAGTCGAGAGCCTGCATGTTCGACTCCAGCCATCCGCACTTGCTGTTGTTTCTCTGGGCAAGAAACTTTACGGTAATTGCCTCTACCCAGTGATCAATTTGGAGTAATGGGTAGTACCAAATTTAAGTCATAGCCTAAGTTGAGTAGACAACCGGAAACAGACATTGCAGTCGGCTGCAGCGTGGGTCAGGTGTAGGCTACGTCGGAAGGCGTACACCGATGCATAGCGCTCAAGTCCCCTTTCCCGCAATGCAGGATAAAGATATAAAAAACAAACAAACAAACAAGAGCTTGATACCGGTATTTGAAATTTTTGTATTGTTTAGCCTATGGCTTATCATGGCTTTATTTAAATGCGTCATGCTGTAATTTTCTTAGGTTTTATCTAAATCAAGTTTTGTAAACACGTAGCCTATTTGTGTTGTGATAGGCCTACAGCAATTAGCCTAAACTCTAAAGGCTACCCCAAAAACTACCTGCGACGAAACAAAAAAAAGTAAAAACATCAAAATTTATAAATTTTTTGCTTGTTTTTGTTGTTTGTTATTTCACATAGGCCTACAAAAACATTTCAACAACAACCGAAACTTTACTCTGTCAATCTCGAAATGACAGGCCTGTGTCAGTAGTTCAAAGCCTCTACAAACAACCTACGGTCTACAAGTAGGCTATATGCAACACTGCCAGGATTAAACTGAAAGTTTTTTCAATCCCACCAAAAGCTTTTTCAATCCCAGAGTAAATATCCTCACCATGGATCTTCACAAGCAGTCGATCAATCAATAAACTTAGCAGGGGTCTAGATAAAAGTAAAAGAGATACAGATAGCCTATCGTAGCCTATAATAGAACAGCATTTCTTAAACTGGGGTAAATTTCCTCGTTTTGGGGGGTAGGCTGTAGGCCTATGAGCTACGGTACCAATCAAAATATCCACATCAGGCTGATGGAACAGAAAAATTGTGCCAGCTAGCTGTAGGTATTGGTATTGTAGATATCATTTCACCGCTTGACGCAGATAACTGGAGGTGATCTCATTCAAACCTTGAAGGATGACATCATTAGCTATCTTCAAAACTTGCGGGAAGAATTTGAACGATATTTTTCCGAGATAAATAGCCTAATGCCTAGGCTACTGGCAGCATTTTGATAAAATCAACGAGAAATCCTTTTATAAGTTATGTAATGTAAAAGATGTTCCTCAAGCAATCCAAGAAAAATTTATAGAATTAACAAACGATTCTTTTGCAAAAGATGAGTTTCACACTTGCAACCTAGAAAAGTTTTGGGTTAAAATATAAAATTGCTATCCAAGGATAGGTATTCAAGCTCTGAATATTCTTACGTTTTCTTCAACTTACCTATGCGGCTTCTCTGCATTGCTTGCTATCAAATCTAAACCACGAAACCAACTTCATGTTGAATCCGATATTTGTTGTAATGTGCATTAGCCTAGCTACTAGTTTACCAGACATTGAACAACTTGTTGCCAAAAAGCAAGGGCAGCCGTCGCATTGAATATAACTGATGTAATTTGTTACTTTCGTTTTTTAATAAATGAGCATCATTTTATATATTGGGGGTAAATCTGATATTCATCTTTGTTAAAAGTGTAAAGCATACAAAAAAGATTAAGAACCACTGTAATAGAATATAATAGATACAATTTTAGACATGTTTTTTATGATTATGTAGGCTACCAATGGGTCTGTTGTAAATTTTTTATGTTATGTAAACAATTTTATTTTTGCTGCATTCTGTGTAAAAAAAACTGTGTCTGTTTTAAATACAAGCATCGTTCTCAATAACCTCCATGCAATTCCTTTCAATATCAAAATGCTTCCAATATTTTTGTTACGCATCAACAATCAGACGTTGGCATGGTAATATTTTATCTTGCACCATAGATTCTTCTCTGTTTGAAGCATCATTGCTTTTTTTTGTAAACTTCAACAGTAAGATGACTCGTGGCGGTGTGAAGTCATCTAAGTCATCTCGTACACGTAGTGTGACGAAGGCAGTAAGCTCATCTCATGTAAGTGTTTAAATAAATGTGTCAAGAGCAGCAATATAAACAGAACAATGTGTTTAAAATGCATTGAGAACGGATTATAATTTCCTTTCGCATGATTTTATTTTCAATTATCAAATTAAAAGATCGAAAGTTATGTGTTATGTTTTACTCTGTTATTTTGGTTATCTTATTATTTTGAAGTCAGTTCAACTGTTAAATGAACTGTAAAACAAAGCAATCCGTAGTTACAAGGAGAACAACAGTGCAGGAAAACGCAAATAAATAAAACCAATATATTTCAATCGTTCATGTACAAAAAAGGTCGAGAATGTTTATACTGTTTCTTAAAGTTATCTGCTTTTATATTTTGTAGTTTTTAGACTTTTTTGATGCTTACATTACTGTGAAGCTAGCTGTTGAGTTTTTTATATGTGTTGGTGCTTTTATCGATTTGAGATATTAGAAAAGTTTCGCATATCTCTGAGAAAAACCTGACAATAGTCACTTATGCATGTTTTTTAATATTTTTTAATATTATCAGCCCACAGCAAAATGTCATGAATAATAACACTTTGCTTTGGAATACTTTGCAGGAATTCTTCCATCCATTTCTGAAACACATCTTGCAAAACCATCATGTTCTTCAATCGTTAGCTGATTAATTGGTCAATTTCTACAGACAATTAAGCAAAGTGGTTCAAATGTTTGCAGTTGTGGAATTATTCTTTTTTGTTGAGCATTTCCTTCCATTCTCATAATCGCACATAGAACAGTTTGGTCCACTTCTTTGTTGACTTCAATCCTGTCACTTCAAGTGACGACGGTGGCTTGAAAACTTTTGCGTAATTAACGTATGATGATTTAGGAAACAAGTATGACTTGTTCAGGGATTCATAGTATTAGTATAGGGATCGCCAACTCGGCTAGATTTCTGACAAGCGGAGTGTAAAAGTGATGCCAGATATTTTTTTATTTTTAGAAAAACTAATTCTTTGACATTTTTAAAGAGTAATAGTCACCCAAAGCATGTCCATTTAAAACTAACCTGAAGTTTAAAGTTGCACAAGCTTGAGTTAAAGTAGTTTATAGTTGTGCTTTGCAATAAGAATGTGAATTTATACACAAAATTTAAATAAAACTTAGAAAGAGAGGTTAAATTTGCAAAAAATGATATCATATACAGTAGAATTCGCCTATAACGGCACCTCTAGGGGATTTGCAAAAACTGACGTTATAGCCGAATTGACGTTATAGACGAACTACTGCAAACTATTTCCAAAACTGTCTTTTGATTAAAGAAAGCTAGGTGTTGAAGAAAGAGATTGTTTGCAATGATGACCTCGGAATTTCATATTCTTTTGCAAGCTCTGATATGCTTGTAGCCTTACCGCTGTTGAATCGGCTAACAATTTCATATTTTTTCCAAAGAGGGAAATGTCTTCGTTTGTTTGGCATTTTGCTTCAGAGATCTCTTTCGACAACTGTAGGCTACTGTGTAACACTGCGGCTTCTAGTTTATACAGTACTGCACGTACAACTGTTGCTTTGAGAAATAGTTGTTCACGCGGGAAAAAAAAGTTAATTCAGTTCATTAGTTTATACATTACTGCATGTTACAACTGTTGCTTTGAGTTGGTTAAAGGTCAGCTGTAGAGCTGCTTTTTACACGTGATAGTTTTTCACGCGGGAAAAAAGTTAATTCAGTTAATTAAAGTCCCTGCTGCGAGCGACGTAGTAAAATAAAGGGAAGACATTTTGCAAGCAGCAGCGCCAGGGTTGTCGGTATTTTACCCGACCCAAAAAAACCCGGGTGGTTTTTTTTTAAAAAACCCACTTAAAAAAACCAAAAAAAAAACCATAAAAAAACCCAGAGCATCATATTTGTCCAGTTTTTATTAGAAAATTTAAAAAAATGAACAAAAACACTGCAAGGAACTTAAAACAAACTTTAAATTAGGACTTAAGGATGTGATTGTGAAGTAAATTTCCAAGAATAAACTGAAAACGCAGTGGATATTGTACAGTATACAAAATCAAGTAATGCCACTTTGTGTATACTACACTAAAGCTTATTTATGCAAGAAGGCCTTATAGTTAAACTGGTGAAAGTACTACTCTACTGTAGTCTGTATATATGATGTGAAATGCAATTTAGGAGGCTATTTACCAATTACAGATTCTGGATTCTAACGCATGGCTGTTTCAGAGCATTTGCCTAAGTGGCCATTGGCCACGCAATCACTCAATTGCTCATCCATTGCTATATATATAATATATTTATATAAATGATAAAAAATATTTAAACATGATGGCATAAATGCTCCTTGCCTTCAAATCTAAAGCAAATGATGCAATAATGTGATTTCTACCACGGTAGCATCAACTTGGTATAGAAATCAGTGGATGATGCAACATCCAACTTGATCTTGAAATTAATGGATGATGCAACATTCAAGCAACAACAACCCTAGTGCATTATTTTATTGAGTTATGCAAGCATGTACTGTGCGTGAAAGGCACTTCATTCGTAAAAAGTAGTTTAGAGGTGAAATAAGCATGAATCTACTTTTTTTTGCGTCTTTTTAAAAAAAAACCAATAAAACCCAAAAAAACCCAGGTTTTTTTAAAAAAACCCGGGCGGGTTGGGCTTTTTTAAAAAAATCCGGGTTTTTCTCAACCCTGAGCAGCGCTAACAGGATTAAAAGACTGACCGTTCGTGGTGAGGGTGATGGCTTAAAGTGACACTATAAACGAACAAAAGACGTCTGGGGACCAATAAAGGGTGCTGTTACATGCGAATTGACGTTATAGGCGATGCTGTTGTAGCCGAACTACAATGTACGTAAAAAATAGGAATTCTGCCGGGACCGAGCGAAATGTGACGTAATAGGCGAATTGACGTTATAAACGAAGCCGTTATAGGCGAATTCTACTGTACATAGTTTGATAAGTGAATAATAAATTGCTTTAGATTAGTTTTAAAATAGTTATTTAAGGGCAAGTTTTGGGCAACTACTAAATTTAATAATGCCAAAATAATACTTTTTCTAAAAATTTGAAAAAAGCTGGCAACACTTTTACACTCCGCTTGTCAGAAATCTAGCCGAGTTGGCGATCCCTATACAGTACTATGAATCCCTGGACTTGTTGTTGAGAAATCTCCTTGCCTTGCACAATTTCGATGTAATGTTCCAGTGTTGAATTCAGTATTTTACGTACATCATCCGACCATATGCCTCTTACCACGTTATCACATATCAGACTGTCGCGTTGATTGCCAAGCTTACAACAACCTGAGCTATCAAACAGAGATTGTTAACAAATGAATCAAAAGGTTCATCCAGTCCTTAACTTTGAGTGTTTCCTTATGACATTCAACGATGATGTTCTTTCTGAGCTCATAGAACTGCTTAAATTTATCCAGAATTGATTTGGGATTTTTTCTTTTGTCTTCTGTCAGTGTGCAATGTGCATGAATTATACATGTCATGCCCCTCTGATCCAATAGAGAGTAGCAAGTAACTGCATTTTTCAATGTTTGACTTCACAGAGAGAGGCTCGCTAATTGTTAACTCGGCCATCTGCCTCCACTTTTTTAATTTTCTGCAATATTTCCTTGTTAGAAGTTCATCTCTGACTTTATTGCTTGCATTGAATCCATCTCTGAAATCATGCACTGTTACACGAAATCCTTGATTTCTAACTATCTCTTGACAAACCGTCGTACACAAATAAATATCTTTATTTAAATCTCAATCTGTACTCAGACTTCAACATAAACTAACAATGTAAACTCCTACATGGCTGTGGCACTAGAACGATTGAACTTAGTATTGCAATTAGAATTGGAATGCAGCAACGCTGTCAGGAAAGTGTATTTAACAGCGGCCAATTATGAGGTCATGGAAAACGCATAAAGAAAAATGCAAAACACAGGTACAAACTTAAAGGGAAAGTTTTCGTAAAAATTAAAAGCTTAAAGGTATGTTTCCAATATTATAGTATCCAGAGATAGACATATGCTATTTTGAAACTAGCTAGAATATGCCAAAAGAGCGGCGTTCTTGCTACCTGTTGATTAAAGTAATACACTCTCTCTACTTGGAACAAAAGTAGCGTGTGCTCCTGCTACTTCTAGTCTTTTTTCTTGAGCTGACACTGGAAAGCTTTATTTAATTGCGGCACCTTGTGAAGTCAAAATAACCTTGAAAACAAGTGATAACAGGTTTCAGTAGCACTTGCACTACCATGTCAGCTTTGTAATGGAAAACACATTGTAGGTGATATTTTATTCTTATACATGTTTTCACGCCATTGTTTTAATCCAAAATCTCTTAAAAATTTTTTTTTCATTTTAAATTGAAAAGTGGTAGGTAGTGGAAATACATTGAAGCAAATGTAGCGCTTTACTGAGCATATTAGAAAAAAGTAGGGATGCTACTGCAGTTGCTATTCTAACAAAACAATGTTGCTATTGCTATCAAAAAAGTAGCAGCGCTACAAAAGTAGCTAGTAGCTACTACCCACCTCTAATAGTATCTGGTTCTTTAACAGTCTTGCATCTTCATGTGCTAGTCTAATAACTCCCTTTTTATATTTATTTGACTATTCAACTTCCTTAATTTTCACTTTTTTTATTTTCGTCACACAGACAAATTACATATTCACATAAAAGAAAACAATACAACAAGGCAATAAATAGCTAATCTAAGTGTTACAGTAAACAGACAATGTTTTTGTGAAGTGATTAAAATATTACGCACTTTGTATAATAAGAAGACATAAAGACTTTAACAGTTCAAATAATAGTTTAACTTTCTCTACTTTACATGCACAGTTTAGTCTAAATACCTGGAGCAAAGCAAGCAAATAATAAGTTTGCTCAAATAGTTTTAACAATTATACGTTTCTGTCAAGTTTGACATCAACTACTATTTCTAATCATTCAAGAATACTACTGTACTTGTTGTATGAGCAAAAGAATAAGCAATTGATTTTATGTTAAGTTGGTAGTTTTTCTGGAACAAACATTATGGTAAGTGCAATCGGCTATCAGTGTAGATTTTGTTTTAGTGTGCATGGATATGTGACAAACACATTCTCCAACTAATCTCTGGAATTAAAAATAACTTTTAATTTTAACTGATGTGTGTTTTCCATGCATATGATGGTGTGAGTGCTGGGCATGTTTTTTCCACTAGTACAGGGATGGCGAACCACTGACCCGCGGGTCACGAAGTGACCCATCACAGATTTTCAGTGACCCACTTGTCTTTTTTAAAATAATGAAATTTAAACAAATATTTCAACAAAGAATGAATGTTTCACTAAATATTTGTAATAAGGCCCCACCATATTTTAATCTAGTACCGTACCGAATTGCCATATAGCAGTCTGACACAACTTAATTTGTGGTAATGTTTTACAGCGATTTGTTGAATTGTTGGAAGAAGTACAACTTTTTTTAACTGAAAAAAATCAAAAATATCCAGAGTAGCGAAAGTACGTGGTTGAATGATTTAGATTTTTTCGCTGATTTCACAATGCATTACAATAAGTTAATACTAAATTGCAAGGCTGTGGAAATATTGTATTATCCATGTTTGGGCACATTAAAGCATTTGAGAAGAAACTCGCTACTTTTTCTGTAGACCTTGAACAAGGCCAGCTGAAATATTTTCCTCAGTTGTTGAAGCACTTTACCAGCACCAATTTAACTTATGAACAAAAGCAAACTGCACTCAACAAGTATGTTTTACTGACGAAAGAGGCCAAAAACGTAATGTCAGAAAGGTTTACCCAGTTCGAAAGCTAGATACTACATTGCAGTTCATTCTTTTCCCGCATGCAATTCAATTTGAAAATCTTGAACTATCAAACTTCAAATGGCTTCGTCTTTACAACTTGGAAATGGAAATGATAGACTTTTCAGAAAGTGCAGTTTGGAGAACAAAATTTGTAGACTTAAATCATCTCCTACAAAAAATTGAAATGAAAACGGATATGGATGGTTGTGACTTTCCTGCTGTTGAAACCATGCTGAAAATATAATTCTTACAGAGTGGAACTCCCTGCCAAATTCGTTTGAAACTATGAAAAGATTTGCGGTAGCTCTCAACGTTGTTTGGTTCTTCATATTCGTGTGAATTTTTATTTTCGCACATGAAATTTATACAATCAAGCACACGGAATCGTCTCAGCTCAGATATGAGTGCTGCATGTGTGAAGCTAAAAACTACGGATTACTAACCAAGGATAATAAGACTTGCAGAGAAGATGCAGCAGCAAGTTTCGCATTAACATGTAATTAAACGTATGACCCACTTTTGCTTTTTCAAGGATTAAGGTCTCTTTTGTGACCCATGCACTAAAAAAGGTTCGCCATCCCTGCACTAGTAGCTTCTGTGTCTGGAAGTTTGTTATATTTTGATGAAATGTTTTTGAGAAACATCTCTTGGAACATTAATTTGTGTCCCTTGAGTAGGTGGGATGTAGACGATGGCACTCCGTCGCAGAATTACCAAACCATAAGTTCATTTGCCAATAGTTTAACTCATTCATTAAAAACAAAAATAACACACTATGAACTGGAAACAAAAGAAGCACTTTGAAAACTTTGTGCATGGGTTCTGTTCTTAATAATGGATTTTCATTTTAACAGATTTTGAGTTTATGTTAATGGACATTATTTTTTACTTTTTCTTTTTTATTAATTTATTTGCGATTTATTTTATTGTTGAAAAATAAACACATTTTTATGTAATATAATCAGTTGAACAAATATTTTTGAACACCGTTTTTTGTTTTGAACCATTAAATATGTATTGTAGGCTATGTTATATAATAAAGTGCAGCGAAAAATAAAAATTTTTGAATTTCAAAAAAGAGCAGTTCAGGTTACAAAAAATTTGTTACATGACATATCTTATTTTTGAATAGTTCGGTTCCCCTAACCCTGTTTGTGCAACCTCGGGGGGTGTGAATCACGGAATGGCCCATTTCGGCGAGTCCAATTCGGCTAATCCGATTCAGCTAGTCCGATTCGGCGAGTTCCCTATTCGGCGAGTGCCCTATTCGGCGAGTTTTTGAAATTTTATTTTTGAAAAGGAATTATCGAGTACCGGAGCCTAACTGTTTTCACATCATTTTAACGTCGCTGAACATGCAGAAAGGAATAAAAATAAAATGTTTGAACTATTAAATTAAAATTCGTCATGTCAGTTCAGTTGTATTTATTTCTGACCATCATATCAAAAACAATACACGTCAACATAGCAAAGGTAGAAGCGACAAAACGCGAACGCTAAAACGTGCTTGAATTCGTCATGTCCGTTCAGTTGTTTTTAAGGTAGAAGCGACAAAGCGCGAACGTTAAAACGTGCTTGTGACCAAAGTAAGTTATTGAGTTGAAAGAAATTTGGCACGGTCGCAACACCTTCAGAAAAATTTAAGATGTGAAGTGAAAATAAAAAAAAAAAAATGTTACAAAAAAAAAATCATGTTTATATCTATAAGTTAGTACTTTTGATAGTTACAATGATTAGTTTGGATCAACAAATGTGTGGCCTACAGCTTGGATTGAAAGTAAACTATCGGGTACTGTAGCCTAGTTATCCCTACCAGCAAAAATTTGTTCCAAGAACCCAGTTAGCCTAACAGTTCATTTTTACATTGTAGTAACAGAATAAAAAGGCTAACCAAATGTGTGGCCTATCGTTTTAACGTCGCTGAACGTTGAAATCGTGTAGAAAAGAGAAGTTTGATGACTAGGATACGTTGCAAGCCTTAAAGCAGCCGGCGGCCATGGCCGCTAAGTAGTGCTTGAATGACCGCCTGTGCTACCTCCTCCGTCGGCCAAGTTTGGCCGCCGGTTTCTTCTAGCCAATTATTTAATTTCGCAATAGAATGATCGTGGATTAAATGTCGAAAATATGTAGTATCAAAGAGTGACGCAGAATTAGGTCAGCGCGTCATAGTCACTACTGTTGTATTGAATATATCCAGCTGCGATTACCAGCGCTGTAAGTCTTGTTTGCAATTCCCGATGTTTATTTTAACGAAGTGTTAATCCGAAGTGCTAATTTACATCGGCTGGCAATATTGTCGTTTTTATATCGATTCAATGTTGTCGGACATTGAATCGTTGTTAAAAAGGAGAACTAGGTTAGCTGACATCCGTGGGTAAAACACGTGTCTTCATAGTTGAGAACGCTGTGGGTTGGTGACTTCACACCCTCAATAGTGACATCATAACGGAATAAATGGTCAGGTTTTATGAAGGGCGGTATGCAGTTGAAACAATTTGCTGAGTTGCGAGCAGTTAAAACAATTTAGCGTCGTTAGATGGTCCCGCAATACCGGATTACAATCCCGATATTAAAGCATTTAATGCGTGGTACAACGATTCTATTGCAGGACGTCGCCCAGACTTCAACAATGCTAGGTAATCATTTTAACATGGTTGCAAGTTTAATGCTATTTACTTGTGCTATCGTTATTGTATTTTGGCCTCCAAGCACGCAGATTTGGCCGCCGAGAAGGAGCTCTCGGTAGGCCACGATGGCTGCCGGAAAAAAACACGAGTTTTAAGGCCTGCGTTGAAACTGAGAAACATTCACAGAAGCCCTTCGATACGTTGCATACTTTGCATTTTTAAGATAATGTATTCAGACGTTGAATCAATGTACAAATAAACTGTTAGGTTAAATGGGTTCTTGGAACAAATCGAAGGTTTCTGTGAATGTTTCCCAGTTTCAACGTATCCTAGTCAGCAAAGTTCTCTTTTCTACACGATTTCAACGTTTAGCGACGTTAAAACAATGTAAAAACGGTAATTTCTGCTGGTCGGGATAACTAGGCTATGCTACCCGATAATTTCCTTTCAATCCAAGCTGTAGGCCACACATTTGTTGATCCAAACTAATCATTTTAACTATTCAAAAGTACTAACTTATAGACATTAAACATGATTTTTTTTTTGTAACATTTTCTTTTTTTTATTTTCCCTTTATTTCTTAAATTTTTCTGAAGGTGTTGCAACCGTGCCAAATTTCTCTCAACTCAATAACTTACTTCGGTCACAAGCACATTTTAACGTTCGCGTTTTGTCGCTTCTACCTTTTTCTACATCTTTGCTATGTTGACGTGAATTGTTTTTGATATCATGATCAAAAATAAAAACAACTAAACTGACATGACGAATTCAAGCACGTTTTAACGTTCGCGTTTTGTCACTTCTACCTTTGCTATGTTGACGTGTATTGTTTTTCATATGATGGTCAGAAATAAAAACAACTCAACTGAACTAACATAACGAATTTTAATTTAATAGTTCAAAACTTCAAACATTTTATTTTTATTCCTTTCTGCACGATTTCAACGTTTAATCATGTAAAAACGGCAATTATAATTAGGCTACGGTACTCGATAATTCCCTTTCAAAAATAAAATTTCAAAAACTCGCCGAATAGGGCACTCGCCGAAAAAGGCTCTCGCCGAATCGGATTAGCCGAATCGGACTCGCCGAATTGGACTCGCCGAATCGGACTCGCTGAATAGTAGCAGACCCTGTGAATCAAAAGGGGGCAAATCCATAAAACTGATATAACTTGTAAACTTGAAAGTTGAGACCAGTTCTATGCATAGAGAATTTTTTGAGCTGTTGCCTGTATAAATATGTAGACGATGACTAGTATTTTAAATTTTGTGATTTTGCATGTTATTTGCACTGAGGATGTGCATTGTCATGGTGCGCAAAACGTCACTGAAGCAATAAATCAACCTATTTGTTGTTGCGTTTACTTTCACTTTCATCAGATGGACGTTGCAATAAGTGCTAAATACGATAATTGTCCTGATGAACAGTCCTGAAGCTTTTCAGTATTCAGCTGCTAAATTAGTTATTCAATTTGTAAAGCAAAATGGCATTTGCAAAGTCAAAAAGATTTCACTAACAGATAGATTACAAACTTTCTACTCATTCACTATATGAAACTCTACTGACTACGATCATCTCGTAGGATTTCATTACATTGTAACAGCCGTTAATATTGACATTAGAGTAGAAGCGATGCCAACCTGCACACTTGTGTGTATCATGCATCTTTTGTAAAATTTCAGGGGTTATATCAACACAAAAGAAGAAATAAAGCAGTGTCGTGTATTTTACAGATTGCTTTGCTGTGTTTTTGTGAAAAATTGAGATTTTTTCCAAATTATATAAAAATTATAGATTTTAGAGGAAAATTTCTTTTTAAAGCTGCTAGGAACATAATGTTTTTGATTCCATAGAGCCAAAAATTAGTTTTCAATCACTTGTATACAGTTCACAAGTTATACCAGTTTTATGGATTTGCCCCCTTTTGATCCACACTCCCCCAAGTTGCACAGACAGTGTTGGGGGCAACTACCCAAAAATAAGATATGACATGTTTTTAGGTCTAGGCCACCATTCTAGAACTACTCTTCTTTGAAATTCAACATTTTTTTATTTTTCACCGCATTTTATTATATAAGTATTTAGGTCAAAGGTGTCCCGAATAATAATGTTGTTTTTCGATAGCAGTAAAAGTGCTAAAATGGCAACAGCTTCCAACTTGTTAGAGCTTGTAAAATGATGAATACCGGTACATTTCATGTGGTGATAATTAATTGGATTAAACTTTATTAATGTTGTTAGTAACAATTTGTGACGTAGCAATTAGTGAAAAAAGAATTTGTTGTAGTAGCTGAAAACCTGTAGTAACAACTCACTTTTATTGCACCATAAGTTTGCTCCGAGCTCGCTTTTGCTTATTTTGAAAGTTTGTTTTTACAAAACTTTATATGGAATCCTTCACAGCCGCCAAAATCTGCAAATAGATCCGGTAAATCAACTCCAACAAAAAGGTCTCACAATGACGGACATCATCACCATCATCACCATGATGAAGAAGCGCTCAGATTAAAAGCTGAACAAGAAGAAAAAGATCGTTTAGCTGCTGAGGTTGGTGAAGATTTATGTGTCAAACTTCGAGACTTGTTTTGGAAAGTTTGTAAAACTTAATAGTAGTAAAGATTCGTTGGATGGTAAGATGTTTCACGCTTCGACGTTGATTTAAAAGAGGTTATCGTGGCAGTTGTATTCAGTCGCTTAAGGTTTTACTCTTCCTCTGGCTTTGTCGTGGACTGTTTGAAATTTCTCTGCAACTATAACTACCCAAAATAGTTTCAGTAGGCCTACCTAACATGTTCATGTTACTCGGTATCTGTACTGAAGTGCATCATTTCCACGGAAAATGTACAATTTACATCGTAGCTTAGATGCTTTGTATAGTTCGGCAACCACCTAACTCAAGCAAAACAAACGACAAAGTGCAAATTCAAATTATGTTTTCTAGGCCAAACATCAGTTGGAGTTGGAGCGTTTGGAGGCACTGAACAGCATCCGAGAAAAAGAGGAGCCAGAAACTGAAGAGGAGTTGGATCGGTTTCGGGAAGCGGTCGAGGAAGTGGAATATGAAAGAAGAGCCCATGCAGATGTTAGTGAGCTGACACTGATTGATTGATCAATGAGTTGCTTTTTGCAGCTGAATAATTTTACGTAATGCTCCTAATTACGTATTCGAGAAATTGCTGTGCCATGCTCGTGCTGTGCTTCGCAACTCAAACTTATGAAACCGATTTAAACTACATGGTTAAACATATCAAAGTTTACTCCGGATCCACCTTCACGTACCACAATCGTCGACACCCTGCGTCCATATCGATCTGTGCAAAGCGTCCACTCTTGTCAAGCTAACCTTGCTGCTTTCCTTCTTAACCTGCTATTACACGTTTTCTTTGGTCTTCCTTGTTTTCTACGATCCTCCACTTGCAACTCCAGCGCTCTTCTCAAAACATCATCTTCATCCCTTCTCCATACCACTTCACTCCATTCGCCTTCGTCAACTTATCAACATTCTTATTTAACCTACGCAAGTTCATAAGTTCCTCGGTATTTCTTTTGTCCATCAGTTTCACACCACACATTGCCTTCACTATAGCTCTCTCACTTCTTCTTAAATTCGCTAATTCGTTTTCCCGTAAGCACCTTGTCTTACTTCGGTACAGCATTTCAGATCTCACTTAATTAGTATAAATTCTTCCTCTCTTTTTCAACGAAAATCTTCTACCACATTCTCGACACTCCCCGAATTTCACCTAACCAAATCTTACTCTTGCATAGTTTAACATGAATAAATAAGTCAACGGGTCAGAAGCCTTTGGACTTCCATGGAGTTCTCATTGCGAAATCAAAGTAAAAAAGTCATTCTTTGTTTTATTTTTATTTTTTTTTGCACTTGTATATATTTTCTTTAATTAGCTCGGCTTGGCAATCAGCACTCTTTTTGCTGTGTTACTGATATTTATTGCAATACAATAACAATAATACAATATGCTAACGACGCATACAAGCTGCTGCAATAGCATCAGTTTGAAATTTCACCATTCCAAGTAAAAACCACAAACTTTATGTCTTGTTTGCAAAATTAACATTATGAGATTATTGTACAGTAATTGATCCTGAATTGTTGTTGTCATAGTGGAATCGCTTCATGCGCTGTGACGGCCGACCCGATCCTACGTCGGTGACTGAGATCAACACCTACATTGCTCTGTGCAAAGAGAAAGGGAGCGATGATGTTAACGTGGTTATGGAAGAAGCTCAACTGACTTTAATGGTAGGCAGAAACGCATTTGTAGAGGTCGAAACGTTTTGCTGGCATCGCGCGCTGTTGGTGCAGCTATTTCAGTGCTGCCGAGGAAAGATGGAATTAATGTCCCAGACAGCAAAATGTGTCATTTTTACATTCAGTAATAAAGACGGATTTTGCTGTCTCTGTGGTGTTATTACCTACTTGCGAATTTGAATAAGTGCAGTGATGGACGGACAGGAACGGCTTAATCACTACTCCGCAATTTTTCTGCTGTTGTAGACGGATTGCACAAGGCTTTTTGCTTGCCTAATTCATGCATGTTTGGTTGTTTACCAAAGCAGATTTTTGTTGGCAATCGTTCAGCTATAAGTATGCGGTCTTTTTTTTGAAATATTTTATACATCACTAAAAAATAGCTTGCAATTTTAAACTCTGTTTTAAATTTTAATTCTGAAATGGATTTTTCAAAATCTATGCTGCAACATATATCATAAAAACAACACATGCATGATTGATGCTACTGTATTATAATACTTTTACTTCTATTCATAGCTGATTGAGGAACTCAATTTCATTCTGCAAGACACCGGAGATACCCTATCTCCCGAGTCAGTTGCCACGTACAACCAGACCATTCATTCGCTTGAGGAGCTGCTCAAATGTCGAAACAATTCCGCTTCGCTGAAGATCCTCAACGTTGGTGTTCGATCAATTTGCATCTTTTTAAATGCTATTTGTTTATTATTAATTTTTAGTTGTTGTTCTATGACGTTGATGCTAACGCTTGTACAACTTTAAAACTCTTGGTTATCAACAGTTTCAACTGTAGTCTAGTTTTACAAAGTCATGAGTATTTGTCGAAATCATTTCAAGGATGTTTTAAAATCGTGCAAGCCATTTTAAGGTTTGTCATTGACCGGAATGGCCCTACTTTTCATATCGCTGCTGGTGCTTGCATGCTTGATGATAAAAAGGTAAATTAATTTGTTAAATTCTATTCATTTGTTCAAACAAAGTGGAGGCATAACTAATAACTATGGTTCATTGGCATTTTTTTATTTTGATTGAACGCTGAAGGAAGCCACACATGAAGCTGACTCTGAAACTGGGAACCTTCAAAAACTTGTCAAAGGAGAGAACGAAACGTTGATGGTTTGGTCGAATCTGAACAAAAATCCTCGATTCAAATCTTACGAATTTGAAAAGGAAAAATTTCAATTTGAACTTCCCAAAGTGCTGACAATGTCCGACATATCAGGTGTCATTTTACATTATGCGTACATTTGTCATCTTGTATTGTTTTCAGTTCGTCATTTCATTTCCATGGTAATAAGCCTTTTAGATAGACACACAATGAAATTTGAAAATATCTAACATGTTTATGCGCGTATGGTCTTCACGTTCAAATTAGGCATTTGCGAAAACTTGCAGTGAAACAAAAGTGTTACGCCTCAATTTTCAAGTTTCAGCAGCAGGCTAAACTATTCTGCATCTTTTGATTTTACCTTCACTCGCCTCACTCTGAAAGTAAACCCGTGTTTCTTTCCCTAGCTGGAGGATTTATTAAACTGTACCAACGACATGCTGAGTATTCATTATTTTGTATCTTACTCAGCGCCTTTGCTTTGAAGGAAACAAAACCGGTACACTTTTTAATGAGAAAATACGAACTGTTCTACGTTCTTGTAATTTTAGCTTTGCTATTGAGTTATAAATCACTTTTGCTTCGCTTTTCATTGAATTGAACTTGTTGTATTGCAGTTCGCATCTTACGCACAAAGTATGACCACTATTCCCATCATTCCAGCAGCTTTCTTCCCAAGGTCAAAAAAGTAGAAGAAGGTACATTAAACGCAGTTATCTACCGGAAATCTGTTAAAAACAAATTAAGAAATATTTTGCAGGTTAAAAAATTCAATGAACTCGTATTGATACTTTTTTTTGTTTATCAACCCAGACAGCAAAGCAACGATTGATTTGTTGTCTGACTGGGAAATAAAACTGTCTTTTTGGGAAGATTGACTGATTGATGTCAATAAATATTCTAAATTGCCACTATTGACATTTGCCTCTAGTTTATATAAAAGGAAAGCATTTTATTATCGTCCAATGTCCTTTGTTTAGACATGGAGTTCCTAGTAGTTTAGAGCATTTTCGGTTTCAGGCGTCAAGTTACAACGTTAAATTTCTTCAAATATTGCAAGAATTTACGTCTATGATGTGACAATGAAATATGGGCGACGATTAATCAGCTTTACTCACTGGATACTGGAAATTAAAAAAATGTTCTAAAAATGTACGAAACGAAGAACGAAATGTAATTTTCATCAATGAAATTGAAGCTCATACTCTACACTGACACTGTGGATATTGACAAAGTGCAAAATACATCGTGAAAACTGATGTAGCAAGTTTTTGAATTCGTCATCTTTTTCCACTATAAGTTAGGCGATAGGCTGGTGCGGTAGTTTTTAATTTGAACGTTGCCTTGAGTTGAAAAATACAGTGTAGAATATTTGCAGTTACAAATGCGTAGTTTCAACTCAAACAAAGTTACATTTCTGCAGCGCCAGCCACTGCAACAGAAGAAATCTCACTCGCGGATGAGCTAAAAGAACCGGAAGGTGCAGTAGATGAACCGGAAAAAGAGGAAATTGAAGATAACAAATCCACGGCTACTGGCGACGGAAGAAAAGTAATAGCTTATTTTACGAATTTCCTTTCGTCTATTTGCATTGTACCGTAGATATATTATCGATTTTTTGATTGACTAAATGACTAGTCAAGTCGTGAAGTAATTGTTCGCGGAAGCTGAAGTATGTCTGTTTTCGTTTTATCTGCCTGAAGCCCGAAGTTAAATCAGTGGTTTAGTCGATGTTTGGTAATAATATAGTGCCCGTTGAGGAGCATTTGAGTGTAATAAATCATTCCAAATCGACAGCTTTCCAGCACATGGAATCATCCAAAATAACTTCAAAACAAAAATAATGGCGACCACAAGTTATAGCATACGGCAACGAAGAAATAATAATATTGAAATCTTGCTTCGTTCAATCTGCAATTCATTTTTTAACAATAACTTGTAGCTTACCTGTTCGTATTCTGCTCAACTACGCAATAACAGTCATCCTTCATTGATGTATGATCTCATATGTGACGCAAACCGCATGTTGAATTACGTCGTTTTTGCAGAGTGCAATGAGCACTGTCTCGGGCAAGGATGAGATGGACGACACCATGGCTTCACCAAAACCCGCAGGTGATCTATAAGTTGTTGGCTTATATCGTATCCATGCTTACGTCAGGCAGTTGAAGATTTAGGTTACCGTACGTGGAAAGGAAGGCAAGGAATCCAACCTTCGTGTCCATCTTTAGGCACGCTTTTAAGTGTCTTGCCAAAGGCACAACCGCATGCTCTTATGCGGTGTCGAACCAGCGCGCTTTTAAGCGTCGAGCCAGGGCTCTCACCACTAGGCTATGTAGCTGACTAGGATTATTTGTTTGGTTGATTTGCGACCTTGCCCGTTTCCCACCAGTTTGTGTCTTTTTCTTCACTTACCTGAGTTAACCAGTTGCATACTTTCCATTAATATTTACTGCTTGTGCTCTGCACACCAATTTTACCGCTTAAAAATACGTATTTTTGTTTCCTTGTTACATAATCCAAAAATTTGTATACCAGTTTGTATAGACCTATGTAGCACAGTGGGATACACCCGGATGAAGGGTGTGCAAAGGATCATTTTCCTCAAACAATGTTTGTTATGTTACCTTAATATAAGTCAATCGTCATGGCCCATTATCAGGGTCTCACCAGTCCACTTTTGAGCCAAATTTAAGGCCAAAGTTTTTGCCAAATTTAAGGACAAAACTAAATGGGGAGGAAAGAGAAATGTTGTACACATATCTTCAGGGTTGCCACACGGCATAAAATCATAAAAAATCATAAAATCCTGCCAAAAACACCGTGCAGCATAAAAAACTCATAAAAATCATACTTCATCATAAAAAGTCATAAATTTTTGAAAAATTATGGTATATGATGCTCAATATTTTTTAAACTTTTGTTTGATTGTTTCAATTGCCAATTTGTTGTGAACACATTCTTTGCATGTTTGTTTATGTGCAACGACAACAACAGTGATGACTGCAGCTAACTGCATAGTTTAACCAATTGGTTATGGATATAATATGTCTGATTGTCGGTAGGCTTGGTCTGAGTTGTTGTTCGGCAGTTGATTTGATAACTATTTAACTAACTTGATTGTGAAAGGATACTTTTATCAGTATGTATTCAAGACTGATCATGTTTACCCAATTAGCACAGGAGCACAAGAATTGTAAACTTCCCAGAACCCCTTCTTGTCCTAATTCACACAACTGCACAATATCAATGAGTTCCTGGTATTTCGGTTCCTGTGCTAATTGGATGCAGCAAAATGATTCATTTTTGTGTATTTTAGGTTTCAGATGCTATTTAGAGTAAGGTAATGGGTAAAACTAAGTTTCAATCTTCCTGGAAGGGTACTTATCCATGGATTGAACATGTAAAGAATGATGTATACCAAGCATTTTGTAAGCAATGCTTAAAACGGTTTAGGATTGATGGCAGTGGTGTTGCACAAGTTAAATCTCACGCGAAGTGTCACAGACAAGAAGGCCATTCCACATCATTGCAACGCACTTTTGCTTTGGCTGGCAATAGCACAGTAGAACTTTCTGCAGCAAAGCCAGTAGTTCTTGCTTTGGAAGACGAAGTGGTTAATGCCGAGATTCTTCAGGCATTGCATTTTGTTCAGTATGATTACTCGTTTTCGAGTGCTAATCCTGATGGTAAGAGGTTTCAATTGATGTTTCCGGATTCAATAATTGCACAGAACTATGGACAAGCTAAAACAAAAATTAAATATAACATTCAGTTCGGCATTGCTCCTTTTCTTAAAGAAAAATTGGTTTATGACGTGCGTAACACACCTTTCTCTTTCAAATTTGATGAAACAACAACTTCTCAAGTCAAAAAGCAATATGACGGTTATGTGCAGTATTGGAGTAACAAACAAAATGAAATTGTTAATGCTTATTGTGGTTCATTGTTTCTGGGCCATTGCAACAGTGACCAGCTTCTGGAACACTTTGGACAGTTTATGCAAAGCCTTTCTTTAAACCCACAATTGCTTTTGAGCATTGGAATGGATGGGCCAAATGTAAATTTAAGTTTTGAAAGAAAACTAAAGGTGCATTTGGAAGAAACGTTGCAAACTACCATGCTTAACATTGGTACCTGCTCGCTCCATCCAGTTCACACAGCTTTTCGAAAAGGAGTTGTTAGTTTGTCGTTTGATATTGATACCTTTTTTCACAACTTGCATTTCTTTTTTAAGTTGTCCAGTGCAAGACGTGAGGACTATAATCGAATGGCAGATGTAACTGATATTGCAGCACGCTATATCAATCATCACACTGAAACTAGATGGTTATCGATGAAATATGTTGCAGTACGTATATTAGAACAATATACCAACCTAAAGCGGTATTTCTTAAACTTCCTTCCGAAACAGAAAAATTTTACATCTATCAAGAAAACCGCAAGGTATGAGAGCATTGCAAATGCTTTGAAAGATCCCCTAACTGAAGCATACATTGCATTTTGTGCTTTTGCTTCTACTGATTTTGAAGAGTTTTTACTTATATTTCAAAATGACCATCCAAAAATACATCTATTGTATCAGGGTATGTGCAGATTGGTGTCCAACATCATGCGGAAGTTCTTGAAGAAGAAAGTTATTACATCGGTTGATTCAGAAGACATTCAAGTGGATGTAAGAAACAAGGAAAACCAGAAAATGATCAACTTAATTGATGTAGGAACAAAAGGAAAGATGCTGTTGGCTGATCCATTGATTTCACAACAGGACAATTCAAAATTCAGAAATGATTGTTTGAAATTTTATATCATTGCAACCAATCATTTGCAGAATAAACTTCCTTTTGATAAACCATTGCTGAAACAGGCTCAGTACTTGCATCCTGAGAAGAGAAACGTATCAGGTGCATTGAATGCCATATCTAACTTGGCCATCTCTGTCAGCACTGTGCTAAACCAACGCCTTTCCGCTGTGTTTGGTTTGAAGGAGCCAATTACCATGAAGATAATCTGTGACGAAGTCCGAAGTCAATGGCAGGAGTATCAAACTGAAACCATTCCAAGCGATTGGTATGAAGCAGCCAAGCAACCTGAAAATGAACAACCTTCATCTTCTGAGCAAAACACTTATTGGCCACAAGCACTACAGTTCTGTGGCTTAGTTAGTACTAAACCAGTGTCTGAATACAAATGCATTGATCATTATTGGAATAAAGTTGGTACCATGGTTACCGACAACGGTCAGAAAAAGTACTCACAACTGGTGGCATTGGCAAAGTGTGTGTTATCGGTAAGTCATGGCAATGCCTACCCAGAGAGAGGGTTTTCAATTAACAAGCTGCTGCATGACAGTCATGGCACCAATCTTGATGAGGATACGATCATTGCATTGCGAATGGTAAAAGATGAGCTACATAGAGTTGGAGGTGAGTTAAACTTTCCATTGACAAAGAATCTTCGTATATCCATCAAACTTGCACGCTCAAAATACAGCACTGATCTAGAACAAAAAAGAGCTGCCCAGGAAAAAGAACATGCAAGAAGACATGCAGACATGCGTGCTGCTGTTGAAAGCGAAAAAATACAGTCCGAGATGCAAAAACTTGACAACGATATTGACATACGTGAAAACCAATTAATTGCTGCAAATGAAATTGTAGATGATGGCAACAACAAACTACAAACTGCTTTGCAAAGCCATACATTGGATAGGAATATTTTGCAATCTGCTCAATCAAAAATTGAAATTGGACTTGATCGTAAGCGTAAAATTGAATTGGAGATAACAGCACTGAAAGAAAAAAAGCTGAAGTTAACCACAAAAAAGTAGTCTATGTTATCTTAGCAATAACATTGCTTTAGAACTTTGTCCGATGGGTTCAACAATTTTGAAAAAATGTTTGACCTTATGCTTAGCACTTGCTGTGTTTCTAGCTGTTTTGATTTATCAATAGTATTATGTCAACAATATCAATTGGTGATTATTAAAATTATATCTTGCAGTGATTGCTTGCTGATTTAGCAATTAAACCACGAATAAGTTGCATGTAAACACAAAGCACTACTGTGTAATAATTCACAACGGTGCACCTGACAACGTTGTCGTAAATTATTACACAGTAGTGCTTTGTATTTACATGTAACTTATGTATATGTTATACTTGAAATTGTTGTTGTTTTATTGCCTATCAAATGCTGAGGTTGGGAACCTGGCGATTTGATGTGAATTGCTAATTATTATATTTGTACTTTGACCAGTACAGTGATAGCTTTCAGATAAAAGGAGTTCAGGCAATGACAATATAAAATAAGTCTTAGTTGGGTTTTCAGCTTCTGAGATACGGCTTTATTTCTTATCCTTGAACAAGGTCAATTGTCACTTCTGCGCTGGAGAAAGGGTTTGATTTGGATGCTTAACTTGTGTATGCTTAAACCCATCAATGTCAAATGATGTGAGAAAATAATTGAAACTTTTTGTGCACTGTAGGCAGTTTGGCGCAATCAAAACTTGTATCCACTGTTCAGTGTCCATTATAGTGAGTTGCCAGTGCCCGGTACTTCTGTAACTTTATTGCATGTTTTGCCTTATTTGCATTAACTTAATACAAGAAGGCTACATTCAATTATAAATAAGCTACAATGAGCTATATGCAATTTTACTTCGCATGAATGTCGGCGGTTAGCATAAAATTTTCATAAAGTTTGGAATAAAATCATAAAAAATAGGCATAAATTTTCACTCCATTTTGTCATAAATTCATAATAAAATGTAACTTTTTAAAGAGGCAACCCTGTATCTTCTTTGCATGAATCTTTTTTCTCCAGTCTTAAGGTAGTAAAGCTCTATCTTTTTCCACTCTTAATACAATAGTAAAAGCCACTTAACCCTGCACTGGCGAAGACGCCATGGTGATGTAATAATAGGCTACTGCTTTTGATCGGGTTTATTTCAACTTTCAGATCTCCTCCCCCAAATAAAATCGGACAAGATTGAGGAAGAGGGAGACCTTGAAGAAATCCTTGACCCGGATGTAGTCGATCTTCGGCAGTTTTCACCGCTAGGTGGCATCTACCACATCGACCTTCTTCAGACTCCTCCCCAACCTAAAGTCGTGCAAGGATGGACGTTGACTCAAGTACGAATAATGGGAACTTTCCAGTATTGCTTAAGTTTGTATTGTTTGCGAAGAAAGACTCCCAACTGTACTGTGGTTGTTTGTTTGCTGAAAGCGTTGTTCTAAAATTTAAAAGAATATAAAAAATAGTGTTATTTGGTTTATAATGTAGATAACCATCTATGATTCTGATTGTTTCCAAACACTCGAATAAATTTATTTATTTTTTCAGATCATAGATCAGCCGTTGACCACCGTTAAGTACCCAGTGGAAGGCCCCCCGGGAAAACCCTTGTCCCGTGCTCCCTCTGCGGCCCCTGATTTCCATGACGATGGGACAACCCCTTCTAGGCTGCACGTGGACTCCATGAACCCCCCAATTGGAATTACCATGAGATTGCCTGATGACGTCATATTCTTTGAAGAGCCCCAAGTTTCTATTTGGGACGAAAAAGGTCTGGAATTTTGGGGTTATTTTTATTTGGGTTAAAAATTGTGAGTTAACTTTTATTGATTAACGTTTCAAAATGTATTCTATAAAACCTACTTTCATTTCGGAAGCTTTTGTTTGTCGAAAAAAATTGTAGTTTTTCATTGTGTTCATATATTTAAAAATCTTTAGTTTTCTTTACAGGTTTCAAAAGTTTTCTTATCTTTCAGATAACCACTGGAAAACCACTGGGGTGACTGACATCAATTTTGACGATACCAAGCGACTCTTGTCTTTTAAAGCGACAGAATTTGGAATTTTTAGTCTATCCCAAGACACCCATCTCAACATGCCCTTCCAATCCTGGGAGTTGCGACCGAAAGGTCTTGATATGTCTGTGCTAACGATCACTGGAGCAATAGCAGAGGCAGAGATAGTAATAAAGGTGAGCATTTACTGAGTATTGGCAAGGAAATGAATTTTATGTGGTGATGGCAATTGTCTTTGTTTTAAACAAGAAATTGCAAATATGCAACAAGTAAGAAAATAATGCAGTTTCTGAATCAAGTATCAGTACAAAGTAGGCTACCACATAAAGATAACCCATAAAGAAAAGAGGAGATTGAAAGTGTTCTAGTCCTACTTTACTGTAACATAGCATCTTCATGTACAATTGTACAGGGTACAAACGCCTGACTTAGTTACATCATCCTTCCTAATCAAATTTGTAATTAATTTGTTTTGTACTCTTTACCTGAGTTCCATTTTGCGTTCCGTTTGCAGTATTTTTAGTTGTTTGTATTTCTGTAATGGTCGCCTGTCTCAAAATTGTCGCATTTCTGAAAGACAGTTTGTGAATTGGCACATGGCGACTTGCTGTTATTTAAGAGAAATCAACAAACATCTTGACATTCAACAAAATAATTGGAATTAAATATTTCAAAATTAATTCTGTCAATGTAGGGTTACATGAATTTATATGGTAGAACAGCGTGGTTCAACTTCTTTTCATCGCGGGCCAAAAACATTTTTTGTTTAATCTTGAGGGCCAATGTTTTTAAATAGCGATTCGTAGGCTTATTGCTGGCAAATTATACATTGCCTTTGGTTGGCATATATAGTTACTACTCTTTAAAACCTCTACAGCTTGTTTCACCCTAAAAGGAGATCATGTTTAACTTTATCTTTAGATTTTAATTTTAGACAATAGCGTTGGTATCCATAAGAATCGTAGTTGTGGCCATGCGAACGCAAGCGTAAAGAGCCTCGTTTCCAAGTTGAATTCGATTTTTGGTTTTAATATTGTTTATTGCCGAAAACGTACTGGCATGTACTTCCAAACTTCTAAACAGGTTCAGAACAGCATCTTTTAAAAGAGGAACCTTCTCCTTTGACACTAACTTCCAAAAGCTTGCAGGATTTTCCATTTTCTTTGACAGCAAAAACAGATCGTTCTGAAGTTCACTTAATTGGAGTTGAAGCTCTGGGGGCTGTGTACTAACTCTCACGTTTATGGGAAAAGTTTTTCAAAGTGATATTGTTATGCATTCACAAAGTTTTTTTGTCAATTACAATAACAAAGAAACAAAAATTGAAGTAATATTGCTAGATTAAAGCAAAGCTAACTATCAGTTTGCGGGCCAAAAAACGGAGCTCACGGGCTAAGTTTGGCCTGCGGGCCTGCAGTTGGACCACTCTGGTAGAATATGAAAACATCCGAACTGATGATATTTTTGATGTGTGTATGCCTTCTACACATCCATTTAAATTTTTAAACAATACTATTTATACTACAAAAAGTGCTCAATGCCAAGCAAACAGTCAAGCAGAGCGAATTAAATCAAATATAGTTATTAGTCTCTAAACCCTTGACAGCCTGTTTCAACGTAAAAGGAGGATCATCTTATTCAAATAGAATTCTATTTTAATAAGGACCTTCTGATGATCCCTCTTTTAGGGTGAAACAGGCAGTCAATTAAATTTTTATATACATGTCTCGAAATTTTACCAAAAATTTGATTTATTTTCGTAAAATTGTCTTAACATGAAATTCCTTTAACTTAAAATCTTGTTTCGCAGGGAACACAATGTAAATTGAATCCTCCGGCTGAAGATCCACCATTGCAAATGTCACACATATTCGGAAAGTGGATGTCTCCCGCTGCCTTGATAGACGCGATGAAGCAAGCAGGACTCAATTTGTTCCCTGCGGATGACGCAAGCAAATACGTCAGCATACATGAAAAGGTAACTTTTGATTCTTTCTTCTTCTTTTTTAAATGCTTTTTGATTTTTATCTAAAGGTTCTTGAACCCGGACGACTTTGGCAGCTGTGAACATCGTTCATATCGTGAATCTTGCTTTTTTGTGCTTGCTGTCTTTATCTTAGAGCTCCATTTCCACATCAAGTTGTTCATTCAATATCCTTCCTGTATTCTTCCATCTCTCTTCCGCCTCCCATGTTCGTTCATTCCGCTCCCCATCCTACCTAACATCCACTTGTTACTCTTATGTACTTGAAGTGTAGATGAAATAACGAATTAACTTCCTCTCGTCCAACGCAGGCATTAAGCGGTGTGTGGCGGTATTGTATTTTGTTGTTCAGCAAAATCGTTGTTTAATTAGTTTCTGAAGTTCAATTTGTTTTAGCTTCATGCGTTTTATACGTTATACGTTACGTTACGTTATACGTTTTATACGTTATACGTTTTATACGTTATACGTTTTATACGTTATACGTTTTATACGTTATACGTTTTATACGTTATACGTTTTATACGTTATACGTTTTATACGTTATACGTTTTATACGTTATACGTTTTATACGTTATACGTTTTATACGTTATACGTTTTATACGTTATACGTTTTATACGTTATACGTTTTATACGTTATACGTTTTATACGTTATACGTTTTATACGTTATACGTTTTATACGTTATACGTTTTATACGTTATACGTTTTATACGTTATACGTTTTATACGTTATACGTTTTATACGTTATACGTTTTATACGTTATACGTTTTATACGTTATACGTTTTATACGTTTTATACGTTATACGTTTTATACGTTATACGTTTTATACGTTATACGTTTTATACGTTATACGTTTTATACGTTATACGTTTTATACGTTATACGTTTTATACGTTATACGTTTTATACGTTATACGTTTTATACGTTATACGTTTTATACGTTATACGTTTTATACGTTATACGTTTTATACGTTATACGTTTTATACGTTATACGTTTTATACGTTATACGTTTTATACGTTATACGTTTTATACGTTATACGTTTTATACGTTATACGTTTTATACGTTATACGTTTTATACGTTATACGTTTTATACGTTATACGTTTTATACGTTATACGTTTTATACGTTATACGTTTTATACGTTATACGTTTTATACGTTATACGTTTTATACGTTATACGTTTTATACGTTTTATACGTTATACGTTTTATACGTTATACGTTTTATACGTTATACGTTTTATACGTTATACGTTTTATACGTTATACGTTTTATACGTTATACGTTTTATACGTTATACGTTTTATACGTTATACGTTTTATACGTTATACGTTTTATACGTTATACGTTTTATACGTTATACGTTTTATACGTTATACGTTTTATACGTTATACGTTTTATACGTTATACGTTTTATACGTTATACGTTTTATACGTTATACGTTTTATACGTTATACGTTTTATACGTTATACGTTTTATACGTTATACGTTTTATACGTTATACGTCATTGCTTTATGCGTTTTATACTACTCGGAGGCATAGGGTTCGTATCTGGTCTGGTACAAATCTTTATCAGCCGTGACACCAACCTGACCCGAGCAAGCGAAGAACTGAGACAACATAGCTGTCTAGAAAGATGTCGACTAATCAGTCGCCCAATAGATCAAACAATCTTTGATATTATCAGCCTTGACATTCAGACCTTGTTCTGTGTTGCGTGAATAAAAGATGGTACAGCTTTAAATGACATCAGTGATCCGTCCCCCAGTGCCACAAGCAGAGATCGTCACGTCCGGTTTGTCGTTCTTAAATTAACATATTTTTCCATCAGAACATCAATATCAACAAGATATACGAACAAATGGCTGCCCTGTCTACAGCGTTCGCGTTTTCATGGAGCAAATGGAATAATGACGCGCCAAAAGACCAGGTTGTTGTTCAGGTAAAGCAAACAGGATTTAGGACAAGATGCTAGTGTGGCAACTATCTGCCTTACGACTTTTACAACATTTTTTTGCTAAATGTATCATTATTTTAATATGTTACGTTTAATACTAAATTTGATTGATATTTTCTGTGCCCTGTGAAAGCTTTTTTGGAAACCATCATGGCAGTTTTTCTTACTTGCAAAGTCTACTGTGTGAAGACTACTGTGTGAAGTGTCCGCTTCTGGTAGAAGTATTTGCTGTTGTTTATATGACCTCTCATTCACCAAGTGTCGCTGATATGAAGAGTTGTCTTTGAAGTTCGCTAACCTTGTAGCCTACACATACGGAGAGGTGAACCATACTTTCTCTATCGTTCCGCTTTTTGTTAATGAGAGTTGTTATCCGTATGTTCCGTATCCGTTCATCAGTGTGCAATTCGGAACATTCAGTGATATTATATTATTGTTAATATGACGTCACAGGCAGCCCCATTCTTTGTCACCAACCACGACAACGACCTTGACAACGTTCCCGACGAAGATTGGTCGTCGTACGCAATCGGCAACGACCGCTGTTACAAACTAGCGTTGACAGAATTCGAGGACATCTACGACGGGGCCATCGCTGCCGACAGCTCGTACCATTGTGACGTCATCCACGCCATGCGTCTGACGTCATCGATTCGAGGTGACAAGGAAGGGAAGATGATGTCGAATTTGTGTGGCAGGTCATCAACAGCCGATCCGTTTTATATCAACGCAGTCTACACTCTCCTAAAAAACACCAAGTTAATCAGTTTTTCGTAGTAGGCTACTCCAATATTGTTACTTATTGATATAGATTTATTTTTCTATTACACTGTTGCTTTGTGCAAGATTGGTGGTTATTTCAACAGCCCTGTTGCTTGCTTGGGAATAGACATTTATTCCTACAACTCACATTCGTCAATTGCCACCCCATAAACTTTGGTCGTGAAAAACACGTGAAATTCTGAGGAAACTCGTGTAATACACGTATATTTCTCGTGTTTTTACAAGCCAATGTTTATGGGGCACGTTTCACATACGTGACTTGACGAAGCTTGCTTTTGAGACCTGTCTTCTATATTAAGCGTAGGGCGTCCTCTAGGCCTATAGTCTATATAGTATATACTCTAGTCTATAGTCTATGCAGTGGTTGGGAACCCTTTTGAGTAAGAGAGCCATTAAAGCTACATTTTTGGAAATACATTTCCGTGAGAGCCATAGGTTATACTGTAATGCTTTAACACTTAAAACAATTAACACGTGGTGGCACCGGTGAAGTTTTGAAAGTGGAAACGCGTCTTCTCGAGAGGAGAAAAACAGCGGGGGATTTGGGGGTCTCCCCACCAAAAAAAATGAAAAATTACAATTAATTTGGTGCATTCTGAGCGTATTTTCAGCTCTAAATTGTAATGAAAAGTTAAGATAAAACTTTTGCGGTTTGCACTTTAGAAGATTGGAGTTTTTTGCGAGCCAGATGCCGTCTTCAAAAGAGCCATATACGGCTCGCGTGCCATAGGTTCCCGACCCCTGGATAGTATGGAGACTTGTCCTTCATGGAGATATGTCCTCAGCCAGGGACAGGGCTCTAAGGTTTTACACTAAGACCCACATGGTCAAGTAGCTTAGGCTAGCATATGAGTATGCACATCGCACAAACTAGATCCATGCGCTGCACGACGCAGTTTGGATATAAATGTGAAGAGTTGGTTTGTGCAGGGAAATCAAGAACTGCTTATAGATGTCTCTGGGCATTGTGGTTCAAAATTGAAAGATTGCCAGAAGGTGGTGCATTGCTCGAAACTGCAGCACTTGGTTGAGCTCTCAAGAAGCTTGTAGTCAAAATGAAGTCAACTTTGCTGTGGTGAGATATAGCCTAGCCCACACAGATAGAAGGAATCAATTAGAAAGAAGAACGACTCAAGATCAAGCGGCACTTGTTCGGCTCTCGGGGTGTGCGCTTGGGATGGAGGTGGAGGGGACCTAATGGGTGGAATAATTACCCAGCAACAGCACTTCAACAATCGGCATACGTCACTCTGTCAATCTCAGCAACCGTCCCTGTGTCCAAAGTTTCTACGAGTGGGATATGCGAAACCACCAGAAATCACCTATCAAGGCTTTTTCAGTCCGCGAATAAAGATTCAAAACCAAACCAATGAAATTTTGGAAGTTTTTGACCAATCAAAGTAGAGGAATAGGCAGAAACAATTTTCAGCTTGATTCCAAATCAATTAGACCACTAACGAAGGAGTTTTAGGGCATAGGCTAGGCAGAATTTTTTTCTGGTGTCATGATGGTTTCCAAATGTTGCTTTTATCGCTGCATGGTGAAAAAGAAACGTTTTCAGGCTAAAGGTCCCTACGCATCTTGCATTGTCAAGCTCGTAGGCGTTGTTCAATAACAGAACCACTTAACACATTGGTGTAGGCTACAACGCATCCATTAGGCAGCCGCTTAAGGCACAGCCTGCAAGAAGACGCAGAAATATATTTTTCATGCAGTTATGTAACTTTTTGGCAAGGCAATTTTCTTTAAACTAAGATATTTTTGTGTTTCAAATATTGTCGCACGAACTGCAGGCCTTTGGGGAAAGAAGGTAAATATGGGCCAATTAAGCAAAAATTGCGATAGGTAGCTCTCACATATTCTTATTTTATCACGAAACCCGGCTTGCTGATAAAAACTCTAATATGGAAGAAGTAGCTAAAAAACCACGACTGAAAACTCAAAGCACCACCCTGCTGCATTCACACAAACAAAATTTCCATCAAACATTGCGTTTCTTTGTCGTCAAGGTTTTCTTTCAAGTTGTTGAGGAACCGTTAGGCTACCCCAAGCCCTTTTTAAATAGGCCAAACATAAGCAAGGGTGAACCATATCACCGTCGTCGTCGTGTGAGCGTCTGGGGCAGGGTCTATCCTTTTACCACCCCAGATTCACGACATTCCCGGACTACACTGGAAGGCTACTAGAGAGCAGCCAGTCTTTGGTTTAATCATCCTTGACACGCAGACCTTCAACTCCGTTAGGTGGCTTGAAGATTGAGCAGTCATTAATGCAGTCAGGTCTGTTCCTCGGCACCACATTCACAGGAGGAGGAAGAGGCCATTCTCCATTGATGCATGGTTGAGCGGAAAAGCCCGACGCCCGTACGGAGACGGTTGAGGCGCACCCATGCCTGTCTTGGTAGTGTCAGACCGATAGGGCGTGTGTCGGCGGCGGGGATGAACGAATAGAGTCTGGTGGCGGTTGACTTCCATTCAACTGGCCAATTGAAATTACCAACTTACCCTACTTTGCGAGATAATGAATGAGAAACCATTTTAATGCTTTGAAACCACAAATTTTGTAGGCTCATCTAGAAATACGGACTTGCATTTTCAAAGCCGTCGCAAGAGCTTGTTGCAATTTTGAAAAACATTGGTAGCCTACAAAAGTGTTTCGACTGCAATCTTATTAACTGTACTCAAGTCGGCCTATAAACTGACAGTTTTTGTTAAAGTATGAATTTATTAAGATAGGCCTACTTTTAGTGTTTTTGCTTCGTTCTTTATGCTAGCAGTTAACAGTTGTTGTTTTTGCATAGGTGTTTTTTTTCTTCTCATACTAGGCCTAACTTACTTTTGTAGGGCATGATATTTTTTGATGTTACAATGAAACTACAGAAATCCACTTTTTTGTTTACAGTTTTGCGAAACTTATGCTTATCTTGTTTGCAACGTAATGCCGATGCTTTACATTTGTCACATTAAAAACACGGGAAGCAGCTGACTCGATGACTAATATAGTCTTTCGCTGCTTTCTGTCTGTTGTTGAATATATTTGTACCGTATACTATTTCGCAGCAGACAAAATAAAAGATTTCTCTCTCTCTCTACAATCAAGCAGGCACATTGACGCCAATGAGTTGTAAAAATAGAGCTGTAAAAATAAAAAACTTTTAGAAAATATACTTCAACAATTTGCATGTTTGCTTAGCGAAGCTTTTCAAAGCTGAAACTATTGTGTAGCCTACGTTCTACAACGGTTCAAGATAGGCTGCCTAGGCGCCAAATCAGTGATTTAGACCAGAGGTCACCAACTGGCGGGCCGCATGCGGCATGCCACGCTGTATCGCTGCGACCCGCGGAAGGTATCAGCGTACAAGTATAACCAAAAATACTTTTCTTGAGGAGTTAAAGAGCACGAAGGCAAAAAATACCCTCGGGGAAGCATATTTTCGCTTTGCATACGATTCCACCGAACGACCAATCAGATTATAGCTTAGTTCTAGATGGGGTTGCTTAGTTATTCCAATGCGATGTTCAGCCACATTGTCCCAGTGGTTGATTAAAACGTCTGTTTTCGAATTTCTGTGAGCATAAGATTGCTTATTTTAAGTTTGCAAATATCATGTAAACACTAGTGTGCGTTTCACCGTTATTGTGTTTCACGAGCGGTGTTCCCTTTATGCGAGTTTTTGTTGGCAAAATAGGTCGGTGTGCCAACTCAATTTATAATAAATTAAATGATATGAGATGTTCTACTGGTGCAAATTAAGCTAAACTATCACAAGATGTATACAGTGACTATCTGCTTTTATTCCGACGTTTCGTCAATCAGACACGACTGACTTCTTCAGGGGGCAATTTATAATAAATTGGCAAAATATGGAACGCTTCAGGTTTTTGCGTGTCATCCTTGCGCAGGGGCCATGCTAATCTTCTCTGTATCGTTCCAATTTTAGTATATGTAGGCTACTGCCGAAGCAAGTACTGCAAAATGTTGTTAATCAACAAATTCTTGCCACGCTGAAAAGCACCGCAAGTGACAGTTGTCTAATAATGAACCAAGAAAAGACGGTTTTATAAACTCTCACAAAAAGGATGAAAAACCAACTCATTGCTTTTTTAGAGGGAAGACTGTTCGTGAATTACGATTTTTCGTTGATTTCCACAAGCGTTTGTTTCATGGTGCCTGGTGTCTTTTTCCTGTTATTGGAGCCTATTTTGGGGTCGTTGTCGCGCCTATCTGACCAGCGCCTAAAAGACGTGGAACCCTATTTTTCGCTGATATGTTTGCAGGTCACTATTGTTGCCTGTATTGCGATGTGTCAAACATTTCCTTGTTTGCTGAAATTGTAAATTGCAAGATATCATTTGTGAAGCGAAGTGACAACACCACTCTTGCTTGGCGATGAATATTCTGATGAAACCGCTCGCCTCGTTATAAGTGCGCAAAACAAGTGGCCTCGTTAATTAAACATTGTTAAAGAAGTCAAAAGTGTTGTTTACGGAGCTTGGCCTGGCAGTAGCGTTGTTCGACTAATTGTGTTGCTGCGGTATTCTAGATAAATATTAACAACATGTAACGCTGGATACTGGGTACGAAATGCGTTCTTTTCTAGCAAGAGTCAACCTACCTAAAATTTTATTAGTGCGGCCCGCCACAGCTCTTCTTAGTGCTAAAGTGGCCCGCATGCAAAAAAGGTTGATGACCTCTGATTTAGACATATATTTTTACACTAATCATACATCAAACAGTGTAACAAAAAACTGATTTGCTGTATGGATGGATGATGGCTTAAAGTAGCTACGACGAGAGCTGCTGAGTTGACATGACAAACAGGTCAAAAGCGTAGCCTAATTCAGGATCTCTGGACGAAAAAAAAGTTGTTTACTCTTTGCTAAAATGATGAATGTAAATCTTTTCTTCACATTGAAAGAGTTTGCCACCCTTAACGCTTTCTGGTCCAATTTTTAAAAGCAATTACTAAACATAGGGGCCACTAGTGGATTTCGGGAAGTGGCCGAGACGGTACTCTCACAGCCCTGGCTGTGAGCTTAGGATAGCCTACCACAATTTTACTTTCACAAGTGAGATACAAACACAAAATAGTTGTTAATAAGTCGTAATTCTTCAGGATTTCCAAGTATCATTTCATCGTAAAACTACTGTAGTTGATGTCAGTTTGTTTTAACACAAAATGTTGTCCAAGCGCAACAAAACTGGTTTTATGATTTATAACGGCACTGACAGGTTTTACAAGCAGCCTTTCCCACCTTTATATTTGTCTATGGTGATTTTCCCGCTATAATAAGCGTAGGCTATTACTAGAGGTGGATTGAGAAAATATTGTTTTGATCAACAAATACTTCCGTGAAACAATAGAATACACTGTTGGCTACGTAGGACTAGGAGAATCGAAACCACTTCGATATGTATCATAAAGTTTTTCAGTTGAGTCATTCACAAACGACTCAATTTTCAAGTTAAATGGTTCCGGATTATGTAGATTTGATCTAGAATCAGACAAAAACCGATCAACGTATTGCAAACCCAGCCAGTAAAAGCTTTAATTTTTTACATCGTTTCAACATCGCCGGGTGTCGTTTGAATGCTGACTAAGTAAAAGTTCTTTCTAATGTTTAATCTTTAAAATGAGTAGGCTACTGCAGTACCGGTACCGCTTTCAATTCAGATGTTTCCAAAAGAAGATAAGTTTATATACCTTTAAATATGATATTTGTATAGGCTACCGGTAAGCCTAATAAATGCAGTGCTTGATTGCAACCCAAACTCGTTCTTTTTGCAGGAGTTTAAAACTAAAATTCAACCATTGGTTGAGAACTCCTTAAATAAAAAAATATTTTACTTCAATTCAAGTTTATGGGCCTAAAAGATTGGCTTCCTTCGTTTACTCTATTTAATCTAAATCTTAAACCAACTAGCACGCGCATGAATACGACTAAAACGTATCTAACACCGCAAAACAAAATGATGCACTCTTTTCTGTTTAAACAAGATTTTTTTAAATTTGTAAAGCTCATCATGTCAACAATAATTGTTTCTATTCCCAAACCAGTAAAAGTGGTTGTATGTGCATTGATTCAACGTCTACAAACGTAAAAAAATAAATTACTTGCTACTCGATCTTAGGCAACAAAGCAATAATTGCTCTTTTACATCTGCAGACGTTGAATCAATAAAAAAGATTGCTTAGCAATCTGGGAAGCCACTTCCTCGCGTAGCTAAAATGTTTGACGCATGACGTTGTTACAACAAAAGCTGAATTCCTCGACGTCTACAGACGTTGAATCAACGCAAAATCAACATATTTTGCTACCTGAGAGGTAGCATATTTGTAGTTGGTTTGTGAATACCTTGTTATATCCGGTGATTGTGTTGGAGAGTTTCGGTGCAGAACATAAGACTACGTGAAATGCATTGTTAGATCACACCTTAATTAATATGGCGTTTGAAGCTAAGTCCTTTGTGATCACTGACTTTAATTAAAATTCCAAATCTTTTGTGCATTGAATACCGATTGATCCATAACTTAAACTAGAACTGTATTCCATCATATTCAGTTGGCGCTAAATGTAAAATTGCACAAAAATTCAAAGTCTTTGTAAAACGCTGTTATTTTCTGTCTGAGGGGCCAAAAGTCCTTTCCATCGGTTGTACAGTAAGCTTGACCAATTAAAATCTCCTTTAATGAAATCACCAACGATTTTCAAGACATACTTTGGAATTTTGGATCAAGCTTCGGAAAATCGATTTATACGAAAGCGTAGCATGGTGTTATGCGGACTACCTTGCCAGCTGTGTCACGCAAAAATGCTGTGTAAATATTCTCTGTAGCATTGACACAAGCACTGCACCAATAAAAGAACGGTAGCGAGAACAAAGCTGAGCTGCGACAAGGCATTGACATTAAAAAAAAGTACCTATCATCAAAATTTAATACTGTTTATTGCAACATTGGGATATCAAGTGTATTTTGAATCCGATTGGCTCATTATAGCGTATAACAATCATATACCGGTAGGCTACCTCGTTTTGTGAAATGGTATATACGCAGCACTTCATACTTTTAAGTCTGTCACTGGGTTAAAAGTTGTTTATTTTTCTCTGATTTGACTATTTTGAACTAAGGTGATACTGATGCGGCTTAAGCCTGAAGGAAAGAAGCGGACCGTAAACACATTTAGTTATTTAATTAGTAAAAACTACTACACAGGCGTTAGTCACAATTTCAATAAAGCGCAAAACAAAGTAAACTATTCGATCGATCGGTAAAAACATTCAATATTCACAAAAATTGAGACAAAGATATTTCTAGTCTCTGCAACTCAAATTGCACAAACAACACTCGACGTTCACATAACAGGGGTGGTCAATCAGGGAAATGCATGTTATGAACAGTAGCGTTTACAGGGGCGTACTTTTGGGGGTCTGCTACTATTCGGTGAGTCCGATTCGGTGAGTTCATAACCTCTAACCCCTAACCCTAAAACGGCAATGATAATTAGGCTACGGTACCCGATAATTAAAAAAAAAAATTGAAAAAATCCCCCGTTAAGGGATCGGACTCACCGAATCGGGCCATTCTGTACTTTTGGAGACTCAAGCCTAGGAAGATTTCAGGAGCCCAAAACCTCTTCCAGAGCATCCGGGAAGTTAAGGAAAACGTTGCATTAACTTTAGTGTCTTGATTTTGGGACCCGGAAATGGGATTGGTACCGGGCCCAAATTAGTCTCTCAACAGCCCTGGTCATAAATATCAACTTTAGCACAAAATTTCGAAAGTGGTTAAATCTTCGTTTAGGCCAATAATTTTAGCTTTCAGGGATTCTATCCAATTTTTGTTTCAAAAGTAGTTTCAATTTTTCGACAGCAAATGTGGCATGTTTGACCAACCCTGAGAAAATGAAATCCAGCGCATAAAGTCAAAAAAACAGAAACTGCTCATAAAGTAGCTGTTGGACCACAACAGCAAAGTTAATCAACGGAAAACAAGTGAAAAATAGTAAATAAAGACAAAAATTAAAGCCTCACAAAAAGCAGTCAACGTACGTACACTCAACGACTTAAAAATTGGTACGTTTGTGATCTTTACGAGTTCAAAATTACCGAACTTGTAACGTGCAAGCAAATATGAAAACGGAAAGTACAGTACAAATCATAGCATCTTTTCACAAATTGGGACTAGGTGGGCAAATTTGCAAAAAAGGGCACTTTTAGCGCTCAAATTATGTTAAAAAGGGCATTTTTCGTGCGTAAATGATGGGAAAAGGGCATTTTTTCCGAGCGTAAGACATGTAAAAATGTAGAGTTTGCAGGAAAATTGAGGGTAAAAAGACATAGCCTATTATACTTAGGCTAAACTTTTGAGACCTATAATTGATTCCTATATTCATCCTCGCCCACAATATTTTTATAAATAATAATGTAACAAAAATTTAATCTAGCAACATTTAGTTGCAGAGGTCTCTTGTACTAAAGTAAAAAGAAGCAACTATGATAATATATGACACACAACTGCTAAGATAGTGAGTCTTTGCAGAATTAGATGATTCCAAAGAGCTGGTATTTCATTTTGATGAAAGTCAGGCAACAAACTTCGGTAATTCAGACTTTTAAAATGTCACACCAAATTTGAGGTAGCCTACTCACAACACAAATTGATAATCTGCTTGAATGGAACATTAACGATAACTTAAGTAAGGTCAAACGTTAGGCTCAAAAGTTCTAGATGTATGCTGAAGCTTTCCATTTAGCTGTTCATTCTTTAACTGCCAAAGAAATAAAATACTTCAAAATGTGAAGAGTATCAAAAACGTTATACTTGATCACTTTTATAATCTAAAAAGTTTAATCGAAAAAAGCTGCAAAGTTTTCTTCCAACTGTTATGCCTAATAAAGTTATTTTTGAAATAAAAAATAGTGCAGAACCTGTTATGCAGCTTGTCCTGTCACTTTTCTTGTTCTTTTGTCATTGATGACTAAGGTTTGGGTAATGGGTACCTGGCTTATGTTTAGTCTTGCAAATCATTTTCAATGCCTTTTGAAAATTTAGATCATGCTGCAGGTTTGTCAAACTACAGAGCAGTCCGCTCATATTATACAATAACTATAATGAATAATTAGCAGCGAGACATCAACAAGCTGATAAAACATTATTGCTCAGTCCGGCATAACCTGCTATTTCTAATGCATCACTAGGCTACTAGGGCCCGCAAAAGTCAATAAAGTCAAAAAACTTTAAGGATCTCGTCTGTCCACTAATCAAAGAATAAAGTTGTTTTCAGCACGTACCGGACTGTTTCTAAGAAGTTTAGGCTACAAGACAAAATAAAGTCAAAATTTTCAATAAAATCAAAATTTGTCAAATTATGGCTTTTGACAAACTTTTTGTGTTTCTTGAGAGTAATTTTTGTCACAATCCTTGTAGAAGCATTGTAAATCAGGAACTGCGACACAATCCATATTAACCCATAAAAGCAGGAAATATGTCACAATGCCCACTTGGATAACTTTTATCGCAAATTGTCCACTGTTTATTCGTTGTTACGTATTTAATTATTCTTATAAAACACTTCCTCTTCACAACGTGATCCTTTCGAAGATCAACAGTTTGGATTTTGGGAATAGCCTAGTGACATTCTGTAATACAAAAATGCCTAAGTAAGCTACGTAAATCGTCTTCAGCAAAAGTTAGACAGATTTGTCGAGATTTTCCTGATGAATTTAATGCAACTCCCGCGGGGTGATTTAAGGTGCAATTTTTGCGAGTTTATAGTGAAGTGCGATAAAAAGTATTCTGTTGAAAGCCACAGGAAAAGTAAACGCCATCAAGCTGGATTGGAGCGACAACAAGCATCGCAATTAAGGCAAACTTTTATTAAACAAGCCCCTTTTATTGATCACGTTTGGGTCTGAAATCGACATAATATTATGTTTGGGTAATTGGTATCAATTCAAGGAAGAACTGCGACCACTACAAATAAGCAATTTCGTTAGGTCAAAGTAAAGTCAAAATTTGATAAAAATAAAGTCAAAAAAAATTTTTTTAGGTTAAAATAAAAATGGCCCTAATCATTACACATAGGCCTATCTAGAAAGAACAAGAAAATTCAGTTGCTTTAAGCCAGAACGAAGTAAATGAACAGAGTTAGAAAACGATATTTACTTAAAGGGAAACTGTACTCAATTTTAGCCCTAGCCAGTTAAAAATATAAAAATACAACGATTCCCTTCGTACCAAAACATATCATTTTTTGTTAAGAAGCAATTACCGAATCACTTTTATGAAAATTGGAAAGGACTACTTTGATGACATAGGGGTAGGGTTATACTCTCAAGTCAGCTTCCTGGCCGGTCTATAAGTCATTAATGGTAAAAGCTGTGAGAATCTCGAAGTAGTTGGGTTGGCAGGCAGGTTTCGTTCCTAAGAAATGATGTAGGCATCTAGTGATGCCACCCTATGTTGCTATAGCATAAACATATAAAAATAACTGCAATGAAATACAACGAATTCCCACGTTCGGTAGCGCTGATAAATCGCAGAAGTGAAGTGTTCCACAAGAATGTAGAAAAACTACAGATTTGCTGTTTTAAGATAAAACTAGGATCAAACTTAAACAAAAATTAAGTCTTAAAAATTGCCCACCTAGTTTCAAACTAGGGGGGCAAAGAAAGGGCTAGGGGGGCAAGCGAAGGGACTAGGTGGGCAATTGCCCACCTAGCTTATATGTGAAAAGATGCTATGGTACAAATAACGATACAAACAAGGTTCAAAACGAATGGTTCATACAGGTTTTAACAAAAGACATTTAAATCAGAATACTTGGATTCTTCGCAAGTAAATACTGTATGAAAATGCTTGCAATTGCATCTGCAACAATTGTTAGACTCATTGAGGCAAGGTTACACAACTTTATCAGAAAGTCCAGTCATTTACCATGCAATTTAAAGTCTTGCAGCAATTTGGAGTCTGCCATTGTAAGTTTACACTAGTGATTACCAACTTGGGGTTCGTGGAAAGTTGGAAATGGGTCGTGGATGCATTAGCGTCAGAAAAAAACTTGAGAAGCAAAATTAAAATATTTGTCAGTGACTTTGTAAATTTTTCACTCAACAGTCAGTGCCACCCTTAAACGTTAATGGATGTACGGACTCCTAATTCACTGAAAATCTATCACAGAATTGTGGAGTGAATTTATGATGCAAACTGCATATCAAATTCGGGAGTATCTCGAAACTAAACGAGAAATCAAATCTACAACTAGAAAAATTCTCTTCTTACATTTACAAACAAAGCTGGGCAAGAGTTGTACCAATAAAAATGCGCGGACTGTACAACTCGTGGCGATCTATATACACAGGCCATACCAATGTGCAAGCTTCTAATTTGACCGGAGGTCAGTCTTCTGCACAAGATAGAACTTGGAATCATCAGTAGTAGTTGACAGTTTGAGTAATAGTTGAAAAATATTGTGTTTGTGCAATTTTGGACTACTTTTTCGCTGCTGTTGCCATGTAAATATTGTACTAAATGTCAGCCCTTGTGCTGGAAATCAATAGAACATCATGTAACACTGGTAAATGGGAAATATTTGTCATTTCTTTTGAGTTATACCAGGACTTTTGCAGTGGTTTGATATTCACAGATCACACTTTAGGAATTTGGTTCCTTACAACTATCATATCAAAGAAAAATACCGGTATTGTACAAGTAACCTAGAGTCCAAAATCAAAATTACATCAAGCAAGTCAAGTCCTTATTGTAGGTTCACACGTTGGCAAGGCCTGTGTGTATAGATCGCTATGACACAAGAATACATTGTGACCAAATTTACGTTACTTTCGTGTTACGCAATAGAATTCCTGCGAAAATATGAGTAACTGTGCTAGTGGGCGTGTTGTATGACCGTCGATGTCATTCCAGTAACGAAACAGAGTTCCCACTCAACAACATATGCAACTTGTATTTCACCACTGTTGCCGGTGGTATAGAAACGAAAACAACCTTTGTTGCATTGACCACAAATTTGCAGTAATTAAATCGTATGGATTCCACCAATAATGTTAGCAAAATACTGCGTTTATGGAAACAGGTTGCCCCAACTACCAGGCGTAAGTTTCGAATTAAAATGGTCCATTTTTACCCAAGTTGCTTCAAAATAACTTAAAAAAGCGTTTGATACACAGTACATGATTTCAAATCTTTAACCACGCTGACAATGTCTTATGAAATAAAAGATAGCCTGAATATTAAAATAAAAAAATATACGATATTAGAAATTAGAGTATAGCTAGCGCTTCACACATACCGGCATTTGAAAATGCAAAGATTTCAAACACCACTTTACAAGCAACAGTTATCTCCATCAAGCGAGGCTGCAGGCCACATCTCAAATGCATGTGACTCTGCGAAACTGTTGTACTGGTAAAAAATAGAATGAACGAGAAACAACATCATTTGCCACTCTGATGACAAAAATCGCTGGAGCCTGTACCTCACAAAGACAAAACACAAAAAAGTTAGAAGCCAAAGCAAAACTGATGAAATAAAAAGTGCTAGGCCACAGAAAGAAAGGTTAATTGCGCATCTGCTTACAAATTATTGTGGTTTATTTGTTACAAATTCCTCATGTGAAACAATAAGTACCGTAATTGTCCAGTCTGGTACCTACTCTTCAAATAAAATTGGTTATAAATGATCCACAGAAGGAATTTAAGGCCCTTTCAAGCCCACTGAAAGACGAACCACGGTAGGCTATTAAATGTTTTTGAAAACGCAAATCTTATTGTTGTTTAGCAGCAGCATAGATAAAAATTCATTGAACCAATAAAATATGAAAAATTCGACGTCTTCTAGGATTTTGCACGTCATTAAATTTCTTATTTGACATATCATCTGAAAGGCAACCTTATCAAAACCTGTTTGGGCAATGGCCAATGGGCAAGCACTGTCAATACAGTTTCCACAAACTCTACCACTCGTCACTATTTTGACAGGAACTGTTTTGAACCGACAGGAACAGCAAGTACAATTCTAACAAACACAAATGTTAACAATGCAACAATCCAGACAGCAAATCAACCGTTCTTTTTTTACATTGATTAACGTCTGTCTGCACATTTGATGCACGGTTGATTTGATGTCTGGGAATGCTCATGATGGCTTTCGCTTACTGCGTTGGGGTTTCTAAGATTGCAGCTCCTAACTGCAGTTTGCAGGATACATTCTTCAATCAAAAGCCGTCAACAAAGCTCAGATATCATGGTAGAAATTTGAAATGGCTGCATGAGCGAAGGTGTTGATCATGGACCGATGTTAATAGAGATATGTAATTTGTATTATATTCGGCACTCTGCTCAACATGACATGACCAGTTAGCACCCATACAGATTAACAGAATGATTAGCCTTAATGCAAATTTATATATTTGACAATTGAAGGCGTGTTTCAAAACACTTCAGGCATATTCTGACACAAGATTATTTTTGTTTCAACATCCTATCGAGTGATTATGGTAAGCACATCAAGCAGGCTAAGGTGTTACAGGCAGATGCTGTTACAAGCTGAGTCAATCATGGTAAACGTTGCAAAATATTGTATGAGACTACGAGTCATTAAGTAACAAGCCAAAAATTTATCACTGTTGGTTGCGCCAATGCAATGGTTGCTTAATGCTTATGGTTATCTACTCTAATCAAAGCTAAAAAATGAAAAAAATTTCAAGATGGTGAAAAGAAATTTCCTGCATAGTTTAGCATAAACGCTGTGAACTTGGACTTGCATGGAAATTTTCCGCATACTCACGGCCCTATTTTGTATATATATATGACTGATATGCAGTCACCACCGGAAAAGTTAAAAAAATATTCACAGATCAGTCAATTAAGAACTTTGAAATTCAAGAAAATTCCTAGAATCCACACCACCCTTTTGGGACATGCAAAAAACACATAGGTACATACCAGAAACAAGCTGATCTTACAACAACAAGCTACAAATAACATGTCTGTTAGTAAAAATGACTTGGAAGCACAAACATTTTTCAGATAACCAAAAACGCCGATCAGTTAATTTCAAACTTTACAATGAAAATGTCAACAGATTCTCTTATGACATCCCAACAACATGAAAACGGCATTTCAAAGTGGAGCATGCGCAATTTCGCTATTAAAGTGACAATGAAGCAATTGCTTTGTTTATGGTAGTTTTTGAAGTTCTAAAATCATGCTTTGGTTTCACCTATACCATCAATGATATTGGTAGGTTGTAGTGCAGAAGCATCAAAATTAAAAAAAAGTTATCATGCTATAGGCCTAATGCAAGTGAATAACGAATTTTTCAAAAATACACATCTAGCTTGCAATACCATTTATTGAAACATTTGACATGTACTTATAGCTTCATAAGCATAATAATACAGCATTACACTTTGCAACATTCTTACTTCAGTTCTAATTTGGACAAAATTTTCTTTGCTTCATTCAGATATCACACCAAAATTTAACGATAAATATAAAACCAAGTATCACCTTTTTTGACCAATATGAAAGCCTCAAGATCTTCTCAATAGTGCGGTTTAATGCTATAGCCCCACAAGCGTCCAAAAATAACAATAGAATGTCCATTCTTTGGCCGAGTATCGCCATCAAGAATGAATGGTAATTGCAGTAAACTTGGTGCTTCAAGATTTTCGATCAACAACTTGGACATGTGTGAAGGGAAACCAACCATGCTTGCCATTGCACTCGCCTTCCCATTGTCCGTTTTTGTTCATTTTCGTCACTTTTATGATATTGCCAACCTGTGTGGACACAATGAGTTTTATGAGAGAGTGACTTCCACTCAAAAAGCACACAACCAGTTTGTCACCTTGATAAGCGGTGTGACAAAGTAAGAGGACAGAATGACAAGTCACTGCTTGGTGATAGGAAGGATATAGGTTGAACTCTAAGATGGACGTACAGTATCTCAGGAGAACATGATATACTGTAGCATGCTTGAAACTGAACACAGATACTGGTTTCTTTTTTTCTCGAATAATTTAAAAAGCACAATCATCTAAGCACGGTTAATAAAGGAAAAATTAAAAAGACATTGTATTATGAGAAAAATGCCATGGAGATGTGCTGCTAATGCAGTGCAAGGTGAACTTCCGCAAACGCTTCTTTTATAGGTTCAAAACAAGCCGATTGTAACATTTAAGACACAGATTTTGCAGGGTCTGCTACTATTCGGTGAGTCCGATTCAGTGAGTCCGATTCGGTGAGTCTGATTCGGTGAGTTCCTAACCTCTAACCCTAACCCTAAAGCGGCAATGATAATTAGGCTACGGTATATACCCAATAATTTTACAAAAAATTGAAAAAATCCCCCGTTAAGGGATCGGACTCACCAAATCGGACTCACCGAAACGGGCCATTCCGGATTTTGCAAGTGCTTGATAAATAATATAACAAATTTACTAGGCTAGGCCTATGATATAAAACTACCGATACATCTACCTCTAATGCAAGCGCGGTTGGGTCATAGGCATTAGGGACTCTTCTTGTTATTACTTCAGCATGCACAGGGTCATTTGAACTTGGTATGGACACAGGACGTTGATGCAGTTGCTAAAATATATGTAAACTGAAGTGATAAAAGGATAAGATTAAAGGTTATATTAATATATTATAATATCAAATGATGTTATCATACTCACAACAAACTTCTAATGCAATTGTTTTTTTTTATTTTAACCCCAGAGAAAAAATGTTGACCTACATTGGTTTGTATAAATAACAACAATAACATAATGGCATGTTACTATATAAATTTTATGATGCAATAAAACAGGTGCACTGTCCGAACAAACATCATGTGCAAACTTATTCAACTTTAATGATGAATAGGCAATAATATATTGCCACATACAATAGACACAATAAAAAGAATTATGCTTATATAATATACATAACCAAGATGTTCCAGTGCTTTTCAAAATAAAAATTCATTTAAAGGTTTTATTTTTAGCATATATCATATATACAATACATTAAGCAATCAAATCAAGTTTTTAGTAAACTGCAAACTATATAAACTTTCCTAAACTTAAGTAAATTATCTTTTCTGCAGTGCTTAAACCTGAACAAGCCAATTAAAATTTAAAACAATAGAAGGGTTATAACTAAGGTTTATAGTGAAAACTTGGCGACAATAAAATGTCTATAATCACAATTACGGCAATGCTTAATTTCTGAAAACTGATTAACTGAAGATGTCATATAAACTTAACTAAAATACACCTAAAACTGCTGTATACTATCTACTTAATCTAAAACTATTAAACCATAAATGCTATTAATACTACAAAAAGTGTTCAATGCCAAGTGAAAAGCCAAGCAGAGTAAGTTACATCAAATTCAAAATTAGTCACTAGTTCACTAAAAACCTTAATTCACATAGAATTTGAATAAGTTCCTTCTGATGATCCTATTGAGGCAAAACAGGCTGTTACTGTTTAAAAGGTATTTAGTCAACGACTAACTAATTTTGATGTACCGGTAATCTAAAACTACAATATAGGCTATTAAGTGAACAAAATCATTCAGGTTCAGAAACTTGTATATACAATTTGTTAATAAAGCTTTTGTCACCGTAAAGGGGGCTTTTTCAGCATCGTATTCTATTTGAATAAGGTACTGAAGAAGCCACCTTTATCAATAAATTATGCAAGTTTCCAAACCTGACTGATTTTGTTTACTTATTATGTGTAATTTTTCGGTTGCATACTAAACTAAGAATCCTTGTAGCTTACAACACATACAGCATGCACTATACAGAAAAGCATAAATTGCAATTGATGTGAAAAATACACAGGAAGCACATCCAAAAATAAAATCACTGAAAATAATTATAATTTATAATAAGTAAATGCTTACTTGATTGGCTCCCGGATGCTGATACTTTCCAGGGGTTGAATTTCTGTTGGAAACATGCATTTCAATATATGGAACCGGTATCTGGCCGATTTGGCCCTGAGCATTTCGTGCATTCCACCAATTTTCTTCAGGCTTTTCAATAACTTCCAAAATTTCACCTTTACTGAAGGGAAGATCATCACCATCATCACTTTTGAAGTCAAATAAAGCTCGAACCAAAAGTGGTAACTGTAATGAATTTTGTTTTGGTGGAAGGCCATCAACTTGGTCCCGACTAGAAGAAGGGCCATTTGGGGATGACTTGAAAGCAGGAGGATACGATTTATGATTATGTGTGGGAAGTGAGATGGATGGTTTTGGCATTTTTGGCACCGGTTCAATTAATGTTGTTGTATCCAAGTAATGAATTTTATAAAAGTCCAATAATTCTGGCATGGTATTAAATATTTGATCTCCAATTTTGAGCCGACTTTTCATGTTGTTGATAATGTAGTGGCTCACTTTACTATTTTCACTAACAGACAAAACATAATCCCCAGGACATGTAGTACTATCTCGAACTAAGAAAGAGCCATGTTTTTGTTTCAGTAAGCGATCCTGTGATTCTTTTCTTGACAAAACTCCGAAGTACCAAGAATCACGATCAGCAGAATTAAAATTAGAAGATGCCATCAATTATAAATCTACACGCAGTTAATAAATAAGAACAAGTGCCTAAACAATCAAGTTAATTAACATTAATATGTAAGAAAGGCCTTGTTTAACAAGAAACTAAAGTGAATATTAATTACTGTATATACAAAAAAAAATGAAAGTGTGCGATCTACAACAATGATCATTAGATCTTTTGTAATGTTTAAAACAAAAAACTCGATAGTCTCTAGAGCAGTGGTTCTCAACCGTTTTTGGACAACGACACAATAAAGAATTTAAGAATCTACCGCAGCACATTGACCTACTAGTAGCATAACCAGATCAAATTTACAATTTACAAAAAACTTATCAAGGCATTTTTTGGACTGGTCATTATGCAGAGTAGCCAGCACAAAATTTGGGGAGGTGCAAATGAGTAGGCACGAGGGTGGAGTAGGGCCTCCTCTAGAAATTTTTGAATCAAATGCCTTGAAATTGTGGACTCCAATAGTATGATAATTTCAGCCTAAATTAATGGTAAAACTTTGTCAAATAAGGCTGTAACAGAAGGTGAACATAGCTTATGCCAGTTTTTATTTATTTATTTATTTGCAATCAGACTCAAAGTCCATAGAATTCAAATTTTTTAACAGTCATCACACAAAATATCAGACTAACACAACATCAAGCAGGCTACATCAAACAACGTACAAAATACTGTTGTAGTGAATATAAAATGTAGAATTAAAATAGTAATCAGAAGACATAATATTACGCAAAAGTGGATTAATTGATCTTTTGCAACGTTCTACAAAGGCATAGCAATTTTTTCTTAATAGAGCATCAAATGTTAACATGTTGTTCTGTACCTGATACACTCTAGCACTGTCGCATCTCGACAACTTGTGGATAATTCTGTACGAGTCGTTGTAAGCAACTCATATGCGATTTAAAGTAGAAGTTTTATAGTTACACCATAGCTGCAAACCATACATTGGCATACAATATGATTGCTACGGTACATTACATTTTTAACTTCGGTAGAGCAATTTCCAAACTTGGACCTAAGCTAATTGGCAGCGACATAAAGAGATCGCACTTGCCTTTTAATATCCGCGTCATCACTGATGGTATCATCAATATAAATATTTCACTTATCTAACAAATTTAATTTGTGTATATATTGTACAGCCGCATGCATGGAGAAGTCAAAACTTTAAATTTGCAACATTGATGGACCAATCCAACAGTTTTGTTACAGTTGAAAATAATGTCATGTCTAGAAGCATAGGATTCCCAGACATCAATGAGTTTTTTTCGCACAAAATACAACACAGTAGGCTACCCTACTTATCAAATGTTCATTTAGATCTGAGGTGTACTGTACATTGTATAATGCATCTAAACAAACATTTGAAGTTTATCATAATGCTCTTTTCTAAACTAAATTAAAAGACATATTCAAAGACATACATAGCCTAACATTGAAATAAAAAAACATACGTACAAAGTTCATATGAATCAGTATTTGTCTACGTATTGTGATTTATTTACAAATGCTTCATCCATTCATCAGCATAACAAAAACTATCAAACAAGCAACAATATTTTATAAATAGATCAAACACAGAATTTGTCAAAAAGTCCATGCAGGTATTGGGACTAATGGTCTGGTCAGAGATTCCAAGTAGGCTAAAAAACTTATCATTTCATTGTTTCAAAAAAGAGATCAAAACGTTAATTTTACAAAGTTACAGTGCATCGTAAGTGATATGTTATGAAAACCAACTTGTCAGTTTCATAATCATGCAATACAACATGTTCAGTCGGAAACTTGATTAATCTCTGCTTGCTTCTTGGAATTTTGTGTTTAGGCCTTCATTATCTTTTTTTTGGTGCGTATGTTGAAGCGCGGTAACGTTTTATTTTATTTTTCTCTTGTAAGCTTATGTTGCTTGCATATTTCAAACATGTACCTATGTTCCTGTTACTGACTAATAAAACATTGATTGATGATCCCATTCCCTGGAGAAAACTGGAAGAGTTGAAAACTTTGTGCAAATGCAGTGTTGCCACTTAAAAATGTTATTGCCTTTCCAATCACCATTTAAAATCACAATGTGTGACTACACTTCGATGTCCCATAAACTATGAAGTTTGATTGATTGAATCTTTATCCTCGGACTGGGAAAGCTTCTTGCAGAGCTTAATCCTGACAGTTTCGCATACTTGTAAAGGCTTTGAATCACTGACGCAGGCCTGGGCACCGAGATTGAGAGAGTGAAGTTTCCGATTGTTGAAGTCATGTTGCCGGGGAATTATTCCATCCATTAGATGCCGCTGAATGGAGAGCAGTTCTTAACGTGCGTTGCTCAAGCGCACACCCCGAGAGTCGAACCAGCGCCGCTTGATCTTGAAGCTTCTTCGTTCCAGAAGTGACGTGCTAACCAACTGAGCTATCGGTGTTTGCTGGTAGTTGTGAAGATCATGTTTGACATGACCGAATCTTAGAATTAAATTAATCGGTTTTTCAACGTCTGGGAATAATTAACAAAATAAAATTTATTCCACAAAATCAAGATTTGATTTTGAATCTTTGGTCAATGAATATTCCAACGAAAGATTGCTTTCTTTTGCAATGAAACAACACGAATGCGAATAGAATTGATTTAAAACAAATTAAAATACTTCTATTGTAAATATTCCTACATTAACGACTTAAGTGGTTGTTGTTGCCTGTTGTCACGTAGGCTACCTATTATAGCCAATTTAAAGTTATCGTGCCAATACAAAAATGCGATCTCATAGCATGATACAAACACGATAGCGTCACAATTTCGATCAAAAATTGTTAATGGATATGTAATGCTATATAGGCTAATGGATATGTATATAGGCTATAACCAGAGATGTACGTACACGCCGTAGACATGCGGCGTACACTTTTTGTTTACGCTAACGCTTACAGCCACATTTTTTGGATAGTTGTCGCTTGAGGCTACGCCATAAAGTTTTTGTGGTTTTTTAGCGTATAGCGCAGGGCTACCGTACTCAACTGGCGGGAGGTCCAACTCAACCGAGGTCCGAATCTGGACCTTCTGGGTGTTGATGGTGGGCCTTGAGCTTTTGGAAGAATAACTTCATTGCCACGTTTCAGGGCTTCTTCAAACAGATTTTTACTGGGAAGAAGCAATTTTTATTGTGATTAATTCCAGTTGCTGGGGGGCTTCGACTTCCAGACTCCCAACACTTTCTCAGAAATCCAATTCGAGTTACATTTTACCTAAAAAAAGTGGTTTGGTACAGATAGTTTAACTTTTGTGGACCGCTAAAAATATTCAACTTGTCAAACTGGACCTTTGTTAAGATTAGTTGAGTAACCCTCCCGCACAGCAAACAATGTCGGCTGATCGTTGGCCAACGGTCGCGAACGTCGCGGTCGGCTTTTCGCCGCAAAACAACCATTTGCCTACTAACGTTATTTCTTTAACTGGACAAAGAATCAGTAAAAAAGGGTACAACATGTTATAATTTGGTGATATAAACCACATAAAACATTTTTTTTACCAAATATATATTGTGTAAAACTTGGTTGTGGACACAATGCTAAGACAATGGTGGGCCAACGTCGCATTTGTCGTCGTGGGCATTCAGTTGAAAACCAACCTCCAGCCACCGATTGTTTATTTTGATATTCCGGGTGAAATAATCTTACATAATGAAAAGTACCCATTACAATTCTGTGAATTGAAGCTTTTATAAATTTTTATTTCAACAAACGTCAATATCATAAATAGGTTGTTAACACAACGTTGAACCAACGAAGAACCAACGTCACGTACGTCACCGTGGGCATTCGGTTGTCAGCCAACCTTTTGAGAATAAATCTCAACTTTGGTGTTTCTGGCAAACGAATTAAGAGATATGGCAAGTATGTATCATAATTCTGTGAAATGAAGAATTTTTAAAGTTCATTTCAACAAAAATTTAATACGACTAATATAGTTGTTGACGCGACGTTGTGCCAATGGTGGACCCCACAGCGCGTTCGTCGCCGTGGGCATTCGGTTGTGAACCAACCTTTCTACAACAAATATCATTTTTCGTATTCACAACAAAATAATTCGAAGCATTGGCCAGTATATGTTACAATTTGACGAAATTAAAGTGAACAAAGGTTTATTCTAACAAAAACGCTATATAAAAAATAGTTTGTTGAAGCGACGTTGAGCCAATGGTGGGCCCCACAGCGCGTTCGTCGCCGTGGGCATTCGGTTGTGAATCAACCTTTCTACAACAAATATCATTTTTCGTATTCACAACAAAATAATTCGAAGTATTGGCCAGTATATGCTACAATTTGATGAAATTAAAGTGAACAAAGGTTTATTCTAACAAAAACGCTATGTAAAAAATAGTTTGTTGACGCGACGTTGAGCCAATGGTGGCCCCACGGCGCGTTCGTCGCCGTGGGCATTCGGTTGTGAACCAACCTTTCTACAACAAATATCATTTTTCGTATTCACAACAAAATAATTCGAAGTATTGGCCAGTATATGTTACAATGTGACGAAATTAAAGTGAACAAAGGTTTATTCTAACAAAAACGCTATATAAAAATAGTTTGTTGACGCGGCGTTTAGCCAATGGTGGCCCCACAGCGCGTTTGTCGCCGTGGGCATTCGGTTGTGAGCAAACCTTTTGCCAAAAAATCTTAATTTTATTTTATTTATTTATTTGCAATCAGACTCAAAGTCCATAGAATTCAAAATGCTTAGCCTACGCAATTGAATCAAATAGTTTTCAATTAGAGAAAACACAAGTCTCACGAAATAAAGTGTTACAATCACTCATACAAATAGCCTATATTAAAATGTTGCATGACCAAATGCTGCATAAATTTGATTAAAGAAATTCATCTTTTGATAAACGTTTTTACAGCTTTTCAATAGTTTATAAGTCAGTAAATCGGTTGGATATCGGAAATTTTTGAAAATGAAATATAAGCCGTCGCCAAAAATTCATATAAAAATAATATTTTGTTGAAAATACAACCAAGAAAACTCAAAATGCAAAAATTTTGTCTTGTTTGAGGATAAGGATTTTCGTTAGCCTACATCTGCTGTATTTAACGTTTGACTAGAATTAACTACATCAAAATAAAATAATTTAATTTGGACCAAAAAAATGATTTCATCATGTTTTTACAGTAACCGCAAATATCCCCCATAAAGTAGCCTACAAATGATCATATGAATGTTTGTGGTGGGCAAAACTATTTCTCAACCATTCAGACTTTCGAGTGTTCAATACAAATTACTTCCTTTAGCCACAAAACTTGTTGTTATCATCTCGTTTGCTTCGAATTTTCGAAGTATTTCGTTTCGACCTAAAAGTTTCTATTGAAAAGCAAAGTCCAATTTTTTCACATTCATCCAATGTTTGAAGACGTTGAATCAATGTAAAATACCTGATTTTGTTCGCCAGTGATTTAACCCAAATAGAATTGTGGTTTAATTAAATCCAAAGTTTGATTGAATTGAATTAAGTTTAACTACTAGATTCACCCGGACAACAGAGCAGAAATTGATTTTCATTGATTCAACGTTCACAGATGTTGATACAAAAGCATGCTTTGCTGGCTGGCAATAAACAGCTCTTTGTTAATTAGGTCATGCATTGGTGTTAATTAGGTCATCCTCTTCTTTTTTAATTTTTTTCCCATGCTGCCCTGCTTTCAAATTTATTCACAGTGAGTTGTGACGGCTTGAGGGCTTGTACGAATTACAAAGATAATATTGCGGTGCTTTGGTATGTCAGCAAGGTCCAACCAATGAAATTGCGAAAGATTTTAAGCCTACAAGCTCCAGCCTCGAATACTATCATTAGTCGCCTGGAAAAGCATTGGTGAGTTGAGTGTATACTAGGTACTGCATATCGCTGTTTTTATTGTTGTTAGCATTTTTGATAAAGCATGAGATGGTTCAATTAGTTCAATGTAGTAGCCTACTATAATTAATTATAATGCAATACCGATACATAATTATTCATAAATTTAGATTTTAGGACACACCTGGGTGTGTACTGTGCAGTGCATTGATTTTTGTGTTAGTTTCGATAATACTAAATAGCTTATCTCCTGTTTTTTCGATGAAGTCAACTTTTTGTAGCAAGCTTGCGCGGGGCGTTTTTTGTAAGGATTCTGAAAGTAACGAAAAGGTTCCAGATGCTTGTTTAATAGATCAATGAAAAGTCAATTCAATACCATTACTTATTTTAAGTCAGTTTGTTTTAAATGGACACTGGTAAGCAAAATGTTTCCTCCTACATTGATAAAAAAAGCTCACCCTCAATAATTTGTTTATTTTTATGTCGCCAGTTTTGTAGCTCAGACTACTGTCTTGTATCGCAATTTTGCAATTTTGGTACGATCTAATTGATTAAAAGCAATTAGTTTTAACATAAAATCTAAAAAAACACTAAATTATTGGGTCAAGTTTTTGTTAGGTCATTAAGGTCATTTTCACATTTTAAAGTAAATTGTTTTGAATATTCAGGTCGATGAAAACTTGCTCTATTTGTGAGAAATGATGCTGGATGATGGTGATGACGGATGATGATGAGGCTACATCAGATTTCGATAATCCTTTTTCACTACAAGCACAAGCATGGTCAGCTTAAGCATTTACCCCTTTACCTTATGTTTCTTTTTCAACAAACTTTCAGTTTTTAATGAATAATAACTACAGACAAAGCTTCTGTAGTTAATTTAATGCAAGGTTGCATGAAAAAGGTGTTTATTGCAGTGACGAAAAATCATAATTTTGTATTTGTAATAGAAGTAATTCGCAAAATCTTTGAAGAAATGATTTCAAAGTTTATTGTAGCAGGATAATTCTCATTTTCTTTTTCAGACTGTTGTAATCAATGTAATTCTGAGTTTATCCATGGGAGATACTTTCAGAACTTTTTCAGTGTGATTAGTTCATTGCTTTATGGGAAAAAGTTGCTTGTTAGAGTTAGTTACGTGGCTTCAGCAACCAACCTTTTCCACTAGACATATTGGTTTGGACCAGCTATTGGCAATTTATCCCAATGACATTATTATTTTTAGATGGAGTACGAAGAACCCATAACTTGTCCACAGCAACAAATTCAAATATCCATGCCGCTATTTCAGACTGGCTGAAATACGCAAGAGATGAGGACTGAGAAGTTTGAGAAGAGGAAGACAGGAAATTTGATTTAATTTGCCTCATGCCCTTTTCTAGACCGCTGTTATAATTAGCATGTTCTTTGTTTTTGCTGTGATGGTTAGAAATAAAAACAAACTTAACTGCCATCTGTCCTACTCTTTGCTTGTATGAGTGCCTTTTCTAGCAATGTTGTACCGAGTGGAATGCTAGTATGATAGGTGATAAGGTTTACTGCGAATTGAGGCCTCGATCCCACGTCTTCGTGGTCATCATTTTCAGCACAGATTAACTCGAAAAAAGTGAGTTAACAACACGCCACCATGTGGTCAAAGTTAAGAAACGTTTTCGGTTTGGTGAGGTCGTAATGTCTAACCCTTGTCAGAGCAAAACGTGAGCGTTTGGTCGTAGATTAGCAAATGATGGCCAACGCTAGGCCCACGAGTAACCAAATCGTTTTCGCCAGAGGGGATGATAGTAAATTGCGTCTTCCACGTCGACCCAACGAGAGCGTTTGGTCGTAGGTTGGCCAACAGTGCACTAACGTTGGTTCTACGATTAAACAACTCTTTTTTGCCACAGTGAGGATAGTTGTAAATTGCGTCGTAAATCCCACGTCGAACCAACGAAAGCGTTTGGTCGTCAGGTTGGCCAACAGTGCACCAAAGTTGGGTCTACGATTAGCCAAGCATTTTTTTTGCCACAGTGAGGATAGTTGTAAATTGCGTCATGGATTCCACGTCGAACCAACGAAAGCGTTTGGTCGTAGGTGGCAAATGGTCGGAAAAGGGTTGGCCAACAGTGCATCAACGTTGGGTCTACGATTAGCCAAGCCTTTTTTCGGCACAGTGAGGACAGTTGTAAATTGCGTCGTGGATTCCACGTCGAACCAACGAAAGCGTTTGGTCGTCAGGTTGGTCGCAGGTGGCAAATGGTCGGGAAAGGGTTGGCCAAAAGTGCATCAACGTTGGGTCTACGATTAGCCAAGCCTTTTTTCGGCACAGTGAGGACAGTTGTAAATTGCGTCGTGGATCCCACGTCGAACCAACGAAAGCGTTTGGTCGCAGGTTGGTCGCAGGTGGCAAATGGTCGGGAAAGGGTTGGCCAACAGTGTGCCACCGGGGGATCGACGTTTAACCAACCGATTTTTGTGACTGACGATTCGCCCAAGGTGGCCCGCTGGCCAAATTTGTTACGCGCCAACGTCGGAAACCAACGGAGGGCCCACGAGACGTTTCCGATGGTCTAACGTTGGACCAACGACACGTTGTTGTGCGGGCTGGTATAGCGTCAACTTGACGCTATACTAGGGCTACCATATGTCCTCTTTTAAGAGGATTTGTCCTCTTTTTTGAAGAAAAATAAATTGTCCTCCGAGGACACCCAAAAATGCTCAAGTGTCCTCTTTTTTACATTTTCAGTTTTTTGCTCATATTTTCAACAAGATTTCATTGTTATGTGACTTTTCGCAATTTCCAACCATTTCTGTACCAATGCAACATTCTGATTCAGGCCTATAGATTTTCAAAAAACCATTAACGTAGTCTACTATTTGATCTGCTGTTTTAAACAATCTTTGACGTTCATTGAAACATACTACATTGCTATGCGATTGTCTTAAGTAGCCAAATAGAGATCAGCGATGAGTGCGAGCGGAACTGCGAGTTCACTTGTGAGGAAATTTCCTCATTTGAGGAGATCTGATCAACAAATTTATGAAAAAGAAAAATTGGGACAAACTAAAAAAAAATTGTAAATATCAAAAAATGAATAAATCACAAAGAAATAAAACATTAAAAAAACTCTGAAACTGGCAAAAGAGTTTGACATAACTTATTTACATTTTAAGGTTCTCATTGTTTTACAATAAATTATTATTTTACGTATTGATTCAGCGCTTGTAAACGTTGCTGATTACCCACTTAATAGTTTGGCTAATTTGTCAAGTAAAGCAAATCGAAAAAATATTCTAAAGTGCACTATGCATAACATACAGCCTATTTGAAAATAAATCGTGGCATGGATACTTACAACTTATGTCGGTGCAAATGTAGAATGACTTTAATCTATGAAGCACCACAATGGCACAAGGAAAGAAATAGCCTTTTAGTTGAGTCTACTCTTAGCATCTCATTAACGGCCGTGTAGGCCTACAACTGCAATTAGCCTATATTTCGTGCAAGTCATTTTATGATTTCGTTAAAGCTGATCTTTTTTTTATAAAAAAGTTAAGGCATGGCTACCTGCAGATACTGCTTGATTTGTCACATTTTTATGACATTATTAGGCCTACAGCCCTACATCACATTTTTATTTTGTCGAACAAATCTAACAAATCGGCTTTCGAGAAACAAACAAACTTGCCTGTTTTTTTGGTGTCTGTTTTTTTTGCTGCATAGGTTTATAATTACCGGTATCCAAAAACATGTCAAAAAGTTTTCATACGAAACATTCTGCTTGTATTTTATCCGTTGGCAAAACTTGTTCTCTTTTTAGGCGATGAAAATATGGTAGGCCTACGCTATACCAAGGTCTACCCGTCAACGTATACTTTTTTATGTCTTTAGCTGTTGTTTGCATTCTTTTTTTTATCAAACTGCAAAATGTTGACGTCTTGCACTTGACGAAGATCTAAACAAACAAACACAAACATTCTTGTCTCTCTTTCAGATGCTTGTGTTTTTCGTGGAAAATCAAAATAAACCTTGTTTGTTTCGAGTGGTTTATACCGTGTGAATGGTTAGCACTTAGCAAATAAAATGAGTTTGCGCTAGTGACACCGCCAACTTTTTTTACAAGTTACGTTGACGTATAGGCCTACGCGTATGGTTTTTCGAACCATAGCATCTTTTCACATATAAACTAGGTGGGCAATTGCCCACCTAGTCCTTTTGCTTGCCCCCCTAGTCCTTTCTTTGCCCCCCTAGTTTGAAACTAGGTGGGCAATTTTTAAGACTTAACTTTTGTTTAAGTTAGATCCAAGTTAAAGAATGAACAGCTAAATAGAAAGCTTCAGCATAGCATTTAGAACTTATGAGCCTACCTTTGACCTTCACGGTACTTATAATATCCTTTAAAATATCCAGACACTTTAAAAGCTTCCATAAAAGATTTCGCCTTCGACGTAGATTCGTGGAAGACTTAGCCGCAGAACGACCAACATGGCGCAGTCTTATTTATAAAGGCGTAGAATCAGCTGAGAAACATCGTACGCTATTTGCTGTCAAAAAAACGAGAACATCGCAAGGCCCGAGCCTCAAACAACCCTGGCCCTATAGCCAACCATCCTTCCCATGTCCATCCTGCAATAGAAGCTTCACCGCAAAGATAGGCCTCATCAGTCATCTCCGCACTCATGTAGCCAGGGACGGAGGAACCACGTGGGCCTCATAGGCCTGGGCCCACCTACTTTTTTTTCTGGGTGGGCCTGGCCCACCCACTTTTGAAAGCCAAATATTTTTGAAAAGGTAGCGAAAGATTTGACCAAGATAACATGCCGTTTTTGTGATATAGAGAAAGTAATTTTAGCTGCAGCAAGGGTAGAGGATGCAGCAACTTTGTCTCTAAAATAAGGCACTTAAACCAGGCTAGGTGGGGATATTGATGTTAATTATCTCGAAAACGAAGTCAAGCTGTTAAAATAGATAAAACATTTGCATAAATCTATCAAAACTGATACAGTTTTATCTGGAAATCCCTATATTCAAAGCTACTGCAAAATGATCTTTTTAATTCTTTTTTAATGCTAGTGCAAAAAGTTGGATTGACTTTCACTGCTGGGCATTTGGGCCCACCTACTTTTAAAATGGTTCCTCCATTCCTGCATGTAGCCTACCAAAGCCTACACTAAAAAAAAGCTTGATCTCAGTCTCATTGGCCATCTTCGGAAACGAAAGGCGAACAACACTTATAATATTCTTAATGTTCCATTCAAGCAGATTGATTAGCAATTTGGGTTGTGAATAGGCTACCTCAAATTTTGTGTGAGATTCTAAATGTCTGAATTAAGTTTGTTTCCTGATTTTTATCAAAATAAAATACCAGCTCTTTAGAATCATCTAATTCTGCAAAGATTCAACTCATTATAATATCTTAGCGGTTGTGTTTCATTAATTATTGTCGTAGTTGTTTTTTTTACTTTAGTACAAGAGACCTCTGCAACCAAATGTTGCTAGATTAATTTTATTACATTATTATTTATAAAATATTGTGGGCGGAGATGAATATAGGAATCAATTAAGGGTCTCACAAGTTTAGTCTAGGTAGGCTATAATATTCCTTTTTACCCACAATTTGCCTGAGAAATCTACATTTTTAAGCTTATCCTACATGTTTTACGCTCGGGAAAAAAATCCCTTTTTTCCATCATTTATGCGAAAAGTGCCCTTTTTAACATAACTCTCGTGCTAAAAGTGCCCTTTTTTGAAAATTTGCCCACCTAGTCCCACTTTGTGAAAAGATGCTATGTTTCGAACGTTTGCGTTTACGCTGACGGCGTCAATATTTTTTGGATATTTGAGTTAGAAGTTTCTTCATGTTCAAATCTGTACAAAAATCTCCACCATTTTCTTGAATAAATCCCTAATTGTGGCAAACTTGACTTGAGTGACATTCTTACTAAGAATTTCTTAGTTTCAGCAGTTTCAGGTCAACTCTGAACGACTAACTAACGCGTAGAATCATTCCCAACAAATGTAAAACGATGGTCGTGACAACTGACACTCTCAAAAAATGTCACTACAATCTGCAATACTGGGAATCCGTGAGAAAAACTGGAATTCAAAGCTACACATAAAATTAAAAACATAGGTTAAAAAAGAAAGAAAATCCGCTAATTCAACAAGTTCGGTGACTTGTTAAATCTTAAAATTACCCGCAGTATCAACGCATTGGTTCATTTAGCAATTAAGCAATTAAATGCTTTGCTGAATTTTCAAGTCATGAAATGCTTTGCTGCAATTTAACAGATACTTTAGATAAAAACATGTTGCTCAGTCAACCAAAACGTAACTGGCTTTCTACTGTGATATGAACTGTGACCAAAATTATATAATTCATCTTAGATATTATACAAAAAACATAGAGGAGCAGGATGCGAGGAATAAATTGCATAACACGCCGTTGTCATACACTTTTTTCAAATACGTCTTTGACTTTATGTAATTTGTTTTTCTTATAGTGAGCAGCTGACTCAATGACTAACCTGTGTCTCTTCTTCCTGTTGTGCTGCATTTGTAACCACAGCGTAGGCCGTAGGCTACAGTACGGTATGTTGGAGTCGAAGTAGAGATTGTGAACACTATCTTACTTTTGGATATATTTGCAGATATAAGATCATCGAAGTACAACTTTTGTTATTTTGTAATAAATGAGTTTTCTTTGATTTTTCTGTTGGAAATATTCCCAACACAGCCAGTAAAGTTTAAAAGATTGTTGCACAATGGCTCTGGCTCCCTTGCAAAAGTTTGCTTTCAGTGTTGGCCATATTCTGAACGATTTATGTGCTACAATGTGGTTCAGTTATCTCCTAATATTTTTACATAAGGTGAGTCCTCTTGTAGTAAATTTTATTAAGTTTTTTGTTTTGATTTATTTTTTGACAATATCATATACCGGTAGCCTATACATTTTTATATGAGAAAAAATTTTCTAACGGCATTTTACAATGATGCATTATATAGTTATGGGCACTATACATATTTGCATTGCTATCTCGTACAACCTGGTACTGTGCAAGCAAATTACTGTGGTATTTGCATTCTTTTTTATAATTTTTGTACTTATCACCGTAGTATTTTATAAGGTGTTACCGGTATCACACCATTTAATTTTGTGGGGGTCAAACCAGCATACCGAAAAAGTAAGGCAAAAAATAGAGTCAGGACAAGACTATGTTTGCAAACAATCATAAAATGCTAATTCTTATAATAATTGTATCACTGTTTATCACTACGGTATTTAAACTGTTCTGTTGATCTTAGCGCTATTCGGCTAATTGTAGTTATTTTCATAGCAAATTTGCAAAAATGCAATTTTTTTATTGCGGAGCAAATTCTAGTTAAGTGATCATTTTAAAATTGTCAACTTCAGGATTACGATTGTCAATCATGGCACATTGCAGAACACACTAAGTTCAAACTACACTTATTTAACTTCCATAATCATTATTGTTTTAGGTATTACTGTTCAGCAATAATATGGCAGGTTATCTTTTGCTAGTTGGACAAATTGCTGATGGTTTAGCAACACCGTTTGTTGGTTATGAATCTGATAAATCAAGCATATATTGCAGATATGGTCGTCGGAAGTCATGGCATTTAATTGGTATGTACGTGTGCTATGCTGGTTTCATTTCTAAGTTATTGATAACTTAATTGTATTTTCACTTGAACATTATAAATTGGAGCCTTTTCTACAAATACAATGACATCATGTCTTAAATCAAACAAAATATAATGGTTATTTTTGTGTTGCAGGAACTGTTTGTGTGACTCTCACATTTCCTCTTTTATTTTTGAGATGTGTGGGATGCACTGAAAATACAGAAGATTATGCTCAGTTTATATATTATGCCCCATTAGTAGTTATCTTTCAATTTGGTTGGGCATCTACGCAGATAAATCACCTTGCTCTGATTCCAGATATCACAAACAATGTAGAAAAGGACAATGTGGACTTAAATTCTTACAGGTAAAGTTTAAAAAACTGCTTGGTTTGGATGATTTTCTGGATTTGTATTTCCTAGCCCAGCAATATGCAACCTTTTTTAGGAATTGATCATGAACTATTTGATTCAATGACACATTCAATTGACACATTTTTTTACATGTTGTGCTCCTATAATTATCTTTTATGAAGGTTAATTTATGGTATGTTGTCAGATATTATTAATTGCTATTAGTTGTGAAAGTGTAGATGTTAACCTAATTTGACAGCAACTGCATTATGTATTACACTGGTCTACGTGATTTTTGCTGTATGAACTTTGAGAACTGATTTAGGGTAATTTTGGGGTGCTGAATCCGAATCTGACCTTAGATTTATCCTATCACGTCAGGTTTGTGAGATATGATAACATCAAATTGTTACTATTGTCAAAAGTGGAAAATTTGACGTTGCGTTTATCACACATACACGTTGTGCTATATCCAGAAATCCAGGCCATGTGGTGCATAAATATAGCTGAAATACACCCACAAACTATAATTTTGATACCAATTTGTTTTCTAAGCAACATTATTAACAAGACAGTAATAACAAGCTAAACGGGAGGCTAAAAGTATAACTGACCCCCTCCCTCGTCAATGTTTTGCATGAAACCACAAAGATTTAAGCAGGCCTATGACAATGCTTGTCCAGTAACCTTATTTAGGCTGCTTTGGCCTGTCTAAGACTACCTTTCGCTATAGCACTGCATAGTGCATATGCTGGTAGTAAACGCAACGCCAAATCTTTCACTTTTGGCAAATAAAGCATTTTTGTTATCATATCTAAAAAATCTGATGTGATAGTGAAAATCTGAGTTCAGATTCGGATTCAGCACCCCAAAATTACTTTAAATCAGTTTTCAAAGTTCAAACAGCAGAAAAAAAATCTTTTTTTGTAGACCAGTGTTATATATACATCAGAAAGATGAAAAAGTACCTTGTTGCTTACAACATGTAATATATTATTACAGTATTATTATCATAGTATTTTTTCATAAATTAAAATTGTTAAACTGGGTTTTGTGACAACATGCCAATAAACTAGGCTTACACCGCCTAACCATTATGGTTTATTTCTTTATCAACTTCACAGGTTTATGCTTATAAATATTTCTTTTTAGGTATGGGTTTACTGTAATCAGCAGTATTGCTGTATATACTATTGCTTGGCTTGTGTTGGACATACCAGGGTCATCACAATCTGGAAATAATGTTCTGTCACCAGCTGATGCTTGTTCTTTCAGGGTAAGATTGCTTCAAGTTGTTACTAGATAAGTTAAATGTTGCAATGTTAAGCATCACATAACAATTGAACTGAGTTTAGTTGCTCATATTCATCAAACCTGTGTTGTGTTTTGATACGACAAACATTTGGAGGTCTTATCTTTGGTGTCAAAGTATTAAACGGTTGTATTTAAAAAGATCCACAATACTTTAATAATTTTCTTAGTGTGATCAAATTCACCAGCTGTGGAAAACATTGCTGACAGAAATGATATCTTTTCGCTTTACCACTGCCTGATTTTTTATTACAGCAAATGTTTTCAGTTTTGTAATTTGCACTAAACTCACTCGCTGCTCAGATTATACTGCTTGCAAAAGTTGGTCAAGAAACTACCCATGTGATCAGAAAGGGGTTAAATGCTTCTACAAACTTGCTATATTATTTGCAGAACCTTGTTCTTACTGTGGTCGGAATTGGTGTTGTATTCTCCTTAATATTCCATGTTATTTTAAAGGAGAAGCCTCGACCTTTTCTTGGTATGGCTATCAACAATGAAAGAGGTTACATAACATAAGATGTATGAAACAAATACATAGATAGTTATGACACCAGTCACCTGAACTGTAATTTGTGTCTATGTAGGTAGTCGATTCTGTTCCTTGTTATAATATGTTACAGCGCTAAAAATTAATTTTTGGACTAAATTGAATTAGTTTACGTCAGTTGAAGTGAAGAAAAAAGTAGCGCGTAAACTAAAAGTAGCGGTTGCGCGCTACTTTTATCAACTGGTAGTGGTAGTGCCCATCTCTGCCATTGTCTATGTCTTGAAAGTCAATTTTTTCCTTGCCTACTGCTGTGATGTATCATCGGAACATTTCTGTTAAACACTCAACTCAACTAACCCTATATAGTTGGATTATACGCTTTACGGGACAATTTCTCCTTAGCCTTAATTCACTTTCGTTTACAATTTCTCCAGGACAATTTGACTTGGATTTAATATGATCAGCTTAAGCAGGTTAAGTGTATGAAAAATTTTATGCATTTTAAATTTTGCAATGCGCTTTAACAATTAACAATAATTTGACGTTAAAAATAATTTTTTACATAGACTCTTATTTTTCTTCGTCAATAAATATGTTTATTGCTCCCTTTGAATTGTAGAAGAATCAGAAAATTCTGTAAACGATTCAAAAGACGATCTATCCGAAACTGCCTCATTGCTGAACCCTGATGTAATGCTTGAACCAGGTAATATGATCAGTATTGATCACCAATGGCGTACAAGGCGTGTGTAAGATGCGTTATGAAAGTGAATGGTGGGCGATGAAGAGGATAGATATTAGGCTAATGCAGACCAAACGTGTGGCAAGACACTTCTGTACAAAATAGGAAACAGTGTCTTGAGAGAGTGGACTGATGTTGAGGATATTGAAAAGTGCTTGCGAAAACATCGTTCGAGTTTGGTTGGACACCTTGAACGAATGGATGAGAACAATTTGACAAAACTAGTTTGGAAGAAGTTAATGACTCCTTCTCTTCAAAGGCTTATAATCACTATAGCTTTGCTAGAGAGATAAATTTTTGAATACCACGGCATAAACAGATAATTGATAGCGACTTGATGAGATTGAATTGCATAACTCAAAAACAATACAGTATATATATAAAATAAAAGATAACTACATAAATTCGAACGTTTTCGGCAAACTTTCTGCCCTCGTCAGGAAAATAACTAATTCATCTAAACAAATCATTAAGGTTTGCAATTGTCTGAAAATAAAATTTAAGGCAAAGTCACCACTTTGGAAGCTTCCGTGCGGAAATGACGATAATTGCTCATTTTTTTGTTCGGAAGTGACTTTGACTGTTTTCGCGCTTTCACTTCTGCAGTCAAAGTGATGTGCACTGTGCATGTACGTACAATTGTACACACCACATAACACCTAGGCCTACATGTTAAATTGTAGAAATGGCACCTTACACATTGCGTTAGTGCTGTTCAAACGTACATAAAGCCGAGAATATCTTCAAAGAGCGATTGATTGTATTTCTAGTCATTGATTAGTTGTGTCCAATATTATCCACCCTTTGCAGATGATTATGAAGAAGAACCTGACTCACGACCAAAGCTTCTATGGTATGAGTGGTTTAGGCAGCCTAATTTTTATGTGGTAAGTTTCATTGCAACATTTTGCCACTTAAATTTGGTTTTTTATCGTTTCTAACTTTGTGCAAGTTTCATAAAAAGTCTTCAATTTTCTTACATACCAAATGCAATATAGGTATTACCACAGGGTTGAAGCTGACATTATGTTGCTCAGAAACACACGTTTATAGCAGGCCAAGGATACGATAACTCTCTACTAAAGTTACACTTCAACCTTCTGTTTTGACGCCAATGCAATGTTTTTACTTGTTTGTTATCTTATCGGTATCCGCTGTTGTAATGTTTGATATTGTCCTCCAGATTGCTTGCCTCTACATGCTCACTAGGCTGGTGGTGAACCTTTCGCAAGTAAGTCAACTGTGCAAGGCAAAGCTTGATTCTTAACCATAGCCAGGATATTGTACTTCAAGAGACAGGGTTTCCGTATTGTCAGATTTGAATTTCGACTTTCATAATTTTGATTATTTGGTTGATGGCCGCCTTCGAATTAAATACTTGCATCTCGTCTTAGTTTTGCAGCTGCGATGATTTGTACATGATAGCATAAACACATGAATGCTGCATTGCTGCAGTTCTTAAATTTACAACTTTGAAAAACGACAAAACTTAAATGTAATTTAACATTAAACGTTGCAAGTTTTTTAGATTGCTTTGGAAGAATGTTAAATACAGAACCTTCCTCTCAGTTTTCCGAAACAGCTTTACTCCATCTTTCAGGTCTACATGCCAATGTACCTGACCGACACGTTGAAGTTACGCAAGCAGTACATCGCTATCGTTCCGCTAGTGACGTATGTGTCCGGTTTCGTCAGTACTTTCTTGGTTCGCCAAATCACCAAGGTCCTTAAACACGAGGTATGTTGGTAAGTTGTGTGCTGGTTTTGTCAGTTTGTGACGTCAGGCCCTGCGAAGTTGGTTGTTATTCAATGTTGATGCAGTTGTTGCGTTGTGAGGTTCAATTTGTTTTTGAAAACTTTTTCAAAGTATTTTTTATATGAAATTTTGTCTTCCAAATTTTCTTTCATCTCACGATTGTCCTTTTTGTCTCCATAGCTAACGTACATTATTGGAGCAATGTTCTTGCTGGGATCTTGCGTGTGGGCTCATTTCTTGGAAGAGCACAGCAAGCAGGTGTTTGGGCAAGCAGTTTTACTTGGGATTGGCACTTCCATGATGCTCGTCATGTCTCTGGCTATGACAACGAGCTTGATTGGCTCTGAGTCAGTGAGTATTCCGTCTTCAAACTTCTTTCACCATACTCTTGCGTTAGTTTTCGTAGTAGTTTTAGTAGTAGTTCATGAGACGTAGTTTTCGGTGTTCAGAAGTGATTTCGTAGTTTTCCTGTCTAGTTTGAATTGTCCTTTTATATTGAAGCTTTGGCGTGAACAAACCAAGAGACATCCAATCACTTTTATTCCTAAGATAACTACAAAGTAACGCTTTTTAGACAATTTTGTGTCGTTAAATAATAAGTATGTGTAGCATTTTTGTTCATTTATCCCGCTTTGGCGCTTTGTTTTTTCAGTCATATCCCAAACTGCTTTACCAAATTATATTTTTGTGTACAAGGAATTAGCTGTAGTGAATTAAAATTATTTAACAACCCAGCCAGCAAACCCAGTCCTTTGTTTTTTGCTGATTTTTACAACGTCTGCAGATGTTGATTGAATGAAAAAAGACCCCACTCTTGATTTCTTATTGCGCATCTACTTACAGGGAACTGGTGCCTTCGTCTATGGATCTATGAGTTTCACTGATAAAGTCTCTAACGGTGTCGCTGTTGTGATAATCCAGCATCTCAATCCATGTTTGTAAGTGTGCCACATGCTCAGCTAGCGATTCAATTCCCCAGACAACAAATCAGTCGTTTTTTTACATCAACTCAACGTCTGCAGACGTTGAATTAATGTAAAAAGTTTTAATGTAAAAAAATGTAATGTAAATGTAAAAATTTTAATGTAGAAAGGACTGATTTGATGTATAGATCTTTTTTTGCAAAGTTTCGACTTATGTATTTTTTTTACTTGATCAAACGCCTACAAACGTTGAATCAATGCAAAAAAGAGCTGATGTGCAGGTTGGGCAGTTCCAACTTTTGGCCTGTTGTTCACTGTTTGCTTAATAAGTTTCACGGTTGAAACTACATTAGTTTGCTATGTATTGTCACTGTAAGAATGTGAAACGCAGTTTATTCACCTGGCTTTTTTATGTTTCCAAGGGTATTAAAAAGCCGTGATAGAACACCAACGTATTTGTTTGCTCATTAACTTGGTTCAGACTTCAGATGCATGTCTTGTATCGGTAGAAACATGAATAGAAACCGCGTGCAAAGATCACACTTTTCTTTTATCTGTGCGAGCATATAGCGCTTTTAGTTAAACGTGTTAAAACTCACCTTTCGACCAACATGTGCCAACAATGGTCATTTTAGCATGTGACTGAACCATAATGTGTTGACGGTGTAGTGAGATATTTGGTTAATGTTTTACAGATGCAATTGCCCCGATTGCTCGAGTTACTTTCGCACTTTAATGACTTACCTGCTCGGTGCTGTCACTCTGGCCTCCCTTGTCACACTTTCTGTACTACTTTGGATGAAAAAATACTCTAAAGACAGACGATCGGCTTCATAAAAGGTAAAACGATGTGTAAGAGCAAAAGAATAATTTCAGGTAATTCTTGTCACTTTGGAGGTTTGTGGTGAAAATTTTATGGTTCTTTTAGTTTCACTACAATTCAAAATTGAAAGAATGATCCGAACACATAATTTTCAGGGCACTATCGGTATCAGTTCGTGAAATCTGGTTTCGCCCGACCGAGAATCGAACCTGGGCTGCCAACTCCGTGGTAGAGTTGCCAATCAGTTGGCTTTACTGTTTCTTGTCGCTGACTGCACAATCCCAGACAGCAAATCAACCGGGTTTTTTTACATTGATTCTTACGTCTTACAATGAACATTCTTACGTCTTACATTTAACTTCTGCAGACGTTGAATCAATGTAAAAAACGGTTGACTTGCTGTCTGGGATATCTGATGGATTTTCAACCTTCATCCTGACTTTTTTTTCAATCTTCTTACAAAGTATTTGTTGCAGATATCACTGTCGCTTGACAATCTAGAAGAATATTGCTGCCGTTTCGATGTCAGTATTCACATTGTTTCCAGTACAATGAGTGCAGTCTTTCAACTTGAACAGTGTTGTGTTTGCCACTGCTTCACTCAACCAGCTCATTAGTTCTTTTTTACATTAATTTAACGTCTGCAGATGTTGAATCGATGTGAATTGATGTAAACTAATTTGCTGGCTGAGTAGTCACATATTGAATCAGTTTCTTTTTGTTTACAAACTTTTTTCCGTTCAACTTCCACAATGTTACTTTGACGTCAATATTACACGTTATTTTAGTTCAAGTGCCATCTTTGAGTTCCTGTTTCACTGTTTACTGTTGACTTTTCCTTGTTTGCAATTTTTGATTATTTATTCCTGATCACATGATGCTTGATATTGTTATTCAAATGAAATAATGTTCATTGGCACTTTGTTAACCATTTGCAAACTTTATAGAGACTACGTCACGTAAATAAGGCACAAAAAAGAGCAAGTGTATTTTTTTATGAAGTTTTTGAAATGGTGATGTGTGTTCAAAATATCCAATGTCATTTCGTTCTTGTTTGTTACAAACTAAATAGCACTGAAGCTGACTCAAATTTTTAGCTTACGTCCAATGAGCTGATTGAGAATGTTGTCCCCCAGCAGCAAACGTTTTTACATCGTTCCAACGCCGTTTTTATGTCGTTCCAACGCCTAGTGATGTGGATACACCACGTGTTAATGGAATTTGTCCAACGAATAGAACAAATCACACGAGAAAGATCACAGGTGGTATGTTGAAACGCATTAAAACATACAAGTACAAGTAGGCTACTATCGGTGCACAACCCCATACATCAAAGCAACCTTTTTTACATTGTACATTTTACAACGTAAAAAAAAGTTGCTTTGCTATCTGTGTCTGGGGTGAACCCCAAAACTCCCTTCAAAAGACCTTCGTCTGCCAATCACTACTAATTATTGTAAACAGTTACTTTCAGTAGCTCGGTCCCGTCAAACCGAACGTGCTTGTTTGTTGGCGCGAGAATGAAACTTTTTATTGGTTCTTTCCAACGTTGTCTGTTCAACAACATGATTAGCGTGTTTAATTCAGTCTTTTTGGTGGATATCGTTAGGCAGTGTTATTTTGTGCCTCACGCTTTTGTAATGAGCATGTCTTTTGAAAAATGGTTGCCCACTCATTCTTATTCAATTTGCGCTGCAGCACTTTCCACTAAATCAGTGGTTCCCAACCGGGGAGGAATTCCTCCCTAGGGAGGAATTTCATGAGTTCAGGGGAGGAATTTCAGTTTTTGCCGTTCGTGTGCAAGAGCTACATTTAATAAGTTAATAGCTGTTTATTTGCTAATAAATTTCATACAAATATTACCCTAAAAGTGTTTCCAGAAAGCGCTATAATCCATTATTTTAGTGTAATTTTGCAAAAATTTTCCGGGGGAGCATGCCCCCGGGCCCCCCTAGAATACGCGTGCCTTCGGCACGCTCTAACCTCCCACCAGTTTTATTGCTTCCCTTGCTCAACCGACCAGGGTACGCCACTGCACATGAGGTAGCGATGTCTTTAATCAAACACTTTGTTGTTCTCTTCGATCCATCAAATATTTGGCCCCCCCAAAAAAACATTTCTGGCTACGCCACTGGCCAACACGCCACTAAAAAACCTTCACATACCTTGGGTTCCGCTTGCGCAGAATGAGGATGATCGACACGATGGTTTTGATAAGCCAAACCAAAAACTGGCATATCTGGTAATTTTTATAGACCGCCGGCTGTGCGGTCCCTGATCCCGTTTTTACTTCCGATCGGAATGAGGAAAGAGTCTTAGAACCCTAACATAATGGTGTCTATTACAATCTGGGGGAATTCTAGAGAAACCATTTTAGTTAAAATTCTAGGGTTTCTAAAATTTAAGACTCCCTTTTTTGTTTTTAGTAATATGGGGAGGAATGAATAGTTCCAAAATAGGCAAAGGGAGGAACGCAACAAAAAAGGTTGGGAACCACTGCACTAAATGTTCATATATCTTCATGTTATTTGAACTAGCATGCGGATGATTGACCATAGAATGCTGAATAGGCCTATCAATTATCCTCACACGTTCATTTTTGAAGATTAGCAGGCTATAACGCTAACAATGAAAAAACTCACTACCTTCCAAAATCACATCATGAGAAGCATGACCAACAAAAGGTTACTTGATCTCACGAAAATAGAAGATCTTCTAACTATGACGAAACTACATCCAATTGCAACAATAATAAAATCAAAAGTTTTAAAACTGTTCGGCCACACTAAAAGATCACAATTCGGAATCAGCAAAGTTTGCACAGAAGGCAAAGTAGAAGGAAAAAGAAAACGTGGCAGACAACCAAAACGATGGCAAGACAACATTCAATCATGGACCGGACTCAACTTGACGACACTGGGCGAATTGGCTCAAAACCGCCATTCTTGGAAGCAAATAAGCCATGTTGATGCGCAATCTACTACAGGCGGAGATAACGACTGATGATGAACGCTAACCTTCTTTTAATTCAGGATTCATATTTTGTGTATTGAAAAGTCTGTAGTTGTTTTGAATCATGGCTACCTAAAGATACGGCCTGATTTGTCACATTTTGCAGAAATTCCAGGTTTTGCTAACTTTTGGCAAATGTTTAAATAAACTTTTCTTAAATTTATATTTCTACGCTTTCCTGACTGTTTTTTCCAGATGACACAATAGGTTTTAATATTCTCAAATGTTAAAAAACCAAGAAAATTTGATTTAGAAGATTTTAGTCAGACTGTTAATTTTTCAATAACCGTCTGATTCAGCGTTTTTCAACTTACTTTTTCTCATTTGCTACTGCTTCCCCAAGGCAACAAAAAGCTTTTGTATCAATAGGAGACAGCAAAAATATCTCAGAAAATGTCAGTCAAACACTAGCAATAGCTGTAATCAAAATGTGACAAATCAGGCCGCATCTCCAGGTGGCCATGTTTATATTTATGTTACCTTATCTGGTCCGGGGAATGGTTTTGTTTTAATTGGCGTGTTCTATGCAGTTTGTGGTGCTACAACTCACGTCTTGACCTAACAAACTTGTACTCATGCACCAGGTTAATCGGTTTGTTGTGAAACACAGTTGTTAGTTTCCGGTTAGCAACAATTGCTTTTGGTTGCCTCCTAGTACTTTTGTCTTGGTGCGTTCCTTGATGAAGTTCATGGAATGGAATCTCTTATGTTGTATCATTTGTAATATCCCACGCGAAATCGATTCATTTTGTCTTCCACTATGAAATCAGCTACTTTTTTGGTGAATATTTCAAACTATGATATATTTTTAACATTTAAGTAACATAGACAGACAATCGATAACAACTTAATAACATTGAATTGCATTATTCAAAATTAATACAGAAATGAAATAGATACATAATTTCAAACGTTTTCGGCAAAACTTTCTGCCCTCTTCAGGAAAATATCTTAATTCATCTAAACAAAACAAAATTATTCGTGAAATGTTAATAATAAATGACTGACGTTTGAAATTATGTATCTATTTCATTTCTGTATTAATTTTGAATTATGCAATTCAATGTTATTAAGTTGTTATCGATTGTCTGTCTATGGTTTTTAAAAAGTACCTCTCTACCAAAGCTATACTATTTAAGTAACACGAATCTAAAATGTGCTTTTGAATAGTTACGAAATCTTAGATCGTCCGAAATAATGAAATTAATATCTGCACTTTGGAGTAAGGCCACACTGTTCATATTATTTGTCATGAAATGCATCACTACTAATTCAATGATTGTTAGCTTGTTGCTATCATTTCATTTCGTAAACTGTATGTGTCATACCTCATTGCCTGACGTCTATTCTAGCCTATGCAGTGAAGAGAAAGCATTTTTTGATAAGAACTTTTTTGTGCAATTTAAATTCTGTCACTTTTTTAAGACTTGTTCCTCAGAGAATTGCCATAAAATGATCGAAAAAATTGTTTATTTCGTATTTTTTCTGGTATTACCCTTCTTTATTTTTCACGTATAATCATTCCCTGTCACTATTCGTTCTGTACAATCCATCCAAGAAAATAACGTTTCGTTCTAAGATTTCAAAAACTAACTCAAATATCTTGCAGTTTCAACATCAGTGACTTCACAGGCATCAGTTAACTGTGCGAAGGTGGAGAAGTGGTCGATGTCAATATTCACTTAGTCATGTTCAGAAAGTGGTAGAGTGTCGATTGCATGTGCAGTCTAGTTTGTTACGCGCGGCGTATAGGATATATCGAGGGCTAAATGACAGAACGAGCTAAGTCCATTTTTGCATTTTTTGTGGTTAGATACTGGGAAGTGTTTCTCAAGCCCCGTATTTTTACTGACAGAAAGAGCTAAGTTCTAGCCTGAACAGGTTTCTCAGAACTGACTGCTCATTTTAAACTAAGTCCAGAGGGCTATACGACACAATGAGCTATTGCTACATAGCTCATTGTGCCGCTTCTGCTTCTATACCATCTCTATTGACAAAATGAGCTAATGTGACATAGCTCATTTCGTCATCATTGCCGACTTGCCGTCACAGGTCCAAAATATAGTCACACAGTAAAAAAGAGTGGTTTGACTTCAAATTTAAAATTAAAATTTTAAAATACCATTTTCTCAAAACTACTTTTGGGTGACTTGGCTCGTTCTGTCATTTAACCCTCGATATGAAATTATTTACAATCGTCATTTCAAAATTCCAATGTCGAAATGGCAGCCGAAATCCAGAGCTTCACACAGAGACTCATAAATATAGCTTAGCCTATCTCTATGCAGTGTTGGGCGCGATAACTCATTTTCAGAGGTGGGCAGTAGCGCGCTACTTTTGTAGCGGCGCTATTTTTTTTTCCAAGGTAGCGGGAGAGGCGCTATTTTTTAATTTAAATTGAAAAAAATGCTTGTTTTTTTTGCAATACTCGCGTGGTCAAGCAGCTATATAATCGGCTTGGTTACAAAGTTTCGGTCTTTTCTAGCTGACGTCAACTTCTTCGGCGAATATCTCCGTGTGATGAAGCCTATCTGCCAGCTTTAGACATTCTCCAGGGCGAGTCCAAGGAATATTACGGAGTCTTGCTTCCAACCATCACAATTTGCGAGAAGAAGTTGACCGAGATCAGTGATCTTGTGAGCTGTGAGGAGTTGAAAGCGAAAGTCCTTGAAGGGGTGAAGAAACGATTCAACAAGTGCTTCAACAATATGAAATGCGTTATGGCATCATATCTTCATCCCTCCTTCAAGACGTCGTGGCTACAATTTCTGCACTACGTTTCCACGGATGATGCTGACGCACTGCGAGAAAAAGTCAAGACAGATGTAATTCGACTGTTGCGGGAGACATCAAGCCAGGTTGATACCGAGAAGAGTGACACCAACACCAGTCATGACTCCGAGGATGTATTTTTTGGAGTGTTTGCGCTATCCCGTGAAACATCGGTGCAGAAGGAAGCAGCAATTGTAGACGTATTTTTTTCGGACAAGAGCAAGTCCTTGAGCTTTTCGAATACCGAGTTAAAACATATCTGTTCATTAAATACTACAACACCCCCATATCTTCCAGTGCTGCGGTGGAGAGACTTTTCTCTGTTGGAAAAGATGTGCTTAAGCGAAAGCGGGCAGGACTTAGTGACTCTCATTTTGAAATGCTCGTGTTTTTGAAAGATGCGTAACAATAAATTTCCCTTAGAATGTGTTTTCTATAACGACGTTAAAATGACAGCGTAAACGAATGATAACATTCGTTTTCAAGGTCACTTTTGCGTCACTAGGGACTTGCGTGTTTCCTAGTGTCATTTTAGACAAAAGTAGCGGTAGCGCGCGCTACTTTGGCCCGGGTAGCGCGCTACTTTTGTAAATTGGTAGCGGTAGCGCGCGCTACTTTGGCCCAAGTAGCGGGTGCCCACCTCTGCTCATTTTTCAGTTAAACGAAAAATGCCTAAAGCGATAACAATAAATCAAAAAAAGTTAAGCGATAACGATAAAATTATCGCCGATATTTGGAAGAGCGAGCTCAATATTTAAAAGTAAATTACCGATCTCAATGAAAAGAAAAGTATATCAATGCATTCTCCCAACAATGACATACGGAGCAGAAACATGGAACTTAACGAAAGCACTAACACTCAAACTACGCACTGCGCAAAGATCACATGAAAAAGTACTCTTAGGCATTACATGGAAAGACAGGAAACCAGCCAAATGGATACGACAACAAACACAAATCAAAGATATCATTCAAACAATAAAAAGTTTAAAGTGGAATTGGGCAGGACATATCATGCGAACAACAGATGGACAAGAAGAGCTACTGACTGGATACCGCTTGACAATAAACGCAAAAGAGAAACAGAAAACAAGATGGCGAGACGAACTCTACCAATTCGACAAACACTGGACACAAAGGTGTAAAGACAGTCAAAATTATAAAGATATGGGGAAGGCCTTCATCCTGCAGTGGAACAACAATGGCTGATAATGATGATGAATGTCCGATAACGATAAAAAAAAATTCTTGATTAGCGCTGCCCCATTCCATGCAGCAGCATGAACTGTTTTCATCAACATTACGAAAAATCGAACATAATATAGGCCACTGTAGTGTAGAGGGACAAAACTTTTTGTAAGTTATGCATGGATAGAACGCAACAGCGGCAGTGGGTATCGAATCTTCAACCTCTTGATCCAGAATCAAACCATTGAAGTAACCGCCGTGCTTATAATTATACCTTCAGATAGCCTACCAGTTGGATTCTTTTATCAATTGAGTTACACTGCCGCGTACGTGCAGTAGGCAAAATAATTAAATCAAATGAAAATACCACAAAAAATTCCAAACTTTGTATTTTGCTTTCTGCTTAAAGGGCTGTTTACAGCAAATTCAGCAATAATTGAAAAAATTCCAAAAAACGCAAAATCAAATGAAATTAATATCGGAACAACACAATCGGATTTTTCAATGTTATAATTAGCCATTTAATGCCAAAAACTCTCTGATAAACTCCCTGAGCTTCCGATCCTCGGATTCCACTGAGTGAGTTTGCAGCGCTTCCCCAGTTGTCTGGCGGCATTTTAAATGATTTTTCATTCAAATTCACTAAGCTATTATTTGTTACGTTTTTGTCTCTGTGGCCTCTCCTATATAAACCGATTTCTTATTACTGTATGTTGATTAGTTATTTGTTAACTCTTCTTTAGAAAAGTAAGTTGATTAGTTATTTGTTAACTCTAATTTGCAAAATTACCATTCAGCATTTATAATATTGTTGCCCGACGAAAACTTATGGCGTTTATTATGTGACCGGCTTTTTTATGACTTGTTCATTAGGTTAACATTTTGGTGTTCTCTCACTTTAGGCAGGTGCCCCCCTCCCTTCCTACTTTTTTCGCTCTGGCGAGAGCACTGAACTATAGGCCTACTGTATTGTTCTTAATTGCATCTTTTCTCGACGAGCCTATCTACTTCATACTTAGGCCTAATGCATGGCTGATTTTCTTTAACTTTAAACAGGAACAACTTTTAACTTGCTACGCCCCTAATCTAAGCCTATGCAATAAAATCCCACTCTCCAGAGTCTTGATCTTGAAAAGTGCGGTAAAATGCACGATGCTGCAATCAGAGTTTTTTTTCTACTGCAATGCTTACCTGAAAGCGGCCTCGTATTGCGACTTTTTCACACACCACTTGCCAATTTCTTTCGCTTCGCTTCAAAGGAAGCTGTGCGCCTGTGCGCTCACATTTTAATTGTAAAATTCACTCGCGATTGCCGATTGCAGCAAAACAACAAGAGAATTGTTGCATGCATTTCATTGCATTGCAACTCTAAAAATTATTGTGTTGTCAGGGCCGTCGCTGCAGGGGTGGGCGTGCCCGCTCCCCTGACAACGACCTGTGCACACACACTTCAGGCACTGAAGAAGAACTGGTTTCAATTTTAGTTTCATTAACTAGGTGGCTAGTAAAAATATTACTTTTCATGATCTTTCCACTTGTGTGTTGATCTGAAATAAAATTTATCGGCGATAATCAAATATTGCCTTTGGCGATAACGATAACTGAAAAAATAATTGAGCGATAACGATAAGCGATAAAAATTTATCGCCGATAATTATCGCCGGTAAATTATTATCGACGATAATGCCCATCACTGTCTCTATGTATCTCTGGCTTCACATCGCAGCCCATTTGCTTCATCTGTCTTAGACATTCATTTCCTTTTTGTTATGGGCTTTCACATAAAGCTGACATAAAACCGTTAAACACCTTATGGTTAAGAGGTGGTATCGATCATCGTTTTGCTATGTAGCTTAATCTACTGTAGCCTATAGAGACACATTTAAGTTGCATTACCTACTCCATGTGAATTAAAATAATTACACACTGAGGAAAGCAAACAAATTAAAACAATTAATGCTACAAAAAGTGCTCAATGTCAAGTAGAGCGAATTGCATCAAACTCAGTTAGCCTACTACTCACTAAAAACCTTAACAACCTGTTTTACCTCATTAGGATCATCAGAAGGAATGTGCGTAAACTGTTGGCTATGTTTCATCAATAAAACTTTTGGATTCGATTAAAGCTTTTTGTAAACGAAACCGAATACGCTACATGCAGACTTGTGTTCCATAAGTGGAGGACATGTTTCTTGCACAAGTTGGCCAGGGCGCCGGAACGATTTTTGACTGGAGGGGGCAGGATTATGAAAAAAGGGCACTTTTGTTGATTGGGTTTTGTGGCCCTGCTAACTACTGATATATAGCCTACTACATAATTTTTCATTCAGGCACGTTTTAAACCTTTCAAGTTTTGCCACCTTTTCCCGTTCGTTAACGTGCTGGTAGGTCTATATCTAAGTTATTTTTGTAGTTAGTATCTTTTTCGTCCCGGACGCGTTAATGACGAAAAATAAAATGATTGATTAAAAGACCAATTCTTTTTAAAGATATAGGCTAGCGATAATGCTCATCTATCAGCTCACTATCGAGTAATGATACAAGTGTCCGGTATACAAAAAAGGGCATCATGCTATGATGTAACCGATTGTGTTACAGAATTTCGTGAATGTTATTTCGAGGCAAAAATGAAAGCTTATAATTAGGCTAAAAGCGAATAGTAGAAATTGTTATATTGCAAAGTGTGCAGTAGCTTACATGACCTTAAAAAGGCACCATTGCTCCTCCTGCCCTTCCATCCACAGAAAAATTGAAGGCAAAGGGGCATCCACCCCCCGCTTCCGGCTCCCTGCCTAAGCTATGTGTGAAATATGTTAAGCGTTCTCTCAAAATTTCTCCTGAGTTGAGAACTCAACTGTAACTGCAGTATTTAGCAAAACACATTGATGTGTAGCCTACTGGGTCTACATCATTCCAACCTTCCAAATACACTGGGAATATAGTCACTTTTCTGTAGTGTGTAGGGGAAATTGCCCTGAGGCTGGATCCACCACTGCCTGACAGTGTCACGTAGCCTACTTGGTTGGTTTTGAATCTTTATCTTCGAACTGATCAAGTCTTGATAGTTTGTTTCGCCTACTTGTAGAGGCTTTTGACGCAGGGCCGGTTACGGAGATCGACAGAGTGAAGTAGGCCTATTGTTGCCGGGAAAATATTCAATCCATTAGATGCCGCTGAATAGAGAGCAGTCCTTCATAATGTGCGTTCTCGCCGTTCAGGGAATGGGATGGAAGACAGATTTTGGGATGGAAAATGTCAAGAATGAAAGATCTTGATGATGGGATGGAAGGCAATCTTCCATCATTAACTTTCTAACGCATTATCAAAACATATAAAATATTAGTAATAAAAGGTTTCTGTAGACTCTTAACCTCAGTTCTGGCTTCTCGGTGTTTTGGGAATTGCTAATCATAAATAATTGTAGGATCCATGTAAAAAGATTCAACCAAACGTATTTATAATCAATACAAAATCAACCATTCTATTTGAATAAGAGTACTGATGAAGCTGCCTTAACGGCGGCGAAAGCTTTACCAATAAATTTTTGTAGTTACCAAACCTGGTTGATTTTTTATTGATTATAATACAAAATATTACTTGTTGTTTCTTTCTGTATTTATATAATCAATCTACGCTTCTAGTTCTAACACCAAACGGTACGTAGGCTAATCCTTAGGAAAATACTGCTGTTAAATTTTTAGATTAAATTTAGCCTATGATATTTAGGTTTATTTGTGGCATATTCAACGCGGAGATCACAAAATGTGAAGATGGAAGAGATTTCTGAGATGGAATGGAAGATGGAAAAACATCTTCCATCCCATACCCTGTGTGCATTGCTCAAGCACACAGCCCGAGAGTCGAATCAGCGTCGCTTGATCTTTAAGCTGCTTCGTTCACGAACCGGGAATTTACGAAGCCACGCGCTAACCAACTGAGCTATCGAGGTGTAGCCTAGCCTAGTTTTCTTCTATTTTTTAGCAAATATGAGAAAAATTTCGAAAGAAGCGGTGGTCTGTGTTGTCACGAGAAGCCTAATCCTATTTAAAAGTAGACCAGAGGTAACGAACCTGCGGCCAATCAAAGAATTTTGTGCTGCCCGCAAAACAATTTGACAATCGCTCATGCATTAAAGACAAAATACATCTCAAAGCTGTTTTATGCCTTTACTGTACACCTTTCCTTTGCTATTTTCTTAAGTCGTTACAGGTCGAGGCTGACAGATGAAAATTTTAGTAGCCTACCGGTATGCTATGCAGTTGAGAGTTGCCACATCGTCTATTCGACTTAATATTGAACGCTTAGTCAAGCAAAAAACTTTCCAAAATCCCACTAAGCAAAAAAATTCAATGCTTCAATGTTATTTTTTAATATTTTATGCTTCAATGCTGCGTTAGATAGCTTCAGCTGCATAATTCGCATGGGCTTTTGTTTGTTGTTTAAAAAGTAATTTCCTTAACTGATTTGTTGTTTCCGAGCACAGTGGTCGAAACATTTATTCAATGTTGTATTTCTAGACGTTTCATATAAAATAAACAATAATAACAGTAGTAGCCAACCAAGTGAGAAAACCATTTACCTCTTGTTACTTACTGATTCAGTGTATCAAAGCAACGCAAAGCAATCAACTAAGGAACGTGGTACAGAACGCTTAATTGATTACACGCGTTGCGCGGTGGTAATCAATTCCAGCGTCTGTACCAGAAAACGCTGAATGTTATTATGTGGTGAGGCAGGTCACAAGTTACATAAAATCAACTTAAATAAAATGACGACTATAACATTCAACTTGAGCAAAAAGGATAGAGCCAAAAAAAGAAAAATCATACTCTTATATGAAAGCAAACGCTTCAAAAAACTGTCTTCTTTATCAGTGCAAGTAGGCTACTGTTGCTCTATCCTTTTTGCTCAAGTTGATTTGTTTTTATTTTTTACTGTTGTATGTTTCTTTTCTCCGTAAGATAATTTCAACTGTGTGGGTTTTATTACTTTCATCTGCCGTTTGTTACTCTTCATGAATAATATCTTGAGTAGCTTCTAAAAGATTTCATAGTAGGTTACGATTAAAAAGTTGTGTGGCCCGATAACTCATGTGTAATTGACAAAGTGGCCCGCGACCGCAATCAGGTTCGTCACCCCTGAAGTAGATGATGATTAGTAAAAGCACCCACGACTCGCAGTCTTCATTTTGGTAAGAATTTGAAGACTTGAGTTAAAAACTACAGCCACAAAAACATGTGTTTTAGAAAAAGGAGATAATTATAGCCTATGTGGTTTGCTTAAGCTAAACTTAAACACAGACAGCCTATCCTCTCTGTCATGAAAAGCATATTTTCAAATTAAAAAATTACTGCATGGAGAAGAAAATCACAGAAGTAGCCTACACAAAAATAACAACTGCACGAAGTAGCCTACAGCGTAAATATTTGTAGGCTTTGCAAAGAATAGGCCTATTAGGCTATCAACTGGCAAAAAATCTGACTCTGGCTCCTGTTTTTTATTTTCCAAGAATTTCTGACTCCTAGTCCGAGACTCCGCATACTCCAGTCTCCAAAGTGCCTACACTTTCTTGTAGACCTACACTTCTGCTTCGTAGTAAGCTCTTTGCCTCACCATGATGATGCAACCATAATCCATTTCATCATTGTAGACTTAGGCTAGCAACAAGCAGTGGCGTAGCTAGGGACTGTGCCGCCCGGGGCGGATTCAGATTTTGCCGCCCCTTCAAGAAAAAGCATGTGAAAATGAAATTTTTTTAATTGACCTAAAGTGGAATTATTGTATGTTTTGAACCAGTAGCGTAGCCAGTAATTTTGAAAGGGGGGGTTTTAAGGGCCGGCGGGCGAAGCCCGACGGCGACCTCGCCAAAGACGACACCCAGCGGCGGGGGGTCTGGGGGGCCTCCCCCAGAAAATTTTGAAAAATTACCTTGGATTTGGTGCATTCTGAGAGCATTTTCAACAAAAATGTGGGTATAAATCCCCTTATATAAATATTCCTGTGAAATGGTGCTGTCCGGTGGCATAGCAAAAGAATAAGATCATGTTTTCTTGGGAATTTTTCGGTAACTTAATAAAGCTAAGTCTCTATGTTTTCTTGTTGCTAATTCCTGGCTGAGATATTTGAATGTTTGGTATTGGCAAAACTCGCTCTTTTAATGGAGTTTCGTTTAAACTTAGGCAAACTTTGTTTTAGAGACATAGAGACTGAAAGCATCATTCTCAATATCGTGACGTCACATGCGTGCCAAAGGGGGGGATTGTAACCCCCAAACTCCTCCTCCGCCTTGGCTACGCCACTGTTTTGAACGTTGCCATTCTGTTTGCTTTTATTTTCCGTGTACTTTTGCATTATCAAAAAAAAAAACGTCCTGTCTGAAAGTGCCGCCCCCTAGACGTGCCGCCCGGGGCGGTCCGCCCCCCCCCCTAGCTACGCCACTGCCAACAAGCTTCCTAATTTCAACTTCTAGCATCCGCCTTGGTATTGAAAATACAAGAATGAATTAGTTGAATTGATCTTCAAAAGAGGATTGTTGTTCTTTGTGTCAAAAAGAATAATAAATTTAACAACATTGATGGATTACGGATCCATGCAATATTTCGAGCAATGATATAATTTCCATTTGTTAGTTTATCCGACTTTCTGCACCGGACGAGCAACTCCGTTGTTCCGCCAACATTAGAAGGGTCAATTGCCAATTTGACATTTTTTTCACGCTTTGTTGCTTGCTTGTTTTCAACTAAAAACCTTAAATTACTTTAAAACTAACTTCATTCTTCTTATGTAACCTATAAAATATACATTTTTTTGTAAATCAGAAAAAAATTGTAACCCTTCTAGTGTTTCGGATAAGCCAAAGCGCATCCCGATATACTTTCTGCAAACAGAAAAAAATCTTTCTTGTGCATAACAGAGTTGCCAGGAGTGTTTCGGCAAAGGCACTCAATAGCATGGCAAAATAGGGGTAGCAGTTAATTCGAAGACATGGCTTCTAATTGAGTTGCCTCTGTGATCATAGTGCACTATATGTCGTCGCAAAGTAAAAACGTGACTATTATCATTGATTAATTCTTGCTATAATAAAGAGCTGTTTGAACTAATTCTGAAGGACATGTTGCTGGATTTAATATAACTGAATCCACGTTTTCTTGTAAAACAAGGATTTTTTTACAATCAGTCAACAAAATTACCTCATATTGTTTTAAACAGTCTAACAAGCTTGGCAGACTCCTGGATTTTTTGCTTATTTAAAAGACTTTTTCACACTGTTGGGCAGGATACGACATTTTTATCTGGCAACTTTGACGGATGCTTTCTTGTTTCTTCCTTTGTCTCGTCGTTAATGTGAAAGTACCAGAAAACAATAAATCTTCATCATCATCATCATTTTATTTTTCGTCATTAACGCGTCCGGGACGAAAAAGATACTAACTACAAAAATCGATATAAACCTACCAGTACGTTAACGAACGGGAAAAGGTGGCAAAACCTTGAAAGGTTTAAAACGTGCCTGAATGAAAAATTATGTAGTGGGCTATGCATCAGTAGTTAGCACGGCCACAAAACCCAAAAAACAAATAGCAAAAAATAAAACAAAAGCAGAGAGAAGCACACATGTAATAATGAATGACAGACAGCCTAATGAAAAGTGTTGTGGATTGAATTTGCCAGTTCCAATATTGATGTGGATGAGCAGTCATAATATAATAATAGGATGGAGAAAGAAAACCGGACATAAAAGAAACCCATCCTCAGGCAAAAGCCCGTTTCAATGTGGCCTAGGAGAGCAGGTGTTGAGCTCTTTCTATGGTTAGACTGCACATCACACAGTAGCCTAAGACGATTGAGGTTTGATATCCAGTTTAAGTTATTGTTTCTTGTCCTGGTGGGTGATGGAATGGATGAGCTGGTAGATGATGATGTCCTGATGGTGTTGATGAAGCTCTCATCCCCTTTTGCGACGTGTCGTGTTGATTATGGAGTATTGCACTTGCTGTTAATATCTACAAACATAAAAGTACAGCACAAGCAATTGGTAGTATTGTTAGGTAAGCCTAGTCTTTTGTAAATAATTTCGGATTTCCACTAAAATCTTCACAAGAATGCAAGAAAGCCTTTCTACGTTGTCTTTCTATTCAATCTATTGCGTGTCCGTTTTGCTTAAATGTTGTTTTAGTTTGTGAATAAAAAGTGACTTTGTATCAGTCTTTCTAATTGAAGAAGGAAATTCGTTCCATGTTTTCGCACCTGTGAATTCTATTGAATGTTGAGTAAGCGTTTTTGAGAAGTATGGAATGTTTAGAGAATCATTATTATGGTTTCTTGTAGACAAGCTGTGAACCTCTTTGACATATTTAAAAAGGTTGGTGAAGCAATCTGGTAGTAAATTGTTGTGAAATTTAAACACGAAAACACCAATTTCCAGTTTGAACAATTGCTCAACTGATATCGGGATCTTGCTACAACTATCATTGTTGAGACGGAAAATACGATGAAATTTGTCACAGATTTTTTGAAGTTTTTGTATAAGTCCTTCGTTGCCATATTTCCAATTCGTAATGCAATACCTCAGGTTACTTTCAATTAAAGAATGGTATAAGCAGATCAAATTTGACAAATTAAGACAGGGTCTAATCTTGGTAATTATGCCAAAATTTCTTCGAAGCTTTTGCAGCAAATGTTGCATGTGTGGTTTCCATGAAAGATTTTCATTCAGAGTCAGGTCAAGGAAACTGATATTTTGTACTCTCTCAATTGGTTGATCATTTATACTTAAGATTTGCTTACACTTATTCGCACGTAAACTGTTAGTATCAAATACCATGTATTTTGTTTTGTTTACATTGAGTGATAATTTATTTGCTACAAGCCATTTGACAACTTCTTGCATTTCTGTATTGGCCGCTTCATGCAATTTATCCACACTCTTACCTGACATCAGAAGATTTGTGTCATCCGCAAAAATGATAGAATTAGACCACCAAGACTGAGTTATCGTTTTCTGCGGCATTAATAGATGTATCGTATAAACAAGTACAAGCTCTCTATTCAATCATTGCTTGAGCAATGATAACTTATTTATTGTTATCAAAGGGTATGATTTGATAAGATAAATTGCAACTTTATGTAACTTTTAATTTTAGTGCAAGGGATTGATATAGGCATAATCCTATTCAATTCAATTGATAACTACAGTGCAAGGGATTGATATAATCCTACTGGGAAAAAGATTTCTTAGACGTTTTATGTGTGAAACTATTATCTCGGTTAAATTTCACGTTGATAATATACAGTTTTTCTTATCATTGGTAGCCTACAGACTCATTTTTAGTGTCAGCCATAGCTTTTTTTAGTGTCCCTACCAAAAAACAATAAAATGGTCAGCTCAACTCAAAAATGTATATCTGTCACAGTCTTGACTGAAGTGTCTGCAACAGAAAAACTGCCTTGTATTTATTCCCTCCTGAATAAACTTCTAAAAAGTACAAAGAACATGTCCTGGAGCTAGTGGTGAACAACCATAGTAAAATTATTGTCTTACGAGATCAACAAGATGGACACACACATAATGAGCACAATCAACAACTTTTCAGATTTCACAACCAAAAAAGAATGCCCTCCATCTAATAAATTTCTGATTGTAATTTTGCGTTAAAAAAAGTTTAGTAGATTGCTTACATTAAACCTCATTCAACAATAGAAGAGTTCATCATCATTTTGTTCCTTCCTCGTCTGGAGGGTTGGATACAATGCGCCATTGTTCTCGACCATGAGCTGTGCGTACTGCACATTCATAACTTAATTTTGTCCATTTTGTGATTTGTCCATTTTTTGAAGAGTTAAAAATAGGTAAAATTGCTTATAGATGCATCTAAGCACCAGTGTAGGTTGAATGAGGTACAGTAGTGAAGATGACAAAGTGGTTTATTGAATCCAACTGCAGTGTAGGCTATAGGCTACATTTTAACTTAGACAGAAGATATAGTTACCATGTATGGTAACTATAATTTCTGATGCTATGGTTGTTGTATATCACTTGAACATTGAAGTCAAGCATATCTATTTGGGGATTGCAAGGTAGGCTACCATACTGCATGCACCATAACTCGATACAAATAAAAAGGAAAAAATAGCAAAATTATAACACTAAAATATAAGCTTTAGGTCATGTCAAAAAAACTTCAGGAGCTATGTGTACCATATATGGTAACTATAGCCATTGTATTTAACTTAAAGCTGTTTTAAAGATATCCAAATTTCAGTTGATTTATTTTGTGTGTTGTGGGAAATACTATTTGTTACAGGACTTTGATGCTACCCTGGGTGATTGATAATGACTTGACAAAGTTTTGAAAACATTGGGCATAACATTTTTATAACTCAGCTTAGAAGCAAACAATATTGTAAACATCAATTTTCCACTTTGTCACTAGCTTATTAATCTTGAAATGAAAGTTACCCGCTTCAATTTGCTGCTGCATAGCAAAAAAATTCAAACCTTGCCAATTGCCATGTTTGAAATAAAAAAATAATCAAATTATAATATTACAACTTGTATTTTTGGTATATACCGTATAGATTTATGTATTGTTTGTTGTAAACAATGAAAAAACTGAAAGCCCCGTTATAAGAAGCAGAGCGTTTGTGTAGTTATTTAGTTTGTTTTGATGGGTTAGGATCAACAGCTTGGAAAACCATGGCGGCATCAGCACGATGTTATCTTCATTCCCAAGTCAATAAGCTTGCAACTCTTTCTGCCTCTACTCAACACAGACTAAGCGGAATGGGTGATTTCATTTGTTATACTGTGAATACCAACTGCTAGCTTAAATGCAAATGTAGAGAGTACTACACTAAATTGAAAAATTTAAGTTTATTATAGAGCTTTCACCACACAAGCTCGATAATACAGTTAAAATCTCATTAAACAAATGAAACTGAATAAGCAAGTTCAAGTTTAGCTCAATAACAAACTTGACTTTAACAATTTTGTGTAACCCTCTCTACTTGTTTGATTTTTTTTTTGCTCTACGCAATACGCATCCTTATAATTGATTGGTAAATTCAAAGAAAGACTTTTCATGATCCTTCAGTGATGTCGTTTGTATTGGAATTTTGAAATGTGTTTGCTTGTTCTATGCCAAATATTATAATTATTTTCTTGTTTGAATGTGGAAATGCATTTTCTCATAGCCTAGCCTAAGGAGAATAGAATCAGTTATTTTTTGATCAGCTTAATCTTATTATTGGCTGTTTGCATTTTTTCGGATGCTTATAATTGCCAAGTTTTGTTGTCTGCAGACTCTTCTAGAAACCACTGCATGGTTTTAAACGTATTGTTTAACAAATAGTAATATTACAATGTTTGTTGGTAGTTACATATATGCAGTCAAATTTATAGTTTAAATTATGTATATCAATGTTGATATTAATAAATTTAACATATCATTATAATGCTTTTTAAAGACTTAAGCATGTCTATGTCTTAATAAAAATGCAGTATTAGTTACAGAGTATAATTTTTTTCAGGTCTTTTGTCACCTCCGGTTAAATCTACTGAAAGTTTATCAAAACGAAAATACTTGTCGCCATATTCAACCTTTTCAAATTCAAAACTTTCAAATATCCCTCAAAATGCCACAAAAGTGTTTACGAACAATATTCCTTTAAACTCAATGAACCTTGCATTTTATGGAACTGATAAAGGCAATGATGATGAACAATCAAAACCCAACGGCAGTAAATCAAAGCAAGCAAAAAATACTTCCAGTAGTGAACAAGAAGAAACAAAATCAAGCCAGATAGATATTGAATCAAACCACGCCTCCACAAAAAATAGTGATTGTGGTAGTACTGCTAAGGAAGTAAACCAAAAGAAAACAGGAAATCAATCAAATGAGTTGGGGGAAAACATTACGATGCTTGCATCCGACTCAGGATCGAAAAGTGGGAGCACATCAAAAGGTGGATCCAGCAGCAGAAAACAAGGGGCAAGTGGTGGACAGTCTGGTTCTGGTCACAGTGGCTTCAACAATTGCATAGCATGTGGATTGCCTTGTACAAAGTTAGATACGGAGTGTAAGTAGAACAGCATATTTGAGAACTTTCATGTTAACAAAGGTTTATTTTTTTCGGTTTTTAAACATACCATTTATAGAAATTTCCTTGTATATATATAAACTATGATCCCTTATCTTTAATACGGTATCATACTAAAGGAATTCAATGCTTTTCTTTCACTGAGCCAGTTAAGAGATTTACTGCTTACAGTACTGGTGCACTATGGTAATCTTTTGGCTATATTCTCACTTCCAGTGGGGTCGCCAGTGCAGATTGCATTAATAGTTTTTAAAATACAGTAGTCAAATAAACATTGTTGCAAAATGTTTGCATGTTATTTCATGGTTCTGTCTGCACATGCTCATGTGTGCATCTTCCTTTGTGTTGTTTGCATATCGCTTATAATTGTTGGGATCTTGTTCTTTCACAGTTGTAAAGATACCAAGCGAAAATGCATCTTTTGATCCATTTTTATTCATTTCAGGCCCTTCATCATTCCTACAATGCAAACAATGCGGTAATCTTTATGTAGCAACAACCGAAGAAGAAGTGACCTCTGAAAAACCTTCAGAATCAATGTGGGATCAGCGACCGCCTCCTCCTCCAAAAAAAGTAAGAGCAGATCACTTGTTTTGGATTGATTACAGTTTAGAGCAAAATGTTTAGAATGCCTTGTCATTCTAATAAAAAAATATATATATAACCGAAAACGTCGATAATAAACTCATGTTCAGCAAACGTTTTGATAACTTAACTGTTTTCATCTTCAGTGTTATTAACATGAAGATCGCATATTAATAGAAATAATTATAGAAGTTCAGTGGCGTATACTGTATATTGTCATATATATTCAATTGCACTGAGGATGAAGACGCTTTAGATTTGGAAACGTTTGTTGAACACGAGTGTAGTATCTACACTTTAGGCTTTTAAAGTTTTGATTGGGTTGTAGTTTATTTTAATAGGCTAATCAGTAATCACACTAGTATATTTAAAGTTTTTAAACCCTTTTTGGTATGTAGTTGTAATAGCACATGTCCACTCTCCAACAGCTCAGTTGGGCATCCAAGATAATAAAATCTTGTTTCACTTCTTGGGATAGTGGGATATGTGCTTGAGTGACGCATTTCGAGCACAGATCTCGTCTCCATTCAGCAGCACATACTGGATGGAATAACAGACAACAGCATTTCAACAACAAGTGGAAGCTTTACTCTGTCAATCTCGGTGACCAGGTCATTGTCAGTGATTTAAAGCCTCTGTAAGCTTGCAAAACTGTCAGCATCAAGCGTCTAAAGAGGCTTTCTCAATTTGAGGATGAATTAAAAATTCTCACAATCCGTCATTTCTTAAGCTTTGCAATTGTTTAATTGTGTATTTGTAATGGGCAGATTTGTGAATATCTTGACAAATATGTTGTGGGTCAAGGCCATGCCAAGAAAGTACTGTCTGTCGCCGTGTATAACCATTATAAAAGGATCTTTAAGAATATGCCTCGAAGACAAGTTCCTCAAACCGAAATGGAGAGATCTCAACACGTATATTCGTCCAGAGGTACAGAATGTTTTCAATAATTCTGTCACCTGCGAAAACCCTATTGTAAAAAGTAAACAACTCATCAAAGTTTCCAGTCAGCAAATCAGTCGTTTGTTTGACGTCTGCAGGACTTGATGTAAAAAAACGACTGATTTGCTGACTTGGTTCTTTGTAAATTCGGCATTGATACCCCAGATAATAAAAGTTGTCATCTCACAACGTTTGATGACGTTGAAACAATGCTTAAAGAACAACTTTTGCTTCTGGGTCGTCGTTCAAAGCTATTCACTGACGGCATCAGGTTCAACACCGAATGACTCATTTTGGCAACGTCGACAACAAGTCAACGGAGTTCGTGGCTATCAACACATCATCAAATTGTGCGGCAACGTATTTGCACACGTTCCAAACTGTCCCAGTCAGAAAATCAGTCGTTTTTTACATTGATTCAACGTCTACAGACGAAGCAAAAATGGACTGTTTTTGCTGTCTGGGATATGTATTACACACTTCGCACACGGTGCAGTTCTGATTAATAATAAATACCTTCCCAACATTGACAAGCAATAACAAATCATTGTTGATTGTTGCGCTCAAGGCGAGTCAATGGCCCTTGTACAAAATATAGTGTTTTGCTTACCTACCTTGCTTGTGATCGGTTTGAGCGTCGAATTGACTGGCTTGCACTTTCAGACGTCATGCATATTGCGGGGCTTTCCCACGCTTCAACACAAGGCTCCCGACCTCAGATGACCATTGGCGGCTCTCCGTTACTGATGGACGACAAAGACGCGAAAGAAAAGATCTCACTCGATGATAACAACGAAGTTGTTGTCTTGGAAAAGAGCAACATTTTAATGCTGGGACCTACCGGATCAGGTGGGTAACGGATAAGTCCACTGCCAATACACTGGTTGCTGGGATAGCGCGTCTATGCAGCGGTTTCAAGTATGATTACTTTAGGCGATTCTCTACTGAACCTTGGACTTTTTACACGTAAATAGTTATTCATTAATGCTCAAGCGTTATTCAAACGAAGGATTACTGTATAATAATATATTATGGTTGCAGTGTACGATTAGTAAGCAGAACTTTAACAGGTCATTTGTTTTCAGATATATTACTTTTAAATAGATTGTCACAAACCTAAAAATACCATGTCAAATTATTTGCCACAGACGAGCAAATGTCTAGTTTTTACCCAGAAAACAAATCAGAAGTTTTTTACATTTATTTAACATCTGCAGACGTTAAATGAATGTAAAAAATACTGTTTCACTGTGTGGGTATGAAGTACTTATGTGCTGCAAGTTTTTGTTGTTTATGATGTGCACCGTTTGTTTGAAAACAAAAGTCGACACTTCACAATGCTGTTTGTTTTACGACACTTCACCCATCTTGTCGTGGGTTGGGAAAGGGATGGTTCAAACAAAATCTTGTTTATTTGATTCAGGGAAGACTTTGTTAGCTCAAACATTGGCCAAATGTCTGGATGTTCCCTTTGCAATTTGCGATTGCACAACACTGACACAAGCTGGATATGTTGGCGAAGATATTGAATCCGTTATAGCGAAATTACTCCAGGAAGCCGGGGGGAATGTGGATAAAGCACAGCAAGGTTTGCGTGACGACAGCTGCTTATTTGAACGAGTTTCTGTTTTGTGGTTAATATTATTTTAGTATCAATAAAATAGGTTTACCTTCAAACAAACTCTTTGACCAGAAGAAAGACAACAAAAAATGTAAATAATACAGTAATCAGCCCAGTGCTTACTGCCGCCGAGGATCAAAGGACCCAAACAACGTTTTACAACAACTGTCACTTTTCCTGGATGATGATCATCGCTGCATCGTTGTTGTGGGCAAGCTGTGTAATGATGTCTAGTTTAGCGTTGGTGATGCCTTCAACATTTAGTTGCAGAATGGTCACTCCTTGACCTACAACAGCTGGTGCTGTTCGCCCTGACAAGGGCGCTGTGCTTGGTCTGGGAGTGCCATTCTGATGATTGTTCTTCCGCATGATAACTTTATAGCGACAGTTGTAGCAAGTTTAGTTTCCCAGAGTCGGTACTTGCGGGGACGACCACGTGGAGGTACTTGCTTTCGTCCCCACTGTCACTTTTGATAACGTTTTTCATTTTCAAGTAGCTCAATTATAGCTATGCTCATTGCACTTTGGAAATGTAATGAAATAAGAAAACAATGTATAAAATTAACATCATTACTTTAGTTTAAAGCAACAAGTTAGAACACGGCAATAATCACAGCGTAGCCTATTTGTCGTGCAATGAATTCTATTCTAATCTTTTGTGCTGTGTATGTTTAATGTTTTCTTTATCTGTTGCGTAGGAATTGTCTTTCTGGATGAAGTTGACAAGATCAGCAGTGTCCCGGGCATCCACCAACTACGTGACGTAGGTGGGGAAGGAGTTCAGCAGGTATGTCTTGTTTGGTCAGTGGTCACCAGAACCTGGTACAGTAAGTCTGGTACTCCGATTTTCTTCAAGTATCCGGTAGTGATAGTCTTCACTTCTCTTCCCCAATTTATTTTATTTTACATCTCTTTCTTCATCCTTTATTCGTCCGACCTTGTCTATCTCATCCTTAACATGTTGTTTTCACTTCTTTTTCGACTTCCTTGTTTTTTCCACTTTTCTTCAAGTCTATTGTGGGATAATTTTCTTCCTCTCTTCCTATCCCATACCACCTCGCAGCATTTTCTTTTTTGTCCTTCAACAAATTATTTTTACGCGATTGACCAATACTAGTGGCAGCGATAATAACCATAATCTCTGCCAGCGAAGACATGGCCAGTCTGTATGCACCCAACCAGCTCAAACAAAATGCTTGGCCGAGAAACAAACTCTCTTCAACTCTGATTGCAAGAGCTTCGTGTGGTTGGGTGCGAATACTGAGACAGAAAGTCTCACCACTTAGCTGCCTACATGAAGCAAATCTCTACTGACCATTGAATCAACGTAAAAACTCAATGTTAAGCTTAAACAATAAATTGTCTAACTTTGCAAACCAATTCAAGCTTCCGTCTGCAAAGTTAAAGATTTAAATCCCGCCAAATGAACTGAGGACACAAAAGAAACTGTTTATTTCTAATGAGAAGACTCACCAGACCATGACAAGATGTTATATAATTAGTTTTGTAACACTTCGTGAAGGTATGTCTAACTGGAGACACCAAGTCAAAATGACGTAACCCAAAACTGATGGTTCCTGTTCAACGTACTTGTTTTGCTTACTCTTGGTTAGTTGTGGGAACGCCTTAGGCAATTGCTTGTGTTGTGACTTCACTGGGTAACCTTTAACTTCTAGAAAATGTGAAAAACATATGAACCAGAGAAAAAGAAATGTTGTTCATCAGTAGTGGTATTTCAACATATGTTGACATCGCCTGGGCCGTTTACTTTTTGTGTGAATGCAGCGGAAACCACTGCTTAACCAATAGATGATACCAGCCTCGCTTAGAAAGAAGTTGTTGTTTACATTAAAAACACCTCAGAGTATAGACTTTCAAGCACTAGATGACTTCAAGCACCTCAGTAGAAGCTAAAAATTTTTCCCAGTTTGCACAATTGATCTATTTTATATTAATTCCACGCCTGCAGACACTGAACCAATGTAATAAAGGAACCATTTTACAGACTGGGCTTCCACTCTAGCGCCAGGCTACGATTTTTTTGTTAAAATTCTGAAACGTTTTGTGAAATTCCGAATTCATCCAACTGCCATTTAGGTTTGTTTGGTTGGCTGTGATATGCAAGAACGTCCTTTGAAAGTAAAACGCGGTTTGGTGTTCTTATTGATTGTGATGCCGCCAAATTTCAATAACCCGCCTACTTCGTTCGTCATACAAGCTGTATTCATGAGCCCAGGCATTAGATTCCAAAGAGAAGGGTTGAAATGAACTGGAGTTGTCGGAGTAATGTCGTATAGTGGGGATTACGCACAACGTGGAAGTTATAACCACCATGCAAATATCAAAATCCATCATTTTTACAATCATTCAACGTCTGCAGATGTTGAATCAATGTAAAAATGAAAGATTTTGCATTGTTGGCACGACCTAACTGCATTGTCTCATGCGCCTGCCTCAACAGCATTTCTTCTCGTTTCAGGCTTTTATGTAATTGCTTTGAAACTGCCGTCATTTGTGCGAAGAAAATTTAAGTCACGCAGTTAGTTTCGGTCACGTTTCAGATTGTTGATGTTTGCATTCTTTTTGGCTCTCCTGCACTTTACACACTGCAACATATCATGTAAATATGCCTCTCGTGTCAATGTAGCCTACTGCTGCTTACAACCACCAGATCGTTGGTTGTCAGCTGATTAAGACAGGAATCCAATCCGGAACTTCAACACGGAAGGCAAGCGATTGAGCGGGAACATTTATCAACATGACCAGCTAATGACCGGAACTTATTTTCAGGGACTGTTGAAGATGCTAGAAGGAACCACTGTTAACGTTCCGGAACGAAATTCCCGGAAGTTGAGAGGAGAATCGGTTGCCGTGGATACCACCAACATTCTCTTTGTAGCTTCCGGTGCCTTCAACGGTCTGGAGAAGTTTGTCAGCCGACGAGTTAACGACAAGGTTGGTTGGTAGCAGACAGCAAATCAGCCACTTTTTACATTGCAGGCTGCAGACGTTGAATCAATGTAAAAAATAGCTTGATTTACTGTCTGGGTTGTTGCCGATTAGCCAAGCCAATGTTTTTGGCTCAAATCCTTTCAATATGTGTCACAAAGCTGAACGATATAGCCGCCAAGCGATAAAAATCATTACTAGATATCTTTTAATTCAATAAACTTTGTTTATAACGAGGTTGTCGATATCATTTGTTGTTTTCTAACTTATATCGCCGATGACAAGAATTTCCTTCAGCACGTATAATTTGATAATTCGCAATAATATCAATCCATTTCTTTGTTTCATTACAAGATATGCTGGTATTGATTGGCAAGCTTAATCGATAACACTCCGTATTGTGCTACATTTTTAGGGGCTAGGATTCACGCAAAACGTTGCGAAAAACGTCGAGTCGGAGAAGAAAGACCAAACGATGGGTTTCAACCAACAGGAACTGCGCTCAGCTACTGAGGAAAATAAAGAAAGAGACGAATTGCTCATACACACAGAGGCGAGGTATGCTTTGCTTTATTTACGACGAAGATGCTCAAACAACCCAGACAGCAAATCAATCGTCTGCAGACATTGAATCCATATAAAATGCGGCTAATTTGCTGTCTGGGAATGTCACTGTGAACAACCTGGGGATTTCCCTGGGACAAAAACAAACGGTTAAGAACCAAAAAATATATCAGATGATAAAACAGATTTATTTTTGCATGACATCAACGTCAATAGACCCTGAAACGATGTAAACAGATTAATTTAGCCATTTGAGGCCAAGACTTGATGTCTTGATGCACAAATGTGATCAGCTTTGACACAAAGATAACAAACTTTCTTCCTCTAGGGATCTTGTGTCGTTTGGAATGATCCCGGAGTTCGTCGGCCGTCTCCCCATCACTGTGTCCTTGCACAGCCTCTCAACCGAGCATTTGATGCAGATTCTAACCGAACCCCGTAACGCGGTGGTTCCCCAGTTTCAGGTACAACCAGGCCAAAATACCCAGACAGCAAAATTCGTCATTTTTGAATTGGTTCAACGTCTTTTCTACGTTGAATCGGATTTTGCTGTTTGGTTAGTAGCCTCAAAACCACAGTGTCATTGTGGTCTCGATTGTCTCTAAATAATCAACACAGCAAGCAGTGAAGTGTAGTTTTACTTTGCGTAATTTTCACTTCAAATGAGGAGCTTATAAATACGTTCTTAGAAGTAGATGTTTTTGCTGTTTGATATTTGAGTAAACGTATAGCTATTTTCGTCTATTCTGTTACCATTGCTTTTAATCATTTACTCTTCTTTTATTGTCGCACTTGATTCCAAGCATTGACTGCCTCTTGCATGTAAAGTTTCCAAGATTCTCTGTTGTTTGCTGTGTGTATTAGGTGTATGTTGGTGTTGGTTTTTGTCGGTTTGTTGGTTTAAGTAAGTTAATCTTTGTCTACCTTGGGCACGCTTCCCTTCAATTTTACCTGTGAGGGAGAGATGTTTTAATTTTCTAATTTTTGATTTATTTACTCTACTTACTCTATACTTTTTACTCTACGATTTATTTTTATCATTATCATTCCTGTTAGCTAATACTTCGATCACCCGCAGGCATTATTCAACATGGACAAAGCTGATCTCGCCATTACTCCAGGAGCACTCAAAGCCATTGCGGATGTTGCCTTGGAGAGGAAGACTGGTGCGCGTGGTCTCCGTTCCATCATGGTTAGTCTTCTCGCATTAGTTTGCTCGTCGTATTCATCGCCAAGTGGTGAGAACCCTGGCATGGCACTCCAAAGGGCGCCGGTTCGCCACCGCTTATGAGCATGGGCTGTGTCTTTGACAGGACACTTAATATAAATATTCAAATCGGAAAAAAAGCATGTTCAGTGTTCACAGTGGCTTTGTATTTATTTCTAATGCTTCGAGTAGTGCCAGAGCTTTCAGTGGAAGGACAATCAAAGAATTGTTTCTTGTCATTTTCCAGTCTGTAGACGTTGAATCAATGTAAAAATGACGAATTTTGCTGTCTGAAGTTTCCAGGGACGTGTGGCCCTCCTCGCACCTGTCGCTGTTTCTTTGTTCTAATGTCTCTGTTCGACATCCATTGCTTGAAAGTGGACCCAAAGTTCCACGATCAATGGAGAAGTAAAAAAGTGAAATTTCACGCAAAAAAGTCTTTGTACATAACTACATAACAAACAAGTAAAAAAAATTGTTAAAATATATTAAACCAAGTGATCAAACAAAGTGAACTCTAACCCAAATCCTTATTATATATAAAAACCCGGAATTTGTACTGTAGTGTTAATTAGGTTTTCAACGCTTCTCTAAAACTGAAGCAAAATGTGTGGCTCTTCAGGAGGCATTGCTCCTTGATCCCATGTACGATGTTCCTGGGAGCGATATCATCGGTGTCTGCATCGATGAGGAGGTTGTAAGATCAAAAAAACGTCCTGACTACATCCGATCTCCTCAAGGATCAAAGGAGTATGAGAACGACCAGAGTGCCAAGAAAGATGCGGATCAACCAGACCGCCTCGTCGCTTATAATGAGTAAAAGTTTTGCGTTGTTTTTATGTCTACGTGGTTACAAGGATTCGACAGCTTGTTCACTTTTTACTCGTACAGTTGGAAGGTCACTTTTGCGGAGTGGCATGTTCTACGTTTTTTCTGCCATTTTAAGCATTTTTTACCCGATACGTTTTTACTGCGTTGCTTCTCGAAAAGACATCGCAAAAATTCCTTTGTGTGAATTCTGCGTGATGTCTCCAAAGACCGCAATTGTATATTATGCTAAAATACTATGATTCTGTGTATCTAAAGACTTATGTTTTACATAAATTGTATTGTTTTTTTTCCTGTCTTCTAAAGAAAACTGTACGCCGGTAGTTATGTTAGCATGCGCAAAGTCTGTTGATTTCGAACATAGTTTTTGATACATCACTTTGCTTCGAAATATCAGTAGAACTCGGTTAATCCGGATTCGGTTAATCCGGATCTTTGCCTAATCCGGATAAAACTGGAAGTACAAATGAACAAGTCTTGATAGAACCGTCATGGGTTAATCCGGATCTTCGCCTAATCCGGATGGAATCGCCGGTCAAATCGAATCCGGATTAACCGAGTTCTACTATTATGAAATTCATTTTTGTCTTTTCGAAAACTTTCCGAAACTGTTCTATAAATTGTTATCCGGTGGAAGCAAAATTGTTTCCACGACAAAGCATCGGTGTGTCATGTAATTGTACTAATGTGTTCTCCTTGTGACTCTGTGTTTCTGACTTTCACTCATAGCGTCGATATGCTCTCAAGCAAATGAAGCTGTAAGGCTGTTTGTAACTTTGTCCCTTAAATCAACCTCTGATTTTGAAGTATTCATTTCCTTCCAGTGTTCATACGAACACATTACATTCTATGCTGGTTTGTTTAAGCAAACCGTATCAATCAACAAAGTATCTGTTTCCAAATTTGGTTCTTTTTCCTAAAACCACCATGCAGCACCACACGAGCTCACTCTTCATGACACAACTGTGGGTGAAATGTGATAAGGTTATTTTTCAAAAGCGCTGTTGTGTAGGACTAGAGCAGCAGTTCTTCACCTTTCCACACCCGGAAAACTCTTATCCTAAATATATTGGCTTGGGCTCCCCTTATCTGCTCAACATAGAAAAAAGATGCATGATAAATGAGCAAACACCATTCCTTTGGGGGACCTCGGGGATCCCTTTAAGAACCACTGCGCACCACCAGGTGATGGGATGGTAACGTACTGTTTGACCGAAGTTGTAGTCCACAGTAGACTGTAGCATATTGTACATTTCTAATTCCAATACTGTGCACTGAGAGAGAAAAAGAAACAAGATAAGTCATCAACAAAACTGACTAATTAGCAAAAAGAGGAACTTAATATATTAATTTTGACACGGTTGCGTTTAGCTCTCGATTTGTGACATCTTTTGCGTATTGTTGTTTTGCTCTTAACATCTGTATAGATCCTTGTACTTTCAATTGTTTCCCAGACAGCAAAATCCGTCATTATTACAGTGATCATAAAATCAATGTAAAAATGACGGATTTTGCTGTGTGGATGATTGTTTAAGATAAATCTTTGAAATCTGTTTATTGTAAACTACTTACATGCGTGGATCAACTGCAAGTGTGGTGGTTGTACACTTTGGTTAACTGCTTGATTTTCGCTTGTAATTTTGGTCATTTGTGCTGTCAGTGCCCCACGTACCTCACACGGTAAAAAAAGTTTCTCACAGAAATTATCTTGTCGATTACGTTCCGGGTTGAGTTTTACTTCCGCTAGGTGGCGGGCGCGTTCAATACACGACCTCGTTCTAACTGGCGTGCGTTTTCTGCATTTTCAAGTTGAACTGAGCTATGTTCGTTTGAGCCTTCAGGTTAGACGGCCTACCCTTTTAACCACCGCAGATTGGCGATGTCACCTGAAATGCTGTCAGTGAGGAGCCAGTCTTTTCTTATCATTCAACACACGCATATCTTGTCCGCCCCGATAGCTCAGTTGGTTAGCGCGTGATTTCGTGAACGAAGAAGCTTCAAGATTAAGCGGCGCTTGTTCGACTCTCGGGGTGTGCGCTTGAGCAACGCACGTTAAGTAGGCTACTGCTCTCCATTCAGCGGCATCTAATAGATGGAATAATTTCCTGGCAACAAGACTTCAACTATAGGAAACTTCACTCTGTCAATCTCGGTGATGTGATGAAAGCGTGATTCTTGCGGTTTCACACATTTGTAGAGGCTTTGAACCACTGACGCAGGCCCGGTTACTGAGCTTGACAGAGTGAAGTTTCCGATTGTTGTTGCCGGGGAATTATTCCATCCACCAGATGCCGCTGAATGGAGGGCAGTCCCGAGAATGCGTTGCTCAAGCGCGCACACAGAGAGCCGGACCAGTGCTGCGTGATCTTGAGTTAAGTAGCCACTTACTTGACGGGGCGGACTGATGCAAAGTACAATCTGACACGGTCAGTGGCGGGTCCCGGAAGAGGGCAAATGGGACGATCGTCACTCCCCCTCCTAAAACACAGAAAATTAACTTTATTCAAGGTGTAATGGCACGTCAGATTAATGTAGCCTTTACATCATTCTGTTTTGTTGGAATCGCCCACCTGAGGCTTCTTCCTGGAGGCGGTTTCTTCATCAGCTTTATACTCGGAGGAAGGTGTCACTCCGCATTGGCGTTGGTGCACGGTTGAGCGGATTAAGAGGAAGATAACGAAACCAATATTCGTCTTTATCGTTATGCACTTCGTCTTGTCAAAGACACAGTCACGTTCTTATTATTCGGCCACGCACAATTGCAAAGAAACAAAAGATCACTGCTATGAATGATGATGCCAATGCTAGTAATGGGGTGGACCCAAAGGGGAGCGATTGGAACAATCCCACCCCTGAAACACAGAAAAGTCACTTTATTCGCGGTGTATTTGCAAGATCATAGCCTATAAATGTAATCCTACACATCATTCTGTTTTGCTGAAATCGTACCCTCCTAATGCTACTTGCTTGATCCGTCCCTGGTTTAGTGACCTGTCATTTCTAAGAAAATTAGCCTGCTAAATAACTTGCCATGGAATAGCAAGTCATTTAAGATGACAGTGTGACATAGAGCCGTTGAAAGGATAATTTGAGCCCAGTGCCAATGTTTTCCTCGGGCTATACCTCAAGACACGTTTAAAAAAACATACTATTTCCAAAGAATACACGGTTGTTTTTTTTACGTTTTTCGAGTCCAAAAGTACCCCCTGTCAGCGCTACTGCAGACCACTGACGCGCAAAGGTAAGCTGCACCAATCTAAATATCTTTGTTTCGACAGTTGCGTGCACTGTAGGGGTACGCTAAGCTTTATTTAAAAATAATTGCTTTGTTAGATGGCGCAAAAGAGTAAAATTAGAAAGAAAATATTGCCAAAAAGGAAAACTACACATTGTTTTTTTGTTAACGAACGCTGTAAAAGAGACCTCATAAGCAACGCCAGACTAAAAACGTGTTTATTAATTGCTGGAGTGGGTTGGCGTTTTTGTTTAACGGTATTTCCATCACAATCTATTTCTTTGTTCCTGTCAACAAGTCTCGTAACATAGGAGGGCCAGAACAATATTGTGACCTCCGAAGTGGGCGGGACTTTCAGATACTGTTTCTGCCTGGGCTAAAGATCCGTAGGAAAAATGACACCAAGAACTTCTGAGAAGGGGAGAGCAATGACAAAAGTTGGCAGTTTCTTTGCTTGATGCTTTTGTGTTTGTTAAGTTTCTGGAAGGCTATAGGCCTACTACTGCGCTACAATCGGCGGTTGAATTGTTCTATAAATTTAGAATAAAACGTTTTCAAAGTGTCATATTTATCAAACGGAAAAAATAAAAGAGACATGGAGCCTACTGCCACTATGTAACACAGCTACGTTACTGAAACAGTAGTCTACTGATCGTCTCAAACTAAACACAGTATTTTTATTCGTTACTTAGTACAGAAGCCTAAAACTGTGACCATGACCTACCAAAATTGCCTTAAACCACTTTCCACTTAAAACTCTTGTTAAACTTCAACTTTACGTAGGCCTATTTTTGGAAACAAGTTCTGCTCATGAAAAATCTATCAGGCCTACTTTTAACTAAGAAGCTTTACAAAGTAAAAATATCTAAAATGTTGTTTAACAATAAATATTATTAATACTACAAAAAGTGCTCAATTCATAGCAAAAAGCCAAGCAGGGCAAATGACATCAAATATAGTTACTACTTTCTAAAACCTCAACAGCCTGTTTCACCCGAAAAGGGTTTGAAAAAGAAAAAAAAAAAAAAAGGTTTGAAAAACATGCAAAATCAATAAAAATGGAAGACCTATCTACATTTGGGAGCTTGAACACTTAGTTTTTACGTTTAGATGTTTTTGTGTTGATTTGTATTGTCGCTCAAATACTAAATCAATCACACAATAGCTGTAATGTCTGTGAAGCCATAATAATCATTGTGCTATTTTGTTTACCGCATATCATCGAAATAAATCCAAAGCAATAACTGATGAAAAGATTAATCCACCATGTTATCATTATACAAAGTTTTTATTTTGTAGAACTACTTTATGTCCCAAAAATCAACAACAACAAAAAGTAAAGCTTTTCACAAAAAGAAGTTAAATATGAAAAAACTTTCTCAATTGATCGACAAATTACGTTTTGTCATATATTGAATTCACGTTACCAAATACGCAACTTTTGTGTAAACTGAATACTGAAAAGTTTGGGTGTTCATCAGGACAATTATCGTTTCTAGCACTACTTGCAACGTTTATCTGATGAAATTGAAAGTAAAAGCAAAGACAAATAAGTTAACGCAAAGTGCAATAGCCAAACATTTGTCGCGACTATTTAGCGAATAGCATCAATTCCTCAATCGAATCAACCATTGTGCTCAAAAGATCTCAAGTTTCAGGTCCATCAAAAACTGTAAGGAAGTCGCTTTGTCCTTTGGACTTCATACTGATTGATGTAGCGTTAGTTGTTTGCAGGCAAAGGTAAAAATTTGTAGCTGCAATGATCTGATTGGATTTACAAGAACGGTGCAATAGAAGCAGGCCTAATCGGTAAACATAACTCGAAAAAATGTTCACCCCGAAAAAGTCCACGCTGAAAAAATTCATATAACCATGTGCATTCAAATAATTTTTACGGGAAAAGTATATTTACCTAGGTGGAGTTTTACCGATAGGATTTTTCTAGGTGGAATTTTATTTTCTAGGGGAATTCTATTTACTAGAGGGGGGGGGGTTTGCAGAAGCTATATTTGGGGGAAAATTTCCGGTGTAGAACTTTTTCCTAGGGAATATTTACCTGCATTTTGCAAAAGGTGATGCTAAGCTATAGCCTACACTCTATACTTTACGCATTTTTGAAATCTTGCAAAATCCCACAACAAGCCCTCTTTTAAGGGGAAATGGGGGCAATTGCCTCCCCCGCACTGAAAGAATTTGCCTGCCCACTGAAATTTGTGCTCCCCTCTACGTTTTAGTAACTTTTAGGGGTCTGGGAGGCGAAGCCCCTTAGCTGCTACCACAATCACAGATAATATTGCCTCTCCACTAGTCAAAAAAGGCCTGTTTGATAACAATCACAGTTTTGTTCAGAGTGTCCCTCAAAATACTTTGATGGGTTGAATGTTAAAAAAGAAGGATAAATGTTGTTTCACACAACTATTGCATTTCACGAGCAAAATTTATCCAGTGTAAGCTAAATATTACAAAAACTGTTGAATAACTCAATTTACGTTGTTTTACGTAGCCCTATCTCTCAGTCTCTTTGACAAAACATAAACCAAAAAAACGTTTTAGAATAATTTCAACACACGCTGGTGTTTGCATACAAATAAAACATTAAACAACGTTGAAAGAATGTTAACTTGCTTCATCTCAAAAGTCGTATTCAATTCTGATTTCATTATTTGCATGAAAAGCGAATCAGGCAAGTACAGGCTGAAAAGTAACAATTTGTTTCAATCAAAGTTTTCTGCAACGAGAAAAAGAAAATAAAGTGTTTTGTTTGCACAATCTCAAAAGGAGTAAAGAAATGCTTATCGCATTGTTGTTGTGTGAATCCGTTATCAATGTGTAGTAACTCAAGTTTTTTTTACGGAAACCACTATTCATAACGATAATTCACCAAAGAAGCTCGTAGCTGGATGTATAAAAATTTATTCATTTCGACCTTCGCTATGATTTTCAGGTAGATGCTGTTTCGCGATCTTTCTTATCTCCAGTAAATGGCTGTAGAACGCTAATTGAGAAACGATGTTTTGGAAGAAGAATGCATGATCACTTAAAAAATGATCAACCGATATTTGTATTGATGTCTAAAGGTGGTTTGACCTTGTACGTTGCCTTTTACAGCCAGTATGAGAAATCGGTTTAACCTTTTACGTAGATGTTATATCGACAACGACCATATGAACGTAAATAGTAGAGCCTTTATTTAGTGGTGTTTGTGACTGTTTTATGCGAAATTATGTTCCAGTACAGCTTTTTGAAGACGGTTATCAAAGTTTTTATCTAAAGCTTTGTAAGCAACACTTCTTGACAAGAAAGGCCAAGGACCGCCTCGCAAAATCAAGCCTTCAAAGGCTTCCAAGCGAATCAAGCTTTTAAAAGAACTCCTAACACTGCGGAAGATTTGTATACTTTATATTTTTATAAAAAAAAGAATCTATTTAAATTTTTGAAAAATAATTCATTTCTGTTCTCTTGATTGTAGGTTTTTTTTTTAATAATTTTGTGGACAAAAATTTCGTCTATTCTTTTTGCACTAAATTGCAGCTTTCAAAGTTATCATGTTTGAATGATGCAATGAAAACGGCATGCGTTTTTAAACTTGCGATTATAACCGGATATGGAACTGTCATTACTTAAAGTAAATTATTCCAACGTTTCATACAGGTGTTAGTTTTGGGCAATTTTCTGTTTTAAGTTTTACGTTTTCGGTCCATTTCGATCTTATCGGCGTCGAAGACCCATCATTAAATCATTTCTCGACTTTAAAACTATTTTCTCTTTGGCTGTGAAGTTTATGGAAATTATCTGGCGCTATGTCATAAAATAACGTTAGATAGATATAATTATTTCTAGACATACGATTATGTCAATATCATTTATGCGCTTTTTATACAGTCACGGTTAAAAAACACTGCAACCTCTTTTCCCTTTGAGCATGACAGCAAATTTGTCTTTGTATTTCAATTAGATTCAATAGTTTGATTTGCTTTCATGTGTCAGATACATCAGTATTTTTTAATCTAACGTTAGTTTAGCATACACAACCAGCGCCAAGAAGATAGATTGACTTACAATCTTCGTACAGCCCTCAACACAACAAAAAACATCTCTCACATTTTCAAAAAGAAGACTTAAACCGAATAGAAGTAGGCTACCTGTGAAAGGAAAGCGACTAAGATGATCACGGCAAAGTGATGTGATTTGTCACTCGGTCCATTCACTTCTGTAGTCTTGGCATCAATATTTTTCTGTGCGCTTTCCAATCTGCATAGTATTTGAACACGATTTTTTATGCGTTTTTCTGACTTTGCCTGAATGAAAAGTTAGACTTATCCGTGAGACGTCTTCACATGCCAATACCAGGAAGCTGACATAACTCAAGAGATCTCACAGGCTACGCTTCTTATGACAAACTTCAATGAAGGGAGTTCCAAGTCTGATATCAACCAGGCAAGAATAACATCAACCTCAGCAGGCCTGTCAGAAAAACGCAGTCTTATAGGTATCCACAGTACACTCTACAATACGGTGGTGAGCTCTGGTAAGGCACTCGAAAGGGCGCCGGTTCGACACCGCTCATGCGGTTGTATCTTTGGCAGGACACTTAAAGACATTTCTGAAGGTGGACAGGAAGATTGGCTTTCTTGTCTTACCGTCTACTTAATCCAAATTTTCAAGCACCGGGCGAAAGCCTGGATACTAGAAAAAAGCGACACTAGTTAACACTTTTCAGACTATTTTACTGTGCCGTTGAAGTGTGTTTGCCACGTCTCTTTTCACTAGAGTCTGGTCGAGTCATGCACAAGTCTATGTAGAGGTAAGTAGTGTGAAATGCCAGAGCTACCACACTGGGTGTAATCAGAGCCGTTAATTTGGGCCTGGTAGGCTACCAATGAGATCCTCGGGCCTCAAATCAGACACTTTTAAAGAAAGCGCACTACATCTAAAGAATACTCGGTGACTTTTTCAAGTTCCCGGCCCCTTGGATAGTATCTGGACCCCAAAAGCATTCCGGCCTGGGTCCAAAAGTACCCCCTGCCCCCCCTCTCGCCCCTCTGTCAACGCTACTGGCTGGAATACCTTCAAATGGATTTGTTTGCTGCAGGATTATCAATTGCAAATTGTCGAAATGTGACTTTTTAAAAGAAACTCAACCTTTTGAAACTTGAACGTAGATCTAATAACGCAGAGACTGGATATCGTTCCACTAGGCCCAGAAATGTGTACAAACCTTATGTTTTCAAGTCGAATTTCTGCAAAAACGTACCTGTTCTATACCTAGCCCGAATGCAGAAACATACTTTTAGTCCAAGAATATAATTTTTTTACAGGCCCAGTCAGCAAAGACAAGCTATGGTCTATGCTGGCCTATATGGAAATATTACATATTGAAGTCCAAATTTTGGTCAATTTGTTTTGAAGTTTGACCCAAACCCGACTTTGGCCCACTTTCTGATTGACGGCCTATTGAGCTTACGTCAATTGCAAATTTCGTCAGAAAAACCCTTTGCTTTTAGACAAAAAACACTTTGTATCTCTTTCTGGAGTTTTTGATTATTAACTACGAATGACAGACTTGTTTCTTAATGTGAGAAGCTCACAAACTTTGTGTATAGCCTGAATTGCAGTGGAAAAAGGAATATAGCTAAGTAGGCTAAACCAAAATTGTTTTCTTTCGAATGTCACCTACTCTTCTTACGTTGGCGTTTAAACGGAATATGTTTGTTATCTTTCATTTTCTATTGACGTATTTCCTTACTAAAATCGTTTGCTTTTGTTAAAAAAATACTGCAGTTAAATCAAAATAAGCAAATCACAGCTCATTGTTTTGCTTTTACATCATCCATCAAACGTACAGGCAGCAAAAGTTTTAATTTTTATCTTCACTTCAACGTATTCTGACGGTCACAAGAAGCCCAACCTTTCACGTGTGGCGCGTGGCTGTGTTTGTGTAGTAAGCGTTGTACTGATTTGTAACTTTGTCTAATTAAGATGGCATTACATACGGATACACCACGAGAACCAAGCAATGGTAAGTGTTATCAAAATAAACTTTGTGTTGTTTTAAGTTTCTTGACTGTTTTTGTACGCATGTAGCGCTGTTGTGATATCATTGTCATCTTGCTGTTGGAACAGTGAGCGGAGTAGGCTGCTATTCTGATAGCCCGGTTAAAGATTAGCCTGGTAGTGACACTTTTAAAAGCAGTATTGATTGCATACTTTTGCAAAAATGTGGATCGCATTAAAATTTAACACGTAACAGAAGTTTCGGCATTAAATCATACAAGAAAATTAAAACATTGTATGTAATTTATATTTTTTTAAATGAAATTTATATTTTTTTAAATGAAATCGCCAATAACTTGCGTTAACTTTTGTGGAAAATTGGTTTCGTTTTTTTTTTTACTTGGAAACATGTTTCCTCTAAATGTTCTGTTTTGTGATTGACATTTATAGAATTTATAAACTCCTCAATTTGAAACTACAATTTGTTTTAAATTTGCTTTTGCAAGTGATAACTTTGGAGTAAATTTTGGTTTTAAGAATTTTTTTTCGAGCAATTTTAAGCTTTGGGCATATTTCGTAAATTGCTCAATTAGCTAATTTGTCACATTCGTATCGGCAAACAACATAAATTGGGCTTAGATCAACAAACTGTGAGAAGCATGATCTCAATTTTCTGCTTTATTTACAGTACTGCCCGTTGCTATTTTTTAAACTCCAAGGACCTTTTGAGAAAAGAACTTATGTTTAAATGCATTTGTATTATTTTTTATCAACAGTTTGACACGTTTGAGGTAATTGTGGTTATATAGGTTGTCATTTAGGGGAATTTTTGTGAAATAAGATCAGAAAAACGTAGGCTTTTTGCGTCATAGACGAGGTCACCTGCTACAATGTAGCTACGTTTAGCAGCAGTGTTTAACTTTCAAATAAATATAGTTGCACCTGGTCTTGTTAAAAATCTGCAGTTAAAATTGTGTAGAAGCAATTTGGTGACAATTTAATTTTTATAATCTGTGACAAAAAGCATGCGAACTGCGAAGTTCAACAAACGACGCAGAAAAATAATTGTTTGGTAAAATCAACATGAAAAGCGATGGCAATAAATTACTTTAACCAAAAAAAACTTGATCTTGCCTTTTATCGATAAAAAAATCGAGTTTAATGGTTTGTTTAGGATACTTACCCAGGGAGCAAATCAGTTGTTTTTTTTGCATTGATTCAACGTCTGCAGACGTTGAATAGTTGTTAAAAAAGCGACTGATTTGCGATCTGGGTATCGCTACCATCTTACAAAATCAGAATCGTACAGTCAGTTTTGATATTAAAGAGCGTTTAATAACCATAGCCATGCAATCCTCACCTTATAAAGAAAGTAGACCGTGTCAATATGACGAAATCAATTAAGCGTTTACCACATTAGTTTTCTTTTCTTTTTTTACTTGCCATTTTACTAACTGTCCATTAGGGTATGGTTTGACTCAGCACGTCCGTAGTAATGACCTTATTGAAACTTTGTGATCAAATTTCAAGCCATAATGAAATCTAGAAGATGAGGCTGACAGGCCAATGAAAGGCCTCTAATTCCACCTGCCTTGAATTCGTTGGCACGGCGTAGCCTATGAGCTTACGACTCTGTCACTTCACTTGTCACAAAGTGACACCAAAGAAAATCATGAAGTTGGATTGCAGCTCTACGTTCTTTTTAAATGTACCGTAGGTTATTACTTTCTGTACCCCGGTCAATCACAGCTACGAAATTTCGAAACAATCTCGACGGTTTATTTGTGTGTGTTGCCGTTCTGGTCAATCAATGTTTTCTACAAGTATACTGTAATAGGCTAAGAATTACAAATGTTACAACTACCAGTAGGCCTATTGATTTTGTTGAAGCCAATAAATTTTGACTTTACTCCTTTTTGTAAAATCGCAGCATGCTAAATAACATGATGCATTCTACTCTTGCAAATTTAGCTAAACTATCACAAGATGTATAAAGTGACAATCCGCTTTTGTTCCGACGTTTCGTCAATTAGACACGACTGACTTCTTCAGGGAGCTAGGCTAGGTAGTGACTACCTGTCTAGAATGGCAAAACACAGGACCATGTTGCTGAAATCAACTAAACATACAAAATGAAAATTCAACTTCTAGACGAAAATTATCGCGCGCAAAATGGCAGCAAGCTGTTGATCATAATAGGTTGTGGACTTGTGGTAAAGCTTGAGCAAAATTCCTTCCAAGAAATTGAGGAAGTTTTTGGTCGGAAACTTTGATGCATTTTTGTCTCTCGCACACTTAAGGTTAAACACGCGGAAAAGAAAATATTTCACCAAGCACAAAGAACTTTAGATTTCTTAAGTTTGAGCGTAATAAGCGAAAAGCAAGAAAATTGATAAATTTATAATGTCCCCCTTCTGACCATATTTCTTGCAACCTTTGTGAAATCTTTCTTTGCTATGTGACGAAATCGCTTGAGCGAATTCCATTTAGCTTTTCCAAATTTTGAACTATTTAGCTACTGATTAATTGATTGAACCTTTATCCTCGGACTGGGAAAGCTTCTTGCAGAGCTTAATCCTGGCAGTTTCGCATACTTGTAGAGGCTTTGAATCACTGACGCAGGCCCGGTCACCGAGATTGACAGAGTGAAGTTTCCGATTGTTGAAGTCTTGTTGCCGGGGAACTATTCCATCCATTAGATGCCGCTGAATGGAGAGCAGTCCTTAACGTGCGTTGCTCAAGCGCACACCCCGAGAGTCGAACCAGCGCCGCTTGATCTTGAAGCTTCTTCGTTCCAGAAGTGACGCGCTAACCAATTGAGCTATCGGGACGGACTGTTAAACTGTTAAACAGATTGAAGGCTTACCAATACTGGAATTGAACCCTGTTTCCTGCATGCGAGAAAGACACGTTTTTTGTGCCGTCTTGCCACGTCATCATCTCTGACGGGGACACTGAACACATTTACCGGGCATAATTGGATTATTTTGAAGGGGAAGCTACTGAACGAACCAACATAAATGGATGTGATAATATTGTTGAAAAAAGAAGTATACGGATGTAGTTCGAATCTCACTAGCTCAAAACGAAAACCAAAAATATAAAACAACAATTGCCCAGACTTTAAATCAGCCGTTATCGTTGAATAACTGTAAATAAATGGTTGATTAGCTGTTTGGGAGCTTATAATTAAAGTAATAGAAGTGTGAAAATCGTGAAGTTATTTCCCTTCAAAAGGAAAGTTTGAGCTTTGAACATGAATCGCTCTTGTGAACTGGTCCGTGCCTTCGTTTTAAGAACATACTGTTTATATCAAATCTGCATTAACGAAGGTTGAAAGGCTTAACAGAAACGAAGTAAAATTCAACAGCTCTTCAATTTCACATCACAGGCAAGAGCCAATGTACAGTAAGTACACTCATCCTCCAACAAAATCGCATTATGAATCACTGGTGACGTAATAGATGAGATAACGTCATGAGGATAGATGATGGAAGGTTAGAGCAAGGTTAATCGTGTTTAAGAATCAAGCGTTTAAACTTTTGATAGCCTATACCCTGGCCAAAAATTATTATTTCTATCCCTTTTTTTATTCGGAACAGTGTTCAAAGTAAACTTCACCGTTTACTTCTGTGTCGCATTTTTTTTCATATTTTTCTTCAACAGAAAGTGTTAAATTTACATCTGCTCCAAATGCAGTAATTAGCTGATATTTATTTTTATTGTATGCTTTTCATAATTTTAAGTTTCATGACTCCCACAAGCTCATGCTTCTTGGTTCCTATAATTGTATGGTTTCAACACGCTTAATATAATTCGAGTGAAAAATGCGTGTTTATTTAAATTATAGATGAGAAAAAAAGCAATTAACTTTTCAAATCAAAAAAATGCTTCCTACATTTTCTTATCACGTCTTAATGCAGAGCAGCGAGGCCTTTCAAGGAAAATCAGGCCTTGCCAATTTGTACTTTTAGTGTTAGAATCAAACAATTGAGGATCAAAGAAAAGCGTTTATCTGATCTAACCCTATAAACAGGCGCTGGCCGTCGGCTAGATCCTAAACGAAAAGCTGATTTATCATTGGGATCTTTGTGTTTGACGTTTTATGCGAGTTAAAAGATCAATCACGAATGTAATTGCGCATCAAGAGACAGTATTCAATAATTTTAGCTAAAGGAACCTGTCAGAAAAAAGCTTAATTTTTCAGTCGCAATTATTCATCGTGTGCTTACCCACCCACTTAAGTTTGCTGTCACATACTTGTTTCTTTATCTGCTTCAAATGAACTAGATTTTGACCCCACATTTGACGTAGAAATGTTTTTTGCAGGTTGGTAATTTTTCAAGTTAGAACTTTCTTTATTCTGATTGTGAGATTGGTGAAAGGTCTCACAAGCTGCTATAGGCTACTATCTCCACTAAAGAGTGCAATATTAATTTTAATGGTAGAGCTAATTTTGTGTCCCTCTGCGGTAGCCGGTAGCTAAGGTTGCTTAAAAATTGTCTATTTTTATGCTGTATCCGTTTAGTTACTACACGTCAGCTGCATGGCCGAGTGGTGAGAGCCCTGGAACGACGTTCGAAAGGACGCCGGCTCGACACCGCTCAAGAGCATGCTGCTGTGTCTTTGGCAGGACACTTGAAGGCATGCCTGAAGGTGGACACGAAGATTGGCTTCCTTGCCTTCCCGTCCACTTAATCTAAATCTTCAACGACCAGGTGCAAGCCTGGATACGACAAACAAGAATAGTTACTACATCTACGAAATTCGGTCATTGCCCAACTTATTTTTATACTGCAACAATCAAGAAAGAGGACCGTCGGTGCGTGCTGTTTTTTAAGTCTTTGGTGAAAACGAACCAGTAGGCGAATTGAGACTTGGAAACAGGAACAGGAACAGCATCCAATCACTCACCGGCCTCGTTTATTGTTCAATGAACTTGAAGACAATTTTTCCAAAGTTTGGGAATCTTCGGAATACATCGTAAAAAGATAAAGCAAAAGAGTCGACAAAAAATTTGAACTGTGAAGGTGACGTGGCCCCATACTAAGCCTCGGAGAGTGAGAGCACAATGTTGTCATTGCACCCTGGTAGAGGTGTTTTTTTTAGCAGCAATTTCAATTGAGTGTTGAGCCAGGTTTGCATGATTGGAAAGCAAGTATGTCATCCGAACTAAGCTGGAAGGCTACTAGAGAGCAGCTATAGTCTTTTGTTTCGTCACCTAAAACGCGCAGACCTTCCACTCCATTAGGTGGCTTGAAGATGGTGTAATCGTTGATGATGTCGTCTGCGGTCTGTTCCTCAGCACCGTATTCGCAGCCGGAGGAAGAGGACATTCAGTTCAGTCGATTTCGACACTCGGTCTCTCCATAGATCTTCTCCCTCCACAGCTCTCGGTTCTCCACAACCTCCTCCAGCCCTTTTCCATTCCCATCCCATTTCTCAGTCAACTTGCATTATTGCAAATTTAAAATGTTGAAATTTAACTGTTATTTGAAACTGATTTTGTTTGGTTGCGTCATATTTTTAAATCTTTGATGAGGCAACAAGAAGTTTCATTGAAACAAGAAAATTTACTTTTGAGTTGAAGAATATTTTTAGATACAATTTTTTCAGCGTTCGGTGGTGGTAGAACAGAGCCAAAGGTATTTTCTGCTAAAGAATTCGTATGCAAACATTACCAAAAAATAAACTAGGTTTCGAAAAGTAGCGATGGATTGAAATGTAATTATTTTGTAACTTTTTGCGCTTTTTGTTTTGTCGAGATTTCAACTTTCAAATAATGATTTACTGGTGATAGACACCCGCTATTTGAATTGTATCAAAAACAGATATTCGTAGGGCGCCAGGTATGTTTACATTATGGTCAACAATAGCAGTTTGGGTGCGACTAATGTATTTCGTTGACAGCGCCTTAGATACCGAATCTTCATCTCACAAAAGTACTAGTTGAACGTTGAATAAACGTTTGAATACAATGAATTAATGCCGGTGCATGAGATGGTCTTGTTAGAGTTTTCTGACTGACTTTCGGATGCCCCTTCATTGTAGCAAAGGTTAGTGTTAAGAATAGAAAAGTTAAACTCGTTCTTTGATAAAAATTTCATTTGTCAACAGTTTTTGTTTGAAATTCACAATTGACTTATTATTTATAACCAGTACATAATGAAGCCGACAAACTCAGAATTAAGTATCAACCGTTTTCCAACGCTGTGCTGACAGCGTTGTGCTTTGTTTTCGCAAAAGCTTCTATTGGTGAACATTCAACGCTTATCAAAGAAATCACACTTTGATCTTCACGCAAAAATGTCACTTCCACCTCTTCTTCAAAACGTATTACGGTCTAGATATAGATTGAAATTTTATTGGTTATATTTTTCGCGTTTACATATCTTAAAAACTGATCTTTTTTCATATAAACCCTTTAGGTCTACCAAGGTGCAGTTAAAAATTGAATAAGATCAGGCTCTGACTTAATCTAAAGGCTAATGTCCTGTTTTCATTCATATGAAGAACACGGTGATGTCCGAGTAAAAAATTTTCTTGTTCACAAGCTACAATCATTACATCTACCTTAACTTGTGCGATATCCAGCCAGCAAAAGTTGCTATTTTGAAGGGCAACTCTGCTATCAGGGTAGCTGTGTCTTGACTAGTCAAACAATCGATTATAACAGCGATTGATGACCTCTAGTTGTACTCAACATCTTTGCTTTGTTAAGGTTCATTAAATGGCGTGTTTTATTAGTGTAACTTCCTTGATGCTGCGTAATCTGTAAAAAACACGCCCAAAAACAAGGGCAACACTGAAACCTTTGAGAACCGTAATGGAAGGTTTTGGAACTTTTTATCCAACTGTAAATTTGTTTCCTTTTGAAAATTCACCTACTGTATGTTTCACAATTTCAATGACTAAAATTTTTATTCGGCTTATGGTATTTTTTAAATTCCCAAAGTCAAGGATCATTTAATCAAAGTTGTATTTTCAATCGACAGTAGTGTAGATGAAAAAAACAGAAAAACATACGCTCCGCTAACTAAACATCATTTTGTTGAGTTGGCCCACAGCAGTAGCCGACAACATTAAATTTACAAGAAAAGATTAAAAAACTTCAAGTCACAACACAGAGCTCCAAGTGTTTTGTCTTTTCAAAGTTCAAACACCAAGTTGGAAAAACCAACTAGATTCTACCTTTCATAGTACGGAGAGCAACACAGTGAAAATGAACATAACACACAAATATAAAGCAGTAACCCATTTCTTTTTTTACGCAGTTTCAGTATAGTCTGATGTTGAAACAGCAAAAAAACGACTTGGTATTTTTTCACTGCAAAAGGCACAGAATGCTCCATTGAAAAGTAAATTGTCACAATGAAGACTTTGAATGTAACAAAAATATATTACCTAAGAAGACTGCAGAAAAAGCTTTTGCAAGCTTGGTGTAGGCCTATATAAATTAGCAACTTCTTTGTGAAAATACATTCCAAAAATGACTTGTCGAATTCTTTAAACCTATTACACATAAGTAGGGAGTAGGTTTGGTAAGACAACTTCTAAGATTGACAAAAGTTAAAAAAACAAACGTAATGCGATCTATATTGGCTTAGAAGTTATCATAAACTTAATTGCTCGTCATAATCTGGTGAAACTACAACGAGAAAATCAACTGCACACATCATGATGGTTAATTCTTCAAAAATACGCAATTATCGGTTTAATGGTGTTCAGATTTTCTTATAGAAATCCAAATTTAACAGTGCCTATGTTTTCTTTATAATGTAATTCAATAATTGCAGAGAATAAAAAATATTACGAACAAATTGTCGGCAATATAGCCCCTTTTCACCGTGAAAAGATGCAAAATACAACTCATTATTCATATAGATTAACTTCTTCTTCTTCTTGTTGTTCTTCAATTGCCTTGCCTGAACCAGGCATCGACGGCCTCAAATAAATAATAATTAAACCAAGTATTCCTATGATATGTTGTATGAATGATTGTTTGTGCCTTGTCGTTAAATTGTTTCAGATAAGTTTGTATTTGTTTGACAGGTGCCCGCTTTCCAAACATTTTACCACTTATAGAGAGATGCTCAAGTTTTTGCTTTCTTATTACATGGCCGAGAAATTAACATTGTCTTATTTTAATATTTTTATCCAAAGATCTGGTTTGGTTCACTTGCTGAAAAAACTTCTTTGTTTGTTTCCTTTGTAAGCTATGAATACGTTGCATTCTACGGAAGCACCACATTTTAAAAGCATTAATTTTTTCAGCCATTTTTGTTGATACAACTCTTTAGTCATGTAGATTACAGCTACAACTGAACTTTCAGTTGCCTCTAACATTATCAACAAACTGCAGCAATACAATATTTGAATAAGCATTTGAAAATCAAGTAGATCACTCTCTATGCGGTATTCATAAATTTGATGTCGCGTTTAGAGAGCATTCATGTTCACTTATTCAAAGTTGTGACAAAAAATCAACCTAAAAGTGTTGCTACTTTTAATAAATTATAAAACTGGGTTTTTAACCTGACATTCATTAAGAATTGTGGGTAATAATTTCATAACAAAAGACGTTGGTTTATATTAAAATCAAACATGGACACTACAAAGATATTTAAACAACTCATCAAAGACGGCTTTTCACACCAACTTACAAACAATTTTCATGGACACCACAGTTATTTAAACAATAAGATATTAATTTCACTATTGTGTTTAAATTTCGACAGAATATTGATAAATTATTTGAAATGACATTGGCGAGGTGGTCTAAGTAACAGTATCAGTCATTTCTTGAATATTGCAAAAGACGCGATACATAGATTATTACGACATCTGTGACGTCACGTAAATTAATCCTGACGTCAAAAAAGTCTTAAGCATTCTAAAATTTTGAATAATCGTAAGCTGGATAGGCGCGATTCTGGTTTGTGAAATTGTATGGGGACCCGTAACAGTCGCCAGTTTGTGGGTAGCTATGGACGTGGTAGCCTGCGCTGTCTCTGAGGGCTGCAGCGGTGGCGGGAAACACGTCGTTGGAGGCGTGGAGTTGGTAATAAGATTGTTCAGCAGTGTAGTGACTTTGCGCTGACGAAGCAGAAGAATCAAGACGGTTTTGATACCAAGCGACTGCAGGCTCGTTGGCGGGGGGAGGTGTACTGCTGAACGATCCAGAACTTACTTCTCTACACGTAGCTTCGGGATGAAATTGCTGGGCGCATTGCTTTGAGCCTCCTGGAGAGAGATAAGTTTGCTGATAACTTGCATAGCTGTATCCAGGAGTGTCCTCATCTCGCAACTGGTATCCTGTCTCGGCTTGCATCCCGGAAACTCCACTTGAACCGGAGGAGTTCGGTCGAGATATTGGTTGAGAATCTTTGTCGTTTAGATCGATCATGGGTTGAATGCTAAAGTTGCTGGCCTTGAGACTCTGTGACGAGCAAAACGCTTTTGTGCTTTCGCTGGGCTCGACCTTTGCCACAGTTTTTTTCAAAAACGCGGAATTGTTTCGATGGACTGTTGAAGAGCTGCTCTCTGAAGCTTCTGTGTCATCTCTGCTCTCATCTTCAGAATCGCTCTTTGAAAGCTGCTTGAAAAGACTTGTCTCTCTTTTTGAAGTCACGCTGCTTGTTTCTGATTGGTTACTTTTCTCATCGTCCTCCAGCTAAAAAAATGTTTGAATTAAGTTTAAAAGGTTTGTTTTTTTGTAAAAAACTTTTGTGCAATTTTATAAAAGTAATCACGGCAACAGAATTGTTGTTTGTGTGACAAATAAGAACATTTCAAGTGATGAAGAGAATCTAGCCCACGTACGATACGTCGCCGGTTCGACGACCGACAAAAGCGTCCAAATGGCTATGTCTAATTGACATGCTTGAACGTGGAGGCTGGACACTAGGATTAGCTTCTTGCCTTCCAGTACACGAAATCCAAAACTTTAACCACCAGACATATTGTAAGGTTAAAAACGACGAACAAAATAAATGAAAAATTTACAGACAATTTTAAGAAGAATAACAAAAAGCATTTTAACAAGTGGAGACTTCGCTCTGACAATGTCGGTGACCCGGATCTGCGTCAGTAGTTCAAACCCTCTGCAAGGATGCAAAACTTCCGGGACTAAGGTCCCAAAGAGACTTTTTCAGTTTTGAGATAAAGATTTTCTCAATCGATCAATGATCAAATAAAATAATATCTTACTTTTCGTTTTTTCTCTTTTTCTGCTCCTCCTCCTCCTTGATTCTTTTTGAAGCGCTTTCTCCTCCTCAGGTAGCTCCCATTCTCAAACATATTGTAAGCATCTGGGTCCATTGACCAGTAGCTGCCTTTGCCAGGTTTTTTGTCGTTTCTGTAACCCCCGGATATTTTAATATTTATGTTTCAGGTAAATCGTTGGTAAGTAAACATAAACAACTTAAAATTGTAAGTAAAAAGATTTTAAAAGAACATTGGTGCTCAAAAAGTTTGGAACATAAAGGCATAATTTATCAATTTGTGATATTGGCTATTATAATTGTCATCATTATTATTTTGATATAATCATTACTGGATTCGGAGCATTATTAGAATTATTGCCGAATATTGCTATTTTTTTCAAACTTTGTACTATCGTAAAGTAAGAAGCAAGGAAAGTTTACAAATACATCTATAGCACTGTCTGGAAATTGTGTTTAAAAACTGCAAATTTACATAATGGTCACTTTCACTCATTTTTAGATCACCTGGGAACTTTAACGAAGCATTCATTTAGCGATAAGTTGTGCCTGATTGAATTTTGCCAGCCTTGCTTATTCTCCCTGTAGAAGGGAAACTTATCCATAATCCATTGGTAAATTCCGTTAAGGGTGACCTAAAAGTAATCATTTCAGCATCAAATGAGCTCGAATTAAAATCAGTTTATCGCTTTATTGTTTTGCTTTATTTCCTGCTGTTGCTAGAGCTTCTTAGTTCAAAATTATGGTTCTTTATCATCATCATTCATCATTGATGATGATAAAGAACCATAATTTTGAACTAAGAAGGTTCTTTATATGGTTCTTTATCTCTAATGTTTTTTATATAAGGTTCTTTATCTCTAATGGTTCTTTATAACTTCTATTAATGCTGTTTGTCAACGTATGCGTCACAAAACTACACATGCTTTTTTGCATTTTGTAGAAAACTAAAGCAACCCAACTTACTTTTTTATTAGGCGCATGTTGAACAGCCATAGCTATCAATGCAATGTATGAATAGGGAGGCTTTACTAGGTCTTTGTTCTGATGGTGATGCAGAGTATGGTGAGAAGAGGGATATCCAGAGGAAAAACTTCCATGGGAAGAGCTTCCGTATTGGTTATTGCATGCGGAAGTATGATGCATTCCTAAAAATAAATAGATTTTGTATTGTACAATACTTTGGTAACTGAACTCTTTCATTGTGTGGAAAGGGACGTTCTTCAGAACAACGAGCAATTGCGATTTGCTGACCATAACGATGTAGCCTCCACGCCATATTCTTTACCTTCACGCATAACGCTATCAATTTTTGCTACAATCGGCTGCCCAGAAGCAAAATTCTTTCATTTAAGTGTAATGGAGCCTTTAATGAAGTCAAGGATTCATACTATAGGGATCGCCAACTCGGCTGGATATCCGACAATTGGAGTGTAAAAGTGTTGCCAGATATTTTTTATATTTTTAGAAAAAATATTATTTTGGCCTTTTTAAAGTAGTAGTTACCCAAAACTTGCCCGTAAATAAATATTTTAAAACTAATCTAAAGCAATTTTATTGTTCACTTATCAAAGTATTATATTTTTGGCAAATTTAACTTCTCTTGTACATAAAACATATTACTTGAAAAATAATTACCGGCTTCAACACTTAAAACATGAAGCTCTTTATTCCTGAGGTGTATTTTTAAGTTTCTCAATTTTTTTTGTTCTTAACTGGTTAGTATAATTTTTTTTAAACCTGCAAGTTTTATTTAGGTTTTTTACATAAATTCAGCACATTCTTATTGCAAAGTAACACAACTACAAACTACTTTAACTCAATCTTGTGCAACTTTAAACTTCAGGTTAGTTTTAAATGGACAAGCTTTGGGCGACCACTATTCTTTAAAAATGCCAAAATAACATTTTTCTAAAAATATAAAAAATATCTGGCAACACTTTTACACTCCGATTGTCGGATTTCCAGCCGAGTTGGCGATCCCTATACTATGAATCCCTGAATGAAGTTTAATTAAAAACTCTATGTTTCAAAAAGTTTATAGTCAATCCAGCTTTTTAATAATAATCAAACAAAAAAAATATTAGCATACAGCTCTATTCAGTCTAAAGACTCAAAAAAGCATAAAAATTAGTAACAATCGAAGCTTTTTCAAGCTATTTGTGGTGTGGTACAAAGCTATGAGTTTTGAAGGATTCCACTTGGCCAAGAAAAGAATGTAATCATCTTCTCAGCCTTTCAACGGAGCTTAAAAATATTTTTGTTTTACAGACAAACTATTTTATGCATCTAATTAAAATTAATTCAAAGTCGTGTAAAAAATGCTGCTATAGTTTTTAAGGTGTTACGGTGTAACAAACACCAAAATTATTTTGGCATCGGCTAGCACAACTTGAAGCTTCGACAGTAGGCTATAGTTGTGAGCAAAAAAATGCAAAACTCTTAGCAGTTTATCATCAAACGAGTATTTGTATTTTTCTAAATCATGTTTGTTGATATGGAATGTTAAGCAATTTGAACACACACATTTTCACAACTTAAATTGACACAACAAGTCATAAACGACTGTAATTGTGTTGAAATAAATATTTTGAAAAGTACTTTTCAGTGAAAAGGAAAGGGTGATAGCTGCAGCGATTATTTTATTTTTTTGATAAGATAAGTTGCACAGAATTAATTTTATAGGACTGATATCACTTTTTACCTTGCCAACTTTTTGCCCTACAAATGCCATATTTCGTTGCATGAATGTTTTGAGATGTAAGAATTACAATTTTAGTGTTGAAGGAATTCTTGGTTTGAAAGGCGATTGTGAAGCTAAATTGACGTCAAAGTGACGTAATTTGTGAAACAGCTTTTTCGTATCTTTTATTGACGAAACATATATCAACGATGCGGTAGGTCGTTCAACTGGCACATCTACAATCACCTAGAGTTTAGAAAAATACAGAATTCTGCGGTTGTTCATTGATAGGTGTTGCTACAAGGCAAGGGTCAATCAACATTATTTACGCTACAACGAAGCTGAAACAAAAGCAAAACAAACTCAGTCCCTCATCAGAACAGAACCAACCACATCCAAAGAAAAATAAGCAACAACAAAAACTAAAACGTTTTGGGAGATGTTGCATTTTAATTTATATAAATTGACTATTATGAGTCTCTGATTGACTAGTAGGCCTATTTAATTTAAACATGCGCACTACTAGCCTAACTATTTTTGTTTTTGTTTGGATGTGGTTACTTCTTCTTAAAATTGCATCCATTTGTGAGCTTGATATTTCCATAAAGATTATTCCAACTGAACTACATTCTTAATAGAATTTAGTGGTTGTTTTTTGTGGTTTAATTTGTAATTTAACTAGTAGGCCTATAGTAAACTGTAGGCTAAGTGTTTTGATAAAGTAGTTAAAATTTCGAATTTTTTTGAATTTTAAAACGCCGGTTGGCCAACACGCTATTGAAAATCCTACACCTCTGCTCTGGGCAGTAGTCTCACATTTGTGTAGACTTGTCACGTGGTTAGAGAAGGCATCAGCAGAAAAAAGAACTAAATTTACTGCCGGTTTGAATACGGAAAAGCATCCCATGTGTCAAGATTTTGATTGGTGAAAATACTTTTATGACTTTTTATTTTCGCCTTCTTTTTGACAAGCCATGCCAGATAACAAAATTTGCATTTTTTATCGAATAAACATCTAGCAATGTCAATAAGATGAAAGTTTATATGGATTTGGGAGTTGACAGCGGAAAGAGAATAGAGTCATGCAATGCAAAATAGTTTCTCTATTATTCACGTGAGACCGAAGTCTTTGGCAGATTACTTCAAGTTAATTTGAGATTGACAGAATTGTATTTTCCTATGAAACCGCAAATTTCAGTTAAATTAATCTTTACGTGGTAATTCCAAAAAACATTAAAAAAGCCGTAAATTCAATAACGTGATGATTCCGAACTCCTTCTCTGTACGCACATTATGAGATCCGCAGACGCCAAAGAAAACACTTCGATTTTGTAAGAGAGAATTAAAAACACAATAGGTGTGAAACGAACTCAATTTCTTTTTACAGTAAAATTGTGAAAATCCTATACAAGCAAGGCACACCAGTGTACTGTTGGGCTTCTTTACCTGGGGTTCACATACCTTAAAAGGGATGTTTCTACTGTTGATGAGCTACTGTTGCAAAAAAGCACACAAAAAATATTCAAAAGCATTGTAACAATGAAAAAAAGGTTCAGGAATCTGTGGAAACTGGGGAAAAAAGGCTCAGGCGAAGTCATCAAAGTTTAGTGGTGCTCAGACGTGATAATTATTTGAAAAAAGAATCAGTCAGTCAAGCACAAAAAGTTAAAAACCATCCTAAATCTATCTAGAACTTGTGATGATGAATTTTCAAACTTGAGTTGCCACCAAATAAAATGTCAAGTAATCATTTTAAAGTCTTAGTTTTTTGGTAATCACTGGAATATGTAGCCGCCATATTTCTCATTGTAGAAAGTGCCAAGTCGAGTTTGCAAACGACATGAAAAAGTGTAGTGCAATTTGTAAAAGTTCGGTTTTTAGGTTCTGCATTTGAACACAGAATCTCAAAAGAAAAACACAAGGATTCCTCATTACTGAATGTGTTCAGTACCTATAGCCAGGCGCGGATCTAGGAGTTTTTTTCGGGGGGGGCCAGAAAATTTGAAAATCAATTAAACAGAAAGAAAAAGATAAAACAGATATTAACAATGATACTACGACAGTAGCGTAGCCAGGAATTTTGAAAGGGGGGGTTTTTACGGCCGGCGGGCGAAGCCCTTCGGCGCCTTCGCCAAATGCGACACCCAGCGGCGGGGGTCTGAGGGGCAGCCCCCAGAAAATTTTGAAAAATTGCTTTGAATTTGGTGCATTCTGGGAGCATTTTCAACAAAAATGTGGGTATAAATATTCCTGTAAAATGGTGATAAGATCATGTTTTCTTCGGATTTTTCGGTAATAAACCTAAGTCTCTATGTTTTCTTGTTGCTAATTCCTGGCTGAGATATTTAAATGTTTGGTATTGGAAAAACTCGCTCTTTTAATGCAGTTTCGTTTAAAATTAGGAAAACTTTATTTTAGAGAAACAGAGACTGAAAGCATTATTCTCAATATCGTGATGTCACACGCGTGCCAAAGGGGGAGGGGGTTGTAACCCCCCCCTCCCCTTGGCTACGCCACTATACTACGACATATACGATATGCCATAAAATAAAATATACATTAAAAGAAACAGCCATTTCATCAATTGTGAATGTTTGAAAAATACATTTTGCTTGAATAAAAATTGCTAAGCATGCAAAGTAAACTTGAAATCTGGTTTAAAACCCTGTATGCAGTGTCCATGACCAATTGGATGTTTGTATGTTTGCAAGCATAGACGGCAATTGATTGAAATTATAATGAAGGCTAAAAACTATAAAACAGCCATTCAAGGTTTCAGATTGTTTCAACTGACGTCATTTGGTTCAGCATTGGTTTCAGCTGAGTCAGCTCCAACAAATGTTGCTATTAAAATGCATTTACAGTTGTATAACGGAATAAAGGAGTCTGATCGATGGATGATTTTAACCATAATAATAACAAAAAATTACCCCCCCCCCCCCCTCCCAGATAAGTAAAGTCTGCCGTGGGACTAATATCAGTTGTGTAGACGCATATCAAACGATTTGATGCGGATACATAGAATTTCAACAATAATTCCTCGCAACATTTCGGGGGGGGCCCGGGCCCCCTGGGCCTCCCCCCATAAATCCGCGCCTGCCTATAGCCATCACTGTACTGATGAGTCCCATGTCGAAACAGAGGCTTTGTCTGCAGGTCACCTGAATTTGATTTATAAATCTCGAAATGTGTTTAAAATGATCGGATGGTGAATTTGCTTCAAGATAATTTGATCTTTCAACAGCGGACTTTTAAAAATAAAAACTCAATTGACAAAATGAAAAACCGATGCATAACTGAAATAGATTTGCTGTTTTAAATTACTGAAAGAACTTTATGATGATTTCAATTCTTAAGTAGGCCATATCTTTGTTTATTAGTGAGTAATGGTCTCAGAGGGCAATTCGTGACTTGACTTTCTTTTTTCCGTTTCCTGTATTATCCAACTGGCTGCGGTCACGATTGTACGGTATTGTCAGCATGTTATACATGATATTGGAGACTGGAGAAATGTACTTAGAAAAATATGCTACCGACTTATGAAGTTAAACTGATACAACAGCCATTGATTAAGTCAATTCTTAACCAAACTTCTTCTATCGATTGTATAGCCCAACGATTCTCAATCGCGGCCCTCAACCATTTTTCCTGCGACCCTCAGAAGAACTTTCCAAAATTGGCGAAAAACATGATTTTAACATAAGATACGTGCTAGCAAAAAATGTCTCATAACAACGTTTTTCCACACTACTGATACAGAGAAATTAGCTGTGTTTATTACAGAGGATACGCCAAACTTTAACGTTTGCGAGCAACTTCTCACTTTGCGTTCCATTCATGACACATCAAACGGGATAAACATGTTGCCCAAATTTCGTTCAAATTTTCCAGAAGCACATTAGGATCCTTCAAAGCTGTGTTTAGTTGCAACAGATGAGTGCCCTTCCATGTTAGGGAAGAATTAAGTTCTTCATAGACTCATTTACAAATGGCGTGAAGAGAATAACCTTACCCCTGTGATGTGGCACCACTGCATTTTACAGCAAGAACATATCGTTGCTAAGTCACTGAAGATGTTGGTTTGGTTGGTTGGTTTTGAATCTTTATCCTCGGACTGACAAAGCCTTAATAGGTTATTCCTGGTAGTTTCGCATACTTGTAGAGGCTCTTGACGCAGGGCCGGTTACCGAGATTGGCAGAGTAAAGTTTTCGATTGTTGTTGAAGTGTTGTTGCCGGGGAATCATTCCATTCACCATGTGCCGCTGAATAGAGAGCTGCAGTCCTGAAAGTGCGTTGCTCAAGCGCACACCCCGAGAGTCTAACCAGCGCCGCATGACCTTGAGCCAGGCGCGTAACAACTGAGCTAACGGAGACGGGGCGGACGGTGTCTAATGTGATTGTGATAGCAATCGTAACATCAACAGTAAACTGAATTCGTGCAAATGTGCTTAACCCTCACAAACTAAAGCATTTCTGGCAGATATTGATACTGACTGTGGGGAGGTGCTTAGAGTCACAGCACCAAGTCAACAGATCATTCAAAACTAAAAAGTAGATTAGGCTAATTAGCGGCATGATTTGTTGAATTTAAAAGTCGTATTAACGGTATCAATTCTTTCCTGTTCCTGATGAAAATATTTGCAACATCTACGGCAATAAACGCAGCTACCACCTCCCGATGATTTTCAACTGAAGCTGCTAGATTTGCAGTCAGATGTGGAGCTGACACAAGCATTGAAATGTGATCATTGTTTTACTTCTAGAGTCGAGTCCCAGAGGAAAAGTATCTTAGCTTGATGGTTAATACATTGAAAAATGCCTCTGTTTAGTTTACCATAACTTTCGTGTGTGAAGAACTCTTCAGCAAAATGGTTGGAATTAAATCCAACCATCACAACCGATTGACAAACCATCATTTTAACCAGTTTTTGAGTAATGCATTTTTCAAGATAATCTTTGTTTTAAGAAACTTATTAAAAGTAAAAGCCAAAATCAAGTTTTACATTAAATTGCTTTGTATGTGTTTTTGCTGTTTTATAGTAGCTTACATAATTATGTTCTTTTATGACTTGTTTGCTTTTCTTGCGGCCCTTTACAAAACTGAAATTTTGAATTTGGTCCCGGTGCTGAAAAAGGTTAAGAACCACTAATATAGTCTATTATATTGAGTCCATGTTAGTTTTAAGCAATTTTTCAAATTAATTATACCGTATAAGTCTAGTATACTGTAGATTAGACGGTTTAAACAGTGGATTTTTGTTGTTCTGTGTTTTGCCATTGAAAAGAAAATTCGATTTACAGACATCACTGTTAGGTTTGAAATTCATGAAATATACATTACTTGCAGTCATTGTGCTACTGCAGCACTCACCCAATGTGACATCGCAATTAAGTCCTTAGTCAGAGAAAAGCTCAATTATCTTCCAAGGCGTTTATAACCAGTAAAAGGATAAGCACAAATATAGCCATGTGATGAAATATGAGCCATAGCGTGCCTCGTGTCAAATCTTTATCAGGCATTACAAAGGTACGAGTAATTTTAACTTCAAAGCGATTTTCTACATCAAGATCACATGACAAAACTTGTAGACAAATTAGCAAAACAAAGTGACAGCTCCAAACATTCCCACAACTTATGAAATTACAGCATGAAAGTTTTTAGCCATCATTGTAACACGATTATGTTGACGTTTATTTACATGTGAATCCTTATGTGAATTTTATGAAGAAAATAGCTAAAGTTTCATTTTTTTTATTTAGCAAAGTCAATTGACACAAGAAAGCACCAATTATTAAATATTGAGATTTTGTTCTTCATGAAACAATAAATTAAACAAAAAAAAATCCCCTACAACCCTAGTATCTTTCTTGTATTCATCATTACACTACTACACTACTAGTCTACTACACATCAAAGCTACTAAAAGCCAAGGTGGTTCTTTTCAAAAAACTTCAGCAAAAAGCCAAGTCGGTTTGCAATGCAAAGACACGCAGGTGTCATCAGGACATACGTGTGGTAGGCTGCTTTGTTCTAGCTTCGATTTGGCTATGTTTGGTAGATGCGAAATAAGACGGAACTCGTCCCGGTGTTTGGGAGGCCATTTGCAAAACAATTATAGCATTTCGAAGGCACATTTCCGTTAGCTAGGTGCACGGCAGCTCATAGGTGGGAGGAGGAAGGTACGTTTTTTCCTCGACGTCAACTGGCGGGGTTTATGCATTGTTCAAATTTAAAAATACAATTCTACCGTTGCTGCCACGTTCCGCTATAACGAAAACAACCGTTCACGAAGCATTATTTTCAACCTAGAATTTTTCTTAAAACAATATTGCAAAAAAATGATGAGACACGCCACTGCTTGGATGAATGACACCTACAGTTCCTGTTTAAACTTTATAAGCATAGCAATTCCGTAGGCATAATCTAAGCAATTTTATCGATGTATTGTTTTGATTAGGCGTTATTCTTAGAAAATCTGCAAGGTTTACAAATAAGGCTATTATACTGTAATATCTTTTGTTGAATACAAGTCATGTTCAAAACTTAAGCTTAACATAAGCTAATTACCAACGAATAGTTTTTTCAATATGAGATACCATACCCAATAGTCTACATAAAATAAAAGTAATTTGCGTTCTTCTGGTGACTATTTACTAGGTTACCTCCTGATGTTAAAGATGATAACTAGCTTTTGTATTTCCGACGTTTCGTCAGTCAGCACGACTGACTTTATCAAGGTGGCTAAAACAGGTTAACACAACCTGTTCAGCAACGATGGCACAACACAAAAACGTACTGATAAAATGAATAAAGTAAGCAGCAAGAATCAGAATTAAAACACGCAACAAGATACCTAGAGGTTAAACTGAATGCAGTGAATGCCTAAAACCAGTAGGCTGCTTTCCAACAGCGTAAATTTATCTATCTATTGGGCCACCGTCAAGAAACATTGAAAAGTCATCAGACAAGACAGAAACCAAGGGAATTGGCAATAACAATGATAGAGAAGACGCACTGAGAATGGAAAAGGTGAAGTTAAAGTTAAAGTAATTTTTTGTACACAGAGGGAAAATTCTGACCATCTTTCTGGTTGAGAGCATGTTGTGCTTTCTGGTTTATGTACCACTTTTCTGTAAATAATCTTTTTGTGTAATCCTTTTCAGTTTTAAGAATGGTAGCGTTGGTCCAAGTAATTTTATGGTCTGAATTTATAGAATGTTTGCAAAGAGCGGAATGCTCCGGACGTTGAAATTTAATAGCTCTTTGGTGCTCGTTGATTCTAGATTTAAGGTCACGTTTTGTCTGTCCAATGTAGATTAAATCACAGTCATGACACGGAACTTGGTAGATCAATCCAGAAACTTCACCTTCTTTCATGGGGTCTTTAGCCGAGGGAAGGTATTTACCTATTGTCAGATAGGGTTTCATCGCAACTTTGATTCCTATGCCATAAAGGATACGCTGAATTTTGTCGGTTACCCCCCTTATGTAAGGAAGACAAGTAAAAGATTTATAAGGAGGAAGCGAAGGTTTCGGTTTGGGTCGCTGTATGCAAGCAAGTTTTCGTGGAAATCCGTTGAGCATTAAAGTATTGTGAATGTTTTTCTTGTGGTGTGAACGTTCAGAATCATCCGTTATGTGAGTGTCCAGTCTGTTGTACAATGTTTTGGCCACTGTGAGTTTTTGATGCTTGGGGTGATGTGAGTTGAACTGCAGGTATCTGTCTGTATGTGTTGTTTTTTTGTGTATGGTAGTGGTTAGTTTTTTGTTGTTGCTATGGCGAACCACTTTAACATCCAAAAATGAAATTTTGCCGTTGACCTCATGTTCTATGGTAAATTGAATGGATGATGAAATGCTGTTAAGGTGCTTGTGAAAATCTACTGTACATAAAATTAACTTTATTGATGTGTTTTCATTCAGAATATTTTTTTTTTCTTTCATTGTATATTCTTTCCATGACAACGTAACAGGATAGATATTTCCTCTTTGAAGTGTCTAACCCTCAATTTAACAAAACCTATGTGCGATAATAATTTGGTAAAACTTGCCAGAAATTATATAAAGTTTTATTATGGCATTTTAACCAATTTGCTTCGAAAACCACGAAACGGTTGCACCTGTGCCAGATACCCGCAGGTGCGTATCGTATTATTAATGTTGGATTTTTGTGGAGTTGCAATCCACAACTTCTCCGTGATTTTTAAGAATAATAATACCTGAACAATAGACTAGAAAATTTCTTTTTGTAAATTCTGAAAACTAAGTTAAGTGAAAAATGCGACCAGTGTTGTAAATTCCATCGCAAACGGGCAGAAAATCTTGCTTTGGCCCGCAAGTTCTTTTGAACGTTGGGCCAACGGTTTTTAATGTCAAAACTATAATACTAAAACATAATTCAATTATGATTTTGCAGCGATCTGAAAGGGAGGACTTTGTAGACAACAACTATGAGTAACCGTTTGAAGATAATAACTTGTCAAATGTAGCGTACAGAAAAGTTAAAGGTTTTTAAAAATAAATATGTCAATCATACAAAGTAGTTTTGAACAAGTTGCTTTCACGTGAAACAATGTTGAAACTATCTAAAACTACATGCTAGACTGCTCATACAAAACTCATAGGACGCCATTTTGAATTTATGATTGCAATTGTGGCCGCACAAAAACATCTCAGATTGAAACATTTTTTGCTTCAATGGGAAACTTGTAAACAAAGACGCGTTTTTTGTGGGGTACTATTCTCATGCAATATTTCGCCTGCTTTATAGCGTGCATGCCACCCTCACTCCGTTTGTCGGTGGAGGCTTGAAAAAATACGTTTTTAACTCATCGAGTGCGTTTTGCAAAATGGAGTAGCCTGTGGCATTTTGCATTGCAAGGTCAAAAACTTCTTTGAAGGTTTTGAGGTGCAACGGATTATCAATTTTATGCTAATTAAAGATGCAAACAAAGTTGAAAGGGAAAACAACAAAAGTTTTCGTTTCTTAACAATATTCCGAGAGCAAGAATTAATCGATTCATGATTGTTGCTACGCACGTACAAAAACAGTACGTAGCCTATAGGCCTAATAGATACATAAAAGCCAAACGCACTGCAAACAACTTTTGTGCTTTGTCAGTTACGGAAAGCGTTGAAAAAGTAAAATTATAGAACACACGAATGTAATATTTTATCGAACATGTCTTCGGTTTCCAATTGACTGCTTGTAAAGACCAAACTTTTTCGTTTAAAAGATCTCTTTCATTCAATGGAGGATGTTTTGCAAACAGAAGAAGTGGATCTTTCATGCTGGTGCATGGATAACTGCTGAATGCAACCTTGCTGCAGTATGTATGTAGGCTAATTGAAAACGGAAGCTCTGGTCTAACCTCTGGTTTGCTATACAAAAGAACCGGCATCCGGTAAAAGAAGCCGTCGTCTTGTGGATTAATTGATTTCAATCTTACTTTGAATTTTGATTTCACTCAATACAAAACACTCTAACAGTACAATCATATACATATACTATACTTTACGCTATTTACTGTACGATTTATAAAAAGTCGTTAAATTGCTATGAACGAATTCACCTGATCTAATGTAAGATTAGAGAGTGGTAAGAGAAATGCTGATATTTTGGGTTGGGTAATTTCATAATTAACTTTATTCAAATCGTGCGTTACATGTTTAACCGGCAAGTTAACCGTAAATTTTGTTGGGCTTACCTGACAGAGCATTGTAGCCTTGTGCTGAGTAGTAGCCGTAACTCCCATCGGCTGAGGTTGAATGTCCTGTATACATGTTAACGGCGCTTGGCGGTCCGACTGCCGGCGAAATTCCGTTGTTTGTTCCGGGGTGGGTTGAAGTCTGATAGTGGAGCTGCATTGTCATGTTAAGTCTCTTTTCGCAACATAGATTTTTTTTCAAAAACTTCCTGTTAGTGAAATCAATAAAAAACGATTGCAAGCACTCTGGGTCATTGGAATAACAAACATACACAAACCAAATTTGTTTAATATCATAACATGAATTGATCACTTCCCAATAAAATATACACTGAGTGGGGTTACTTGTCTCACGTGCTCTATAAAGCCAAAATAACTTTCTTACAAGACTTTTGTTTTAACAACGCTGCACTATTATTGTAACCTGACTGCCTTGCAATGTTGACTTAATGTTTCAAGCGATTGTGAGTGGACTTCGTAATAATCAGTCTATTTCTCCAGCGACAACGTAGGCTAATTAGCAAGTGAATGCCATGTAGGTGTCCAAACCCATAACTGTGCATACTTGGCACATCATTTTCGGATTGTTTGTTTCTGCGTCTTGAGATAACTTAACAACAAAATAACGACTAATATTTTAACATTAAAAGTCTCATTCGATTAACGATGTCTATCGCAAATTGCATACTGTTACAAGTTTATTCTACAAATTTTATCTACATTCTAAGCACGTTTGTTCTACACAAACCATTGAGCTACGCCAGAACTGTTCGAAGAAGGAGGTTTATAAACCAAGTCTTTTAAAATACTTTTTTTTTCATCTCTGGTTTTAATGATTTCGGTGTTACTCTCTTACTCCACCTACCGTAAAAATATTCTTGCAACTCAAAACACATTGAATGGATGTGGGGAAAATGTCCGCAGAGTAATAAAAATACCAGCTTACATAATGTTGTTAGTCTAAAACACAATGTTTTTGTCATGATTGTTAATACGTTATGTAAAAAATGTTCTCAATTTCTAACACATTCTATATTTTCATGTCGTTTTGACTACTAGCCTTCTGTCCGCTGTACCGTTTGTGTTAGTCTTATCATTTGTTAGCAGCCCCGTTAGCTCAATGGTTACGCGCCCGACTCAAGGTCAAGCGACTCAATAAAATATAAGCTTTCTCTAACCCTACTTTTTTTGAAAAGCTCTTGTGCACCGCAAAAAATAATTTAAAGAAAAAAAAAAGTTTGGCTTCGACCGCCGTCGAACCCTCGTTCTCACGATAACTAGGCAAAGGATGAAACCACTGAACCAACCATGCCAACGATAAAATGTTGCATTCACACGGTTTTAATACAAACTTTTACCAAAATATGTAAATGAGACAGAAAGTACGTGGGAAAAAAATTTGCGACCCGGCCTGCGTCAGCGGTTGAAAGCTTTTTTACAAGTATGCGAAACTGCCAGGATTAAGCTTTTAAAGAATCTTTTTCAGTTTGAGGATAAAGATCAAATCAATCAGTCAAATTTTGCAAAACCTGACTTGGTGCATTTCGAAATGACTTTCCCATGATAGGATTTCTTTACCTCGGCTACTTTGCTATTCTCCCTGATAGGCTCAACGCCTCAGGAGTGTTTCTCTCAAACCATCAACCCTCTTGATAACGCACAAAGGCCGATTAAATGTCTACCATATAGCCTAGGCCTATATTTTTTTTACTCACAGAAATTTTACTTAGCCTCTTTTTGATCTAAAATTTCAAATTGTTCTGTGGTGTTGCGACCGTGCCTAATGTGAAACTGATTAGGCCTATCTTCGTCGTTCCGTCTGAAGTACATTTTAACGTTCGCCTATTTCGCTTGTAGGCTACTTTTCTAGACTTCCGCTACATTTAGCATGGGCTATTGTTCTTCTTGTGACTTGTGCTGGCCAAAAAAACGAACAACTATCACCTACCATAATTTTTTTTTAGCTTAGGTTCTCCACAATGTAGGATAACTTACTAAATTTAATTTAGGGGGTCTTTTCGAAAGTTTTTATTGCAAAAAAATGTAATGGTCTTTCCTATAGCCTAAAAGTCTACTTGATATTTTGTTCAATTTGTTCTAAAAATGCTTCTGACAACATAACCAATATAACCATGCAAATAGTGAAGCGGTTTTTTAGACTCAGTTTATTTGAAAAATGTGAATGAGAATGAATGATTTTAAGTCGTATATTTTAGAATTTAAAGAAAACAATATTCAAGCAATTCGAAAAAAATCCTCTTTTCATTTTCTTGTGGAAGAATAAATACAAAATGTATAAAAGTTTAACTCCATCTAGGATTCCAGGCTATCATTTTTTTTTCTTTTTACAATGCTTAGAGCAGTGGTTCCCAACCTTTTTTATCCGGTGGACCCTTTTAGTCGATATTCAAATCTAAATTCCCCCCCTAAAAATTAAGTTTGTTAAAAATTCGTTTACATTAATATTTTAATCTAAGTCTTGGAAAATAAACTAAACTTTTGCTAGTAGGCTAATAAGCTTTTTATCGCTAGTACTAGTAGGCTACGCCAAATATTCCTTTTCATACTAAAATAATTTAATTAATAAAGAACGGCGCTGGAACGTGTTTTATTCAAAGAATAGGCCAACCCTACACCCAAAATATAAGAGTCAATGCATTTAACAGTCTGTGTGAAGATTGTGATTTTTTATTTCGACAACTCATGAATGTGGTGGAAGAGTATTGGAAAGAGCACAACGAATATCATTCTCCACGTCTAATCTATTTCTCTGTTTTGTGTCATGTCCAAGAGTTGAAAAACATGATTTGCATAGATACCCAGACAGAAAATCCGTCATTTTTGCAATGATTTAACGTCTGTAGACGTTGAATCGATGTAAAAATAACGGATTTTGCTGTCTGGGTAAGTGAAAGCAAACGGAAGGATACTTCGAATAGCTTTCTCTGCCACTTTGGGATAGAAATTACACATTAATGACCAAAATCCAGTGAAGGATTTTTCTTTGAATAAGTCTCTTGTGCAAGAATCCGTTTTGAGTTCTAAAAATTCATCCTGCAATATATCGGGAAGGTTTTTTCATCAACAATGTGAATGAATTTCGTATTAAATCAAGATCATCGTCATAAATTTTAGGAAAATATTGAATGAATTCTAGTTCTAATGCTGTGAGATGTTGCAAAATTAATTCTTTTTCCAACTCTGGAAGAACTTGTTCTTTGCCGTCAACAACCAGCACCGATGATAATTCTTTAAACATGGTTTCATGTTCAATTGTTCATTCTAATTTTTCTCTTTCAATTATCAAGGTTGCTGGTGAAAGCTTTCAAAGCATCTTTAAATGCTAAGCGGTACTGGCATCTACTTCTTGAAGGGCCACTCAAGCCAGGCTGGTCAAAAGGTAGAGGCCAGACAAAACGTAATTCCCCTCGACCTAAACAGTAGAGCCTTCTAGTACCTTAAGACAATCTCCTAATAACAGTGACATTAATCAATCACTCTCCTCCAACCTGCCTTGAGCCAGCATGGAAGCAGTACAGTTTGTAAATTCACATGGTATTGGTATCAACATGTCAATGGCTCATAGCCTAGATACAGATAACCAATGTTGATGCGCAATCTGCTTTGAACGGAGATGGCGATTGGACATATAGCCTACCGTATATTTTTTCCTTGCATTTTCAGATTTAGTTTATTCATTGGACCAAACAAATACGCAACGAATCTAATCCATTTGTCATCATTCAGCAGTGCAACGAATTCCAATTTTATTTAAAGGTCAAAAAATAATTTAAGCTTTTCTCTGAGCTCAAACACTCGCTTGGTTACGTTTCCTCTTGAAAGCCATCGAGTATTTGAATGAAAAAGAAGTAGCCCTACGTGATGGTCTGCATCCATGTCAGTGCACAGTTGCTTAAATGATTGGGAGTTGATCTAATAATAATTTCCTCTTTAACGCTCTAATGTAGGCCAACTTACTAGGCTTAAAATGGTTTACAATCACAAAACCAAATTCCCCCTTGAAAATTGCAAAATTCTCCCCTAGTGGGGAATTCCCCCCCGGTTGGGAACCACTGGCTTAGAGGCAACCAATCTGCCTTAGGCTGCAACTTAATGAAAAAAAAAAAACTTTTTTTGTCGCATCAAAACTTGTGTCCGGTGGTTAAAGGTTTGGGTTAATGACAGGGAGGCAAGAAAGTCATTCTTTATGTCCATTTTCAGGCCGGGTCCGGGTCTTCTAGGTGCACACAGTTTGGTGCCAGCCAAATAGGTACGCGCACTGTGGCGCCCGGGTATTTAGGTGCTATCCTGTGTGGAATTACACTCATAATCAATAATCATTTATCAGAAATACTTGATTATACGACAGTTCTCCCCGCTGTGTCACAAAGTGAAATTGCATCCCATATTTAAGCTTCACTAGAGAGTTCGCTTTGTTGTACCACAGACATACAAGATACGATACTTTCAGAGAAATTCAATTTATGCTTCAATTAAGCTCATGACATTGCCCTACCATGCTTTTCACATTCACATATCTAATAATTAAATGAGTAAATACAGTGACGTACGCAAATAGCGTAAGAGTTTATATTTCAAAGATAGCCTAGACCGGGGCTTCCCAAACTTTTTTGCTCGCGACCCCTTTTAATCTCCTAAAATTTTTCGCGACCCCTTACGATTAAAAACGACAAACAGTGCGACATATACATTTGTGATATTTACTGAAAAACTTAGATCAAACGAAAACCAAAAACAATTTACCGGCACTCAGTTCAGTTTGTTTTTATTTATGTCTGAACATCACAATGCAGCCTATGAATAGCCTACTGGAAACAAAACAAAAAAGCAAACACATTTATTCAGTGTGATGGGTGTGGCTGCTTTCTGCCACAAAGCAAGTCCAGCCGTGGCTCAGTGTTTGTCAATTCAGGCTTCAAGGCGATTTCGATGTTGCTCAGGCTGGAACGGTAGGCTAAGTGAGAACATTTCAGATAAATCATTTTGAAATTTTTGTTTCCAGATGTTCAATTGTTTGATGAACGCATTAATTTTAGATTTTACTGCAAAATATTAATGTTTTTTCCAAGGAAGGACAAATTAAATTCGTTCAGTTTTTCAAGCAAATCTGACATTTGGCATAATTCCAAAAGCTAGATGCGACAATGGTGGACCAACGCTGAATTTTGTTCTGTTGGAAAAATCACGATTTCAGTTTTCAACGTTAATTGGCTAGCCATTTTAAAGCTTTGACATTTGAAAGCCACCTACCTCACCTTCACGATGCGGTAAAAGAGTTTCTCCAATTCCATTTTACCTCATAAATTTTCAAAAATACGGGCACAGTCTATTGAGTGCGCCAACTGTCAGAACATCTCGCACAGAAGTGTTAATATGCAGTACCTTGTGCAAATTGATATATTTTCTGCGACCCCCAGTTTGGGAAGCCCTGGCCTAGACTACCTTAAACCTTGATCAAACTATAAAGTAGCATTAGGCTACTCTTGAATTAAAATGTCAAATTATATCAAATGCCCGCTCTCCCCCAGTAACAAAGTCCTGAGCACGCCACTGAACGTAACCTCAATATGCATGGTCCACTGGGTTGAGCAAGCCAATTACGTCGTCTACGTAAAACATTATACGCGAGCTTTAGTCTAATGCTGCGAATTCGCTGTGGCAATAGCGATTTGCACTAGCTTAGTAGCTTTCGGAACACAGTTCTCTAGTCATGTGCTATGACGAATGGTGTTGAAGTCAGTGGGTCGTTGTTTTATGCGGCTCTTTTGTTTGGCTCAAGGCTGCTGTCTGTTGAGTTTATGTGTTGTCAGACCCGCAGCATCAGGCTATAACAGGCAGTTTGTATCTACAATTCTACATTGTACACTTGTGAAACATGACAAAATTGGTTTGTCGTTCTGACACACTATTTTGATATATGTTGACACACCATGTAATACAACAACAAAGGACAACACACAATCCACTGGCGCAGTAACAAAGCTAGAAAGAAAACTTTTAAGGTGACAAAAGCAACTGGTGGGGGGGGGCAAATATTTTAATGTTTGAAATAAAGAGTTGTTTAAAAATGTAGCTACTGAATGCAGCCAAACATTTATGAAATGTCATTCACATGCAAATACAATGCCATTGAAACGTTGTAATGGTATTAAAAACATACTTTTTTCAGAGAGAAAAACACAATTTTAAAAGGGAAATTTCTCCCCCAAACGTTCTTGTACCTAAAACTCTGCACTGGTGTAAATGGTTGTGGAAAACTAAGTAATAAAATCAGTGCGATATTAATCACACAGTCAAAAAACTAACTGCTTTTTGCTACCCATGCTTTACGTAAACACTTAACTGACAAACACATCAAAAGTACTGGTGAAATTTCAGCTGTGAACACACGTAATGAAATTACACATGGCTTGTGCTACAATCTTTTTCGTTGAATAATATAGACAATGTAAATTGTACACAACCATGTCACAAGTAGTGATATAAAACTGACATAAACCTTATGCTTGGGTACTCCAACAGGCCAAGAAAAATAGAGTGGTTCAGAAAATATATTCTTTTGCATCCAAACGCATAATGCTTTTTCATGTCTGCTTGGACATGGCGCCAGCACAGGTTTTATATTAAGCTGGTTGACATCGCATAACAATGTGGTATTAATTAAAGTGCTTTCATCAGGACAAAAGAAATATACAAAAGGTGACGGTAATGTAATATTGACATAATAATCATCAGAAGGTTTATGATACCTTATATGCCAATTCAAACTATAACTTACTAGGTAATCGTTTTCATATGGTACCAGTTTTTTAAACATTAAAACAGTGTGATTATTCGATTGATAAGCAGTTTTTTCAATGTCAATGGAAGTATTGTAAAATAAATGGTAATTTTGAGTTCTTTCGATTTCATATATATCAAGAAAAAAAGAAGTAGAAATGTCTTCAACGAACATGGCATAGCATTCAGACAAATTAATTGCTACGTTTAGCAACTTTAACACTGTTTTGACTTCTCTATGCATTCCAAAGCCTTTTGATGTCCGTGCTATGGTGTATTCATATTCAGATAAAAGTTTTACTACTTTTTTAAGATGGCAACTTTTTTGGTCATTCCATGGCTGTAACTGATAGTTATAATTTTTAGGAGTGTCAAAAAACAAGACTGCGTCTCTGGACTGCATGTTAAACTTGTTTAACCCGTCAATTTGCTCATAGCAATCAGTATCTTCAGAAAAAACAATTTTAAACAGTAAGAGAGTTATGAATAAATTTAATTGTGCAAACATACTCTGCAAAACAAAAATTGGATATACCAAAATGTAGCCTATGGTACTGAAAGAATATCATGTGAAAATGACAACTATGAAGCTAAATGCAACTTAACAACATCACTATTTTCATCTTCCATGGTGTCACTCAACAAAACCAAATCATGAGCGTATAGTATCTCTATCAAGGATCCGGAGATGGTATACAAGTCCTCCCCCCCTGGTAACTCGACCAAACATATATGGTGAAACTACTTTACCTTTGCTTTAGTGTTCACATGTTTCACACATGTTTTGGTCAATTCCTCTTTGCCATGAGTTACCAGGGAGGGGGACTTGTATACCAGCTCCAAGGATCCTTCTCCTGCTAGTTTGGTGATCACTACAGGGCACGGTTTCAAAAACCATGCTTTCTGATTCAAAACCTTATCTTCTACTGCTTAATCATAAGTGGGAGTGAGTACCGTACTACTGTATCCTAATGACAGGTTAACACATATTAGACAGCAAAGCAATGACAGTTCAAGACACAGCTTAACACCCTACAGATAGTTATTATGACAACTTGGACTATAAGGGGCAAAGCTTTCAGTTACTAGGATAATCACAGAAAAAATTGCTTTCTCCCAGTAGTAATATATTTAAAGAGGCCCTGAACATTGCAATAAGGCTATTCTTCAAGAAGCCCGAGGTCCACCATCAACACCCAGAAGGTCTGGATTTGGAGCGCGGTCCACTGGTTGAGTAGCCCTGATGTATTGTATTAATTTATGCGTCACAGCCGTATGTGACTGTTGCAGTTCAAAGGTTAAGTAAAATGGCGGGATCCAACATACGATGACTAGGCCAGGCAACCTGATTGAGATATTTCAATTTTTCTCCAGTTGTCAACCAAAACTTTTCACTTTTATTTTTTTATTCACGATGTCAGTGCAGATCAAAACTACAATATACCGTAAGTTTTGCTTGGCAGTGATGGTTGGATTTGTGGGCATAGACTTGAAGCTGATAAAAGTTGGTTAAATTGTGCATTTAAGGTGACTAACCCTGGTTGATCGCATTCTAGGCTATGTTTTTATACTGCAATGGAAAAATTGTTGACCAATTTGGTGTTGCTAACAAAACTTTTGATGCTGATATATTTTCCATCCTGGTTTGAAATGCAGCAACATCACAAATTTACATATGAATCAGAAAACTTTCAAATATGTTACAACTTACAAAGGATCACAACATTTCCAAACAAAAAAAATCTCATATTGCCTTTGGAGTTATGTGAAGAAATGTCTTTTTTTGAGCATCCTGAACAATTGATATTGGGAATGCTTGGACACGAGAACGAAAGTATCCACAGAAAAACAGTAAACTACCGTAAGCGTTGTTCTAGTTGAAAAAATCTCTTAATTCAAATTAGGTAGGCAACAATGAGTTTGAAGGAGGGTTTCTGGAACTAGAATATTAAGGCAGGCAGAGTCAGAGGGTAACAAATTCAGTTAGGAAGTTTTTGAATCTGAAAACCAATGTGAAAGCGGGTGCAACCTAGTTCGTACCTTGAACCATTCGTACAGTCAGTTCGTACCCTGAAAAGATCGAGAGAAAAAATTAAAAAAGCCAAAGTCGCTGATCGCAGTTTAATAGCACAAAGTCAAAGTCACTGATCGGAGTTTCCCCAAACAATTTGAAACAAACGCGAGGGTTAGGGTTAGCGGTAACTGCGGAAAAATGTATGCGGAAACTGCAATCAGCGAGGGTTAGGGTTAGAGTATAGATTACTCTATGGTTAGTTAGAGTTAGGGTAAGCGGAAACTGCGGAAAAATGTTTGCGGAAACTGCGATCAGCGAGGGTTAGAGCATAAATTACTCTATGGTTAGTTAGACTTAGAGTAGGGTAAGCGGAAACTGCGGAAAAATGTTTTCGGAAACTGCGATCAGCGAGGGTTGGGATTGGAGCATAAATTACTCTATGGTTAGGGTTAGCGCAAACTGCGGAAAAATGTTTGCGGAAACTGCGATCAGCTGATTTCGGCTTTGAGCTATTTTTCTCTCAATCTTTTCAGGGGGAAAATTTTTAAATGATTGTGGAAACTGCGATCAGCGACTTCGGTTTTTTTTAATTTTTTCTCTCGATCTTTTCAAGGTACGAACTGACGGTCCGAACTGTTCATGGTACGAACTAGGTTGCATCCTGTGAAAGCAAAAGTATTTACAAAAGGGTAAGGATTTCTTTTAACGAGACATTTCAGTGATAGTGAAATAGTGTTGGGCGATATTGAAAAAAACAAAACGATACGATATTTGAAAAAATACTCGATATTTCGATACTTTTCGATATTTTTGTTCTAATTAAGAAAAAAGTTTCTCAGTCTTCGAAATTAGTGTCGGCAATTGCCGACGCAGAGGCATGAATGGCGCATTAGCATCGGCAATAAAAATGCGGAGGCCACACGAGCGCTTGCAAGGGATGGGTTAGACATTCCTCTCAGTCGTTATGTCACAGCCATAGATTTGCTCCTTAGTCAACACCCTGATCATGATGGAGCTCTGCGAAACAGATGGGTATCATAGCACGAAAGCGGCAAAACGTGGACGCTTCATTGCGAACGGCGAAGACAGTGTAAATTTACAGCCAAGCGATGAGCTTCTTGATGTGTCCGATTCCAGTGATGACACGACAACCTCATCCTCCGATACAGCATCTGATGATTCTGTTTCTGACATCTAATTCTCCACCAAACAGACTTTGTGTTGCTCGCAGTATCCCAATTGTGACGAAATTATGTTTGTGCATACGTAAATCGAGGCAATCATCACGCAGGGAGCTATTAATTTGTTACCAGTACTGGGTTGAGCAATTAACGTTATTTTATGATAATTCAACGTCGCTAGATGTCGAATTAATGTAAAACAAACGTAAGTTTCCTATTGGGCATTGTTGTTGCGCAATATAACCCGTCGGAAAAATTAAATCGATTTGTGTTGATTCGAACGTTGAATCAACCCAAAATTAACTCACTTTTCCTCCCCGTGAGTTATTTAACGTGAATTACCGTAACAGCGTGCGTATCGCGTTGTTCGCTTTATCACTACTTTTGGTATTAATACATCACAACAAATCAAACAGTGCGGGCGTGATAGACTACTCTAGTATATTTTTCGCTTCTCGTTTTGCATGTTTTGGTACAATTTTTTTTCGTAATAAACGTTCACAGCAATTGCCGAGAAAATTTCAATTTTTGCCGTTTGGCCACGGCAACGTTTTTGCAGGGGTTTGCAGTTACGAGTTAGGGCTGTAATAGTTAAAATATCGAACGATATTGAAATAAATATCGATATTGAAAAGATATCGTATCGTATCGAAAATTCGATATATCGCCCAACACTATAGTGAAATTGATCAAATTAACGAAGTCCATTACAACTTCAACATCCTTGTCACAATTAAACTGTGGAAAGACAAGTTACAACATTTGAAAGAACTTGTTTTGTTTTTTGTTTGTTTTATTATCTTTATCCTGCATTGCGAGAAAGCGGACTTGAGCGCTAAGCATCGGTGTACGGCGTACGCCTTCCGACGTACACCTGACCCACGCTGCAACCGACTGCAATGTCTGTTTACGGTTGTCTACTCTACTTATGACTTAAATTTGGTACTACCCATTACTTGAAATCGATCACTGGGTAGAGGCAATTATCGTAAAGTTTCTTGCCCAGAGAAACAACAGCAAGTGCAGGTGGCTGGAGTCGAACATGCAGGCTCTCGACTGCGAGCCCAAAGCGCTAACCACTCGGCCAACTTGGTGGCAGAATGACTTAGTAAACTAGAGTGGAACTAATCAGGCTATAACCTATAAATACTGCAATTAACTTTAATACGACGGAAAAAGTACTTGGAGTTGTCTTTGGAACTACAGTAGGCATTTACCAGTGACAGTCAACTCAACAACTCAACCAGGGTTGCCAGATACTCAAGCTATAGTAATCAATCAATCAATCAATGTTTTATTTGTCAGTAACAGGAACATAGGTACATGTTTGAAATATGCAATATACACAGTACAAAAGTTACACAAGTTCCCATACCGACAGGGAGACAACGAGACGACCATACAGTCTACTAGTCAATTGCCACCCTACGGAAATTACGATTTTGCCATTTAAAATAAGCTTACAAGAGAAAAATAATAATTGAAACGTTCCCGCGCTTCAACAACAGCATACGCACAAAAAAAACATATTGATGATAACGTAGGCCAAAACACAAAATTCCATGAAGCAAGCAGAGAATAATAAAGTTTCCGAAGCAACTGACAAGTTGGTTTCCATAACATATCACTTACGATGCACTGTAGCTTTGTAAAATTAACGTTTTGATCTCTTTTTTGAAACAATGAAATGATAAGTTTTTTAGCCTACTTGGAACCTCTGACCAGAGCATTGGTCCCAATACCTGCATGGACTTCTTGCCAAATTCTGTGTTTGATCTGTTTATAAAATAATTGTTGCCTGTTTGATATCTTGTGTTATGCTGATGAATAGATGAAGCATTTGTAAATAAATCACAATACGTAGACGGATACTCATTCATATGAACTTTGTACATATGTTTTTTTATTTCAATGTTATGTATGTCTTTTAGTTTCAAGATGTTCATTTTGAAAAATAAAAAATTAGTGTGAGCATAGTAATTTTGTTTCGTAATTATTCTTATAACCTTTTTTTGTAATTTTATTAATGAATCCAGTGCACTGTCACAGGCCTTTCCCCAGCTTGAAATACAATATTGCAAATGACAGTAAATCAAAGCGTGATACACATCTTTTAAAGTGTCTGTGTTGACATAATTTCTGAGTTTAAGCAACGCCCATGAACCTTTTGCTACTTTTCCGCAAATTTTATCTATGTGATATTTCCATGTTAATTTGTTATCTATGTAAACGCCAAGGTATTTTATTTGATCTTTTTGTTGAATGCTTGTGTTACCAATGTTAATGTTAAAATTTTTTATGTGTTTTTTATTTGTTATTAGCATGTATTCAGTTTTTGAGAAATTTAATGATAATCTATTAAGCTTCAACCAGTTGTAAACTTTTTGCATTTCGGCATTCACATTGTTCTGCAAATTTATTTCACATTTGTCGCTCATCGTAAGATTGGTGTCGTCAGCAAATAGTTTAACATTCATGTTTGTTGAATTTGGTAAGTCATTTATATAGAGTAAGAAAAGAAGGGGTCCCAATGTCGATCCTTGGGGCACACCGCAGGTAACCTGTCTTGAGTTTGAAGAGATTCCATTGACGACCGTGTGCTGTAGACGATTGCTGATATAGCTTTTTAACAATTGTAATGGAAGGCCCCGAAAACCGTATGTTTGCAGTTTCTGTATGAGAATAGTGTGATCAACTGTGTCGAAGGCTTTAGCTAAATCAAGAAATACAGAGCAAGTTGTATCTTTATGCTAGGTTAGTTAAGATGTTATCACAAACGTTTGACACAGCTAACGAAGTGGAATATTGTGGTCTAAATCCATACTGATGTGGTGTGATCAGGTCTTTTTTTTGTTAGATAATTGTACATTTGTTCATACAGGCATTTTTCGAATATTTTGGTGAAGGGGGACAATAGTGATATGGGCCTATAGTTGGAACAATTTTTCCTGGAGCCACTTTTGAAGATTGGGGTAACTTGAGCGACCTTTAGTACATCAGGATATACACCTTTATCGATACACTCATTGAATAAGTTGGTGAGGAAAGGGGCGATTATTGGTGAGGATAGTTTGACAAATCTCATAGGTATTCCATCATGTCCTGTACTTTTAGAGACAGAAAGATTATTAAGATGTTTTAATACTTCTTCTTGATTGACAGGTTTTAGGAAAAAGGAGAATGGGACACTTTGCCAAATCCATTAGTAAGGCCAAATCCATTATAAAATAAGGCCAAATTTTTTATTTACTTCTAAGGCTAAATAAACGCTAACAACTTAATTGAAATAATTTTTTGAAAATGCTATTTTACGATCTAATATGACAGATAATAATTTAGCATTGTCAGAGCATAATGACCGGTTCGTTTGCATAGTTTGATTAATGAAAAGTTACTGTAGTAGCAGATAAACTAGAAACCATTATTACTTCATTTCATGAACAGTGCTATTCGGAACATCTAGGTAAGCAATAAGCATAAATTTGTCTTATTGAGTATGATATATGTACCAGGGATGTATACAACTACAGGATTGGAAACTATTTTCAGTGCTATACATAACTACAGAAGAATTATTAAAATAAAACACTGTTTGTGTCAACTAAAGAATGTATAAAATTCAATTTCGCTATAACAATATAAAATATAGCCTTCACTCACATCAAAACTTATTTGATGTAGGCCTATAGAAGTTTAAAACCACAAATCTAAAAAATCAAAAATAAACAAATGCAAAGATTCCCTGTCGTTCTGTAGCATTTTGCTTATTGCAAACCGGATCAGAAGTAAACGTGGAGTGTTCAACAATCAGTGAAATGTGTTGTCGTAGGCTTTTATAATAAACTTATTCACAGACCAACCCAGTACGAAATCAATACGTTTAAGATGTCATAAGAACTAAAGCTAATACTCGGTTTTGAAATTATTTAGCAGCAAAAGATTGCACAAATGGAATGCAAACACATCACATTAACAAACAAGGCAAGTGTATACTTTACGGTTTACGGCAGGTGCAACTTAATAGAACCGCCCTGTCCACCGCTAACACATTCTCTACTCTACCTATGTCCAGGGTTGCCAACCTGTCTTCACCAAAAAATAGCCAGACCTAGTCACAAAAAAAGCCTAAAAAACGCCAGCAAAAAACAGCTAAAAAAGCCAAGAAAAAGCCAATTAGTACTCATTAAACATACACATATAAAAAGTGCACAACCAAATAGTGTCCCACCGAACTTTGACTTCAGCGACAACGCAGAAGCATAGTTAATGAAAAGACAAGCAACTAGAAAGTTTTCTAGTTTCGGCTTCAAAACGTCGGTCGGACACTACAACCAAATATAAGGTAGAAATTAGTGCTCGAATTGACGCAGACCGAATTTTTTTCCTAAAAAAAATTGCAAACGATAAAATTAAGCCAAAAAAAGCCAAAATTATGTTGGCTTTTTATTAATTTGACAAAAAATCGATGAAACATGAAAAAAAGCAGGAAAAGCCTAATTTTTCTGGCTTTTTTTATTTAAAATTTTTTATTTAAAAAAAAGCCAAGCGAGTTGAAAAACAGCCAGATTCTCAAAATCTGGCTTCAAAAAAGCCAAATTGGCAACTCTGCCTATGTCTCTACTCACTAATTAAAATTAAAACAAATATAGGTCAGGCTCTAAGTCAGGGGTTCTTAAACTTTTTGAGCCGCGCCCCCCTTTGACGTGCCATCCAAACTTGCGCCCCACCAAACTACAAAATTAGCAAACATTTATGTGTAATGACTACAGGAATTTATATTTAGCTTTCATCAATGTGAGGGATGTAAAGTAGAACTCGGTTAATCCGGATTCGATTTGACTGGCGATTCCATCCGGATTAGGCGAAGATCCGGATTAACCGATGACGGTTCTATCAAACCTGACTCATTTGTACTTCCAGCTTCATCCGGATTAGGCGAAGATCCGGATTAACCGAATCCGGATTAACCGAGTTCTACTGTAATTGTTTTTCGGAAACCAAAAGTTTAATTCGAGGCTTTGTAGCTGATAATGCACACCTCAGATCGGCTTCACAATCAATAAGTTTGTTTCGATGTTTTGTTTTTATGTTCAAAAATGTAGAAAAGCCACTTTCGCACAGATAAGTGGACGAAAACGGAAGAAGTGTGCGTATCGCCACGCTACCCACTCCCTTGTATATGTGCAAATATTTAACCCAAAAATCAGTTAGTGGCATTGCTTCATAATCGTCTTTTGCGGTGGAGTTAAACTTTATTTCCAAGAATTCCTCTTGCAAACCGTCGGGAAGAATGTCCTCGTTAACACGAAAGGGATCTCTTGTCATCTTCCATTCTGGAAGGTCGGTGTCACCCAAGTCTGGGAAATAGCGTTCGAATTCTTCTTTCAAAAGCTGAAGGTGAGCCTCCACTTCAGCCTTAAGCTCACCTTCCAGTTCAAGTTGCTTTTTGTCAAGTGCAGTATCTAGGTTGGGAAATGAAGCTGCATTTCCTATTTGTATTCGGCGGTGCCACAACCCCAGCTTTGCCACAAATGCTCGAATGGAATCATAGCTATTAATCCGGTTAGTATTTCTGCCATGCAAGAGCAGATTTAAGTTATTGAGGGCCTTGAAAATGTCCACGAGGTATGCCAACTCCAGCTGAAAATTCTCTGATGAAAATGGCAGAAGGAGATCTTGCTTCCCATGAGCTTCCAAAAATAGCATCAGTTCATCTCTCATTTCATACACGCGGGCTAACATATTACCTTTCGATAACCAACGAACAGATGTATGGAAGAGGAGAGTCTCATGGTTCGAATCCATATCCTTGCACAGCTTGGCAAACAGTCTCGTATTGACGGCACTGGTTTTGACGAAGTTGACGGCTCGTACGATTACTGTAAGCTTATCTTTCATTGCAGCTGGTAGAGTCCTGGAGGCCAGAGCCTCACGGTGAATCACGCAGTGAGATCCAATGGCATTGGGACTTTTTTGCATTATCCTGGCAATAAATCCACTTAGTCACATGCGTTTAGTCACATAGTTTGACATCGCTCGCACCCCCCTTGTGTACCTTTCGCGCCCCCCAGTTTAAGAACCGCTGCTCTAAGTGATGATAAGTGATACTTTTATATTACAATTGAAATTAAATTTCCTTAAAATAATACTTTTTAAACCGGTCAAAACTTGCAGCCATAAAAAGGGCCAAATAAGGCCAGATTTTCTGGCCTTATTTGCATCATTTTTTTTTAGGCCAACTGCAATTTAAAAAGGCCAGTTTTCTGGAATTTGACCTAAAAAAGGCCATCTGGCAACCCTGAACTCAACTCATTGTTGCCAAACCACTAAAATCTTTTCTTGATTGACTGCAGTCATCAGCAGTGTTACCAGATGCTGTGGATAAATTTCCTTATAGCAGTGTGGTTTGCGTTTTTATCCTTGCACTGAAAAATCCTCTGATAGATGATTCTTTGCACTTGCAGAGTTGCAGTTGCTTAAGATCTTCTAACGCAGTGTTTTTCAACATTTTTTGGGCCAAAGAACACTTCATAAAATAAAATATTCTTGCGAAACACCAAACGAAATTTTATGATGGTGCAATAAAATAAACAACACAATATCAACAACTTACTCACTAAACACAATAGGTTTGTTGATCTTGTTCTAGTTCATTTCCGACGTCGGAAATAAAAGCTAGTCATCATTTTGCGGTAGGCACTTTAACATAGGACAGTTTTCCGTGCGAACCAGCTACTGTGCGTGCGTACGTAGCCTACGTGCGCACGTGCGAACCCGCATTGGTTAAGAAAGGTAGGGCAATTTTCATTATAAACTCAATTGGTTACAGTCATTATTAAGATCTTTCTTGCACTCAGTTCAGTTGCAGAACAAAAAAGAACATTAGCAGAGGGTGGGAATCGAACCTACGCAATCGAAATGACTATTTCCTTGCCCTAACCTTAACCCATTAGGCCACGCTGCTTGTGGCGATATATCCACTTAATTTTCTTTGTATCAAAAATCTTTCGAGTAGATTATCACGTGATTATTAGAATATCACGTGCTGAGTTGCATGATTGAAATCAGCTGATTCGCACGGAAAACTGTCCTATGTTAAAGTTCCTACCTCATTTTGCAGGGATTTTAGGTTTTTTAATTTAAATTTTTATAATCCCAATGCAGGTGTTCAAGGTTTTTTATTGAATGTTCAATAACCTTAACAGGAGAACTGCTGATGACGTGACTAATCCTTCGATTGCATAGAAGTAACAAAAATGAATCACAAGAAACTTTTTTTTTGCGAGTCTGAATTGCAGAATTGCGTCTCAAGAAATTATTTTATTCGTGAGTTCGAATTACGGAATTTAGAACGTCAATTTTTGAATTGAAAATTTAGAATAAATTTTCAATTGTGTGTGCAAAACTTGTTTGTGTCGAAGTATATTTTCAATAAAAATAATGTGTGCAAAACTTGTTTGTGTCGAAGTATATTTTCAATAAAAATAATGTGTGCAAAACTTGTTTGTGTCGAAGTATATTTTCAATAAAAATAATGTGTGCAAAACTTGTTTGTGTCAAAGTATAGGCTATAAAGCCCTTTCAGATTAAAAGAAGGGGCAAGTAACTAGCTTACGTAATTTAAAATTCGCAGATTTCCACAACCTATTTACAATTGTAGAACAAGGGTGAACTCATGGTAAGATTTCGTCATAAAGATTAAATGCAGACATATTGAATAGTCGTTACTTCACAGCAGGGCCGTGTGAGCACTACCACTAAATTTATCTATCTGGCAACACACAAGTGTTGCCAGATTAATTTTTCCGCCAGTTTCTAACCGAGACTGTTTCGGGTTATCCTACGCAGTGTTGCCACTCACATCAATTTTTAAAACATCAAATTTTTTCATAAAAAACATCAAATTCAAGATTAAGACATCAAATTGAAAGCTCGAGTGCGTTTTGTCAATAAAATGATAAAAAAAGATAACAATTACATTAAATCTAGACTTTCTTCGAAAATTTACTTAAAGGTTTATTTAAAAAACATGTTTTCAGGAAAAACTACTTGGCTAGCAGAATTTTATATGCAACTAAAATAACACTGGTCTACGAAAAAGGAAATTTTTTTTGCTCCAAAACTTTGAAGACTGATTTAGAGTAATTTTGGGGTGCTGAATCCGAATCTGACCTCAGATTTATCCTATCACGTGAGGTTTTTGAGATATAATAACAACAAATTGTTACTTTTATAAAAAGTGGAAGATTTAGCGTTGCGTTTACTACCAACATATGCAGTGCTTTAACGAAAGGTTAGTGTTAGACAGGCCAAAACAGCCTAAATAAGGTTACTGGACAAGCATTGACATAGGCCTGCTTAAATCTTTGTGGTTTCATGCAAAACATTGACGGAGGAGGGGTTCAGTTATACTTTTAGCTTCCCTTTTAGTTTGTTATTACTGCCTTGTTAATAATGTTGCATGGACAACAAATTGGTATATATCAAAATTATAGTCGGTGGGTGTATTTCAGCTACTTATGCACCACATGGCCTGGATTTCTGGATATAGCACAATGTGCATACGTGCAATAAACGCAACATCATATCTTCCACTTTTGACAAAAGTAACAATTTGCTGTTATCTCACAAACCTGACGTGATAGGATTAATCTGAGGTAAGAGTCGGATTCAGCACCCCAAAATTACTCTAAATCAGTTTTCAAAGTTCATAGGCCTAGAGCAAAAATCGTGTCGACCAGTGAGTACACTTTCAATGCGGTACCTTTTTAATTTTGGCGGTTGATATTTGCAAATAAGCTTACCTACAGTATATACAACTTAGGCCTGTATTTTAAAACCCTACTCGACTTCAAGTTTGACTCACTTCGGATGTAATGCAAAACTGATTTTACAAAATGCATCTTTTATGATGAATGAAGTCCAGCAATTGGCTAGTTATGAAACATCAAGCTAAAGTATCATTTTGGTACACAGTGTTTTGGTATTACACTTTAGCCTACTTCATGGGGTCGAATTTTTAGTCAAGGCCGACTTGAGCTCAAGTAAGGTTATAAAATATGGCCCTTAATGTCTTCATTTTAGATACTACAACCAGCCTATCAGTTTTCTTCACAACGGCTCATCATGCTCATGTATCTTTTACGTGGACCACCATTGCTCATAACCAGTAGCGTAGCCAGGAATTTTGAAAGGGGGGGGTTTTGACCACCCAACGGCGGGGGGTCTGGGGGGCCTCCCCCAGAAAATTTTGAAAAATTACTTTGAATTTGGTGCATTCTGAGAGCATTTTCAAGAAAAATGTGGGTACGAATATTCCTGTAAAATGGTGCTGTCCGGTAGCATAGCAACAGGATAAGATCATGTTTTCTTCGGCATTTCTCGGAAAAAAAAGCTAAGTCTCTGTGTTTTCTTGTTGCTAATTCCTGGCTGAGATGTTTGGTATTGGCAAAACTCGCTCTTTTAATGCAATTTTGTTTAAAATTAGGCAATTTTTTTTTTAGACTGAAAGCATCATTCTCAATATCGTGACGTCACACGCGTGCCAAAGGGGGGGTTGTAACCCCCAAACCCCCCCCCCCCCTTGGCTACGCCACTGCTCATAACTTCCACTAGCCTATTTAATGGTTGCCAGCTGGTGCAGCTTCCACTACTTTGGGATACAAGTTGGCGAGCTAGAAGCTGTTCTTTTTCTTTTAAAGTTATTGAATTCACCAAATTGATTATATTTTATTTAGTCTGAGCTAGTTAACACCAAATCGCTTAACATCAGATTTTTGGGCAAAAACATCAAAAATTTACCCAAAAACATCAAATTTGATGTAATTACATCAAGAGTGGCATCGCTGATTCTACGTATGAAACCAGAAATTGTTGTCGTCTCGAACAACGCTTTCTTATCTTGCAACTTTATATTTTTTTATTAGGGAAACAATTTTCTACATCTTTTCCAGACTCATCAGAACTTTCCTGTCTTGTCGGTGTTAAGTGGCCTAAATGCACATATTCTACAGCTACAAAAAGTTATTTGAGTCATCCAACCGAACTGTTAAATGTTTGATACGGTAGCCTACTTCCACTTTTGGACCTGCCTCAACACTTGATACCTAACTCAAATAAAAAATACACGAAATTAACTGCAAATTGGTTAGAAACGTACCTGCATTAGGGAACGTTCAAATATTACGTAACGCCTTCGAGGAGGAGGGGGGGGGGTTTATGCAAAGCGTTACGTTAGCGTCACATCAGGGGGGAGGGGGTTCAAGCAAAACGTTACGTAACGCTTTCGAGTATGGAATGGTAGTTTTTTGTGCTGAATTCGTAGTGAAAAAGCGTTACATGGGGAAGGGGGGGGGGTCAAAAATTCGGAAAAAAAGCGTTACGTAATATTTGAACGTTCCCTTAGCGTATGGAGCGTATCGAGTGACTTCACTTTTTTATGACAGGGGTGAGAATCGAACCCATGTCATCGAAATGTATTTCCTAACCATAACCCACTAAACCACGCGGACTTCACTTGCACTTAAGCTTGCGTCAATTACTTTTTGCATACAAGGTGCCGCTGTCCTTGAAGTGGGTTGCTTAAACGCACATCCAGAAGGTAAAACGACCGCTTCTTGATCTTGACGTCTCTTCGCAAAATTAATTCATGTACGCAACAGCAGGGCTGTGAAGTCGGAGGGATTTCGCTGAGTGTGGAGTCGTTGAAAGAAAGGCCATCTCCGACTTGATACAAAACGATGAATACCATTCTTGTTTGTAATCTTTTGTTTTAAATATTGTCACTTGCTCTCCATATTGCCCTCTAAAACTTTTAGCCAACTAAAACTTGCAAGTGTTTATTTTTGTCAGTTTTTGTGAAAGTTGCCGTTTCTATTTCGATCACAACTTCAATGAAATTAAATCTAGAAAAATTGACAGGACAAAACTTGGTACGGTAACACTGAACTTAGAGTCGACCAGTTATAAACTCAAAAGTCAGAGTCGTATATTTTTCGTCCGAGTCCACAGCCCTGCGCAAGAGTCTGTTTTCTGATTTTCTGTTCCAATTTCACGCAGAAAAACTGTTTCACTTCAGCGCTTACTGTTCCAATTTCTTGAAAAAACTTAGGACAGCAATAAACGAAACACTCAAAACACAACAACCAGTCAAAGTTTCAGTTAAATGCTTTGAGAGAAGTTCCCGGAAAGGAGAGATCGCTGATAATTACAAGCAGCGGATGACCTGTGTTTGGGTCCGAACAATGTTGGAAAAGATTTTGGACTTTGTGTAAAAAGGTAAAACACATGTAAGTGTCACAAAATGTTGCTTAATTGGGGAATTCATTTCATTAAAACGCGGCCATTTCATAATCAGCAGCAAAAAACACAAAAATACAGCCAACTTGTCACAATATACATCACGTCATAGGCAGGTGTCACCTAAAAGAAAAGTAAAAGGCAAAAAACAACAACGGACAACATGAGAATGCCGGTGAGTTGCTATGTACAGGACTGCATTGAAATAAGAAAATTGATTCGCTAAAATGATCACAAAATGCTTTCCACGTAGACGTAGGCAAAATACGCAAAGATGGCTGTTAGATCACGATCAGCCTTTGTACAACAACAATAATAATAATAATGATAATATGTACAAAGAGTACCAAAGTTTTGAAATGGAGGAATGTGCCAGACGGGTTTCAAACATCAATGTACAGTACCATGCCTAGCTCCACAATACGTTCCTGGAACAATATTTCCACCCACTGTTAGAATAGACCCAAGGAGGAATGAACCACAAGAACGACGACGCGTCCCGCAGTGATCACCTTGACAGCTTATTACAAGACATTTCCAGTATGCCCTCAGTGCTTATGCTTGTCAGGAGACTGACGATCTTTGCCAGAGGAACTGCCGCCGGAAAATTGCGTCAAATCCATGGGTTGCTCGTCCGTCGGGCCTCTTGATTGGCTTCTTCCACCTAAAAAATATAAAGTTGAAGAGTAAATTAAATCAAATATAGTTATTACTATCTGAAGCCTTTACAAATTGTTTCACCTAACGGATCATCAGAAGGTCTTATAATAAGACCTTCTGATGATCCGTTAGGTGAAACAATTTGTAAAGGCTTCAGATAGTAATAACTATATTTGATTTAATTTGCTCTGCTTTGCTTTTTTGCTTAGCATTGAGCACTTTTTTGTAGTATTGATAGTTTTCATTGTTTTAAAGTTGAAGAGTTGTACCTGTACTGAAAAGTAGAGCACCACCTCCACTAACTGTACGGTAAAGGCAAAGGTGGTCCCATACTTGATTCAAGTGTTGGATATGAGAAGATAAGGTGCTCATTGCATTAAGCCTTCGGCACTAAAGGGAGTAGGGTGGCCAGTTCCTTTCTCTCGGCCGCCTTTCTTGCAGCAATCATGCCCACCCAATTTATTACACCCTAGGTAGAAGTGAGCGGTGTTTTCAACAGCCAGCTGAAGCTGGGAGTGGAACCAGGTTTGCATAATTGGAAAGCTAACGCCTTATCCGTTGCGTCATTCCACCACAGTATTGTAGAGCCCGTAAAATTAAAAAAAATGATTTGTTTGTAACATGGATTGGGAAACGTTTCAAAGTAGGGTTTTGTGTTTTGTGGCCGTGCTAACTACTGATATATAGTAGGGTGTTTCATTTTTTCACCATTTTTGAAATTCAAAATGCCTGGGGTCCCATCTGGTGGTATTTGGGGAAAAAAGTTTACACCCCAATTTTTTTCAATTATGACGTCATATTGAGGTGGTCCATGAGGTTTGAAATTTTTGGGCCTCAAAATCTCGACATTTGGCCGTATCTCCGGAACCACTCATCATAGATCGGCAAAATTAGCATCAAAATGCGCAGAAGGGTCGGTTTCCTATACCTGATATAGAGAATATTAAGGTCTATCTGCTTCAAAAAAGTTATTTCAAAAAATCTGATTTTCGATCTATTTTCTCCTGATGAACAGAGATCAGGTGATCAAGATAAAAAGTTTTTCTGTATTTTTCCACTCTTGGAAGCTGTTATTGCGTAATAATAGTTGGTGTTAAGGTTTCAGTACTAGGCTTGTCTAGTCTTGCTATCTGGTTAAGCAAAGCCCCATCTTGCATTGCTCCGGGACCCTTCTTGGCGCCGTCCACAAAAGAAATGACATCGGAAAGATATATTTCGTTTATGTGGAACATGCATTTAATGGTATGAACATCATGACCAACTTCATCATTAAAATAATTGACCAGTCGAGTATTGACTCCGGACTTTTTTCTTGTATTGAGAGCAGTCGTATCAGCCATGACTGAATAGTGAATATACTTGGGATAGGTGAACTTTGCAAGCCTCCTGGATGATGGTGTCAAAAATCAGTGCTGCAGTGACTGACACACTTTTGGGAAAATATTTAACAGCAAGCACACTTTCGTGCTTCATGCCATTATTATCAACAAGTTGACCCAAGAAAACGTATCGATCTATTTTATCGACAACGCGCCCATCATAACATAACTGTATGGTAGAAGCTGAGTTGAGAAGGTACTCACTTTCCATGAGAGATTTTTCTTTTGTTTTTTGTCGTTGGCGGTATACTGTCGAAGGTGATGCAGCTATTTGATCTTTTCCAAGAACCGACCTTATAAGATCTGATTGTTGGCGTACCGAAGTCATCCTACGATCAGCAAGTAAACAACTTCTATCATTTAATGAAAAAGAATGTAAGCTACTTTCTTGTACAATTTTCTCCCAACAGCTGGTTTCAGAGACTCATATTCCCTATCATCTTTCCAATTTATATCCCCATCAGAGTCACTTTCGCTACTGTGTAGACATCTAACTGCTTCACTTCTTTTTCTCTGTTTCGAACATAGTAGTGCCGATGGTTTGGCAGATTGTATGCCAGAAGTGCTGGGTTGTTCAACTTCACTGCTCGTTTCCCACCTCCTTTTATGATTCCCTTTTATGATTTTATGATTCCCATTCCAAAGCCTTTTCTACATGGTTGACATCTATGCCACCGATAAACATTTTTCGATCTTTTCACTGATCTTTCAAGAAAGCGATTTCTTTCTCCTGGACTCGGTTTTCGAGTTCACAGCTGCAAGAGAGTTTCTTTTGAAAAACAACCGGATTTTCGGTGATCGAACACTTCACTTACATGCACAATTGCACATATATCGAACAAGTTCTGCAACCATTCTTGATTAACCTCATTACCTCTGCGTTTCATTTCTTTCTTGCTGCATTGTAGGATACTTCTCTATCACGTCTTTTAACTTGGCTTCAATTCTCTGTTTGCTAAGCACTGGAAGACCAGCTTTTTTCCATATGCCAACTACATCTTTCAGCAGTTCATCTCTCAAATCTTTGAAATGGGGTATTTTCTTCAAAAACTTGGGATTAGTTTCGGCTACCGTACTTTCTTCTTCAAGTAAAAATAGTAATGACTAGGCTATATCTGAATCAAGGGGAAGCACATTTTTCTCCGATTCCTTGAAGTTTTACATCGACTTACTGATACTTGACCTTAATGCCATAATGACACTTAATCAAAATCTAAAGCAGGTGAGCAGCATACCTCTTCCTCAACGGTCACATTATAATATCCTCGACGAAGGATAGCCATCATCATTATAATAGTAATATCTTCAATTATTACCCTTTCGTCTCTTGCAAAACGAACAAGGACTATTATTACGCAATAGCAGGTTCTAAGAGTGGAAAAATACAGAAAAACTGATTATCTTGATCACCTGAAATCTGTTCATCAGGAGAAAATAGACCGAAAATCCGATTTTTTTAAATAACTTTTTCTTTGAAGCAGATAGACCTTAATATTCTCTACATCAGGTATAGGAAACCGACCCTTCTGCGCATTTTGATGCTAATTTTGTCGATTTATGTTGAGTGGTTCCGGAGATAGGGCCAAATTTCGAGATTTTGAGGCCCAAAAATTTCAAACCTCATGGACCACCTCAATATGACGTCATAATTGAAAAAAATTGGGGTGTAAATTTTTTTCCCCAAATACCACCAGATGGGACCCCAGGCATTTTGAATTTCAAAAATGGTGAAAAAATGAAACACCCTAATATATAGCCTACTACATAATTTTTCATTCAGGCACGTTTTAAACCTTTCAAGGTTTTGCCACCTTTTCCCGTTCATTAACGTGCTGGTAGGTCTATGTCGATTTTTGTAGTTAGTATCTTTTTCGTCCCGGACGCGTTAATGACAAAAAATAAAATGATTGATTGATTGAAGTGAACCTCCCAACCAGTAGCGTGTTCAGTTCACCGCAGCCCTGGAGTAGCGATTAAGGCGCTTGTGTAGTGAAACTCATGCAATCCGTAAAACGTTCCGTTTATCTCTACCAAGAGTGCAATAATTTGGGTGAGCATAATTGCTGAAGGAAAGACGGTCGAGAGAAAGGAACTGGCAACCAAACTCTCGTTAGTGCCGATGGCGCAATAATATTGTCGTCGGCACCAGTGGCAGAGTGGTTAGCGCGTTGGACTCGCAGTTGAAAGCCTGCATGTTCGACTCCAGCCACCCGCACTGCTGTCGTTTCTCTGGGTAAGAAACTTTACGATAATTGCCTCTACCCAGTGATCGATTTCGAGTAATGGGTAGTACCAAATTTAAGTTATAAGTAGAGTAGACAACCGGAAACAGACATTGCCGTCGGCTGCAGCGTGGGTCAGGTGTACGTCGGATGCATAGCGCTCAAGTCCGCTTTCCCGCAATGCAGGATAAAGATATGAAAAACAAACAAACACATATTCTCTTTCTTCAATGATTAGTGTCAAGTATGAGACTATCTTTAGCTTCAGACGTCCCACCCTACAATCGGACAGAAACAAATTCGTGAATTCAAGAAGGGCCCAATTTCCACAGTGGTTTTCGAGATAAATGCGTTTTAGATACGATACGAGTTGGAAAAAACACAAAAAATGCAATTTGAAAAAAAGTGGAATTGGGCCCTTTTTGAATTCACGTATTCAAATGCATTTGTCGAAACAAAAGCTCTACGAAAATGTAATCAATAAAATCATCTCACTGGAAGTTGGTTTGTGAGAAACTGAAGATGATGATGAGCTTCCTCGTCGTTTTTCACGCTTCTGAGTCGACGTAGACGCGGAGGAGGAGGATGGGAGTTTAGGAGGATCTATGTTCGGGAGACCTCCAAACGCAGCAAGCTGAAAAAGTAAAAAAAAATTATTTTTGGAAATTTATGACAAGTAAAGCAAGATAATGACTTTCATCTAACGCAGTGAACAGATGAAGACTCACTTGAGCGGCAAGAAGCTCAGGATTCATCATGTCCATGGGGAACATGCTGCTCTGGCCTCCCATCATCATGGGAGGAAACATCATGGGATTAGCTCCTCCCGCTCCGGCAAGGAATGGATTCTGCAAGCCAGAAAGACCTCCACTCTGCTGCAAAACCAACATGTGATCCAGATCAAATACACAAAAATAGTCATCAAACTCACAAGAAACAGCGCATAATTTTGTAGCCTCTTTGAACAAATGTTAGATTGATGTAAAATCACATAATAACTATACTTTAGCGCTGTAACATCAAAATCTGTCCCCTTTGCAATGATTCAACGTCTTCAGACGATGTTGCTGGTAGGAAGGTTTTCACTTAAAAATAATTTTCAAACGCTAAATCATTTTTACTAATAATTTTTTATGACAATTATTTAATTTATTAAAAGGGACTTAAGAGCATATTTTTTTTAACTTCACAAACGGTTTTATTTCAATCACTGTCACCTCCTAGTACTCACCTGAAGAGCTGCCAGGGCTTCTGCCATGGGGTCTACAGGGAGGGAAGACTGGCTGCTCTGAGGCTTGAAGGAAGTTGATGACGATGATGAGCGGTGACTGCTCCGTTCTCCGTGGCGTTCGTTGTGCTAAGATAACAGTATGCTTGGATCATCATCATTGACGGGTTGATTAGAGGTCTTTTCAACACTGTAACGACTTACCAAAAACTGTTTTACCAAAACGTGATTTACTTCTTTGTTAAATGCATAAAGGAAAAGTGTGCGCGCTGCACGTTGCTCGTAAAAACAACAACGAATTTTTCACAAAACATCCGTGTCCCGTATGCAACAGCAGCATATAGCCAAAGAGACAACTGACCTTTTTACTCTTTCGTCCTCTGCTGCCATCTGACGACGACCTATCCTGACCGGACGAGCGCTGGTCCTTTTTGGCAGGAGGCGGTGGAGTTTGCGAAAGAGCGGCCATTGCAGCAACCGCGGCGGCATCTTGACCAGGGAAGCCTAAAAGAATCAGAACGGTCGTTGACAAAGAGGGGCAATGGGACATACATGTTCACTACACATTCTTTATTTCTACCAAGAACTTTTTAGCAAAAATGACCAATTTTGCTTTCGAAATGTGACACTACAAATCTCCATACGCATGAAGATTAGAGCGTGTGCATTCTGTGCACTGTGCAAGCTACACAATTGTTTAAAATTCTGTAGCAGAAAAACAACCGTTAAAGCTTTACTCTGTGCCTGAAAGGTAAAATAAACATGCCAATTATTATAAACAATATACTAACCCCCAAAAAATGGGAACATAGGAAATCCAGACGCGGCCAGTGCTTTCATGTCCATCTGGCCCTGGCCGCCTGGCATTTGTTGCAGGGCTGCCATCATCTGCATAGGGTCGGACATCATTCCTTGGCCCTGCATTAGGCCGGGAAACATGGCCGGTGGCAGTCCCCCCAAAGCAGCGGCCATCGCTGCGTTGCTCGGTAATGAGGAGGAAAGCTGTTGGGAAGAGGATGCAGAGTATTTGTCAGGACTTGAAGATCTTCCCGGCGTCAATCTCGTGTGGAGATCTTTTGGCAAGAATTTCTGGGAAAAAAATGAAATTTTTAAAGTTGTTCACCGCCGCACTGCCGCTTGAGATACACACGCCATCACACCAATCTATAAATGCGGGTTCGATGCCCCGTTGAGACACCAAACGCTCTGGTGGTAAAAATGGTGATGACATTTTAACTTAGCAAGATGGCGTCTCAGCATTGCAAAACTAGATTTTGTTACTACTTGATGAGTTTGCGCTTTGGTGGCAAAGTTGGGTTACTATTCCAAAGCGTCAAACGAAGACATGATATTTTTGTTTGGATTGCTTCATTATTTGACCAGAAATCAATAGATTAGCAGATAACTTACAGATTTCCTTATCACTGTTGACCAGTCTGGAGCAACAACAACATCTGGATGTGACCTCAAGTACTCCGCCAGTGTTTGAAGCTCAGGAGCATGTCTCCCAGAGAGCTGCCCAAGAAAAAAAATTCAATGATCAAAAAAAGTTCCAATGACATGGAAACAGAAAAGTTCTCCTGTGTGAGTGGTGAGTTACGCAAGCCATACATGATTGCTTGATAAACAAAGTAAATATCTCCACAACTTCTCCTGCATAATAATACTGATCAAGGCATAACCTTAGTCAGCAGATCAGGCCTACGTTGAATCAATGTAAGAAACATCTGGTTCGCCAGATGAAAGCTATTGTTCAGCCACTGGAGTCAAAGTAACACAACAGAAACCTGTTCTACCGAGACCTATGCACAACACTGAGTATTTCTTGTAAGTTAACTTTTTTTCGCCACTTAATGCAATACAAGTTAACTGAATGCAACACATGGCTGATTATGAAGTAAAGATACGCTACGGGTGTTCTCGTTTTTATACAATTTCTTAAAAATACCATTGCCAGATACCAACAAGCTAGTCAATCTAACGAACATCATATTATAAAATACAAACGTTCTGTGCTTGTCGTATGACTCAAGAGCGGTGCTCACCTTTTTCCCTGTTGTGATGTTAACGACCGTCACCCTCTCGTCGCCGGTCAGTTGGCTGGGATCGGTAGGAGGATTCTTGTCGTGCCGGCGAGGAGGCGGTGATGTCCGGCCGGAAGCAGACGATTGAGTCGGGCTTGACGAGTCGCTTCGGCGCTTGTCATCAGACCTGCTCGATGGCTTGAGACCGGTGGCCCCGGCTAGAAGATCGGGATTCATGGCACCCGGTAAAAAGCCACCAGCGATTAAAGCAGCAACGTCTGTAAGTTTAAATTGCTGTTTTAAAGGAGGATAGTAACACAATTATCAGCACTGAGACGTAATTGCACAAGCACGCTGTGCACGTTGGCGATTAATTGAGGTGACAGCTGACAACGATACCACTTTAAGTATCATGAGCGGCATGACTGATCACAACGAAAGAGGATGATTTCGCAACCCCACACATAAACACCATGGCACGATTAAAAGAGATTCTTCGACTGTTTCTTTGCAACATCGAACTTTGTCTGCATATTAAATTGCTCTACACATATACTATAGTTTACATACCACAAAGTTATAAAAAAAAAGGAAATTACAACTAGAACTTAACTATTGAACTATATTAACTAACCTGGTGGCATACTGGCAAGATTATTGAGTATTTCAGGTGGTAAGCTAAACAACGCTGCAGCAGCAGGATCTGTCAAACCCGCTGCTGCTGCGGCGTTCATTTGCTGCAGCAGAGCCATGTCCGTCAACTGTTGCTGCTGCTGCTGCTTCAAGCTTGAAGAGGTGGGTGTGGCCGATTGCCGGCTCATTGCTGGGGAGGTGGAGGGCACGGGGTTTGGGACGGCGAAATCGCTTTGTTTTGATTTGTCTCGAGTCCGGTTCGATTCGCTGCTGCCCTCGAGTTGCTCGCTTTTATGTGGTTCGACGAGCTTTTTGGCGTTCTTTAGAAGAACGGCAGCCTCATCAAAAATGTCTTTTTGCTTCGAGTCCTTGGTAGGAGGAACGCTGGACGTGGATCCAGACGATGTCCGGTCGCTTTCGCCTTCAGTTTCCTGTTTCTTGGATCCGTTGTCATCGAGTTGCTGTCGCAAGGCTTGATAGTCCACCACAAAACCTACAAAAACGTCATTGCAATCTCATCAGCTCGAGTACTTAAGCATCTCATAGCAAAGTATGGCAGGAATCTTCCCAGACAGCAAAGTCCGTCTGCAGACTTTGAATCAAAGTAAAAATGACGGATTTTGTTCTTTGAGTTAATAACATTTTTGAAAGTGGACACAAGTTAACTTTCTTGCCTTCCAGTTCCCATAACTCTTTTCTATCATAAAGTTTACCACAGCATTTGACCTTTTGCAAGACTGACACAACCAACCACAGAAAGAAAACAAACCAAACATGGCCGCTTACCTTGGTTCTCCTTCAGCCAATCAGCGAGGTCCTTGTTGAGAGGAGCATTCTTCCCTGACAACCGTACACCTTCATTGTTGTTGTGGACTGGTATCCGTGTGTCCGGGGGGAGCATGGCGGGGGAGACAAACTTGGACTTTCTTGATTTCTTCAACACAAATAACCGTTTTGTGATATTCATGTTTCGCAGATCAAAATAACTAATTACATCGACCGAAAGAAAGGTTATACGACAAAATGATTTTCGGTGAAAGCCGCGCGGTAAGTGAAGGGCTCAATTATTACAAGACATGGTGAGTGGTAGGTTTTCATTTATTCGAACGTTTCGTCAACTAGACAGCTGACTTCTTCAATGGCTCACTGTCTAACATACTATTTTTTCGTATTGCATAGCGATAGAAACGAAACGTCTGAATGCAAAGGATCACTTACATATGAATTATATAGGAACATGTGAACATTGTGAAACTTTAAGTTAGCTAGTTGTTGAAAAATTTCATCAATCTCGATGTGTAAAGAGAATGTGTGAAACAACTGAAATTGTACCTTTCCGGAGCCAGAAGGACCCCCTGATGATTTCCCAGGACTCTCCTCAGTTGCTTTTCCAAGTCCGAACATCGCATCCAGCTTGCTCACTCCTCTCTTCTTGGAGAAAGGTTTATCTGGGATTAAACTGGAAATTCGTTTTTCATCCGAACGAGATGATGACAATATACTGGGTGACGTATCGCTTAGTTTTGATGACGTGTCTTGGCGCGAATCGCTGTCTTTCGGTTGGTCATGTTTGCTCTGTGACGTGGGTGGCATCAGAAGACCCGGCCACATTTCCGGCATCATTGCAAGCTCTGCTGGGAGTCCCATGCTTTTCAATACCTTCTCCATTTCACCTGGAGGAGGAAGAGAAAGATGTGCGGGGATTTGAGGAAGAGTGTCGGCCTTTGAAACGTTGATGGACTGATAAGGATCGACCATTGGAAACATTGGGAACATGGCTGCCATCGCTGATACTGGATCGATCCCTAGTTGAAAAAAAAAAATTTAAGATTTTCTCTTTTTTGATTGACAGCTGAAGATAAACCGATATGATTAAACAAACTTAACCACTTTTGACATAAAATGCAGTAACTCTATAAAAAATTCTTCTTTTTTGTTAACAGATGAAGATAAAACTAAAGATCAAATAAACATTTTAATAAAATAAAAGAGAACTTCTACCTCGCTTTGCAGCATCCTGCATCAGCTGCTGCATGGAGGGATTGGTCAAAGCCATGATCTGCTCAGGAGTGGGCATGAATTGTTGCGCCTGAGAGGTCTTCAGCAAGTCAGAGCTCGACTTAGCGCTCTCCTTCTGACGAGATTGGGAGGAGGATGGGGAGTGATGATGGGGGTAGCCACCAGGTGGCCTCGTGCGACTTCTACTACTCGATTGTTCTGACTTCGTGTCCGCCTTGGCAAGCTCCTGGAAATATGACTCAGAAATAAAAACAAATTCACGTTTATCACTTCAAAATGAAAGGACTTTAATTCAAAATGAAAAATCTACATTTCCAAAACGAAATTCTAATAACGAAACACCACAAAAATATTTTTCGTTGTACCGTATCCAAGTTTTAGCCCAGTAGTGGAAGATTGAGATTTTGACAGGAATGCAAGGAAGCCAATCTTCATGTCCACCATCAGAAATGCCTTTAGGTGTTTTACCAAAAGCTCAGCCACATGCTCTTGAGCGGTGTCGAACAGGCTTCCTTGCGAAAGTCGTAAGAGAGCTTTCACCACTCAGCTGTGCAGTCCGACAGAAGCGATTGAAAAAAAAATATTTCGTCGAAACTGCATCTCTGATATTATGAGCAAGTCTTGATAATCAAAGCATGAGCGTGATTGCACTTAGACATTGAAGTAAAAGCTTTACAAACCCTCAGATTGGCAAGCAGGGAGGCCGAACTGTTGCCAGATCCATTGTCGAGGTTCGTGGCGCTTGGTTTGCCTGATGATTTCGACAACGCCAGCTCGGATCGCGGGCTCTGAAAATCGCAGCCGGAAGTTGGTTTGAAAATTTACGTTTTACACATTCTCACACATCGAAAAGCATCTATCATGGCGGATAATAATTAATTGCAAATAATTAACGCGTCACCTGTGACGCGAAAACTCCAGCGGCGGAACTACTAGCAGGATAGGACTGGTTTCCACCAGCCATTAGCTGTTCGATCTTTCGCTGCAGGCTCTTGTCCAACGGAGGCAACTGAACAAAGAGACACAAGTTGAGAATTAGATCAGTGACTGTCTAAGCTTCACAGCACAGACTTGAAGTGTCGAAAAGACGCGGACCCCCAGAACAAACAACTAGTTCAAACACGCAAGGGGTTGGCTTGACATGCGAGATCTTGCCGTTGATTGGATTTTTTATCGGCTTTTCATGGAACATTGGCTCAGGGGACCCCCTTTTAAAACTCCGTCTTAGATTATGACGTCAAATACCGTAAAAAAAAAGTCATACTTAGTCAATCGCCATACTTATTAAAACCAAATAGACTCATTATCGTCCCCATACCCTATATAGATGTCTATCACAAATCTTGTACTCACCGATTGGTTGGGAAACGAGATGTTAGGTGAGCCTGATGTGGGCGCCGAGTGGTCTGCCCGCTTCTTTCGACGGCCCCTGGATGTAAAAAGTTCATTAAATCAGCTATGAAGAATGCAACCTCTCAACAGGTGACAAGGATCGTCACAAACAATTGCTCAAACTACCATTAATGTGAGAGACGTTAATTCAACCGATAAGTTGTAAAAACAACGCTGCATAGCACCATTGCTTGTTGAAAGAAATTGGCAGTTTTTTGTTTGATACGCAAGTTTGTCGGTAAGCATAAAGCAAAGGGTAGTGAAAGTTTGGCATGTACTTGGGAGCACCGACGTTGACAACTTGAAGGTTCAAATTCAAATATTGCCATTAAGTTATTTCACCACGATGTACGGCTCCGGAAGAGGAAGAAAGAAGGTCGCCCTGCAGCGCATGCCGAGAGTGCTGGCTTGATCATGCCGTGATGTTTGCTCACAGAGTCACGTGTCTGTTAAATGAGCTGGTGAGGTGACCCAGACAGCAAACTCCGTTACTTTCTCATTCATTCAACGTCTGCAGACGCAAAATCTAAAAATGACGGATTTGCTGTCTGGGATAAACAGCAGGCTTCAATTACCTTCGAGAGGGGTATGACGACCGAGGGGTTGTTTCATTTGACGCCAGTAGTTGTGCCATGGCGGCCTGGAGCTGTTTGTCGTTACCTGAGCATAGAAAGTTTGTCATTGATAACTTCTCGTAATGCAAACACTACAAAATTAGTTGGAAACACTGCAATGCTTCGGAAATATTCGCTAAGTCCTTGAGCTACGACGTTTCAAAACAAAACACCGAACGGAAGGCGTGAAAGCGTTATAAGAATGTAACATGACGCCTTAACAAACCTTTATCAGCTACAAAACATCGCACAACATACAGATTGGAGAAACGTTTCTTAGCCGCAATACAGATGTGGACTACACATACCTGGGATGCCTCCCATATCGTGGCCACCTGTTGGTAACACGCTGGTGTGACTGGGTAAAACCGGGGTCCCACGGCCTTCGCTTAGGGGAGTTGAAGACTGGGATCGACTAGAAGAAAAGCCCCCAGAAGCGGTGTCGGTGGGGTTGGACATGGCTGGGAGCAAGGACTGGTTTGTATGAGGCCACTCTCCATTTATGACGCAAAAACAGACTTGCTCGACACGCTGGATCAAAGTTCGGTCCTGAAAAGTTAATGATTGATGGTAACATATTGACATCACCAAACGATACGCCATTTAAATGGCTATAAACGCCAATAGATTATACCAAACGTATCTCGTAACCCAAAGTTTAAACATGACTCCACTACTTTAAACGCGGTTATCTCACCTTCGGCCATCGTCCATTCATTTGGTTGATAGCGAACGGCGACATGTGGTGAGGACCGCCGTAGCTTGAAGCGATCACGTTGTACACGCTGTGACCAACACAAGAGTGGATGACGTGTTTAGATGAAAGTCTTAGTTTTGAATGTATTTAAAAAAAACTTTCGCGAAGTGCCACCCGTAAGCACCAATACGAAAAACTATACTTGTCACAATTATTGTAATCAAGACTCTATTTGTTTCTCGGCAGCCGATTTGTAGCAAGAATTGACAGCGATAGACACGTGTTTCGCCCATGAGGGTGGGCTCATCAGTATCGCACCGTATTCTAGCCACAAGATATTCGACCGCCGCTTTACCGGTCAGTTTAACTCTTATCTTTGTGGAAACTGGAAAGAAAAGAGCCAACAAAACCAGCAGGCGCCAGGGCAGAGGACATTGTGAAGAAAGGGGCGTTTTCTTCCCGGCTATGAAAAGATACGAGAGCTCTTTCTGATGAAGATTTGATATCGATTTCATTGCGACCAGCATACTATGGAAGCAATAGGAATGGACAGCACTTACTCTTGTGGTGTTGGTGGTGTTTGTGACGTCATCGGTTGGCTGGTCTTCGATCGAAGCGACATTTGAAGAGCTCGTTTGATATCCGCTCCGTCGCTGCAAAGCATAATATTTCACCATTGCCATCACCAACGCAACTAGACCTGTACTGAAGCCAATACACTTTCCAAGTTCTGGTCGACTAATCAGCTCATCAATCACAATAAGGACACCGGTGCTCAGACACAAGACAATACGAAAAAGTATTATGTTTGCTAACAGCATCGTGTGACTTGTTTTATTTTTTTTGTTTTTTTTTAAGCATTTTTGACCGACGAATTATTTAATGTATACAATAAAAACAACATTGTTAAATTATAAATTCACATAAACCCCTGGCAATGCGTTTGGGTTTTTTAAAAACGAGAAGTGTCACTTAACATATCAGCTAAACCAGTGCTTTCCAACCGGTGGGTCGCAAAGCATTTCTGAATGTGAAAATTTTCTAAACTATACCAACATTACTATGAATCTCACAAGCCGCAGTTTGGTCTTGAGCAGTACTGCGCCTTCGCTATCGCTACCTTATCTTCACTTCATTTGTTTACTTTCCATTTGCATGAATTGTGCACCCTGTTTTCTATTAGATCGGGAAATTATTGCATTATCATTACGTAACAATTATGTAACAAATTAGATGTGTTGTGTCGCATTAACTATTTCAGTACGTACGCCAGTAGTAAAGATGCCATAATAAAGATGTCATATCTCATTGTGGGTCGCACAATAAAACGTGCATTAAAAGTGGGTCGCGAATTGAAAAAGGTTGGGAAGCACTGGGCTAAACAACATGCAGTCGTCAAAGCGAGAAACAATAAAATGTTTTGCGCAGCATGATTACAAGAACGGCGGTAGTCAGACAGCAAATTCCGTCATTTTTACATTGATTCAACGTCTTCAGACATCGATTTGCCGTCTGAGTAGTCGTCTTGAGCTGCAGACTATCATACCGCATGTCAGAGGCTTCTTCTTTGACATCATGTCCTAGCTTGACGTCACTGGAAGCAGGTGGCTTGCTTTCGTCATCGGGAACCTGGTCACCTTGAGTGACATCAAAAGTCTTTTCCTGGGGCTGGTCCTGCATTGGGATTGTCATCATGTGAGACAAGAACGTGACCACACACTTACATGACTACGCGGTGAACACAAGAAAAGAACACGGAGAAATGGGAAATTTTTTTAAAAAATGTTCAAGAAGTCTTACAAGTTACTACATTGGAAGATTAACTTAAAAGTTAAAGTTGCAAATGATCAGCTCTCACCTCAACAGGATTTTCCTGCTTTTCAGGAGTTTTCTCGTTTTCGTTTGTCTTCTTTGCATCATTTGAGTCTTCCTCCTTTTGTTCGCTCCCTTCGATCGTGCTTGCATCTTCATTGTTCTTCTCCTGTATTGTCGAAGCAATGGAAGGATTATTATACGTTGAATGACGCTTCATAAATGTTTGGATACATTCACTACTCGCTAGCTATATTTTGAACAAACTCTTTATTTCAAATATTACAATATTTGTCCCCCTCAATAGTTACCTGTGCCCTCCTAAAGTTTTATTTTTAGCTACATCACTGAATAAAACAAACTACCAACCTTTTCATCCTCAACATCTTCTGATGCTTTTGTCTCCTCATCAGCTTTTGATTCTGTGTCCACATCATTAGGCTTCGATTCTGTGTCTACTTCTTTTGGCTCATCAACTTCCATGACCTCCTCCACTTTTTCTTTCAAGTTATCATCCGTTGATCCATCCTCCTTGTTCTCCTCTTCTTTCACTTGCTTCCCATCAATGGTTTCCTCCTTTTTCTCATCTGCATCTTTCTCTTCATCTTGTTTTTCACTTTTTGGATCAGCATCTTTTAGTAGATCAGCCTCCTTCTTCAAAGATTCCTTGCTTTCCGTCAGTTCCATTTTTATCAAAGCTGAAACAAACACAAGTGGACCTTGTTGCATTGGATCAGCCAACATACTGGTACATTAAATTAGCCGACAGATTTGTGAAAGTCCAGTAATGAGGAGTTCTCCGGATGCGTGTAGTTACGCAAAGCAATACCGCACTTGCAATCAGAACAAAGTATATGAAATTGCAAGATTAAGCCTTCACAAGAGGTTTTCTTGGACTGAGGAAAGAGACTATATCTGATAACACTCAGCGGAGATAACTCGAATTGCCTTTATCCCAGAGCTGTGAGATAGCAATTAATTATTACCACGAATATTGAGCGAAGGCCTACCTTCCCTCGCCTCCTGTTGTTCCTTCATGTTCTTCATCTTGTTCTCAAGGTCGGTTCTGCATGAGGAAAAATAATTTAAATCACAGAATGCAAAACAAAATATTGAAAAACAAGTTCAGTGCAAACTGGTGACACAATATTTACTTTTCTTCGTTAAGAACTTTCTGCTTCATCGCCATCGGGTCAGCTTCGTACTCCCGCATGGCTTGTAGGAATGTCAGGCTTGGGTCGTTCAGCGTGTGGATCTCGGTCCTAGTCACACCGTGCCTGGATATATGGCACAAAATGTGATAGACATATGAAGGAAACTGCCGCTGCCTTGTCGGCTCAAAACATAAGAAATTTGACACAAATTGTACCAAAAAATAAAGCGTTTTGGGTTCAAAACGAGGTGAAGTATTCACGGCAACTGCTCTTCTTCCGTCATAAATGCGATTCCAGGTATACTGAAAGTGATGCAACTTCATGGTTGTGTTGTGGTACTCACTTGTCCATTGCAACCAGGAGTTCGTAGTCATGAACGCCATGTTGCCACCAGAGCGGCATCTCAGCGCTCCGTTGGCACAACTTTAATCTTTTCTGGAGTTTCGGATGCACAAGGACGTTGGAGCGGACTTTGTCAAGAAGCCGGATGCGATAGAGGGTCCGAGAGGCACGCTCCTCGGTAATAGGATCTACATCAATGTTGGGGATCTCTTCATCAAGACCTATAAAAGAAGATCGATTATCTCTCTGAAGGGGGTAAGATCCCATCTCGAGGAGTAGGTTTGGAAAGCAAACTAGTGGGTGCAACTGAGCAAAGTTGGGACGATGGAGAAAAAAGTAATAACTCTCAACATATTCATGACAACAGTCAGACTAAGATACTCGAAGCATTGGTACACTACGAGTTTCAGCGCGCAAAAAGGATGTTTTTACCTTTCGACGTCGCTAAATGTTGAAACAATGCAACATAAAAGCTTTTTAAGAGGGTTGGAAAATTGAATTGCTGTCATTTCATTGTTAAAATATGTGAAGCAATGAGCTGAAGCTGCTGGGGTTTAATGATTCAGAAACAAAGTTTGGCTTTATGATACTTGAAGTAAAATGACAGAACGAATAAATAAACGAGATACCTATCCCTGTGCCATCCCCGGTACCAGGTTTATCTGTCCACCGGCAGACCTGCTCGCACATGTGCCGGAACGCCAGGTAGTACATCCGTAGACTTTCATCCGTCTTCCTGTCCAATCTAGCAATGTTGCGGAACCTCCTCCAGGTGAAGTCTCCGGAGCGTGGATCCCTCTCGATCCCAAAGGTGGACACCGTGCGATAGAAATCTGCCTCCTCTCGACGCGTCCATCGACTGCAGAGATGTCTGACGATTAATCTTCTATCATGTTACTTAGGAACATTACATTTGCAGCTGGCGATGTTATATAAACGTCTTCGCCTACCACTGCTTGTTTTACGTTCGTAACAAATCATTTAAGAAAATTTCTTTCTTAAACAAAAACTTAATTTGAAGAAAAAAGTTAAAAACCGTAATATTGATGAAACGAGGCATCCAGACAGCAAAATGCGTCTGCAGACGTTGAGTCAATGTAAAAATGATAGATTATGCTGTCTGGGATGAGCCAAACAAGAACCATTAACAATTAGCTTCAGGTTTTCTAAGCAGACTATGTAGGTCAATTCCGAACGATGTAGGTTTTTTTCTTTCCGTTACGACTATTAAAAATTCTCAAAGCAGGGAAAGTACCGGACACTTGACGAACCGCATGCCGACACTTTAACACCTGAATAGACAAGAGCACCACACATAACACAGACGAGGTAGCACCACGACGACACACACACAAACAGCAACAACCTGGTCGTATCCCAGTGCAAGCAGAAGAGGTCGCTGGATTCGCAAGACATGGCAAACAGAAAACATAACGTGAATAATAGAAAAAGAAAAAAAGTCTTCCGATGAGATTTTCTTATAACCTCGTTATGCAGAAGACGTCGCTTATTATCGTCTGAACATTCCACTAAAACGATGCAATAAAAAAGTGACAGAGTTCCCAGAGAGCAAATCAACCGTTTTTTTACATTGGTTCAACGTCTGCAGACGTTGAATCAATGCAACCATAAAAAAAATAAAATAAAAATAAAAAAAACGGTTGATCTGTTGTATGGGTTGTAAGTACTGAGATGCAGTCGCTCAATACTTACGATTGCTGAACAACGCGTTTCATGTCAAGTCGGCTGTTGTCAGAGTATCTGGACCGGGCGTTTCTACGCTCCAAATTCATCAGACGCTGCTGGATCTGGAGATGATATGGGAAGATCAGTCATTGATGAAACAAACCGCACTACAGAATACCAGGTGCTGTGACATGGGCTTGATTACAGTCCGGGGTCAATTGGAACTTTTAAGTTCAGGACCGTTAGTTATTCAGTGTGTTGTGTATGTGAATGTTCCGGTACTTTTAGACACAGAGTAGAATCTTTAACTTCATTGAATTCTTGACCAAAAAAAGTGAACTCCAGCATTAAAAATTGAGTTCCATCGGTGCGATTTTTATGTCTGCAGACGTTGAATCAATGCAAAAAGGATAGATTTTGCTAACTGTGCAAAGCTGCTTAAGTTACCAAATGTTGCATTTAAGCCATCCATGTTAACGTGTGGGTAAGCCCTACCTGCTTGTAATGCTTTTGGTAAACAGTAATGAGCCTTCGCAAGCGTGTGTTTAAGTCGGACACGCTGGGCCAATCTTTTCCAGCAGCTGGCTCTTTCTTCTTCGGCTCTGCAGGAGCAGGTTCTGTTAACAAAACACGTCATGGTAACCAGTGCAACCTCGCAAACCCGACCTCCTTGATAAAACAAACTAGGTGGTATGGCGGGGTAGTACGTTCTTGGCATAGAAAAAATTAAAATACGCTTTGGTAGATCCAGCATATATGTTTGTTTGATTAGAAATGTCTGACTGGAAATGTCTACACAGATATACAAATTTGACTAAATGAAGCGTGGGCGATTGTCCAACATAAGGATTAGTACAATTATTTGGTAATAGGAATAAGCTATCGCTTGTAAACGATTGCCTAGTAAAAGTTAACTACGTTTTATTATCTGGGCACACATCTAGTGAAATGTAACACTCCGCCATACACTAACAATTACAATCGCGACAGCTCTGTAATCACCTGCAGTATCTTTGTCTTCTTCTTTCTTCTTTGCAGCATCCGCTGTGGCAGGAGATGCTGGTTCAGTGTTAGGAGTGCCTGGAGCTGGAGAATCCTGCTGCAAAATAACCGTGAAACATTGTTAACTCGACCACGTTCTTCCGTTACCGAGGACGGCTACAAAGTCGAGTGGTGAGAGCCTTGGCTTGCAGCTCGAAAGGGTGCAGGTTCGACACCGCTCATGAGCAATGAGCATGTAGCAGTGTCTTTGACAAGGTACTTACAACATGCATAAAGGTGGACAAAGATCGGCTCCTTGACTTTCCGTTCATTAAATCTAAAACTTTAACTTCCTGCAGTAAGCTTGGATACAACAAACACGAATTGCACAGCACGTGAGCGTGTGGTAAAAAAAAACATTAAACAGTTTAGTGAGGCAGCAAGTGGTGCATTGAGCCACAGGCCGTTGGTGAAAAGATCACTTAGTTCTAGAGACCAAATCATTAATTTTCCAAATCGATTATTAAGCAAGTTAACAGGAGTCACCGTACTTACCCCGAACTCGATCTCATTGAAAGTGATGCGGGTTGGCTTATACTCCGGATCTCCGCTTTCATCGCCGCTGGAAAACAAGTTGATCTGTTACCAATCGCCTTCACTGCCTATTACACAACTTGCGTTTGTATCTTCAGCATTCAAACGGATTTTCCAATAGCGACAAAAAAATTATATTGCTATGAGACGTTCAAAAACGTCAAAGCAACGCAATGGTCAATTAAGTGATGCAAAAATCTTAACATAAGAGTTGAAAACTTACTCTGGCTCAACATCCATTTCAGCGGCGAGGGCCCGTTCGTCAGGTGGTCCGGCCTTTTCAAGGAAGCACAGCAAGTTGTCAGCTCGTATCAGGTTGTACTTCTCATAGCCTGATGTAAAATCACGTTAGTCATACGATCAAGTGCAATGAGTGCAAAATAAGCAACAGATCTATGTAATCCTTTCACAGCAAGTCATGAATAAATCTTTATATGACATTTGGCAGACAACTTGTTAGATCTAATATTGTATTTCACGCGCAGTTTATGATTCTATGAAGTTTTCATGTAAGAAATAGTTACCTTATGAGAAGAGCTTCGACAGGTCAATTCCATACAAAGTTTGTATTAACTTCTTCGCGTTTACCCCCATTACAACATACGCAACTGAGACAACTTGATTTTCGAGAGTGAAGTCAAGCCGGTCTACTAGGGTACGGGAGTAAAGTAAAGCAAGGCTACTCACCGTGCTTGTATATTCCGATGAGAAGCGATTTGTCGCATGCCGCATCCCACCACGCAGCTGGAGCGTCGGACAACTTATCCACAACATCGAATTCAATTTCACTGGAGAAGGAGAAATAATCTTCAGCCACTATGCTAGGAAATCAGGATCTCATTACAAGTAATTTGGTGACCAACAATAAAGTAAAAGATATGCAAAATTCATCTTTTTGTGAGATGCTTCAAGTGTTCAACAAACACATAAACTACTCAAACAAGATTTTCTTCAATTTTATCTGACATTTCCGCAAGACAAGAGAGAAATGGAGGAGTCAGTCACTGCAGACAACCGGTCCACCCTGATATTTCGGGATAAAGAACAGGCTTCTTTGAAGAAAATTATTTTCGTTACAAAAAGCGACAACAGTGTAACTCACTCATGCTTGGTAGCGCTATCAATAGCGGAGGTGATGTTGTTGAGTATCTCCGTGCGGAGGTAGTAGAGCATCCGGACTCGGAGGATCACCCTGAGAGCAATAAACAACATCCAGTCAAGGGTCGTCATCATCATCATGCTCTAACAAGAAGTATTACCAAACAGAGCAGATGCATGCCATATACAGCAAATCAATCGTTTCTTACATTGATTTACTGTCTAGGATCACACAACTTTGTCGATCATACAACTTCAGGGGAAGTTACTTGCCGATAAATACATCACATACATTAGGGTGTGGCTGGTCCCGACCAAAAATTAAATACTTTACTAAATCAGCTCTTTTTTTGGCATACTCTGTGGATGGGTGATACAAACTCACCTGCAAAATTTTAGCTGATTTCGACAACATTTAGGTGTAGCACACGGGATTTAAAGATTGCGCAATCACGCAGCACCGAAAATAGTCAAAAATTGCTTGTTTTTTAACATTTTTCAATAATACAAGCATATTTTCAACTATAAAATGTATTATTGGCCTATGTCAAAGTAAGTATTGTTTGCATTATAATATGGATGGAATTCATATGCGAGATCACAGCTGATCAATCATTTAATCAATCCGTTGAAGAAATATCTTAGAAATTTCACACTTTTATCGACTCAGAAATACAAACATGAGGTTTCTGGCCAGTTTCCGCCAATCTCGGGTCACCGAGCCTGTGCAAGTGGATTGGGATAGTGGATAATTCTAGAAACTTCTAAGATGACGTCTTTTCAAATGATGACGTCAAATCTTGCTTACTTATTGCACTGGTGCTGGATGTGTTTCTTGAACCCTTCATCAGGGAGGAAAGTGTCGAGGTTGATAACCGAAGCCCACTCCCGCTTTGATTGTTCATCTGATGGCTTCTCGGCTTCATCTTTGTTCCTTTTTCCTTTTCTTCCTCTTGGAACAGGAGTGGCCAGACCTACCCAGGGATCACAAATAAGGTCAGTGAAGATCTGTTTATCGAACAAGTTAATTATAAATTAACCATTGACAATTAACTAGTATCAATAAATGAAACTAATTAAAACTAGAAATAAACTATTAAGTAAAAATAAACAACAATACAGTATAGAGTTTTACGAGTTTCGTTAAGGTTTTAACGTTTACCTCCTTACCTTCATGATTACGTAAGTCTATTCCGGTCTTTTTGGCGATCTCCTCCGGTGTGATGAGATCCCATATGAAGAGCTGAAACAAAGAGGATTGAATTCGTGGTGATTGACTGCTTCATCCGTAAAGGTAAACTAACAGACCGTTTGTGATTTGACCCAGACATAACAATCCGTCATTTTTACATTAAAAATGACAAATTTGGTCGTCTAATGTCTAGGCACTTCCTACACACCAAAATCTCATTTTTACATTGATCAACGTTTGCAGACGTTGAATCAATGTAAAAATGAATTTTGCTGCTTAGGCACTTGCGTGTTATTTTATCAAGCAATAGAAGAAATCTGTTTCGCCACAGTCATCAGTTGTTGCGTTATCTCACCCTGATTTTATCGTCGCCATTGTAGTACTTGAGGCAGTACATCAGCACGGCTCGCGCCATGTCTTCCAGTTCCGTAGCGCTGATCGATCCAACGAAGCGGCCCCTCTGCTGGATAACAGACCATCGTCCCCACCTTCAACAAGCAACCGTGTAATCAAGCAAGAGGTTTGGGAAATTTGACGACTCTCGTTCCTCCTACTGTATATCAGATGGTGTTGCTCCCGGGCAAGAGAAAGCAGTAACCGACTTTTATTTATTGAAACCGAGTCAGCATCAGGATTTTAGTTAACAATTGTAGCTTAGGTTATAAGGCACTATAGCAATGACCATCTTTGGCACAACACGAATTGGATTCAAAAGGGCGGAGTTTTATTATGTTGTTTATCTAAATTAAAACAAGTGTGGGTCTGCTAAGCTCCGCAATTGCAAAGATGATTGATTGCAATTCCGCTACGAATGGTTAAGAACAATATCGATATCTAGAATCAATCAATAAACGCGAAAATATTCATTTATTTTTCGGTCACAAACTTCCTGGTCTCCGTTAGTACTACAAGACCTTACAAGTACAAACTAAGCGCAACTTTCAAAAAACTTTTCTTCACGCGATTACGAAAATTTATTCACCCAAAAGTGAGAAGACATTTTTCGATGCGGAAGCAATCTCTTCTTCCCCATCCCTTGCGCTGTCCTCCTCCAGAACCTCCAGCTCTTGTACGGAACTTGCTTTTTCTTGCATGGCCCTCTGCACCATCCGAGTCATATTCCGCGGAATCGTCGGAATCGGATCCGATTTCAGCAAAGATCTCTTTGTCGTCCGAGTTTCCGCCGAATCTTCTCGTCTGTTTGCGGTTTCGTGGAATTTCCAAAATCAACTTGTTCTGTTGAAATAAAGACGTCAGATAAACGACAATACAACAACGCAGTCTACGGATAATGATAGATCCGTCACGGAACTTCAAACCACGAACAGCCCCTGGAAGTCAACACCAATCTTTCTCAACAAAACCCATGACACATTTACTTCAAAATTGATTGATATGAGGGTTGAATCTTCTTCTTCGTCGTGTGATCCTCTGGGGCCGAGGGTCCATCTTTTTAGCACGGCAGATTCACAATGTTTCCGTACTACACTGGAATGCTACTAAAGAGCAGCATGTCTTTGTTGAATAATTAGGATAGAAGCAAAATCGCTTCTGCACAAAACACGCGCTGGATCAGCTAACTACCACTGCAGCTCTTTTAAACTACAATTCGTCGGAGGGCTTAGCAGGGATATGTTGGTATCATATGTCGCAAATACACAACAGCAGAGAGACATAAAGCAACTGACATGTACCGTACAAGCCGCTAGTTAGCTAAAAGCTTTAACTTACATCATTAAGTCGGTCGATGTCAAGATCAGCTTTCTTGGCCCACTTCTCCCAAAAGTTCGGGTCGTCTAGTGAAATGTCGGGCCTGTCCTCCGCTGACACAAAACTAGCCTGGTGACAACGATTGTATCATTAGCATTGTCATCTGTATGTCCATAAGCTAAATTACAGTCTGTACATGCAGTTTCAATGAAAAGGCTCCCAATGCTTTGTAGCAGACTCAAAACGATATTATTCAAATTGTGCTTATAAACATAACAATGTCGTACATCTGGTGGCAACTGCTGTGCACGCACACTGAAATAAAACGCTACATGCAAACGACGGCGTTGAAAGCATGCGAGTCTTATCACGATTAACAAATTTACCTTCGAGAAAGTGGAGCCTTTTTCACCGGATTCCAACGTGACGGTGTGAGCGCGCCGATCAAGAATTTGGTCGATGTCTTCCTCGCAGAACTTACTTCCTGCATCATCGTCGTCCATGACAGCTCCGTATGCCCCTCGCTTCAACAGGTCTTCAACTTCGCGTTTGCTCAGCTGTGGAGCTTGTGGCTAGAGGTGAAGAAAAATACACTACACTTGAAAAAAAAACTGGAACTTATTCTATAAGTGGTTCAAGACTAGAAATGCAAGGATCGGAAACTAGACAAAATTTAGTTGAATCTTTATCATTCGGAGTGGAAACATTTTAACACAGCATACAGTTTCATTCGTGCTTAAAACAGGCCATGAAACACCTTCTTAACATCCGGGTCGAACGGATTTGTTACGAAGTGACGAAAGCTAAGCAACATTACGACTGGATTAAAGTAAATAAGAAATCGTTTGAATCGGCTCCAAGCTTGTTGTACAAGCGCAAACAATTCCTACAGAACAAACTCATGTTACTCTAGCAGAGTGCTTGAAGCGAAAATTTTCTGATGTAGATACTTTAGCAACTTGCCAGCGGGCCAACCTACCTGGTTGGTAACCTGATCCTGTCTTCCACTGATGGATTGGAGGACGGCTTTGTCCAAGCCAAGTTTCAAACTCGCCTTGTCGAACATTTCCCGCTCGTACGAGTTACGTGTGATCAGCCGATAGACTTTGACTGGTTTCTGTTGTCCGATCCTGTGGCAACGAGCTTGCGCCTGCAAATGGTGAACGTCACATTAGTTACGTACGTACGTACACATTAGTCACGTGCGTCACATTAGAACCTGGGAAACCGAGTACACGTCGCTCAGATACCTAATTTGAAACGTATACAAGAGATGTCGAGAGTGACCACGTCAACTCTCATCTCTGTCGTATATATTTGCACAAGAAAAATTACAAGCCTGAAGTGGGCATCAAACTTCTATACAGCACTAATTGCACTTGGGCTACAAATGTATCAATCAGGACCATTTTTGCATTGCAAAGGATGAACTGGCATGGCGGTGTTTTATCTAACCCGTCTAATTTTTCATACGTTAAGTTCTGTAAAAAAACACTTCGATCACTTAAATTCATGGCAAACTTTAATGTTTTGGATGTCCGGTAGTGATGCTATTTTCGTCGTTTGCAATCATCATCATGTTCCTTCCTCGTATTGAGGGTTGGATACAATGCGCCATTGTTTGCAATCAACGGAAGAGAATCCACAGAACACAAGGGCCATGAAATCACCTGCAAGTCGTTTTGAGGGTTCCAATCCGAATCGAAAATGATGACAGTATCCGCAGCAGTCAGGTTGATCCCAAGACCTCCTGCTCTCGTACACAGGAGGAACACGAATCTATCGGATCCTGGGGATGTAGCAGTATATGCGTCATATATTTGTCTACATCAGCAAGGTTGTGTTGGAATTTAAAACATGCGTTTTTTCTATATAAATCTAGCACTTCAACCAAAATCTTAACAGTAACAGCATTGTGTTTCTCGGCAGTCGAGTGTAGCAGTCGTTCTACAGTCGACAGTCGTTCCAACAATATTGTTCCATGTTTCTCGGCAGTTGAGTGTAGCAAGAATTGACAGCGATAGACACGTGTTTCGCCCATGAGGCTGGGCTCATCAGTATCGCTCCGCTAATTCATGCCACATAGTACTCAACCGCTGCTTTTGTCAGGCAATTGAATGCTCACTGTTCTAAGTGAGTAGTCAGGTAGTGCTGACGTCAGGAAGATCGCTCCTTCTCAACTGTAACAGCATTTATATAGCCCCACATCCATAGTGCAAGCACACATCTTTTGAAACAGGATAGAAAAACTTTATCACTTCTTGTGTGAATTTAATCATAAGTTACCAACGTAGCACTATTGGCTAAAAACTTTGCACACCAAACACAACTAAAGCATCTCCAATGGAAAGTGATATTCTGTAGTTTGCGTAAAAATAAGCTACCGAAAAATTCAAGTCACCTTTCTTGCTGAACCTGTCTATAGCCATTTGTCTCTCATTCCCGCGAATGCAGCCGTCGATACGTTCATACAAATGACCGGATTGCACGAGGTAGTCTTCAAGAATGTCCAACACGCGCACCATTTGTGAGAACACAAGGACCTGCGATAGACGAACCATGAAGACGTCAAGTGACAAGAAATAATAGAGGGGCGACTGTGAAATCATAGGACACTACAAAGTGAACAGGAAGTCTTTGGACTTTTTTTCACATTATGATTTAAACCTTGAATGTCACTTAAACAATAAATACTATTAATGCTACAAAAAGTGCTCAATGCCAAGCAAAAAAGCCAAGCAGAGCCTAGGCAATTACATCAAATATAGTTATTACTCTCTAAATCTCTACAAGCCTGTTTCACTCAAAAAGGGGGATCATCAAAAGGTCCTTATTCAAATAGAATCATTCTATTTGATAAGAACCTTCTGATGATCCCCCTATAAAGTGAAACAGGCTGGAGAGATTTTAGAAAGTAATAACTATATTTGATTGAATGTCACTTATATAACTTATATACATGTGCTAAATATCTTGTTAACTCTCAAAAATTTAGGTCTAATTGTAAACATTAACTGCAAGGTCTAAAATGGGCCAAAGAGAAGCCATCATTCAGTTCCATCGCGCGGGGAGAACCAATTCTGAGATCATTAAGCTCTTAAAAGTTGCCCAATCTACCGTTTACCACGTTGTGAATAGATTTAAAGAACTTGGTACACCTGAAGATCGTCCTAAAAGTGGAAGACTTCAAACTGCTCGAAAAAAGAAAGTGGTTAAGGCTGTTTTAACATGAACCCAACCACACCTTATGGCCGCCTTCCTTCAATCGTGGTAACAACTTATCGATCAGCACCAGCTTCCCTGAGCTTTGTATCATCGCCTGCAGAGCATTGAATTCCTTATTCAAACTGCGCTGCTCTTGCGTGATCTTGTCTTCAGCACCTGCGCAGGATTACATAACAATAAGACGCTGTTACACACCATGCTATATACAATACATGCTGTAACCAGGGATTCATAGTATGGCTGTAACTCACCAATTATTTTATCAGTGTATAAATCAACCTTTCACATGACGACATCGTCGTTTTGCAGTTAAAGCTGGAAAAAAACCAGAAAAACAACAAAAGAAAAAACAAACCACAAATTGCAGGCTGAAGAACACAGCAGCCATTGGAGAATTACAAAATAATGAGGATTGGTAGTTGGCACAACAGCAGTCTTCAAGCAGTCTCGGAAATGTTTTGACGTGAAAAGATGTTTGAACTTAAAAAGCGCTAAGAATGAAACAAGCAATCGGAGGTTCTGCTAACCTTTAATAAGGTAGGGGTGGTTGCAGCACTTTCGTAGTTCCATCATTGTATTCATCAGGTTAGGAACGTTCCCACCCGACGTTCCTTTTGCGAGGAATTCAAAATTACGTTCCAGGATAGCTCTGTAAAGCATAGGGTGAAAATCGGTGACTTTTAGGTGAAGATGTTATCGCCGATGCATGGGAAAGTTAAATGCAGTGGCTAAGTAGTATGACTTTAAATTTATCGTAGAATATAAAATGAAGTGGTTGTAGAAGTTTGTGGTTTTACGAACTACAAATAATCGCATACATTTTTACTGCTCTAAAATATTGCTATAACTCTTAAACTTCATCACAATCTACGAATGCTTATATTGGAGTGCTAGCATGGTGTATTGTGCATACAAAGCGGCAGCTTTTTCTCGTTTCAGAAACAGAAGACGGATTGGAATAAAGCACTTTCATGGAAATATTGAAACTCAAAGTAAAAATACAAAGCTTACAATCTCTAATGCCTTAACTAACAAGTTAGCAGTCAGCATGTCAATCAAAAACAAAGTCTTTAGATTGACAAGAAATCGACATCAAAGTCATGGCAGAGGTTTGTTGATATTTGATTCTAATCTATAACATGAAGACAGCACAGACCTGTAATATTTCTTCTGGATATTTGTAAGTTCAACTTCAATGATGGTTTCTTGCTTGGGAGCCAGCGACTTTTCAACGTCCTCCTTTAGACGACGGAGCATCATCGGCTTCAAGAGCTCTTGCAGCTTTTCAACCTAAAATACAAAAGAAATCAAACCAAATTAAAATAAGTTGTTTAATTTTGCGTCCACTGTGTCGTAACATACTTTATTACATTGCGAATAACGCACGCAACACAACAACAAACTGAAAGTAACGAATGACGAAATATAATTAAAGCTGTTCCTAACGTTGGTATGTTATTTGGCAGTGTCTCGCCAATACACGAAGCGTGCTCTCGAGCGGTGTCGAACCGACGTCCTTTGGATCGTGGTTCAGGTGCTCAACACACGGCCACGCAACTGACATGGAACCAAACATTTCACAAAATAGTTTTTTCTTACTTATGGATCTCTAAAATTTAAGAACTGATCAAGCCGGTTTAGCTAGAGCAAAAAAATACTTCGTATCTGGCACAAGACTATGTTAATCAACGTCACGTCGTGTCTGTATTTACTTGCGCGTTGTCTTTCAAGTTACCAAATTCAAGTGAGAACGCTTGTTGACAGTTGAACGTGTCAGGCTGGAGAAAGGAGAGAAGGGCGAATAATTCCTCGACGTTGTTCTGAAGAGGTGTACCCGTCAACAAGACCTTGTGATCCTGAAATAATGTTATGGACGATTCAGTGACATAAAACTGGAAACTAGTTACGATTAAATTGAAGACACAAGAAAGAGGGAGAGTAAATGTGGATAAGAGGTAGTGGGGCCACAGGAGGACATACAAGAAGAAACAACATGGAAAGAAGTAACTGTACTAGTTGTGGAAGTGCTAAGCAAAGAGGATTAAATAAAATATATGCATTTTAGTAATAACAAAGTAGCTTAAAGATAGATGAGGAAATCCTTAGTGTGCTCTATCCAATAGCTGCAACCAACCTACTTCCCCGGAGTCCTTCACAACCGCGGAACAGCACTCTGCTCTCGGTGTCGAGGTTAAGCCCGCTCCTTTGAGGGCTAAACGAATTGTGTTCGGACGAGGAAGACTCCTTCAAAAACCCGGCAGTTGATTGCGATTTAAGATACCCTCAACGTTAGTCCTAGGAAGCCTAAATTGCTCAGCAAATCACGGCCAAAGAAAAAATATCCGCATCCATACCAGGTGCATGTTCCGGAGTGAGTCGGCAAGTTTGCAGGTGTGGTTCTTCAAACGGTGGCCCTCGTCGATGATGAGGCACTTCCACTCTACATCCCGCAGATGAGGAGAGTCCAGTACAATCATCTCGTACGTCGTGATCACAGCATGCATCTTGTACGATCCATGGATCTCGTCCAGCTGGAGGATACAAAAAAACTTAGATACAAACATTCTAATACACCTTTACGTAGATAAAGCATTTTTATTATTTTAGAAAATTGAAAAAAGATCTAGATTCCTAAAGACAATGAGGCTCTGGGAAAACATGCAATAAGGTGCAGCACGACACAAAATCAAGCAAAACAGAAAAACTTCCGTTTCGACAACACTTCGAACAATTAAATTTGTTGTGGTAGAAGCATTCTTGTTTAAATGCAAATAACATTTCATGGTGTCGACTTCCGTCGAGCATTTGATCTGCATCTTACGTTTTCATCCCGACAGAACCACTCGTACGTATGCAACATATCCCTGCTGGTCTGGCTCCCGTGATACACAATCGCGTTTATCGTCGTCCAAGATTCGAACTCCCGCTGCCAGTTCGCGATGGTGCTCAGTGGGGCAACCACCAGAAAAGGACCCTTGAGGAAAGACGTTAATGTTATCTTGGAGGTTTCTTTCAAGTTCTTATTGCAAGAGAACGCAACACGCAGAATTTTCTAGCGACTACTTGTAGGAAATAAACCCGGTCATCTGCCACAGCATCTCAAGCAATTTATTATACTACACAGCCGAGGAAAGAAGGTCAAAAAGTATAAAAAGTTATGTTGATAAAAACATGTCGTCAGAAATATTATTAAATTCTGCATAACCGTGAAAAATCAAAAAAGAATCACCAATGCTACAAACCTGAATCCCGTGATCAAATATCTTTTGTAGGAAAGTGATGGATTGAATGGTTTTCCCCAGGCCCATTTCGTCGGCAAGGATACAGTTTCGTCTGTACGTTTAACAAAAACCCATCAATCTAAAGATCCACCATCGGTTTTGCTCTAACTTGACACGCTATTTTTTTTTCTGATTTACTGTGATAAACAAGAGAAATAATCTTACCTGTTGTACCAGTTAAAGAGGAGCCAGTTAATTCCTTCAAACTGGTAATCTCTCAATAAGTTGTTGTTGCAAAACAAAGTATTGCCCTCGGACAACCGCTGCCATGTATCTTTAGGGGGGCGAGACTGGAACGTACAACAACCAGTTTAGTTGGCAACACTAAATTATCCAATGCACAACCACAAAAATACGATTCAAAAGTAAGCATTGATGAACATAAACATTAAACATAATAGCTACAATGACAGATCTCTGTGAACTGAAACCATATTTAGTGAAACGTTAAGGGACTTTAACTTTTAAACAAGATTAGCTACTCACAATCTTTCTGGGTGGTCTGTACCGGCATCTTTTCTCAAACTCCTCTATCTTCACCTTTTCGATGTCATCCTCCCGTTCCCACGTACTGTCCTCGTATGGCAACGAGCACCACTTGACGAGGAAGTGACGGGTTTCGTTCTGCAAGTTGTTCCAACAATATTGCTTCAGGTTTTTCAACAGTCGCTTGTAGCATGAATTGACAGCGATAGACACGTGTTTCGCCCATGAAACTGGGTTCATCAGTATCGCACCAATCATTCATGCTACAAACAAAATTCTCGGCAGCTACTTTCGCCAGTGTTTAGCCTTCATTGAATTCTTTGCTTTAAGCGCAGCTACTCACTACACATAACTTCTCACACAATCGACATCTAGCCAATGAAATGATTATCTGTGGGTTGTTGGGAATTTCGGCAACAAAATTTAAAAAAAAACGAAAACATATTAATTTTTGCTCATTTAACTTCAACTCCATTTTAAACACTCCTGATCAATTTCTTCGCAAAAGTGAAAAAGTGAACTTCAGAAAAGTGAACGTCATAACTTACCCCGCTATCTCCGTCAGTGTTTGTGACATCCAAGACCCTATCCACCTCCACAAAGTCAGGGTTGAAAAGCTCGTCAGCTTCCAACTGCAAAGTAAACGACATGAAAGATAACAAATGTGACGAAAGTGAAATCCTGGTCTGCCTTAGTCGTGTAACGTTGTAAAAAAATTACGTGTAACGTGTAAAAAAATTCCAAAAGATTAAATATTGAACAGAAATCATTTTCAATTCGTCTAGCCATTATTGTGATGTTCCACAAACTCTCCCCCCCCCATCAGGAGCATAATATCGTTAGTTATGATTGGCTACCTCCGGATATATTAATTGGCCACTCTTCGAAGTGTTCTTCGCAATGTATCGCTTGAGTTTCTGATCGAAACGTTTGTCTTCAATCTCATCCTTTGTCTTCCATTCACAGTGCAGGTACGAGCTGACAAAACAATGCAACGAGATCAACGAAATGCTCCCTGCAGTTGTCACTGAGCAGTGCACCGACCTGACTAAAATCGGACAATACATTCACTTAGAACTGAACCGCACTACTCAATGGATCATGCCGTTGGCTGCATAGCCGAGTGGTGAGAACACTGGTGTGGTACACGAAAGAACACTGGTTTGACACCGCTCAAGAGCATGCGGTTGTGCCTTTGGCACGACACTTAACGCATCCTTGAAAGTGAATACGAAGATTGGCTTCCCTGCCTTCCCGTGCACTTAATTTAAATCTTCAACCACCGTGTAAGCCTGGATACGACAAAAATCGATGGCCAAAATTTTATTTCTACTTTGCAATGAGTGGTTTCTAAACTGTCATCCTGAACTGCGAGGTCCGTGCATCATATACTCCATTCATGTGCTAGTTACGGCATATAACTTACTAATTCTTGTATTTGACATAGTATTCATCCTCCGCCTTTTCATCTTCAACTTCTTCCTCTTCCTCCTTGTCAACCCCCATGGAGAACTTTCGGATGCGAGGATTCTTTAAAGATGTTGGACTTAGCATGGGACCATTCTGAGCTTCAGCGGGTTCTGTTTCACACTTAACATCATTTGGAGCCGGAGTTGAGTCCACATCTACCTCCGGAACATCGGGTTCTTTTGGCTTGGGAGACAATTCGTTACTTTCTGGAACAATAAACATCAAAAATTGAATCTTTTTAAGAGCTTAGTGCTTAATGAATATGCTTCTAGTTTAACAACACACCTTCAGTGACAGAGTCGCCTGCTTTCTGGGTCTCTTCTTTTGATTCGGACCTGCATTTCACTCGGCGCTTCCTCTTACGATGGAAAAGAATTTTGTCGACAATCATAACATCTTCAGCTTCGGTCATTTCCTGCTCAAACACAACACGTCAACGCGAAAAATGCATAGAATCTGTCATTTAAACGCCTCGCTGAGTTTAGCCTGATGGACTTGACACAAGAAACAAACATGGTTATTGGTTGGTCATGTGATTCGTTTAGTAAAACACGCCACAATACCATAGAAAAACACTTACGTTGAGCTCCACAATTTGCTGAGATTTTTTCGGCTCATGTGCTTGAGTGTCACTATTATCCTCCCCACCGCTGAAGGGAAGGTCAACAGATTCGACGTAACGCTTTCTCTTGACGTTGCGTCCGGAACGACGTTTCTGCAAACGTCACATACTATGACGAGCTGTTGGAAGTTGACGTGAAGAAACAATGAGGAAGAAACTTAATGACACATTGATTATCGCATCGGGTAGCGACGTCAAATAGAAGCTTTTAACGTGCGCTAGGCTGAAGAATAATAAACAGATCCCTCCCTCTACAGAAGGTGCATTCAGCCTTCTTGGTGGAGATGTGATTCGTGACGTTCTACAAAACCCGTTTTAGTTAAACTATGGTAAAAGATGAAGAGAACCTTTGGTGAAAATCCAGTGCTCTCTGCTCTTCGCCACAGCTTAAAACTTGTTACTTTGAAGACGCCGCAAACTCAACGTTCGAGAAATGTTCCAAACAGCTAAATCAATGTTCCTCACCTCAATAAGGCTATCCTCCGGGGAAGGTGGTGGTGTGCTTTGGAGGATGTCGGTTGCGTTCATTTCATCGGAAGAGTCATATCCTCGTTTCCTTTTTTTCTTCGGCTTAACAACTGTCGCCACCGGCCTATAGAAATGTGAAAGAAACGATCAGTTAAATTTCTATAAGCAAAAGGATTGGAGAAATTACGACCGGAAAGTGAACACTACCTTTTCTTTTTGCGATCAACTTTTTTCTTGTCTTGAATTGTATTCGAAATTTCGCTATCTTCTATGTCAGCTAAGAAATCATCAACAGTGGCATCTTCGTCTTTTGTGAACGGATCACTCGCAACATCAAGAATTGCTTTATCATTAGAATCACCATCAGCTGAAAAATAAAACATTTATCAGACATGCTCATCAATTCCGTACACGACGATAACTGAAAGAGTAATTCTCCTTTTTTTTTCTCGTAAGAAAACAATTTAGCAACAATTTTACTTCGCCCATAAGCGTAACTTGGACACCCTGAGAAAACAAACGTAAACCAGATGATTCAACAACAAAATTTCAGCAAAAACGTGGGTGACTAGAAAGTCACGTGTTGATCACCATACTAACGGCTGACTTAAGTAAAGTTTTTTCAAAATTTGCTCAAAAGCAAAAGTGTTGAAAGTACAGTTGCAATTTTTTACATGCTTAAACCTTAGGCATTTACATATTGGCATTAGCCATAGTAACGCACCTCCATCCATTGTGTCTGTGTCAGTGAAGCCTGATAATATTTTGTCTTTCTTCACCTTTTTCTTCTTCTTTTTCTCGCCAACTGCAAGTTCCCTGCGTAGAATTTCAAACATTACTCCTTGCTTGATATGCATAGGCCACTGACAATGGGGAGCTGGCGGTAATGCTCCAATGTGAGAGATGTTCGAAGGGCTACTGGTTTAAAACTCACCAAAAGCATGTAGCTGCATTTCGGCAAGACGCTTAATGCTTGACGGTGGAAATGAATATACGCTTTGTGCACAATATACGCAGCTAAATCTTCGGCAAGAGCAAAACAAGTCGGCGTGGAGCCGAGCAGGAATGTGATTTACCCAAATAACGAGGATCACACCGGATTGATGCTGTACACCAGTTATTTGGTTTGGGATAACAATAAACAAAATTAAAGACAACTAAACGATTTTTGAAGGGCTGACAGTTGAACACATATCGAAAGCATGTCACTGTCTTAGCAGAGCGCCTATTAACATAATTAAAGGTGTAATGATAATTGTTTTTATTTGCGCCCCTTGCGATAACATACAGTACACTGCGATCACAGATGCGATACAACAGACGACAGGAAGCAGCGAAGTGACATATAGTCTTCGAGTCAGCAGCTCCCCTTATTTTGGCTTGCCATTAAGTGTCTTTGCCGAGACACAGCCGCGTGCTCTGGAGCGGTGTCAAACCCACGTCCTTTCGAATGTAGCGCAGACGTTCTCACCACTCGGCCACGCAGCCGACGAAGATTGCACAGGTGTGCAACTGTGCATGAATTCAGGCTTTCCGTCTTCCATAATCCACATCTTACTTTAGTTGAACACACTTCGTTAAGATCAAAACACTTGCGATAACAATGATTTTACCCATCAACATCTTTCTTTTTCTTCTTTTTCGGGGGCTTTTTGCCTTCTTCACCCTCAGACTTGGTTTTGGGTTTTCGGGCTCTCTTTTTCTTCCCACCTTGAAAGTTTATTAAAAATCAATCCAAATATCTTATTTCAACATCAAGGCTTTTGACGAATTGTTTTGTTAAAAGGAGTTATTATCTCATGTTCAAACAGAAGTGTATTGCAATGTAGATTAGGGCTGTTTGAAATAAATAGGTACAAAATGAATTGCGCGAGAACTTTTGTTTTAAAAAATGTTTTGTACCAGACACACCTAGACCACAATCGCCGGAAGAAAAAAATGGAGCAAGGCCTTTGTCGATCCCGTGCATTTTGTTTTCGTTTCAAGCTAAGAACAAAACCAAACTAATTATAAAACAAAAACTTGATTCGAAATGTTACTTAAAAATAAGTGGAACGAAGAGAAAAATTTGTGTTTCCTGCCAAAGTTACGACAGCAAAAGCATTGTCTGTTGCTGATTTCTGGTTTAAAAGGTTGAAATTACTGGTGTAGTGGCAAGCTACAACAAGGCGTTTAACATAATATACAGATATAAAAGCCATCCCGATCGTTTTCGGTTATACAGCACGTTAGCGCTTTGTAAAGCATCTGAACAACCGACATACAGTTATATACATATATTAGAGATAGTATATGAGACAGGGTTGTCAGTATTTTACCTGACCCAAAAAAACCCGGATGGGTTTTTAAAAAAAAAAAACACTTAAAAAAACCCAAAAAAAACCATAAAAAACCCAGAGCATCATATTTGTCCAGTTTTTATTAGAAAATTAAAAAAATGAACAAAAACACTACAAGGCACTTACAACAAACTTTAAATCAGGACTTAAGGATGTGATTGTAAAGTAAATTTCCAAGAATAAACTGAAAACGCAGTGGATATTGTACATACAGTACACAAAAATCAAGTAATGCCACTTTGTGTATACTACATTAAAACTCATTTATGCAAGAAGGCTTTATAGTTAAACTGGTGAAAGTACTACTCTACTGTAGTCTGCATATATGATGTGAAATGCAATTTAGGAGGCTATTTACCAATTACAGATTCTGGATTCTAACGCATGGCTGTTTCAGAGCATTTGACTAAATGGCCATTGGCCACGCAATCGCTCAATTGCTCATCCATTACTATATATATATAATATATATATAAATGATAAAAAATGTTTAAACAATTAAACATGATGGCATAAATGCTCCTTGCCTTCAAATCTAAAGCAAATAATGCAATAATGTGATTTCTATCACGGTAGTATCAACTTGGTATAGAAATCAGTGGATGATGCAACATCCAACTTGATCTTGAAATTAATGGATGATGCAACACTCAAGCAACAACAGCCCTAGTGCATTATTTTATTGAGTTATGCAAGCATGTACTGCGAGTGAAAGGCACTTCATTCGTAAAAAGTAGTTTTGAAGTGAAATAAGCATGAATCTACCTTTTTTGCATCTTTTTAAAAAAAAACAAAAAAAACAGGGTTTTTTAAAAAAAAAACGGGCGGGTTGGGCTTTTTCAAAAAAACCCGGGTTTTTCTCAACCCTGATATGAGATGACATAATCGTCCACTCACTCACCTAGTGTCAAGCTGTCATCAGCAGACTTGTTGCCATTCTCTCCATCCTGAGGTCCCACAGAACGCTGGCCCATGAGATGGTTTGGTTCCTGAAAGCAAAAGGAATATTGCTGACATGGCCATAGGTTAACATTGTACAGAAACATCATCGATCATAGCATGCAATCATAAAAAAATGATTGAAAATTAAATAGTTTATAGCATCATAGCATTGTAAAGCTCTGGTAGAAAGTTAACTTTGCTCGCATATAAACCAGAAATATACCGAACTAAATATTGTTGGATATCCCTGGTGTTCCACACGTGAAGCACTGCAGAGCAAGGTCGACTACCGTATATGTTTGCATCATCTTCACTAACAATAACTACACAAACCTGCATCGCTTGGGGAGGTGGTCCATGGTGGGGCTGGCCGCCGTGTAGCTGCATCATTATCTGAAGAGAAAAACCCCATTGAAAGCATTGCCACTAATCATTAGAATAACATTTCAAAGAGCTAATGTTTTCTTGACCAATAGAAATAGATTCGTAAACGTTAGAACAAAAATCAGGTACAACTTCCGTACGTAGAAACCCATTACATCAGAGGTTCTACTAGACAAATGTAATTGCAGTGATAACCCAGTCAAAAATCAGTTCTTTTTTGCATTGATTCAGCATCTGTAGACGTTGAATTAACATAAAAAATACCGTCGGGCACATGACTGTCAGACAAAACGAAGTAAAAAAGTCTCAACAAAACACACTGAAGCAACCAGTCACAACACAGATCTAGAATGTTTGTTTCGTTTTACAATGTCTTAGAAAGAGCAGAGCGTGACGTAACTGTTGAATTATTCTGAGGCGGTCGGGCAAATTGTGAATGCAAAGGAAATATAATCCCATGGCAGGAAGCTTTTGTCTACGACAGCATGGAACCGGGTTTATTGCTAATTTCACGCACGACACTATGTCAAGATGTTGAAAACTTAGCAGAATGAACACAACAGTTTTACACGCAACGCTTTGCCAGAAATGCAAATTGTTGGCGTTGAGAAAATAAAAATGGTTGCACACAGCTTAACAGCTACTCGGCTTTGGGAGTCAATACTACACACGCATTGTTCAACCAACCAGAACAGTTTGGAAATAGAGGAATTTAAAATCACTTCATTAATTTCTTACTTGTTTTATGCTCCTATCAATATCCATCAATCTTCCTCTAATTTGCTCCGATCTTGGATGCTGTTCCATGGGTGTGCTTGGGTCTGGTTTTGTCTCAGCTTCTTCTTGCTGTGCACACTGCAGTTGTCCTTGGAGTTGTTGTGCTTCATGCCTCAATCCCTAGTAATTGGGCACAAATCATTATCGTGATAGCTTTGCAACACAATCTCTTTGCTTTGTGTACGTCATTGACCAAAAAGGTTTCACAAAGATAATCAAAGTTCACTGCTGTTGTTTTGTCAGTCAAAATTAAAAAATATTTAAAAACGTTTGACAAACACACACAAAGTCAAGAATTTTGCTCAACAAATGTATAACAGAAGATCATACTGTGTCAGCAAGCATCAAGCGTTGCTAAGTAAAAAAAATACGACATTAACTTGATCTAAGAAAAGACAAACCTGCAATTGTTGTTGTAGATGCTGTTGCTGGGATGGGTGCAAAGGCTGGAATGGAGGTCTCCCACCCATGTACCCAGGATGGGGTCCTCTGGGCACACGTGGACCTCCTTGTCCATATGGAGGCCGAGCATGCTGAGGGGTAGCAGATGCTGCTGGGTAAGGTCCAGCAGTACTTTGTGGGCGTGGCCCATAACCATACGAAGGGTGGGGATGCTGCTGAAACCTGGGGTGCATGTGGGGCGGATAGGGATGCGGCCCCAGTTGTCGCACTGCACTCCCATCATGTGCATGCATTCTTGGGACTTGAGATCCACTAGCTTGAGGGATTCTCGGGGGCATTCCCTAATAAATGAAAGACATTAAGAAGCAAATAAATGGAAGTTAAGGCTCAGGTAAACACCGCATTTGAAAAGTAAAAAGTTCATTGTCAAGGGTGTATATATTTACTGCTGTATGATAGCATAACATCACAAATAAATATATCAAAATCAAGCAATACTATTTCAACTGCAACAGTACTGAGTAGCATACATAAAGCACTGTGCTATAGTAGCCCACTTGAAGGACAAACCCATCTACTTAGGCATTTAGTGGCTGAAATAGCTATAGGTAAGACAATAACACTTTAAATGCAAATAAAAACAGAAAATTATTGTGAAGGGAACGTTCTTCCTGGCTATCAGCACGAGGCTGAGCACTCACTAGCACAGCAAGCAATTGCGATTCGCTAACCATGACGGTGTAGCTTCCATGCTAGCCATTAGACCATCCAATCAACTAGAAAATTATTATTAGTGCAGATGAAAGGACATTATAAGTATGCGAGATTACCGTAAACGATTGAGAAAATTAAATTTGAAACCAGGCTTTGTTCGTCTTAATTAAACATTCTCTCAATCGATTTGCGCCAACTATTGTCTGTTGCTTTGCTATGATTTGTCACCATTTGATTTTTAAACCATTAAAAAATGCGGTAAAATTTGCACACGTAAATAATGCGGTTATCATCACTGCGCTTACCATTCTAGTTTGATGCATGGGACCATACGTTCCTTCACTAGTCACTCTTGGTCTGAGCATTCCATGTGGTTGCCCATGATGACCCAGATGAGTGGATGGAGTAGAAGATGAAACTCCTCCTTGCATCGACCCAGGCTGACCACTTGATACGTTTCCTGGCTGACCGATAGACCCTACACTGGACGTACCTCCAAGAACAATGTTAGGTGCACCACTTGATGGCGTGCTACTTCGTCCAATGCTTGGTGGACCACTTTGTTGTGCATCTTGAGCTGCAGTGGGTTGGCCACCAGAGCTTAAACCGGTTGGGACAATAGCCCCCACTGGTTGCTGCCCGCCTAACATTGAATTTTGCTGGCTTCCAAGAATGATACTAGGTTGTCCAGATGGTGACATATTTCGTTGACCAGCTGAGCCAATGGGTAGTGGCCTAGGTTGGTCACCCTGGGGTAAATGCTGACCCATTGGTCGAATGTTAGAGGGTTGACCATCTGGTCTTGTGCTAACTTGTACTGGAGGTCCCATGCTTATGCGTCTGCCAGTCGCAACCGATGGACGATCACCAAGTCCATCGGCCGGCATTGAGCTAGGGTAACTTGCCAGTGTTGAATTTGGTAAAATTCCCTGAGAAAATAATGTGGAATGACCGCTTGGTAAGGTTTGCTGTGAAAGAGCAGTTTGTTGACTTCCCATTCCTTGACTGATGGTTGAGGGGTCATTTGTACCAGCATTGTCAATCATATCAGTGGACAAAGAAGAAACAAGGTCAAATTTTTCGCTGTTAGAAGCCTCTGATGGCGTTGATTTCACTGGAGCATTTTCATTGGTGGGTCCTGTTGATGTAGTGGAATTTGGCACTAAAGGAGACTGGGACACAGTAGGACGCAGCATGCTTTTTTCGGTATCGTTTAGTTCATTTGCAAAGTTATTGGGTTGTACTGGAAGATTAGTTCCTTCGGTCTCAGTTAACGGTATTGTGATGTCAGAAGTAGTTTTAAGTAAATCTTGTTCAGTTGTTTCTAAAGTGATTTCACCACTGTCCAACTTACTGTCCCCACTTGAATTGTGGTTGCTTTCTAATACTGAATTGTACGTATTCTTAATAGGGGTTGATGTGTTAATAGCCACCGCATTGTTGCTTACTTGCATTAAAGCTGGCTTGGTTTGAGACATCACAAGCTGGGGTGGTTTGGCTGCAACTGTTTTAATGCCAGATACAGCTAAAACTTCATTTGAAGATGACTGGGGTACTGGGGAAAGTTTTATGGGGTCAACCAAACTCGCAGAAGAAGGGACAACCTCTTGTAACTGTTGCATAAAACTTCCTGTGGTGTCCATTGCGTCACTCAAAATACTGTCTAAGTTAAAGTCAGCATCAAAATCACTCGGAGCAGTTAAAGCTACGCTAGTTGAAGCAGTAGAGGGCAAGATACTGCTACGGCGGCTTGGAGTAGCAGTGGGTGTGCTCAATGTTTGCTGGAGATTATTTTCATTTGATGAACTGGCATTAGGAATTTGATTATACTGCGAATTATTAAAAGACTGTTGTAATTGTTGTTGCTGTTGCTGCGATTGTTGTTGTGGTGTCCCAAACATTGGTCGTTGCATTTGTTGCATCAATGGCTGCCGCGTCACAGTGGCAGGACTTGAAGGAACAACTCGACCGGTTGCTGCTGTTTGTGGCTTTGAGCCTTGCCACGATGGAGGATAACGACCGGTTTGATTGTAATACTGCTGCATAGATGAGTCACCATTGAATGGAGTTGGCATTCTGTTACTTTGAGATTGCGAAATATTTTGCAAAGGAGATACGGGTGGAGGACTCATCATATGAGAAGGGCTCATAAATCCCCGATTACTCTGTTCATTTCTTGGTGCAGGAACTCTGGAAGGGGTAACATTCGGTCTATAACCGGACGGCATTTGCCCTTGCATCATATACCCAGAACTCATTTGCTGCCTTGGAGAATAGGACGGCAATCGTGATGAAGGAGACATTGGGTTAGCTTGATGCAAAGGAGAAGCTTGTGGAGCGGGGTACTGGGGGGTGGTTCGCGCAACTTGCATTTGTGGTGATGCTGGTGGTACAGTTGGCCTAGACCCCATTGTTCCTCTCATTGGCGGGGAGAGGGGACTATTGTGACGAGGAGATAAGGCCTGTCGAAGTGGATTACTGGGAACACCCATCAACTGCAAAAAAATTAACTTTTCTCAGCTTAGCTTGGAAAGACTTTGTGGTATTTCCACTCCTTTACAAGTAGGCTACACAGAGAATGTCTTAAAATTACTTTAAAGTCTGATAGTTCCACTGATTTTTTGAATTGAATATCTCCAAATCTTAGCTTTCATATAAGCAGATGCTTTCATTTTACCAAGAATGCAATCAATTGTTCAAAAGGTTGCATTCAACTTCAAAGCAAGCTCTTATTGTAGGCACCGTGTGCTTATTGAAATTTAAAAAATACGCTTAAAACTAAGTGTGATCCAACATCAAGGTTTTAAAAATATTAAAATTCTAAATTTATCGAATTACAGCCAAGGCAATGCAATGTAAAAACTGAAAGTTTTACAAGAATGTACATATTACATGCTCCAAAACACCATTAGAATGCTGTACTTCACATTAACGAACATAATTTTGTAAAAAAGCATTTCTTTCAATCAAAAGGCTTTAAACGTAAGTTGAACTTTAAACTTGCAAGAAAAACGAAGTCCACAATGAATGAGCAAATCCACATTAACTGCTAAACAATTTATAATACGGTACAGTATGACACGCATCTTCTCTTTAAGCTATATATATTAACGCAACGGTAAGATCTTATACATTCAGTTGGTAATTACGGTAGCGCTCATCAATATGATCTTTAGTACATATAGTAAAAGAGTTCCAGTAATGTAGCAACTTATGTAACGTTTTTTTAGAAAAACACATGTTCACTCTTTTTTTTTTCAAAAAAAAAACACACACATTGCGTAAGAGCAATTAATATTTGAGAAAATACTCTTTTAGCGGTCCGTTTCTGCTGTTTTGTTACACTAATAATGTAAATTATGACAGAGCATGTTCTTTGCTCATACCTGTTGTTGTGGGTGCCCTGTCTGAGATATGGAGCCAGCCGATGAAGGCGCTTTAGGTCGGTAGATTTGACCTTGTTTCATTGTAGCTTGCTGGTGAAGAGTATTCTGTTGTTGTTGCTGCTGCTGTTGCTGGACCAACATCTGGGACTCATCAAACTGACCAGGCATCTTTGACCCTATTGAAAAATTAGAATTCCAAACCAGTGAACAATCTCACAAACGAATTAAAACCACAAATGTTTCAACTTCTACTACCTTGTTGAAGTTCTGATGACAGCTGAGCCTGTTGGCCTGCAAAACTGTTACGAGTTTGGCTCACGTATTGTTGTTGCATATACATTGATGAAGGAGTTGTGCTACTTATACCTAAAAAGAGAAAGTAGATTGGCATTGTTAGAATTTTCAACGCCATAAACCAACCTAAAATCATTTGCTAGTAACCAAATACCAATACATGAAATAAGGAGTTGCCTAGCCTAAACAGTAAACATTAAAATAAAAATAGGATACATTTGATTGCATGTCATGCTTTCAGACTACTTGGCAAGAGTATAAATTGGCATGTTTCAAGAAACTAAATAAAATCTACTGCTACACCACAAATTTAGGAATAAGCAAAACAAATGCATTAGAAAACTAAGAAACTTAATACCAGTAGTGTATCTATCTATATATATCTGGGTATTGTCAAAATTGTAACAGCACTAAGGATGGTTAAAAACGGTTTTTGCTGGTAAAAACGGTTGTTTTATTTAATCGTTTTTTTTACGTTTTATTTGTTGTTTTATACTATTTTCATTCGTTTCATACATTTTTTCAAGTAACAACTGTTTTCACTTATCATAACAAAAAACTGCAAAAGAAAGTGTTGAATTATAGCTGCAGAATAAATTATTCTAAATTAGTTTAATGCAGTGTTGACGGATATGTAAGTCAGAAGTGTGGTCGCATACTCAGCACGGAATGGCCCGTTTCGGCGAGTCCGATTCGGAGAGTTCCCTATTCGGAGATTTTTTGAAATTTTTTTTGAAAATTATCGGGTGCCGTAGCCTTATTATCATTGCCGTTTTTACATCGTTTTAACGTCGCTAAACGTTGAAATCGTGCAGAAAAAATAGAAATAAAATGTTTGAACAATTAAATGAAAATTTGTCATGTCAGTTCAGTTGAATTGTTTTTATTTGTGACCATCATATCAAAAACAATACACGTCAACATAGCAAAGGTTGAGAAAAAGGTAGAAGCGACAAAACGCGAACGTTAAAACGTGCTTGTGACCGAAGTAAGTGATTGAGTTGAAAGAAATTTGGCACGGCCGCAACACCTTCAGAAAAATTTAAGATATGAAGGAAAAATAAAAAAAGATGATATAAAAAAAAATTATGTTTATGTCTATAGTATAAGTTAGTATTTTTGAATAGTTAAACTGCTTACCGGTAGTTTGGATCAACAAATGGTAGCCTACCTGACTTAGATAGGCAATTTTATTGATAAAAACTCAATTTTCCTCAAATTTTCCCAAGCCATTAACGGCGAGGTTGTTCCATACTTCTTTGGCGCCCCCTAAAAATTTGCTCTAAATCCGCCACTGTTTTGGTCTCAATCTCATCATCATGATTTGGAGTAAGATGTTTGTTAAGTGATTCACAAGGCTAATTGTTCTGTGGAGTGAGCATTCTGTTGCTCCGGTTTTCTTTGGTAAAGTTATGAATATACAACGTACCATATCACTAAGGATCTTTCCGGTGTCATAAATATGATTTAAGATCTCAGTGGTTAGGTCTAAACCCCACTCATCTAAAGCTTCGATAATATATAATCGATAATTTCAACTATAAAAGAAACGATATTGCGGAATATCCTAGTATGCGTATCCTAGTCAGCAAAAGTTCTCTTTTCTACACGATTTCAACGTTTAGCGACGTTAAAACGATGTAGAAACGGCAATTTCTGCTGGTCGGGATAACTAGGCTACGGTATTTCACCGTTTAGCGACGTTAAAACGATAGGCCACACATTTGGTTATTTGTTACTACAATGTAAAAATGAACTGTTAGACTAACTGGGTTCTTGGAACAAATTTTTGCGGGTCGGGATAACTAGGCTACGGGTACCCGATAATTTCCTTTCAATCCAAGCTGTAGGCCACACATTTGTTGATCCAAACTAATCATTTTAACTATTCAAAAGTACTAACTTATAGACATAAACATGATTTTTGTTTGTAACATCTTTTTTTTAATTTTCCATTCATATCTTAAATTTTTCTGAAGGTGTTGCGACCGTGCCAAATTTCTTTCAACTCAATAACTTACTTCGGTCACAAGCACGTTTTAACGTTCGCGTTTTGTCGCTTCTACCTTTTTCTCAACATTTGCTATGTTGACGTGTATTGTTTTTGATATGATGGTCACAAATAAAAACAACTCAACTGAACTAACGAATTCAAGCACGTTTTAACGTTCGTGTTTTGTCGCTTCTACCTTTGCTATGTTGACGTGTATTGTTTTTGATATGATGGTCACAAATAAAAACAATTCAACAGAACTGATATGACGAATTTTCATTTAATTGTTGAAGGAGTAACTGAAGGAGTGAGGGAGGGCTTATTGAGTGAAATTTTGTATGCAGACGACCTGGTCTTGACAAGTAATAGTATGGAGGGACTGGAGAGAAAGTTTGAGAAATGGAAAGAAGCATTTGAAACCAAGGGTATGAAGGTGCATCTTGAAAAAACAAAAGTGATGGTGAGTGGAGCAGAAGGAACAGTTGTTGAGAGCATAGTAGATCCCTGTGGAATATGTGGCAAGAGAGTGATGAGAAATTCAATGCAATGCAAGGAATGTGGAAAGTGGGTACATGCAAGATGTGCTAATGTCAAGAGAGCCGCAACAAGATTGGCGAAGTGTTTTGTTTGTGGGAAATGCAGTAAAGGAAGGAATGAAGTGGAAGGCCATGATGATGAGTTCTGCCATTTATTTGTGACCATCATATCAAAAACAATACACGTCAACATAGCAAATGTTGAGAAAAAGGTAGAAGCGACAAAACGCGAACGTTAAAACGTGCTTGTGACCGAAGTAGGTTATTGAGTTGAAAGAAATTTGGCACGGTCGCAACACCTTCAGAAAAATTTAAGATATGAACAGAAAATGATAATTAGGCTACGGTACCTGAAAATTTTCAAAAAAAAATTCAAAAAATTTCCGAATAGGGAACTCTCCGAATCGGACTCGCCGAAACGGGCCATTCCGAGTCGACTGATACACGTTAATTTATCGAAAAAAAGTAGAGAATACCAAACTAAATTAGAAAATTCAAGTTCTTTCAATTTAAACTTAATGGACTTGAATTTGCCAATTTAGTTTGGTACTTTATTTATAATTTTATCACACACAACTACGCATCCTTTCGGATCATTGGTGAAGTAAAAAAAGATTTTAATAAAGAGTTTAGTGATGAAGTTTTATTTTGGCAACATATTGATGTCTTGATTATTTTACAACAGATATTTCAGAGAAGCAAAAGTACAAATTTTGTTTCAACATTTAAAATCTAGACAGATTGTTAGTGCAAAAAATGATTGTTTTCTACTTTTCTTTAATTTTTTTTTTTAAATATAACTTTGCCAATTTCGACACGGGGGTTGCATGAGTACTGTTTAGAGGTCGCTTTTTTGAGTCGTTTTTTTTAAATGAGCGCAAAAAATGACTCACATCTCTAAACAGGACTCAAGCAACCCCCGTGTCGAAATTGGCAACGTTATTTTATCATAGTGAAAAAAATATTTGAAATAATTTTAAGATATTAACATCTACCCTTTAAAGTAAATATTTAGATGCTTTAAGTATCTGCTTTACGTGGATCCCTTGTGGACTTTACGCCCATTCAAGGTTAAAAAGTGTCGCAAACCCCCTCTTTTTTTATTTTATTTTATCATGGCTAGTATTTTATGGATAGAAGAAGATGGTGGTTGCATGCCTGCATGGTAATTGGTTAAGATACAACAGTTGCATATAAAATGCTAGCTGTAGTAAACAGACCAAACTATTTACAGCAAAAGCTGACAATTATACTTCTTCAATTCATGTTCTTTTTTTTTCAGTTGACACTGACCAATGTTTCACAATATTGTTTACATTAGAAAGCGCAAAACCTTTTTTGGTAAGGCCTTTTCTGTCAATGTATATAAAAGGAAAGCCTATCTGTCAAACGGATAAGTACACACCTGGTCTTTGCTGAAACTGTGATGGCATAGATGACATCTGGCCTTGGTAGGGTTGTGCAGAGCTACCCAATGATGGGCCACTTTTGTTTTCACTGTAGCTTGGGCTCTAAAAACCGAGACTCAAGGAGTTAAGTCTTGGTACTGTAAACTTCTCCAATTTAGTTTCAAAATATATTATACCCAGCTCAAGACTATGAGGTTTTAGGAGCAACAAGGTGTAGATGAACTTTTTTCAAAATTTTAAAAGAACATGACTGACATGCAACATAATTTCAAACCTTTGAATGCAAACTTTTTCAACGACCAACTTAAACATCTAACAACACCTTTCAATATTATTGCTTACAATGAGTTTACAAGAAGATGTATAGTTTGTATACGCCAGCCAAGTATACGTGTCTATCTGGACAGACTACAGTACAATTGTGGCAAAGATATCACACATGTGCGATTATGCGTTGACTGGTGTGGTAAGCATTAATTAATCTAATCTGACCAAATGCAATATCAGCTGAGTTTAACGTGAAGATGCAGACATGCAGGTGCATGCCAGGTAGGTGCCCTTACTGTGGTGCTGATTGACTTGGGTGCTATTGTAATTAGTGTACTTTATTGGGTGTTTGCCATAGTATGGCATATTTTAGGGCTAACAACAGCGCTTATGTCAACAGCCAATGTTATGGATTCTCCATTAAATCATACCATAGTGAGGGTACATTACTTGCCTACACTCATCATCAGGCATGCGTCTACATGTCTGCTTTAAATGTTGTAGACCCAATATCAGGGGGGCATAACAGCTTTTAGAAACACTGATATGAATAAATTAAAATTCAAACACATTTATAACAGCTGAGTAAAGAATTACCTGCATAGGATGTCTCAAATGAGGATTGTTGGGATCAGGTTGTGCTTGCGCAGTTCCTGGTTGCATTGCAGTCACACCACTCATATATTGAGATCCATTGTATACTCTTGAAGCTAAAAAACACATAAAATGAACCATATCCACAAAGTATATCTTATGAAATGATCGATTTATCATAAATCGATTTATGATTAAAAAATAAGGCTGGTAAACTATTTGTTGTGTTGAGTAACAAGGCCTATGTTAATGATACGAGATAGTAAACCGCTTCAAGTGGACAGTTTGCTGGGTTGGTTCACAAGAACAGAAAAATTTTATTAGTCAACACTCCACTTGGTGTTATGCAAGGTTGGTTAAATGCATAAAGTGTTCCGTGGCTCTAAAAAGGTGAAAAAACACTGTACTGAATATTAATTTCAAGAATATTGTTTGGTTGGGTAAAAAATCTGCTTTCTTGTAAGCCTCATAGCCAATGAATTCAAAAAGTACAATTATGCAAAGTTGACCAAGAACGTTGGATTATGCCGCGCTTCAGATTTTAAAGCACAAATCTAATGCAAGTCGAATCATGCCTTACTTTTTTTTATAATCAACAGCATAAGTGTGACTATGCAGTGTGCAGCATGCATGACTACATTTACCATTCAGCAAAAACAATAAAACAAATGCAGGGAGGCCTCTAAGCTCCTTTATTTTTCCAGCAACAAAACATGGCCTACTAATCCAGGTGGCCAAATTCTCGTACCCGCAGTCAAAATAAAAAGTCCATTAAAAATTTGTGGTTCTAAAAATCTGTTATATAATTGATATTGTGTTTTTGCATTTGCTCAGGTAAGAATAACACAAACAAGGCTGTGAAACATATTTGCAGTTGTATTCAAATGCACTACTTCCCAAGTAGATGTAGAGCATGAACAAACGCGAGTGGAGAAAAGAAAGTTTCAAATATTAACGAAGTGGAGACCCAGACAGCAGATCAGTCATTTTTCACATTGATTTAAGGTCTACAGTCTGATTTGCTGACTGGGTTTCTGTAATCCACATGTGTTTAACTTCTCGACTTACGAACATTCGGAGATACGAACATTTATATTTTCTCACAAAAAATTTTTGTAAGTGCATCTCTGGCGGGTTTGTTTTTGTTGGAAACAGTCCTTATTTTCTCTTTACGTATAATAATTTCCGTATCGTCAAAATGGCAACATGGATATAAAAAATACGTTGTAGATTTTCGTATCCGTGATCCAACAATGGTCAATTGGTCATTGTTGCGACGACAATCGCTCAATAGGTCAGTATTCCGGCCAGTGGAGTGCACTGCCGCAATGCCAATGTCCCCCCCCGATAGCTCAGTTGGTTAGCGAGTGACTTCTGGAACGAAGAAGCTTAATTCAAGATCAAGGGGCGCTGGTTGGACTCTCGGGGCGTGCGCTTGAGCAACGCACGTTAAGGACTGCTCTCCATTCAGATAACGCACCTGGCCACCCGCCACACTTGGAAGACTTTGATCCCGATGTAAAAGTTGTATATCTACCTCCAAATACAACTTCACTCCTTCAGCCAGTGAATCAAGGTGTTATTGCTAATTTCAAGAAGTATCACACATGTCGTGCATACAAACAAGCATTGAACGCAGTAGAGGGTGATCCTAATATGACCTTAACCGACTTTTGGAAAACATTTAACATTCGAACGTGTATAGAGCACATTGATGCTGCATGGCGTGAAGTGTCCCAAACCACAATGAATGGTGTCTGGAAGGCTTTGTGCCCACAGTTTGCAAACACCTTTCAAGGATTTCAGCAAGAGAAGGAGATTCTTGAAAATCTCATTGAAATATTTAAAAAGCTCGATATTGACCTAAAGGAAAATGACTTTCAAGAGCTTTTTGAGTCACACACACAGGAACTGACAAATGAGGAACTAATGGAATTGGAAGCCATGCAAAGACAAGAAGATGATGAAGAGATTGTTCCTACAAAGAAGTTTGAAACAAAGTTGATGGCCGATGGGTTAAGTTTGATTGAGAAAGCTCTCAGTGTTTTTGAGAATCAGGATCCGAATGTAGAGCGATTCTCAAGGGTAGCAGCCAGTGTCCGCGAAGCCTTCCAGTGTTATCGCATCATCTACGATGAAAAGAAACGAAAGACAGTGCAATCTTCCTTGAACCAATTCTTCAGGAAGCGTGATGACCCACAAGAGAACGTCGAATCTGTAGAAAGTCTTCAAGAAAACGTAGAATAACTGCATTCAAACTCAACAACTAATGTGTTTTGAATAAGCTGCCTTTTTTGTCAGACGTTCCCCCCTTCTATTCCAACGTCGATGGACAGCTTAAATCCATAAAACAGTATACGTAGGTTACTTTGCACACTACACAGTATATTTATGTAAATACAATGCAATGATTTGAGACAATGTTTGCTGTGTTTTACTTTATTTCTATGCGTTTAATATTAGAAAGAACTTAGGTGTATGTTGCGTATGTGATGGACGAATGTCTAGTAGACATAGGCCTAAGCAGTTCTGTAGGCTACACCAAACAACAGTACAGTTTGAATTTACGAACAATTCAAGATCCGAACGGCCGCTCGAAACGCAACTTGTTCGTAAGCTGAGGAGTTACTGTAAACTTTGAGTGGCACGTTTTTTTCCGACGAAGTTCACACTTTGTTCTTTGATTGCCCCGGCATTTGCCTCCGGCGTAATAGTTTTAAAGGCCATTTAATGACTTCTTGGTGGCCATGGATGCAGAGCTTAGAGGGTTGCAAATGTATAAAAATGACTTAAACTGCAGAGTATGAACTTACCAGTAGGATCACCTTGACCATAATGCATCATATTCATATCACTGGTGGGTTTAGCTGGCCACCCCTGTGGTTTTGTTTGTCGAAATTGCTGCATTCCTAAGCCACTATCAGAAGCTACAGAGACTTCAGGTCCACTGCCACCAGGATAAGCACCAGTTGGCCTGACTTGCATGCCTGATGCACCATAACTAATCCCACTGGACATAGTTGTTTGAGTTACTCCTGAAAAAGACCTTGGCACATCTCCAACCATTTTGCTGCTGCCATAACTATATGGGTCAGTATGATAGCCAGTTGGTTGCTGTGCTTGGTATTGTACTTGTGAAGTTGGAGTTCCATAATTTTGATTTTGAAATCGCTGTACACTGTGTCCCTGCATAACTTGGCCACGCATTTGAGGCTGATTTGGATGTGGTATTCCATAAGCCACATTATACTCTTTGCCTGCAGGCATTCTATTCCCGTTGAATTGTCCCGGTGCATTGCCACGATACATTTCACTACAATTTACTCATTGTTGTATATACAAAGATGCTTGGGGATCCCAAACACTAAAATATTTTTTTATAAGAAATTACTGAAAAAAGCAAGTTGATAAAACGGAGTTAATATCATAAAATCATACTAGTGTGGATACCAAAATGGCATTCATCTTGCTTTATTCCATTCAAATTCCTATATGAATAAGACACAAGTTTGAGGAAAGATATATTTAATCTTTTTTTAAGTGGCAACTGGTGCATTATCAATTGGGAGTGGAGTTTCAAGCAGACATCATGAATCCAACTAACAATTTCAACTTTGATTTATGGTTAGAGCTCGACCGATATATCGGTAAGCCGATATTTATCGGCCGATATCAGGGGTAGTCGATATATTGTATCGGCTATTTTTCGCCGATAAACATTGGCCAGCAAAAGCACACTTAAAACCAGTCATACATGCCTTTAGAAGAAACACAAATTGCTTAAACGTGCTTGTAAAGAGCGCATTTAAACTCTCTTTGTTTTAATTACGAACACGCGGCTAAACACAATCTATTTTTGCACGCAGCACGTGGGTATGCTTTCGAATGTCTTGTTTTGTGCACGTGGAAGGGCGCTCTTCTAGCTGTCTATTTAATTGGTGCTACCTGGTTAGAGTCTGTGCTCCAATTTGCTGTATTTGTGCTTCTGTTTATTGGGCTAGTGGCGGTGACACCGGTCTTTGTGCGAATCCTAACAGAAACTCATGTCGCGTTGGACTGCTTTACAATGACAAAAGATGTTCTCTTCTTGGCATGAATGCTGAGAAACTATGTTTTTTGAACTACAGTTTGAAACTGTTGAACTTTGATTATTGAATTGAACACAAAACAATATTGCATTTGGTTGTTTCTGTGTTGTTTATTTTGTGATTAGTGTTGAGAATGGTTTTTCCACTACAGCAACCAATGCATAAACTTTCTTGGACTGGTTTGTTGCTTAATAACTTTGTTGGTGAGAAATTTTTCGTAGTTGATATATATCGGTATCGGCCTAAAAATTTCATAAATATCGGTATCGGCATGAAAAAGTGATATCGATCGAGCTCTATTTATGGTCATTGGTAAGTTGATCTTTTTAAGCTATTTCAAAGGATTTTTGAAACAGGGATTTTTGAAACAGGGATCAAGAGCAGCATAATTCCTTTGCTTGGCAATTTAGCAATTACCGTATACTGCAAGTTTTAAGAATCTAAATTTCCATATCGACAACGATTTTACCATAATAAATAATGTTATTTTTGAATGCTCTATAACAGCCTATTGGCGACCATATATATCTTACAAAAACTTAGTCTGAACAGTCACCACTTTTTTAGAGTTTTCCAACTTGCTTATGATAGATCCATTATTACATATCACAGATGAATTATTTTTCGACACTCTGAAAAGAAAGTAAAAATCAATTGCTGACAGTAAAATTGTCACACAAGAAAACATGCATTATTGTACAAAATGGATTCTATGTTTTCAGGATTGGTAACAGAGACAAATGCAGTTGGTTGTGTAAGACTTGAAAATGCAGTAAACTAAAGTTTAGAACAAGGGTCACAAACACACAGCCGGCTACAAAGTTTTGGTGCAGCCAATGATGCACTTTTGAACTTTTACATAAATTAATAATTACAGCCCAGATTTTTTTCATAGATTCAAATGATAAAACGCACTCTAAAATTGATCAAAAAATCTGAAAAACCTCACACGAGTTTTCAGCCCTGCTACCATACCATTTTATTGCATGCGATAAACTAGTATTCATGCCAATGCATATTCACTTCTTGTGCCATTATTGCAATAGCAACTTTCGTATTTACAACAGTCAGTTCTTCACAGATTTAGTTTTTTCTGTGTTTTTTTAAAGTCGGTTTCAAGATTTTTGCTTTCCAGATCTCAGTTGTTGCATTTGCATTGTTACAGTGTTGTTTTTGAATTTTTAGAGTGGATTGCAGTATTTGAATTAATTTACTAGCATTCATTTGGTCCTCAGAGACATTTGAAACCCTTGGTTTAGAATGTGAAATAAAATATATATGGACCTAGCAAGTTTGCATGGTGTACTACACTGTACAGATGTCCAATTTCCAATACAGTATATACTATCATTTTGTTAATTAATATTATATTGATAATTCCGTTCCGCCCCGATAGTTCAATTGGTTAGCGCGTGACTTCTGGAATCAATCAAAATAATGAATGATTGATTGAATTTTTATCCTCAGACTATGAAAACTTCTTCGAGAGCTTAATCCTGGCAGTTTTGCATACCGGTACTTGTAAAGGCTTTCAACCACTGACGCAGGCCCAATCACCAAGATTGACAGAGTGAAGTTTCCGATTGTTAAAGTGTTGTTGTCGAGAAATTATTCCATCCATTAGATGACGCTGAATAGAAAGCAGCCCTTAAGTGTGTTGCTCACGTGCACAGCCCAGAGTCGAACTATTTCTGAACTATTTTTTTTTAATTTGGAGTTCATCTTTACTTGCAATCCTGGTGCTGTGAAGCCCAATAATAGCCTAGGTTGTGGTATGAAATGTTGTCAAACAAATCCTCAAAGAACAAGTCAAACAGACATCTGAAGACGAAGCAACTGGAGCATGTGAAAAAGAAGCGTAGTATATTTTTAAGCATAAAGAAATGGCTCAAAATAGAAGCCGGTTTGGCTTAGCTATGAATCCAGCGATTTTACTTGCCTCTCAGCAAGTCAAGATTTTGTTTACAAGCTAAGGTAGACCACTTCAGTCAGTTACCGGTGCAAGTATCATAATGAAATTAATGATGATGTCTCTGTACCTCTTTTTTGGTTCCTCGATGTTATTGATAAACCTAAACGATTAAAATGTTTGCAGAAACTCCGATCAGCGACTTCGGCTTTGTTCTATTTTTTCTCTTGATCTTTTCAGGGAACGACATAGGTTGCATCCCAATTGCTGAAGCATACACAATTACACATCAGTGCAAATAGAGTATAAAATTGAATGTACTCAAACGATGTGGTAACCATAATCTTGAAAGCTATACTTGCACTCTCTTCACAATAGCTACTTTTAAAGTTTAAGATCTTGTAGGCTTGTAATCTGTTACGCACATATTACCACTGATTGGAATAGGCTATGCTTTCTTTCATCTTATAATTTCTTTAATAAACTTTTTAAACTTTGTCTGAACAGCAAGATTAAGTAATGTTGGTTCAACTGTGTATGTATGTACACTACAGCCTAATCAAAAGTATGGTATGCACTTGAACAATGTATAATCAAATACAGCTCTCCATTCACTGGTACCTGGTGGATGGAATAACTGACAGGCAAAGACAAGTACCCAGCAGAAATTTCTGTCAATCTTGATGACCATGGCCTGTGTAAACAGTTACACTCACATCTACAAGTCTTAAAAACTGCCAGAATTACATTTTAAGAAGATATTTGCAGACCCAGGATGGATTCCCACAATCAATCTAGCTCTACTCACAATACACCAGCTTTTTCCATTTTAAACCTGGAAAGACCAGAAAGGCAAAAAAGCAGGAGAGAACTGTTTAGTAAACTAATTTGAGTAGCCTACTATGTGAGGTGCAGAAAACTTGTGGTAGCCCATTTAGTTCAGCACAAATAAAGCTGTCTGAAGTAGACACAGGGTCAATCTGGCATCAACACTGCAAGTTAATCAACATTTTTTGCATAAAAAAACTTTGCAGACTAGGCTAGCCTTTTGCCTTAATTAGTTCAGTCTACAAACAACTTTTCTTACATAAAAAAAAATCGCCATTTTCTAACTGAGATCTGTGCCAGAAGGGAAAAAACTGAAGACGACAGAAACGATGGATACTTTGAATGGCGAAAAAAGATACGAAAATAAAAGAAAACGGACCAACAAACAGCTCTCACCCAGAAAACAATTTGCCAAAACTTGAATTTAACATTTGATATGATGCGCCACGCGTAAGAAAGTTAGCAAGATGGCGGCCATAATTACGAAAGAGAACAATGACGCGATTACCAAACGCTAGCGACAGTTAAAATGTAAAATGAAACAGACGTGCTAACTAAAAATGAACGCTGTGACATCAAAGAACCCTGTCATTTTCAACATCAGTCTTCAGACTTCAGTTATAACTAACATTTCCACGACTAAAACAAAGGTTTCTCGCTTCAACATAACTTCCACAAACCAACGAATTAGTTGAATTTGATAAAACGCTTTTGTACAAATGTGTTCCTATATCATGTCGAGAGGTTAACCAATCAGAAGAGGCGCGATGCATGGCAAAGCTGACCCAAGGTAGGTAGATAAATAATAAACAAGCAAATCATTGCGGAGAAGGAGTAAGATAAATTTTTCGCTAGTTTCTTTCTTTCTCTTTTCTTTTTTTGCTGTGGCGTTTTTCCTCATTGACGCCGTCACTAGACAGCATTTGACGTTTCTCTCTCCTTTTACAGTTGACTAAATGGCTAACATGTTTACCGCAAGAAAATGGAAGAATTCTTTTTGTCAAGCAGTTGCGTTTCTACTTAGTGAACAATTTTTGTCTCAGTTCAAACATGTGGCATGATTTCTGGTTTGATAGTGAGTGGGTGAGCTTCTTGATATTGAATGTCTCAAAAGAACTGCTGTGCATGCATACTTCATCATACATTCTTTCGAACTCTACCAGAGCAGTTTTGCTCTTGCTATTGATTAAACTTGGATTGAAAAACGATAATAGTCAAGTAAGCAAATGGAAAATCCAGCAGTTTTGTTGATGACGTCACAAACACATTACGATTTCACTTAGACAAAGCACGCTGGTCTCACGCCGTCAGTGCACGTTGATGGTTGTAAGACGATTTCACTTTCGACTCCTTGCCCAACCAACGTCGACACACGTCGAAGCAATGTAAAAAACCGTTGATCTACCATTCAGCATTCTTACTTTTCGAATTTCTTTAGACATGGAACGAAATAAAAGTGACAAAATCATAGTTTTTGGAGAGCAGATAATTTTTTGTATAATTAATGCGGTTAAACTGATTGAGGTTTTTTTTTTATAAATTGTGTCAACAGTGTTCGAATCACAGTTGGTGTCTTGTGACCAAATAGTATATTGACGATGGCAAAAACAGCGGGTTTGCAATAGCCTCAAGTCATTTGTATTGCAGTGCGATATTATATTATTTAAACTACGAGGATAATTTAGTATTCTTCCCTGTTACCACTAAAGCGCGTTCTAAAACACTTTTTGTCATGTCTGCCAAATGCCTGTGAGTAGCCTATAGCTAGCAGCAACGAATCTGACTTTGAAATGCAATCATTTCTTCAAACTAATGTTTAAAAGTGAATCATCCACTTAAGATGACAACTGGTAAATGCGTACAAAAACGCTCCAAATTTGCTTAAAACGTTAACATCAATTCCATGACTAACCTTACTTTTTCAGTCTAAATTGAACCTAATATGAACCATAGGCATACGAAGCCGAGCAACGTTATCAAGTTTAACATATTTAAAGATTATTATATTTACAAAAAAACACAAAACTACGCAACAATTAAATATCGAACGTTTTCGACATCACAAGATGTCCTCTTCAGGAATAATATACATACAACTTAACTACATCTGAATAAAATACAATAAAACGTCACATAAAACGTCACAACCCACTTTTAAACAGACAATTGTATGCTTGCGGCTCGTCTTTCTTGCTCTCTGTATTTTAAAATTAGTTTTTTCGCACCTTGCCTTTCTACCATATCATGTGATCTGTTTAACACCTTTTGATGCAGTTAACTTTGATTCTCGTGGAGCCTATCGTTGAGTTTGAGCTAGTCAGAAGTACTGTGCAGTTTTTGTTTTTTCCTGTTTATAGATTTAGTTAACCATTGTATTTTATTCAGATGTAGTCAAGTTGTATGTATATTATTCCTGAAGAGGACATCTTGTGATGTTGAAAACGTTCGATATTTAATTGTTGCGTAGTTTTGTGTTTTTTTGTAAATATAATAATCTTTAAATATGTTAAACTTGATAACGTTGCTCGGCTTCCTATGCCTATGGTTCAACAAGACAAACTCTCTACGGTACCGAAGCTGAACCTAATATATAGCCTACACAGCTTTCTTGTTTTCGACTGCTTCTCATACCAATCAGTAATGTGGCCCCAAAAACTTTTACATGTAGCCTAGGTTACAAAATAGGGATTAGCTCAAGATCACGATCACTGGTTCGTCTCTCGGGGTGTGCACTTGAGCAACGCATTTCAGGACTGCTCTCCATTCAGCGGCACCTAGTGAATGGAATAATTCCCCGGCGGGCGGCAACAACACTTCAACAATCGGAAAACTTCACTCTGCCAATCTCGGTAACCGGCCCTGCGTCAAGAGCCTCTACATCTACAAGTAGGCCTATGCGAAACTGCCAGGAATAATCTATCAAGGCTTTGTCAGTCTGAGGATAAAGATTCAAAACCAAACCAGCTCAGTCTCACGGGCATGCAGCTTTAGGAATTATTTTGCTGATATTTTGTCTTCTAACGTTCTGACGCAGGGCCGTTAAGAGAATAATTTCGGCCTGGTTCCAAGTTCCAACGCTATCCCAGCCCAGGGTCTTCGAACAACTCTAAAAAAATTGCTTGTTAAATTATCAAGGAAAGAAGTGATTTTCCTAAAAAGAAGGAGTTATTTCCAACAACCATAAATTTGGTGCAGGCACACAATATCTAAAAATCCGACTTGGCTTCGTTAATGTTATGAGCCCCTAGGAAAATTTTTGAACCCTAAAACAGGGGCGTATCTTCAATGGAAGCAAGGGAAGCATTGCTTCCCCTGTCAAAATTGAAAAAAGAAAAGCTGATATTTTTCAGTAAAACGATTTCGTAATTTCTTTACCTAAATGCGATTTAGAACGGTTTTTAACTCATGCCCCCCGTATGAGTTTGAACTCGGTTTTAATTTTAAAAAAGTTGGACGCCAACGGAAGCAAAGATTCGTATTGCATCCGTTGCTCTCGTTTTTGCAATAAGAAGAAACAAGTTTGAAAGAAAGGAAAAAAGCAGCGCAAAGTTTTCGCAATTTACGTTTCTTTTAACTAATCGCTGGAAGCGATTTAAAAATTGCTTCCAGTCGCGGGGTTGCCAGATTAGCCAAATTCCGCGAATTAGTTTTTTTTTAAATAACTTTTCAAAATGCATAATAATCAATATTTCTCTAATATTGTAACCTTACCAGATGAAACCATATTCAACATTGTTCAATACATGTTCTATACTTGTTTAATACTCGTAATGTGGCGGATCAAAACTCATCCGCTACTTTTATAGGCTAACTTGCTATTTTTTGGGCTACCGTACTTTCAGAATTATTTTTGCTACAATTTAATAAAATCCACTACAAGTTATAAAATATATACGCAAATTTTATTATTTTTGATAGAAACAGGTAAATATATCGATTTGGCCTTTTTTGTCTAATATTTTCCTTGTTTTGGATTTTGGCTTTAAGACTTTTTCATAGTCTGGCAACTCTGCTCTGTTGGATGTTGTGCCAGTGAGCTATGTAATGAGAAAATCTAGGGCACTGTTATGGTTATAATTAGGGCAACCAATTTTTTGACCTAAAAACTTGAAATTTTGACTTTATAATTTACAAATTTTGACCTAATTTTGACAAATAACTTTATGCGTTTGCAACTCCAATGCGAAATATAAAGCATATTAGAAATCAAACCGTTAGGTAAGGATATCTTCTTTTTGTAATAAAATAAAAGAAAAATGTGGAAAACTCAACGACACCACAGCTAACGAAGAGGTAATGAAAGTAACTCGAAAAACGGCAAACGATAAATATGGAGTATGTCTTTAAATATCCCGAAATTACTGAAAGGCTTTTGCAGTATTATACAGTAGAATTCGCCTATAGTGACACCCCTGAAGGGACCGCGGAAAAAGTGTCACCATAACCGAAGTGTCACTATAGCCAAATGCTACTCAACTTTTGCGTATGCAAACGGGACTTTGCAACAGGTGTCACTATAGGCGAAGTGTCACTATAGCCAAAGTCACTATAGGCGAATTCTACTGTACTTCTAGCTAAAGACAAATTTGAGAACATCTGGAAGCTAAAACTCAATAAACAGTTGTAAACTTATACTGGTTTGAGCATTCACCTAACCAAGAACAAAGGCCACGTTATCTGCATTCCACGCCTAGCCTACTTAATGTTCAATTCAGTAGTGGACGAAGCAAGATTATTACCTCAGAAATTGCAACAAATAGATCATTACGTCAGAATAGCAACAGAAATTGCAACAAAAAATCAGTATCTGTATAGCTTTAATAAAATATCAATAGAGATAACAAAAACTACGTTAATAGAAAATTTTGACCTAACCATAAAATTTGACTTTTTTTTTACTTAATAACTTTGAAACCTCTCTTCGTGTCAGCCTGAAATTTAGTTTATGGACGTTTTATAAACTTTGAACAAGGCAGAAAAATTTTGACTTTATTGACTTTTGGTTGCCCTAGTTATAATATCGGCCTTGTAAGCAAAAGTTTGAGCCAAATGTTGGCTTTACACTGTTATCCTGGCTGGATAGACTTTGGAATAAGACAGGATATGTGAGGTCTAAGCTAGACTTGACTTTGTAGCTGAGTTTTTGGTGTTCTCTAAATATAGTCGCATTTTTGCCCTTTGCCCGTTCGTGTGTAAGAGCTACCTTTAATAAGTTAATAGCTGTTTATCTGCTAATAAATTTCATATAAAAATTACCCTAAAAGTGTTTCCATAAAGCAGTATAATTCATTATTTGAGTGTAATTTTGCAAAATTTTTCCGGGGGAGCATGCCCCCGGTCCCCCTAGAAAACACGTGCCTTCGGCACGCTCTATTCCCCCACGAGTTTTATTGCTTCCCTTGCTCAACCAATCAGGATACGCCACTGCCCTAAAATCATTTCTAGTCTTGGTCAAAAATTACGCTACCTCTTTGACCTCCGTCTCTCCCTCAACGCTACAGGGCCCACGACATGGTCACTCTGCTGACCATCAATGTCGATGTTGAGTTCCTCCCTGTCAGACAAAATAGGCAATGATGCACCCACACAGGGGTTCCGAGAGGGGGGGAAGTCGGGTAACTTTTACCCCTAGCACAACACTGTAAAGGAAAAACGCGTACCAGCAGTTTTTTGTGTTTTCACTTTTGAGGAAGACCCATTTTGTTACTACAATAAAAAAAATGCTCCTACTTCATGGTAATACGAATTAATGAAACATGTGTTCTTTCACTTTTCCCTACTATACAGTAGACTCAAGGATTTCTAGAAGTAGGCTACGGGATGCAAAGGCACTTGTTCAGAGTAAGGTGAGTTGTGAAATGGTGTTGCCAGATGTTTTTCAGCAAAAAAACTCTATTCTTAGTCAGCTCCAGGGGTTTACTGATGGGGCCTATGGCACTTTTAGATCGGAGTCCTCGTGCAAAAAAAATTATCGCGCCGATTGAAAGTCACCCACACCGTTACTAATGCTTTTCAGTGAAACTAATGTGAAGCTGAGTCGCCACCTTGTTACTAAAAATTAACCTTGAAAGAAAAAAGAGGCAAAAGAGGAAGAAACTTCAAAGGCTGAGAGAAAATAATAATAATAAGACCAAATCACATTTTTCCACGTCGGGGGCTCTTCAAAAGGAGACCCGGAGCAACTGCACTCCCCCTTTCAATTGAACCAATTGTAGATCCACTCTTGCCCAGGGAGCAAGCTAGTTTTCGACATGGAAAATCTATTGTACAGTAGGCCTACACCGCAAATCACTCCCATGACTCAAGAGATCGAAGACTGTTTTGAGGCCAAGAAGAAGGTCGGCGCTGTGTTTCTCAACCTCACAGTCGCATACGAGACTGTATGGCACCAAGGCCTCACCTGCAAACTGCACCACCTTTTTTCATGGTCCGCATGATCATGGAGCTCGTATTAGAACAGGAGTTTTACTCTTACCACCGAAAGTGGCAAACTAAGCAGGTTCAGTTCAACAGGCCATAGCCCTAAAAGGACCATAAGTATTTCTTTGTAAAGCAGCGTAGCCTACTGTTCATAAATGAGATAAATCAAAGGCTATTATAATCGAAAGGGCGCCACTCCGCAATCGTCGGCGTGCCTTTAGGCTAAATGTCTTGCCAAAGACACAGCTATGCTGTTGAGCGGTATCACACTCAGCTAAGTAAGTTACGACGCCTCTTAACTATGGTGCTCCTCAAATATCTGTCCTGACTCCCCTTCTGTTCAACATCTACAGTTTTACAATACACCGACGACCTGCTAAGTGCTAAACGCCGTGGCCTATCTGCACGTATGCCTATGCAAATGATTTAGGCATTCTACACCAGTCGAAACATTGGGAAACATCCAGAGATGTTCGTATACGCCGCAAATTCTACGCCGTAGACTTGCGGCGTAGACCTTTTGTTTACGCTAACGCTTGCGGCCACATTCTTTGGATAGTTGTCTCTTGAGGCTACGCCGTAAAGTTTTCGCAGTTTTTTAGCGCATAGTGTCAACGGATACTTTTTAATGTCTTAGCTGTTGTTTGCATTTTTTTTTTATCAAACTTTCCAAATTTTGAATAAGTTGAAAGAATGTTTTCAATGGGCAAAGACATATTGAAACCAAAACGCAGTAAAATGTCAGATGAAAACTTTCAGATGCTTGTGTTTCTTCGTAGAAATTCAAAATAAAACTTGTTTGTTTCGAGTAGTTTATAGGCTACCGTGTGAATGTTGGGCACCTAGCAAACAAAATGAGTTACGCTAGTGTATGCGCTGACGCCGCCAACTTTTTTTACAAGTTACGTTGACGCATACGGCGTATGGTTTTTCGAACGTTTGCGTTTACGCTGACGGCATCAATATTTTTTGTGTGCGCGTACATCACTGGAAACATCAGAAGGGAATCTAAATCAGGATATTTTTATAGGCTACTTTCGGCATAGGCTACTAGGCTACATCCAAAGATGGAGATTGAAGCTCGACGAAATCACAAAAGTGATGACAGTCTTCCATTTAAAAAATCTGGAAGCAAAACCTTAGATCAAGGTCCACACCGATGGAGAAACCATATCTTTCTGCTCAAACACCAAATATTTAGGCTAGCCTAGTCCTGGACAGGTCGCTCACATACCGTCAACATTTGGATTCACACCCAAAAAAAGATATCACGCACAGCTTTGCTAAGGCGACTGATCGGTTCTGGCTGGGGAGCCGGAGCTGACACCTGCGTATTGCCATTATTAAGCTAGTCTACCATCCAGAAGAATTCTCTTCACCTGCCTAGAATCGCAGATCACCATCATATATCTCACTGGCCTTGTAGGCTGGCAGGCATCCAACCAGTTAAGCTTCCTCGCAAAGAAGCTATCCTGTCTCTTTCCCACCTCGCTATTTAACCCCCAACCACTTGCTCCATTCAAGGTTCTACCTGTCTGCAAGCAAGCAATCCTGATAATTGAAATCAAGACATCCATTTGCACAGGCCGCACAACTCTTAATGAAAACCGCTGGACTAATCTATTAGTGTGGCTACCTGGGAAGACCACAAATGGAGCTTGGAGTGGAAAAAGCTCCTCAAGTCCTCAAGACTCCAAAGCTTTATCTCGGACACTAGCTGTCATCCTGCTGGAATGCTTATGCCAAGAAAGGCCTAGGTGCGGCTCAACCGCTTGATTGATTGACTGAATCTTTGTCCTCGGACTGGGAAAGCTTCTTGCAGAGCTTAATCCTAGCAGTTTCGCATACTTGTAGAGGCTTTGAATCACTGACGCAGGCCCGGTCACCGAGGTTGACAGAGTGAAGTTTGAAGTTTCCGATTGTTGGAGTGTTGTTGCCTGGGAATTATTCCATTCACTAGGTGCCGCTGAATGGAGAGCAGTCCTTAAAGTGCGTTGCTCAAGCGCTCGCCGTGAGAGTCGAAAAAGCGCCGCTTGATCGTGAAGCTTCTTCGTTTCAGAAGTGACGCGCTAACCAATTGAGCTATCTTGGCAGTGTCGTGGGACTATTCTGCACCAACATACACAAATACAGAATGACTCCATGTGCGATCTGTGAGTGCACAGGGAAGAACTTACCGCAGACCACACTATTAGCAACTGTGTCATTTATTATGTGTCAAATAGTGTGCATAGTCTGAGCGAGCTGGATGACGAATCCATCTAGTGGCTGCTCGACACCTTCCCAAATATCTAGCTTGAGTCGCCGCCACTGTTAAGGGTGGAAAAAGGCAGAGCCCCTCGGTCCTTGGAAAAGCTTCACACGAAAAAGATCTTGCTGATTTGGGCAGCCATAAAAATGAATTAGTTAATATAGCCTAATTGGCTCTGATTGAAATTAAGTACTTTTTGTAGTGTTGATTAGATAGGCTAGTAGGCTTAGGCTATAAGTTAGCCTATATTGTTTTGTATTTTTATTTATAGGCTTATTTTATTGCTTTTGCTTCCATTATTCCTTCTATCTTTGTCCTCCATCAACAGTCAACACATGCATATTTGGGCAATTTCAATAAAATTATGCTATTTGGAAAGTTCTAGTTTCGCCCACAAAATGTCTAGTTCTGTAACCTACATACCTCTACATCAGGGGCGTATCCTCAATGGAAGCAAGGGAAGCATTGCTTCCCTTGTCAAAATTGAAAAAAGAGAAGCTGATATTTTTCAGTAAAACGATTTCGTAATTTCTTTACCTAAATGCGATTTAGAACGGTTTTTAACTCATGCCCCCCGTATGATTTTGAAATCGGTTTTAATTTTAAAAAAGTTGGAAGCCAACGGAAGCGAAGATTCGTATTGCATCCGTTGCTCTCGTTTTTGCAATAAGAAGAAACAAGTTTGAAAGAAAGGAAAAAAGCAGCGCAAAGTTTTCGCAATTTACGTTTCTTTTAACTAATCGCTGGAAGCGATTTAAAAATTGCTTCCAGTCGCGGGGTTGCCAGATTAGTCAAATTCCGCGAATTAGTTTTTTTTTAAATAACTTTTCAAAATGCATAATAATCAATATTTCTCTAATATTGTAACCTTACCAGATGAAACCATATTCACCATTGTTCAATACATGTTCTATACTTGTTTAATACTCGTAATGTGGCGGATCAAAACTCATCCGCTACTTTTATAGGCTAACTTGCTATTTTTTGGGCTACTTTCAGAATTATTTTTGCTACAATTTATTAAAATCCACTACAAGTTATAAAATATATATGTAAATTTTATTATTTTTGATAGAAACAGGTAAATATATCCATTTGGCCTTTTTTGTCTAATATTTTCCTTGTTTTGGCCTTTTCTTTGTATTATTTTGGCTTTAGGACTTTTTCATAGTCTGGCAACTCTGCTCTGTTGGATGTTGTGCCAGTGAGCTACGTAATGAGAAAATCTAGGGCACTGTTATGGTTATAAATAATATCGGCCTTGTAAGCAAAAGTTTGAGCCAAATGTTGGCTTTACACTGTTATCCTGGCTGGATAGACTTTGGAATAAGACAGGATATGTGAGGTCTAAGCTAGACTTGACTTTGTAGCTGAGTTTTTGGTTTTCACTAATTATAGTCGCATTTTTGCCCTTTGCCCGTTCGTGTGTAAGAGCTACCTTTAATAAGTTAATAGCTGTTTATCTGCTAATAAATTTCATACAAAAATTACCCTAAAAGTGTTTCCAGAAAGCAGTATAATTCATTATTTGAGTGTAATTTTGCAAAATTTTTCCGGGGGAGCATGCCCCCGGACCCCCCTAGAAAACACGTGCCTTCGGCACGCTCTATTCCCCCACGAGTTTTATTGCTTCCCTTGCTCAACCAACCAGGATACGCCACTGCTCTACATCTACATGTATGCAAAACTGCCAAGACTGTGCTTTCAAAAAAGATTTTCTTTGTCCAATAAATAATAAACATTAAGATTTTCATAATAATTTCACCCGCTACAGAGGGTTGCATAATACATAGCCCATTTCAAATATTCTTTTCAGCAAAACTCAAGCTTTTGATATGAACCAACTAATTTACAGTTGGTAGGGTACATGAATTGCTGTTGCTGCAAAATTTCTTATTGAAGTGCAGGCTACGGCTATTAGACAAAAAATATAACGTCAAATCACATTTTTTCATGGACCTTATGGAGACTAGTAATTTAGTTGACCTATGATTGAAGTAACTTTACGTAAAGAAGGTTTTTGCTTGGTATGCCTTTCTTTTCCTTTCACAAATTTTGCTTTCCAACTTGGCTGTGGTTGGTTTTGAATCTTTATCATTGGACTGGCAAAGCCTCTGGTAGGTTATTCCTGGCAGTTTGGCATACTTGTTAGGGTTTTGAATCACTATCGCATTCGCAGGGCCAGTTGACAGAGTAATTGTTTCTATACTGTAGTTGTTTAAGTGTTGATCTCGGAAGATTATTAAATCCACTAGGTGCCGCTGAATGGAGAGCAGTCTTCAAATCAAGCGCACACCACAAGAGCAGAACCAGCGTCGCTTGATCTTGAGCCAGGCGCTTAACAACTGAGCTAACGGGACTAACTTGATTTCCAAAAGCAGCCAATGCAACCTGTGGTGTAACGTTGTTCCAGCCAATTGTTCACCAAATCAAACGTCATATAAAACCGTTATGGTCTACTTAACCTAGCTGGTATCTTACGTCATGGAAATTGCTAGAAAATGTCCAAATATTGCACCATCGTTTGTAAGACCTGATGAAACATTGCATCATCACCTTTGAACACCTGTTTGAATTGCTTCACAATTCCTTTCATTATTACGTCACATAACTGCTTACGTGAGTTTGAGATATCGTAAATTATTCTGACCATTCGTAAAATTGTTACTTGGAAGTTGGTCGCAAATTTAACTGTTTTGCTTATTGCTTGCTAGCTGGACAAAGTTTCCGTCTTTTATCTAAGTAGTTTGTTGTAGTGACAAGTTTTTAGTGGTGTATTGCGTTGCACTTCATTTTCGATAGCCGCTGGCTAATTTTACAGAAATACACTTTTTAAATAGACGTTTCAAAGGAGTGTTTCTTTTTCGGTCATTACATACAGACGAACGGATCTGGGAATCTTATGTTACAATTTTCCCACGAAGAGATTATGGTTTACCGCTGTGACCAAACGTGAACATTTTTCATAGGAAGTATACTAAAATAAGTATACCGGTATAACAGTAGTAGGCTAGAGTTCGTGGTTGTGATATAGGGTAACGGTGTACCATGGTAACAAACTGGCGTCGTGGCAGTCGAAGTTGCTGGAGATGGTATTGGTAACGATGAGCAGCCGAAGGAAATTAAAGTTGATACTGTTTTCTGCTGTCTTAGGCCTACTACTGGGGAAGATGAAAGTTAAGAATCATCCTAATCATTATTAGCTGATTGCAATGACTAGAATCTAGTCAGTCTAGTCACTAGATGCTCTAATTGAATTTTAGATGAATCCATTTATTGAGAGCCCAGCACACATGGCGATTCACTCAGATAACCAAGCGATCGCAGCATTAGCTGAGATTGTCCATTTTAAAGATACCGTACCGATAAAGAGTTTGCAATCGGTTATACAAGCTACTAAACGAAAATAGTGACGTCAAGTGGCGAATGAGGAAAAATATTAATTATCGATTTTGTATCAAGAATAGGAATATCAGTATGTGATGAGAATGAAATGTAGAATATGATACAAAAATACCGTACAAATATGTGAGAATGCCAAGTCGCAGTCGGTACAGTGGCGTAGCCAGAAAAATAATTTGTGGGGGTCAAATATTTGACGAATTGAAGAAAACGACAAAGTGTTTTGTTTGTTTGTTTGTTTGTTTGTTTATCTTTATCCTGCATTGCGGGAAAGCGGACTTGAGCGCTATGCATCGGTGTACGCCTTCCGACGTACACCTGACCCACGCTGCAGCCGACGGCAATGTCTGTTTCCGGTTGTCTACTCTACTTATGACTTAAATTTGGTACTACCCATTACTCGAAATCGATCACTGGGTAGAGGCAATTATCGTAAAGTTTCTTGCCCAGAGAAACAACAGCAAGTGCGGGTGGCTGGAGTCGAACATGCAGGCTTTCGACTGTGAGCCCAACGCGCTAACCACTCGCCATTTGATTTAAGACATCGCCACCTGATGTGCAGTGGCGTATCCTGGTGGGTTAGGGAAGGGAAGCAATAAAGCTGGCCGTGCCGAAGGCACGCGTATTCTAGGGGGTCCTGGGGACACTCAAATATTGGATTATAGCGCTTTTTGGATACACTTTCAGGGCAATATTTGTATGAAATTTGTTAGCAGACAAACAGCTATTAACTTGTAGCTGTCAGCCTACACACGAACGGGAAAAAACTGCTGCTAAAATTAGAGAACAAAAAAAACTCAACCACACAAAAACTATACAAAAACCCAACAAAGTAAGCGATTTTGAAATTGCTTCCACAGATTAGTTAAAAGTAGCGTAAATCGCGTAAACTTTGCGTGATTTACGATTTGCAAAATTTCATGGTGTCTTTCTGTGTGTCTAAAACAAGTTCTGGGGGTTGTTAATAGCCAGATGTCTTGGAAAACGATATGTGTATGTCGGAAGGCGTACACCGATGCATAGCGCTCAAGTCCGCTTTCCCGCAATGCAGGATAAAGATAAACAAACAAACAAACAAAGGGTTCAACTTCGGAATCCAAACTTTGAAAATTTGGGGGGCCATGGCCCCTTTCGCCCCCCCTGGCTACGCCTATGAGTCGGTACAAGAGCACTTGCCACATTTTTTATGCAAGCACAGCATTTTCGATGCAAGCTTTTACATTTGCTTTATCAAAGGAACGGTTTGTGCTTGTGCTTCTACCATAATACTGTTTTTTGATCGATAAATGACACAAAATCGTAGTTCTTTCGACTCTAGCAGGAGTTACAGTAAGTATTGTTCTTTAGCGTTCTCCAGTGATAAGTAAAATAATGTGTGTTCAACCGCTAGGTAAGATACAGAGTAGTCCTACTTGTTGCCACGGTCACTGAGACACTAAACTTAGGTTGGAACAGAGATAGCAGATTCGAGCGGAAAGCGAGATTTTTTATTAGCTTTTCAAATAGCGGTTGAGAAACAGTGAAGCACAGATACATGCAATTGAAAAGACAGGGAGTACGAAACAACCTTGTGGTTTTCTAGTGTAGATGCTACCTGAACAGATGAGACTGTTGCTCTTGTACCGTTCTGCCGTACTCACAAAGGCCAGTTGTGCTGAATTGCCCAACCATACGATGTTAAAATCAGTAGCAGAGTTCATCTATCTGTAGTGAATGAAAGTTTGAAGTGATTATTTTCCTACACAAAACCTTGAGGTGTTGAATGTAAGCCTACTAAGGTTAACGATAACTTTTAGCCTAGGTTTCTTCATTAGGTTGGTTGTGGTAATATTAAATTAGCCTAAGTAGCACATCAAGAAAACCAAATAAATGGTGCCGTACAGAAAAGTTTGTCTACTGGACTTGGATTTGAAGCATTTTCGCCTGATTTTACATCAAGTGAAATAGACTGAGGACTGAAGCTAACCAACTGATAAAAGCAAGCTAGAAATGTCAGATTTTTTACCCTTGTTTTAAAGTGGAATACATGTGACAGCTGTTCGAAAAGACACACAAGATGTACTGGTATAGGTAGGCTACTTTATTACCGTACTTGTAAGTTCTGGTTCTAGTATGTACATATGATCAGAATTCAGGAAGTTAATTGGTAATGCCTACATGTGGCAATGGTAAAGAAAACCTGAGCAATCCATAATTTCCCAGCTTAAACAGTTAGAACATATGGAATATTTTAAACTTATAGGTTTATTTTTGTCAATGAAGATATGTTTTAACATTTGAATGGAATAAAAACTCATTTCTTTGCATTTCCTTTGAATGCATCACTGTCCTGTGGTGTTAAACTGGTGTCTTTTTGAGTGTAGGTCAAACTTATTTATCACTAGGCCATACATAGGCAGTTAACATATTGCAATTTTTCCTATGAGGCAATAAAAAAATCAATGATGCTTTTTTAATAAGTATCATAAGACCAACAATGTCTTCAAAGCAACTTGTTTATTGTATGTTTAAAGGTTCTGGCAAATGATCCCGGTATCAAATTGTCTAGTCATAACATTGTTTTAAAGTTTAAAGCCACCATATTGTGAGACACATCATTTTCCCATGATATAATGTAGTGGAAAGCTTAAAACCTACAAGACCTTCGTGTTTGTGAAGCAATAAGCATCTGTGGCTTCCGACTTGGCAGCTAAATCAGTAAATCATCATAGTAAGGTTAATGCTCTAATAAATGGCTTAATATTGAATTGGCTATGCTAAACATCTGCTTGCTAAATTGAACCCTTGAAATTCAATAATAATATTTGTAATTAAATAACATAGTTTAGTTCAAGTGATTCACATTGCATTTTTTGTTTCTAGGTTACCAACTGCAGATTAACTAAATGTTTTAATAGGTAACATCAGTTAAAGTAAAAACAGAGAGTGACTGTTCACCAGGCATTTTATAATAAAAGTAATTTGCGTTCTTCTGGTGACTATTTACTAGGTTACCTCCTGATGTTAAAGATGATAACTAGCTTTTGTATTGTTAACCTGTTTTGTTAACCTGTTGTGTTAACCTGTTTTAGCCACCTTGATAAAGTCAGTCGTGCTGACTGACGAAACGTCGGAAATACAAAAGCTAGTTATCATCTTTAACATCAGGAGGTAACCTAGTAAATAGTCACCAGAAGAACGCAAATTACTTTTATTATCAGTTAAAGTATTGTAATTGGTGGAAATATTTGTGAAAAATTCGAACGCTTTGTGGGTTATGATGGATGTGGAAAGAGAGTGTACCCAGTTAGGAACATTATTTCAGAGCATTGTTACAGACCTAAAGGTATGGTACCTGCTCAAATTTTAGGTTTGATATATTTGTTTTATCAGATTAAACTGCACTGTACGCTTGTACAGTATGTTCGCTATTCATTGAAATTATTACCAAATTATACATGTTTTGCTACATTTCAAGTACTTGTTAGAGTTTGTTGCAATAAAACGTGAATACAATTCAATGTCATTGCTATAATTGCTTTTGTGTGATCAACTGGGTAACAAATGCACATTAATTGACTCAGAATTGAAAGTTTTATGAGGATATTTAAAATTACATCTCATTAACAGACATTATATACCGTATATAATATGAGTAGACTACCCTTTTAATTATGTTTTATCTATTTATATACAGTGCTGTATTCGAGGGTATATGGCGGTATACGCAGTGTACTCCCTGCTTTTTTCGAGCAACCATAGTATACCCTCTGACCTTTCAAAGAGAGTGCCTATGATATCCTTACTGATTCTTGACAACTACTAACTAACTGCTTAACCCTTTATGAACTTAATTCCGTTCTGCGAGTTTTATGGTTGAATGTTTTCCTTTGAACTGCCTCTTATAAACAATTTTGTAACCCTCGTCCAATTTTGATAATTCATGTTATACTAGAATAAAGATTAGTATTTTGCAAGTTGTGTATTATTTACCATTTTGGAAAATCTGACAGTATACCCTGTGCTTTTTTTTACAAATACAGCACTGTTTATATAAATCAAATATAGTTATTATCATACTATCTGAAGCCTTTACAAATTGTTTCACCTAACGGATCATCAGAAGGTCTGAAAAAACATGCAAACAGTAAAGAATCGATAATTCTGAAAAGATATTAAATATTACAACTGTAATTTAATCTGCCAACAAAAATCTCTAAACCTGTACTTCCTGAGAAGATATTAAATATTACAACTGTTATTTAATCTGCAAAAAAAATTAATTCTCCAAAATTAATTCTGCATTCTGCAAAAAAAAAAAATTAAAATTTAATCTGCACTGTTTATATATATATATTTGATCAAAGTTTTTGATTAAATTTATACTTTTATAATGTTAACTATTGTGTGGCTAACTGGTGTAATGTTTCACATTCACATGTGAATGGTATTGGTTTAAGTATAGATGAAATTGTGTGCAGTAGTGTGTTATGTTTTGTGGTATGATAAGTTCTTGTGGTAAGGTACCCATAGTACTTTCATCTATTATTGCTAGTCATTTACATAATAAGTAGGTTATTGCTTAAAGTGTATATTACTATAGTGAAAATCTCAAAATTAGCAGGCTTCTTGCTTAATAAAAGCAGGAAATTTTAATTCCTGTTTTGATATCCGTTAGTTTGGTTTGATAAGCATCAGTCAACATGTTCAAAGCATGCATTTGTTATTTTTTGCAAGCGTGAGTGCTTTTCGTTTTTCTAATTTCCTATTTCATACTTTAAAAAGATCAATGTTTTGATTTGCCTCAATAAAACAAAAGCATATTGTGTAAATTCACTTTCATAGTTGGTAAAGACATCCTTTTCACCACTGTGGGTTACTGTATGGTATAAGGTCAGATTCTTTGATGTGGACTTCTTGGGTTAACATGATCAAGATAATGCACTAGAAATATCTCAATAGCTTATTTTTACTTTTTATTATAAAACATCTCATTGTGACACATGTAGCCCAAATTCAAAGACATATTCATTTTCATTGATATCATGTGTTAACATTTGCAGGCAAGCTCACCAGCATGGGAGGACTTTGTTAGTAAAGGCACAAAACTTAACAGCCTCCTGAGGTAAAATTTCATTTTTGATAAGTTTTCAATTATTTTAAACTTGTTTCTAAAACACTTATGCAATGTGTTGTTTTGTGATCATTTTATAAAATTGTATTATTCTGTCAACAGCTGTGCAACACTGCTGTTGCTACAGAATATAGAATAAGAAAGGATTTAAAATCGATGGTTGAAAGCTTAGACTTTGCGTTTGATTTGAAGTTGAATTATTTATATTTAGTTTGTTTTGTTCATTTCAACAGCAGTTAAAATGCACTTTTAAAAGTGGTTTTCAACGATAAAAAGATAACAGTCAAAAAACAATGATATGCTTTGGCAATGAAGTTTAATACGCGTGTACTCTGGTACTGTGAAAGGCTGTTAGCTCAGGCCACTGGTAAGGTTTCAGCCGTGCACTTGCAATTTCAGGTCTACAACCACCGCTATGTCTGGGTTTGTGGAATCCATCCAGAAGATCGCTGACATTGCAACCAATACAAAAGGTATTATATTTGTCCTCCATCCAGTAAAAGTTGTCTTGTTTATACCCATTTAAAGTTGACAAACAAACACATACCGGGGGTTGATAAGTGCATAGCCAATCTGCCTATATATTTTTATTGCTTTAAATGATATATGTGATTATCGTATCCAGATTATTCGATTATCTTAGGATTTTTACCGGGTAAACTGTTTATATATTTAGCTAGTAAGTAATTAGCTGATTACGTTTTTACATGAAAGTAAAACCTTAACATTTTGTTGTCTGTTTATTTATATAGTGAATTGTATTGACGATGTTATGGTATAGGCTAGTTTCCACAAAAGATTTGAAAAACTTAAAAACTGCCACTAAAAATGCAACTTACATAAAATAATAGATTTTGAGTAAACTAAACTTGTTATTTTTCTTTGAGCATTGTGGGGCTTCAACCCAGTAAACGTTGACACAGCAATGCTGAAGTACCTGTTATCTGATTTGTGTTGTTTTAACAGTTAGCTTGTTCAGAGAGGTATGTGAAGTCCTTCAAGTGATTTCAATGTTAAGTTTATTTTTGCTAGTGATGTTGAACAATCTGTTTAAACATTTCAGAAAACTGTATCTGATTTTCCTTTTGCTACATCGTGTAACCGCATAGTTGCTTATGATTGAAAGTGGTGATTATGTTATAAATCGCATGTCCTCACTTTGTCCATCGCACCTGAAGCCCATAAACTTGTAGTGTATGGATTTATGATCATTTACTAATTGCCATTTTGTGAAAATTTATTGCTTCACAAGACTTTAGCATGTTTTGCCACACTGATACTTTCTATACAGCAATATAAGATCATATCATATATAACATAGCTGAGACAGTGGGTGTTAATTTTGATGATGCTGTGTCGTTTTATTAATATTGTTGTCTTGGTTGATCAGCAGCAAACAAATGTTTTCTGTAGCACTTTTTGTATTGCCACTTATCGGAGGATGCTTACACTTAGGGTACTTTGGTAAGTTAAATGCAATTGGTAGTTTATATCTAAATATGTGGTGAGAATGTTTTGAAACAACCAAATTGCTTATGTTTAATAGTATTTTGTCAAGTGGGTGTGAGCGGGAGTGATTTTCAATGTCGCCTTTTCATGGCTTTCACATTTGTTAGTTTTTGTGGTTTGGGAATTCCTATTGGTTGAAAACTGTGAAATCATCCGTCAAAGCACTTGTGACGTCACAATGAGGCCTTCATCTGTTGTCAATTTTTGAAAATTGCATTCCTCTCTTGGGACTGGGTTGATTAATCATACAGAGCGCTGTTGGACGGCACTTCATTTTGTAAAGTGCCCTTGTCACTCTGTCACAATAATTGTTAGGTGTTCCGTGCGCAGTAAACATTTCAAAGTTTTTGATAGTTGCGCTTATAAATTTCAAGAAAATAAATGACTATTTTTTTTCATTCAATCGCTTTAACCGCTGAAAAAAAAATATAGCCTACAAATTTTGAATTTTATTGAAATATGATGCGAGTTGATATCGAATCAGGAAAAATAACAGCAGTTTGTATTTTTCCTCGGTCCAACTTCATTTAATATGAAGCTTCTGTCTTGCTCGTCCTAGTGTCTTGAGTTCCCCTGAATACTTGAATAGTGTTCAAGATTTTGCGATAGACAAATGCACTTGTAACTGGTGTGGTTCAAATCATGTAATGACTCATACACAAATTCAAACAAACTCCATTTTCACTGAAAAAGTCGGAGTTTTTGTCGTCTTGTGTTTCTCCTTTATGCTTCACGCAGAAACTTTACTTGTTATCTCGCTGTCTTTCGTTTGCTTTAAGCAAATTTGTAAATGGTATTAATATGTCGTTACACTCACGGTACGACAAGGCGATGGGTGGAGAGATCCGGACAGCAAAATCCGTCATTTTTACAATAATTCAGCGTCTGCAGACATTGTAAAATGAAACAAATAGCAGATTTTGTTGTTTGAGAATTAATTTGAGACTGTGTCGTCTTCAGATAAGACATGCTACAATTTGTATCCGTTTTCATATCTGCAATAACTGCTGCTTTAATCTGACATACCCTGAAGTGTGACACTGCGGAAGGTATTGGATTACTGCTTGCAGTTTCAATTGAAATAATCTGAATTCCTTTCAATCTTGATCTACCAACGCAAACTTCCTGTCACATCGAGTCTTTGTCAATTCGTAAATTTGCTTTTCTGTTTCGATTTCAACTCAGAAACCATCAACTAAACCTCCTATCACGGTAGTGCAAAAGAGTAGATGAATTCCACAGCGATTTTGAAGCTGCGACGTTTTTCGAAAATATGCAAGTACAGTATGGCAGTGCATTGGCGCAATGAATCTCCTAACCATGAGAATATCAGTACAGTAGTTTCTACAAGAACTTAATTGCATTTTGCTAACATGACATTTCGGATCATTTTCCAATTACAATTGCAATACAGTCAATGAAACCCAAAGAGGGGAAACATACTCATACAATTAGAGATACAAAAAATTTTTCGGCAGAAACATTCTTATGTGATCTTGAGAATTCGTTTACAAATCACTGTACATTAGATCAATCAACCCATAATCAATTTAATGACTTTATAGATACATATAACGACATCCTTAATAAACATGCACCACCTCGAATCTTGACAAGAAAAGAAAAAAAGCTCAAGGCTAAACCATGGATAACAAAAGTAATCTTAAACTCTATCAAAACCAAAAACAAATTATATTCCCTAAAAATAAAAACACCAACTGATAAATCTGCTCATGATGCCTACAAAAAATATAGAAATTTGCTCACTCATATTAGGGAACGAGCAAAAAAGATGCATTACAACTTTTTAATTTCAGAGAGCAAACACAACACTGGAAAGACATGGGAAACCATAAATGATTAATAATGAAATCTTATCTGAACCAACACAAGTGAGCAACTGTTTCAATGATTATTTCACTGAAATTGGTCCTTCAATAGCATCGAAGATTCCTTTGTCAACCACTGGGTCTCCACTAAATTTTCGAAGTGTTCCATATTCCTTTTGTCTGTCACCCATCACTGAAGAAGAAGTGCTTAAACATCTGCACAATTTGTCGTGCTCTAAAAGTACTGGATTCAATGGAATACCTATGAAATTTATAAAGTTATCCTCATTAGTAATAGCACCCATCCTCACTAATCTATTCAATGAATGTATTAATCAAGGTGAATATCCTGACATCCTAAAAATTGCTCTTGAAAGTGACTCCTATACATAAAAATGGATCTAAAAAAAGCTGCAGCAACTACCGACCAATATCAATCCTGTCACCTTTTACAAAAGTATTTGAAAAATGCCTGTTTGGCCAAATGCACAAATATCTAGCAAAAAAAGACCTTATTACACCTCACCAATTTGGTTTTAGGCCAGAGCATTCCACTTCACTTGCTGTTTCAAACATTTGTGATGACATTTTAGCAAATCTTGATAACAAAAAAACCACCTGTTCGGTATTTCTTGATCTTGCTAAGGCTTTTGATACACTCGACCATACTATTCTCATTAAAAAAATAGAAAAATATGGATTTCGAGGCCATTCCCAACAGTTGTTAAAAAGTTACATCAGCAACCGTCAACAATACACAGTTGTAAATGGTCTTTCGTCCACTTCTAGAAAAGTTACCTGTGGAGTTCCCCAGGGTTCAACATTAGGACCTCTCCTCTTTTTGTTGTATGTAAATGATCTGCCAAACTCAACAAAAACGACTGTTAAATTATTTGCTGACGACACAAATCTAATGATGGCAGACAAATGTGAGAATGACTTACAACAAAATGTGAACACAGAACTCGAAAAGGTTCTCACTTGGATGAAACTTAACAGGTTATCAATAAATTTTACAAAAACAGAATACATGCTTATTACAAACAAAAAACAAATAAGAAATGTTAACATTAAGATTGGGAGTAAACCAATTCAGGAAAAAGATCAAATCAAGTACCTTGGTGTCTATATTGATAATAAGTTAACGTGGAAACACCACATAGAACAAGTCTGTGGGAAAGTTGCAAAGGGTTCTTGGGCACTATTAAAACTGAGAGATTATGTGAATTTAGACACATTGACAACCGTTTATTATACTTTAATTTACTCCCACCTTCAATATTGCATTACTAGCTGGGGTAAAGCTTGCAACAAAGTTCTAGACCCTCTCAGAAAAATGCAAAAAAGAATAATAAGAATAATCACAAAAAGCGATTATAGAGCCCATACCAATCCATTATTTTTTAAAATGAATATCTTAAAGCTGGAAGACTTATGTACACTGGAAGTAAAAAAACACATGTTCAGAGTCTGCATGAACTTGTACCCTTCTGCCTACTGTGCATTGTTCACAAGTTCTTCACTCATCCACAACCATAACACTAGATATCAAGCAAACAATAATTATTTTGTTAAACGCATTAATACAGAATTTGGCAAAAATCCATACAAGTATTTGGACCAGTAGTGTGGTCAGAGGTTCCAAGCAATCTCAAAAAGTTATCTTTTTATGATTTCAAAAAACATAGCAAAGCATCAGCTTTGCAAAGTTATGATACTTGATAAGTGGGTCTTCATTTGGCCTAAGCTCTTACATTCAACAATGTCTATTGTCATGGTGTCCAGTGTCCACTGATTTTCATGATTACTATTTGTTGGAAAATCTCGCATACAATTTTATGAAGCTGACAATTAATTGTAAGCTACTAGTCGAAGTATTAGTCTTGTTTGTGTTTTCTTTTTTGATTGTAACTAATTTGGTTAAATTGTTGATTAGTTTCATAACTCAAATTATTCTTTCCAGGGTGGCAACTGACTAGTTGACCGTATGGTTGTTTCGTTGTCTCCCTATCAATAACAAAACCTAAACATTGTATGTATTATTGTTTTATGTCACTTTTGTGTTTTGTTTTTTGATAAATAAACGATTGATTGATTGCAAACGATCATAATCACGTGTTGGACTGAAATCTTTGCGATACTGTGAACAATTCTTTGCCACTTGATGTCGCAACCCTAAATGTAAAATAAATAAACATACATAAAAGGGACTTAAACAAAACAATAATTGCTATTAATACTATAAAAAGTGCTCAGTGCCAAGCAGAGCAATTTACATTAAAATTAGTTACTAGTTTACAGAAAACCTTAACAGCCTGTTTCACCTCAATAGGATCATGAGAAGGAACTTATTCAAATAGAATCTTATATTTATAAATTATTATGACGAAAAGAGACTTATATTTGTGGTTCGAAGTGTTACCATGTTTTACCATAAGTGTTCTTTGATAACGTTCGGGCTTGTTGGTATCTTATGACAAGCCTGAAAAGGGGGCAAAGTTTTTCTGATCCTTTGTTCAAAGAATTAAATGATTCTTAACAGTTCGTGCTGTTCTCTACCCAGAAAACCACTCGTTTTTACATAAATTCAACGTCTTTAGACGTCAAATCAATATGAACGGGATTCGTTTGGAGAATGGGTCAATGCTTTAAAAGCCCGCGAAATTACGTCACTGACGCGAGATACTTGACACCTCTTACTCCTCCCAATAAACGCGATCTTAATTCAGCATTAGTGTGCTTATTCACGAGAGCCTCGATTGTTGCGTTCCACGTGCAACTTCCAGATTGCATTTCCAACTTCACTGAGTAGTTTCGCTCTCCCTTTCTTTTATTGGCTAAGTGATATCCGAAGATGGTCGTGTTTCGCCATCTTCAAAGCAGTGGGGACATGTAATTAGAAGCATTCAGTGGCTGTTTGTATACTGTATGTAGAATTGTAGATGTTGTCTTGTACTCATAAATTGAAATGACGTGTTTTCTGTTCTATGTCGAGCTGTCTTTTTCGTGTGTCGTGCCTGTTCCAGGCTTGGACGTTGATGTGTAATTTTCTCCGTTTATTTTAATATTTGACTGTTTGTAGCATGAAGGTATCCCTGGTATATCTAATCTTATTTGAAACTGCAAGAAAACTGGAAAAAATGTCTTCAACCATCAGAGACCTTGGCCCCACAGTTTGCCGTGGAGTGGCTCTCGTTTTGTAAACTTGATACTTCGCTAAGCAGCAAGCGAAGGTTCGTGTTGTACGTTTACGTTTGTACGTACGTACGTTTGTAAAGGAGCTTGAACAACAATATTTCACCAGACGACCCCACCTAAAGTCACTTTGTTAAAAATTGAAAACAATCCTGTTTACTTGAGGTACAACTGATGGTTTCCACGAGCAAGCTTTGTAATTGTTGTTTTGCTTGTACAGCATCCGGAAGGACACTGAAATTAAATATTCATATTGAAATCATATCATATTGTTCTTAGTCATCTACCTGTGGTTCAATAACATTCTTGTTGCGAAATATTGGTAGAAGATGCTTTTGAACTCACTAAAGAATCGACGTTTACCGTGGGCGTGGATTAGATAAGCAATGCGGATTATTACTGTATTTGTAATCTTAGTCATTCACTACGCGCTTTTTGAATCGAAGGCTGATGACAAAAGGTTGCTATATTTAAACTTCCGAAAGAGATACCAGGCCGCATTCACACATGTATTGATAACTCACCTGGGAAAAGTTCCAACTAAACGCAGCAAAAATGTAAAGTTTTCTTGGCTGGACTGTTCCATTTTTTAATTTGGAAAAAAGACGGAAAAGTAGTATAATTTGTTTGTTATGATGCATACATTTCTGCAGTTGAACGTTTTCAAACTAAATGAATCAGAGGATTTTTGAAGATCGCCACACAAACAACTTTAAAAATACTTATGACTTCATACCATGTTATAAATATCACGTTGATGTAATTTGTGGTTTCAAAAAAGCATATTTTTTACCTTAGCTCGTTTTTATTTCAATATTTGTGTATGGAACGTATTTTTATGTACCCTACATTGTGACATGACATAGCGTTCGCCATGATTCGCACTGGATTCGCACCATGTATATTATTGTACAACGTACCAGCATTTCAAGATGCCTTTTTCTCATTGTCATATATTAAACTACCGTAGTTACAAAGTAAAGGCATCAACCAAACCATAAGTTACTTTGCTTTCATGGACTAAAAGCTATGTTAATGTACTGCTGTATTCCGGTTAGTTGGGTTATCGTCGTCGTGTGAGCCTCTGGGGCCGAGGGTCTTTCCTTTTACCGCCCCAGATTCACGATGTTCCTGGACTACACTGAAAGGCTGCTAGAGAGCAGCCAGTTTTTTTTTAAATGACGGTTTTTTCTGTCTGGAATATAAATTTATGTTTTACTGTAGTTCAGTCGCAGACAACGGTTGATGAATGCAACTGTTGTTAATATTTGACAGCGATCATGCATGTTTAGGAGAGACTTTGAACGGATTTAATGGCAGTAATGTTAGCACTAAATGCAGATGTCATAAAAAATTCCTTCATTATTCACTTGTTGTTACTAATTTATTGTTCTGCACAAACAACTATTTTGTAAGCTAACAGCTTTTTAAAATGCACCATTAAACTTTGTAATCAGGTTGTCGTTGTGCAACAGTCCTTTAATTTTTGGAAACAAAGACCATCTTACAACCTAAACACAGGTTGGAAAAGCCTTCATGAAGCGTTCTATTCCACGTTTAATCTGTGGCATTCTAAATTTCCCAGTACCAGAGGGTAAAAAATTTGTCTGTTTAAATTCCCGAAAGCGAAACATTGTCAGATCAGTTTTTACCGCAGAACTTTCACTCAATCAAACTCGAGTTATTTACGGCACCTACCAGCTAAACTTAAGCTTGAAATATGGAAAGTCAAGCGTGCAACGTGAAGCTCTAATCACTAATGCTTCACTGCACCCTGTCCTGTACCTCGGTTTGTTTGATTGATTGTTGAAGCATCTCAGGTTGCAGCTTTATCGCATTTCTGGTTGAGCTCATGGCACCTAAGAGTGGATGTTCAAACAGAATGCAGCTTACTTACGCTCACTTTAATTCTCACTTTCTCACCCTTTTAATTTGGCATGCTTCTCATTTATTTATTTTTCTGGTTAACTTGAACATTTTTTCCGAATATCTTTACTTAAATGTTTGATCAGCTACACCGAAAACATTGCTAAGTTTTTAGCTGGGTATTTTTAAATATATTATACAAAAGGTAAAACCTTCTCTTTGTGGCAAACCAAAAGTTTAGGAGTTCATGCCCCAATAAATATCTTTAGATCGTTCTAAGCCAAATAAGCGTGTTAGAATTACAGTCGGAGTCTACTTTTCGCAAAGTAACAATGAATCGATGCAGCATTATCCAAACTCTGGTTGCTTAGATTTTTCTTCGTTTGACACCAATTTCTTTTACAGCAACCTTTTAAATGCATTAAAACTGTAATTAATGTCGTGCAGCTGGTAATGCGCAATAGGCTATTGTGTCCTTCTACAAAGTAATAAACTTTATGGCGTTTGAAAAATACCTGGTATGGAAGAAACGAAGTAGCTTATGAAAAATAAATAAAACCTTTTCAATCCTTCGTACGACGTTCCATTGGGAGCCGGTTCGACACCACTCAAGAGCATGTGGCTGTGTCTAGATTGGCTTCCTTGTCTTTTCGTCCGCTTAATTTAAATCTTCAACAACTGGGCTAAGCCTGGCTACGACAAAAACATTCTTATTTTGGACGCAATGTGACCCATTGAAAATTGAATAAAATTTTAGTAGCTAAAATTACTGTCGCCAATGGGTTTGTGTGCAATGTGTGTTGCTTTCTGCATGTCACAAAGAGGAAAAGTTACATTCAGATGTGGCGACAAATCATGGCGAGATTCTGTCACTATAAATGGCTTTCAAGTTGCCTGAAACCGTAGTTCGAAACTACATATACTTGTTACCACTCGAAATAATGTGACTCAAAATCATGAGCTTGTAACCTTGCTCGTTGCTACGTTTTGTAACTTTTTTTAAGCAAACATCATCGCTGATGGTTTTCATTTCTTCAACGTGTTTCTACGTTGTGTCATTTTGTGCTACTGTTTTAGCGTTTTGATGAAGTCAGTCGTAAAGGTGAACGAAACGTTGGAAATACAGCTGATTGTCGATTTCAACACCTTGAGATGGCTCACTAGCCTACAATTCCAGGAAGACCGCAGTAGACAATTAGCGAACTGTTCCCTGCACTGCTGTGTTCTTTTGCTTCGCTTACCGATCTACGAAAGTTTATGTCGTATTATCGTCACGCGACGTCAAAGCGGCGGTGACTGGACACTATTTCCTGGATGGGTGTTTTGCATTAAGTTAGTCGAACTGTCTAGAAAGATATTACAGCCACGAGTGACGAGCGCCATCCCATATGTTGACTGTTGAGACAGGAAGTCTTGCTAATATTTTGTACGCTGCCTGCTGCTTTATGCCAGGGTAACTTATATGACCAGACCTGTATCACGTTTTTTGCCAAGCATCGTTTTCTTGAAGTCTATGAACCTTAGACTTGCCATCCTGTAAATATTTCCTCTACTCACCGTCATATTCATTGTCTAGATTTTCCAAAATACTGAGTACGAATCAAACCAAAGGTTAGATCTTTGTTGTTGGATCTTTCGTTTATATTAAAGATAAGCACGATTTGATTTAAAAGCTGCTATTTTGCGTTGATTTTAAATGCGTCATATTTACGTATAAACGCCTAAAATTGCTGTATTTCTGAAGCTTGTAAGCTGCGAGTATTGGATACCACTGCATTGTATAACAAACATTATTCATTGCCACAATGGTTTACATTTGAATTGGCTGACCGATTCTCAAGTGAGCGGCACAGTGTAACATATCTTTTGAATGAGTTTGTTTTCATGTTTAGAGACATTTCATGTTCCAAATATTGACAAAAGCTTCTCTCAGCGATTTGTAGTGTCGTCCTATAAAGATATGGTGACCAATGAAATTGGTGACCCGCGAGCTTTGTCTTATGTATTCTATTGTGTAGTGGTATCCCCATTGTGGGATCGCTTGAGTCACGGTAAATTGCAGTCGGGCGTTTTTTTCGCTGCGTTGTATGGCTAAATATGCTGAATGCTTTGCTGCATTTTTCTGTTGACAGTTTTGACCTCACATAATTTTAAAATATAATTTTCAATTTTTAGAGAGCAATATGATATGATAGTAATATACAGAAAACCAACAACGATAAAATAAAAGCTCAGTTGTGTATTTTCACAGTGGTAAACCTTGTATCTCCTGACCAACTCTTGAGGTTCACAGATTTTTTTTTCAGTTGCAGCGCTGTTGAGTGAGTAAAAGCGACTTTGTGGTATGTAGTTATCTTGGCATTGATGTCTTAAACCGACCGTAGCGAAACAGAGAAGGTCGAAGTTCATGGGAAATCAATTGACAATCTCCAGGAATGTATCGTTGAAGATTGCATTACTGGAATGCTCAGGCGGCTTCGTATTATGAGAAAGTGTAATTTTGACCGTGAAGCAACGTTGCTAGATGCTCATCCAATGCAAACTCATCAAGCCAATCAGTTCATTTTTACATCGACTCAACGTAAAAAGAACTGATTTTGCTCTCTGGGAAGGACGTGTACTCTGATAAATGACAGAATTCAAGTTCTAATACGACTTTGATGTCATGTGATAAAATTTCGTTTGTTTTGAATCCAGTTAAATTCATCACTCTGTCTTCTGCAATTTCTTTCAGCAAACGACTGTTGCTTTTGTCGACTGTTGCTATAATCTCATAAACACTGATTGTAGCAAATATTTTCCAATAAATTTAAATTGATTTTATGATTAACTTGAAATTTAAAACCACCTGACACTTCAGTCAATATGCAAGGTGTTGAAAACAGCGCCGTCACGTAATCGGCTGAAAGTCCAACTTGGTGCCCTTCCGAAATAGGTTTTGAAATATTACGATGGCATTTTGTTGCAAACAACTGCTTTGGCGAGCCTCGAAGTATCTCCAGCAATGGCCACCTTTTCCGATTCATTTTGCATGTACACAAAATGACCAAAAGTACCAAAATGTACCAAGAGTACCACAAACACCAAATGTACACAAAAGGACATTTTTCAAAAGATTTTTTCAAATATTTTACTTTCATATTAATTTTTCATTTAGCATGCTTATATAGTGTACTTTCTGTTTACTGGAACAGAAATATCTGTGAGGCCAGCTTCTTGTCATTGCATTGGATGCCGTGGTTTTTCTTAACATTTCCACTGAAGTTTGAGTAGTACGCAATTGGTTACCTCTGTTAGTGTGGGAATTGGCAGGTTTTCATTGGTGCTTGTGTGTTTAATGTTCCTTGTATTTTTAACTGATTTCTTTCGCGTATTAATCATCTTGGATACAGCGCCATCTTGAATTGTATTATTTGAAGCGTTTGATTGATCAAATTCTATCCTCCAGCTTACAGCAACCTACAGTTTACAAAGTCGCGCGCGAAAACTTTGACAAAGTTATTTTTTACCAAACTCTAGTTCAGTTTTGCAAACAGAGAAATGCAGGCTGTTAGTTTGCAAGTTAATTTTTCTGACGCAATGTGCCGTAACTGTTGACGCGGCACTTAAGGCAAGAGCATACTGTGTATATTGTCGGGTGCTATTTATACTTGAAGTCGCTTCGTGAGTGCACTTCGTAAAAGAAAATCGATTGATTGGAAATAGCAATAATGTGCATAATTTTGCTTTCTGCAAACATCACCGTGAACTGGTAATGACGATTTTTTCTGTCATTCATTTCTGCTTGAGAGTGAAAGTGACACTCCAGTTGACGTCATTAGAAAAGGCCGTCACTTCTCAATTTGATTTTCCGTGCAAGTTTAAAGTCGTAACATTATTGTGGAAAATATCTCTCCACTGGTTCCAGATGCAGAATTATCCTCTTTCTTATGCAATTGTGACATCAATTTATTGCGTTATTTTTGTGGGTGAAGTTGGATTCAGCTTGCACATCCGTCGTTTTTACGTCTGTAGACGTTAAATCATTTGAATAAAAAAAAGGACAGATTTGACAGCTAGGATTGGACAAAGTTTTATTTTATAACGAAAACAAGAGTAACCTTAATCAAAATGGCAGGGTCAATCAGTCGCATTATAACTAATCCGATGAGTCAGTGTTGCCATTATTGTTGCCTGACAATGTCAGGTCAAGCTGAAAATGAGGACAAAAGACTTCATTGTATTCTTGTGCCTTTTCATTTACCAACCGACCAAAACGATTCAATGACTTTGGAAAGAATTGACCCAAATAAATGAACTTTGTTGGAGTTTGTGAAGTGAAGTAATTTGATTTTACTTTTTATCTGTCTTTTTTTAATGTTTTTATATTTTTTGTCTTATTCCGTGTTGTTTTTCTTGCTGTGAAGCACTTCAGAGCTATAAAGTGAAATTATGTATAATAATAATGTACAATATCATTGTTTATTCGACAAGATCTGCCAATTTGAGATGGATCTTGTTGTAGAATATATTTGAGAATACCACCAAACAACCAATCTTTTCGTGAATATGGAATAGTGTATTTTACATTGTCTTTGATGATTTGTTGCCACAAGTGAAGGTTACAGTCCTGCCCCTTCAGCAACCTTTCTGTATTTGTTTACTGGGTTGTGGGCAGCTTAACGAAAAAATAATCTGTTTACTCAGGCCATTGCTTGAAGCCACAAAGAAGTCTTTAAACAACGCAAATGATTCCTTGTGGTCCTATTTCAAAGATTGCAAATAAACTGTTTCTGCCACTGAAATTTTCTACACTGTGTGTTTACTGTTGGCGATCCATATGAACATATCATCATCCCACTCGAAAGACAGGAGGAACATTCTCAAGTGAGGCACATCACCATCTGCTGGTGCTTATTCTGCCCGGAGTTGTCATTTACTTTTGCCCGCCGCTTGTTCGTCAGCTGGTAAAGCATTTAGACATGGTTCCAGTTTGATCATGGTGAATTTTTTTTCAAGCGAAATCCGTATAAAGCCATGCCAACACAATATATGGATTATCCACAGTATATTTTTGTCTTATTGTCTTATTTATTTTAGCATTTGGGTGTGTCATTTTTGAACCAAAAAAACGCTATTGTATTGAAATAAACGCCACTTTATTGTGTTGACAAGGACATGCCTTATTACCATAGACGTGAGATCAGTTGGCCTCTTTTCTCTTTTAATCAATCGATGGCCTTTCTGTTTGCTGTTATACTTTATTGTAAGTAATAATGGGATTTGATTTTCTTTATGTTGTTCTCTTGGGACAAATAGCGATTTTCCCAGCTGGCAAATCAAGTTCTTTATCTCTTGATAAAAGTCAGCCACTTTCAATCTCTTGTGGTGGCTTAGCCTCCTGCAGTCTCCAGAAAAACTCAAGTTTTTTGTCGTATCGCCTTGTGGTTAAAGATTTAAACTGGCCGGGATGACAGGGAGATCAATTGTCGTGTCCACCTTCAGGCATGCGGCCCGCATGCCCATAAGTGTCCTGCCAAAGACGCAGCCGCATGCTCTTGAGTGGTGTCGAACCAGCGCTCTTTGTGGCGTGAGACTAGGTTGAAGCTCACGAAGAACCACGTTCAATACAAACGATTGGCTCCACTATCGCACTGCACCACACGTTGTTTTTGTGGCTAATTGGCCTTGATCAGTTGATTAGGATAGCACAATAAACCCCCACGCGTTTCATACCAGTTGATTTGTCGTTTTTGCTCCGTTTCAGCGTTTCCAGACGTGGAAACAGCATAGCAATGACGGCTTTTTTTGCTTGTCGTTGCTTTAACACCGTGTCATGTGTTCTCTTTCGATTTGGTGTAGATTGAACATCACGAATTACCAAAGAAAAGCGAAAGAATGCCTTTTTTGTGTATGAGATACAGTTAAGGTGTAAGTTAAAACACATCCCTAAAAATTCAAGATGTGATTTGTTTTTGCACAATGTCTAAAATCGTATATATTAGTGAGTGTCTGCCACTGTTTTTGGTGAAATCTGAAACCTCATTTTGTACATTTGTCGTTACAAGTTGCCATCATGTGCATTAGAGAGTGTCAGTTACATTTGTATCTTTCGTGAATAGATCTTTATGTGAAATTGTATATCGTGGGCTTTGTTCATTTACAGACATAACAGCGCATTGTGTATCGCGAATATGACGACCACCTGGTCTCACATTTTCAACGATTGTAAAACTATCATTTCAACGTTGCTGGTACGTGGCCAGACCCAGACAGCAAAATCAGTCATGTTTACGTCGTTGAATCAATGTAAAAATGACGGATTTTTCTGTCTGTGGACGTACATTATGACTTCTGTTTTGTTGCGACAAATTGAATTTAGAAGTTGTTGTTTACCTGAAATTTTGAATTGTTGCGGAAAATTGGCGACATGTAATGTAACCTACAAAACCGCACGCTTTACGAACCAGTGAAACATAACTGCACCAAGACATCACAAACAAAGATATCGCTTTGAAAGCTTTTTTATCGACCTTGACAAAGAAGCAGTTTATTTATGACAAATCATAATGAAAGCAGCCAATTTTAGCAGCGGAAAAGGCTTTCTAGACCTACCTGATTTTATGGCTCCCACAACTCTGCGTGCTCCGAAGTGACATGCATGACTGCATGCACTTGTGCGTAACAATGCTGCAATTCTCTTTGGCATTTGGTTGGCTTTTGCATTAGCCAGCTGAGAGCAGAGGCTTGCTTTTGTTTGTCTTTCGTCTGTCAAAGAACCTTTATAATTATTAACATCCAGTTGGTTATGCATTAAAATATAAAGTTACAAAGAACCCAGACAGACGTCTGCAGACGTTGAATCAATGTAAAAATAATGCATTTTGCCGTCCGAGAATAGTCTTGCCACTTGGCTGGTTGTTTTATAATAGGCTGAAAAAACAGTTTATTGCTGGAAACATCTCTTTGTCCAAACAGGATGGCTATTCATGTAATAATGTCAACAACAAATGTTACCAATTTGCAAACAATTAATTATAAAAATTCAAAGAAAATGAAGGGGTGTACCCAGGGTGTACCAGCAAACATCTATGGGCTTGAGAGGTTAACTGTTATTTTTTATTCACTAATTAATTATAACATTGCAATTGTTTACCGAACGACGCAAAGGAACAGGTTGCCGAGTGCTTATATAATTAATGATGTTATTTCTGTTCCGTACTCCATTGACCCTTTTTTTCAATCTAAACCATCTTAAGTTTCGCTGATTTGATATTTACCGGCAGTAAATCAACTCAATATCTTCAAACAGCCGTGTTGAAGTGTTTTGCTTTAACTGCTGACTTGCAGTGTTGCCACAGTATCTTGCATAATTTATTAGACAGCTTCAACGGAAGATGGCTCAGTGATGTTTTCAGCATTTTTTACAGTCACCATCTGTCCGTGCATCTGTCTTGTACATATTTGATAATTTGACTTTTTTCATCGTTTCAATGTCTGTCTACGTTGAATTGCAAACCGCTGGTCTGCATACTCAACTGATGATTAGAAGGTTGCAAGTTCGATTCCAGCCCATGGTACGACGACCTTGAAAGGTCTTTAGACAAAAATTTATCATGAGAAGAAAACACGAAGATTGGTGTTACAAGCTGATAGCCATAAGCTGTTACTCCTTGAAAGTATCTGAAAACTTCCAACTCCATAAAGCTTTAATAAATTAGGTTTGTTTGTCGTACTGAGGTCTTTTTCATACAGGCTGCTACGCTACGTCTGGGCGCTTAACATGTCGAGTGCCGCTATAAGCGCTATGGTTTTAAGAATGCAATAACGCCACAACAATTCTACTTTCTGTCCAAATGTACCATCTTTTCACGGTCAAAGTGTTCTTGTAAATGTTGCACCCTTCCTGCTCACCAAACAAATGGTCTTTGGCAAAGGTGACCTTGCACTGACTCTTCCGAAGTTTAGCCTGCAGTTTACGGAGTTTGGGTGATTGTTTTGCATTATCTAACGTCAGATCACCGTCACCGTTTGAGTGTTTTAATGTAAAACCCTGGGAAGGATTAATTTCAAAAGCAAATTTCCTAAATTTTTCTTCCTGTCGCAATTTTGGTTCCAAAATAAACATTAAGACCTATACACAGCCTTTTTTGCATTGCTTCAACGCCTGTAAACGTTGATGCAATGCAAAAAGGACCAAGTTGTTGGTTAGAAAAAGCACTTTCAGGCAACTTCATTATTCGGTCTGGTGAGCGTTGGAAGCAATTTAATCATCAATTCTAATTATCGTGCATAATCTTTTAAGGCGAGTGGCTGCACAAAACAAACTGCTCACCCTCTGAGTTGTGCTGGTGTCGCGTAGACGCATTCTCGGCTTGTTCTTAAACGCTGAAGATAGCACCAGGTCCTCCACCACATCACATCTGGATCTGGATATAACTTCCCATCTCAAGAGGCAAAATAGCGTTGAAGAATACTTTTTGGTGCCATTTGTTGTTGTTTGCAAAATGATTTTGCATCTGGCTTGTTTCAGCTTTTTTTTTTCTGTGACTGTTTAGTTTTGGATTTCAATATTTAAGTTTAGAGTATTTTTCTACTAGTTTCACCGATTTCATTGCTATCTCAACGAGAAAAAACGTCAGCAGACATTGAATCATTGAAGCCAGGACTGATTTGCTGGCTGGAATTCTGATACTTCGCTTCATTTAAATTAAAAACATTTGCGAACTTTGTGCTAATCCAGGCTTGATTATCTTTTTCAATGTAACAATTATAATAGTGCATTTTGTGGATAAGCCTGATGCTGTTCAGCCTGCAAAATCCATCTGTTCTGCATTGATATAATGCCAGAAGACGTTTTTTTTTTTTTTATCAAATGCACCAGCCAGGACCAGTGGGTGGTATTTTTCTGATTGATCCCTCGACTTTCTCGCTACTTTGAATCAAGTTAGAAAACCAGACAGGAAAAAGATTCTTGAAACCAATCATTATATTTTGAGGTTGGTTTAAAAGAATGTCCTAGAGCCGGAATCTCATCGCTTTGAAAACTGGTTTAAGTTTTAATCTCACTATTGAATTGACAAGATCAATCACCAAATTAGTTGTGCACTGAGCCTTTCTATCGTATTGTGAGCTTGTTTGCATCGCAAATAAACGTACAAAAGTCTATGCTGGAGCTCCTTTCCGTGGAAATTTGCTGTTGAAGATTGCGAGCTGCACTTTTGTGAAAATTCAAGACACATTGATCGAACAGTAATGAACACCACAGAATATGTAAAAAAAGGAATTTTTTATGGAATGGGGCTGTGAAGCACTGTGGGACAAAAAACACGCTGGTGACAGTTTCAAACTTACGCCAAGTTCATCAGGACCGAATAACCGTAGATGTTAGCAGGGTACATAATTTCAACTAATAAGTGTTGTTGTTTTAAATTGTTTTAACATTGACGGCGAACTGGGATGCGGTTGTCACTCGCACAATTGTGACGTGGCAATCTTAATATACAAGTTAGATTGACCCGTAATAAGTGCACCGCCGTGTGAAATCTAAATGCGACTGTTCGCAAGGCAGCTAAACTAACCAATGTATCAGCATGTCCGCCGCTATGTTGACGAAGATTGGCCAATTAACCACAACTCAGTTAATAAAATCCGTCCTTTTTACATTCAACGTTTGTAAACGTTGAATCAATATATAAAAGATGGTTTTTGCCAGCTACAAAGTAATGATTTTATTAGCTCTAGTTTATGTTACTCGGCAGTCGAGTGTAGCGAAAATTTACAGCGATGAACACAAGTTACGCCCATGAGCTGGGCTCACCAGTATCTCACCATTAATTCATGCCACAGACGCTCGACCGCACCGCTACTCGTCAAGTGAATTTTAACCGTTGTAGAAACCTAACGCTAAGGCTACACCGGTGCGGTTAACGAATCCCAATGCTCGATGCTCCATAGCGAGAACTAACCCTTGTACTTACGCCGAGTAGATCACTTCTACTTAGCTCCAGTTTGGTCGTAATCATTTTGTGAATCGACAATTTTCACATCAAAAACCTACTTGCAAAGTGAATCTAATTTTTCCGGATAGTTAGACAAATCAATGCAGATATTGAATCTATGTAAAAAATACGAGTTCTGAACAATCATTGTTTGTTTCTCGTAATTTGTTGTTGTCCTTTCGATTTTTGACGCCATCATTTTTGTTTATTGTAAGTTTAGAACTTTGAGAGTTAAACGTAACAGCTAGGCAAGAACTCATCTCTGTTACAAAAGATCTTGTGAAATTTTATGTTGATTTTTTGTCGTACAACATCAAAGTGATGTACAGTGTATTGCAGTTTTTTGTTTATTCTACAAAACATAACAATTATTTTACTTTCTGGCAACTTCTTCTAGAGCACTTTGCACCGCCTTACGTCGCTTCTACTTTTATGCACGTTGGAACCATGTAAAAAGCAATTTTTGTTTTGTTGGTTAGTCACTAATGGGTTTCAGTAACAGCTCATTTATTTCGATGATGCAGTGCTTAGCACTGAGTGACAGAAGTCTGAGGGACTCTTGGTGGTCCTAACAATCTATTCAGCGTATCGGCTTAATTCAACTAATGACCGAAATGCTTTCTGAAATGTCCAATGAGTAATTGCAGCTATTGGTTAGCAAAAACCGGTGATCTGCAGACTTTGAATCATTGTTGGGATGCTTTTGTCAGATGGAGCATCGGATCTTAGTCCGACATTAAACACTTCCTCTATAGTTGGCTTTCTTATAAACGGAACGGTCGGGTCACAGTTGTAACCTTTGTTCACGAAATTAAATAAAGAAGAGTGGCATTACTTGCAGTTGTGATGTTTTCACTCTGGTGTTGCCGCCGGGTAGAAAGCCAACCTTTTTTGCATTGATTCAGTGTCTGCATGCGTTGAATCAATGTAAAACAGGACTAATTTGCTAAATTGGTATTTTGCGTGTTGCACCATCAGTCGCGTTTTTTCTTTGTGAAATCAGACATTTTAACTTTGCTTGAAAATGATTTTCTTGCAATTAAAACTTTACATTTCAAAACTTGTTTGTTTTTAAAAATGCATTTTGTGCGTAAGGGGAGCGCTTTTTTTATTAACCAAACAAAACAAACACAAAGAAACTTAAAAAGTTGTTGCTGAAATAAATGAAAAAACGGAATGTCTTTGCAGCGAAAAGTGTTTGCTTTGAGATAATATGTCAGGAGACCGTCCAGACAGAAAATCAAACGTTTTTTTACATTGATTCAACGTCTGCGGACGTTGAATCAATGTGAAAAATGATTGATTTGTTGTCTGCGGAATTACTTATCGTCTTATCACAAGCACAACGTCGTTTCTTTGATTTTCGACATCGATTTGATGCAAAAGCCGTGGTCTGTTATCTTAAGATTGAAACTAGTTTTGTAATTCTGCCTCGTGTCAGAGTCAACTCATCGGGTCATTTAGTTTTGGTGTTCAATTCCACACACTTGTCACCACAGCAGGTTAAGCAGTTGTGATGGTAAACTGTCTTTGCTTGCTCACTTTGACCTTTTCTTTGCATGAAAATTCCACCGTAAAAAATGACTCCCATAAAAAAACAACCGCATCGATTTGAAGCTAACCTGCTGTGGTTATTTTGGTGTGACGTCAGAAAAGCTATTTGTCAATATTCCCTCAATATCCTTTTTGTATTACATGAGTCTAAGCAACGCGGTCTAAGTCGAGAAAGCTAACTTGTCAGCAATTAACATTCCAGTATATCAGGTTGAAGTAAAATATTTCGAGTGTGACGTTTCTTGAAATACCTTTTAGACTGCCAATATAATCAACAATCGTGGCTATTGTAATTCGCATTTTTCAAACTAAATTTTGTTTTTCTGTATTAAGTATATTCACTTTTATTCAGGTTCTACGAAAGATGTTGGGAGCGCGTTGACTCGAATATGTGTGAGACAAAAAATGATGGAAAATAAGCTGAAGCATTTTACCAAGTAAGATTTTGTTTTCCTGTTCTGTTGAGTGACGGCTGCCTGGGAAATGACTTCACAAAGCAACAAAGTACATCATGCAACTGACATTGCACAAAACCTCTGTCGATTTTTTTCCTATTTGAGGCTGTACACTTTATTGCTTTTAAATTGCATCTATAGACAAATTTGTTACAATACACCAATTGTGACAATTGGTTGTTTTTGTGAACATTAGACGTCGCCGGACAAGAGTCGACAAGCAGAGGTTTTTGTCTACTGCGTTTATGTAAAGTTTGGGCAATTTAACCTTTATCCGCGACAACTGCTCAGCCAACGAGTCAGGAAAAAGGAGCTGATTTACAGGCTGGATAGAGTCCAATAGCAGACTCTCTTTCTCAAAAGTGCAGTTTAGCCAGGATTAACCACCAAAGAAACTTTATGTGCAATTTTATGCTTTTCAACAAAAATGTTCGATGTTTCAGTGCCTTGCTGGAAAAGCTTATTTTTCCGGTACAAGAACGTTTGGAGGAATGGAAGAAGGTGTCCAATCAGCTTGAAAAAGATCACGCCAAAGGTTGGTGCATGTTGGTGTTGGCTGCTTCAGACATAGGATAGCTCTGCCACGGACTGCGCTTTGTTCGTTTCGACCATTCACTTGACGACTACGTGCTTGTCGGCTGCATAGCCGAGTGGTGAGAGCCACGGAACGGCAATCGAAAGGATGCCGGTTCGACACCGCTCAAGAGCATGCGGCTGTGTCTTTGGCAGGACACTTAAAGGCATGCCTGAAGGTGGACACAAAGATTGGCTTCCTTGGCTTCCCGTCCACTTAATCTAAATCTTCAACCACCAGGTGTAAGCCTGGATACGACAAACCAATGCGTGCTTTAATGCTACAATACGTAGTCTGTAACTCTGTAATCATTTAAACATTTTGTATTAAAAAACAATCATTGAAACTAAACGATAAATTTTAGCTTTCAAATCAAACTGATTGGTTGTCAAAGCGATCATTTAGTATTTCATTGATATATATATATTTTAAATTTAAGGGTCTTTTGCACTTTGTCAAGGCGAGTTGCCATTGCTTCTAATTTAAAAATGTTGTCAAAAGTACAGAAGCTAGGCCATCCATGCTTGTACTTGTAGAGATTTTGGTGCCAGGCCTTGCTCTATCTTATCAATATTTGATCGTTTGTTTTGTGATACTTTTGGGACAATGTCGTCAAACACTAATTGTCCTCTTAGATTACAAGAAAGCTATGCTCGAGATTAAAAGAAGAAACACAGATACCCTGAGGCTACAGAAGAAATTGCGCAAGGGTAAGTAGTGCACCGTCGGTTGTCGGAAAGAAAATCTTTGTTATTTTTCCGGCTCATCTTTTGCTGTTACATAATTGCTCATAAGAAGTCGACGGAAAACTTTAATTTTATCCTAATGTTTAAGCTTTTTTCTTCTGATAGTAGGAAGGTGTATGAAACGTCACAGCCGTCCCTCGATTCAGTATTTGCTTTGCCAGGATGTTTCAAGACTTTTCGTTCCTTTACAACTGCACTTTTCCATTAGATCAACGTTCCTTTGCATCAACTGAATGCTCCCCTTCGACCGAGCAGATGTTTGATAAGCGGTTTTCTATTAACAAGAGCAATAAAACTATAGACTTTGTAGTTCTTCGAAAGGGGTTGAAAGGTCGTTGTGGAATTTTCGATTGTGTTGAAAACAGGTTCACAAAAGCTGTAATTTTTTGCATTGTTTTTACACTTTTTTGGGGTTGAAACAATATAAGATAGACAACTTTTACTTGCTAAGAACTCTCCCATCACGATTGTCTAAGTTTGCCAAAAGGTTGTGATTTGTATGATGTTATTTAAAATGTAGAATGTCTGACGTTAAACAGATCGAGTCAGCGTAAAAAGACGTTGTTTGAATGTAAGCTTCTTTTTGTCGGACTTCAATGAAAAGACTTGCAGTATTATGTAAACGTTAAAATTCAGAACCTTTTGATCGAATGCTTAAGACTTTTTCATCTACAAGAAAACTTTCTCAACGATTTTAAATAAACTAAAAGCTTCCCATTAATCGCTTTTCTTAGAAATCGCCCCCACGAGTGGGGCATTCCGATGGTACTGACGAGATGCCTTCATAGAGTGGGTGTCGCTCATATGGTGCATGAATGACTCATCATTCCAAGCGTGTGATTAACGCTCTTTGACCGTCATTTTTGTTGCTTAGTCATCAAAAGCGCTAGTTCAAACTACGCAAGAGTAACGAGCAAAATCGTATATTGGTGCCACTTCATTTTGTTTTCATCGCAACCTTTAACCCCTTGCACTCATCCGGGCGAACTTCGATGCGCCATAAAAGTTCATATAATTGCGTCCACAGCAAAACCGTCATTTTTGCATTGATTCAACGCTTGCAGACGGATATAAAGATGACGGATTTTGCTGTCTGGGCATGGACAATTGGACATGTATGCAAATACACAGCTAACAAATTCTATTTTTACGTCATCAGACATTGAATCAACGTAAAAAGAACGTTTTTTTTCTTGTTGGACAAACAATGTTCGGTTTATTTGTCTTGCGTTATCATTGTGTTTCTAAGTTAATTTGTAACTGCAAGAAATTGGTGAAATCACTTGATTAACGTTTTTTCGACGTTGTAAACAGCGAAAGGAATGTTGCAAAACATTTTGTTCCTCGCTTTTTGTGGTTATTTAATTCCCACAGTCTTGCTGGATTTGACTCTAGTCACTGAAACGCATGTCTCGATGTTCTAACTTGCTGGTTTGTTGATGGTGGCGTTGACCTGCATGAGTCTTGAATGTCTTAATTTTGAATGGCATTTAGTCTTTTGCAAAATAAAGAAAAGAAAACGCTGTTGTTTTTACCCTGAAAATTTTCACTGATGCAAATCATTGCAAAGTTCTTTATTTTGGCAATGTGTTTTAGCAGCTCGAAGCTTTACCCTTAAATATAATCTTGAAAGTGACATATATCTTATTTAATTCTCTCCACCCAAAGTAGATTCCCAACCAAAAAAAGCAGTATTTTTACATCGTTTCAATATCTGGAGATGTCGAAATGATGTGAAAAGGCAGCTTTTGCCGGCTGGGATTAAGCACTTGGGAATGGTGCTTGTTTGAAGTGATTGGCCCATCAAGTGCTTCTTGCCGAAACTCTTCGCCTTAACTTGGTGCCTAATCTCACTTGTTGTAATCTTGCTCGTTCTTTTTTTTACAAAAGTCTCACCTCTTAAAAAAAATGTTTTTTTACTCTACCTATAGGCTATTGTTTTGGTTTCTTTTAAAAATTTGAAAAACGTCATCTTCCAGGCAGCAAGCCGGATCTTCAGCACCAACTGAACGCAGCCATGCATGACGTTAATGAACGCTTCACTAACTTAGAAGAAATAGAAAGGTCCGCCCTGAGGAATTTGTTGGTCGAAGAAAGGTCAAGAATATGCCTTTTTGCCAACTGCCTGTCGCCGGTTCTGGTGAGATTTTTGAAGTATAGTTGTTTTGTTGTTTTATGTCAAGCCAACGACATACAATGTTTGGTTGGCTTGACCTAAACAGCATTATTTTTCAAATTTTCCTGCTGGTATTTTTACGTCTTTGTCTGCCTTCCATTTCCTGTTTACAGATTAGATTTTAGGAAAAAATCGTTTGAAACCTGTAACCTTTGGTAATACGCGACGTAGAAGCCAAAACTGCTTCTTACGTTGTTTCAACGTCTGTAGACGTTAGCTGGGAGTGAATTATCTTAAATGAAAGAACTGACGTTGAACTTGCGATTTTCCATTGTTCGTATCGGCTTCAAATCTTTCACAAGTGAAACCGATTTAATCAAAACTGATTTCACCTCGAAGCCTGCTGTGACGTCACTTGATCCAACTCAATCTCGATTAGCTCACCACATAACACTGAACAAGAGTTTGTAGCAACCCGGATACACAAATGCAACATTGTATCGATGAGATGCATACTGACCATCGACGGTTGGTTGTCTAGGTTTGATATAGTCCTTGTATTTTCTTGGTAAACTGAAGCTTTATTCACACACGTTGTGTTTCTGAAACGTAAGAAAATGTTACATTTTAGTCATTTTTTTCAACGTCATCCAATGCATTATCTAACTTTACAAAGTAGAGCATCAGAAAAAACTTCAAAAGTCTAATGTCCAGTTTTGTTCCGAAACTAAAAAATCTTGACCACAAACGTGGCTGTTTCTCCCAACGTTAAACCAACGTTGCTTTGATGTGGTATTAGCAATTAAAAAGATACTTTCTAATTTTTATGGTGATTTTTTTGCCGAAGTTGCAGCATGAAAACATGAATTAATTTCGTAAAAGAAAAATTTTCCATTTTGACATCACTTTTACAACTGGTGGCGTTGAAACGATGTAACAGTGTGATTTTTACCTATACGCATTAAAATCACTGTAGATTGTAAATCCATGTATTTGTCTTTGGTCAGACGTATAGTTAATTGCCATCTTTCTTGCATTGACGGTTGTTCATTTGAATAACAAGTCTGGAATTAACAAGAAATTGCCGATTGATGTCATTTAAAAGCTTTTGTAAAATGTCAAGCCATTGTTTCATTGACGTTTCTATAAATATTTGTTTTAAGATTTAGAATATCTTGCCAGTAGACATTGTGCTTGTAAAACCATTGACACTGCAAATCGAAATTTCGCGAAACAAATTTATTAATCCTCTCGACAAAAATCTAGATCTAGTTTCTCAGGAAGTCTGTTGAATAGGTGTCCATTGCGGGAGTTTACTCCTCTTAGTGATGCTAGTTCAAGTGAAGTTCCCAGAGAAGAAAGCGGAGCCAATTGGAGTCTTTTTTCTATCACAATAGTTGTAAAATCGGATTGGTTCACTCGGATTTTAAGAGGTTTTGTGTATTCTGAACAATTCGAAGCAACTTCGAAGTGGCGGAGATAGTTTCCACAAAAACACGACTGTTTCAATTTGCTTTGGCAGAGAGTCATGTTTGTGCTACGAAGTTCAATGCATTTTCACTTTTGAGCATTTGAGTAATTAAATTTTGAATTATACTAACTTAATTAACATTTGAGTAAATTATACTAACTTGGGTCTACTCTCACGAATTTCTTTTCTTTTTTCTCAAGACCATGTCTTTGTCTCATTTATCAAAATTTATATAAACACCTCAAAACAAGAATTTATTTCTATATTTATAATTGTAAATTTATATCGGCATTGCGAGAAGTAAACAACATGGCAGCCAAATAATTTCTTGCTGAGCTTCATTTTTTGTAATTGATTTTCAAACACCAAACTTACATTGTGTGACGTAAAACTTCTTTTGCAACTGCTCTCAAACTTCCCTGACTTCTAGGAAGCAAGTAGTTGTGGGTTGTGGATGATTGGTGAAGTTTATGCATCGTTTCAACGTCGTCAGATGTTAAAACAATGTAAAAATGGTAATTTCCGAGGCCTCCATTTCAATAAAAATAAACATAATTATTTTCTCCACAAAGCTTGTTTTCATTCACAAAGCTACAATAGTTGTTGCTGGTACAGTCAGTTACCATATTCAGTCAAATACATGATTTTAATCTTAATAAACAATCTCCGCAGATCCTTAATCGCTTACGACTGGAGACACAGCCACATTAGTCTCTTGTCTAAGCGCATTCCTTTCTAAGCAAAAGTTAAATTCCAATTCAGTTAATGCGTATGGCTGGTAGATATGAACTAATTTTCATTGTCGCCGTAACGGAGCCACGATTTAATTGCATCTAGTTTGCTATATCTCTCAATCGACGCCTAAACCAATACCCCCAGCGTGCAAAATCTGTCATTTTTACTTTAATTTAACGTCTGCAGACGTTAAATCAATGTACAATTGACGGAGTTTGCTGTCTGGGTATAGAAATCTTGCTTTCTTGCGATGTTATGATAACAACAACAGTACACAAAAGGACCTTGAAACCAACGAATTAAAAGATTTTAAAATAAAAAAATTATGAAGATAAAAATTACAAACTGTTTCGTTTTCAGGACTTGCAAGTTTCAATGCTGAACGAGGTGTCACACATCCAGGATCTCACTGCCGATGTTGCCTCTTTTTGTCGGAATCCGAAACAACTACCAACCTCCACCAACCAATTAGTTGAAGATTTTGTCTCAGCCAACAACCAGTCTACTTCACCCCTGCAGGTTCGTATCTAAGTTGGCAAAGCAGACGCTGAATCAATGTAAAAGGAATGCCTTTGTAAGCTGGAATGGTCTCTGCCGGTTGGAACTCTGCCAGCAAATCAGTATTCTTATTGATTCATCATCTGTACACATTTAATCAATGTAAACACAACTGATTTCTTAGTTGAAGGTTTAAAACGAATCTGTAATTTATCTTCATGTATGCACATAGAAAATATGGCCAACAATACTTATTAACTCAGATTGACTTGGGATGATGATGCTTTTATTTTGTCTTATGCTTATCCAGTAGTTCTCAAACTGTGCGTCGCGACGCCCTGGTGCGTCGTTGCACTTTTTCAATGGCGTTGCAGAATAGTTCCGTTTCTTGGCTGAACTCAGTTTAAGATTATAAAAATGAGGTTAACCCTTTGAGGACCGCTGGGACACGTGTGTCACATGCACTTAGCCGATTACACCGCAATTAACTAAAAAAAATTACCACTGCTGATAGGCTACCCTAACGTAGTATTGGATGCCTATCCTTCAAAAAAAAAAATCGGAAACTCTGAATCATTTTTCTTGGTGTTATTTCAGTTTGAAAACATTGAAGAGTTGAGGTTACCTACGTTGTTTTCCCTTCAAATTTGCGAAACCTATTTATTTGCATTTGTCCAAGCTCGAGTCGAAATTTGCAAAATACTTCCCGGAAAGTTTTTCAAACTACGAATGGATTCGTGGTCCTTTCGTAGTAGAAAATCCGGCAAATTTTTGGATTCAATAAACGACGGTTATCCAGGTTTGGTAAAAGAAAGCACTGCGAATTATTATCCCATTCGCCACGTCGTATTTATGTGAAGCAAAATTTTCTGCCTTGGCGGTGATAAAACCAAATATCGATCACGAATAAACAGTGAAATAGAAATGCGGGTGGCAATTTCAAAAATTCTCCCAAGATTCAATGAACTAAAAAGCCCACACGTCACATTAAATAATATGCATTTCTTTTTGATGTTGTATCAATAAACAAAACTTTAATCATAAGTTTCTTGATTTACTTTTATTTGCTGGTGCGTCGCAAGTCCAGAAAACTTTTCCAGAAGCGTCGCAACAAAAAAAAGTTTGAGAACCACTGGCTTATACCAATGCCCATTGCTTATCTGTACGGATAATAGTGAAAGAAAAAGCCATTATTTGTAATACATTTATTTCAGTGAACCTTTAAAACTGTTTTGTATTTCTCTGCTTGTTGTCTATCATTGGATGGGCATTGTCAGAATCTATATCTCCTAATAGTCTTGATAAACATCATTATCCAGCAACCGTTGTTGATTTTATTTCTTATTATGATCCAGGACATTGATACGAATGGCTTCCTGAACAGTCCTCCACCGTCTCCTACCTCCACCGGCAGCAGAAAATCATCATTGTGCAGGTATGTTGGGTGGGGTTGAAAGTGTGCGAGAAGGTTGTCGAAAATGGCGAATATACTTTATGTTTAAGCCTGTAGGCCAGTGGTTCTTAAACTGCGTCTCGACGCCTTGGTGCGTCGTTTAGAATTTAATGTCAGACTTGCAGCGATTTTGATTTTCTCGTCGTGTTTTACTGGCATTGTTAATGTTTTTATAAATTCGGTGGCTCAGTGGTTAGAGTGTCGGCCTCTGACTCAGTAGGCATGAGTTCGATACCCAGTCAGGTTATATACCAAAGTCTTTTTACAAGTGACACTGAATCTTATTATTGCTAGGCACTTAGCTGAGAAATAGGTTCAGGATAACAGTGTGCTCGGCTGTGCCTCCATACGGCAGCTCTGACCATAAAGAAAACTACATAGAAACAAATTACGAACGTTTTCGACATTACAAGGTGTCCTTTTCAGGAATAACAGAACTTTTACATCTAAACAAAATACAATGATTAAATATTAAATTAATCAACAGGAAAAAAACACACATTGCTTCTGACTAGCTCAACACTCAACAATAAACACGAGAATTTCAAACGTCACTGCAAGCGGCGTCAAACAGATCACATGATGTGTACGATAGGCAAGATGCGAAAAACTAATTTTAAAGGTTTCGATGTAAAAGTACTTTCATTCCTGAAAAGGACATCTTGTGATGTCGAAAACGTTCATAATTTGTTGCTATGTAGTTTTCTTTTTTGAGTTGTGTAAATATCATTGCAATAAACGTAAATATGTTTAATTTGATTACGTTGCTGGGCTCCGTGTACCTATGGATCAACAAGACAAACTCTCCACCATAGCTCTATTATTGTCTTCACTAATTTGCTTCGTGGATGTTATCGCTCATCTTGTTTATTCAGCTTGAACAGTCTGGCGAGCGCCGACTCCAGATCCAGTGGATCATTGAACAGGAACTCTTCATTCCACCTTCGACATTATCAGGTGAAATTTTAGGCAGTTTGTCTACTAATGAACTATGTGTAGTTTCTTCTGCATATCAGCACAAACGACTCATTACATCGGCGGCTTACGAGCTGATTCCACCCACCAGGCTGAGACAGCTGCATGCTGTCGTTTGATTTCCTTCCACAGTATGTGATGTGAATAAATATAAGCATCATTATAATAGTCACAGTAGCAGGGTTGGGTATTGGTTTTTCTTTTTACATTACTTTAACGTTGTTGTTGAAACAATGTAAAAAAGCATCTTTTCTCACATTGAAAGCTTACCAAGAACCATACCGATGATATTTGTGCTGTATCGTTAATTTGTATCAAATCCTCATCATATTGATGATTTCACCGATCTCTTCTACTTCCACCGGACTTGTTTTATGCGAATGAATTTTTTTGAAATCTAGAGTTGTCATCGTCGCAACAGTGGTCCGATGACCGGCCAGGGAGGTTCAGCATCATGTCCTAGTGTCCCCACCGGTGCCGCAGTGGCCAGGTTATCTTCTGTCTCCTCCCACGATTCCGGATTTGTGTCCACGGGGAATGGAGCGATTCCTCCAGAAGCTGCTGACCATAGTTTCAAGACTCAAATGTCGCTACCATGTGGCAAGGTTGGTTGCTGATTCTTGAATGAGATATATTTGCTGAAGAGAAACTCATCTTCTTAAACACACACGTTACTTGAAGAAGATACGTTATGCTAGCTGAAAGGGTTCATGCAAGGTTCTGTTTGTAGTTTATGTGTTAGTGCGTAGCTATATGGTCTGAGTACACGCTTGATTAAACTACAAATTTTATGTGCATTTCTGATTTAGTGCTTTATCTGGAAGCATGCCTTATTCTTTTCCTTAGTAGTGCTGCTGCAGTTTTTACTGTTGTGTATAAATTATACATATAAAAAACTGTTTTATAAAAAGTTTCTGGAAAAGTACTTTGATTTTTTCATGACCCTGTTTTCAGATTGATGTTGGTCACGACGTGGCTGATGGTGTTCCTCCTATCATCCGCTCCCGCTCCAACTCCGAGCAGATTGTTGATCCCACAACGCCATCATTTACTCAGGGCAAGACCTTCTGGAAAGACTTGTCCAAACCAGGTGATTACTTTGTTTGGATACCATGAATTTTCTGCATATTCTACATTGTCACTGAATGGATTGTGTAGATACATGACCTTTGGTCTTGCTGTTCTGTCAGTGTACCTTATTTAACACAAACCTTGTTTTATGATTGGCCAGATCAAATGTCAATTTTTTTTCCGTCCTGACCTTTTATGCTACAGAGCATTGAAATAATTGTTTTTAACTTTTGCAACGAAAGCCGTAAGCAGCTAATGTCCACTCTGGATTGGCTTTGTAGGCAAATTTATTTTGAAATGACCTCAAACCTATTTAAGTTGGACTTTAAACTTTGACTACAAATTATCTTCAAGTTTGCGGTGCAAGAATACGTCATCAGTTGCGTCATCACAGTTTTTGACTCTCTCATGACAGTTAGTTCAGTTGTTTGTATTTCTGACACTCACAGCGAAAACAAATAAACAATACACGTCAACATAGCAAGGTCTAAAAAAAGATAGAAGCGACAAAACGCGAACGTTAAAGCGGGCTTGAGACCGAAATTAGTGATGTTGTTAGATTTACGTCTATTTGCTTAAAAATAACGTAAGTCTTTAACGTTTCTACCTTTCCAGGTCCGTACGATCCTCCAGCTCCTCCAGTGAACAATCCTGATTCCCGGCGAAATGTTCTTCCTAGTAAACCCACCCCTCCCCCTCTTTCTCCAAAGCCATCCTATCTCTCTCATCACTCCGTAGAAGAGACCAAGTCTTCTCGACCCGTTCCTCCTTTCCTCCATGCCAACACCACTCCATGTTTCTTCCCCGTTCTTCCTCTCAAAGACGACAACTTCCTTCCGGTTCCTGCTCCAGATAAAAACACTTTTTCATCTTCGGTTGTTGGAGAAGATCCACTCCCTCCACCTCCCCCAGCACGTGCGTAGGAAGATTTTCTTGATCTGCTCTTTTGCTATTGTGCGATTGGTTTAATTTTCTACGTTTTAAACTTGAGCTCTGATCGAAAACACGACTTCACCTAAAAAAAAAATCGATTTACTGCATGAAGCCATAGATTAAGTTTGTAGGTGTTCTGTCTAAACTAGGCTATTATTAAGGAGTCCTTTCAATATTCTGGCAAGGTTGTTTACATTAAATGATTTACAGTCCTCAACAACGGTGAAGAAGCCCTTTCCAACACCACCACATCCACTTCTGTGCCTTTCCATCCTCGCCATGAGGTATCAGTAGAAGACTCACCCAATCTCGAAAACTCCCAGAAGTCTCACATGACTCAGTGCATTGCAGCAGCTCAAGAATTCCACTCCATGACCTTAGGAAGAAAAAACAGTAACCATAGCTTGCAATATTCCAGTAGTAGTGGATACAGCAGCCAAAACACCACTCCTGCCTGTTCTGAAGACACAATTGCTTCTCATGGTGAGACAGGCTTCTTAAATTAACTTGACCGACCGCGCCAGAATGTTTTTTCTGTGATTACAACCAAATCAGTTTCAGTGTCACTCACGGTCTATGTGTATTTCTTTCCTTCCAGAGACCGACAACTGTTCTGTGGACAATGAGGAACCGCAGCAACATCAACCGAGCAAATCCGCTCCTGATCACGAAAAATACTCCACTTTGCCAAAAAACTATGGCAACGGGCATCACAAGCATCACATGAAACGACCCGCGTCCACTGCAGGAGTGCCTTCTTCGAATGGTAGGCTAATTATTTACATTATATTTCTTTAACCTCGTCTTTACTTTTGTCTAAACTTACGTGAAAAATGCGGCTGAAGATTGTAGCGAATTCAGTTCTTACTTAAGTTTTGCTAAGAGTTGTGGAAATGTTAGCTATCGAGGAATGAAAATCAGCAACAAGCTCAGCAGACCGCATGAAGTGCATTGCAAGTGATGCTGCTTTCCGGTTTAATGTGTTTCAACACGACGTAAGAACATGCAACTGTGTCTTTAGCAAGACACTTAATCACATATCTAAAGATGAACACGAAGACTAACTATCTTCTCTTCTTGCTCACTTAATCTAAATTCTAACTACCAGATGTAAGCCTAGACACGACAAAGAAAGTTTAATGGGTGACAATGACAATGATAGCATCCAATTGTACAAACCTGATTCGACTCACGGCTTCAGCTGGTTGTTGAAAACACCGAAGCAAAGTGCTTGACAATCAAAGATTTATTACGGCATTTTGTTGCATGCTTTTCATTAAACTGTTGTATTTTTTTAAGTTTCTGCGTATTTCCCGTTGTTATTTGTTTATAAGTATGAACATTGAACAAGCTCAAACGTTTAGCTGAAGACTGTTGAAAATTATTAGTATTTCCGTTTACACGTATATGGTTGTAACTCCAACTCATGTCATCTGTTATCTCACTCAAACTAAAGTCGAATTGATCTTTTTTTGCTTCCAGCAACCACGGATGAGATTGACTGTAAAACAGCCACCATTCGACGCCAGCCGTCCAGCAAGTTCAACTCTGTCAGGAGGACGACCAGCGGACCTAAACCAATCCAGACTCCAACCATTCCAAACATGATGTCAGTATTTGTTCCTCCATCAGAGCGGCCGGACGGTAACAATCCCAATGGAAGATCATCGGATCCCTCCAGGTTTCATAAATCCCACTTGGCACATGAAGCTCAAAATGTATCCAGGGACTTGTCCTCATTCCAACAGCTCAATGGATTGAAACATAATGCCTCGACTCCAACGACGAGTAACTATCGCCATGGCAACGGGTACTTCCCCAACATGACTTCACGCACGAATGGGCAAATGTAGCGCAACTAGTGTAAATCGTCTTCTATTTTAGTTTTACTTAAATCGGATGTTAAGAGATAGAACGCATTGGTTCGTGCTAGGTATAACGTAAAAGGAAGGTGACCTCATTGAAAGAATGACGTTTACAACTGCCATAAAATAACTTTCGCTTTCGTTGTACATTCGTTTCAGTACTGTTGCTTTAATTTTTGACGTAAGGAGTAAGAATTAACGCCAATTTTCTTATTGGTTTGAAGCGTTTGTCTTATTTTGATGACGTGGATTGGCACATGAGGTGGTTACCCAGAACTCAAACCAAGACAGCAAATTAGTCGCTTTTTACGTTGAATCAACGTCTACAGACGTTGCATCAATATAAAAAGCGACTAATTTGCTGTCTGGGAAATTAGTACTTTTTAGGTTTGATCTGCAGACGTTAAATCAATGTAAAAGCAAACAATTTTGCAAGGTGGTTGCCAAAAGAAAATGGTTATGTTGGTGTTGTTTGTGGTGTAAGAGCAAATGTTTTGGCTTAATTTCTTTAAAAAATATTCTTTTACCAAAGTATCTATAATTGTGTCAATTTTACGTTTGTTTGTTTTGATACAATGTTGCTATTTTTGCATCGTTTTTGCGTCACCAGACGTCCAAACGATATAAAAGTGCCGACTTTATTTTTAACAATTCCTGTGTGACAAGAATCTTACATTTTTGATTCGTCATGTGACGTTATTTTAACATTGAAAAGCCCACTTAGTGCGTTTTTTCTTGTGCCATTGCCTTCCCCTAGTAGTTAGTGTATCTGGTAGACTTCATTTCGACTTTATTAACCAGCTCGTTAATAAATATTTTGCAACGTCAGTGTACCTCCCCAGACGACGAATTTGTCGTTTTTTTACATTGATTCAACGTCTAGACGCTGAATCAATGTAAAAAAACGACTGATTTGTTGGGTTTCGTTACTGATTAAGACTATTTTTTCGTTATAAATTATTGTAGTCTTATCTATGATTGTGTAAATATTATGCTCGACGATGTTACCAACATTATTATTTGTCCTTTTACTTCCAACGCTTTTATCATTGTATCATCTCATTGCTGTCTCTGTTAATTGGTGAAAAATGCAATTATACAAGTCTCATTATGAAACTGTTTTACATTCATTGGAAGGCCACAAGATAAGGTAGTTTGCTGCAATCAGTTCATGGGGCATAGCAGGAGATCCAGCCCACAACAACTTGCTTACAACTAATTAGTGCATACTCAGACAGCAAACCATGTAATTTTGCATAGATTAGACGTCTGCAGATGTTGAATTCATAAAAAGGGATCAATCTGCTTGCTGGATAACGCATATGTTTCCGTTGACACGTGGTTCTGATTCCGTGGGCTCAGCTACGCTCAAGCGTCGCAAGCTATGTGGGAGACTAACTGGAGGTTCAATTCCATCGACCAGACTAAACTTTGCACCTTGAAATTTTACTTACAGTGGAAGAATACATGTAATTGCAACACAAGATAAAATATCACGAAGAACACGCACAAAAACATTAAAACAAAGACTCAATATTTCATGCAAAGAGTTGCCGACACAACCAGGAACAAATTAAAGTATCGTGCTGGTAAATCAGCCCTGTTTTACATCGATTTAACGTCTAAAGACGAGGAATCACTATAAAAGTATGGAGTCAAGGGTCTGGGTCTTTAAACAAACCAATAATTTTATAATTTTTGGACTTAATTTGAGATATTAAAAGTTGCAGTAAAAAATTACCGTACATACGGATTGCGGATGCACTTTTAAAATCTGTAAAATATTCCTTTGAACCAACAATGGTAACATTCTAAATAATGATAGCACTGACAGTTCCATGGGTACCAATTGATAACATGCCCTAACATAATTGGAAAAAATGCAATATTTCGTAACAAAACGAGGCCCATTTGATATACTGTAATTGTATGGATTCAATTGTATGGATACTGTAATTGTATGGATTCAATAGAAGAGTTTTTAAACTTCTAGATTGACTCCTTGTAGGCTAAGTTATCTTTCCTTGGAATAAGCTGATTGCTTCTTTTTGTTTCTCTAGATTTTTTATTTGCTGTAAGTTTTGTACAATTTATTGTGCTAAGATGATATTTTTTTGTAACTTATAATTTTATTTCCGCCTGTACGTGGCATCAACAACGCAGTTCGATCTCCGTCTTCACTTGACGATTCTTCACCGCTAGACGGCGTTGTAGAGTTACATTGTCCAGTTTTTTCCCACATCACTAAATCGTCATTTTCACACAAGCATCTGGTGGGTGAGCCTTCCAATGCGGTGTAGGCGTCAATGCAAGACTTTGTGAATAAAAGCGACAGAGAGGCATCCAATACAAAGCCCAAAAGTTTCAACCCGACCTAAGGACATTTGAAAACCAAGGGTTAAAACTAAATCAAAAGTTCAACTGAAAGTAACTGGTTTACCCTTCTTTTAGCCTAAATCAATTGTTAATCTAACACAAACGCGATTTGATAGCAAGAATTAAACGAAAACAGAGTAAAAATGACAATGGTATAATTTAATACGCACAGTAAACTCTGTCCGATGGAATCTAAAAGTCAGAAGTAAATGAAATGCAATTCAGCAAGGCCACCAAACAAAAAAGTACAAAAAACAAGCAAAAACTAAAGTAGCAAACAACCATCTTATCAAGTTAAATATAGGTTCCACTTTGCACCGATAGTTGAATAAGGAAGCAATTTCATAGAAACAAATCTATTACGGCCTTCTGAGCATTTTCAAAGTTTACCAATAGGCTATATTTAACTACTGGAATATCAAAGTGCGCTCTTTAATTTTGGCATTGGCTAAGTTATTTCCCCGAAAGTCACTTTATCCGGTGAAGCTTTCACCCGGTCTGACCCAATCTGGTGAAGATGTGCACCCAGTAAAGTGCTATTTGTGTCAAGCGTATAAATGTATTGAAATTAGGTACCTGCAGGCTGCAGCTAATAAGGCCCGGCCAGTAATAAGGCCCACCCGTTGTTACAAATATTTTAAACAAAATTGGAAGCTCTGATTGCTGCTATGGTGAATTGAGACTGACTGGCAAAGTTTCACAGCCAAAAGTTCAGATCTTTTTGAGTTACGGAAAGGTGAAGTTTAGGAGGCTGAAATTGAGTGGTTTTATTAATTTTCACATATTTTAGACTGCTCTGCGGTTAACAAATCGATGATCAGACTAAGCTAATGTTGGTTCTAAGGCCCATGGGCCCATGGGATAGGAAAATTGTACCGTTGAGCACCCCTGGTTAAGAAAGTGAGGGTTAAAGACTTGAGTAACCCAAACATCTTGTTACACCATTAATCCAATTTGTTATTGCAATGGAAATATCATATTTTCAGTATCAAAATACTTTAGCATCTCTACCATATATGAAGTCACCATGTCGCTTTGAAAAAAATGAAGCATGGTGGGGGGAGGGAATAAAGTTGTCTCTGTGTATTTACTTATTAGTTATGTGCCTGTGTTGTCGATTAGAAGTTGTTTTGTGGTGTTGTTATTACGAAAATACACCTTTTCTATCATTTTTGGTGCAGATTCAAACCGGGCCTTATTCACAACACATGCATCTAATAAGGCCCGCTTGAGATTTATTTTATTTTTGTAATATTTCACAACTCCTTTTACTTAGAAACTTTTTTCACAGATATGTTGTTTAGATAGACCCAAAGTATCCTCATTCCAAGTTTCGTTCAAAATTATGCAGTATTTAGAAAAATATTGAGGTTTGAAAATTAGCGGGCCTTATTAGCTGCAGCTACCTATAAAATGGTTCACAGCGTATATTGCACTCTTAGCTCACAGATTTACCTCCATGTGGTGATCGTAATCTTGAGGGATATCAACAATCATTCCAAATGCGCAATATAGCATCAAGACAGCCACAAAAAAACAGTGCATAAAATCCTGAAAGAAAAATAAATTTAATTGTGCTTTTTAACTTTTGAGACTGGACCCATCAAAGAAGGGACATTGCAACAACTGAATCTCGAGGCTAAGAGATCTTCACAAGTGGCTTATTTTTACTTAAAATCATTGCCCGTAATGCTAACTGCAAAACAGAACAAGTTACAAAGTTGTAATCATATAAAGCTGTCGTCATAGGCTTGCAAAGTTTTGATCTTATGTAAGATTTTGATAATGTCATTAGGCTACTACATCTAAATGGAAGAAGGCTTACAGAAAGAGCATAATTTAAAGCAGATGTTATTGACAGAAGACGAAAAAAGTCATTTGATTAAAACAATGAAAAAAAGACAACATCGATAGATCGGACACAACTCTTTATCATGAGGGATTACTAAGAAATATATGCTATGGGTAGTAGAAGGTGGAGACGAAAATGTTCCATTTTGTGATGAAAAAAGATCAGTTGTGATAACATGAGGAGGAAAAGGGAAGACAGAAACACTTTAACCATGTCGCGAGGAAGAAAACACAGCGAAAACAAGTCTTCAGTTCAGAGTTAATGCAAAGTGCTAACCATAATAATAATAATAATCACCAGGTAGTTGGCATACTTACAATATAAATTAAGTTACTCCAAGACCGCTTCGAGGGGTTAACCTTTCTTCCAAGCGTTAATCTTCCCTTGCATTGATGACAGACATTAGGATTTTGCGGCGATAATTCTGTTGGTCCACTTCTTGTCATTGCAAACGTAATCAGCAAAGTGGTTGCCAATGACAACCAAGCAACAATCCTATTAACGTCGAAACTTGAAAAATCTTTTCTCCACACGACATTGATGGAGCTGAGGTACAACAAGCAACCCTCGGTGGTGGCAATATAAAGGAGCAACACAGTCTGTAAAGGAGAAATGAAATCGTTCAATGAGGTTTCAATTATCTTCAAGTTGCAAAAATGTTTGAGACAATTAGCGAAACAATGATACTTTATCGTTTTGTCGCTTCTACCTTTTTCTAGACATGTGCTATGTTTGGCATATTCTGTTTTTTCGTTGTGAACGATCAGAAATAGAAACAAGCTGAACTGAAAGCAAAAACTTTCCTACTTAGTTATGACAGCACAAGATGTTTGAAGTGTTCAGATTTCGATTTTGGGTTTTTCGAAACGATGTTTTCTTTGGTTGCAACGAAATCGAATTCTTACCAAAAACAGTCATAATTTGAAGCGAAATCAAACCGGAACTTTTTGTAGAGACACTTAGTTTCGAAATCTATTTGTGGTGAACAATAGTGAGGTTGAATTAATTGGAAAATAATCTCGTTTTGAACTCACAACGAGATAAAATTGTTTTAAAAATCGAAACGAAATTATGACGACCGACTTAGTCAAGAAGTGAAATATTGTTAAGGCGGATAGAGATTGCGTAATGCGCAGTGTTTACAAATTGAAAGTAGAACATTATCTAAAGCGTTAAATGAGTTATTTACTCTTTCTTTAGAAGTCAAGGCAAAAAAACAAAACAAAAGTAAGATCATTACAAAATTTATTAAATTTAATTATAAATTGTTTAACAGAAGACTTGCTAAAGACCTATGCGTGCTACGTTTGACTGCAAATCTTTGTGATTTTACATCTCCTTCCCAATTTCAGTTCATTTAAATATAATGATTCTCATATAGCTATCCTTGCTCATGTCATCTACGGTATGTTGACGCATTTTTCTCGCCACCTTCTATAGCGTTTAATACGCCCCAGTTGCATTGACATGGAGTCCAGTTCAGGGGTGCTTCAGAACTTGAGATATTTTTATGAGTCCGATATCAATTCAGGACCCCGAGAAAGACAAAAACACCGTATGTTCTTTGGAGTATTTTTTTTGAAAGTTTATCGTTTAGGGGCCAGGGCTTCATGTTTTGGTATCGGTCCCAGATTATCTCCACAACGACCCTGGACATGCTATTTCGTTTTACTACAAGCCTACGTTATTGAATTGATAAAAAAAACATCAATGACTTACAATTTTCAAAATCTTTTGTACAAATACTGGACGTTGAAGTTGGACTGAAGATAGACAAGAACAGTGTTCACATTCTATACTGTTTAAACAACAATTTTTCATGTTTTAAATTTGCGGTTATGCAGCCTCCTCTACAGTAGTCTAAGTTTCATTATAACCTAAAAGTTGAAATATGGTTAAACTTAGGCATACAACAATTTGTGTAATAAAAAATCGTAGCCTGTAGAATAAAAACCAGTCAAACATTTTAAATTGTATTTTATTTGTTAGCTGCTTAGGCCATGAAGAAGCCGATTATGTCAAATATATTGCACTACCACTTTTCAGACCTTGATAAAGTTGCCACATAATTTACTTAGTGATTTCAACATAAGGTACATAGTACACTTTAACAGAAGTACACAAAAAACCAAACATCGTTACTTATATAACTATTCTATGACTAGTCCGTCCCGATAGCTCAGTTGGTTAGCGCCTGACTTCTGGCACAAAGAAGCTTCAAGATCAAGCGGCGCTGGTTCGTCTCTCGGGGTTTGCGCTTGAGCAACGCACGTTAAGGACTGCTCTCCATTCAGCGAATAATTCCCCGGCAACAAGACTTTAACAATCGGAAACTTCACTCTGTCAATCTCGGTGACCGGGCCTGCGTCAGTGATTTAAAGCCTCTACAAGTATGCGAAACTGCCAGGGTTAAGCTCTGCAAGAAGCTTTGCCAGTCCGAGATTAAAGATTCAATTAATCAAACTAGTAATAAAATGTATGCATTGCACTGAAAATGTTAGCTCTTGTAAGCCCGGTTTAACCACCTTCTGCCATTTGATTTTAATATCAGATTCGTTTAAAAATTCGGATTATTCTCAAGTGAACAAAATCTGAAAAGAGTGAACCGGAAACATACGGTACGCCTCTTTAAGATTTATTAGACGTTTAGACCCATTGTAGCCTAACGATTCTTGCTTGGTTAGCAGATAGAGTACCCGCCGCTGAGTCGGTATACCTAGGTTCGATACCCTGCCTGATCATATCAAAAACATCGTGGCACTAAACTTTGTTTCTGCTTAGCACTGAGCATTGAGGGAACGGATTTAGGGAGGTAGTGATGTGCTTGGTTGCATCTCTATACTGCATCTCATCTGCACTGAAACTGTTTCTCTGGTGAAGCGTTGCGAGTGTCGCGTTCTGCAATGGATGCACCGCTGTATACAATAAAACATCCCAAGTTATATTTAGCAGCTGGTTTTGTGTCAACTCAATCAGAGAATACAAACAATGTTGCTTTTATTTATTATTAATACCGTACTCCAAACTGGGTGTGTAAGAAACTGTCTAAGAATCTTTCGAGATATTACTGGCTTTTTGGTATGGCTAATGGCTATTGTATACGAGTTATCTGCTGTTCAAACCTGTCCGTTTTTAACACCCACGATGCCCAGAGAACTGAAAAGAATTTCAACTGCATTGTGGCTTCTCTAATAGTAATACGGTCTTCTATGAGAAGTAGAAGATACAAAGTTTGAATTTTAAAGCAAAGAAGTTCTTTGTTCCAATACGTGTAGCCACTGTAGGTAGCCTACTGTATACCACACACGTTTCCTTTGTGGTGATGCTTTGTTTTTTTATGATTTTGTATCTATCAACACTTCATTGGATTTGTTGCAACAACTAGCAGATACAGAACACTGACAGAATATTTCGTTGACCATTCGCCGATGGTCTTTTGTCGTCTTGCCAGTACGGTAGGCCACTTGTTTCGGTCTAACATCTAACAACTTGTGATATAGCCTATTTGCTATGTGCTGTTGAAACAAAAACATAAAGAATTTGATATTCTGAGTCTGGTTTGAGACAAACGCTTGACTGTTATAAGACAAACTGAGGGTAAGCTTTCCACTTACTGTTTGATTCCGCTTTCACGTTTATTTTGAGGATCACCGAAGCTTATTCAAACTCTTTTTTGCTGTGCGTTGACATAACATTTAATCACGCTGAATTAATGTAACATATTAGCCTACAATATAACACTGCCTAGTCACAAGAAACTGATCAGTGATCAATGTCTGCTCAGAGCTTTCTCTGTGATAAGTTAGCATACAACCCTCAGCTCAATTGCTTTTGTGTTCCTTCCTTCATCGTTGAGCAATCACAGCTTTCGAAGCTTTTTATTGCTACATAGGGTTAACGTTTCAGGCTGACGGATAAGCGTTTTGTGTCGCACTAGCTGGTCTTGGGGTATTCCAAGAAATTTCACGCTTGTTGGACTTGGTGCCAAACAAGTTTGAAGATAGACAATTTCGTGAAAGTGTGAGACTTAAAAATTTCACAACCTCTGTCTCTGTGTCAAGTCAAAAACAAACTTAAACCAATGCAAGTCTTGACTCTTGATGGTGATGCCATAAAGTAAATTGCGCCTTTCAGTAACGAAATCAAATAACAAAATACCTAAACAACAACGAATCAAGGACTTCAACTGATTTACTAAAATTACATTCTTAGATCCTATTAAACGTAAAAGCCAGTTAGAAACATTAAATAATGCCGTAGATAATATAACTTCAAAAATATTGGAAAACCAAACAGCTTGCTTGTTCGATGTTAAAGTTTAATAGTTTTCCTTTAAATTTTAAAGTTGGCCGGGTAACTTAATGATGCTTACTGTATCATAACGTTGTTAAACAGTTATAATTTTCACTAAACTCCAGTCACATTTCCAAATAAAGCTGCTGTGCTAAGCAGCTCTCTGCTGTACAAACACAAGGTACTTGTTCAGTGTGCAAACATTACGAACGCATTGCCCGATGATATGGGTCAGTGCTGAGTTAAGCGTACTCAACTGTTGTCCTAACGGAAAGCTCGTTTCGCAACAGTAAACTTTGACGACATAAATTACCTGAACAGTTGTGCTGTGTCACATGAAACGTCTATTATTTGGTTACGTAAAGGGTATTTTTTTACCAAGTTTAGAATAAAAAGGGTTGACTGAAACCATGACGTAAAAATACCTCAATCAAATAATTTTTAGTTTGCTCACTAAATTCCCTTCCTTTTTAAACTTCGCTCAACAATGATAAGTTGCGTAATTTACGATTTTGCTTCAACTTATCCTTGTATTGAAAGCAGCACTGCTCTGACATTGTATCTCAAATACGGTTCCCATCCACGGCAAGTTGTGTAGTTAGTACAATAGCCTTCTAGTCAATTTAAGGGGGTACCATGGACTGAAAGGTCTTTCCTTGTAGAATGTTGCCAACCTTTGTGTAATTGCGTTAAAAGCAAAACTCATTTTTCTAGCACAGTTTGGATAGAAAAGTTACTTTTTTTAACCTTAAACAGACACAACTGAGCAACAACACAGCATTTAACATTATAAAAAAATAAAAATAAAATAGTAGACGTTTTCGGCTGTGCATATAGCCCTTATCATTTAAGCTTTTAAAACAAAATAATTTTACATTGTATGAGAGATACTAGAGAAACATACAGTATAACAACAAAAAAGATTTAATTAGAGAAACAACTTATGACGAAACTTGTTATTCATGAAATACTATCGAATCCTTTTGCCCCATGACATGAAAAATTAAGCCACCCTATCTGTTTTTGGCTGACGGATTTTTTGAGACTCTTTGTAGACGTTAGGAAATTCTCAGCTTTGTAAGCCCCGGTTTAACTCAAAGCAACTAAGCTGATGTAAGCTTAGATATTTGTATAATCGTCTCTGATTGAAATACTTCATTTCACTGCGAGTTACTTAAAATAACGTTTTTATGGTTTCATCTTTACTTTGAACCTAACAATTTCATCAGTACACGCAATAGAAGTCATTGACACCACCGAACAACCATAGAAAAAATCACATATCCATGACAAAAGATTTACTGCATGACCGATTCGCTTCGCTGAACAAAGGAACGTCAAGCTAATGGCAAAGCTTGGGGCATTGTTGATGTTAATTTAAAAGTTTGTTATCAGAAATAATATATTGTTTATGTTTAACACTTTTGAAAAAACACAACTTGTTTGTGCTATGCTAGGCTGCTTGCCAAATTGTTTATGGTAAAAGCAGCATTGTTACGAGAGGTTTCTACAAAGAAAGGAAGGAAACGTGATGTTAAAATCCACCAACTTTAGATCAATTCAAAGTTTGGAAACATGGCTTACTTTAAAATACATGTTTAGAAACATAAAAAAAACTTGTTTTATTTGCTGGGCTATGACATTAATTTTTGTTTGGAAAAGGAAGGCCCAGATTAACCATTTATTCTTCCACTCCCACGCACTTTTCAGTTGCCCCCCCCCCCCAGCTGAGAAACAACGGTTTATATATCATTTAGTCTGTAGCAGTTCGTTTCAGCACAGCTCACCCCATTTTCAGCTTGGTGGTTGTACGATTGGAATATATGGTATGAAATGAAACCATATTACTTCGAGTGATTTCATTTCTGTTTCAATTTTGGCATAAAATCAATCGAAAAGAATTAAGGAGAATAAATGTTGCTTACAAAATGAATTGTCTTTGTCACCTTTGACTGCCAAGTCTGTGTCAATAGTTTGAAGCTCATTTATTTGACGTAAGAAAAACTAAGGTTTGACCGATAACAAAGATTTTACAATTAACTTGTTATTTACTACAATTTACTGCTTTCAAATTGCTCTCACAATATCTAATTGTAAAACAGCGTTCATTCATATATGTTTTTGTGCATTGTCTTATTACCAGAAGGTGATTAAATTTCTTGTAAGTTATCTTAGCCTTATGACTCACAATCAACCCGAGCATACCCCAATCTGTAATACGATCCTGTTTTGGCTTCATAACGTGGGTTGCTTTCGAACGACGCGTTCTGACGGTTTCAACAATGGAATTGATCGAGACAAGATTTGTTCTAGCGATACAGTCAAGATCCAACGGCTGTAAGAGAGCATAAAAAATCAAGGAAGCCAGGTTGTGCTTCCACAATGCAAAAGTGTTTTAGTTATTGAAAGTGTTGACAAACTATAAACTACTGCATTCTGAGGAGATCAATACGCTGAAGTTTATTGGCATGCTATTTTAATCGGTCATTATTAGTATAGTACACGAAGAAAGCATCAGTGAAGACAGAAAAAATGGCTGACCTGTTTCTACCGCCTATGACTCCAACAACTCCAAGTAATCAGCTTTCAAGCCCACCTGGTGAAATAAACAACACAGACCTTATTCCGCCATTGCAAAAATACACCCGTTATGACGTGTCTGAAGCTGATGATCCTACCCTAGCCTGGGTCAGGTCTTTGCCTTCGCCAGGAAACAGATCTTTTATTAATAACGATGTAGCAAGACCAGATTCGAGGTGCTTAGAAACTCCTTTCCTTCCGTTGAACGGGTGGGAAGACTTTGCAAACATTCCCCAAAACTTCGATGAACCTAATTGCAACAATGCAAACGAAGAAGTAAAAAATGAAAGCAATAAAACACCACAAAAACGACCATCAACGAAAGAAAGAGACTTTTTACAGAAAACAAAAAGTGATATTCTATCACAAAATGCAGCAGCAAAGCAGCAGCAAAAAACTGGTAAGTGAAATTGTAAAGAGTAACCGTTCGGTTTGTTCAATCGAATTCAAACTATACGGTCTTTTCCTTTTCCGTAAAACCAGCAAAGAAACCTTTCGATAGTTTATACACAAAAAATGTGTAAAGCTTGATTTTAAAAGTATAGAAAAGTTGCAGGTGATGATGAAAAGTTTTACGGATTTAAATACTGTTGAACGACGTCTAACATGTTAATAAAAGATAAAATTGATTGGACCAAGAAAAGTTACATGATTTTTCTTGGTTTGGTCGCATTTACTGTATATATCGTCACAGCCCTTCTGAGGGAAAAAAATGTGTTTGCTTGACTGTATTATTGCAGGGCAGGTACAAGTTTGTAGCAATGACTACGCTTTGAGTTTCTTGCTGATAAACTAGAAGTAAAATTTAATCAGAACAAACTTGGATCATGATGAGAACAGCTTTCAATGAAAATAAAAAGTTTCTTGTGCATAGTAGCCTACAGCCGTAATATAATTTCTGGAGATATTTCGCTTTCTTGTACCATAGACACTAGACAGGCAAGGCACAGCAACACAACATGGTTGAGCATTATAAAGTTATATTACACATATTTACAAATAAATTAGATATGCGAACGTTTTCTGCTTAGCCTAGCCCTCGTCAGTAACATCAAAATGTTTTTGGTCTGTTGCTGCAGAAAGAAGATTTCCGTGACGTCATTGCAATACCTTTTTTCGCAGGAGTGCAGGTCGTTCACCGAGTTAAACAAATTAAACAAATGCAGGGTTATTGGTAAAGTCAAGATGCCATTGAGCAAACAAAAGGCTTATAATTAGGAACTTTATTTACATTTATGCTCTTGTATCCAACTTTCAGGGGCAGCAACATCTCAGCTGATGGTCGTAGCGAAGAAAGCTAAAAGTAAACGCAACTGTTGCACGACGGTAGAGCATCAAAGTTATTTCAAACAGTTTAACATTTTATAAGGACTTCTTCGTACAAAAAGCAGTGAAAGAGGCGAGGAGTTTTATAATAAAAATATGACAGCTGTGATGAAGGCAATAGATTATATGTGTATTTGAAATATGTTTCTTTTTAGGAAATTCAGCCAAGAAAAACGTTATGGACAACGATAAACAGATTATCACCAAAGACCAGCACCTGGTATGAAATATGATAAGTCTATTGTAATTAATAGGCTACTGCAATTCGATCTATTGAATAATCGAAGGAATTAAACATGTAACTCTCCAGACGTGTTTTGTATTTTGTGCGCTGTGAAACACACAGCTCGTGAAGTCGTTTTTGCAAGGCTTTATTTTGTAATTTTTCGTCTTTTGTCCCTTCTAAATTGTTGTAGGCTAAGGCTTTTGCTCTGAAAAGAAAATCATCTGCACGATCATAACTACAGAAACTGTTTGAAGTTACAACATAACATTGTTTAATTTGAAACTTGTCAATTTGCAGTAGGAGGCTGAAGCTACTACTCAACAGAGCGCTAATTAACAATACAAATTTCCATTATACTCGTTCATTTCACGGACAGACATTATTTGTTGTTTGTCACTAGTGTTTTTTTTTGTCAGTTTCCAAGTGATCCCTCCATCACACCAGATGGAATTGGAGATGTTCACAACGATCTTTTGGAAGATGTTTTAGCTCTTGCATCAAGAGAGACTGGAATTTCAAATTGTTCCATTGCCTTTGACAACATCCCAACGTCAGCAAACGTCAATGATCCTAATGGGTTTCAATCAGTTCTTGACATCCATGATTGGGAGTTTGTTGAATCTTTGCAGTATCAAGGTTGGTTGGTTTTTGAATCTTTATCCTCGGACTGACAAGGCCTTGATTGGTTATTCCTGGTAGTTTTGCATACTTGTAGAGGCTCTTGACGCTTGGCCGGTTACCAAGATTGGCAGAGTTAAATTTTAAGATTGTTGAAGTGTGGAAATTATTCCATTTACTAGGTGCCGCTGAATGGAGAGCAGTCCTGAAAGGTGTTGCTTAAGCGCACACACCGAGAGTCGAACCAGCGCCACGTGATCTTGAGCCGGGCGCGTAACCACTGAGTTAACGGGGCTAATGGGGCTAAACGGGGCGAACGGGCGGACAACTAACAAGGTAAACCAGTGAAGCGCGTGTTTTTGCTGAAATAATTTGCATAAGATTACCAGTGTGGCATACTTTCATCCTTCCTTCCTTCTTTCCTTCCTGTCAGCTTTTTAGCATGCTTGATGATCTGTGGGCCATAAACCTACCAGGCTACAATACAGTATGTATATGATTAGCTACTTTTGCTAAAATCTAGTCTTAACAAGCTGCATGGCCGGTGGGTTTTTGTTTTAGTCCTAAACTCAGCAACAAAAACCGAAATCGGCTGGAGGCCAAACATTCATTAATACTGTACGTAGATACGAAAATATGATGATGAAGGAAACAAACTGACAAAAGCAAGCTGTTTTCATTAAGATCTACGAAATCTGTAGGAATCTGACTCGGATCTGGTCCCAATTATTTTAATACCTAAACATGGCCACAAAACTGACCCAAAACATTTAGAGACTTTACAACATTGCAACGGATTTTATAGGATTGAAAAGAAGCTTTGTTCACTCACTTGTTGTACTTTGGTAGTTAGTCCTTTGCAAAAATTTATTGCTCGAATTTCTTTTGTTGGCATTAACGCGTTTTGTAATTAAACATTTTTGTTTACATTCAGATGCAGCCGCTACCGAAGCGCCACAGCAGGACTCTGGAACCATCGTTAAGCTTAGCAACAGCTCCGTTATCTCACAGCAAGAAGAATTGTACCAGTCTTTAGGTCAAAACGACGCTTCTAACCAATTGACGGAGGCTCTGAGCTTCCAATCGGACCCTTGTACGTCCAATATAAGCAATTCTCAATTTGTTCAAATTGCAACCAAGGGCGATCCAAAAGCTACAAGCATCACACCAATTATTCCAACCGGTTCGACCGAAAAAGTAATTGTTATAGAAGACGACGAAAACGATGTAACTTCAACCAGACAATCAAGAAAGAGAAAGTTGTCGCAAGACAATCGCTCAGAGCCGCAACAAGTTTTGGGAAATGACGTCATCCCAACAACACCCGTGCGAGACTACACACCTATCGTGCTTACGCCTGTATCCCAAACCCACGAAGAAGATCGAAGGTAAAAGTACACGGTTCATTTTCTGTCACTTTGGTTTCACAGCACAGGTACTGTAGAAATAATAAGAAAGTAGTAATAATCATTTTATTTTAAGTGGAAAAATGCAGCATAACCTCTGTAGGCTACAGTTGTGGCAAAGCACCGTTAGATGAAAACGATACTTTATGACCTGTGTGTGAATAATGATGAATTGTTATGACTGCTTCGCTTAAAAAGATTTTTTTTTAGATGAAGTTTTGCGTTGTAAATAAAAATTAATGCCATTTTTTGAACTGATTCTAAAATCGTTTAAGCAAAATCGTTATTTATCGATCACATTTTAAAGTTTATAGTATTAGTGGCCAACTGTCTGGTAAAGCTTTGATTCTGACCGTTATCAGAAGCGTCTACCATAACCAGAAACTTTTCATAGAGCTGCATCGGTTGGAAGCAGCATCTGCAGTGGCATGACCAACGACATGGCCATTGCAAGTGAAAGCAAACTGCCAGATAAGAAGCTGATGGGAGACATCGTGCAAAGATACTTGCGGAAGAGGGAAGAGATGAGAGTGGTCATCCTGCACGCTAAAGTCGCTCAAAAATCATATGGAAGCGAAAAAAGGTTATTTTTGTATAATTTAACCTTTTACATAACTTTTACATTATAAACTCATAAACTGAGACAATAAATTCTTGGACAACTGAACAATACAAAATAGCACTCTTCAAAAACAACATTTGATTTTACAATATGTCGCAGGACAATTTGGAAACTTAATTTTTGTATTAGCTATAGTCGCATTCTTAGAGTTTGATCATAATATATTTAAATAAAGCATTGAAAGTTGATCTGAATTTTTATTTAATTTTTCAACTCAGATTTTTCTGTCCCCCACCATGTGTACACTTGCTGGGATGCGGCTGGAAGACAAAACAAAGACGTAAAGCTGCTTCTTCATCAGCGCAGTCTCCTCTTCCTTCTCCAGGAGGAGGATCAGCATCAGCATTGAGTGCTTCGGAAGTTTGTCTCTTCATGGGTGTAGGAGGAGGAGATAATGATCTTCAACAAGTCCAGCTTGAATTGCCACACAGAGTGAGTAGTTGAATTTGAGTTTAAGAACTACTTAATTCACAAAATACAACGTATTAGTTTGAAACATAAGGTTGAATATTTGCACAGCTGCAGCAAAGCACTTGTGAAACGATATTGCATCGAATGGAGTGACAAAATTAACCCGTTTTAGAGGATATTTTCATCACAAGCTCAAAATTTAATAAAAGTGACTGAATATCTTTAAACTGAGGTGTTTGTTTATGAAATGTTTGCATACGTTGAGTTTGCAAATTGGAGAAGCATAGAAACCACACAAATCCACAAAATGTTTTATTCGTTATATAATGTACCATAAAAAGTGGTTGAAAAAAGTTTTTGTTCTTTAATGAGATACTTACAATACCTATATAGGCTATGTATTCTGTTATAAACTATTTTCAAATACAAAGTTGAGTATGTTTAAGATGTAGGTGCAATGCAATTTAATCATTGCTATTTCAAAAATTGTTGTCTTACGAAAGGCTTTTTTGTACCATATTGTTTACTTATTTGGCTAATGGACACGTTTTACATTGATTTAACGTTTGCATGGTTGAAACAATACAAAAAAGTTGGTTTGGATGCTGGAGCACAGTAAGTGAGTATAATATATATTCTTCTTGCGTTGATTTTCAGAACTACGCCGCAGCCAAAACGCTGCACACTCCAGATTCGGATAAAAGAAAGAATTTTGAAATCCACGTGAAAATGTTTTACGGTGATGGCTCAGAGATCGGACTTTTTCATTCTCAAAGAATAAAAGTAATTTCCAAACCAAGCAAAAAGAAACAAAGCGTTAAAAACACAGACCGTACGTATAAAAAATCAAAACAGAGGCCTGTTAATGAAGAATGCAATAAACACTTGATAGAAGGATTAGGTAGGCCTAAAAAACCCTGAAACTACCAATAAACAATTGAACAGTTCGATCAATATCAGTAAAACTAATGTTCATTGCCGGTATTTTGATGAAGTTTTCAGCAATTTTTCTTTCGGGAAAGCTACAATTCAAAACCATCTGATAGTCTCGCTGTGTTTTAAATTGTTAGGTTTGAGAAATATGGGTACAGGCCAACAGGGTAATTTGAAAGACACTAAGGATGATAACAATAATGCCATAATGAAAGTTCATACTGTCAAGTGCATTTCGCTGCAACACAAGTTTAACCGGAAATTTAAAAATGACATAAACATAGACAAATTTGGAAACATATTTAATGAATAATGCTTTCCAGTTTGCATCCCTTCTGGCAGCAAGGTGGCGCTATTTAATCGTCTAAGGTCACAAACCGTGTCGACTCGATATCTCCACGTCACAAAGGATGGATACAAAGCCAGCTCCTCCCAGTGGGGTTCTTTTGCCATTCATTTGCGTAAGTAAAATAATAATGTTTTTTTCGATCGCTTTGCGATATGCGTTGCTCCACTGTAGGGTGGCTCATTTTCCTTGATGTTCTTTAAAATTTTTGTCAGTTTGGGATAATGTTCCATTTTGCTCACTGATATTTGTAAACCAAAAATTTTTGTTGGGTTTTGACCTTTGACCCTGGTTCACCCAAGGAGAAATTCTGAATTTTTCTGAAAAATTAGTAAATTTCGAAGTGGTTTAGAAGTATCTCAAGAGAGGATTTCTCAAAATTTGACCACGTGATTTCGACGTCACTTCCTCTGTAAGAAAAAAAAAATTTTTTTTGGAGCTTTTGCGCCAGCCTACTTCACAGCGCTTTAGAAAGCAGACAGTGTCAGTGCGGTCGTATGGAGACGCAGCCGAACACGTTACTCTCCTGAATTCCTGAGTATCAAGCAGAAACAAGATTCAGTGAAATATTTAAAAAGTGTTTGGTATGACCCGACACGGCATCGCTCATACCTACTGGTTCAGAGGCGGAAAATCTAACCACTAAGCCATCGATCTTTCACTTATCTTTTTGAAAAAGAAATAAAACTGAACTTTTACCATTGAAGTAATTCATACAAACTCTCATGTTCATGATTTATCGATTTTTAAATCAGACAATACACAGCCTTGTTGGTCAACATTCATCTGAGTAACGTTACGTCAAGTAGTGCATTCCATTCAGCTTGTTCTAGAAAGCTCATTGCTTAGGGCGCTCTAGCAAATCTCTGACAATCATAGACTTTGTTGTCACGTGATCTATGGTGGTTTTGTAATCGCTTTCAACAAACGTGGTTTGATAATCTCAAGATGTTGCAGTTTTGAATTGAAAACAAGAAAACAGGCTTCCACTGTAATAAATGTAGACTTAAAAGTGCACGTTTTAGGTTCATTCTATTTGAATAAGTTGAAGATGCTATTCCTTTGGCGAAATCGATTCTTAATAAATTACACTAAGAGGCTAGATTGCTGTGCAAACGCCAGTATTTGATGAATGCAAAATAGCAGTACCATGTTTTAGGTCCAGGCATATTCTGGCGATATTTATCAATGGTTCTTCTAAATGACATGGCACCTAATTCATCGCAATGTTATTAGTATGTTCATTGATGTAGCCTACATGGCGCTCTTTTCATTTGAGATTTTGTGTAATGGCTGTTGAATGCTGTGGATTAGATTTCTGCGTACTTTGTGTCTGATGCAAATAAATAACAATAAGATAAGTAATAGCCTATCTCGTATATTGCATAGTTGACAACACCCAACCGGAGGGGGAAGTTTTTGAGGTGGAGGACGGCTACATCCACTACGGGACCACCGTGAAACTCGTGTGCACGATCACTGGCTACACATTACCAAGACTTGTGAGTTTAATAGAAGATGCAACAGCACTAATGGGATTCAAGTATTTCAACAATAATTTCTTTCACAAGCAGCATTCCATATTGCAGCACACCATATTTGCGGAATGTAGCGATCGTGTCTAATTTGAACTGATCATCCTGCTTCGGTATCAACCACGTTTTAACGTTCGCATTATGTCTTTTCTATCTTCTTTTCTAGACTTTTGCTATGTTTAGCATATATTGTTTTTCGTTACGATGTTCAGCATTTAAAATAAACTGCTGAACTGGTATTGACCAGGCAATGCATTGCTCAAAATGACACACGAAACCATACGTTGTAAACAACCACTTCGCGGAGATCATTTAAACTCCAGGAACGGGTTCGCACGAAGTGGTTTGAACATTATACTGTATTACGACTATACAAACGGCATATAATTTACTAAAATTCAAGCCTATCTCTTTATCTGGCATGAAAAACTGATTAATAATCGTGGCTTACCGGTATCGGCGTGCAGAAAGAGCATCAACACTCTGTACCTAGTTTGTTATTTTTCTTTTAACCGGAAGCCGCACATAATGCTTCCAAACGTATTTTTCTGATGCATGATCTACATTTAAGTCCTTAGAATAGTTACTAGCCCAACCAATTAGTTGATAAAGAGCAGTTTTAAATATTTTTATCCAAAACCATACAAGCTATACTAAATTGAGCAAACAGTAAAACAAGAAAGAATTCCATGTCCATCTGCATGTCAAAGTGACTTGACCCAGACTCATGCTCCCGGCTGGTGCGAAACCCACGATGTTTCGAGGGTTGGTTATATTCCCCATCGGCCACGCAGCTGGCTTTTGAGATGGAAAGTGATTGGAAACGTTGTGATGCTACTATCAAGCTCTGTCTTCAGCATATAAACGAACATAGTATATACAGTATATGCAGGGCCTCCGAGAGAAATCATGACTGGTCGGGAAACAATACTAAACGTGGGCCCCAAAAAAACATTTTTCAGCAAAAATACAAGTAACGAATTTGTATCATGCTTTGCATCATGTGTCTTAAGTGGAACTTGGCTGCTTTCCTCATCGTGAAATTGAATTTCTTTAAAGTTTCGATTTTAAACATGAAAAAACTACTTTCTACTTTCAATATGAAAATCACTCCACTACATTTGCAGCAAAATTGCCATTGTTGCTCAATATTTTTTCTTGAAAGAATTGCAGTGAAGTTATATGATGTGCACATCTCATACATGGTGCCTTTGGCCACGGCCGTTTGGAGGAGAATTTAGGCCCCGTACCAAAACGATTCTCTGGCCCCAAATAAAAACACTTCCAAGAAAAATGCACCATATCCCAAGAATGCAGTAGATTGTGGCTGTGCAAACTCTCTAGTGTTTGGGCAGTGTGGGCGTGTTTTCTGATAAATTCTTGTCTGTTTGTTGTGTGGAATCCTGGAAGAGCCGCTTTTGGGTCGGTGATAACGTCTCCACCTTTGACTAGTCTACGTCACTGCGTCTGCGTTGGTTCCAGTCATGTTGTGAATCGAAATTGTTATAGGTGGTAATTTTAGTATAACCTATAGTAGATAGAGGAAGAATTGTAAACACACAATGCGGGCAATGAAAATAGCTCAACAAAGCATTCAATCTATTCCGAACCTTTTGCAATGCAGTTACGGATCACAGCATCAAATAATAAAGATTTTGCAAGGTCTAATTTGATGCACAACATGCATATACTGTTCACTCGGTTTTGAGTCGTGATGGAGCGTAAACTATTCCTACAAATTTCTGTGTGCTAAAACCACGTTTTCAACTCGCAACCGTTGGAGGTACAGGTTTACGTAACAAATTTTCAGAGCAACAAAAATATTTGGAAAAGTGTTTCGAAAGTTGCAATCAATGATTTCCTTGAGTAGATATCATGGGGTGATGCGTTCCGGTTTGCAGCTCAATTTTGCTCGGTAGCTTTCTTTCAAAAGTAGCCTACCAACTTATCCAAAATGTCATTGTTGTACAACTTGTTTAAATTTGTTCCACATGCCTGCAACTACACATCAGACATACAAGGGTATTTCCATTGGACTTCAAACTTATCGATATCTTTGAGTTTGTTGATACATTTGTAAATAAACTACCAACAGCTAGCGAATCCTTTGCAACATAGCGTAGGCCTACAGTAGAATAAATTTCGTTTGTAAGATTGAGCTGGTGAAGCGGAGTTGTTGGAGTGTTCCGTCCCAAGAAAAATAAAATCTTTTTTTAATTTATAGTTCCTATAACAACGCTTGCGAGTAGCCTACTTTCCAGCTTTCTGTAACTTTGATTACATCTTCCTTTAACTTCATTAAATTCATCAGCTTATTGTCCATTCGTCGTCGTCGTGTGAGCCTCTTTTGGGGCCGAAAAACATTGCACAGTTCTTAATCGCTGCATAAATAGGTTAGTAGAGTGAATCTCGCTTAGGACTGTGATCTACATAATGCAGAAAAGCACAGGTTTGAAGCTGCTCAGGTAGGCTGCTTGGAAATGGGATAACTTTCTTTAAAATTTCCTATCTGACTTGACTGCAGTTGAAAATGACATAAGCTTAGTCGATCAATTAGACTACTCAAAAATGATATAATATTTGGACAACACTGCATACCATGAACTATCCATTATCATATGCCTGACTAACGCAGTTTTTCATGTCAAGGTACAGTTGGTCAAGCAAACATAATACACGCTTAGCCAAAGCAGCACTAGTTTTCAAGTTAAAACAAGACAAAACGTTCAGTGATACAGAGATCAGCAGGCTTAACAGCAACAGATTTCACGTGTTGAAGCAGTCTAACATAGCCGGACTCAATACGAGAATGGTTTGTTCTTGATAAGAAACAAGTAGCATTTACAATGATCGGAAAATACTTGTAACTACGCATTTCATTCAAAAATTTGTTTATTTTTAAGTTGATAAATTTTTATTTTAGTAGTAAAAATGGGCCCCCCTCAAAAGTGACAAAACGAAAAACTACTCGTTTTTCCTTTACAATGTCATGCTAGGGGGGAAAGTAGCCCAACTTCCCCCCCCTCTCGGAGCCACTGAGTATATGAGGTGAACACATTATACGACCCTACTACTATTATAAAAGTAAGTGACACTTTTCAACTTCTTGAAGATTATACGGAAGATAGACAAGCAAATGGCGGTGGTGAACAGCGATGAGCCTGTCTCTCAGCTCCATAAATGTGCACTGCACTTGAAAGACACGGACAGGCAATATCTGTGTCTGTCTCAAGAAAAGATTATAGTTTACAAAGTAAGTGTTTTGGACTTAGAAGTTCGATTCTTACTCTTGTTTTTTGCACTAAAAATATAGGCAAAAGGTAATAATTTCACAATCGTTTGATTTTGCTTACATGGAGTGCGATAGAAATACTTTGTTGCAATGAAATATTTCCAAGACATGTTTCCGATGTTTAATGATATATGAAAAGCAGTGAAGTAAACTTAAACTTTCCTCTGATTTAACAAATCTCTCAGTAAAATCAATAAAACAATTTGTTTTCTTGTTTCAGGCCAGCCCACATCCAAAGGACCAGGACTTGGATCGGTTAACCGACGGAGCATGTTGGACAATAATCTCTACGGATAAATCCGAATACAGATGGAGCGATAGCGCTTTCAATTTGGTCAACAATGTCCCTGTTACCCCTGTTCCCGTTGTCAAAAATTTAGAGGTAGAGGAATGAGAGAATTTAAAGTGGTAGCCTATATTTTATAAGCAAAAACTTTGGTTAAAGAAATACTGAAGTCACATTTCGAAACTTGTTGTGTAACCAAACCAGAAGTGGCATTCTCGCAGTTTTGCAATACGATTGTGTAACTTCGACATTCGACATCTAACGACAAGCTGGGTGCAACAATAATGTGATTCCTCCGCAGAATACAAATAAAGAAAGGATATAACAATTTTTTTAAAAGGAACGCATCAATGCACATTTCATATCCTTTGAAACACATTAATTAATAAGCAGAGTTTTTCGTAATACAAAGCAGACTGATGTGTTGACTGGGATGACAATGGCTCAGAGTTTAAGAAGTTTTTCTGTTCTACTTTCCCAATATACATAACAAAATAAACAATTCCTTTCGAACAATGTAATCTGTTGTGCAGCTTAAATAATATTGGAACACATTTTAAAATAGAAATTGAGGGCGATTGGATTTATCAAGGCCGTGTTATCACTACAAATAACTATCTTTGCTTCTTTGTGTTCTGGTGAAAAGATTACAACCTAAACGCGTCATAGCCATCGTCACGCGGTGACAGATCGGAAGAACAGTGTTGCGTTTGTAAACCAGACGAACTCCATGTTTTTTCAAGCACTTTACGCATATTATATACGTTTAAGTTACTCAAGAAGTAGCGGAGGAGATAATTAAGCACGCAGTTAGATTTGCTCGTAAAATCGATTTAGAAAATAAACAAATAATGTTTAGTAAACCCGCTTTATTAACAAGGCTCACCCTGTCCGTGGGTTGCTTGGATTCGTACACAGCTCAGACTTTGCAAAACTACTGTAAAACATTTAGATTAAAAAAGTAAAGTGATAAATTGATTATTATCTATTGTCATCTTGCGGTTGGTTTCAAAATTACCTCATGCATCGTTTTTTTTTTTAGTTTAATTAAAGCAATCCTAGTTCTCACCATTGAGCAGACGTTCTGATTTTTATTGTTTGAAGCACGTTCAGTATTTGACTAATTTGTTTTTAATTTCTGTAAGTTTGAATCATGTTGGATCTGTGTTGAATGAAAAACATTTCGTTGGATTTCTATTTGATTTGCCTCAACACGTTGGTGCTACGATGGAGTGAAGTCTACCCAGGGCAGTTGAGAGTATAATTCAGGTCCGGTACCAACGGTCCCAAATCAAGTCACTTTTAAAAATACGCACCATATCCAAAGAATATATGCTGGTTTTTTCAAGTTCCTGGACCGTTAGAAAGGTTTCGGGCCCCTAAAGGCATCTTGTAAAATTAGTAGTTGAAATAAACATATCATTATATGCCCAACTCTAACCGTTCATGTGTTTTCCTTTATATGGGCAGTTTACCCTGTGAACCTCACACTGTAGTAACATCTGCACGTTTTTGTTTCAACAAATGTGTTTTCCGCATATCAGATCAACGGAAGCGGAACCATGGCTTTGGCAGAGATCTCTGGAGAGAACTTTACTCCAAACTTAACAATTTGGTTCGCTCATATTGAAACTGAGACAATGTTCAGGTAAAGGTGTTCACATGTTAAAAATAAATGACAAGGAAAAATCATGCACACTTACAGCATAAGACAAGAATGCATTCAATTTATTGTTAAAATATTGCTTTTTTGTAAAATTTGTCTTTATTCATAAAATTTAGATTTTTTCTGACCAATGCTGTAGTTAATAATTCATCAATGATTTAATACATCAGTAGCTTATCTGCTTATTAAAAAAGTTAAATTATGTTTTATGACAGGTGCAATGAAAGCATGGTTTGCATTATTCCTGAAATCAACAAGTTCAAACCAAAGTGGAAGTACGTAAAGAAAACTGTTAAAGTCCCTTTGCTACTTGTTAGAGAAGATGGAGTTATATATCCATGTGGGGTCAACTTTTTCTACACTCTGGAACGCAAAGTTAAAAAGAACACCGATCAGTTATCATTAAAACAAATACTGAAACAGCAACACTTCCTATGAAGAACAGACAAAGGCCAACTGTTACAACAGGCGCGTAGTTGCTGTGATGATTACATTTTAAGTTAAATCATCTATATTGCAAGTCACATTGTATTAAAGAGAAGTAGATCATTCGTTTTTATAACTTTTCAAATTTACCTGCTATAATTTTGATCCGGCTACAAATTCTGTGGTCAACTAATCAACAGAATACAAGCACAAGACTAAGAGACAGAAAAATCAGTCATTTTTACATTGATTCAACGTCTGCAGAATGTAAAAATGACTGATTTTGTTGTTTAAGAGATTTGATGCACTGGATTTATAAGCGAACTTTATTGCGGAAGTCTTAATTTTGTGCTTGCCTGTTCAGTAGAAACTGTTAATGCTGGCCATGAGATGGTTTGACTATACTTTGCTATCAATAAATATACAGACAATTGATATTTTCCAAATTTGTTATTATTTGTGGCTGTAGAAAAGTTACTATTTTTGAACATCGCCAGACTATGATCTCACTTTTATAAACAATAAACAGAATAATACGATAATAAATTTTCTTCAATAAATGATGATTTATCTTATACTGTCAATAAATACAATGTTTACTACAAACATTTTTTTAAAACAACAATAACTTATTATGGGACAATAACTAAAGCTGATACCATTGACGACCTTTAACCTTGTAGGAACAACGCTTGTTTTCAATCTTTGGAAAGTATTTCACATTAAAACCGAAGCTCCTTAATCTTTTTTTTCTTCGAGCAACATTAAAACACGTCCAGCATTATCGTTATTACTACAGTACCGTACATGTATTTGGCACTTTTCAGTAGTAAATAAAGTCAATTTGAGCATTCCCTGGTTACATAACGTTGCATTAAACATTTTCATACATGAACGCTGCAACAAAGATAGCATGCAGCACAAAATACAATTGTTTTTCCATTGCAACCCTTGTGTTATTTCTAATTACAGTATGAACGCCTGCCTTGTAAGCTACAGTTTACTGGCATTTCAAGATAGGCTACCTTATACTCTGTCATTAGTTAAAACTTCTGGACTTGCTCTGATTATATGAAGTAAACCTTATAAAAACATCCAAAGATTCTGTATCTTTTGTGTATCTTATTGTTTTTGCATTATCAGTGCAATCATACCAATAATATTATATCAGTAACCTATTTATGAATTTATAAAGTTGTACTGAACAATGAACATTGCAAAGTTGTTTATACCGTATATATGTTGCAAATATAGCCCAGCGTCTTTAGTCTTTTCATGAAGGAATCCTTTTCAAATGTAAAAGCGCCAGTTAACTGGATGGTCTTTGTTTGCTTGTTTAATGCTTTTATCAATTGCATATTTTCTACAATTAACTTATTTCTCGTACAAAATAAAGCATATGATCGTTTATATTGGTCCCACTTTCTCCCTTATTAATTTTCGGTTTCTTAGGAACTCTGCTTTTTACCCTTAACCAGTAGTGTTGACAAGGAGAGCCAAGGAGAAATTTTAAATTTGACCGGGATGATTTTGTAGTCCCGGAACATAAATTTTCTTGCACGTTATTAGTCTTTTTAAGTTCAAATATCAATATAAGTGCTTCATGTACATTTCTTTGTTATGTAATTTTGAATTATTGAATCACTTGGAAAACGTGCTCTATGCAAGTATACGGTGAATATGCAGTCGATTGGGTCCTTGGATGGTTTAAAGGAAAGATTTTACTGCATTCATTCAATAAAACACAGAAGGCTTGCATGTACAGTACAGGAACTCTGTCCAAGAGCTGCTGTGCTCCATCATTCAAAAAAAATTTTTTTTTTGCATTTTAAAGAGTTAGAGAAATATAATACATGGAAGATGAAAAAACAACATAGATAAATGATTCAAGGAAATCACCACTTTACCAAAATTGTATGAAAAAAAAATTACAACAAGCTACTTGATAATAATTCGAGGAAAAAATGAATGTGCATCGCAATATCATTGCAGATAAAATATTCATTGACATATTTTCGAAAGTCTCTCAAAGCCAGAAAACCTTTTTCAATAAGATGGATGGTGAAGTTAAGTTAAGATTTTCGAAAATGTTTTTAAAATAGACCTGCAGATAGAGCGATCTGTAAACGTGTAAACGAGTTTAGAAAATTGATCAAATAAAGATAAGCAGCCACGGCGGCACATCGTGAGGCAGGTGTAAATTGTCTAAGCAAGGTTTGTCACCAACATATTAGAAAAAGGTTTTTGGTGTGAGTGAAGGGTTCAAGATTTAACTGGTGTTTTGGTACTTGCTTGTAAATCGGCAGAATATTACAGGTAGAAACCTAGTAGCCTGCTAGTGACTAAATTATTTTTTTGATATAATATCATTTTCACTTTATAGTTACAACTAAATTTAATAATCAGTGAAAAACCTTTTCACGAGAACTGCAGTCAGTCTGAATGGCAGTTTATTTTTGTTTACCCAAGACTGATCACAGCTATGCTGTCATAGGCATTAATTGAAAAACATCTAAGAAAAAATATAGGATTTAGCTTTTAGCTTGAAAATAGTGAAAATTTGTAGCCTAACAATTTGTAGCATAAAGGTTACAATTAACACTGGTCAACAAGGACTACCTTAAAATATAAAATTGTTGTGGTATCCCACTTCGACAATTGTCTGGAAGGGAACTGTTTCTTATATTTTTGCAAAGTTTCTCTGCATTTTTATGTCAAAATATTGGCAACGATGCTAGTTCGCACATTCAATTTTCTAAGGAAGATCGCTTCATTGCACATGTCAGTGAGACTTTTATTTTAACATGCGCAAAAAAGTATAGCTCCCCGGACAACTACTTTATTTGGTCCAGATCTGGTGGAGATCTGTTCAGATCCGTACCCGATCTGGAAAAGATCTGGACCAGATGAAGTGGCTGTCTGGGTCAGCAGGTACCAAAGCGTGGAGAACCAAAGCGAGATATTTAGATACAAAACTTCAATCTAATTCATATTATGTGAAATGTGTTATTGTAAGTTGAAAGTTATTCGATAGACCTATAGCCAGGCATTGACAGTGGAAGTGTTTGAATCCAAAAGCGTAGACTTTGTTGAAAGGGCAACACTGTTTGCTTTCATAACTTTTTATTATTTCATTTTGTCTCTAAAAAAACATAAAGTTGTCTGTGTAAGTAGCCTTAAAAGGCCCAAAGTGTGCTCCTTTGGCAAAGGCCCTTTGACGGTTGAAAAGCCCTTTGGGAAAAAATGGAAGGTTCTTGGACCTCTTGGCGATGGGCTTGATACTATCACTAATAAATAGCTTTTTTAACAGATTTGTCTGTTGAACATTTATTGAAATTGATGTTCTTACGGTACGGTAATACAATTAATAAAATCAACAGCTTCAGTGAAACATACAGCTTAAAATGATGTTTCTTTTTGGCAAAGAAAATGTTTTTCACCGCTCAAGGCTTTAGTTCTTTTAGTCTGAATCTCTTCAGGATCTTAAACTTGAAAGTCAGACAAAAAGAACTGGAACTTTGAGCTGTGACAAACCTTGTCCTCACCATTATTCAATTTCTGTAGCACAAATCAACTCTTTATGATTTTTTTGTTCTGAGCAGAGAAAAATTGACTAATAGGTATGACGGTATGACGGCACTACTTGCAAAATATTTTGTCTATTTCAGATTCACACTAAGTGTACAAGAGTGACGATAAAGTAACAAAAATGCATTATCTTGCCGGTTTTGCTGCGTTCTTTCTTTTCGCAATTTCCCTCTCCGTACCCCAAACCGATCGAGAATCTGATGGACGTTTAAACAATGAATTCGATTTGTCTTCTATGACGTTTTCTGTGGACTATCAAAGATCAATGCAAAAGTCTCAAAGAGGAAGACGCTTACATTCACGTCATCGCCACCTACCAAAGTCAAGAGTTTTTCAGGAAACGTTGCCAACATTAATTGCGATCAAAATAAAGGTTTGCACAGCCTCTATAATAAGTTCTACGGTATCAATTCTCGCATTTTGATCCATGCCCGGTATTTTTGATTGTCAGGCAAAGCAGCCAATTTTCGTGTCCAAAAATAGTCACATGCTTTCTGTTGGTGTCGAACTAAGATTCTTTCGAAGTTTGTACCACTCTCACCACTGATTCACCCAGACTGGCTCATGTACAATGTAATCTGCATTGTAAATAGTTTGGAGTTTAAAAAACAAAAAACCTTTGATTAGTAGCCTATAATTACCAAGTGACAAATCTAAAGTTATAGAAAAACACAGCCACATGCTTTTGAGGGGTGTAGACCCGAATTTGGACTCTCACTACTCGGCTTTGCAGCCGAGTAGTTTATTAATGCTAAAGAACACAAACATTTTGCTTATCGTGCTTAACCATGCCTTAAGTAGGCTAATGTGGCTGTCAAAATATACTTTTTTTAAAGAGTAAGTGTTTGTATTTGACCAACTGCACTTAGGCCTACTGCGTCTCTGTTGACGACTATCAAGATCTTATTTCAATCCAGGCTAGAACCAATTTACATAACTTAAAAACAAAAAGCAATTTATTAAAAACAACTGCAATAGAAGTTAAGGCTCTTATAATTTAACTTTAGTAGCCTATTTTTAAATGAATTTTTGTGAACCAAAAAGTCGTCAGGGCACAGAAAGGTACGGCTTTGAGTCACAGTGAAAAGATTGTATTTTGAAAAAGGCCTTATCTCACACGCCTACTCGCGTCTTGCATAAGCAAAACTATTTGAGATTGAGATATTTAGGGTTTGAATATTGTCTTTGTTTAGAGCTACTGTATCCCTGGTAACAGTTACGTCAAAGGCACACACCTAGTCGCATTACGTGTCTTTGTCGAAGTGAAACTGTCACGGGTCATATAACGCAATTTATTAAAACTGAAATATTTTGCCAAATTCAGGCAAATAGAATAACTTAACCTCGTTCATCCCTTGTCGAGTGTCGGAAGATGATTTTTTCTTTTATTTCTTTGTCAAAGCAGAGTTTAGGTATTTATCATGTACCATACTGTATAGTCTGTTTTGTCTTCTTTTTTAAATTTACTTTTATGATAGATTACATTCAACTCAGGGGTAAATTTACTCGATAGAGTCCTACATTTATTACACAGAGTCCTACATTTATTACACAGAGTCCTACATTTATTACACAGAGTCCTACATTTATTACATAGAGTCCTACATTAACCACAATGTCCGCCCCGATAGCTCAGTTGGTTAGCGCGTGACTTCGCGAACGAAGAAGCTTCAAGATCAAACGACGCTGGTTCGACTCTCGGGGTGTCCGCTTGAGCAACGCACGTCAAGGACTGCTTTCCATTCAGCGGCACTTAATGGATGGAACAATTCCCCGGCAACAACACTTAAACAATCGGACAACTTCACTCTACTTATCTCGTTAACCGGCCCTGCGTCAAGAGTCTCTACAAGTATGCGAACCTGCCAGGACAAGGCTTTGTCAGTCCGAGGATAAAGATTCAAAAAGTTGAAAAGTAGTTTGCAACGTAGCAATTAATTATTTTTTTTGCAGAAGTTCATCAAATCCATGAAATGTTCAAGAGCTCAAAACCTTTCCATGACCACTTCTATGTGTAAAAAAATTCGAGCAATTCAATTTAACGAGACTAGACTGTACATGACACCTTGGCCGACTGAAGCAAACTATTCCGTTGTAAGTTCCATTGCACCGGTTTAGTTAATTTAACAACGATCTAAGATCGATGATATCTTAGTGTTCATAACTGTTGAAACGTGCTTGAGTTTGAGACGTTAATTAATCTGTGTTCTTTATGGTAAGCGTCATAATTGCGGGATACATCACAATTCGTATATCGCATTTCTTGTGAAACATTTTTTTATTCTAGGCCTATCTATCTTACGGTCAAATCATATTGTAGAAAAAGTAATCTCAAATACCAAAATCTTAACATGCAAATAAAGTCAGTCAGATAAGGAAGCTTATACAACTTATAGATAAAGCTTTCGACTTTTTGCAACCATAAACAGGACTTCTCCAGCATCTTATTCAAATAGAATCAAAACTTATTTTTAGTGACAAAAGGTTCTTACTAAAATTTTAGTTCAGGCAATTGCTGTTTGACACTGTTGGAAACTTGAGTCTAGTTTTGTATCATTTAATTTCAGGTTATTCCCCGAGGACGTTTGACGTCTAATTCTTCTCATGATGTGGTAGCAGTGTTGGACCCCTTTCCAAGAGCTGGGTTTGGTCATTTAATTATGATTTTTTACATCGACAGGAAAACAGAAGCTACCTGCAAAAGGAAAAGCATCATACGGAGTATCTTGAATTATATTTATAATTACTTGACTAGTTGTTGTGTTTTTATGCTTTTTATTTTTTATCAAGTTATCACGATAGAACTTGGTCAGTTTGTTAATTCCTAAAGATAATATGTTACATGAAACATTGAATTAACGCTAACACGTTTTGTAAAATTTTTCAGATCGAGGGCGATGCTTAGTTCTTGCGAGAAAAATCTGCGCAAATACTTCTATTTGTGAAGTGGACTTTATACCTCTCGTCTATGACTCGAGCACACCTAACGATCAAAGTAAGAAAGCTCCTTGAGAATTTGGTGCCGTATATATACGGTCATTTGTACTAAAACCTTTAACAGCAACATAGGTGTGAGTAGGGCAGTGGTAATTTTCTGGGACGTTACCCACCTACAGTGTTGCCAAGTGGCAACTATGCCTCTACTGCCACAGTCGCGCAGTTTGTTTGTAGGAAAAAATATGTTTAAAAGTTGTCATCACATAGTTTTATTCTTATCTCCTGGGCTTTAGTGCCTTCATTTCATTTATTTATCATTTGCACAACAATTTTTCATCGTATTTTCCGTTTTCGTATCGTATTTTCACCACTCAATCTAAACTAATAGTTGGTGCACTCTATAGACACCCAGGAACTAATTTATCTTCTTTTGTTCAAGATCTAAATAATTCCCTAACCACTCTGAACGAAAAGAATGAAAAGTACTATCTTCTTGGGGACTTTAATATAAACATCACTAATTGCAATCTCCCTGGTGTGACCGAATATTTAAACATGCTAGAAAGCAATGGAGTGTACCCTCTGATAGTTGAACCAACCAGAGTGACTGATACCTCTTCATCAACTATTGATAACATTTTAACAAATGACACTTCAAACGCTATCCTGCCTGGTATAATTACTAGTGACCTCTCGGACCATTATCCTATATTCTGTATTATTTCTGGTTTAAAGAACTGCTCTCGTTCAAATGCCTACTTTGTCAGAGACAAACGGCACTTTAACCTTGAGCTATATTGTAATGATCTTAGTAATCATATGTCTGAATTACTACCAGTATTGTCTGAATTGACATCTGATAATTTAAACTTGAAGTTTGCTCGCTTTGTGAAAATAATCACTAGCGTAATTGATAAACATGCTCCACTTAAACAACTCTCTCGTAGACAAACTAAATTAAAAAGTAAACCCTGGCTGACTCGAGGATTGCTTGTTTCCATACGAAACAAACAAAAAATGTACAAAACTCACTTTCTAACAGGAGGCGAAACAGGAAAATACATTTACAAAAAATACTCAAATAAACTAACAAAGATTAAAAGTATAGCAAAAAAGCAGTATTTTCAAAACCAACTGAACATTAATAGTAATGAACCAAAAAAAATCTGGAGTATTATAAATTCTCTTTTGCCCAATAAAAAGAAAACAACCCAAAATGTTGATTGTGTTCGCGTTGATGATAAACTGGAAAGCGATCCAAACATAATAGCTGAGAGTTTTAATTCCTTTTTTGCCAATATCGGAAGCCACCTCGCAGAACGAGTCGAAACTGATAAAACAAATAATTTTGAAGACTTTTTAAGCAACCGTGTTTCCTCTTCTATTTTCCTTGAACCACCAGACGTGTACGAAATAATAGAAGAAATACATCAGCTAAAGTTAAATAAATCAGCAGGGAGTGATGGTATCTCGCCTTATTTCCTTCGAATCTCTTCGACTATCATAGCCTTGCCTCTATCCATCCTTTTCGACCACGCATTTTCGAATGGCATATTTCCAGATGTTCTCAAAATTGCTAAAGTCATTCCAATTTATAAATCTGGAAGCAAACTCGAAACAAATAATTATAGACCAATTTCTCTACTCTCATGCTTTTCAAAGATTCTAGAAAAGTTAATGTTCAAACGTTTGACGTTGTTTATAAATAAGCATTCGATCTTAACGCCTACTCAGTATGGCTTTCGTGCCAACCATTCAACAAGTCATGCTGCTTTAGACATTATACGAGCAAATGCAGAACAATGAATTGACTGGACTTGTTTTACTAGATCTTAAAAAAGCCTTTGACACAGTTCATCATGAAAAACTCTTGCATAAACTTGATCATTATGGAATTCGAGGAGTTGCCAATGCCTTACTTACTTCCTACTTGAAAAATCGTAAACAATTTGTGTCTATTGGTCAAGAAAATTCTACATTAAAAGAAATAAAATTTGGTGTCCCTCAAGGGTCCATATTAGGACCGCTTCTCTTTTTACTTTATATAAATGATATATCTAACTGTGTTTCTTCTGTTCCTAGATTATTTGCTGATGACACTTGTCTTGTTATTAAAGCCGATAATTTATTAAGTCTTCAAAATTTAATTAATCTTGAACTGAAAGGAATCAAACGTTGGATCACAGCCAATTCACTTACGATAAATGCTTCTAAGTCTAACTTTTTAATAATTGCACCCAAGACCAACCAAAAATCAACTAATGTTGAAGTATTTTACGGCAATACCCAACTAAAAAATGTTCACACTGCTAAATACCTTGGTATCTTAATTGACAAAAATCTATCTTTTCTTCCTCATATTGATGCTCTATCTTCCAAACTCTCCAAATCTGTTGGCATACTCTCTAAATTAAAACATTGTTTATCTACTAAAGCTATGCTTCAGCTTTACTATTCTCTTGTGCATCCTTACCTAATATACGGACTGACAATTTGGGGGTCGTCATACAAAACACATATTGGAAAGCTTGGTGTTTTGCAAAATAAGGCAGTCAAAGCTGTTGTGAAAGGCAAATGGGCTGACCATGTCACACCCTTTTATAAACAACTAAATATCCTAAAGTTAAAAGATCTGTACAACTTTGAAATTGCTAAGTTTATGTATCAGTTTAGTTTTAATTTATTACCCGACACTTTTCAAAACTACTTTAAAAAATGTAACCAAATTCACAACTTTTCTACTCGAAACTCGACCAACCTAGATTACTATTATTATCGATACACAACCACAAAACTACAACGCTCAATAAAATACTCTGGCGCAAAAATTTGGAATAATATATCAGATGAAATTCGCAAATCCTCATTCACAACTTTTAAAAGAATGTACAAAAAGAAAATTATTGACTCATATTAAACAAATGCTAAATTAACCTACTAATCAGTTTTTTGATTTCTTATCTTCTTGGACAGCTTCACCGTTATTTATGTATTATTATCTCTTTGTCTCAATTATTCAATTATAATTATCATTGATGAGTTAAGGGTGGCTGCTTGACTTGAAGACCTTGAACGGTCACTTCGCAACCTCCCGCTGCTGTGATGCTACCATCATTTTTTACTCGTTTTTTTTTATTGTAAACTTTTCAACAGTTTTACTGTACATTGTGTTTTGATTTATTGTACATATTTTTCGCAGCGGCCAATAAACAAACAAACAAACAAACAAGTATTGAGACTGCACAACACTGCGTAGGTTACAGCACAAGTTGTTGTTGTTTGGTGTATTTCAACCACCTGTAGCCTATAGTAGAAGTTTTCAAGGTGAGATTCACGAATCTCAAGGGTTCACGAAGAGGACGTGATGTAGGGAATGACTTACGCGTGTGCCTGTCTAATATCGCTTCTGGATTGAAAAAAACTTACTTGCAACAAATGGGCACAGATTTCACTCTAAGTTCAGTACATAAGCTACAGCTGAAATCAAACCTGTTGTAAAGTGCTAGTTATATTTGTGATCTTGCTATAAAAGTCATTGAATTTTTAAGTCATATGTTAATACCCGTGGCATTATCATTTGCAACGAGTTAGTCTATATATTATTGCTGTATTTGGTGTCAGGTATGCGGGGGTTCGGGCTGATTGTTTTATAACTTAGGGATACTACAGGAAGAAGGTTGAAAACCCTCAAGCTATAGCCTACTTTGAGCAACGAACCATTTAGTTGTAGGCTACCACGACTTACTGGTAGCGATTAAACAACAAAAATAAATTTTGGGCTGTCCTTTACAGAAGTTTATTATAATTAAGAAAAATTGCCTTTCCTCAAATTATTGACATAGAAAACAAGGGTATAATTGTTGCCACAACATTTCAGAGCGAATTCAAGCTCTGGAATGTCTTCCATACATAAAGGGGTTTGATAGGTGTCCCAAAACTGTGGTCGACTCGTTTCTTCCCGATTGTGAGCATGCACAAAATCCGCAGAGATGTAACGCAAAGGTATGCAGACTTGACGTGTTGTTAGTTGTTGAAACCGTTTTTGTGATAAACAAAAACGCAAAACAAGAAAATTAGGAAATAATGTTGTCATATGTATAATTGTATAAATCATTATAACACTTTATTACTTCTAAAATTTAATTTTACTTTAACGGCTTGGATTAAAACATATAGCTTCATAAAACTTAATGGGCAACACTCCCCTCTGATTTGTGTGTATATTGTAGCATGTACTAACTGATAAAAAAACTTGGGCATGATTGACCTAATTTTGATCCCAAGATGGTGGCCATTCCGAAAATTAGCAAAATGGCGGTGTTTATGTTGCTTCTATGTACGGCGATGAAAGACAAGTTTCGATATTATTGTGGTCAAGTCGTGAATATGACCACAGGGCAATATTGTCAAAAATTCAACAGGACAGGCTACCAAGATACTATGGACGTGGCAAAAAAGGAAATAACCATTTATTGTTTCTTTCTAACCGCCTTGGTAACTTTGTAGAAAAAAAGCAATCTCTTTATCGCTTGATTAAAGTTATCCCAGAATTAATATTCTATCTATTTGCAGAGAGCCTTAAAAAAGAAAGTTCCAAAGCATTGGAAATTCAACCAATTTTATAAAACTTGTGATTACGCGCTAATGTTATTTGGAGGATGGAATGATGTCACAAAGCAGCTTTGGAATGAAGATAACATTCAGACGTTTCATTCAATGTTACAAAGAAATGGATTTCAGAAGGATTACATCAAGATATTTTATGGTGGAGAAAACCATGAAAAATGTAAGTAGGTATTTTAAGAAGAATTAAATTAAAGTAACAAATTTATCATAGGCTACCACTAATCTATTGTGCTTGATGCCAGAATTGTGAAATCTAAGACTGTAACCAGATATATCCTCCATAAAAAGAACCACGTACTCCACACCCGACTCCTAATTGTTTCAAGAAATCAAGAAGCTTTGAAATTCTTTTGATTACCACCAAAATTGATACTTGATGCTAAAATATATTTATAAAAAAAGTTCGTAAAGCGAAAGTAAATATTGCAAACTTAAATGTCACACAATTCTTCCTCTTGTCGAGAGTTGGGGGCAATGAAACGCCTCACACAATCATTTTATCTGGTACAGATCTGGTAAAGATGTTGTCAGATCCGTACCCCATCTAGTAAAGATATGGACATGATAAAGTGGTTGTAGGGGGGAGGGGGCGAATTCTTTTGTTGTGGGATTTTTCAATTTCAATTTTGTGATCAGTCTTTACTGTAGTAACATTAACTTAAATCCAAATTCTTGATGGTCTGCTACTATTTGTTTTTCCATTCATTTTCCCTTCTTGTTGTTATTTTGAATAGGACAATTTGCAATAATGTGGCCAAAATACTCCAGTTTCCTTGTCTTATTTACTACACCAAAAGATAGACTAGTTGAATGAAGTCGATTTTTGAACAATACAACATCAGCTTGTTTTGAATCAAAAACCGTTTCGAATTTTTTGATAACTTTATGGCTCAGTTCTATAATCAGAAAATCTTATTGTTCAAACAAATTTAATCAACCTCCAGACATGCGAGACATCTACGGTGAGACACTGTGCAGTAGCGACAAGTCTGTGCTGCGTAACCACATCACAACATTGTGTCAGAATCCTTTTTGTGACTCATTTGTCATTTATATGAACGGCCCTACTGTAAGCGATGGTTCGATACTGCTTTGGGACAAAAACGAAAACGGAAAAGTAAGCATATAAATACACTGTCTTGCAACCATTAATGTGCTTTTTATTTGTTTTATCAAACCTTTATTCTTGCGTGTTTTTCTTTAAAATGTGTCCAAATGTTGAAAAAGTACATGGATAGTTAGCCAGGTGACCTAACATACGTGTATATATTTAGGAATCTTTGGTCACTGGAGAGTATGTTGCTTTGTAATTCATTTTATTCAAAAAGGACTGTAGCCTTTCAAAATCAATAGTCTGTAAGGAGAACATTGTAGCCTAAATGAAATTGCTTTAAATCAAAAATCAAAAATAAAACACTTTTACTGATGATGGAATCTGATTTCAAATGCCATCCTAAAACTTTTTGTACAAAACCCACTTCGTGTGAATAACAAGTGACTAATCTAACTTCGTTAAAAATAATTTACTCCGTGGCGACATCTAGCGTTGTTTGATTAGTGGAAACTGAGACGATCGCGATAGATGGGGGACGATCGCCTTCCCTGAAACACAGAAAAATAACATTGTTCAGGGCGTATTTACAAGGTCAGATTACTGTAAATCTACACATTTTGTTTTGTGAAAATCGCCCTCCACCCCTCCTATAAAAACTACTTGCTAAATCCCCTGTTATGAACGATACTTTTAGTTGCCTCTTAATGACACAGTATATTGTATTTTACTTTTCCAGGCAGAGCCAGCTGAAATTTACAATGTGGAAGAATTCTTAGATGACATTTTCGACTGCTCTGCAAATCATGTTTTTGTTTTTGCTGATCAAAGCTATTCTGGTATTTTCACGTCATCATTGAGCAGACGTTCAAGTGCTTCAACCTCAACCAAGGGACCAGGCGGAAGAAACCCGTGGAAGAATGTAATTTTATTCACAAGCGGTAATTCAACAGACTATTCTTGGCACCGTGATGCAACAGCGCAATGGAGCACTCTGAATCCTAATGAAACGGTGTCTGCAGCGTATAAAGTAAATGAAAATCTTCTTGCTTTGTTTATTGTAGCCTACTGTAGAGTTTCTTTGTGACGCAGAATTTAAATATGGCGAGCAGAAGCTTTTTCATTGCTCGAAGCTGCAGCAGATGTACTTTTCATCCGACTCTCTTCAAGAGCTTGTCGTCAGAAAAAAAGTGAAGCACTAGAAGCACTATTCATTAAAACTCTTGATTCAGACATGCCATCAAGAAGAAATCGTTTATACCTTAATACTTCTTCGTTAGACTGAAATTACTCTATGTTGATTCGCCAAAATTTATTTCCTATTTTTATTTTCTTCTATCTACAAATACCTCACAACATTTAAAATTAACTTTGTTCTGATTTCGTTTAAGTTTTCGTTTTTTGTTTAAGTTTTGAGCAATGAAAAACTTCTCGCCATGTTTATTTATTGTTGCATTTAATATCATGTGATTTTTGTGTGTTAGGTATCCTCTGTGGCACCACACAGTGGTGTAGTGAGGGTTCAAAAACAATTTTTCTCACCAACAAGCAATAGTCTCAGACGGAATTATCACGTACTTCGTTTCGAATGTAAAAATCATAATTGCCTGGATTTTAATACGAAACAGATAAAGATGTAATCGAAGCGAAATATGATAGTACTTTTTCACAATGAAGTTTTTTTTTTTTTAATATTATTGTTTCAAACTACTCTAGTGTAGTTGTGCTACTCCATCACTTGACTTAGATTTTGAAAGCATCAGAACTAAAAAAGAACTTATACTTACTACAAATCTTGTTTTAAACTAAAATTTACCCAAAAGTGCAGAGCTGTGACAGGGGCGCCGGAACGATTTTTGACTGGGGGGGGGCAGGATTACGAAAAAAGGGCACTTTTGTTTACTAGAAGGCCTATTTTTTTCAAGTTTTAAGATAAAATATAGCGATAATGCTTATCTATCAGCTCACTATGTATTGAGTAATGATAGCCTACAAGTGTCCGGTATACAAAGAAGGGCATCATGCTATGTTATAATGATGTAACCTACTGTCAAGCCTTAAAGCAGCCGGCGGCCATGGCCGCTAAGTAGTACTTGAATAACCGCCGGTGCTACCTCCTCGATCGGCCAAGTTTGGCCGCCGGTCTCTTCTAGCCAATTATTTAATTTCGCAATAGAATGATCCTGGATTAACTGTCGAAAATATGTACAGTAGTATCAAAGAGTGACGCAGAATTAGGTCAGCGCGTCATAATCGCCACAGTTGTATTGTGCGGGAATATTTGTTATTGATGGAATATATCCAGCTGCGATCATCAGCACTGTAAGTCTTGTTTGTAATTCCCGACGTTTATTTTAACAAAGTGTTCATCCGAAGTGCTAATTTACGTCGGCTGGCAATATTGTCGTTTTTATGTCGATTCGATGTTGTCGGACATTGAATCGTTGTTAAAAAGGAGAACTAGGTTAGTTGACATCCGAGGGGAAAACATTTTTGAAATTGATCATATTTAACAAAAAGTATGCTTCTTTTAGTAATGCCCTTCGCATCATTGAAATACCTGTACTTATTTTATTACCTTGCCGTCATCGTCAACACATGTCGAACGTTGTTTTTCGTTGCTGAAAAGAATTCTAGTGGAGTGACGAACTTCTTTAAAATCAGCTACATTGGAGACACTTGTGCGAGTGTCGTTAGATGGTCCCGCAGTACTGGATTACAATCCCGATAAAGCAGTTATTGCGTGGTGCAACGATTCTATTGTAGGACGTCGCCCAGGCCCAGACTTCAACAATGCTAAGTGATCATTTTAGCATTGTTGCAAGTTTAATTCTATTCTATTTAATTCTATTTTACCGCCGAGAAGGAGCTCTCGGTAGGCCACGATGGCTGCAGAAAAAAAACGAGTTTTAAGGCCTGTACTGTGAGGCAAAATTTGTGCCGTAAATATTATTTTGAGGCAAAAATGAAAGATTATAATTAGGCTTAAAGCGAATGGCAGAAATTGTTATATTGCAAAATGTGCAGTAACTTACATGACTTTAAAAGGGCACCATTGCTCCCCTGCCCCTTCAACTGCAGAAAAATTGAGGGCAGGGGGGGCATCCCCCCTGCCCCCCCGCTTCCGGCGCCCCTGAGCTGTGACATGTACAGCACCCTATCCTAATGAATTGTAGTTATCTAAAATGGAAAGTAATTTATAGTTTATTTATGGAAACACTGCCTCAATCTAACTCTTATTTCAGAATAAACAATCCTTACACAGCAAGCCTACTTATTTCAACCTTCAACGTTCTCAAGACTTAACTATCTACGGAGCTCCTTTTGAGGAAGAACTGGATAGAAACGCCGATGACTTCAAGGGATGCCAGGATCTTCCAAAAGCTCAATGGACATTAAACTTTGATGCATAAAACTTGAAAAGAATCTTTTTTTTATAATTTCATTTTCAACGTTAATCCAAATGAAGAAATCGAATGTTGCAAAATTTCGCCATTTGCAAAAGCACAGTGACAAAAACTTGATGAATTTGATTTCGCGGATCGCAGTTTTGATATTTTGCGTTGACCTACAGTATTTCGTAATTTCTAGATACATGACACTTTAATGAAGATATTCTTTTGGCAGAGCGTTGGCAGGGAGGCCCAGAGGGTATTTTTGGACCTAGTCCAGAGATGACTTATAGAGTCCGGTAACTTTACCAAGCGGCCCGCAACTTGATAAAACCACCTCGTAATCTTTGCATATAATGTGCTTTTCTTAAACGTGTCTTGATGTGAAGTCAGGGGGTCTCATAGTAGGTATCATGCCACAATTATTCTTTTAACTGGCGTCACTTTTGTCATGGAGTTAAATGCTGTTACTTTAAAGATAGTCGTTTTGACATTTATGTTTGTGTTCTATGATTGTTTGGAAGTCTTTGATTTCAGAACGGGAGACGTGCTTTTCTATTGAATGACCGCTGATGAGATGTTGGAAATCGATAAAAGGAGTTTCAAACACAAAAATGATAACAGCTATTTTATCACTGATAAAACAAATTTTGTTGCAAATATCGTTTTTGTAAAAAGTACCAACAAAAAAAGAGTGCTCGTTTTAATTTGACTCTTTTTCAACGTTAATCCACAGGTCAGTGGTTGGTTTCATTTTCGACAAAAGCTGTACGGAATTGCTCACTTGTAGATAATTTAGTCAAAGACCTTTAAAGATGCTATATAATGGAATAAATTTAAAGTACAGTTGTTCACCGGTAAAGATATCAACCTCTATTTTGTCATTTATACCTATTCAAGTAATCCGTTGACTCGTACAATAAAGTTTTGGCGTGTTTAACCATTATATTCACAACGAATAATACTATAGGCTACTGGAGTTAAGGTGAATAAAAATTAAGTTCATAGTTAACCGATATTCATCTACTGAATGGAATAATTCCCTGACAACAAGACTTCAACAATCGGAAAACTTCACTCTGCCAATCTTGGTAACCGGCCCTGCGTCAAGAGCCTCTACAAGTATGTGAAACTACCAGGAATAACCTATCAAGGCTTTGTCAGTCCGAAGATAAAGATTCAAAGTCAAACCAAACCATATTGCAAAATAGCTTACAGTAGCCAAAGCTACATAGGATACTTGTAAGGAATATTAAAATAGCTCCCTGCTTCTACATTTGGCATAGCCGTCTATTGGCAATAAGGTACATCGCATCCATGCAGAATACTGCTTGCAAATTATTATAATTACTGTTTTCAACAAATATAAAATTTCAATTGTGATCTCACCCATGCAATAGCCTAAGCGTTCATATAAACTTCAACACTGAACTCCTTTCAAAAACTCCGGTTGAGAAGAGGAGACAAAGTTTTTTGCATTATTTGCCGGCTTGAAGGAAAGCCTCGTTATGGGTAGGCTATATGAAAATTTACTGTAAAATAATGCACTTTTATTGTCGCTTAAATTAACAAATCCGTAGACCTATGCAAAATAATAAAAGCTTTAGGCTACTTGGTTATCAAATTCTATAAAATTTTCCTTCTGTCATCGATTTATCCATTCTTGAAGGGAGTAGTCGTACTCATTTCCGGTGTAGGGAATGTTTATTCTTAAAGCAAAGAATATGAGTCCAAATGCCATCATTGTCATTCCGAGCATTATTCCTGTATTCGCAAGCTTTCGTCCAAGCAGTGAGCTTTGATGCGCTTTCTCGAAGTTACCTTTAGCTAAATATTCACGAACCTGAATGCAAAAATAACATAAAAACATGAAGAAAAGGCGTAATAATGATTCTAGAAATGGAAATTCAAAAATTTAAATAGATTTTAATTTATTTCAAGGATTTTAAAGTCTAAATCTGACAAAGATTGCCCGAATATGGTTGAAAAGGGAGAAGGGTTAACGTTGAGAAGTGTATCCGCTTGTAAAAATCGTGCCATATCTTATCATTGTGGCAAACGCTTTGACAGAAAGTAGAACTACGATTCTGACTTCCTTCAATCGACCTAAACCTGTGATAAGTTGACAAAGAATATCGGATCAGCGGCAGGTTTGGCTAAAGACGTGAATCGATTCTGGATCGTAAATCGCTGCTAGAATTTTTGGTCTTGGCACTAACTGACCAAAATCAAAGGCCGGACCCAGCACATTAGCTGGGCGGTTTCAACATAACACAATGATGCGTAGGTTTGCATTAATCCAACCTAGCAAATACACCGTAGATAAAGTTACTTTTCTGCGGCGTAGGATGGAGCGATCGCATCAATTGTCTTTCACTGGATCTTTCCTCCACTTAAATCAACTAAAATACTTCGTAACAAGCTTATGGTACCAAAACAAACATATCTAGCCTGTATATCCATTTATCTCCGTTATACGGCGTGGAAACATGGGCACACACTAGCAGGCAATGATGAGGTCGAAAGTTACGAAATAAAGATGTTGCAATGGACAGATGGAGTCGAAAAGCTTCAAAAAATCAGTAACGATTACATTCTAAAATTACATTTTCAAAAACACGAGGTCACATCTAGAGAATCATAGTTGGTGGTGTCCGATATCTTAACTTGAGCAAGACCGTTTTTGTAGGCTTTGTTTAAGCTTGCAGTGAGGTGTGCAAGTAAATAATTTAGCGACTACGACAGTAAAGTTCATTATGAGACACAGAGACAGGGAGACTTTTCCTGCCCAAGTTCACTTTTTATGTGGGTTAACTATTAAATAACGTTTGAAAAGCAAAAAGTGGATGTTTACAAGATCCGTGTAGTGAAAGATTACATAACAGAGTATTTATTGAACGTTTTGTCGGTCGATCGAGTGCAAAAATAAAAACGCACGATAATTTATTTACATTCTTATTGATTCTATGCAAAATTTATTACTTTTAACGGGCGTGAAGCAGCAGCAAAAGATATCAAAGATTTCAAATTCACTCAACCTGTAGGCCAGGACAAAATATTAGGCTATTGTGTTCTAGTACAGCAAGATCAAGCGGCGCTGGTTCGACTCTCGAGGTGTGCGTTTGAGCAACTCACGTTAAGGATTGCTCTCCATTTAGGGGCATCTTTAGTGAATAGAATAATTTCCAAGCAAGAACACTTCAACAATTGGAAGCTTCACTCTGTTAACCTCGACGACCGGGCCTGCGTCAGTGGTTCAAAGCCTCTACAAGTATACGAAACTGTCAGGATTAAGCTCTCAAAGAAGCTTTCCCAGTCCGAGGATAAAGATTCAATCAAATCAGATAGACTTAATTTTAAGACTTGTCGTTTTCAAGAACATACTTGGGATATTCAACTAAAGCTGAAATGTTTCTTTATTATTAAGACCATAAATAAATCCAGGACAACTGTCCTCCACGAAAGATGTAAAATGTTGAAATAAGCGACAATATCTTGTCAGTGATTTCTAGAAGTACGTAGGATTTCCCATAAGATTTCTACGCTCTTGACTTCCCCGTATCCCGTGCTGTATTATTCACAGGGCCGTTGACAGGATTTTTCGGGCCCGGTACCAATTTATTTTTGGGCCCCCTTCATCGATAATGTTATAAATATAAAGGTGCTAGCGGTTGCGTTTTTGAACTTTTATTTGTCACATGGCGCTAGAGTATTACTTCTCAATTCCATTGATGTTTCACTGGTCATTTTAGGCTCACCAGAAGAGAATTTACAGCAAAGGTAGTGCAGACAGTCAGAAAGTTTTCAATTTGATTTGGGAAAGGTGTTTGGGTCTCGGTCAAGCATTTGCTGATTGCTGCAATCTAAAAAGCGGCTTGGTCTAATTTTTAGTGCAGAAATAGGGATAGCAATCTTCTTACCTGTACCATTTCAGTTTTTGAGTTTGAACAAATATTAGCCTGTTTATTTTGAAATTCGTGTTTCGGGAAATATCGTGGTTAGGAAAATCACTATAACTATACTAGACTAAGTTCTTATTTTACTGTTTGGTGGCTGAAGTGGCTATTTTACCACCAGAAAGCTGAAGTGGGCCCGGCACCCAGAAGGGGCCCGGTACTTTACCATCTGACTGCTGAAATGGCTGTTTTAACTTCTGATGGCAATTCCTTTAGATCTGATTATATTAAGATCTTGATAATGTTTGAAGTCACAGGGATTTTTTTAAATCCGGGCCTCTTAAATATTCCGGGTCCAAAAGTACCACCTAGACCTCCCTGTCAACGCCCCTGATTATTCAACCTATCAATCTGCGATCGAGGTAATATCAGTTTCAAACATTAGTAATAAAAAGCACTCATTCTATTGTAGAAAATATGATGACTTACCTTGTAGGAATATACTAATGATGCCAATCCTAATGGAGGAAAGCAGAGGAGCATGGCAAATAGCGCAGAATAAAAATTATCTGGAACATGTTCATTGGCTAAAGTTGCACTTGGTGTGTATGACTGGTTCTGTAAAATATCAAAATGCTGATCTTTTTAAGGTTCAGGAGAAATCCGGACAATCAACATTCAGCATGTTGTCTGGCTAACAAGACACTGGATCAGCAAAATGCTGAAAAGATGCTTAAACAAGGAACAATCATCCGATGCTGTACGATTTTTTAAAATATGTCTGTGAAGCAAAAGTGGAATAGAAATTAAAATTATTTGTCCATAGAAACTTAATGGATTTTACTCAGATCGTATTTTAGTGTGACCAGTACAAACCTAAATTTCCCAAAAAAATCAATATGATTCGAAATTTTATTGATTTCAGAAACAAAAAGCAAAAGGCTTTATCACAACACTGTTACAAATAGTAGTAATGGAGGTACAAAGAAAATGTTCAACGATTATTTTCAACACAAAACTTCCATGTGTTGTACTGCAAGAAGGTAAAATATATTCATCTAGTTAACTTACACCAGGGTGAAGTTTTTGTATACTTTTTGTCAATATAAATTACTGATTACGGTTAGAGATGGCACTTTCAAATATCCTTCTAAGTGTTCAAGATGCCATAGAGGTCTTTTTATTGAAAGAAAAAATAAGTGTAAACTTTTGTTAGAGAGTGACTTTTAACAAGCATATACTGTAACAAACCATGACACTCTTTCACTTCAACAATGAAAGGGTCATACGCAGGTAATTGCGCCACAAGACAATTGATCACCAATACAATACATTGAAAGTAACAAAAAAGTAACAGAGTTATGGCAACTGTTATTTTGCCCCGATAACTCAACTGGCTTAGCGCTCGACTTTGTGGACGAAGATACGACAAGATCAAGCGGCATTGGTTCGAATCCCAGAGTGAGCGCTTAAGCAATGCATTTTAAGGGTTGCTCTCCATTCAGTGGCATCTCGTGGGTGGAATAATCCACAGATTGCCACACTTCAACAACAATCGAAAACTTCACTTTTTCGATCTAGGTGATCGGGTCTATGTCAGTGGTTTAAAGTCCGTACAAGTATGCAAAACTAGCAGGATGAATCCGTGAATAAATGCTTCCAGTCTAGCACAAGTGACCACAACCTAACAGCAATGTTTTCAAAGTTATAAGGGGCAATGGAGGAAAGAGTTTGAAAACCACTGCTTCACATTGTACAGTATCTATGCTTATTGATGATGGTTCCAGGATTATGTTAGGCCTATATGGACAACTGGATTAGCACAACAACAAAGGTTCCATTTTGTTGGGTATGAACATGTTTCATGAGCTACACTTTGTAAGATTTACTTACTTTGGCCAGCAAAGCCGAATTTCTTCTGGCCTGACTTTGATTGATTGGTCGATTTCTTTTTCTTCGTTGCGTCTTCCTAAGAACCGATCCTCTAGTTAACTTCTTTGTTGGAAATTGATTAAATGATGTTTTGTTCTTTTCATAACGTTGGTGGTTCAACTTTTTGCTTGCAGAGTATTGAGCTGCATGTGATAAGGAGGAATACTTTTTCTGTGCTGACGCATTTTCCAATACCTGTGATAAAGAATCTGCTCTGGGCATGACGTAATGATTATAATTTGCATTGTCTCCGGACAGTTGCCAAGCAGTTGGTTTGCTATGGTTATTGTAATTGCTATAATAATTTTTCCATGGATGGGCCATTGAAGAAGTTTGTGAAAATGACGAGCCGGCTTCTGTAGCGTCTAAGCAACAAATACTTGACTTTGTTTGTCTTTGATCTATTGAGCTTTGTATCTCGTCTTCCGAGTTGGTTATAAAAGGTCTTTCTACTGTTGAGTTATCTGAGAAATATTGATATGTTTCTCCAAAACTTGGATTCTTTGTGGAAAATGAAGTTTCTTGCAAAGGTTTATGTTGCCTAACTTTACTGATAGTTGAGCAGTTACTTTCAGATGTTGAGGGACCACTCAAAGGGTGAAAGAAATCTTGATGCAAGTAACCATTTTGCAACTGATTAACAGCTCTTGGAGGTCCGATACATTGTAATTTACCGTTTAAATTATTTTGAGAATACTGTTGGTAGACAGCATTTGGCAAATGGGAGTAAAGGCAAGGGTCGGTTTGGTGATTTTCTGGAAGGTCTCTTGTTTCGTTGCCGAGATACATTGTCGGAATCTCGTCGTTTTGAAAGCGCAAAGCGTATTTGGAAGTGGGATGGGTTAACTTTGTCTTTTTTGTAACGTTACCTTTTAAGTGTTTCAAATCAGTTAAATCTTTTTTGGAACGAAATTCTTTATTAAGTTGGCTTTCCATACGTTGTTCTTTAATTTGTTTGTGGCTTAGGCCGTTTGCCATAATCTGCTTATTTACGTCAAGACGAAAACTTATAGCATTTTATCTGAAAGAACAATAATAATACTGTGCAACAAATTTATAACTTTAAATAAAATGAAGAACCAAAAAGGGATGGGGCACTTGGTCACTTGCTCTTCTAAAAAAAAGAAATGAAGAAAAACAGAAAAACAAAAAGGAGTAGGCCTATTTCGTACTAAAACACATTGCTCACCCAACTACTCAACCGATAAATTAATCTATTTCAGTGTTTAGAAGTATGAGGTGAAATGTGCTTTGGGTAACTGCAATGTGGTTAGGTGGCACAACCGCAGACAGATTTTCGAAATTTCCCTGAATAACTATGTGATAGGCCTGCCTATTATAGCCTACAAAAGACTTGGCAAAACTTCTTTAAAAAACAAGTTATTGAAATTCTTTTGTAGCCATGAAAAAAGGATTGGATATTTAAATTCAATTTTAAATCAAATCTTATGACTCTTAGCCTAACTTCTACAGAAATTTGCTATTTAGTTGGATGGATTTAATTAAACAGGCTACAAAGTGTGACTTTTAAACAAAAAAAAAATGTTGGAGCACAACACACGCAAAAGGAGACCAATACGAAATAAAAATTGCCAAATTGTTCTGGGGGCTTGTCTCCAGGCCACCTGTCAGTCTTTTCGTTATTTCTTAACCACAACATTCGCATTGTTCAATTAGCTTAAATTTTTATGTAATTGAAAATCTGGTGCTCTCTAGCCCAAATTTATTTTCTAGATCCACTACTGCAATGGTACGATAGGTGCGCGTTGTAAACTTAGGCTACAAAGCAAACATAAAGTAAATATAGATTACAACATACCATTACTACTACTACAGGCAAGCATGATTGACAAAATTCTCCGTTATGCACATCAAATGTTACATAATATTGCCTGCCATAAGGCAAGTACACACATTTTGACAAAAATTTGAAATAAAAAAAATAAAAAAATGGAGGGTGATGGAGATAAACGGATTTCATATTCGTGCTCAGAGCTTCGGAAATATCCAGAAACAACTCTTAACTTTTATAAATTTTTGTTTGGGTATTGCACAGTGTAATTAGTGTAATTTTCTATAATGCTGTATACAAGACTGGTATAACTCAACTCCGCACTGTACAATGCAGACAATTTCTATGCAGTTATAGGCTATAAAGATGCCGAGTACTTTTTTTTCCTAGTTTTGGTGTACAAATCGCTCATGAGACCGATTTGCAACATTTGGATATTATTGGAGCCCCAATATAAAGTGATGTGCAGGAAAATTTTGTTTTTGGCATGATCCGAGCAGGTGCCAAACCGACATCAATGGACTCAGAGCCATAAACTCTACCAGAGAATGCTATTGAGCGAGTGAAGAATATCATCATTATTATTAAGTTCCTTCCTCTCGTCGAGGATTGGAGGCAATGAAGCACCAAGGTGCTCTGTCGTAATAATAATTTCACAATGTAGATAGTCATGTGCTATGCCATGAGCATCGTCATAGCACATGACTTGGGAAATTTGTTCCGAAAGCTTGTGCAATTCGCTAGTACCACAGCGAACTGGCATCATCAGGCTAAAACAGGTTGTTATTATCTACATTGTGAAGTCAACAACAATCGTGCTGGTAAAAGCGAAACTCAATCTATTAAAAAATAATAATGTTACGGTTTTTATTGATTGTCGCTTTATAACAACTAAGGTCATTTTGCGACAGGGCTCATTTTTAATTTTATATCAGGTTTACGATGTCATTACATTATTACCTGACTTATTCTCGCTGCGTTATGCAAGAAATAATAAAATCGGTACCGTTTTTAAAGTCTTCGGTGTGTCCCGACCTGGAATCGATGTCAGATCTACCAGTTCCGGAGCCTAAGACGAAACCACTCGGCCACTAAGCTGGTCGGGTGGCGGCGAGATTTAACAGTTTTAAAAATCAACTTTTTCACCAAACTTTGAACATTCAGTTTACGTTTTTGTGCAGTGAAATGATGACATAAACCATTTCAAGAAAAAATACTACATCGCTTGAAGCTTAAAAATGCAAGATTTTAGGGGACGGCTTAAACCGTAGACGTCGCTATGATAGCATTCGGACTGCAATCTGAACGCTAGGTCTCATCTTGCACGGCAAACAGGATTGCCATATTGACGTTTTTAACGCCACATTTGAAAGTTTTGAGCGTTTTTTCATGCGTTTGGCAGGCTACTTAGGATTTAATAGTTTGATGCATTTTGGGGGTTTTTTAAAAAATTTTCAGCATTGCAAATAATTAAAAAAACTCTATTTTATCAATGTGCAGTAGCCTATTAATTACAAAACATCAGGTTTGAAAAGGCAACTTTTCCCGAATCTTGATTATGCTTTTCATAATCCTATTGCATTTTGGGCTAATTTTGTCAACAGCAGGATCACTGTCATAGCTTGAGGTGTTGCGACCGTGCCATATTTTAATCTGAACATATATTAAAAAAAGATCAAGTTTGTAAAGTTTGACTTTAAAACCGCCAATAGGGCAATCCTGTTTGAGGTGCAAGATGAGGTCTAGAATTTGGCTTCCAGTCCAGATGCTATTATAGCGACGCCCACGCTTAAACCTTTGGTCTACTTGCCTAAATGCACTAATCCAAAATTGACATAAGAAACTTTAAAAATATCAATATTTACCTTTCAAGGTGTATTAAGGGGAATCTAATTATTTAGAATAAATGTGTGATCAATGGATCGATTTTTGCTGGTGGCTGTGGAACTTGCAAATACAGTACAAGAACCCTGACTTGCCTTTTGAGTCTACATTCTAACTTCTGCCAACAGCTGTGAATTTTAATTTTCAAAGACGCAATTTAAGAAACCTAGCAGCGTATGTGAACTTTCTATGTTTGTAGTAACAGCATTTTGAATTGGAAAGTTTTGTGATTTTTTCCAAGCCATTACTTTACATTTACATGATAAAAATTATAAAAAAGAACAGAAAACATTCAAATTTCGCTTTGAAGTAAGCATACATTCGTCTACACAGCCAACCTAAACTAAATAAACCATACAAAGAAAGAATATAAGATCAGGCCATAAAAATCAAAAAATTGTATTGACTCATGGACGTCAGTGGCGGATCTGGAGAGGAAGGGGATGGGAGAGCGACTGGAGTGATTGCCACTCTCCCCCTAAAATACAGAAAAGTAACTTTTTTCATGGTATATTTGCAAAGTAGAACTGATATAAATCTACACATTATTGCGTTTAGTGGAAAGCTCTCCCTTTAAGCTATACTCGCTGGATTCGCCTCTGATGGCGCACGGTTTTAAAAAACTGTTTGTTTGAAAATACGGTTATGCTTCGGTTGATGCAGTAGCCTACGATATTTTTGACTCACTTGAGTAAGTCCAATTTTAAGATGCCCTGCACTGGAGATGTCATGAATAAGTTTCAGTAAATATAACAATTTTTGTAGAAAATGTTATGGGCAAGATAGTTTCATGATAAACATCAAGAAAATCAAACCCTTGGCAACGAATAAAATGTTAAAACAGTATCACCACGTTTTTTATATGTTTTATCAATATAAAAGTCATTAATTTTTCAGCAGCTTTGGCCTGATAGTTTCGAGCAAATATTATTTCCGTTTATTTTCGATCTATCGTAATTGAATTTACAATTTGATTTTCTTCGATTTGACGTCACGGGCAAAGAGCAAAACATGACGTCAGAACTTGTGAGCCATCTGTCTCATACGTGTATTGTAAAAAAACTGCGCGGAAGGAAACCGCACAACATTCTTGAAACTTGGTGATGTATACAAAACATTAGCGTGGGGCCGAAACGTATTTGTACTGCGGCTCAGCTCCACATGGGCGTTATTTCCATTGGCCAGCGATCAAACTCTGGCAGATTATTAGGCTACAGTAAAAGATAATCCAGCTGGCGTTAAACTCGTGCAACACAACGCAATGCGAGACTGCAAGAGCAAGAAGCGCTGGTTCGGCTTCCGAAGTGTGCGTTTGAGCAGCTCATTTTATAGACAGTTTTCTAATCCGAGGCATCTAGTGGATAGAATAATCCACAGACAGCGACACTTCAACAAGCGCAAACTTTGCTCTAGCAATGTCGGTTACCGAGCTTGCATCAGCAATTCAAAGTCTCTACCAGCATGCGAAACTGACAAAATTAATCTTCCAAAAAGGCTTTCTTAGTGTGCAAATAAAGGTTTCCACAACAAATCCAAAGTGTCACAATAAAAAACTCTCTTACGCTGCCGACCAGTAACAAATAGCTTGTCAATAAGTAGCCTACTGGCCCACGACCAGGTGAGTTTCAACCCCTGACAGCTCCTAGATTATTGTATAATCATTTCTTCTGAGTAAAATCAAATCAGTCGACATGAAAATAAAACGATGACTGTTTGCTTAAGACTGTATATAACTTTTGTAGGCCTTCCTCTTTGCTTTATAGGCTATTTGTTTCTTGTTTTGTGATAGGCTATAAAATCTATCTCTATACTGTGCTACTGATTAAACATCTTCTTTCAATAAAACTTCCAATTCCAACCAATATTTTTAATTCTATTTTTTCAAATCCAGCAAACTTGCCCTCCTCGACTCCAAACAGAAGTTCTTACAATAAAAGTTTAATAAAAATACCTTGGGTCACCCCGGGACTAGGGGGTCACCCTGCACAGCAAAGCTGCCCACATAGCCCATGCTAAAGCAACACATAGCCTATGCCAAGCACTAGTACAGAATTTCAGCACTAGTTCCTAAAATTATTTACATCTGGAACGAAGCAATGACTCATTTGAATATACGTAAATCTGCCTCCAATCAGAAAAATTTTCAAGTTGAATCAGATATTAGTGCAACAGTTGTTTTCAACGAAATCTGAATAAAATCGCAATTTACCAAACATTGAACGTAGGCTACAAGGTTAAACCGATGCATTTCCACAGCCTTTTGTCTGGAAATGTTGTCTCTCTCTGCACAACCTTAACGGTTGGCTTTGGAGAGATTAATAAATTATTTATTCTAAATCCTTGCTAATTGACGCGCCGTTACGATTTCTGTTTAGGAATGGTTGGCAGAAACTGCCTAGAAGCTGCACACATACTGTTGTATTATGCTTTCAAAACAAAACTTGATAAGAACTCAACTTTTTGTCATTAACCCTAAGAGCAAACTTTTGATTCAACTATAATATCCAGATACCACATGGAACCATCACCCGAAACCATTTTGAGGAAAACTGAATTTGTTTAAATAAGTGCTGAAAATAAAATCTATCTTTCAGGTTTAAGTAGGTTAATTGTGTCTGTGTTTCGGCAAGGCACTTCATGGCGTGACAAAATAAAGGAAGCAGCTCACTCGATGACTTCTATACTTCATCAACAGATTAATCATATTTGATCACCTGTGGCCTCCCATATGAACTCCCTTCAGTTTGCTATGTTTTTTTTTTTTTGCTAGTACTTCTGGCATATTTTTATTCCAGTAAGTTGCTTGATATTGTCAAAATATTTCATTTTTTGTCGTCCGTTTGTTCGTTTGCCTTGCACCATCCCAGCAGTCAACATTATGACTACATGTCCCTTAATAGCTTCCAGTTGTTTGGTGTGTTAGATCTGTGATTGCAGTGTAGAGTACTGTAGGCCTATGTTGTTACAATGGGTGAACACTGCACGTTCACATGATTAATTGATTATAGTGATGACTGTAAATTTAAATTCAAATATTTCAGTTCATCTTGCTTATATCTTGTGTTTAGTAACAAAAGAAGTTCCAAACCGAAAAGGCTATACTGCAAACGTATTTTCAAGTGTCTGAAAGAAGATCTCCAGCCTGAGACTCATCTGGAATCGATCTAACATGTTAGGAGGCGTAAATTATATATTTTGATGGTGTCATTTTTGATTTATCTCAACTTCAGTAACTATTATTCATGTAGGCCATGTATTGGGAGTCGTCTGATAAAAGAGAACGCGATAGTAGACAGTTATGTTTAATGTTGTTGCCTTATCAGCATCAGTGGCCTACTGTTTATTCCACATTTTTATATATAGTCGCTTTAATTTTGTAAATAACGCTTAAAAAGTGGTTTGGTGAATGAATGATTAAACGAAGATGATTAAACTTACTTGTTAGATGAATGATTAAACTTACACAGCTTTGGCACATTAAGTTTTCTGAATGATCTCTCTACACCAACGTAAATCAACAGCATAAAACATAGCATGAACAAAAAGTAGGAAAGCGTATTGAGATTATTGGACCGCCTAAGAAAAGGTTACAGCAGCTAAAGTAGGTCTAGCACAATTGAATAACACTTTTGATTATGGAGTTTAAATAAAAAGTACGTTACACTTTTATTATATTTTTATTTAACAAATTAGGTTTTTGATTTTTTTCACTGGTAGCCTATGTCTCACTAAACTCTTAGTTTTCATATAAGTTCGGCTGCAATCCTCCCTCAAGCGTGGAAGTTTTTTTTTTCTTCTTAGTAGGCTAACCAATAGCTTAACTATAGTACACTATATGATCACTTGTGGAACCAACTTTATTCTCGTTAACAAAAAAAATATTAGAGCTTCGGTAGAGAGTTTGTCTTGTTCAACCAACGTGTACAGAATGCAAAAACAACGTTTCTATCAAACAATTTGAGATGATGTCCAGAGGCAGGTCTGAGCATCAAACCAAAATCTTAGAAGCCTTGTACATAAAACGTAACAATCCACATTTGAACAGACAATTGTATGATTGCGGCTTGTCTTTCTTGCTCTCTGTATTTTAAAATTAGTTTTTTCGCACCTTGCCTTTTTACCACATCATGTGATCTGTTCAACACCTTTTGATGCAGTTACTTTTGATTCTCGCAGAAGTCGCAGAGCCTATTTATATTGTTGAGTTTGAGCTAGTCAGAAGTACTGTGCAGTTTTTCTTTTTTCCTGTTTATAGTTATAATAACCATTGCATTTTATTTCAGATGTAGTTAAATTGTATATATGTTATTCCTGAAGAGGACATCTTGTGATGTCGAAAACGTTCGATATTTAATTTGTTGCGTAGTTTTGTGTTTCTGTAAATATAATAAACTTGTATATGTTAAACTTGATAACGTTGCTCGGCTTCGTATGCCTATGGTCAAAAAAAAATTATTATTAATTAGGGAAGTAACCCTTTCTTGAACAAACAATGTATGCAAGAAGTAAAAATTTGACAGAGACCATAGCAACGTAATTGCACTTTGAAACTAACCTAGGTCATAGCAGGAACTCCAATCAAATAGTGTTTTGTTCATATAGCAGCCTTGTCTTTTTAATCTAAAACGATATCACGTTTCATAATTATTTAAGCCTTAATTTACTGAATTGTCTGCAAATTTTGCGTTTAATCATAAAAAAACTTGAAAATATGAAAAAGTAATGGGCTGCGTATTTTGTAACTTGAGGTAGGCTACAATTACGCTTACTGCAGTTTTCATCAGAGACCTTTCCCTTGAGTTTCAACTGTCTGTTCCACTTCAAATTAAAGTAACGCTTCTGGCCAAAAGTTAATGCATTCTTCCTAAGTTTTTCATTCTACGCTTATTAGAGATAACAAAACCGTGGATATCGGGAAGCTATTCCCAAGTGCATACAAGCCAGCACGACAACCATGTTGAATTGATTTTCCAACTGCAAGTTTGCTTTCAAACTGACACGCTTCAGATAATTTATGTCAATTTAACATTTGCTGTTACTGCAGTCACTAAAAAGAATTGACACATATCACAAAATGCTGTTCGGTATTTAGAAAAAGAAACAGCTAATGGATAGGCCGATGGCTTTGCTTGTTTTTTTATAAATCCACCCTAATCACAAGATGCCTTTTTTCTACCGACAAGATTTCATTCCAAATTATTGGAAAATCCTGAAAGAGTGTGTTACTCATTGGAGTACAGAACGCGACACGGATGATCTTGTGAAGCTATGTCAAATCTGATTCTGTGACAAACCTTCCAGTCATTTACACAACTTGTACTGAAGCTCACCGTGAAGTAAGAAAAGCTTTCCACATCACCAAATCTGAGTTCAGGTGGAATTTTATTCCCAAGATATTTCAAACAAGGACTAACACGTACACATAACTGAAAACGATAAACCATTTTTTTTAGAATAAGGTAATAATAAGAAAAGAGTTTAAGCAAATAAAAATCAATTTGTCAGCTGAGCAACTTTTATATCATTTTATCTCGTAAGTGCACAATTTAAGGGAACAATAAGTTTTCATATGATAGAAAATAAGTTTAAAATATGTTCATTTTCGTATAAGCCACCGGTTCAACTATTTGATTTAGCATTTGCAGCAACGACATAACAATTGCCTCTTCTTTTCTGAGACTGCCTCTAATACCTTTCCATCTTGTATGACAATTTTTTTTTGTAATAATAAGACAACACTTTTTGATACTACTTTGTCGGCCAATAAAAATTCTTTCTGAAATGATTTGCAGTATCTGGTTACGTCACTGGCAGGAACAGGCCGTTGAGAAGATGACGTGGGTTCGGTATCAATAAAATTTCTTATCCCCAAAACAATAAAAACAAAACACATTTAAAGAAAGAAAAATTTAAAAAGAAAAACGAGTAAATAGTCTAAATCAGCCAAGTTTGAAAACTAGTAAATTTTATTGCAAAAACTTTCGCCATCATATGCCCAAAAGAAACTTTTTCAATTAAATGTCTGATTCTGTTTGAATTTTTTTGATTGGTTAATCGGTTGATTATACTGTATCTGTTACTGTAACTTTTAATTCTCTATAACATTGAGAAACCGGAACAAAGGGTATGAGACATCAGCTATCTAGCCTACTCCATCACTAAAAAGCAATCTAAAGAATTTCAATGAGTTCATGAAGTAAAAATGTGATTTGGTAGTGTTTCACTCAAAAGCAGAAGTTACCTTCAAACAATACTCCCCTATATAAGCCTGCCACTCATTGAAAATCGAAGTAAGTTTGCACCACATCAAAAAAAAACATCGGTTCAACAACAATCGAAAGGAATCCGCTGTTTTAGTAAGACAGTTAATGAAAGGTTTGAGGTAGACAAGTAGACACGAAGATTTGCCTTCTTACTTTTCAATCCACTTGATGTAAATGAGCAAACACTGGATAAGGCAAAGTAGTCTAGCTTTTCAGATTAGATGAAACAAAATACAGACTCATCAAATAAATCTGTAAACACTGACCACGGCAATGCAATATCGGTGACAGAGGAGTCCAGGGGGTACTTTTAGACCTGGCTCTGAGATGATTTTAGGGGCCCGTAATCTTTCCACAATCTTGATTTGGGACCCGAAGATGTCATTGGTACCGGGCCAGACTTATCCTTTCAAAGGCCCTGCAACGAAGTAGGCTAATATATAGCCTAAGCCAAGGTACTACAAAAAGATAGGCCTAGTAGACTTGAAGATGTTTTAGAGTTGCTGTAGTTTCATTTTCTGTATCACTTTAGTTATGTTTGCGTGTAAGCTCATGACAGGCATGAGGCGGGTCCGACCAGAGTTTTAGCAGACCTAGTTTGTCATTTGTGACATTTTCTCTGTTCAAAAAGCACAGCAGGTTGTAATATTTATATAGGCTGTATAACTACTGGAGCGGAAATACTTCGACGTATATTGTTGTTCTCAACAGTAGACTGAACAATACGAGATTATGTTTCATCTATTGTGCCAAGCTATGCGCTCAAATGAATGTTACACTCGGATCATTATTTTCACAGAAGATTCGAGCAAACGCTTTCATCTTCTTAGCAACAACTTTTGCTGGTACGTCGGTACTCGGTACTGTAAGACTTTAGAAAAAAGTAAATCTGTAAGATAGTTTTGGCTTGGAAGATGAAGCATACCAAGATCTGCTTTAAGAGAATACTGTTTTGATTACAAAAGTTACAACTAACGTCAGATTTACAAAGATTTTAAAATATAGGCATACAAGGTAGAAAACGTCGTCATCCAAATTTATGTAGACGAGGTATCTGTATGTCAATATGTTTGTCAGTTCAGTTTCAACGATAAATTATAAAGCGTGCATTAATGGCAGAAGATTTAGTTAAACACAAATTTGTTAGATTTTGTAAGCACTGTAGGCCTAGTACACAGACGGGGCAGAAATCTTCACGATCTTGAAGATCATTTTTAGTTTGGTAATCTTGATCAAAGATCACTTTTTTTGATCTTGAAGAACAATAAGATCAAGATCACTTTAAAATTAAAGTTTACTTACTAGAATGATTAGATAGGGGCATTTCTTTAGTGGCAATTTCTACAGTAACATTAAGCCACTGTAAATAATATGTGTCCAAGAAAAGTCGATTTAAAGTTTTAATCTGCTTTAGTGAGTGTTGCTATTTCAAAATTTAAAAAGTTTTCTGAGTTTGTCATAATATATAAGTCAACTCCGTATATACTTTACGTTGACCGTTGACGTATGATAAAAAATGGTTCAATTTTGTTCACAATTTTGTTTTGTGAATTCTAAAAAGTGTTTGCTTTCTTTGACCCAATATTAGATTTTTAAAAAATTTAAAATGGTAACTTCTAAAAAAAAACAGAGAAGATAAAAGCGTTTGCTCAAAGCTTCTGTGAAAATATGATCCTGGTGTAACATTTTTTTGAGCGCATAGCTTAGTACAATAGATGAAACATAATCCCGTAGGGCCGTATTGTTCAGTCTACTGTTGAGAACAAAAATATAGGCCACGTCGAGGTATTTCCGCTTCAGTAGTTGTACTACCTATATAAATACAGTATTACAATTTTTGAATATTGAAAATGTCACAAATGACAAACTAGGTCTGCAAAAACGCTGTTTGGAGCTGGCTCTATAGATCTGGTAATATTGATCTTTGATCACCAAAACTGGTGATTTTACCCATCTTTGGAGGTGGGCTGTAGCGCGCTACTTTTGTAGGTTGATTGGTATTGAATCTTTATCCTCAGACTGACAAAGCATTGATTGGTTATCTCTTGTAGTTTAGCATACTTATAGAAGCTTCTGACGCAGGGCCAAACCGAGATTGACAGAGTAAGTTTTCCGATTGTTGAAGTGTTGTTGCCGGGAATAATTCCATCCATTATGTGCGCCGCTATTTGTGCGCTACTTTCGTGATGGGAATAGCGGCGCCAAATTTTGTTAGAGCAGCATCTGTAGTAGCAACCTTACTTTTTCCCCAAGGTAGCAGAGAAGCAAGACATTTGTTTCAGTCAAACCATCGGGGCGGCTTTTTATGCTACTTTCCAATTTAAATTAGAAACAAAGAGAATTAATTTTAGAGATTTTCAAAGGAGCAGGAGTGCGCTACTTTCAAAGTGGTGGATGCCCACTTCTGGTACGTGTTAAATTCAAACTAATGCCTTTGTTAATATTGTATTCACAAGTGGACAAACAATTGCAAGCATCGAATAGTAGTAATAACGAAAAGTGTATATTTTTGTATTGTATTGATGAATTGACTTTAAATGGGTATTTTGCTAATATTTTAGCTTTACAGAATGCTTTTGCATAGAAATGACTATATTTCAAAACCAAAAAGTTACTAAACTAAAAAGGATAAAAATTGTTAAACAACTAAAAACACAAAGTTGGGTTAATCGGACTCTACTGTGCCTACCATTGACGAGTGCAGGGTCTATGATAAGCAAATCTACGAAAACGTTTGTAGAATTGACACGAGGTACCTCTGGCAAACAACTGCCTATTAGCCTATCTTCTGCTTATCTGCTTACGAGGTAGCTATCGGACTCAACACAACCTTGACATTGCACATACCAATTAAAAGCACAAAACTGCTAGAAAGTATAGAAGGGGTGTTTTTGTGCCTGTTTAAAATAAGCATGTTAAATCCTGAAATGTTATTTGGCTTTGCATGTTTGTGGTTGTGGTAGGCTACAACAAGGTGAACGTTTTATTACAACTCACTTCAGGTTTCCTTGAATGTTTTTATGTTTAAGTGTCAGTAAATTGGTTATAAAAAACACACCTATGTCTTCTGTTTTCTACTTAGTAGTGATCCTATCTGTGGCCTTTATTGGTGTTTCTTCTTCAGAGTTGATTTTGCCAAGCGGAATGGAAAAAGGTTAGCCTATTTGGTATACTTCGATGTATGTGCTTAGATGCATAAGACTGCAATAGTTTTATAATAAGTTAGTAAGTATTCTTTGTAATAACTACAGTAGATTATTTCATATACACTTTTTCTTAAGTAAAAAGCTTTAATTTAATTACTACATCACATTTTATCATTCAAAGCTGTAATTCAAATGAACTAGATAAAGTTCTACAGGTATTAGTAGGTTTGCAGTTTTATTTATCCAGGGTTTATAACCAGTTTTACAACCAGTTTTATACCAGTTTTAAACCGGTTTATAACCAGTTTTACTTAACTTTCGTCATTTAAAAGTCTTAGTTCGCTTTGTATTTCATGCATTTTTTCTTTGGATCCATTGTCTTGTCACATTAATATTTTCATTTCAGAACCCTACTGCAGAGCCTGTAAAGAACTCGTCAAAGGTATTGTAAATTATAAGTTTAAGTTAATGGCTTGTTTCTCCCTGGGTAAATTTATCTCTTCCAGGGAAAGTCGTAACATATTTCAAGGACTAGTTTGAATGAAACAGAAAGTATATTGTTTAGATTATAAAGTAGTTTATTTCTCAAATCAAATGTTTTGCTTTGAATGTCGTATCTATCCGAATATCTGTATAGTATGTTTGCCTGGCCCAAAATTGGACCAGTGCATGTAAAGCACCACCTTGGAGGGTGTCAAGCTCATTGAAGCTAATCCACAAAACACTCACATACGACTTGAGACATACAACTTGAGACACCCAGGCTTTCCTTGGCAAATGCATTCCGGTTGGGTGGGGGCTGGTGTCGGAAATGAAACTTTGAAGTCTTGAGGAGTTCTTCTTCTAGCTGAGGCAGTGGAATTCAATTTTGAAATCTCAAAACCATCCCAATCTCTCATTGATACTGCTCCAACTTCAGGAAATGTTGAATCATTGTAGATTCGTTCTATAGTTTCTGAATCATATCCAGCTCAGTTCAGTTGTTTTTATTTCTGACCATCACAGCGAAAACAATACACATCAACATAGTAAAGGTCTAGAAAAAGGTAGAAGCGACAAAACGCGAACGTGAGACCGAATTAAGCAGTTACGTTAAAAGAAAATTGCCACGGTTGTAACACATTCAGAAAAAATTAAGATAAAAAGGGAAAAAACAAATACATACAAAAACAACAGCATATAACCAGGCTAATAGGCTAGATTATCAGCCCATATATCTTTTAGTTGGTATTTTCAAGATTTGTACAATAAAAACTTGGTAGGAATATCGGTCATGGTGCGTTATCAAGAGTGCTGATGGTCGTGAGGGGAACATTGTCTTGATGCGTGTAGCTCATAGAAAAGAAGAGCAAGTCAGGCAAAGAAAACCCAACAAAGAAGTTCTACCAGGGGCCACTATTACGTCATTGTACATAAACACGCCGCCCTGTTATGTGCTATGGCAGAGGTCACCAACTTAAGGGAAAGGGCCAGATGACTCTAAGGAAAGATACCCGCGGGCGGAAAACCATTTTGTTCACTAGTCTTTCAGTATGTATAGCCTACGTTTTAATCATTGTTTTTTCACAGCAATGTTTCATTTCAATGAAGAAAACGGAGACTGGCTCCATTCGACTCCGTGCAAAGAAAAGTTTCTAAAAACAAGGGAAATGAGCAATAAGGAGTTTTCTTCCCTCAAACGAACATGCTTCCATTTGATAGGTTAGTTAGTAGTAGAATTAGATGGTAAAATCCTTCCGCAAATACTTTTGTATCGACATTTTGTAGGCCTACATATCATGTTGTGCTCCAGCTCAGTGGCCGCGTGGTTATCGCCTTCGACTCTGGTAGATCTGAGATCGATTCCAGGTCGGGTCATGCCAAAGACTTTATAAACGTTACAATTTGTAGCGAGTTTTATAAACATACAAATGGTGTTTTATTTATTTTTGCATAAACCATTGAGGATAAGTCGGGTAATAATATGATGACATCCTAAGCTTTCTTTCACTAAAAGACCTTAGCAGTTGTAGAGCGACAATAAACCATAACATTATTGTTATTATCAATCACTTGCCAATTTAAAGTGTGATGAGCACTCGCGGAGCATCGTAAATTTCGAACTTTCCGTCGTGCTGCCCTGACTGCCTCTTTTAAATCATTATATATATAGTTTTGCATTTTACAACTGAACATTTACTGCACGTTATTCGAAAAACTCAAGTCATGTGTACGGAGCATTAATGATTTCATTCTGATAATGATTCATATCATCGCTGCTTGTCAAACAATTTTTATCAAGTCATTGTTCTGTGCATACGCATACGCTGTCACTGCGAAGCAATATAGGCTAGAGCTATTTGGGTTGAATAAACGTTGAAAACTGTCCAATTTATTTTTGAGTATTCTATTTTATTATTTCATCAGTGAATAAAAATATATTATCATGCTTGTTTTGCTTTATACAGAGCACTACGAAGACGAAATGGAAGAAAAGATCAAGACATTGCCAGAAAAGGAGTTTTCCGCTTGGCTCTGTCATGAAAAATCTTACGCTTGCATGGGGCTCGATTATGATAAATACGAAGATGGCACGAGCAAAGTAAAATACAAAGAGTTATCTTTGTGACCCAATAACATTATAAAGATAAAACGCTATAATTTGATTTTTATACACAGGTGTTCTTTCTTTCTGGTAACAGCTATGCATTAACTGTTACCCAACCTGTCTTCTTTCTAACCTTTTACTCAAGTTCCACTACTTCTACATGTGTTGAGTTAAGATGGTATATTGTCAAAAGAGACTGGTTCAATTGTGATGTGGAATAGTCACTTCACACTCTTAATTACGTCCGTTCGTTAGATTCACACATCGTAAAAGGAAGACGAAGCACGTTTGGATAACACAAGTTAGAAAATTAGAGAAAGAATGATGAGAGATTGTCGCTCAAGCGTGACAGTGCATCGCAATGATGACGTCACGATTGCGCGACAATCCATGTCACAATACGAAGACAGATAACTTGGCCATAATTTCGTGAACATAGCAGCCTCCAAGATGAATATTACAATATCCATCTTCCAAAAGATTATTTTTACCTAAACGAAATTACTCATCATTGGCCATACCTAACACACATTAAACATAATTGCAATACCGCATAAAATTGTCGTATAAATAACATACATACGACATAGTCATGTAGATGAACCTGTAGTCCCGCACTGCTGTCTGAAGGTATTTAAAACGGACCATGCTCACACGACATTACAGTACTAACACACCATACACCTAAAGTTATACAAAACAAAGTTGTCATAAGAAGATACTAAATTAAATGTGAAAGAATGAATAGGATGCTCAGCTTAGTCACAGGTATCACAAGCAAATTTGCTGTAAGCGATATTGGCGTAACTCAAAGTGACAATATGTACTTGATAAATACATACGGTTCCAGCCAGACTGTATCTATTTAATTTGTAAACAGCCAACATAAGCATCATACATCACACAAGTCATAAACAATTAAACATTAATAAAAAAAGTGAACACATTTTCTATGAGTGACGTCCCTTAACGTCCATCTGGGGGGCCCGAACCAACTGGAGCGAGCACAGCAGTGCGTGCCCGCGCGCCCTCTACCGGAGCAACGCAAGAAATATCACGAAGCACGGTTTCAACGTGCGACTTCTTTGTGTTAGTGTCCCATGTTACCACAGCCACCCTCACCCTTCTCACAAACTCTTTACCCTTTCGATGCTGCGGTAAAATTTCAACCACTCTGCCGACTCGGTAGTCCCCTCGTTTGGGTCGGTCGTTCATATCCCATACGAGGACCAAGTCTCCGGGTTCTAAATTGCGACAGATGTCTCTCCATTTTCTTCGACCCCGCAACTTAGGTAGGTAGAAATCTGTCCAGTGACCCCAAAACTTATCAGCGAGTGACATGCTACGCCGCGAATCTGCCAGCGTGGCCTCTTTTAACTCCTGCCTTAATTCATCCGCAATGCAGTCGCGCGTCAAATTTTTACGTTTTAACCAGTTCACGTTCTCAAGATCATCGCGAACCTGCACTTTCCTGACTGTGACACGACTGTCCGAACAGAGAGGAGACCGCCCTCCACCGGCTAGCCATCCCAACGGTGTATTGATCGCGTGCGGCTCATACAACGTTTTACCAACTCGCTCTTCAAGCACAGTTAACAAGAATGGACAGTCATCGCCTATCAAAATGTCCACAGTCTGACGATTTTCTAATTCAAACACACTAATGTCATCAAAATGTCTGTAACCACTCAATTCTTGCTTATGGGGCAAGGTTTCAATGTCATCGCTCCATGGCGTCGAACAAACAACATTATCTATGTTAAAGCTCTCACCAGTCGACAACGATTTTACCACAAATTTGACCAAACCAGCATCAACTTTCGTCTCACCGTTTAATGTTTTCATGGTAAAGGAAATGTTTTCATAGGGCTGTAAACCCAACTCTGCACACAATGATTTTGATACCAGCGTTATCTGGGATCCATAATCAAGCTGACAGTACACCAACTTTTCTAAGCCAGTTGCCGGGTTTATGACCTTCACAGCAACTGTTCGGTTTAAAACTTTACATGGTGTCACTTTCACATTTCTCAAAGAGACTGATTTTTCTCTACCTTGAACTCGAGTTTTATTAACCGCAGACTTGTCAACTTTGTCCACAGCGGACTCGCGTACCTTCTTTGGAACTGGTTTGTTTGCTGGCCTATCATTAACGACCCATTCATGCAACATAGCGAAATGCTTCGGTGTTTTATAGTTAGCATCCTGACACTGATCACAGTTCATGGCACAGCGACAATCTCTAGCCCGATGCTTTCCTCCACAATTATAACAGAGCCAATGTTTGTAGAAAAACTCTTCACGCTTTGCCACAGTCATACCCTGCAAACGATGACATACCTCCAAACCATGATCCACATTCACACCAAACGAAAGGCAACACTCACACAACGAGACACTCGTTTTTGACGTTGCGGAATTTATATTACCATAGCCGTCAACCTTGGCCGCCGTATGTTTCACTTGAAATGCACCCGCGTCCCTTTTACTCTCCGACTTACCGAAAGAATGGTTATTGCTCGACTTATGGTCCTCACTCATTAACCAAACGCCAAAGTCGGTTGATTTCGCATTTTCTTCCGCAATAACAAACTGCAACAAACTATCAAAGGAAGGGTCCGCCGTACAACCAAATTTATCACCTAAGAAATCAATGAAGCGTTGACGCGCATAAACGGGCAAACGTTTAGCTAGATCACAGACAAATTTCCCTTCAAGGTAGTCCAACCGCTTGTATGCTGCCGCATATATTTGGCAATCTAGTAATTCTGCCCGAAACTTGCGCCAACCAGTAATGTCAGCCCCCGACACACGCGGCCCAAATCGGATACTTTTAACACAAGCCTCAGAATTAAAACCGCCGCGAACAGAAAATCTTAAAGACAAATGCTCCAATGCCATATTAGCACGCATTGCTTCGTTGTAACCTGGGGTGCTACTGATCACCAAGCTTATGTCTTGAGCAGCAGTTTTAATACATGCTGCTCTAATCAAGCTCAGTCTCATATCCTCATATGGGCATTTTTCTAACAAAGCATTTATCTCGTTTTTAAAATCAATAAAGGGCATAGAAAACCCGTCATATTTTATGAGCGAGGCCATGTCAAGATAGTCCTTCCTTGACGCCTTTTCGCACGCTCCGTCGTAGGCTAGGGGCGGTTGCTGTTCTCTCCTTGCCATCACGTCACTTTCATGCAGGGGTAAGCCATAATACCCATCATGGACTGCACTACCCTTAGGGATATACCTAGTAGTATCAGTAAATCCTGGCGGAGGTCTAATAGGTCTCTCATAAACAGGTACATTTAAGCTAGGGGCCATTAACTTGTCTGCTTTGTTAGCAGCCTCCATATGGGCACAGAATTTAGACAACACTGAGTAAGGGGCTTTTTTTGGTTTCTCGCTTTCCTTGAGATGGGGACCATCTTTCACCTGGGCGCTCGTCTTGGAATCCCGCGTGCGATAACTCCTCAAGCTATGTGTTTTCTCTGTATAGCATTCCGACATGGCCATCTGCTTCTGCAAGCTTGCACGTACTTGTAACTCCCTAAGCTCTCTGGCCAGCTTACGCTCTTCTCGGGCTTCCTGTTCTCGGGCCTCCTTCAATTTCCTTGTCTCTCGCGCCTCATCTAAGCGGTTCTCAATTTGAATCTGTTCTAATTGAGTTTCCAGATCAATCTGAGCTAAAATATGCGCAGACCTTCTGCTTTTCCCTGCAGATGAGGGAGGGACCCCAATGGTTATGTTTGGCAGGGAAGCTGAATTTACTGGGGGCGAGTCTGTTAGCTCCTCCCATCGTTCTTTACATCTCCTCACCAACATTTCAAACTCGGGGGCGACTCGAGGTTCGGAGTCCTCTTTCTGCGTAATGGCACAAAAGTCTCTAACCCTCCAATCTAGAGCCTTGACATGCTGTGATTCAAATTCTATCACTTCGTCTCTGCTTCTTAGTTCCCCAAGCTGTCTCGTGGCCGCACTGATGTCACTAAGTAGCTGACGCCTTCGTTGACGGGCTTCCCTGTCATTCTGTAGCCCTAACACTTCCTGGTGAACCTCCTCTCTACCGACCTCTGAGGGCAGTTGTGATTGTACTACTGGTCCACTCACCGGAAGCCGCGCTACGGTGGCCCCACTCTCCGCGACAGATCCACCTCGCCCCACCAAAGAGCGGCGGACCGGCCCCTGTACACTCCCCAGCCCGCCCGAGACCCACAGACAGTCCTCAAGGGAAGCGGCACTCATAGTTATTTCAGTAACTTATTAAATAGATTAATGTACGGTAATCAACAAATTAATCCCTCACTACTAAATATCAGTACCGGTAGCCTACACAAATTTGCTATAAAAGCTTGATAACATACACAATCAAATTAAGTAGCACACTGACCAGAGGCAGGAAATAGTCCTCGCACCACTGCCCTTACGAGAAGCGTCGCACCCTTTGTCCACGTGGTCCAGTTTCAAAATGGCGTCGCGCGCTTCGTCTTGTGGTCGGTGGAATATCACAGTTTCTTGCTCTCCTCGGACAGTTCGATCGTTGAAGGATTGTTGGTCTGGTGACCGTTCCCCAGCCGCTTCAGGCAGTATAAAGTAACCGTGCTTATACTACCCCACAGCAGAATTAGTGACTTCTCTAGCTGGAGATCTGGTTTCGCTTTTCGATTGCTGTTCTTTGGCCGCTTCGGTTGGCCAGCAATATGCGTTTTACAACACCAGCAAAAAACAATTCTTGTAGCTTCACTATTGAAGTGACCAGCGTAACACAATTAAAGATCTGCTTCTACAGACTCACGATTGAAATGACCAGAGCCACACAATTGAAGATGTTCTTTCTTTCTGGTAACAGCTATGCATTAACTGTTACCCAACCTGTCTTCTTTCTAACCTTTTACTCAAGTTCCACTACTTCTACATGTGTTGAGTTAAGATGGTATATTGTCAAAAGAGACTGGTTCAATTGTGATGTGGAATAGTCACTTCACACTCTTAATTACGTCCGTTCGTTAGATTCACACATCGTAAAAGGAAGACGAAGCACGTTTGGATAACACAAGTTAGAAAATTAGAGAAAGAATGATGAGAGATTGTCGCTCAAGCGTGACAGTGCATCGCAATGATGACGTCACGATTGCGCGACAATCCATGTCACAATACGAAGACAGATAACTTGGCCATAATTTCGTGAACAACAGGCTATGACAACGTGCAGCTTAAAATTTGAATAAGGACCGATCTGGTAGTAGCCAAAATTGCTGGTATAAGTTGATAGTTTCAGTATTAGTTAACAACCACAGTCTTTGTGTGTATTTTGTTTGATTTTGTGCTATTGTTACCATTTACATAAAGGACTGCATTTTAGCCCTTGTGCTGGATATCCAAAAAGCGTCTGGCAACACTGGTAATTGAGAAAAATTAGTCAATTTTAAACATAAAACTAGGCGTTTTGCAATGATTTAAAATTCAGTGATCATATTTTAGCAATTTGAATTTTCAAAACTATCATTTCAAAGAAATATAAAGTAAATTGAGCTTAAAGTTCAATATCGAGATTACAGCTGCCTTCAGTCTGGTCTCCTATTTGCACGCTGTTAAGGCCTATGTATATAGATCGCTATAGTTTAGACTTTAGAACATAGCTTTACAGGCTCACAACGAAATTGAGATATTCCATTAGTAAGGAAATTCAGCAATCTGAAAATGTTTAAAGTTATAATTACGGGAAGTGACAATAGCCTATGATATGAGAAATCCACAACTCGGCAATTAATCAAAACACTTTATAAAAAGTTAAATTTAAACGTTTTGGTTGATTTAACAAAGATATGGTAGTTCTATGTAATCAAAATATCGTACCTAATGACTACGGTATGCAAAAAGAGCACTGAAAAACAAAACTCAAAAGTTAAACTAAAAAGTTATGACTAAGTGAGATGTATTTTTGCTCTAATGTTCCTAAATAAAGCTCCTAAAGTTTTGTTTAATGTTCCACTTAAGTTTTGTTTGCTTACAGGAGGAAGGATTTGATGATGAAGCAATCAAGCAACTCATCAAGAAGAACAAGCATCGGCTTAAGACTCCTTATCCCCATACGTATAAGGAAGAGCTTTAAGCAAAGTGGTGATAATTTTCTTTTGTGATAAATAAACTAATGAAAATGCAACATTTGTATTTGCAGTCAACAGAAAATGGAAAGAAATGAGTTATTCAAGTATTACAAACCATCATGAGAGAAAACACAGCTCAGTGTTAAACTGTTTTATTCGCATCAACAGCGCACGGGTACAAAGGATTGACGCGGCGAGAGAGCACAAACAATCTGAAAGAACAACACTCCACCGAAATGTGGAGCATGCAAAGATTTAGGAATCGAACTCAAGTGCCCCAACCTGTAAAGTTTTGTTTTAATATCAATTAATATACTTTTTATTTGTGGTACGTAAACTACTATTTTTCTATTTGTGGTACGCAAACAATAGGTTTTTTAATAGGCGACAACATCGCTGTTGTGCAATTAGGTTTTCTTTAGGGGTTTTACGTGTGCTCAGTGGCTCCAGACCAAGCGCCCAGCCAGCAAATTAATCGTTTTTGCATTGATTCAACGTCTGCAGATGTTAAAAAAGTAAAATCAGTACTAAATGGACTAAATTACTAATTGGATAAGCAGTAGCTGGGTGTTTCGACCAGGCTGGGCCTCGGTGGTCATGCAGGAGGCCAAGTGAGTATACATGGGCCTCGCTTAGCCACAATCACTCTAATTCACTTCACAAGAGACTGACCTTTGTCTTTGAATTAGACGAATTGTGTATTTTCTAACTGTTTCGCTGTCTTATCCGCTATCCATTCAAAGTTCATGGTTTAATATCCATAAAGATCGTCCTGATAATTTAGTAATTTGTTGGTGATATGGTCACATACTATGCAAAAAGCGTACACAAATCTTTTGCAAAATAATCCCATTAGGATCATAACTAAAATTGAGGTGAGACACTTAGAAAGAAATTCTTTTTGGAAATGGGAATTCGCACTTTTGTGATCCAAATATAACATAGCTATTGCAGTAGCAGGTCCACCTCCCATTAAAGTGAGAAAATGAAGAATTTCCTCTGTTATTCTACTTCTTCCGTATTGTCTGGAGTCGTTCATGTCATCATAGTTGACTTTGAAAGTAACTGCTTGTATAAAAATGGCATAGTAAGACATGATTCTAGCACATTTTAAATTGACAAAAAATCCTAGAATCAGAATAATAATAATCCATGACAATAGCGCCAAAAAGCCAAAACAAACGCATTTCCCGAAAAGTAGCATCTGTCTTCTTCGACGACAATGGGACGATCCAGCACTATCGCTGCGAGGCATTTTCAATTGCAGTGTTGGTGGTTAAGCGCTAAATAATTTGGCAAAATAAAAAGAGAAAAATTTTAATCCCTTTTCTGGTAATATTTTGCGTCATAGAAAGGCTCTTGTGATGACACTAAGAAAAATTTATGAGTTCAGATTAGTTCTATCTGAAGGAGTGCAAGCAAAGTGGCTACTTTACATGTAGTGAAACATTTTTCGATACTATAAAAAGTTCAAGATATTATGTTTTACGTTCAAATTACAAGGATTTTATGTTATTATAATTATCAAAAACCACTTTCTATGAAAAATCCTTCTCTAGCAACCAAAACAGGGAAATGTGAAATGACAATAAAACTTAGCTGCATGTATTTTTACTGTAATAATGTTCGTTAAAGGCACAAATTATAGAGAATTCCACATGAAATTCCAATCAGTAATATATTTAATATTCCATAAAAACAACTCGAAAGATAACGCTTCTGAAAAGAAATGTCCCCACTTTTGGTTTCAAAATAAAGCATAGACAGCGCGGCTGCAGTTGCTCCACCAGCAAAGACACAGGTGTGGCCTAAATCAAGCGATGCTTTACTGCTTTTATAGGATGAAACTTTTTTATCATTGTAATACGTTTGAAACGTTATGATTTGAATCCCAACAGCGTAAACCGCAATGATAAATGAACACTTGGTGCTGGATATCCAAGCCACAAGTGTGAAGACTGCAAACCAAACAAGTAAAGTTGTGCAACCAAAGAAAAGGCACCTTCCAAACAGCAGTAATTCCTCGTGGTAAATTTCATTCCCCACAATTTCCGCCTTCTTTTTATCCTTAAATTTTATTTTGGGAGGACACTCAACGTCCACCGTACAAGAACACATAATTTAACGATATGTCTGAAAGTCAGATTAAAATGGCAGATAGAAAAATATCTTTCAACAATTTTGATTTCAATTCGCAATTGTGTCTTTGTTACACCGATGACATCACACAAGGACCAACATTTAACATAAAAGTGAGAGCAACTATTGTTGTTACTCTCCTGAAAACCCTAACAGCCTGTTTCACCACTTTTTTGGGGAATAGCCACTACCCTATACTTGCTTTGGTTTTCTCTGTTTTTCATTTATCTTGCTACTGTGCATTCTTTCTGCAGTGGTAGGCCCAATGATATTTCTTGTAGCCTACCGTATAATATAAAAGTCAATGTACCCTCGCCTACTTGTTTAATCAAGTTCTCAGGTACCACTTTGGCTGTGTAGGTGTGGAATACTAAGATTAGGAAATGCCTCCTTGCTTTCACAAGATACTGATTGGAAAGCTTAAAATCGAGCAACCCAGCAAGCGAAATACGTCGTTTTGCATTGATTTAACGTTAGCAGACAATAATGAAACAACATCCCAGAAATAAACTCTGGATAGACTATGTCAATGGTAAACCGGCGGAAGCAATAACAGTTTATAGTCACGAGCAAAACAAACTGAGATGCCTCGCATTATATACATCACAGTAGCAACATTGACATTTGATTGACAGTGTAATTCATCGCATAATGATTTACAAAACAAAAAAACAATTGTTCGAACGCTACTTTATACACAGCAGCATTGGCAAAAACAAAGTAAAGATAGTTTCTCTTGATGCAACTTCTCTATGAAGAGAAGATGGCTTATGTGATTCTGATTGATGACTTCACAATAGGAAACGGTGAGGACTAAACAAGATTTTTCGTTATTAGAAATTGAAAAGCTTTAATCTTATTTCTTTGCTGAATGATTCTTAAGGCAGGACAGACGATCAGTTAGCAATGTCATAACACAGCGCTCATAAAAACTGTGTGTTTTATCAATACCTTTTGGAATTCATCATTCAAGTAACAGATCTTGTTTTGTTGAAACTAAACCATGGTGTGTTTCCACGTTCGAGAAGCTGAAATAAAACCACAAATCATGAAGTCTACGGGTTGGATGCACTAACAAGATTTAAGCGACCGATTTAGCTAATCGTCTGATAATATGATCAAGAACTGGTTGAAACAAAGTTTATCTGTGGATCAGTAACCGCCAATTTTTTAATTAGCAGATTACGGTTAGTGCATATGGAAATGTAGTCCGCAAAATAACTTGCTTTATCAGCAGATTTACTTAATCGTTAAATTACCTAACCATAATCCATCGATCTTCAGTTAACTGGATCCTTAGTTTTAGATGAATAAAAAGTGCAAACCGCTACAAGACATATCGTATAGCGCCAGTGCATAGGTCATTGTTTCAAAGTAGACTGAATACATGCTGATAAGAATACACGATAAAGCCGACGAAGCACATCCAAACATATGATAAACCACACCAAGTGAAAAACGTTTCTTGATAAGATAGCCGGTCTTTCTTTTGTCCAAACAAGACCATAGCGAAAATGTTAGCAGGAGCGCCTCCCATCAACGTCAAAAAATGGAGCACATCTTCAGAAACTCTCCAGTTGTGAAAACCCTTTCTTGCTAAAGCGATGTCAAGAAAATTTATCACTAGCGTTGCAATATTCATTGGAACAGCATACAACAAGATAAAGTTTGCACACTGAAAATCTCGAATCAAATATCCCATAGTCGCAACAAAGAACCAAAAGACAACAGCTCCCAACGCGTGCTTGATGCATTTGTTCACTTTTGGAGAATCTTTGGCGTACAAATCGTCACTATCGTCTCTTTTCCACATTATTTTCGGTACAATGAAACCTACTTATAAGTTTTCGATACTTTCTCACAATAATTCAAATGTTTATCCAGTTAATAAACTGCTAAACATATATGGATTTATCGTAAGTTAATGTTAGGCTTGTTATATGTAGTTAGTTTAAGACGTTATTGTTATGGTAGAGCGTGGCTGCTCAAGCAAAAAGCGAGCCTGTAGTGATGTTGAACAAAGCGTTGCGTTTACAATCCCAAGATATAAAAGTTCTTAGACTTTGCTAGTTGTTTGGTTGCTCTTTATAAGCCATTAGGTAAAATATTGACTTACTCTTATCCAGTGTTGTACGTTGACTAAGCGCCGTCAGTTTATAAGGCTAGCGCCGTCAGTTTATTTTTTAGTTGACGGAAGTGATAGCGCCGTCAACTATTTTGCCGATTTTAAGCGTCACGCGCCATGCGTCACTTTTCGTTTCGAGTAAACATTTTCAAGACTTGTTTTTGAAATACAACGCACCAATACCATCCAGCGCTGCTGTGGAACGCATGTTTTCACTTGGAAAGGACATTATGCGTCCCAAACGCAGCAGTTTGTCAGACAAGCATTTTGAAATGCTTGTATTTCTACAGCAAAATATTTCCGTTTTGTAAGACCCTGGCTAAAATAGCGCTAGAAATTAGTGCTGACGCTGACGCCGTCAAATTGTTTAAGAGCTGACGCAGTACTTTACACCGTGAAGGTTTTAGGCAAATCGCGCTAACGCTGACGCCGTCAATTTACTTCATTGACTCGTACAACACTGCTCTTATCTCACAAAGTCATCTCTTTTTTTGTCAGCAGTTGCTGAAAAAGGTTTTCAACTACATTTTATCGCCAAAGTAGCGCAAAAGTGTAACATAATTAAAAAAACTATAGACCTATACCCTGCTTTGCTTCGTCTTTTTCAGCTTTAACCCTTTCACTGGTGAGAGCCCTGGAACGGCAATCGAAAGGGCGCCGGTTCGACACCGCTCAAGAGCATGCGGCTGTGACTTTGGCAGGACACTTAAAGGCATGCCTGAAGGTGGACATGAAGAATGGCTTCCTTGACTACCCGTCCACTTAATCTAAATCTTCAACCACCAGGTGTAAGCCTGGATACGACAAACAAACAACTTCTTGTTTATTTCAACAAGAGTTGAACATTAATTTAACTCGCCCCCCTACCCATAATTTTCAAACCAGACTTTATGTATCTATCACGTAGAAATTTACCCACTTGATAAATGAGATTACCCTCAAATCTACAAGCTGTTAAACATTTCCACCGTAGTGGGTGAAAATCGGGCATGTTATAAGCAGCACATGGTGCGATACAAAACATGCTGGGACTATTTTGTAAGAAAATTATTGTATAAAGAAAATGCAATTTAGAAAAATTTGTTTATGTGGGCTTTTATAAGGCACAAAAGCAAACCATATTGTCCACGTCCAATGGTAACTTATAGTCAGGGCCGTGTGAGCACCATATCGGGCTCCCCCCGAAATCCATTAGTAATCCCCTATGTTTAGTGATCGCTCTAAAATAGGACCAGAAAGCGTTTAAGGCTGCTAAATTTTAATTTTTTCAATCCGAGGAAAACTTGACGTTCATCATAATAGCAAAGAGTAAACAACCCTTTAAGATTTCCTAAAAAAATAGTTAATAGGCTATGCCGACAATGCAGTAGCCGATATAGATAAAAGTTGAGAAACGACCAGAGTTTTAATAAAGCAAAATTTATAACATAAACGAAAATGAACAATATTTTGACAAATATAATTTTGTTTTGGTCACTTTTTGAGCATTTTTAGGAGCAATATATTTCTTTTTATCAAGATGCACACTTTGTATAAAGACCAAATTCATCAAGTTAGAATTGGATTGGAGTAGAAGTTTTGGTTAAAAAAAGTTACCAGCATTTCAAAACAAAATTCATTCATTACCACAGAAGGATTTCAATAATTGATTTTTTGGAACTTCAAAATTTATATGAGGAGTCCCCACCTTCACCGACAGCATTGTTATTTCATAAGTTATCTCGATTAACATTAAAATTTATCAATTTAATCGTTAATTAACTATAGGTTATTTGAGTGAGCAGTGTTTACTGTTTAGTTCTGAATATTACATCATTTTATTAGTTCATTTGCTGGAACATAAAACATTTTTCACTTCCTTAATCCACATCTATACTGTACATGTCCAATATTGCCGAGGTGAATAAAATGTGGTTGAACCAGTGAAAAAAAATTACAGAAATGATAAAAAAAACATATTAAATGTTACCGGTATAGGCTACATGCGAAATTACTAGCCGAAAAATGCTGCACGAACTAAATAGGAGTGGACCCCTAACCTAAGAAGAGGTAGACCCCCTGTCGAGGGTTTGCATGACTTGAGTTATTGAATATCGAACTTCTGCAGCTGAAATTATATTTTTTAAAGTCAAAAATCATTGAACAAACTAAAATGAGTGGGCCCCTAATCAGCCGTGCTCCCCCCACGGGCGTACAGGGAGCGGTTAACACCGCCCTGGGTATAATGTTGCAAAGGCTTCAATTTCCTTCAAGTATTTCGTGAATATACGTTAAGTAAAATAAATCCGTAGTTTCAAGTCATAAAATCTGTCTTTATTTGCTTTGCATGTGTTCAGTCGGCCACAAACGCTTTACTGTAATTCATTTACCCTGGAGTAACTCATAGGCTAATTCTTCAAACTATCAACAATTAGGCTACTATAAAATAACACCAAAAACCGAAACAGAAGTTGGGAGACTTCCTTCACTTAGCAGCCTTTACGTTATTATTCACATGAAAACTGTGCCTGTATTTTTCAAACGAAGGATATAACTTAGTTCTGCTCGGCTACTGCAAAGGCTAATGCAATTTCTCATAATCAAGTTATTTCTTTAGTTATTTCTTTTCTGCCTTATCAAACTAACCATACATTCTATTCTTAGTCACACTGACCTCTGTAATCCATAGATATCATCAATTTAGCCTGCATGTTGTTGCAAACAAGCCTATTGCACTCGTCATATAGATGATATAGGGTAGCTAATATAGGCTACAAAGGCGGATTGGTTTAGAGTTATAACAGAAAATAGGAAAGTGGCGCTACCATGTCGTTACATAGAAGTTAACGTCGTTTTCCGGAAAACTATTTTGAAAGCTTAGCCAAAACCGATCACGATTATAGTGTAGACGTGCTTCAAAAAAGCCCAAGATAAGTTTATTTATAATAAAACAGAGTCAGGTCACTATAAGTTTCGACGCAACTGATTTTACGCTGCGACCAGACCAGGCCTGCAACCATAACCTATAAGTCTGCTTTTCCAACACAATCTTTTGTTTAGGCCTACACGCTTGTTCAGGGTTTTTGACAAGTTTGAATGAGCAGCCTTAGCGAGCTTACAATTCTAGTCTAGTAGGCCTATGGTTAGACCTTTTAACTCATTCTGCTGGTAATTTTAAGATTCAGTTGACAAACATGACGTTTTTTCTCGACTCTAACGAGGTTTTCGTTGCGTTGCGAAGTAGACTACCGTACTTTATTTCCTGCAGCTTTGCGTTTTAGCTTGCAAAGCTTACTGCGTGACTGAGCAAACAAAATGAAGCTTGACGAAGAAAACAACTTCCGCTTTGGATATACCGTAGCAGCCTATATCTTACGCTTCGTGATAATCCTAAAAGAACTGCACCTAACCCGAAACAACTAACCGATTTACTGTTCTATTTAAGTCAGACGTGACAAGAGCCTATTTAAACACTGGTACTGTAGGGCTGTAGGCTATAATAATCTAAATCTTAGAAACTTGGATTATGTAGGGTAGCCTGTCATGCGCAATCTAACCTACAAGTTAAATGCTACAATGCATTGCTTTGACAGTTTGATTCATTCTGCTTATTTGTAACATTGCGTTATTAAAACAATGGAATTGACTATCCTGTTTTTCGAAAAAAAAATGAGTCGGCGGAATTTCTTTTTTCTGTGTCCTGACTATATCACCCACAATGCCACTTCATATACTGAAAAGTTTGGGTGTTCATCAGGAAAATTATCGTTTCAGTCCCACTTCAGTCAACTTATTTGTTGTGTCTAAGAATTGCATTTTACTACGACATCAATTTATGTTGAAAACTACGACATCAATTACAATTGTTATTGTCAACGTCAGGGCTACACAACTGGCGGACCGCGGTCTGAATCCGGACCTTCTGGGTGTTGAAGGTGGACCTCGGGCTTCTGGAAGAATAATCTCATTGCCACATTTTAGGGCCTCTTTAAACAGATTTCCATTAGGGAAAAGCAATTTTTGTGATTATCCATGGAGCTGGGGGCTTAACCCCCACACACCCCAACGCTTTGCCGTCTTCTCTGATGTGCGATCCACACAGCTACACTACAAAGAAACACAGTACATTTTTCCTTTTTATTTCTTTGTTTGTGTCAGACAAAAGTCCAAGTCGTGTTACATAGGCTACTACCTGAAAAGTGTTTCGGTGCTCCTAGTCCTAGGCTGCTGGTTGTTTAATTTTCGTGGTTGCATGTGAAATTTCACCGGACCGCAAAAATATTCAACTTGTCAAAATGAACCTTTGCTAACATTAGTTAAGTAGCCCTGGTAACTTTATAGCTGATTCTAACATGTAGTTCTCGGCAATTCTTAGATGATGAAAGTGAAACCAAAGACTAGCTGCTCTCTACCCCAGCCTTGCAATGTAGCTTAGTCCGGAAACATCGTGATTCCGAGGTAGTAAAAGCCAAAGGATAGACCCTCGGCCCCAGAGGCTCAAACGACGAAAAAGAAGATTAAACCCACCTCGAGACCGGACGATTTTGGGCATATTATACGGGCGGGCTTAATTCGCCAGGACAATTCTCTGCCACTCCTGTAAGATAAAGATAGCCTACAACAATGATTCCGAACCATAACCTCAGGAACGCCAGAGGCGGGGGAGGAGGGCAGGTGGATGGATGCCTCCTTGCTATCAATTTTTCTGTGGATGAGAGGGAAATGGTGCCCTTGGTCATGTAAGGTAATGCCCATTTTGCAATACAATAGGCTATAACAATTTTTGCTATTCGCTTTTAGCCTAGGCTAATTGTAATCTTTCAATTTTGCTTTAAAATAATATTCACGACACAAAATTCTGTATCACAGCAGGTTACGTCATTATAACATAATATGGTGTCCTTCGGTGCCATTCTTTATAGGCTACCGGACACTTGTATCAACTCCATAATGAGCCGATGGATGAGCATTATCGCCATGTCTTATCTTAAAACTTTAAAAAAATGACTATTCAGCAATTAAAGTGCCCTTTTTTTTATAATCCTACACTCGCAGTCAAAAATTGTTCCGGCGCCCCTGCGTAGACCAACAAATTAGCCTTAAATAAGCGGTAGGCTATGGGCTAAATAAGCGGGAATAACCTAGTCTCATTGCTAGTGAGTAGTGACAGGTCACTCTGGACTCTGGGGGAAGAGAACTATAGCCTAAGGAAGGCAGGAAATATTTCAAAGAAAACAGGAAGCAGAAAGCTCAAGAAAAACGATACATTAGAAAAGAAAAGGTAAAACAACCATGTTCCCCATCCTCCATAAGCTACAATGTGACTTTTGCCCACGTCTTTTCCACTATATAGACTGGGCCTCCAAAAAGCCACATCCGACATCACCATCCAAATCCTAATCTGACTTGAAGACAAAACCAATGTTCGGACAGGAGCTGGAGCCGACGAAAAAGCGGAGACTTGCTACTGCCTCTCGAACACGGCTTTGCATTTTGTCGCTTCAACATTTCACCAGACCTTTATTGCTATGCAGTAGCGTAGCCAGGAATTTTGAAAGGGGGGGGGGGGGGGGGGTTTGACGACCCAGCGGCGGGGGGTCTGGGGGGCCTCCCCCAGAAATTTTTGAAAAATTACTTTGAATTTGGTGCATTCTGAGAGCATTTTCAACAAAAATGTGGTTACGAATATTCCTGTAAAATGGTGGTGTCTGGTGGCATAGCAAAAGGATAAGATCATGTTTTCTTCGTCATTTTTCGGAAATAAAGCTAAGTCTCTATGTTTTCTTGTTGCTAATTCCTGGCTGAGATGTTTGGCATTGGCAAAACTTGCTCTTTTAATGCAATTTTGTTTAAAATTAGGCAATTTTTTTTAGATTGAAAGCGTCATTCTCAATATCGTGACGTCACACGCGTGCCAAAGGGGGGGGTTGTAACCCCCAAAACCGCCCCCTTGGCTACGCCACTGTTGCTATGTTTTGGCAAAAGTGATTGTTCTTTTTGCTTTGAGCAAGCAATCAGGCAAGTGAGCAATTGAGTCATCATCAATCATTTTATTTGTCGTCATACTCATTAAATAAAAAACATGATGATGAAAATGAAGAGCGCTACTAGTTAGCAGTTGTGAACTGAGCAAGAAAAAAACAACCACTTCACCAGGTCCAGATATTTACCTGATCGGGTACAGAATCTGACCACATCAAGTGGTTGTCTGGATGACAACTGAGCAAGCAACATTTCACTGTCAGCAATTAAGTGCCTAAAATTGGCACAGATAACGAGCAAGCCGAAACTTGGGAAGTCTCAAGTCAGGAAATTCAGTTTAGCAACGATAACTAAACACGTCCGATCAGTAGTGTGGCCAGGAATTTTGAAAGGAGGGGGTTTTGATGACCAAGCAGCGGGGGGTCTGGGGGGACCCCCAGAAAATTTAGAAAAATTACTTTGAATTTGGTACATTCTGAGAGCATCTTCACCAAAAATGTGGGTATGAATATTCTTGTAAAATAGTGCTGTCCGGTGGCATAGCAAAAGGATAAGATCATGTTTTTTTCGGCATTTTTCGGAAATAAAGCTAAGTCTCTATGTTTTCTTGTTGCTTAATTTCTGACTGAGATGTTTGGTTAGGTATTGGCAAAACTCGCTCTTTTAATGCAATTATGTTAATTAGGCAATTTTTTTTTGATTGAAAGCATCATTCTCAATATCGTGACGTCATACGCAAGCCAAAGGGGGGGGTTGTAACCCCCAAAACTCCCCCCTTGGCTACGCCACTGCGTCCGATGCTAGCCGAAAATCTCATTTGCTGTCTTTGACAATTAGCTGGAACGTAGGTGCTGAGTTGTCGCATGCAGATTGATCCAATAAGGAAGTAAATTATGCTGTCACAAAAGAACTTTATTCATTACATATTGCGCATTTGGCGACTTTCGCACGAAGACTCCGTGGCGCAACGGTAGCGCGTCTGACTCCAGATCAGAAGGTTGCGTGTTCAAATCACGTCGGGGTCAATTCCTTTTTTCATTATTGTGCGGATGTTTATGCTTTAACAATGTTAATGTCTGTATTGTGATGCAAGTCTATGGTAAATTGACGTAGTTCAGTAGCCTAATCTTGTCAGACTTATAAACGAAGAAAAGACAAGTTCACAGAACTACGGGTCCAAATCTTGGTGTATATGTGCCATGGAGCAACCCAATTTAAGGACAGTTCATCATTCAGGGGACCCTGGTGGATGGAAGCAGCGGAAACTTTGCTTTGTCAATCCAGATTAACCAACTTCGCCTACCGCTATTTTGGCGTTTAAAGGGAAACTGAAAAAATAGCTAAAAGGTAATTTGCCGCTGCATGACAAGAGAGAGAAGGCGAATCCTTTTATTTCGTCTGTTGCGAGAATAGCACAGTAGCCTACAATAATTATACACAATGCGAATAAAATAGCACCGTAGCAATCTATATACCACAACAGACAAGAAGCAGCGAAAGTCTATATCAGTCATCGAGTCAGCTGCTTTTTTGTTCTCAATGTGACAAATGTCAAGCATCGGCAAATTACGTTAAAACAAGATAGTTCAGGGAAAATGAAAAAAAGAAGATATATGTGCTTGCTGCAATCCTCAAGTGAAGTCCTGTGGTTTTATTCAAATTTACACTTTATTTCGGGCGTTTAAAGAAAAAAGAACTAAAAAGATTATCTTTACAGTTGAGACTGGTGTTGGTGTCAGTGTCACTCTTGTCGGTGTCAACTTGTCTTGATGCTTCCTGCAATAGTCGAATGATTTCTGCTTTGATTTTTTCACGCATTGTTTCCATAAAAAATCTCCTAAAACAAGTTTTTTTTACTTTAAATTGGAAAGTAGCTGGAACGCGACTGAAAGCAATGTAGCGCATCTCCTCTACCGCTACATTGAAAAAATAGTAGTGCCGCTACTGCAGCCGCTACTCCAAAAGTCATATAGCGCCGCTACAATTACCAAAAAAGTAGCGCGCTACTAGTGGCGCTACAAAATTAGCGCGCTATTGCCCACCTCTGCAAGCATACGCTATTTTTAGCCTATAGTCTAGTTTAGCTTTTTCGTGCATAAATTTTTTTTTAGATTTTGTCAAAATGTTGATAAAAATTCTCTTAGACATCGAAAAAAGAACGAGTTCTTTGCGTTTGCTAATCTGACAACATCGTCTGGCTTGTGCAATATAGTGCATAGTAGCAATAAAACCGTAACCGTGAGGTTGGGCAAAAAAAAAGTAGCCCAAAGGTAAATGGCTTTCTACTTTTTGAGATAGCTAATCTTGGATTTCTAAAAACATATAACTATTATTTGTCCGCTCCGTTAGCTCAGTGGTTACTCGCCCACCTCAAGATCGCACGGCGCTGGTTCGACTCTCGGGGTGTGCGCTTGAGCAACGCATTTCAGGACTGTTCTTTATTCAGCGGCACCTAATGAACGGAATAATTCCCCGGCAACAACACTTCAACAATCGGAGAACTTCACTCTGCCAATCTCGGTAACTGGCCCTGCGTCAAGAGTCTCTACAAGTATGCAAAACTACTAGGAATAACCTATCAAGGCTTTGTCATTCCGAGGATAAAAATTCAAAACCAAACCAGAACCTATCAATAAAGAGACGCAGCCTTTTTTTGGTCTCGACTGCGAGTGCGCGGTCTTGTGGTGACTTGTGAAAGCACCGCGCGCAACACTCGAAATGACGTCGATACGACCGCTCCAGAGCATACGGTTGTGTCTCGGCGGCAGCTGATTAGTTGCGTATTTTCCATCTCTCTGTAGTGTTGCATACAGTGCATGGCATTAGAAGTGTAGGGGATGGAGAGATAATACGGACATTTGCTTTTTTAACAAAACTAGCAATAAAAATAAATTTTCTATCATCTGATACTACTTGAATGAGCATCAGCACTCTTGATAACGCACCATGGCCGATCTTCATAGCAACTGTCCATACAAATCTTAAATATATCAGCTAAAGCTATGTGGGCTAATAAAGCTGTAGCCTAAATATCCTATGTTGTTTTGTAACATTTTCTTTTTTTATTTTCCATTCATATCTTAAATTTTTCTGATGGTGTTGCGACCGTGCCAAATTTCTTTCAACTCAATAACTTACTTCGGTCTCAAGCACGTTTTAACGTTCGCGTTTTGTCGCTTCTACCCTTTTTTCGACCTTTGCTATGCTGACGTGTATTGTTTTGATATGATGGTCAGAAATAAAAACAACTGAACTGAACATTCCACAGAAAAAGTTGGAAACTTTTGTGCTACCCTCGGTGGCAAAGAAGTGGAAATAGTTTTCTCAGCTCTATGTTATAAAAACTTGTCCACTTAAATGTGACGATATGATTGATTGATTGATTGAATTTTTATCCTCGGACTGGGAAAGCTTCTTGCAGAGCTTAATCCTGGCAGTTTCGCATACTTGTAGAGGCTTTGAATCACTGACGCAGGCCCGGTCACCGAGATTGACAGAGTGAAGTTTCCGATTGTTGAAGTCTTGTTGCCGGGGAACTATTCCATCCGTTAGATGCGCTGAATGGAGAGCAGTCCTTAACGTGCGTTGCTAAAGCGCACACCCCGAGAGTCGAACCAGCGCCGCTTGATCTTGAAGCTTCTTCGTTCCAGAAGTGACGCGCTAACCAATTGAGCTATTGGGGCGGACGATATTTAGCTATCGATATTTAGGTGATTTTTGAAAATTTCAGCTTCTCTTTTAGTTTTGAACATTGGTGGACAATGGATCACAATCCTTTAAAAAAACGAGCTTTCTGCATATTATTGTTTTGTTTATAATCACAGACTTTGTTAGGTAGTTAGCTTGTTTGGGGCAAAACGGACAAAGGATGATTGGGATAAAACGGACATATCGATATTCCTTGCAACACAGCCTAAAGGAAACGATATTTTTTTAAGCATGAAAATAGCTTTCAAACGGATAGTTAGTCTGTTCCGGGGATCTGTAAACAGCAAAAGTGCATTTGTCAAACATTGTTTAACAAACAGTTAATATGATTATGTTTGAAGAAGCATACTGAAGAAGCTGCCTTTACGACGGGGAAAGCTTCATTTATAACAAACTTACTGGTTACCAAACTTAACAGTTTTTATTTATGGATAATATTTCTAACAAGTTCACGAAAATTCGCTTGATCTTGACACCACAAGACAAAGCGGTCATACTATGTCCGTTTTGCCTCACGGCTGGGATAAAACGGATAACTAGAATGAAAATCTTGTAAATAAACAAAAAAAGAAAAACACATTAAGTTTCATACTCTGGGCAGTTGTTATTAAGTGACATGTTAATTTAAAAAACTCAATAGATTCATGATATCTGATTTGTTTGCTCAAATAGAGCACTTTAAAGTTAGAATGCCCTTTATACCCAGCTTTTTCCCACTGCCGTAATGGACGCAAATTAAAACATTATTATACAGTATTAGCCCATGGATAGCAATCGTACTATGCCAAGCTGGACTAACCCACAATATGATATGCGTGGACTAACCCACAATGAAATGAGAATGCTCAATGGAATAAATGACCTTCCGCACTTAACGTGACACAAAACATCAACAGATTTCAGAATATGTTAGGAACTTTTAAGAACTGTTGTAGCCTACGTAGAAGGCCTACGAAAGTTTACGCTTTCACAATTCTGAAGCAATTGAGCGTGATGAAAAAGACCAGAGAAAATTATTTTCCTGTTGCTTTTCGATATAGAGGTTAGTCACACAAAAGAATATAGAAAAATTAAAAAGCAGTCTGATACATATTTTTCGGTTGTTCTAAATATTGCATAGTGAAAACATACAGATCCAGCAACACTCAAATTCACTATAGATGTTGGTTAGGTTCGATACTCAGCAAGGACACGTGGGTTTATTTTAAGCGAAAAACTTCATGCGGTGCTCTCAGTGAAGGCATCACTTTTTATTTCAATTAGTGTCACCAATTTGAATAATCCAAATCTTTACCATCAAACTCAAAGTTGGATAAAAAAAACACCATAGCTTTGGAGTATTTTATGCCTTTCACTGTTTCACAACTCCATATTTCTTATGCCAAGGTGTTTGCCATTCAGGATGTATTTGAAAGTCATAGGATGACTGTCTGGGCGCAGTTGAAAACATTGGTGCATAATCTGTGATGTGAAAATGAGGACCTTCGGTTGGTACAAGACGAGGAGGAGCTTTCTGTATGCTTTCAATCATTTTCTGCACAGTATTGCTTTCTGAAACATAAATAATTGTGGTTAAATATGCATTTCTTGAAGGCAATTGGATCACTCGGTATGCGACAACCCAGCAAGTACATTTTAGCTACTGCCCAAGTTAGTAAATGTAATTTTCATCCAACATCAGACTTGCTTGATCATCACTTGCTAAACTCAGTTTGCTAGCTTGTTACATACCAAGTGTAGGCTTGGTCAGTTTTTACTTGCTTACTTTCATCATCTACCAATTTCAGCGACTTGCCGAAATGTTGCTAGCTCAGTTGTCACTTACTCAACTACAATGTGCTGAGTTCACAACTGATGAGCTGTGGGCACGGCCGTGTGAGCACTATTTCGGGTCCTCTCAGAAATCCACTATGCTTAGTGATGGGGCTTAAAAATAAGACTAGAAAGCATTGAGGGTCATTAACTCTTTCAGTGTGAAAAAAAACTTACATTCATCATTTTAGCAAATAGTAGGCTAAACAACTCTTGAGATTTTCTAGACAAAATGTAGCAAGGCCTAATAGGCTATGCCGACAATGCAGTAGCAGATGTAGAAAAAGTTGGGGAAGGTGAAAAAAATAGAGAGGGTCTGGGGAGCATGCCCCCCAGACAGTTTTGACAAATATGATCTTGTTTTTGTCATTAGCCTACTTAGCATTTTTCGAAACAATAATGTTTTTTTTTATCAATACGCACCCTTGGCATGTAACCAACTTTATCAAATAAAAATTGGATTGAGGTAGAAGGTTTGGTTTAAAATTTAAGTTAGTTACCATTTAAAAAAATCATTTACAATCACAGATGGATTTCAATTTATTTCTTGAAAGTTTATAGGCTATAGCCCAGTGTTTAATCCTAATTGTTTATTGTTCTGTATATAGTCTTAATAAAATTTACCAAACATGTCAATAGACTTGTAAGTTACTGTAGTAGCCTACCTTCAGCTCCAGCTCGTTTCATCCATCGCATGGATGAATACACATTTTGAGTGGGTTGAGACTGTTTTGAACGCAAATTCGGGTGGTTACGTCTTAGCTTCAGATACTGTTCATTTGTGGGCAGTTGGGTGGCTTCAAGACCCTTTTTAATGCGAGCTTCTGTTTTCTTAAAAGCTTCTCTGATTGCAGCTTTATCTGTTTATGGGGAAAAATTAAGACCGTGAAAACGTGTTGACTAGGTAAAGGAAGATCGGCAGACCTTTAAATTGTCATTCGAAGCTTTTCAGTGCGTCCGGGAACCATAACCATTTTGGGGTGGTAAATATAGAATAGATTTTCGACCCAGGAAGCACAAATGAAGACGACCATACGATCTTGTTTTACAGATAAAACAAACTTCGTTTTACTTGAGTTGATTTAGCCTACTTTTGCATTGCCAATATTTGCGGTAGCCTACTCAGTTGATGTAGGAAAACTATCAATAAACAATAATCCAAAAAGTTAAAATAAAGTTTCTGTTTGAAATAAAGCGCCTATCGCATTGGTCTGTTTTAATAACAGTAAGCAGAAATTAAATGCAGTTAGCTTAGAAATCGAATGTACAGGAAACAGCACTTGAACTACCTTAAATAAAAAAATTAACTATCATACCCTGATCGTTGCTTAATTTTATCCACGCTTGTGATGCCTGTGCTGCTGTTTGGCTCATCATTTTCTGCATTTCGTTTTGTTCTTCATTCATTTGATCCATCGAAGTATGGGGACGATGTCGGGTTGAGGCTGCCATTGCACGGCGAATGTCGTGTTTATGCGTAGAAATATATGTATCTAAATTCTCTTGAGCTGATCCTAAAATGAAGCAATAACCTTTTGTTAGTTGTACAATGTGGCATGAAGATAAAGAGTTGCTCTTCAAACAATTGGTTATTGTGTTTCAAAATGCAACTTAGTCTGCACTCTGCAATACACAAAAGTATCTATTGTGAGTTACAGGTCCCGTGATAACTTATTCTAATGTAGATTTGATGTAAACATGACTTGTTTGTATCTCTCAATCTTTCTGAAAGCAAATGCTATTAGTATCTGTACGTTCAAACTAAATGTAGGCTTATCCATGGACTTCTAAATATATCAGGACTGGAAACTGAGTTTACAACAGTAGGCCAAACAGTTGGTACAACAGTTGGCCAACAGTGGGCCAACAGCCAAGTAACTAACCTGTTGGCCCACTGTTGGCCAACTGTTGTACCAACTGTTTGGCCTACTGTTGTAAACTGAGTTTCCAGTCCTGATACTATTTAGAAGTCCATGGCTTATCCCTTCTGCTTGTAGTAGCCTACTATAACTTCCAGTTAAGATACTTTCTGTAGTGGCTTCTATTATACTCTACGCTTGCTTAGATTACCTTACTCGAAGCTGCAAACAATTTGAAAGTGTTCATCATACACTTACTAGTTTATGATGTTTTCAGAGAAACTCACCTTCATACTTCTTAGAAGCAGCTTCTTGTGGCGAATAACAACCGTCCACTTTTTTCAACCGCGTTACAAGAAAAACTCTGAAAAATTATAGCTAAAGTGAAGCGATTGACAAGTAATTTTTCTTGTAGTTCATTCTCACAAGGTGCGCCCGTGACACTCAGCAAACCCCTTTTAAGCAATTAATTATCTTTCTACTACTGTATGCAGTGGCGTAGCCAAGGAGGGTGGGGGGGTTCGGGGTTACAACCCCCCCTTTGGCACGCGTGTGACGTCACGATATTGAGAATGATGTTTTCATTCAAAAAAAAAAATTGCTTAATTTTAAACAAAATTGCATTAAAAGAGCGAGTTTTGCCAATACCAAACATTCAAACATCTCAGCCAGGAATTAGCAACAAGAAAACATAGAGACTTAGCTTTATTTCCGAAAAATGCCGAAAAAAACATGATCTTATCCTTTTGCTATGCCACCGGACAGCATCATTTTACAGGAATATTCATACCCACATTTTTGTTGAAAATGCTCTCAGAATGCACCAAATTCAAAGTAATTTTTCAAAATTTTCTGGGGGAGGCCTGTTGGGTCGTCAAAACCCCCCCCCCCTTTCAAAATTCGTGGCTACGTTACTGACTGTATGTGTCGGTGAATGGAGAGCAATTCTTGCAGTGCAAATCGAGAATTTTGAAAGAAGGGGGTTTTGACGACCGTTTGGTCGTCAAACCCCCCCCCCCCCCTTTCAAAATTCGTGGCTACGCTACTGACTGTATGTGTCGGTGAATGGAGAGCAATTCTTGCAGTGCAAATCGAGGACAGTAAAAATCTTGATTTATCTAGTGTAAGAAACAAAGACTTGAAGAATTCATGCGATCATGGCTTCAAGCGTGTCGGAATAAGCTGATGAAAATGTTTGGTTTAACTTACGTGGGAGGATGAGGATTATTAGATCTTCCTCTTGAGGAAGGTCTCATACGGTTTCGTGTAGGCTCATCAAGATATTTCTCTGCATGAAGCCCATTGTACGTAGTCACACTTTTCCCATCCCTTCTCAATTCTGACGCCCATGCCTCTTTTGCACTTTTCTGTATAGTGGTTACGAGGTAAGTTTTTATGCACAGCACACAATCATGTAAACTAAATTGTGTTTCTATAGCGTTTTAAAATTACTTGAATGCATTTATGTTTCATATTAAACACGAAAACTCACAGTTAGCCTACCCAATAAAGTTATTCCTTTTCACATTGATTTAACGTCTACAGACGTTGAATGAATGTGAAAACGACCAATTGTGCTAATTGGAACTTTAGCTTAGCTGATGAATGTCGGCTTTGCCTGTATAACGCTCGAAAAAACCGCGGTTTGACACCGTTTCAGAGCACGTGACTGTGTCATGGAAAGAAACGTAATGACATGCAAAAATAAAGAGTAGCTGACTTGATGACTGTAATGTAGGCTATTGTCTTGCATCTACAATTTGCAATGTAGACCTACTGCTATCACAACAGGCGCAAAATAAAATGAAAAAGTTTGAATATTTGACATTTACCAATTTTTATTCTATTTTGAAAAATCATATATCATTTTTCCCTTTTTGTTATGCAATCATAGAATTTGCCTTTACCTCAACAAAGCCAACCAATTCTTTAAACTGCTTATTCCGTTTAACTCTTTTATCTTTTTCTGGATTAATGCGATGGTTTCTCAACCACCTGCGAATGCCTTTCGTATCAATCATAATTGAGTATCGGCTAATAGTGAGTGAATGTGACTTGAATTTAGTTAGGCTTAAAATTGCTAGTTGCAATCTAAGTTACTGGCCTATTACTGAAGACGAAACACAGTAGTAACGTAAAAACTGTGAGTTTAAGCTTTAAAAGAAGCTTTCTTAAAGGGTAAAAATTTCCACAATCAATCCATTAAAATCAAACTACTGTAGCTAAATTGCTATTCTATTAGCCGACTGTAAAGTGTAAACGGAAGTCAAACATGAGGTGTAAAAGTTTTGCTGAAAACTCAATAGCTCAGTTGGTTAGCGCGTGACTTCGTAAACGAAGAAGCTTCAAGATCAAGCGGCGCTGGTTCGGCTCTCGGGGTGTGCGCTTGAACAACGCACGTTAAGGACATTCAGCGGCACCTAATGGATGGAATAATTCCTCGGCAACAACACTTCAACAACCATCCGAAAACTTCACTCTGTTAATCTCTGTAACTGGCCCTGCGTCAAAAGCCTCTACAAGAATGGGAAACTACCAAGAATAACCAATCAAGGCTTTGTCAGCCCAAGGGTAAAGATTCAAAACCAAGCAAGGCCACTGTCGTATAGAAAGATTGGGCCTACAATGAATTTTAGTTCATTAGCCCTCTAGAAACTGACTTACCCAAATGGCGTTAACTTCTTCGGCAGCCAGAGGTCGAAGCATGGAACGCAATCTGACAATGTCGGGCGGGGCAGATGTGACTCTTCGAAATGGGTCATAATGTCGGGTTACCTTGCGTTTGCCCAATCCAGGATTAGGATGGGCCATTGCCATTGTTAATAAACGCTATGTGAGATGCTACCAACTACCAATCCTTTCAACTCTGTTTTTGGTTAAACATAAAAATTCCTTCAGTTGGCAATTTACCCTGAAAACAAACGACCAACTTTGTATCCTAACAATTCTGAAGACTCGATTTTGGGATAAACACTTGTCTTATAACAAAACAATCTCATTTATCTGTAATATATCGCGTTTCACAATCTTCTGTTGAAGACTACTTCATTCTACAAAGTGTTAAAACCCTAAATGATCAATAGCTCAAGTGTTGGCGCTGTACACAAAGTGAATTGGTTGCCATACCGGCTGAACAATAGAGAGGCTCGAGTCAAAAGAAACTAGAGTACTGCTAAAAGATGCGATTGTTACATAGCCTATGTATTTTCGTTTTAATCAGAGCACAATAAAGTTTCGTCGTTTTGATGATTTTTTTACTTGTTTGATGCTTATATTGTAGGCTTTCAAAAGCACATGAAACTAGTCAATCCCTGTTTACCTGACCACTTAACGAGACCTTATTCAAGCTGATTTAAATTGTTAGCCTAATGTTAGTTTTTTGAAACAAGCCAACCTGAAAAGTCAAAATATGCAACTCAACAGAAGATGATGGTTTTCTGCTAGTTACAGTTGATCTCGATGAAAAGGTTCTTCATTTGCGTCAAAACTATCCCAATTTTTTATCCCAAAAACATTCAAATGTCCGATGAAATTTTCTACTTGGCAACAGAGGAAGCATATGTTTATTGCTGCGACGCATTGACACCCACATAATGACTTTGAAAACGAGAAAAAAATGCGGTAACCTAACTAGGGGCGCCGGATGCTCCCCTGCCCTCAAATTTTCTCTGAATGGGGGGCAATGGTGGCCTTTCAAGGTCATGTAAGCTAGTGCATATTTTACAATTTCTGCTATTTGCTTTTAACCTAATTGTAATCTTTCATTTTTGCCTCAATCAGCTAATCTTAACTCCCCCAAACCGCATTCAACTTCATCATCTTTTGTGTCCAAATTCACCATTATAAAAACAACTGCAACGGATAATGACTTTTGGATACAAGGAGATGAATTTACGCAGGCTCTAAAAACAAGGGCGTTAAAAACAAGGTTTAACCAGCAAAGTGACCTTGCTATAGCAAGAAAGGCGGAAAAATGCTCAAGATCACGCGGCGCAAGTTCGACTCTCAGGGTGTGCGCTTGAGCAACGCATTTCAGGACTGCTCTCCATTCAGCGGCACCTAATGGATGGAATAATTCTCCGGCAACAACACTTCAACAATCGGAAAACTTCACTCACTCTGCCAATCTCGGTAACTGGCTCTGCGTCAAAAGCGTCTACAAGTATTTCCGAAGGCGAAGAAACTACCAGAAATAACCTAAAGGCTTTGTCAGTCCGAAGATAAAGATTCAAAACCAACAGACTTTACAGCTGAAAAGTTTGGGTGTTCAACAGAACAATTATCGTTTCTAGCACGAGTTGCAACATTCGATTTATTGCTTCACTGACGTTTCGCGCAACATGACAATGCGCATCCTTAGAGCGAATAGCCTATCATACAAAATAAAATTTACAAAGTTATGCAATGTACCCAACCGGAAAGATTGAAATCTATTTCCGAAGGCTTATAAATCTTTATTGTCTTGACACGCAGGCTTCATGCTTATTTGAACAAAGTTGGAAGCGTTATTGTAATTTCGTCTCGAATTTCTGTTGGTTACCACTGCTTCGAATTTACGTTCAATGTTGGAAGTTTTTACGTAATTTAAAATGAAAAGTAACCGCTCACACATCTTTGGCCAATCTTCAAAATAACATGTTTCACTTTTTCTTGCCTTCAACCGCACTGCAGTATATAACTTTGTAAATTTTATTTTGCACATTATTCGCTCAGAGGATGCGCAGTGTCATGGTGCGCAAAACGTCAGTGAAGCAATACATCAACCTGTTTGATGTTACTTTTACTTTCATCAGATGAACGTTGCAACTAGTGCTAGAAAATAATAGCCTAAGTACAGGACGCCATGTACTTTCCGACTGGCGTAACTGCATCTATTTGAAAAGAACGGACAAGCCCACAAAAGAAGTGATTATATTGAGTGAAATTACATGAAAAGCAAATGCGTAAGTGGCGTGATGCTAATGATACACACAACATGCAGTAAAAAGCAAGAACTGCCGAGTTAGTAACGAGACGTTTCAAATTACAACTACTACCCAGACGGCAAATCAAACATTTTTTACATTGATTCACTACAAAGTAAAAAACGATTGATTTGCTGTCGGGACACATACATCCGAGTTTCACTTTTTCATCAAAATACTGATATTCACCGACAAGAAATTTTCACTTTATGCACCAAAACGATGAGATCAACGATGATAATGTGACGAGTATTGAGTGATAAACAAGTCAGCGCTGAACCATCTGCTTTTGTTGAGTGTTATGCTTTGAAGACAGCTATGCAAGCCAAAGGTTTGGTTTAAATAACCACATAATTAAGCTAGTAACCACAAAAACTTTTCAAATCTATTTGCAAATCTACATATTTCTTACCGGTGGAAAAACCTTTGATTTGTATCCACTACGTATTTAAGCTACAAGCACAAGAGTTAACGTTTCTGTGGTACCGTGATAACTTTGTAGCGAACACTTTTTCTGTAGCGTTAAGGTGAGGCGTAAACACAATGGCTCCGTGTTTCAAAGCAAACTAAACAGCAGATGCGGCAAAAGATCTGAATCTCTAAGATATCGCCACCATGCGGTAATTAACTAGGACACGTGACAAGGAAGCAGGGCGGGGCCAGGATAAGCTCTTTTTCCACATTTTTGAGAAAAAAACATGATCAGTGTGCCCGTTTTGGTTGCCCTTAACCTCGCATGACACAAACCGCTAAAGACTTGCCACCGACAGTTACAATAATTGAATAGCAGTGTCTTTGGCGTGGGAGCCATGAAACAATCAACTACAAAAAGCATGCATTGGAAAAATATTTACACAATTTCAAAATATATGTACACTCCTAAAAGGGGTTTCTCAACAAAGGTTTAGCCTTTGCATACAGTCGTGCTATGGTGGTGTTACAAACGTGTCTGTTTTTATACTACATTTATTTTGTGAGGAATGAAATACAATTTAAACAAGAAATTAAGCTAATGCAATTCTCGAAGCTAGCCCACAGCGGAAGACTTTGCTTTGAGAATTGAAACACAAAAGAAATCTCAACTTTTTGGCAGCTATACTTTAAGCGACGCTGCGGTTATTTACACATGTGATCCAAAATTTCGAAATTTTAAGGCAGGTTGCATGAGTATTTTCTATCTGGACAATCTTTATTCAACTAAAGTCAAAAAAAGTTTATTTTACAAGCTAAAAATGTCCAGCCAGCAGTAGCACACACAAGTTGTATTTTTCTCTCCCATTACAACCAATCAACCGTTTTTACATTGACTCAATGTAAGAAACGCTTGATTTGTAGCCAATTTTTTGCAACAAAAAGCTGATCACAAATTATAACATTGTGATGTTAGTTTAATGATAGCAAGACCACCAAACGTCACGTGCTCACTGAACAAAATCACTTATTTTCACATTGATTTAACATCTCTAGACGTTGAATCCATGTAAAAAATGACGATTTAGCTAGGTAGATGTTCGTGCCAGTAAACTGGTAAATGACGCCAATGTCTCTATCCAATATGGCGTTTCGTCAGCCAGCATAGAAAATCGGTCATTTTACATTGATTCAGCGTCTGTAGACGTTGAATTAATGTAAAAAGTCCAGTATTGCTGAGTGAACAAGACAAAAACTGGCCCCGAGACAAGTAAAAAATACTTTTACACCTAAGAAGTTGGGAGGTTAGGTGGTCGTAAAAATATAAAAGTTAAGTCCAACACAGCCATCAAGCTTGCATCATAGTCCACGCCGCAACCGTCTTTATCTTGATCAGACTACATGACCAGGCAGGAGTTGGTGCCTTCTGGGGACGGGTCAGCCTGTTTGTACAACACATAAAACTTAACTTAATTGGTGTTCAGCATTAAGCAATGGATGAGATGTACGGATTTTTTAATACTCTGATAGGACGCGGTTAAGCGGTTGACTTTGTGAACGATAAACAAACTGCAATATTAACCGGCTCTGGTTCGACTCTCGAGGTGTGTGTTTTGAGCAACGCATTTCAAAAGTTCTTCATTCAGCGGCACCTGCTAGATGGAATAATTCACAGACAACAACACTTCAACAATCGAAAACTTCACTCTGTCAAACTCGGTGACTGGGCCTGCGTCAGTGGCTTAAAGCCTCTACAAGTATGCGAAACTGCTCTCAAAAAAGCTTCCTCAGTTCGAGGACAAAGATTCAATCAAACAAATGTTAACATTGTTGTATTAACAGCAACACTTCTGCCTTCGTTCACCATAGCTTCCCAGCATACAGCAACGTAATAAGCGATTGGAGCAGGTGACCCTGACGATGAACAGTTCAATGTTTGTTGAACAGTGGGTTCTATTCAGAACTGCCAGTGTTTTGAATCAGATGCCTGGTGAAGGATTATCATCATTTTTCTTATTAACATGCTGAAATTCACAATGTTATGTGTACTGTAGCATACTATGTATGAACTTCGCTAGAGAACTGAAACTTCAACAAAAAGTTTAGTGATGCCTGATGACGAAGATTTAAACTTAAACCGCAGAAACATATAGTCAGCAATTGATCATGCAAGAAATATTGAACTGAAACCTACATCGTGCAAATCAAATGAGGAGTTGTTTTCATTGCGGAGTTGCAAAAACAGAAACCTCCATAACAATTTTTTTAAAGCAGAGAAAAAAACCAAAAAGCGTGAAGAAGCTTGTTGTAACTTAAACGTGGTATCAAATTATATTTAAAGTGGCTAGATTGGTTTGAAACAAAGGAAGAATGTCGATACCATGGAGTTCATACCATGGTTAATCCGATGTTACTTTTAGCTTTCGATATTTAGCCAACCAACTATGATGCTGTGCAAGAAAACAAATGTCGTTTTAAGTAAGATAAGTCGAATTCACTAAGCGGCGGTATTAACTTTGTGATGCACATGTAGGAAAAAGTAAAAGACAAATTTTGCGCCTCAATAAAAAGTGTTGTTCTCCTCAGCCAAGTTTTTGTCACAAGCGAATTGAAAAACCAGAAAAAAATCGGGCTTGTTTAGAAATAAAATAACTTATTCTAAAATCTAGAAGTTAGTATAGCTAGTTGAATTTTTTTTTTAAACAACAATTTTTTTGTTTGGATGAATATCAGCACCAGGGAATGCTTCCAACACTAAAAGCACGAATTATGATCGCATATTGCATGCTCTTCCCACTGGCGCAGATATACCTGCTGGTGTAACACATCCTCTCTTCCTACCTCTGCCCGTCGTTGAGTCTTCTCAACTCTCGAGTCAGTCTCGATCGTGTAGGTCGTTGTCGTCATCGATGACGTCATCTCCTGAGCGAACGAAGCAAAGTGGTCATTGTTTAACAGCTCCAGGTACAAGTCTGGTGCTAAGGATTTGTATAAAAAGGACCCGAAGGAAAAAAGAATTAACCTTTCCGTCCTTTAACCCTGTAATTGATTGCCTTCCAAAAAGGCACCCTCAACAAGCGTCGAACTGGTGACCATCTGTACGTTGACCCTTGCCCTCTCAGTTTCGCTATGCAGGCAATAAGCACATTGAAAGCAACAGTGTTATATCAGAAGAAATGGGTTTTTAATAATATCTATCGTATTATATTATAATATTATTTGTTGGAACCAAGCTATGGCATTAGAAAGAGATCGTCAAGCAAACATTTTCCACCGATTAGAAAAAAGACAGTGGAGTGCAGAAACACGACCTGTCGCGTTTGGTGAAGGACAAGGATGTTTGCAAACACTACGTTAATGGTACCCGGTACGCACAAATAGATGACCATGAGAATGCACGGAGTTCGTAAAATCTCAACATGGAGGTTGTTTGTTTGTCGTATCCAGGCTTACACCCGATGGTTTAAGATTTAGATTAGATTATGTGGACGGGAAGGCAAGGAAGCCAATGTCGTGGCCACCTTCAGGCATGTCATTAAGTGTCCTGTCAAAGACACAGTAGCATGCTCTTGAGCGGTGTCAAACCGGCACCCTTTCGATTGCCATTCCAGGGTTCTCAACACTCGGCTATGCAGCCGAAAATGGAGGTCAATAACAACGATATAAAGCCTGATCAAGGAGGCGATAGGTTTGTGTGAGCAAAGTTTGATGCGATTCGGTTCACGCCTAAACATCGTCATGATTACGTCACTGAACAGAAAGTAACATAAACCTCATTTACAAATTTTCTCACTTGTTGAGGATAAATCGAAGGATAACTTAAAAAGTTATTCGGTAAGCAAATAATTTTTGCTTGATAACCTTTACTGCAAGAGTCATTTTATGAGGGACAAAGAGATACAGATGCATTTAACAATTTCTTTGCAAGCTTAACAAAGGAAATTCAATTTGTTTTACATTATTCGTATTTTGTGCGACGGTTTTGGTAAACTAAGCCTTCGAAACAAGTCGCCATGTTGGCTACTGGAAGCGACTGCGTATATATGCTTGAAATTACTGAAAAGATAATGAAAGAGAGAAAATAAAAATATTGAAAAACTTAATGAAAACTAAAGCAAGCAAAAGTTACAATCGCTACAAAAAGCAAAAATAAAATGAACTCAAAAGAACCCAGTGGCATTAAGTGTACAAACTGAACAGTAAACATCGATGCAACAAAAACCTTCAATTTTGATTCATTGAGGCAATATCTGTGCAGAAAAAGTTACCTTTTTACATCGTTTCAACGTAAGGTTTTCAACCGGGGGCAAATTGCATCTAATCAAGGAGGTAAATTTAGTGAAAAAGGCAAACTACAAGGTAAATGCCCAACATCTGACTTGAAAAAAAAAATCAAAAACGAAGGAATGAACTTATCTTCAGACAGTCGGCGAGATGGGAACTAGAGAAAAAAGATCGATAACCTCTGTTTTAACGTGTAGCGACGTTGAAACGATGCAAAACGGCAGCTATTTCGGACTGAATGACAGTCATTAGTTCCAAAAGCCGAAATTTTGAAACAACCATGCGTCAGTGATACCTTCTTCTTAGCCCTGGCTTCTCCTTCGGCGGACTGGGTCACGACCCTCTTTCTCTTCCGACGAGATCGGGTTCGTCCCTTACCCTCCTCAGTCTGGCTGGGGCTCAAATTCAACCTGGGGGTAATATTGTTTCAGTTATGTCCTTATGTAAAAGCAAAAAATGTATGTGATGATATCAATTAAGTAAAAGGGTATTAGACACAGACTAGGCTCGGTCAACAAAGAAGTGGACAAATCAAGGGATTAACTGATTATGGTTCACATCTCGGCATAAGTGCAGTGGCCATCGATGATAGATCTACTCAGTGCACAAGTTGTGTCAACGAGGGAACATCACGTAAACCAGGGGTCACCAAACTTTTTTCACTGAGGGCCGGATTGCTGCGAGTTTAAAAGCCGCGGGCCGTAGTGTGGTGACCCCTGACGTAAACTAGCAACAAAACCTACGAACTACAAGAGAGCAAGCGTCAGCAGTTCCAATACCACACACGTACGCAAAACCGAGCGAGTTAAAAAATAATTCTTGATCTAAGTGTAACCCTTCTTTCATGCAATCGATGTATGCACTAACAGATAGTATAGTGCCAACAAGTACCTTCCGTGATCCCAGATACGTTTACAACTTTATGCGGTATTTAACGTCTGTAGACGTAAAACCAATGCAAAAATAGACTCATTTGCTAGTGGCGTGTTTGCTATTTTAAAAGTCTTCATAAAATATGCATTAATAAGATGCTCAACTGAATTTACAACAAGCTTCTTCAATAGTCTTTAAGCAGAAATATTGTGGCAATGTGAAAACATATTTAGTGATCTAGCAGACTAAAAAGGACACGAATCATGCTTATTTCTCAATCAATTAATCAAAATCCGCTCAGTCGAAGCTGACCCGGGATGACCTTATGGATCATTTCTTACTCGTCTATATTCCAAACGCCCTTTTAATTAAAATAATATTTGATAATTTGTTGTTTCATAAAAAAATACATTGATTTATTGACGTCATCAAACCTTTCCTCTTCCTCTTCTAGAAGCTTCCGGTAGACGGCAATCTCATGGTCTAGTTGGAGCTTGATGTCCAGCAGCTCACTGTAGTCCTTCTCCATCCTCGCCAACGTATCCCGGACCTCGTCCCGTTGCTTCTCGACCACGAGGACAGCGGAGATGCGGATCTCACGCTCCGTTTCAACCTGACCCTCCAAGTCTTGCACGCGGTTGTTAAGGTTGTTGTTCTGAGGAAGGCGGAATTGAATGATTAAAAATATATGCAACAAAAGTTTTGCGATGCCTGTTAGGGTTGCGTGGGCTGTAAATCTGTAAATTTTTGTGATGCCGAAAGACAATGACAGCCACACCACAAAACAACGAGGAAGTGATTGAAATACATTAAAGTGATATAACAATTGCATGATCTCGGATTATAGTTTGTAAGGATTAAGGAAGTTAGTGTGAAGTTCATTTCTCAAATTAAACGCGTTAGACAATGAATTGACAACGAGGTTTGTGGCAAAAAAGTAAATCATGGCCATTGGCCAAGTACATACAAAAGTTGCTTTCCTTTGCTCTGGCATGTCGCAATAAAGGTCTGATTCTAATCGATTTATGTAGAAAGTAGCTGCCGTTCATCAACTGAGGGGACAGTGAAAAACCGGACAGTCAGAAGCAATATTCCAAAACCGATCACATGACAAGGCAGATGACGAAACGTCAGGGCTGACAGCAAACCAAAGGTGGTTTCAGCTGAGCCATCATAAAAAAACTGCATAATTACGTCAGCTAAAACGTAGTGATACGTTGGCGGGAATGGAGCAAGCACACAACACACAGCCATGTTTAGAAGTTCACTAGAAGTCACATGAATATGATTAGTCAGAGGGAAACGGAACTTGACAAATTATTAAGATGCAATACAGAAAAAAGTCCGGACGGGCTTTGGGAATTATCTGTAAAGTTATTCAAGGATTCGAATACGGTAGTGATCTTTAACACTGCAAAGAAAATCGATTTACCATGTAATTTCCCGAAAAAAAGAAATACATCGTAACTAAAAAAAACTATGTTAATTCAACAAAAAGTAGCTCTAACTAGAGAATCTAAAATACCTCGATCTTTATCGCTTCTACAATGAACGAGTGCCTTTTCTGTTCTTCCATACCCTGGTAGCAGCAATACTTTGAGTACACGTATGAATAGAATCTAGCACAAACTGACTAAATAACACAACTGTTCCTCTCGCTGCATGAACACCTTCAAGCACGGCTGCATTAAAATGTCCCGTCAAGTAAAAAAGAACTTTTAAGCGGTGCAGATCTTAGTCCATGCTTCACAAGAAAGTGAACCAGGTCATGTACTGTCAGTCAACATTCTGAACAAGCTGTCGGATTGTGTGCTACGACAGAAAATGCACTCTGCCTAAGAAAAGCCATAAAATCATCAACAGTTCGTCAAATACAACCTTTGGTCATTTACTTCCCTGACAAAACTGCACTATTCTTAAAAAATGTCTTTGAGCTATATCATTGTGTTGGTCTGCAAGCAAATCTGCCATTTATTTTGCTGAAGGTTTGAGAAGCTAGCTGACGTGGGGTTACACCTTAGATCATATGCTTACTGCAGAAGTCTCGAAAGTAATATACTGTATGCTTAGAGCTTTAAGCCTGTTCAGAAATACTTAGAAGAAGTTGAGATGACGACAATTTAATGGAATCAAAATTAATAAAGTATACACTTGAAGCAAAATGCATTAGTTGAATTAACAAAACGGACAATTCTTAAGGAAAAAATCTACCTGCGTCTGCAGTCCTCTGATGGTGGATTGCAGTCTGTCCGTCTTCATGTCCGATGCTTTGGATAATTCCTGAGCTTTAAGACGAGATTTGCATTCGATATCAATTTGCTTTCCCAATTCGGTTATCTATAAATATTGGGCATCAGAAATAGACTGCATGCTGGGCAAACAGCGGATTGGTGTCGCTTTGAAAGAATCACATCACTGTTAACGATTAATAATGGCTTTCATTGAAGGACTCTCTCAAAAAATGTTAGTGTGGTAGTAGAGTGCAGACGTGTTCCATGTAACCTTGACTTTCAAACTAAGTATTTTCGTTAAGAGAAACTTTTGATACGTTAGTTGTAATGAGATCGAACGGCAGTGAAGAAAATGCTACCTTGAATCTATACTGCGCCTCCAAGTCTTCCTTCAATTGCTCCAAGTCAGCGGTTTGTTGCTCTCTCAAATCAATGATGGCCGCTTCTAATCTGCTCTCGTAATCCACTTTCACCTTTTGGTCCACTTCAGTCAAGCTAACTGTATGACGCTTCCGTACTTCCGAGATTTCCTGCAAAAAAATACAATAAACTCAATCGAATGCGAAAGCTGTTGGATTTTAAAACGGCAAGGACAAAGTTTTGAATAAGCAATAAAAATTGACACTGAGAAGATAGGTGGTGAGAAGCACAAAACTATTCCCACAAGCGTAGTGAATGATGTAATAACAATTCAAGCAAATATAACTTACTTGCAAAAAGATTCTGTGCCAGTGCATAAAGACAAAAACCTAATCTTAAATTAGATGTTCAAATGTTATTTGTGGTATGTCTCTCTAAGAGACAAAGCACCTGCCGTTGAAGTAGCTTTATTCGCAATCGAAGGTTATATGTATATATGGAAAGGATTAATTATGGTGAAATGAAAAAGAATGCAAAAGATACAAATGTGTGAATGAAATAAGAACCAATCAAGCTTTATCGACAATTATTTTTGTTTAACTTTTACTGTCTAGCAAAGCTTTATAGCTAAGCTACCTCACGGTGAAGTCGCTCCTTGAAAAGTAATTCCTCTCGAAGAGATTGAAGTTTATTTTCGAAGTCAACTCGTTTAATCGTTTCTGACTCCAGCATCTGCTGCGCGGTTTCCAGTTCCTGCTGGACATCCGCATATTTCGCACGAAGACTTTCTAAACATGGTTGAAACCAAGCTTAAAGATCACGTATTCACGTTCAAGCTAAAAGTAACTACTTAATGGAATTAAACTACTTTATAAAATACATTTTTTATGCATTTCATACAAAAGATTTTCAAAAGCTTAGTTTTCTGCTGCCACAACAATACTTAATATTGCAATAAAGAAAATAACGAAACACTTAGCGCCTATACAACTTCACGTGCATCTGAATATGAAGTGGCCCGAGATTGGGACAAAAGATTATTCAAACGATACAATAAATAACAATAAACTAACATACAGTATAATACGTTATTAAATTAAAACGTATTCGGAAAAATTCCATGCCCGAATTGGGAAATTATTCAAGTACATACCAAGTTCTTCACAAAATTCATCCCTTTCCTTCTTAATGCGAGAATACTGAGCATCTTTCGCGTTCAGCAAAATGTTGAGGTCCTTGAGTTTGCCTTCCAAAACGCCGTTATCATGAGCCAAGTCATTCGCTCTGAAAATGGAAAAGTTGTAGCGTTGTCAGTATTGACGGCACAGCGAGTTGTACCCTTGCAAACATCGATCAAGTGCTTGATTCCAGAAGGAACCGCTGAAGTCAGTTAACCAACTTTTTTGGATGAAAGACAGAACTTGTTAGCTTGTTAAGTAGATTACATTGAAGACTGTGGAGAACACGCATTCCATTTGGAAAAAATAAAAATTTTTAAAGTTTTAACAATGTAAAATTTGCTTTTTCCTTACCAACGTTGCATTTTGTAACTTTTTCGTCAAAGCACCAAATGTGCGTCCTGTTTTTGTATCACAATAGTTACTAAAACCTTTTTGTTGAGTGCGTATTCAAAGTAGTAGCTAGTGGGTGGTTTTTATACTACAGTATTAAATTTCACAGAAATGACAAAAGGCGGTGGCTGTTTTCAAACCAGAGTCACCTAAAATGGCTTGAATCGCTTCCACAAATCAAAAACAAAAGACACAAAAATATATTTCATACCAGCCTACAACCTTCACGTATTATGACACTGAATTATTTGTATCACTTTAAAGGGTCTGCTACTATTCGGTGAGTCTGATTTGGTGAGTTCGTAACCTCTAACCCCTAAACCCTAAAACGGCAATAATAATTAGGCTACGGTACCCGATAATTAAAAAAAAATTGAAAAAATCCCCTGTTAAGGGATCGGACTCACCAAATCGGACTCACCGAATTGGACTCACCGAAACGGGCCATTCCGCACTTTAAATGTCTAGTACAATGTAACATTGACATCAGCTAATTTTTATTCTCAATAAAAAGGCTACAAAACTTTCGAAAGGCTTATCGAATGAGCTAAAATGGTCCAAAAATCATCGAGAAAACTCTTTGCTGTGTGTCACATAAATCGTCAAAGCGTTAAATAACATTGCTCTAAATCTAAAACAAGCGATCTATGCCATACCCACAACAGAAGAGATCGCAGACCATATAAAGAATTAGGTAAACATTGGCGGGGATGTGTCAGGATGCCTGTCGTCAAACATGGAATGCTATCAAACATGGAATGCTAATATAAACCACAAAAACAGCTCGATATTCTCCTTAATCACCCGTATATATTAAGTAAAAGGTAAACAAAGACTACCGGTAACTACATTTTCACTTTTTGCTCATACTGAAATGGAGATATGGGATAAAGTAGTGAATGGGTAAGTTATATAAAAACAAAATTGTGAACAACACAATATGATGAATTGGTATAATTCACATTCTAACACACAATCGAAACAATGCGTGGTGCCGGATCTTTCTGTGATCAAATCAACATTTCACATACACTATGATACAATGAAACGCAACGCGTCACAAAGAACCTTCGCGAACCTTAAACTATCGGTAGAGCAGCAGATGAGCAGACATGTAGAAACGTGAGGTGAAGTCAAAATAATTGGACCTTTGTCTTGGATTGCGTGCAAAACAAGTTGCGATAAAAAGTCAAAGTGCCTGTTCTGTGAACACGATTATTCCAAAGAGCACAACTATGCAAAAAAATGTAATACCGAAGTGCCTGTCCAGTGGCGTAGCCAGGAAAAAAATTTGGGGGGGGCCAAATATTTGATGAATTGAAGAGAACGACAAAGTGTTTGATTTAAGACATCGCCACCTGATGTGCAGTGGCGTATCCTGGTGGCTTGAGCAAGGGGAAACAATGAAACTGGTGGGGGTTAGAGCGTGCCGAAGGCACGCGTATTCTAGGGGGGGTCCGGGGGCATGCTCCCCCGGAAAATTTTTGCAAAATTACACTTAAATAAATGGATTATAGCGCTTTCTGGAAACACTTTTAGGGTAATATTTGTATGAAATTTATTAGCAGATAAACAGCTATTAACTTATTAAAGGTAGCTCTTACACACAAACGGTCAAAATCTGCGGCTAAAACTAGAGAACACCGAAAACTCAGCTACAGAAAAACCCAACAGAGTAAGCCATTCTGAAATTGCTTCCACAAATTAGTTAAAAGAAACTTAAATCCAGAAAATTTTGCGTGATTTACGATTTGCAAAGTTTATTGGTGTCTTTCTGTGTGTCTAAAACAAGTCCTTGGGGTGTTAATAGCCAGATGTCTTGGAAAACGTTATAAATTTCTGCAAATTTTATTATATTTTCAACAAAGGGCTCAACTTCGGAATCCAAACTTCGAAAATTTGGGGGGGGCCATGGCCCCTTTCGCCCCCCCCTGGCTACGCCTATGTGCCTGTCCTCCATTAATAATAGTCATTTAAAAGAAAAGTTTGACATTCTTGTGACGGGTAATTAATGCAAAACACAGGCCTTTGCGCACACTTATAAGATTGATGGTTGATGTTCAGGGATATGAAAGTACAACGATAACTACACAGTTTGTAATCTGAGCATACCAACTTGCCAACGGCAGGTCACTGCGTAGATCTAAGATTGGCGGGAAACCGGCAAAATATAATCTTGTTTAAAGAGAGTGACAAAAATGAGTAGAACAACAGAAAACGAGAGAAAGAAAGAAACAAAAAGCGCAGTCGTGCGTAACAAGCATGTTTCCCTCAAGGCAAGTAAATCCAGATAGAAGCGTAGGTAAAGGGCGTCACTTAATGTCAACCAAGCATAAAACGACATATTGCTTGTGCCAAATTTTTTTAGTTTATGCGGCAAACTTTACGTCTATTTGACGTTTAACTTTCCATGTGATACGAAAAACTAAAATACCTGGCATAACAAGATGACAAAAGAACCTATGAGAACCACTGTGTCCACTCTTTATTTGCAGAGGCATATGCGATTGTACGGTACAACACTGCATGACTGTTCTATTTGTATGTGCTGGTTTAAAACTGCTTTAACCAGACAAAAAGAAGCGACTTTCTTCAGTAGCACTCTTCAAACTTCAAATTCGAACTACCACTTTAGATGGCAGCAGCAAAAATTTGTAATCACGATTCGATTTTCAACCGAAATTTAATCACAAACTTGTTCACTGACTTTCAAACCGCCACAACCCGACAATTGGAACAGTTTGCACATATGTGAAATTTGAACATGCACAAACGCAAGGAAGGTCAGTTATGGCCAATAAACTTTTTAAACTACTATTCGCCCAGCAAAGTCACTGTAATACTCCACTGCACAAAAATGTGTATTCAAATTTGTGAAATCAGTCAAAAATGTTTCTCGGCAGCTGATTTGTAGCAAGAATTGACAGCGATAGACACGTGTTAGCATAAAATGTTAGCATAAAATGATTTTAACAAGTGTGTAAAAGCAACGCTTTGCGAAGGCGCAAAACCAGTGAAGCAGCACAATTCTCTAAATCCCAACCGGGCAACTTTTTCAAAATGGGTATGGCATGGATGGCTACAACTATGCCAAGCCCAAAACCAGTAGAACGCCTTGAAGTTTTACACTGTAATCTTCTTGTTGGGCAAGTGAGTTCAGTTTTCATTTACATCAACGCAAAGAGGTAAACTTTTCATAACTATTCAATATTTTACTTAAAACTCACCACTATCATACGTTTACAGTAAGTGGCTTAAAATAAAAATACAGTACCGGTACATGTCTGCATAGACAAAAAAACTCAAGCTTTTATATGATTATGATTACCATACTAATGATTATTATCGATTGTATACAAACACAGGAGTGTAGCTTCGAAGGAAAAATAATTTTGCGGCAACATAGCAGATGACAGATGACAAATCAAAAGAAAACGTATTGCAATGTTTTGCAAACACACCCTAGCAAATAGTGCAGTTCTGACAGTTTACATGCAGGCTTTAGCAGATTCCAAATTCAAATTGGTTAGGCCTAGCTTAGATTATGGCTTAAAACAAAAGCCAAGAGAACATATCGCTTTAAGATTCGCTGTCTTTCGGTTATTTTCCTGACGACAGTGACACACGGAAAACATTTCAATAATTTATCTGATCATGTGAAAACAAAAACGTATATATCAAACAGGATCATGGATACTTGCGAAAAACTTGTTGGTTAACAAAAATGTATGCAATAAAAGATCCGATCAATTGAGCCTCCAAAGTCCAATCAATGAGCGATAGGCAGTCACACTCCTAATTACCGTTCGGCAAAACAAAACATCTTTTGGAGTGAAAGACAACAGTATAAATAGAAAGCTACTTAATTGCGGCCTTTAGGCATATAAGTCACACAAAAAGTTGTTGTGGCAATAGGCAAAGATCGAAGACTTTTAATTAGACATCACTGGTTTGTTCTCCAACGATTCAAGGTCATTCGAGCATCAAGATATCAAACAGAAGAAGCAAATTTTCGTTTACAACATCACAGCGCACCCGCCATTACTATAGATACGTCATTGTGACATTTTGCCGCCAAAACAAAGCAACTTAAAAGTGACGTAGCACTCACATCCACAAGTGCAAAAAGAAATGTGTCGCACACATCGAAGGGAAAATTTCAAAACCATGTAAATCCATTGAGAACCAGTTGACCGACATTCATGCTATGCGCTAGGTTCATAAAAGTTTAAAGTTCGGCGGGACCAAAGCATAACTAACATGTTGTTTCATTGCAATTTTCCGTGGAAGCGTGATGTGCAGCCTAAGAAATGCACAAGCCTCCGCGGTAAATGAGAATGTTTTCATCAAACAAGATTTCAGAACTCATACAGATGTACAATTGTACATTTTTCGGCAGTAAAACATGAAATAAAGTTAAACATGTTATTTTGCTTTTGTCCCTTAAACTTTCAAGTTAACACTTTCGTGAACCTAGCGTTCAGCATAACCGTAAACTAGTTTGCAATGGATTTTCATGGTTATTTATGTGTAGGTAAGTAAAGCTATAAGAGAAACCTTGAATTTTAAATGCTTACGGTGGACACCATCAATACCGCTATTGGTTTGTGTAACTATCATTATGACTAGTGACTACAGTGCTGAAAGGATACGGTACGGTAATTGCGAACAAACATTCATATGACGATTTATAAAGAGACTAAGATAGTAACCCGTATAGTGTGGACATTTAAATCAGGGGGAAATAAAAAATATATGATTCCGACTCCTCGATATATTTCTGGCCGGGTCTGCTACTATTCGGCGAGTCCAATTCGGCTAGTCCGATTCGGCGAGTGCCCTATTCGATAATTTTTTGAATTTTTTTTAAAATTATTGGGTACCGTAGCCTAATTATCATTGCCGCTTTTACATCGTTTTAACGTCGCTAAACATTGAAATAGGACCCTAACCCCCAACCCCTAAATCCAACCCTAACCCCAACCTTAACCCTAATCCCCAACCCTAAAACGGCAATGACAATTAGGCTACGATACCCAACAATTTTTTAAAAAAATTCAAAAAGTCGTCAAATAGGGAACTCGCCGAATTGGACTCACCGAAATGGGCCATTCCGTTTCTGGCCATAACGATCTGTATTATGTATACACAGGCGCTGACACTGTGCGAACTAAAGACCGATACATTTTCGATTTTGAAGTTTAAGCTAAATTTACTTTATATACGGTATATAGTTTTGAGAATCTAAATTGTCAAAGTGTGATCACTGAATCTTAAATCATTGTAAAACTCTTAAAATTACATTAAAACAATAACAATGTTTTCCCAATTACCGGTGTTGCCAGACGCTTTTTGGATTTCCAACACAAGTGCCAAAATCTAGTCTGTTATAAACTATAGCACAAAAGTAGCTCAAAATTACACAAAATACAGACAAAGACTATATTTATTAACTAATACTCAAACTATCAACTTATACTAGCAATTTTCGCTGCTAACAGATCGACTTTCAGTCAAATTTTAAGCGGCACGTTGTCATGGCCTTGTTTCTGACCAGCTCCAACCGCTGCCGGAATGTTTTCAAATTTTTTGTCCTTTTTCTTTTTTTCAAATTTAATTTCAATTTAGTTGTGATCGAAACGGCGACTTACACTACAACTGAGAACAAACAGTTCTATTTTCTGATAAATTATCAGAGCGCAATACGCAGAACAAAACACAATAATTTGAAAAAAGATTGTAAACAAAAATTAAACTGCTGATCGATTTTCATCAAGCCGGAGTCGTTTTTTTAACCGACTCCGATCACGCCAAAAGTCATCTGACTCTATAACTCTGGTTTAAATAAGAGTTTATTTTCTCTCAAATAAACTTACCGGTTTTTCTCGCACTCATATTTCTCCTTGAACGAAGATGCTTCCATTTGAAGTTGAGCCTTCTCCTTGGACACCTCATCCAACAGTCGCCGAGCTTCTCCGAGCTCACCTTCATACATGGCTTTCATGTTGCTCACCTGACGTAAAATCAGCTTGTGAGCGCAATTCAATATTGTCAAGAATTGTGTGGTTACATAGGTTCATGGTTCCTTCCTACTCAAGACATTCAACGATGCTTATTCAAATATAACCATCTCTTCTTCTTCACTAGAATGATGGTAAATTTTCCAACACAGACTTGTTTATAATGAAAAATATATGAACACGAACGGGTTCCACTATTAGCAGTATGAAAGACAGCAAATAAGCTAATAAAGTAGGTAAACATTTAATCAGAATACAATACATAAATTAAAATATTGTATGCATCAACCTTCCTTAAAAATTTTGACAACTTGTGTTCTACCATCTTTCTTTGTTCTACAGACAATCCTAACAGAAACAAAAGCTAAACTGCTAAGTGCTATGATAGTATCCCACCACACCTTTGCAATTTGACAACACAATAAGGGGAATCGGTATTATCGCTCTATTAGTAACAAAAAGCTTCATCCGTTTTAACAGGAAGTTATTGACTCAAATGAACGATGTTTACTATTTAGCAAACTGAAGAACCTTTTTCTTCTTGCAGACTAATTGAAACATAGAACTGGCAATGAAAGCAAAACATTATGTGTTTATTTTCTTTTTAAAAGTTTGTTTTCACTTACAGTGTGATGTGATACGCACCATTTGATACGTGATCATTTCTGTTACAAAATTAACAAAAGAAACTAAATAAAAAACACATTTTGTTTACAACAGTCATCCATGTATTTTTTTTTATATTGCAATCAAGCTCTTCTGGAGACAAAACGTTTTAATTAGTTCACTGGTTCATTCACTCACTCCACGAGATGGATGACTACAGTACATATATAGACGTAGCATAACTAAAAAGATGATTGCATATGCTATATGTATAATAGAGTAGGCCTATAGACTTTAATTTGTAAGTAGGAATGCTCATAACAGCCAATTAAAACGACGTATTTCTTTCGCAAATGAGAGACATTATTATCATGTAATTGTAAAGCATTAGTTGCAATATATACTGTATATATTATATATGTACAATACAAACCAGTTGTTTTCAAACTTTTTCAGCACATGGCGCTTTTAGTAAATTAAAAAATAACGTTTTTGTGGCACACTTACAAATACAATACAACAAAGGTGCTTTAAAAAATTTTAGTGTTATACAAACTTTAATGGTGTAAATTCCCTTGTCTTGTCGGCAAGGCACTTACTACAGTATAATATAATAAGTGAGCATTCAAGTCTCAAAGGCTAGACTGCACGCCTGTTGGTGAAAAGAGGTTATTTTTAAAAACTTTAGATTTTCATGGCACACCTCTTATGGCCGGAATGGCCCGTTTCCGTGAGTCCGATCTCTATTCAGTGATGTTTTCAATTTTTTTTTTTAATTAATTGGTACTGTAGCCTAATTATCATTGCCGTTTTAGGGTTAGGGGTTAGAGGTTAGGAACTCACCGAATCGGACTCACCGAATAGTAGCGGACCCCTTATGGCATACTTGTGTGCCATGACACACAGGTTGAGAAACACACTATACAATAAGACCTACTTCTCGAGAACTGGTTTGCTCATAGCTTGACACTTGGATTTGGAGCCGAGAATTTTCTGTCTCCAAGGATCGAACTTTCTCCACATAGACTGCCATCCGGTTGTTCAAGTTTATCATCTGATCCTTTTCATCTTTCCTGGACGTCACAGAAGGACTCAGTGGTGTTGATGCCGCATCTCTGTCTCTGGAGATCAGTAACTTTTAATTGGACCTAGTATTTTTGTCATATCTAAGCTTACACCAGGTGGTTGAAACGTGCTGGTAAATATATAGTTAATAAATACAACACAACATTTTTGTTTCACACTGTTTTATTGCTAGTTTATCAATCATGGCATTACAGCAAATCAAATCGAATTTCAAACTTTCTGCTTCATACAAACGACGACGAGCAAGTCGAATGAAATAATAATTAAGTAAAGTGAATTATATATTAATGTAAAGATTGTTGGATGCTTCAGGAAGATGCATTCTATTAAGTGACTGATCACAATCATATTCAAAAAAATACAACATCAAACATTCTCATAAAATATTTTTACCAACTTTATTAACAAATAAAGATATGCAATTACGCATGCCGACAGCAAACTAAGCCATGTTAACATCAAGTGGTCAGGAACCATAATACCCATAGGATTTTAAGCCAGCTTGTGAAATAATCTGACACAGTGCATGGGATTATTCTAATATGGAGTAAAAGGAAATGATTGCAAAAGTGCTTTCGAAATATGGGCAAAACTGCCTTGATGAATAAAACTTGATGTTAGGAGAGTAACCTTATTCAAAGAGAGTCTTGGAATTATTACACGAGCAATGAGTACGGTATATTTGTTGTTGTAAAATGCATTGAAACTTACACATATCAATTAAATGTTTAATTTAATATAGGTCACAAATACAATTTAATACTACTTTACCTTCTTTGCTGAGCTTTTGGAGTTGCCATCTTGTAGTAAGCTTTGATTTAAAAAAGCAGCTTAATTATACACAAGTTTTCTGAAGATCAAAACATGGAAAGTTTTCGTAAAAAGTTGCTTTTTGTAAAAAAATTAAATTTACAGTATGGTCTATGTGTGTATTTATAACCATTTTTTTTCAAGGACCTCTGAAAATTGTATTTGTTAACTTGAACAGTTACTCTTTGTTTTATTGGAAAGATATTTTCATATTCTCAAGCGTGTAATAATTTGGTGATATTGTTGTAAGTATTAAAATTACAATAGCGCATTTTATGATTATGTACTGTTTTAATTCCACTATTAATTCCATTATATATTCGAACACCACTATCATTCTGGCAGAATAATTCTGGGCAATCTAATCTTCCTAATAAAACAATTTGTAAAAATGCGTGGTAAATAATGCAATGACTGCAACACACGAACCCTGATAAAAGCACTTCTTGTTGACACAGTTATTTTTGTTTTTCTAAAAACGTCATTTGAAAACAAAAAAACAAGTAACATAGTTTATGCGAAGAAGGGGCGTTCTGACTGACTGGTAAAGCATAGTGTTGGGCGATATTGAAAAAAACAAAACGATATTTGAAAAAATACTCGATATTTCGATACTTTTCGATATTTTTGTTCTAATTAAGAAAAGAGTTTCTCAGTCTTCGAAATTAGCGCCGGCAATTGCCAAGGTGATTGCCGACGCAGATGCATGAATGGCGCATTAGCGTCGACAATAAAAATGCCGAGGCCAAATGAGCGCTTGTAAGGTTAGGGTTAGACATTCCTCCCGGTCGTTATGCCACAGCCATAGATTTGCTCCTTAGTCAACACCCTGATGGAGCTCTGCGAAAGAGGCGTGTGGACTGTGGATGGGTATCAAAGAACGAAAGCAGCAAAACGTGGACGCTTCATTGCGAAGACAGTGTAGATTTACAGCCAAGCAATGAGCCTCTTGATGTGTCCGATTCCAGTGATGACGCGACAAGTCCGACAACCTCATCCTCCGATACAGCAACTGATGATTCCGATTCTGACTACCGTATTTTACGGGCCATAAGGCGCACTTTAAATCCTTTTTTTCCTCATAAATTGATCGTGCGCCTTATGGTCCGGTGCGCCTTATGGTCCGGTGCGCCTAATGTATGGATCAAGTGCGGTAGTGCTGTATTGCCTACACTCAAAACCAGTACCGATACTATTATTGTATATGGTCCGGTGCGCCTTATGTATGAACAAAAAACTGATCAAAGCAATTTATTGACAGTGCGCCTTATGGTCCATAAAATACGGTAGTTCTTCATCAAACAGACTTTGTGTTGCTCGCAGTATCCCAATTGTGCCGAAATTATGTTAGTGCTGGGTTGTTTTTTTTCGTCGAGACTTTTCGGTCATTTGTCCAAAATGACTTGAAAAAATTCGGTCATTTTTTATTTATTTCGGTCATTTTTTCTGATATATTTCCTTTCAAGTAGCTGATACAAACCAAAATTTGCACTTCCTGACTAGCTACAACATTAAGTTTCGCTGAGAAACGTTGTTGTGTTTTATCTGAGAAAAGTTGGAACAGACAAACGTTTCTTCAACGTTCATCAGCAAAACTTCAACCAAACTTTTTTTCGGACATTTTGACCGAATTGACTATTTTTTTCGGACATTTTGCTAAATAATTGGTCACTGACCGATAAATGACCGAAAAAAAAAACAGTGTTAGTGCATACGTAAATCGAGGCAATCTTCTCGCAGGGAGCTATTAATTTGTTACCGGTACTTGGTTGAGCAATTAACGTTATTTTATGATAATTCATTGTCGCTAGATGTCGAATTAATGTAAAACAAACGTAAATGTCTTATTGGGCATTGTTGTTACGCAATATAACCCGCCGGAAAAATTAAATCGATTTGTGCTGACTCGAACGTTGAATCAACCCAAAATTAACTTACTTTTATTCAACGTGAATCACCGTAACAGCGTGCGTATCGCGTTGTTCGCTTTATCGCTAGTTTTGGTATTATTACATCACAACAAATCAAACAGTGCGGTCGTGATAGACTACACTAGTATATTTTTTGCTTCTCGTTTTGCATGTTTTGGTATGGTACAGTTTTTTTTCGTAATAAACGTTTACAGCAATTGCCGAGGCAATTTCAACTTTTGTCGTTTGGCTTTGGCAACGTTTTTGTAAGAGTTTGCAGTTACGAGTTAAGGGCTGTAATAGTCAAAATATCGAACAATATTGAAATAAATATCGATATTGAAAAGATATCGTATCGAAAATTCGATATATCGCCCAACACTAGAAAGCGGCGGTCGATTACCCTTGTAGCAAGAATACGGTACGATACTGATGAGCCCAGACTCATGGGCGAAACACATGTCTATCGCTGTCAATTCTTGCTACAAATCGGCTGCCCAGAAACCTAGGATAATTTAGTTAGTGTAAAAAGATAAAACTCACACAAGTTATGATAACATTTTTGAAAAATAAACTGCTGAATTTTTTCCTATCAAGTTATATTCAATTGCAAAATATTTACAAAATGGTAAAGTGGACGCAATTTCCTCGATGGTCACAAATACACACATTGATCCAATATATAGACTTGCTGAGCTACGTACTAAGGATTAGGGTGGTTTAAATTTTTTTTTGCAATTTCACTACTCAGAAAGTCAGTTTTGGTGTCAAAAGATGCAGAATATCTATGTTTCTATGTGTCATAAAAGGAACTTTTTCTCTACATGCATTAGTTTTTGTGATGTAATTTAAAAAATACATTTTTTAGGGTATTTGGGTCATTCCATGCCAAATGCCCTGAAAATCATAAAGTTCCCAGTTTGATCCACTTCGATTTTGCTCAAACTAGGTCAATACCGTATGTCATTGAAATATCATAAAATAACGCTAATTGCTCAACCAGGCACGGGTAACAAATTAATACAGTAGAATTCGCCTATAACGGCTTCGTTTATAGCAGGGGTTCTTAACCTGTGGGTAATTACCCACTAGTGGGGAATTTGAGGATTTCAAGTGGGTAATTTGAAGTTGGGTTTGTTGTTCTATGTGTACTCCAGTGCAGTGGTTCTTAAACGGTGGGAAATTTCCCACCAGTGGGAAATTACTGAATATCCATGCAGTGGGAAATTCTTTCTGGTCTGGAAGTGGGAAATTGTTTTAAGTTTTACTCGAATATCCAAGGATGTAAATCTGATTAGTTAGTCACAAAAGTAATATTTTTTAACAAACACCGAGTCCTAGTGCATTGTTTTACAATTCATCTGGAATCAGATTTGCGTTGTGCAATCTCAAAAATAGAGCCTGACATTGACTCGATCGTCACTGAAAAGCAAAAACAAAAATCGCATTGACATTAATGGACAATCTTTAATGTTATTCTTCTCATTGAAATTGTTCTTTTTGTTAAATACCATTGTGCTATGACAGATATGTCACACAGGTTACTAGGATTCATTTTGATTTTTCAGTCAGTTTTAAAAGTATGTGGGGAATATAGGTTTATTAAGTAGCGGAAGTGGGTAATGAAAGAAAAAAGGTTAAGAACCCCTAGTTTATAGCGTCAATTCACCTATTACGTCACATTTTGCTCGGTCCCGGCAGAATTTCTATCTTTTACGTACATTGTAGTTCGGCTACAACAGCATCGCCTATAACGTCAATTCGCATGTAACAGCACCCTTTATTGGTCCTCAGACGTCTTTTGTTCGTTTATAATGTCACTTTAAGCCATCACCTTTACCACGAACGGTCAGTCTTTTAATCCAGTTAGCGCTGCTGCTTGCAAAATGTCTTCTCTTTATTTTGCTACGTCGTTCTCAGCAGGGACTTTAACTGAATTAACTTTTTTCCCGCGTGAAAAACTATCACCTGCAGAAAGCAGCTCTACAGCTGTGTCAAATCCGAAACAGTTCAAGATCAATGCTTTTTTTGCTAATAAACAATGAACTTCTCTACTACTGTATGTAACGAGCTGTATTGCGCAAATTTCCTGTACCTTTCGCTGTAGGTTATTTTTTTTAAACAATTTCTTTATTTACTGTATTTTCTGCGTGCCTTTTGTCAGTTTGGTGGTAGCCTACACAGTAACCCTGATTGGATTATACACCCCTTTCTTTAATCAAAAGACAGTTGTGGAATAGTTTGCGGTAGTTCGTCTATAACATCAATTCGGCTATAACGTCAGTTTTTGCAAATCCCCTAGAGGTGCCGTTATAGGTGAATTCTACTGTACCTCCCTGCGAGAAGATTATCTCGATTTACGTTCACACCATGGTTCACACTAACATAATTTCGGCACAATTGAGATACTGCGAGCAACACAAACTCTGTTGGATAAAGAACTAGTCAGAATCGGAATCATCAGATGCTGTATTGAAGGATGAGGTTGTCGCGTCGTTACTGGATTACTTGAAGACGCAAAACTGCCTGTTCATGAACGCGCGATGCCATATTATGATCGGAGGCGTTACTTTCTTTACTGCTGAAGAACCATTTATCCAATTTTGTACTACTTTTTTAACTTGACCCCGTAGCTTTTCTAATTCCAATTTGTTTCTGTCATAAAATTCTTCACAAATTTTGCAAAATACCACACTAAATTTTCCTTCTGTTCCCTCTGTTTGATGGGTGCAACCTAGTTCGTACCCTGAACAGTTCGTACCCTCAGTTCGTACCCTGAAAAGATCGAAAGAAAAAAATAAAAAAAGCCGAAGTTGCTGATCGCAATTTAATAGCACAAAGCCGAACTCGCTGATCGGAGTTTCCGCAAACAAACTCGAAGGTTAGGGTTAGCGGAAACTGCAGAAAAATGAAACTGCGGAAAAATATTTGTGGAAACTGCAATCAGCGAGGAGAGAGAGAGAGAAACCTTTTATTGTGTCTGCTGCAAAAAATAGGGTTAGGGTTAGAGCATAGATTATGGTTAGGGTAAAGGTTAGCGAAAACTGCAGAAAAATGTTTGCAGAAACTGCGATCAGCGAGGGTTAGGGTTAGAGAGCATAGATTACTCGATTGTAAGAGTTAGGGTAAGCGGAAACTGCGGAAAAATGTTTGCGGAAACTGCGATCAACGAGGGTTAGAGCATAGATCACTTTATGGTTAGAGTTAGGGTAAAGGTTAGCGGAAACTGCGGAAAATTGTTTGCGAAAACTGCGATCAGCGAGGGTTAGAGCATAGATTACTTTATGGTTAGAGTTAGGGTAAAGGTTAGCGGAAACTACAGAAAAATGTTTGCGAAAACTGCAATCAGCGAAGGTTAGGGTTAAAGCATAGATTAGTCTATGGTTAGGGTTACCGAAAACTGCGGAAAATTGTTTGCGGAAACTGCGATCAGCGACTTCGGCTTTGTGCTATCTTTCTCTCGATCTTTTCAGGGGGAAAATTTTAAATAGTTTGCGGAAGCTGCGATCAGCGACTTACGCTTTTTTTAATTTTTTCTCTTGATCTTTTTAGGGTACGAACTGAGGGTACGAACTGTTCAGGGTACGAACTAGGTTGCATCCCTGTTTGATAACCCACAGCAGGTAAACTCTACTTTTTAACTGTATCTTTCTTCACCATGATTTGCATTTAGAAACAGGCAATTAGAAAGGTAAACAATAGGCTAAGCATGTAATGAAAGAATAACTTTTGCGTAACAATTAAGCCAGTATTTATGAGGTTGCAAACTTTTTACAGTCTACAAGAGCATTGTCAGCGCATAAAATAGCTTGCGTGATGCTCTGGGCTACCGGCGTGTGACACACGATGAAAAAGCGCATAAATTTCGTTTGATTAAAGTATACAGCAATTGCCGCCGCAATCCAGGCTTTGTTGATTTGGCGACAGCAATATTATGCCGTTGTAGATGGAGGCTAATTTCGAGGGCTGCTTTTAACAACAAATAAGCTGCATTTATAACCACTAAACTCGACAAATTTTAGTGCTTAAGATGGGGTTATCGAATTAAGATTGCAGCCCCCTCTGGGTTGGGGATCACAAGCTGCTTAAGCCTTAAAGCAGCCGGTGGCCATGGTCGCTAAGTAGTGCTTGAATGACCGCCAGTGTTACCTCCTCAGTCGGCCAATCTGGTCGCCGGTTTCTTCTAGCTAATTATTTAATTTTGCAATAGAATGATCGTGGATTAACTGTCAAAAATATGTAGTATCAAAGAGTGACGCAGAATTAGGTCAGCGCATCATAATCACCACTGTCGTATTGTGCGGAAACATTTGCCATTGCATGGAAAATATCCAACTGCGATCACCAGTTTGTAATTCCCGACGTTTATTTTAACAAAGTGTTAATCCGAAGTGCTAATTTACATCGGCTGGCAATATTGTCATTTTTATGTCGATTGAATGTTATCGGACATTGAATCATTGTTAAAAAGGAGAACTACCCAGACAACAATTCAGGTTAATGTGAGTAATAAAGTTAGAGTTTTTTTAATTTGCTGGAATTTGAGAATTTCTCTAGGTAATTTTCCGTTTGTGGCCATGCTAACTACTGATATATGGCCTACTACATAATTTTTCATTCAGGTACGTTTTAAACCTTTCAAGGTTTTGCCACCTTTTCCCGTTCATTAACGTGCTGGTAGGGCTATATCGATTTTTGTAGTTAGTATCTTTTTCGTCCTGGACGCGTTAATGATGAAAAATAAAATGATTGATTGATGTGACCGTGTTTGCCGAACAAAGCATTACATTTTTGCTCTCAACAAGTTAGTTATATACAATGCTTCTTTTAAAAAAATGGTAATGGCATGTAAATGTAATGCAACTCAAATTAAAAATTGACTACAAAAATGCACTTCAGGTAAAAATTTAGCTAAAAAAAAAAAACGCTTCCGCGTAGTATCGAACTCATACCCTCTAGATCAGGGGTTCTTAACCTTTTTTCTTTCATTACCCACTTCCGCTACTTAATAAACCTATATTCCCCACATACTTTTAAAACTGACTGAAAAATCAAAATGAATCCTAGTAACCTGTGTGACATATCTGTCATAGCACAATGGTATTTAACAAAAAGAACAATTTCAATGAGAAGAATAACATTAAAGATTGTCCATTAATGTCAATGCGATTTTTGTTTTTGCTTTTCAGTGACGATCGAGTCAATGTCAGGCTCTATTTTTGAGATTGCACAACGCAAATCTGATTCCAGATGAATTGTAAAACAATGCACTAGGACTCGGTGTTTGTTAAAAAATATTACTTTTGTGACTAACTAATCAGATTTACATCCTTGGATATTCGAGTAAAACTTAAAACAATTTCCCACTTCCAGACCAGAAAGAATTTCCCACTGCATGGATATTCAGTAATTTCCCACTGGTGGGAAATTTCCCACCGTTTAAGAACCACTGCACTGGAGTACACATAGAACAACAAACCCAACTTCAAATTACCCACTTGAAATCCTCAAATTCCCCACTAGTGGGTAATTACCCACAGGTTAAGAACCCCTGCTCTAGATTTAAAATAGGAGACGGCGAAATATCGGTAGGCTATGCACTTCTCGTCTTTTGCTTTGAAAGAGAAAAAGAAAAAAGTGACTGAATAGTGACGTCATGACCGGTCAAATAGTGTTTCAGATTCAAAGACCGGCGCCGGTCAAATAGCCACTGCCAAATTAAAAACAAAAAGTCACTTATTTTGTGGTGGCCCATAAAATTTTAATGGGGAAAATTTTAAAATGTTTACGCCTTGGCAATTTTAGTTTAAGATGAAACGCTTCTGGGTAATATCAAACTCATACCCTTGGGGATACCAACCCGAGAAACATTGCACGTGCCGCTGACTCAGTTGAATAAAACAATTGAATTTAGATTAGAAGTTATATAGGCACTTTTTTTCTTCTCTCCTCTTTGCTTTGAATGATAAAAAGAATATGTCATGACCGGTCAAATAGTGTTTCAGATTAAAAGACCGGAGTTGGTCAAATAGCCACTGCCTATTTTTTAAGTTTTAGATGTAGGCCTAGGATTGATTCCAAAACACACTGACTTTGCTGGCCTGTCTTTTTTAGTTTGTAAATACATCTTCACTTCTTTCTTTTTCTGAAGTCTTGCTATGCTTCAAAAAGAAGCCTCGTACTTTCACCGTGATGGTCAGAAATCAAATTGGACTGTTCCTAGATATGCCATATGAGTCAATTAAATTAATCAAACAGCACTTTAGTTCGAAAAACAATACTTTTGTTTAATTCATCAGCTTCAGCGTGATATTCAAACTTTCCAACACCAGCTACAGACTATGTTACTTCATTAGGCCTATTCTCTCAGTCACTTTGCACTTTGCAGTCGCACCTCCAGTTTTCTCAGGCCGCCTGTGACCAGCACCAGCCACCAGCACATTGCAAATTTCATCTTACTCCAGAGTTGCCAGATTTTGAAAAAAAAAGTAGCCAAAAAAGTAGCAAATTTGCTCCCAAAGTAGCCCAATTTATAGCAGGGAGCGCAGAAACTATGTTTTCCAACTTCTGGGGGGCAAAGCCCCCCAGACCCCCCGTGAGGCGTTCTAACACTGACACAGCCACAATCTTTTGGATGTCTCTGTTAGGCATACTTCATGACAGTACTGCTTAGCCTCAGTTTTGTCATGTGCATGGGTCCAACTCGGCATAAAATTATAAAAAATCATAAAATTTATCATTTTTTTAAAAAACCATAAAATAGTCATAAAATTTTACCTCAGTCATAAAAAATCATAAAAAATGCAGCTCATTTGATTGTTCGTCTGACACATTTGATGGTTGAACACATTTGATTGAAAACGTTTGCAATTTTTAGTTATTTTTCCTATGTATCATGATAAACGCCATGTTGTTGCTTGGTTTCGTTTACTTTGGTATATTAGTTAATAATCAAAATTGCTTGAAATCCCTCCCTTAAGTCGCTGGTATCTTGTCAGTAGTGTGGATTGCTTCCAAACTTTTTTAGCGAATGTAACTTCAGTTTGACAACAGACAACAGCTAGTTAAGCAATATAATGTGGCCGGTGCAAAAGCATAAAAACAGCATAAAATAAGCAAAAAGATCATAAAAAAAGCATAAAAAAGCCAATTTTTCTCATAAAATCATAACAAAAATTAAGATTTGCGGAGTGGGACACCTGCATGTGTTGGTTTTTTTTTTTCACTGAAGGACAAGGTGTACAATCATCATTACACAAATTAAACAAACATACATTTTCATCAAGCCATTCATTCTTATTCCAATTATTACTACATTGATTAGTAAACTACCGTATGTAAAAACTGCATGCCAGTCAGTGGAAGAACCTGAAAAAAAAATGTTAATTAATAACATACAAGCCGTCAAATGCTCTTGAATGTACAGCTAAAAAACACACATATGAAAAATCAGCTAAACAAACCCAGTGAAATTGCACAAATTACTCTGCTAAATAGCAACAGAGTTACCGGTACAGTAAGGCACGTTCACATCAGGCTCTATCGGGTACAGATTAGATTCTCACTACTTTTTCAGCACACTACTTTTCAAGCACTTCTGCGTTCTGACTTCTACAGTAAGAGTAAACTGTAAAGACATAGAACGGAGATAACGTAACGCTAGAATAGACTAGAAACTCACTCAACCATGTCCCTTGCTACGTCTTGGAAACATGAGAATGCGCTGTAAAATTTGTAAACTACAAATAAACTGTCAGTAGACTGCAAGCGAAACTTACTTTAGTAAGAAATTTCCAATGTAAAAAAGTCGCAATCTTGTTATATTGTCGCCAATCTAAATTTAAAAGTAGCCCAAAAAGTCGCAAGTCGCCAAGCTCAATTTTTTGTCGCAAATCACATATGGAAAGTAGCCCAATTTGCGATAAGTAGCCCAATCTGGCAACACAGCTTACTCACTCCACATCAGAAATCACTGGAGTGAAGCACATGTGCATTGTGCAGACATTGCTGATAAGTGTAATTAATTTTTATTTCGGGGACAAATTCTGTAAATCAAACCTTTCCAACATTTTTGCAGTTATTTTATTGTGAATATTTTGTGCAATTATTCAGCAAACAAAAATGTATATATACTAGACTACACATAGAAAAATTTTGATAAATTTTACGATGTTCTGCTTGCTTCTTGTGAATGTTGTGATCAATTTTTAAGCCCAATAATTTCGGCTAAGCTACACTTTGTGGGTTACTTGACGAAAGTCATCAAAATAAAGCTGAATTTCTGCTGAAGTTTGTGTTGCAACTCGCAAGGTTTGGTGTAAAATTAAACTTGGCTTACAAATGACTTTGTTTCATCTAAACCAGAAAGATTTCATTCAATTGTTAACGAAGGTTTGTTCGATGTTGTGCAGTCTTTCATTGAAAATTGCGAAATTCATGCTGAGGTATCCTTTCCATAAAATATAGTCTACAAGACAGTAAGACACCAGTGGCGTAACCTACTACAAAAGGGTCCAGGGGATGGAAAGTTATTGAAGCAAACCCATGTTTTGTTTTCTACAGTGTAGCCTAGTTGCATCAAATAATTTTTTATTTAGGGGCTAACTCTTGCATGTTGTAAAAAAATTATAGGCTTTATATATAGGCTATTTGTATCCTCGACGATATTACCAATGTTTTCCTCCATTTTATTTGAAAGAAAACAACACATAGGCCTAGGTAGGCTATCTTCGACGATTTCACCGATATTTTCATTTTTCAATTTTTAGAAGTGTTTTTTTCGTGGTGTCTTGTTTCAGAGGCCATGGAACAGCATAGGCTACTGGTAGCCTACTATAGGCTACTATGCCTAAACTAGCCTATTCACAAATTTGCAAGACACAACTTAGGTTTGTGGTACCAAAATAAAGCAAAATCTCGAAAACAGATTTAGCTGTTGCGTGCCATATAGCTAGCCTAAGTACCTCTATTCAGATTGGAAATAAAAAATGAAAAAAAAAATTGAAAAATGAGCAATGTGTGTAGGCTAAGCATAGGCTACGTAGCCTAATTCAGAAGTCTTTTGTATTTTCTTATGGTAGGCTACAGGGTCTCTGAGAGAAATTTTCACTAGGGGTACGAAGATAGTCATTCCGGGCTCCCCTCTCACTCTGGGCCCCCTTTGTCTTGTGCAAAACGCGTGATGTTTACTTATAGGCGTATTGCACACCATACAACATTTTACTGCAGAATTGGACATCTGTGAGCAATAATAGTAGGCTATCAGGCTTCAATAAAACTATTATTTAGTGCTTTGTGTTGTGCATATCATGTGATCTGTCACTCGCCAATTTGTGTATCCTGCATTGAATTCGTGTGTCAGTTGTTGATGGTGCTGTTGAAAGGTGCCGCTTGTACAGCTTTAATGTAAAATTTTAAAATTCATTGATTTATTTTTTTTAGATGTAGCATATAATTATACCTGATGAGGACACTATGTGGCATAGAAAATGTTACATTTAGAAGTTGTTTCTTGTTTTTTTGTGTGTTTAACAAAAACATGTTTAATTCATTAACGTTACCGGCATAGGCGTAGCCAGGGGGGGGCGAACGGGGCCATGGCCCCCCCCCAAATTTTCAAAGTTTGGATTCCGAAGTTGAACCCTTTGTTGAAAATATAATATAATTTGTATAAATTTATATTGTTTTCCAAGACATCTGGCTATTAACACCCCCCAGGACTTGTTTTAGACACACAAAAAGACACCAATAAATTTTGCAAATCGTAAATCGCGCAAAGTTTACGCGATTTACGCTTCTTTTAACTAATCTGTGGAAGCAATTTCAGAATCGCTTACTCTGTAGGGTTTTTGTGTAGCTGAGTTTTTTGTGTTCTCTAATTTTAGCCGCAGTTTTTGCCCGTTTGTGTGTAGATAAGAGCTACCTTTAATAAGTTAATAGCTGTTTATCTGTTAATAAGTTTCATACAAATATTACCCTGAAAGTGTTTTCAGAAAGCGTTATAATCCATTATTTAAGTGTAATTTTGCAAAAATTTTCCGGGGGAGCATGCCCCCGGACCCCCCTAGAATACGCGTGCCTTCGGCACGCTCTAACCCCCACCAGCTTTATTGCTTCCCTTGCTTAACCCACCAGGATGCGCCACTGCACATCAGGTAGTGATGTCTTAAATCAAACATTTTGTCGTTCTCTTCCATTCATCAAATCATTGGCCCCCCCCAAAATTTTTTTCTGGCTACGCCACTGGTTACCGGTACTGAGTGTTATGTGCATCTGGTACAAGTCAAGCTTTCTACCAAGGCTCAAACATAACATCTTGTTAAAACATAATCAAATTAATCATCTGACCAAACGTTTCTTTATTAACTTTTGCATTCACCACATGCCTAGCAGAGGTGAACGAAGTCACTTTTTTTAACACCGGCTCCGCTCCTGCTCCGAAAGTATTGACTCCTGCTCCTGCTCCGAAAGTCATTTCGAAGTAAAATAAGCGTGAAACTACCTTTTTCAAATAGTTTTTAAAAAACACAAAAATCCCCAAAACACCCGGGCTTTAAAAAAAAACCCTAGCGGGTTGGGCTTTTCCTCACCCCCCCCCCCCCCCCTCCTCGGACAGGAGAAGAACCAACGACTTAATTTAGAGTGCTTTTAACAGAACATTTTTGCACATAAAGCATTAAATCACCACTTTGGGTCCCTAATTTGCGCGCAATGCACTTAATTACTTTCCGGGCCCTTTTGTTACATTACGGGCCCCCAAGGACTAAAGAATAACAACTTTTATGCTTGAATTTAGTTGTTTAGGTTGGTTTTAACCAAACGTTTTTGCGCGCAGACTATAAAATCACTATCTCGGCCCCCCCAGCAATCACAGGCCTGGGCCCTCAAGGGTACGCCGTACCATCCGTACCCCCCTCTCATAGGCCTTGGTAGGCTAGTTATTAAACATTATATTTCCAAAGGTTGGCCTACCTTGGTGAAAACATGCGTAAGCTATAGATAAGCTACTATAGCCTACCTATAATTAGGTTAATGCAATGAGATTAAGTGAGCAAAAAAAAATTAAAATTTTTTTCGAATTTGGAGGACACATGACCAAGTTCCCCCTTTAAATCTTCCAGCCTAGGATACCAGTAGTCTATCCTGCAACTAATAGCTTACATGGTCACAAACACTTTGCTTGCTGAATTCATGGAGGTTGAATTTTACTGTTTTGTGCTTAGCGGTTAAAGTTTGTCACTTAGCCTATGCTTCTTTCTGAATCTGAGATATTTTTGTAGCCTAGGCTATGTTGTGACAAGTAGGCTAATCTTCTAGCCTACGTTTGATGTTCAGAAATAAAATAATTTAAAAACCCAAACCCAACCCAAAATATAATTGAACCAAGCAATGTGGGTTACTGTAAATTGTTTCCTTGTTGAGGCTTTGTGTTGAATTAACGTTCGTTGTTTGTTTAAAATTTGTTTGGATCAAATGAAATTCAACTCGACTTAGGCCTACGCTTTCATGAGCGTTCATATTAGGTACGTAGCGTACGCTAATCATTTTCCATCCCGATAACTCAGTTGGTAAAGTGCTTGTCTATAGCCTACGAAATCAAACTAACGCTGGTTCGACTCTCAGGGGTGCGCTTGAACAACGCTTTGCAAGGACAGGCTCTTCGATTCAGCGGCACTTAGTCGATGGAATAATTCATAGACATTTCAACAATTTCATTTCAACAACATTTCAACGATCAGAAATTAACTTCACTGCAGTCACACTCGGTGACCAGACCCGCGTCAGTGGTTCAAAGCCTTTACAAGTAGCCTATGTGAAACTGCCAAGATTACGCTCTCTTAGTAGCATTCTCAGTCCGAGAATAAACATTCAATCAATAAATCAAATATTTATCAGACAAAACATAGTCCTTTTATCAATTAACAACGTAAACAGGGCAGAGATATCCAGATTAGCAATTTTTCAAAAGATGTTTGATATTGTAAATGGAAATCTTCTCAGCTCATAGGCTACTGTGTGAAACTAAACACATGGCAAATTTAAAGTAAACCTTTGACGCAGCTGAAGACGTCGTGTGTGCTTTTATTGCAAATATGGCTACGCCGCTACACCGTATGAGCTACTCCGAAAAATCATTGACTAAGTAGGGCTAAAGCAATCTATAGCAACAAGTAAACCTTTGTTAATTTCTATTATAATGCATTGGCAAAAGACAGTTTTACTTTTTGTAACCTTTTCTTCTACGCTAGTGGAAATAACTTCCAGCACTGGTACGGGTGGCAACGCTAAGCCCTCATTTTCAGATGGAAAAGTAAGTTTAGTTAGAGATGAAGAGTAAGTTTTTGGTTATTATTGGAAGTAGCCTAGACTGGTTTCACTGCAGCGCAGCCTAATAGCAGTCTACCTTACTACTGTAAAGCAGCCTATCTTGATAACGACAAAGGTTATAAACGTATAGGCCGGCAGCCCGTGACGTATTTGTAACATCATAAGGTACAAAAGGTTTGAGTGTTTTATCAACCTTGCCCCACTGTGGGATGTTCAGAAACCCACATCCGAGGTTTCACTGCTGGGGCGTTTGGGGGCTACGGCCCGGTGAAAAACCCATTTTGGGGGTCAAAAAAACATCATAAGGTACAAGAACAAAACCTATGCCAGATTTTATGCCTTCACTTGTAGACTTTGGAACAAGTCGATCTGGGTGCCCCAGGTGGGGCATTTCAGAATAAGGGGCCCCCAAAGTTGGGGCAAAATACGTGAAAATAACATCATAAAGTACAAAGATGAAACTTCTTTCATCAGTTGGGGCATGTTCCACTGAGTACGAAACAACTTTTCTTATGGCCCCAAGGTGGGGCTTAACCTCATTTTGGGGGTAAAACCCCTAAAATTCACAAAATTAACATCATAAGGTACATGGATGAAACCAAGTGTAGGTGATAGTACCTCACTTACGGACTTCAGAACATCAAAATTTGGTCGCCCCAGGTGGGGCATTCCAGAATAAGAAGCCCCCAAAGTTGGGGCAAAATACGTAAAAATAACATCATAAGGTACAAAGATGGAACTTGTATCATCAGTTAGGGCATGTTCTACTGAGTTCGAAACAACTTTTCTTATCGCCCCAAGGTGGGGCTCAACCTCATTTTGGGGGTACAACCCCTAAAATTCACAAAATTAACATCATAAGGTACATGGATGAAACCAAGTGTAGGTGATAGTACCTCACTTACGGATTTCAGAACATTAAAATTTGGTCGCCTCAGGTGGGGCATTTCCGAATAAGGAGCCCCCAAAGTTGGGGCGAAATACGTAAAAATAACATCATAAGATACAGAGATGAAACTTGTATCATCAGTTGGGACGCGTTCCACCGAGTTCGAAACAACTTTTCTTATGGCTCCAAGGTGGGGCTTAACCTCATCTTAGGATATACAACCCCCAAATTCAAGGTTGTAGCCTATTTGGATGAAACCAAGTGTTTGTAAAACGTCAAAAATTTTTTGCTTCAGCTGAGGATTTTTTCTAGCACAAAGACTGATACCGGAAGTCATAATTCCGTAATAAGCAACTGCGCTATAATTTAATATTTCACTGGTTGAAGACTGTAGTGTACAGTAGCATACAATGTGATAATGATCGATTTGGCGCAACAGGCATGCTTTCGTCATAGACTATTAAGTGTTACTCTGTATGACAACATAGCCTAATGATATTATGCTACTCTTGTGGTTATATTTCGTACAAGACAAGAGTCGAAGACAATAATAGCGCTTAGAGAACTCCACGTGCTGTTTCTGAAATTCTCATACTGACTGCCAGTTAACCTGCGCCATTAGAAATGTAAGATTTAGTATTATAGATTAAAGATTTTGAATCTTGCCAGTGTGTAGTGCCGGTTCCAGTAGCCTACCATTTTAGTTCTACTCAATAGAAAAGGTTAATTTGATGAAGATATTTACAACAAACTACAAGCTAAGCTACATCTCAGGTTAGCAGACAGCATTAGTAGCACAGAAGCATCTGGCTGATGCAAAAAGTAGAATTCGACCACGACAACTACCGGTAGTAACCAGTTTACAAGGGCTATCAAATAATAAAGTTTTAGTCTTCAATTGTTTAGAATACCGGTAGCGTAGTCTACGTTTTGAGTTCCTACTAAGAATTTTCAAGGAAAACCGAAACAGGAGAAAATGGCAAGACTGCCCAGTACTGGTATGGATACTTAAAACTTGTCAAGACGTACCTCCTCTTTGCTCGGAGTATTCATTCTGCAAATCATCAGTTGTTTGTGCACTGCATAGGAGAGATGTCAAGCGTGTTCTTCATTTTCAACCAACCAAATTATGCAAGATGGATTTTGCGACTGCAGGATAACATGCTAAAAATGAAAGAAACTCACCCTGGAATAAGTGATCTGTTTTCACCCTGGAATAAGGCATCTTGTCCGTAAAAAGAACTGAAAAAAACTTTTATGGATGTGCTGTTGATCAAACTTTGGAGCAAACAATCAATGCAGAATCCGCCAATCGACTCACTGGGATTAGGCTACGTCTTTCACCAATTCAATTGGTGCCAGACAGAGATGGGCACTTACCCACTTTATGCGCCAAACGATCCTTCCCCACTTCTATGAAGATCTGGGGATAACATCAGCAGAGAAAGCATCATTCGACCTTCATCCTTCAAGCATCGATAGAGATTGCAGACATTTGGATAAACTAATGCAAAAAGTAAGCAATACAGTTAATCCATTTAGTGCAGGCTTCGATGTATCCTTTCTATTCAATATTAGCACAGGAAAAGCAGTAGCTCCTGCCACTTTAAATTTTCTTTTGAATGTTTTTCAAAAAGGTACTGAGGATAGAAACAAATTTATTAGTCAATGCCACCAGGACGCTAGCACCTTCAACAAGCCAATACGTAAAAACAAAATCTGCAACTTTGCTTCTGAAGCTGCCGTTGTCAAAAGCATAACCCGCGAAGGCAAATTTTCTCACTTGAGAATGGAACGCAATTTGATTGGAAGGCTTCTATGTTTAGCAGTAGATCACAAGGTAGACATGGAATTGATGCTGTCTTACCCCTTTACACCAGTACCACTGTCTTTGTGCCATATGGATGCAACGATGAAATCAACCCAAAAGTCAATGCTTTTGAAGGCTCTTTAAAAGAAAATTGGAAGTACAGATCCGCCTTTTGTTGACTGCACGTTGATCGATGGTATGTTTCTTCTTCACACTCTTGGATATTTGCCGATGACGTTCGGAGGTGTTGCAAAGACGATTTTGAAGAAATTGTGCAGACACAGTGGGAAAACAATACACGTTGTTTTCTATAGAACTGTATCGTCGTCCATCAAAGATGCCCAGCGAGATCGCCGAGCAATTCACGACTTCCGCGATCAGCAATACATCATCGAAGGAGAGGCCATGAAACGACCTGTTAATTTTGCAGCCGCAATGAGAAATGACAACTTCAAGCAAGCATTGGTGTATTTTCTTGTTAATTCTTGGAAATCAGATGAGTGTTCCAGCTTCCTCGACTTAAAGGTTCTTTATGCTACACTTGATGAAAAATGTTATGTTTATCGAAAAGATGGCGAAAAAATGTTGTCTGGTGAAGAGGAGTCCTTGTTATGCTACCACGAAGAAGCAGATACGCGCCTAATGTACTACATCGTCACCGCATGCCAAGATGTGAAAAATGTGGTAGTCCGCTCTAATGACACGGATGTTCTGATTATACTGTTGGGAAATTTGTCGTTCGTACAATATATATATGTAAACATATGGATAGAAGTTAGTGTACAGGCAAACAATACTCTGAGATATATTGATGTATCAAAGCTTGGCAGTACTTTATCTCCAGACATGCTTTGGTCGCTTCCCGGTTTTCATTACTTTACAAGCTGTGATTATACAGCTGCTTTTTTGGGTAAAGGGAAGGCTCGACCCCTTAATATATTGGAGAAAAATGTGCATGCTCAACATGTCTTTGCTGCTTTGGGATATTCGAAAAATCTTGATGAAACCATTGAAAAGGGCATTGAAAAATTTGTGTGTCAGATGTATGGATGTAAAAGTGGTCATTGCCTTAATGAATTACGATTTAAAAAAATCATTGAGACCTACAAACCGAAAGGTTCCAATCCATTGCGACGACTGAAAGGTTCAGATGGAAGCAACTTTCCCCCGTGCAAAACTGTGCTCCATCAGAAAATACTCAGAGCGAATTACATTTGTGGCATTTAGAATCATGTTGCCGAAAAAGGAAGCTTTTTCCAGACACCAGTTGAAAGCGGCTGGCGTTTGGAAGATGGTAAATTCACTCCAGCTTGGTTTCATGGAGATCCAGTTTCGTCCACGCTGGATAACGTTCTGCAAAGTGAGAAGAGTTTGGACCAAGACGGAACAGAACAAGATGATGAAACAACAGAAACGGATGAATGTGACTTTTCTGACGACGAACCTGCAGACCTTTAATGAATAGATGTTTTTGCCTTTCTCCACCTCAAGCATAAATAAACTGTCGGCTATAGCCTACATAAGCAACTTTTTACCTTTATTCTTGTAAACATGGGGATAGAGTATGATTTGAACTTGTATTAATTTTACGGTTTCCACCAGAACTCACGAAACCACATGGAACAAACTGTTAGGATTAATCTTTTCACATGGCTGCAAACCAGGGCCAATGGTGCATAGCCTACTCAAGAGAGATTATGCAGGAGGCATGCTTTTTCAAGAAGCCTCTTGACTTGATGAACAGGGCATACGTTTACAAATAGTTCAATGTGCATCTTTTCGTTCTAGTGTAGCCTATAGTTTAACGTTTCTTTCGCACGCCTTCCAGGTTTCGTTATTTTGTAGCAAGCAGTTTTTCCATTCCTTTCAGCACAAATCACATGTTATTCGAGAAGTCCTCTCAGTTGTTTAAATGAGACCACATAGTGTGATTTGTTTCTGTTCAGTGTTTAGCCTGAGAGAAACTTAAATGTAGGTAGGCCTACATACAATCCGGGACTGATTTTCAAACTAAATTAGCCCGGGAATTTAAAAATAATAACGGTCCACTTCTATCAAAATAGATTTAGCATAAAAATGCTCGTTTCACAAACAATTTATTTCATTTCAGAAAAAGTCTTTCATCGGTAATATGATGTAGGCTATAAAATTAGACATTGTACGTATTTGTACCGCAAGCTTCGATTTGTAACTTGAACCATTGTCAGTGTTATTCAAACAAACAATAAGGATATAGCGCTACGACTATTATATTTCAAATAAAATTTTCTTTTGTACATAAAACAGGACAGTCAGGGCCGGATTTAGATGATGAGGGGCCCGGGGCACTTTTAGATCGGGGGGGCCCCCATGCAAAAAACCATCTCTACGTCTACAGTAGCATCAGTCCAGTACTGCACAGCATTTTGCAGACTTTAAAGGCCAAAAGGAAAAAATACATAACAAAATCACATTTTTTTCCACATAGGGGAGCCCTTCAAAAGTCGGGGGGTCCGAGGCAACTGCCCCCCCTAAATCCGGGCCTGAGGACAGTGACCCTCTGACCGGCCAACCGGGAACGTTCTCGAATTCCCAGTAGGCTAATGATTAGCCGCCAATCCACCCCTGCGTACAATATCTATTTTCATTGTGATAAATTTTAACCTAATAAGCAAATGTTATGCTGTGTAGATATTATATCTTACATATTTCGTTGATTTTCCAAAATATTTGCAGACGTTTTGAAATATATACGAGAGACACTATTGGTTTTATACCTTCTGATGTTAATTTTGTGAATTTTAGGGGTTGTACCACCAAAATGAGGTTAAGTCCCACCTTGGAGCCATAAGAAAAGTTGTTTCGAACTCAGTGGAACATGCCCTAACTGATGATACAAGTTCCATCTTTGTACCTTATGATGTTATTTTTACGTATTTTGCCCCAACTTTGGGGACTCCTTATTCGGGAATGCCCCACCTGGGGCAACCAAATTTTAATGTTCTGAAATCCGTAAGTGAGGTACTATTACCTGCACTTGGTTTCATCCATGTACCTTATGATGTTAATTTTGTAAATTTTAGGAGTTTTACCCCCAAAATGAGGTTGAGCCCCACCTTGGGGCCATAAGAAAAGTTGTTTCGTACTCAGTGGAACATGCCCCAACTAATGAAAGAAGTTTCATCTTTGTACCTTATGATGTTATTTTTACGTATTTTGCCCCAACTTTGGGGGCCCCTTATTCTGAAATGCCCCACCTGGGGCACCCAGATCGACTTGTTCCAAAGTCTACAAGTGAAGGCATAAAATCTGGCATAGGTTTTGTTCTTGTACCTTATGATGTTTTTTTGACCCCCAAAATGGGTTTTTCACCGGGCCTTAGCCTCCAAACGCCCCAGCAGTGAAACCTCGGATGTGGGTTTCTGAACATCCCACAGTGGGGCAAGGTTGATAAAACACTCAAACCTTTTGTACCTTATGATGTTACAAATACGTCACGGGCTGCCGGACTAGTAGGCCTAGCTCAAAATTAGGAAAGCTAAAACTAATTCTTTTGGATAAACTCACTTTGGAACAATTCTACTGTAGAACAATCTATTGTGGACTGTGGACAGAGCCACTTACTCGATTGAAATTCTATCCAAGTGTAAACCCAAGCTCAGATGTTTTATTCCTCACATTTCAAATTAGAATGATCGGATTTCTAATCGATTTCAAGCTCATGGTGAGCAAAATGTAAAGCTTGATAAAACGAAAAACTGAAAGCAACAGAAACTTTTGCCAATTAGGCTACATAAAAATCGGGTTTTCACTATTTTTTTAATCTTTAATTCGTATTTTGAGTCAATTTAGCAAGCACCTATCACTTGTATGTTATTATGCAGTCACATGAAGAAAGAACTTAGTCAGATGATTAACATCGCCATGGATAGCATCAGTTATGAACACATGGAATTTTATTACTTCAGGTAAGGTTCAGCTCAGGTTCAACTGGAGATATGAAAAAGTGAACTTGTTTTGGATGTTTCCTTAAGAATTGATTTCAGCCTATTTTTAAGATGCAACAATTTCTAAGATTTTTTTTGGTAAATAGTGATTTTCGTCACCAGATAAATATTAACATATTCTCCTAAGTTATAAAAGCTGGCGGCGGGAAGACGTTGGCTTTCCAATTTTGGTTCGATCAACACCGGGCTTAAACTGGTCTTTGATAAACACCTCTCCCAGGGTGTACAAACTTAGGTGGGCATAATTTCTGCACTAAAGAAGGTCGAGAAAAACAACTGGCAACCCTACTCTCCTTAGTTTCGAAGCCTCAGTAGTCTACAACTAGACTCATCTTATCACCCCCGACACTTGGAATCAAGTATGGAACCACCTTTACTTTATAAAAACTGAAATGTAAAATGAAAATGTAGCCTACAAACTAAGTGTGCATAGGCTACATCATTCTACTCCGCATAAAAATATGTTTTGATTCCCGCATTGGGCAACTCAGTTGATGTGAAACAAGATTATAGCCTATACGCCCCAAATGCAAACGTAGCCTAACCTATAGCCGATCTTTGCAAGCTGAGATCTGTGGTAGGCTATTGGTATGATCACCTTGCAACGATAAAATGATATCTGGCAACATGTTTCTATTGTCTTGTTAAGACTTTGTGCATTATTATTTTTTGCCAAGAAAGACTACATGACGCCAACTACGATCAACATTTGGATGGCAACGAACTTTATGCCGCTTTAAGTGAATCATCGGTGAAATTGCTTGATCAAGCCCCTCCTGGCAAGATGGAACTGGAAAAGTATTATGGAGGTAGTGTGAGAGGTGTAGGAGAATTTTACGAATCAGTTTAAATCGTTAAAGTTTACTTGTAAACTCACAATGCTACAATCACACCAACCAAAAAAGCTTGGTGGTAAAAATGGTAGGCTATAACGTTTCAGACGCGGTCAAGAGTGCACAGCAGGTGCAAGCATTCGCAAAAACTAAATGCCTCCACCGATTGCTTAATTACAGTAGTTAAGCGCTCGACTTTGTGCACGAAGAAACCTCAAAATCAAGCGCGCTAGTTGGACTCTCGGGGTGTGCGCAATAACATATTAGAGGCTTTCTTAGTCCGAGGATAGAGATTCAAACTCAATCAAATGAAAAAGCTAGACTTCTTCTTCATTGTTACGTTTTGCCTCAATAAGTTTTGCCCCCAGCTTTTACAAAGTCTGTCACAGAATTAAATTACAACGAAGAACGAAATTTGTGGCCTTTACAGTTATAGATCAAGCACAAAGCATTTTTAACGGGCTTCAAACAATATTGCATATCCAACAATTTGCTTGTTCAGAGCGATGTTTGTGAGTTTGTTGCTAACTTTCAATAGAGCAGTAAAATGTGATAAACCTCCACTTTGCATATGCGCCTTGAATAGCTTCTCTTTATTGACAGACGCAAACACACTTTGCACTCGGTCAGGTAACATAACGTACTTAACTTATCCTGAAAATTTAGGTCGACCTAATGTTTAGCTTTACCAAAAAGGCCAGAGCCATAATCCACTGAAGATCCCGAGTGATCAGGACAGTTCTTTTTTTCTGCGATGAACAGCCTCACAACATCTTAAAGCTGAAAGAAGCGAGCGAGTAGCCTACCTAGCTGTTTGACAGCCATCTTAGAGCATAGGCTACTGCAGCGTTTGTGTTTGGTTCAACTCAGTCATCAGATTCTTAAATTGGCGATGATTAAGCGTACGGATGCAAACGTACAGTAGGCCTAGTCGACGATTTCCAACACAGGCTTCCTGTCCAATTGTCCAAGTTGAATATTTTGCTTACAACTTAGGCCTACATCATGCGGATTTTTATAAAGTCGACTTAGGCGAGTTCTATTGAGCGTAAGAGCTGCATAAAATCGGGAAAAGAGCCGCATGAGTCTCGTGAACCACGGGTTGACTAGGCCTAAAATAAACTAAATTTTGCTCAGTAGTTATAGATATCTCTGATTTTGCTGCAAAAAATGAACACCAAAAAGAATGGTCACGCCACGCCAATTGGGTGAACCACAACGCTTTGAAGTACGGTATTTCTATTTAAAAACAATCCTAGAGTTAAAGTAAGATGAAAACATAACATGCAGTAGGTCTACCGATATGTAACTGGTTTTGTTTGTTTGTAGATGCAGTTGACGCCTTACTTCGGGAAACTGACTCCGATGGGGATGGATTGATCTCTTGGCAAGAGTACTTGTCGAAAACGCGCAGCTTTGCAGACTTATAAACAGAGTGCTAACACTGTTTAATCAAAAGAATAAAATATTATTGATTGATATGATGTCATTGGAATTAAAAACAGAGTGAAACTGTTGACCAAGCATTTGATAAATAAAATGACTTGCGTTCTTCTGGTGACTATAGGCTACTATAGGTTACCTCCTGATGTTAAGGATCATATCTCGCTTTTATTTCCGACGTTCAGTCGTGCTGACTGACGAAATGTCGATAATAAAAGTTAGGTATCATCCTTAACATCAGGAGGTAACTTAGTAGCCTTTAGCCAACAGAAGAACTCAAGTCATTTTATTCATTGGGGTTAGCTATATTACAGTAGACTGCTGCTAAAATTGAAATAAAATAAGTTAATACAGTAAAATATGCTACTTTTTATTATTATTCAATCCCGTTTATTTTTCTTTGTCGGGATGCAAAAGAAAACGATATTGTGGAAATAAAATACTGATAGAACATAGTCCGTAGGCTAATAATCTACAGTTTCGAATTTTTTTTTGATGCAAATACTTAATACAAAGACTAGTCTATATAACAGGAATGATAGGTAGAATCTTCTTTCTGTTAATTAAGGTACATAAGGTAGGCCTATACATTGTATGGTTCGATAACGAAGTTTGATTTTGAGTTAAATTTTGAAGTATTTTTAAAATACAAGCTGTAGCCTACCAACGACTAACAGATTAAATCTCTTCGACTATTCAAATAAGGGGCTATGTCTAACAGTTAGCTTCAGAAAGGTACAATACTAGAAGTTAGGACAATAATAACTTAAAAAGTTCATCTCACAAATTCACTGTGCTTCGAATAACCTTGGTGCAAGAAGTAGATAGCACATGTACTTTAACCTATACGCAGGTATGCTTGGCATTGTTGTAAGGAAAAGGTTCGCGGACAGTAAAAGCATGGCCAGGTGGTAAAACATAATACAGTACGCTGCGGAATAAAATTAAAACAATGAGGTGTTTCATTTGAACTTTGTAAATGACATTCGTAATAATTAATAACCTTTGAACAAGTCGATTGGTCACATGGACCTTCGTCGAGTATTCTTGCAGTTCCGCAAAACCGCTCGCATGGTCTTTCATCATATTTTATTGACTCTGCTTGATTACAGTTTCCGATGCATCGTCTTTGACGTTTTTGAACTCCACGACCACAGTCACATTCTTCATAAGTACTCCATGGACCGTAGGTTGGACATGATCCTAAGTTGCACTGTTTTGATTTCGTTGATCTTCCTTTACAACTTTCGATTAGCTTGATTTCGTTACCATCAGTACACGTTCGTTTGCGGACTTGCACTCCACTGCCGCAAGTAGTAGAACATTGGCCATATTCTCCCCACGAGCTCCAAAAAGCACATTCTTGTGAATTGCATATCTCTATTTGGTAAGGTGATCCATGGCAACTAGGACTGTTTGGAAAGAACATCTCACAAACACGAGTTCTCCTTCTACTTCCTCCACCACATGCTGCGTTGCAACTTGACCATTCTCCAAATCTATTCCAATAGTTCTGAGGACCAGAATGTTGTTGGAATATATTTTTCTTCTTTATGTAGCAGAGGTGTCTTTCACAGCATTCCTTAAAACTCCCTTTTAGAGGTGGGTAATTTTCAAAGTTAAGGTCTTGATATGGACAACCTGGAGATAGATGAGCTCTGCGGCATAACAAACCAAGAAGATGGTTATTTTGCAAGTTAATGTTAGTTACCAATCGATTGGAGATGGAACCTTGTCTCAGTAAGTTGATGAAAGAATTACTGCTCAAAGAGGTCCCTTGTGGAATCATAGAAGAGAGTACTTCTTGTGGTGCAATACTTCTATTAGGAGTTATAACATTAACACCGGAATGTCTTGATCCTTGATCAACTGTTACTGAAACGGTTGGATTTATAGGTTGCTGAATACCAGAAAACGGATATTGAAAAACAAACGGAATAATGCCAGGAGTAGGCGGAACGGTCGAAGGATACGAAATAGGTGTCAAGTTGTTGATATTAGATGATAAAATGTCACATGGATTGATTGGAAAAGCTCTTGGATTAGGACTCAAATTAAAATTTCTTGAAGTTGTGGTCAGACCTTCACTTTGCCTAGCGAGAACACCTGCTCGAAATATGTCTTGGCTGTATGTAAGCAAAAATGAATTGTGAAAAGGGTCAGGATTTTGTGTTTTAAGAATATCACATGGTTGCTCTTTTTTGAGTTTTTCTTTCCAATTTCCTGGTGTTATTATGCCACTTTTTACTTGATGCCAGAAATAGGGTCGGGCATGAGCAGATATGCCCACCTTTTTTGATAGCATGATATTTAAAAATTGATTATAAAGCTTTTGAGAAGTCACCGATTCATCTACAGTACACCCCGACAACTTGCATTGATGGTACGAATTCAAATATGATTCAGAGGTATCTTTTTTGAAAAGCTGACAAATGTGCCTTCCATAAATATCTTTTGCGCCATGTTGATCTTCATTGCTATCATCGTCCCGAACAAAGTTAGGGTTAATTCTAGCTGGATAAAAGCAGTTGTATCCATTGTAGTTGAATTCAGGAAAATAACACCCGTTGATAAGAATGCAGTCTATTTCTGTGATTTCTGTGAAAGTCAAGCTAATATGTATTAGATTTCATATATAAAGAGCATTAATGAGTAGTTTAACTCAATTGCAGGAAATCAGCATAGCTAATTTTGGTTAGGTTTAAAGATGCATCAAGTTAAGAACACAATAAAGATTAATTTCTAATAAGCAGGTGAAACCAAGCAACGATAGGACATTTAACATATCGGTAGTTGGCCAATATATAAATAAACTATCAACCGCAAACGATTTCAGCTATGCGACATTTGAGCCCTTGTTAAGCATCTAATAAACTGATCTACACATAGTAGGCTACCCGAATTGACACATTCATTCTTTTGCATTTCTTATTCATGTAAGATAGGCCTATGTGTAAATCAATAGTTCAGATGCTTGATAAGGACTAAAATGCTGTATAGCCAAAAACGTTCTCAAATTCTATAGCTTATTTCTTTAGGCTATATACCGTGACAACAAATCTTTAAAATACTGTAATATCCTGTGGCATGTTTTTCTATTAAAATTTCTCGTAGACTACGTTAGTCCAATCGTGATGTAATAATATGATCAAAAGTGAAATAACTTGTTACCTTTCCACCCAGCTATTTTTGGCTGTATATCAACGCTGTGTAACATTTTTAACACATAACAACCAGGTAAAGGCTCTCTTAATGCAGGCATGATCTGTCTGATCAAGCATCTGGTATATAATGGATTCCAGGGCTGGTTAGTCTACAATAGAATAAGATTTTTGTCAGATGGTGATTACGTGCGTGCTCATATGCAGAGTGCAGACCCGGAGTGGGTTAGCCCACCAGAAGTTCGGCAACTTTCCCGATAGGCTGGTTGAATTTTTGAATGTGGGCCAAACAAACGATCACGGTATTTTGCTATGGAACACACAGCCTAGGCTTGTTTAGCACAAGATATTAATCCTTCTATTAGAATCAAAAAGCATTTAATGCATGGAAAAAGATTTGTTTAATGGAATTAAAATCAAGCGTAGAGTACGCCCAAGATGCTAGACATCGTAGTCTTCCAAGCTTCTGTCATTTAACATTCGTATAAAATCACCGTTTTAATATTGGTGTGTTTGTACCCCATTCACTCAGACTGTTTGCAGGCCTATATGTTAATTTTTGTCGATCTCTGTTTTGTTTGTTTTATTATCTTTATCCTGCATTGCGGGAAAGCGGACTTGAGCGCTATGCATCGGTGTACGTCTTCCGACGTACACCTGACCCACGCTGCAGCCGACGGCAATGTCTGTTTCCGGTTGTCTACTCTACTTATGACTTAAATTTGGTACTACCCATTACTCGAAATCGATCACTGGGTAGAGGCAATTATCGTAAAGTTTCTTGCCCAGAGAAACAACAGCAAGTGCGGGTGGCTGGAGTCGAACATGCAGGCTCTCGACTGCGAGCCCAACGCGCTAACCACTCGGCCACTGCTGCCGAGGTGTCTTGTAACCTACCACGCACAGGGCCGTTGAGAGGATAATTTCGGCCCAGTACCAATGAGATTCTCAGACCCAAAATCGAGGCACCTTTGAGAAAAAGCACCACTGTATATCCAAAGAGTACGCTGTTGTTTTTTCAAGTTTCCAGACCCTTTAAAAAAGTTATCGCCTCTAAATTTATCTTGGAGTCGAGTCCGAAGTAGCCTACTTCCTGGACCCCCTCCGGTCAGCGCAACTGATCATGCAAAAGAGTTCTTACTTACATTAGTGCATGCATAGTTGCATACTTATTGTTTCGTAGCCTATCCAAATTTCAGTTTCGTTTACTTTGTTTTTATTTCTGACCATCACAACGAAAAACAATATATGCCAAACATAGCATAGGTCTAGGAAAGGGTAGTAGCAACAAAATGCGGACGTTACAACATGCATAATGCTAAAGCAGGACAATCAGTTTAAAACATGGCACAGTCGCAAGACCTTAATCACAATTTAGGAAGCAGTATAAAATACGTCCGTTTCATCATGATTAAATTGTCACAAAATGCTTTGGAGCGAGTTAGCTAAAGAATCTTTTTGGATATAGGCTGCTGCTGCTTCTTCTTTAGGCCCAGTTGGCAAATTCAATCCACAGCACTTTTCATTAGGCTGTCATTCATTACTACATGTGTGCTTCTCTCTGTTTTTGTTTTATTTTTTGCTATTTGTTTTTTGGGTTTTGTGGCCGTGCTAACTACTGATATATAGGCATAGCCTATACTACATAACTTTTCATTCAGGCACGTTTTAAACCTTTCAAGGTTTTGCCACCTTTTCCCGTTCGTTAACGTGCTGGTAGGTTTATATCGATTTTTGTAGTTAGTATCTTTTTCGTCCCGAACGCGTGACGAAAAATAAAATGATTGATTGATTGTAGCCTATAGGCTACGCCTACGTCTAAAAAGTGTAGCTCATGCAGTGATATGACCAAAATCGTAAACCCCTTCCCAAAGTAGCCTGTGACAGCTGAATATATTAAGACATAGAAATACCTACTATCTCATTGAAGGTCTGTGCAAGACGAAGGAATTTGTTGTTTTGTATGGCTTGGTAGCATACAGGGACACCAGGCAAAGCTGCAATAGTAAACCCGTTGCGTCTATATGCTAACTCTTGGTCGAAATAGCACCCAGGGTTGGATTGGCATGTGAAAAGATCTCTTTCAACCATTGCATTGCTGGTATTGCAGGGGATTCTATGAAGAACAACAGATTTATTGAACATACAATTGAGTTTTATTACGGTAGTTGAACCCACAAACCGCTCGCTTCGTTTAAAAGTAGATACAATAAGTTTAAACAAATGAAAATTTGCACAATGCCAGACTATTGAAAAATCAATATGCATGACTTGAAATTAAGTAATAGATTCGGTAGCTTTTGCTAAAAAATATACAAAGAAATTAACCTTTGATTCACTTTGAGATCTCAATGTAGGCCACCACATTTATTAAGAAGAAATCCAAACTTTATCAATTCTCCTATAGGCATATTATAATTATACACTATAGGCTTTTAAGGCTTGTTCGAAGCCTGAAATGAGCACGGATATTTGTATTTTTTTTCATACACCAAAGTGATAAAACAAGCGTTTCCATAAAGTTCTGGAAATTCAAGTTCAAATGTAAAACGGATATTTTAAAATTTCAATTTGAGCCGGATCACAAATTTTCGTCTCAACTTCAATCTCAAGTCTGATTTAAGTGATAAATTCTATCATATAACCTTAGACAGTATGGAATATTCACAGGAGGTTTAATTAGATCTGAGAGAAGTTCCAAATTGGAAAAGTCAAGGTTGCAGTTGACAGCAAGGCCTGAAATGATGCATCCGTAATCTTGTAAGAGATGATCTTCAGCTGCTCCGGAAGAAGAAGAGCCGCCGCCTGCATTACATGATGGAAGACTTGACTTTAAGAACTGCTTCAATTATAATGTAACATTTTGAGTTAATGTCAAAAATGTGTATATTCAATTATTCATAGTTTAAAAAAGTTTATTTTCAAAAACATGGCTACTGCGCATCAACCTTACAATATCATTTAACAAGCTACGTGGATTTGTATAGCTTTAATCTTTAATTTTTTTACAGTTTTCATTGTGGCTTAAGTAGTTCGTAAACTTAAGTCTTCAATTAGGTGGTTCTAAATGCCGCCTACAATGGTTCTGCAAATAAATAAATAAAGCTATAATAGGATATACCAGGCAGCTGATTGCTCAATTTCATCCTGCTTATTGTCAAAATAGTTATCTGAGTTTATGGACTAATCAGATAATCACATCAGATAATTCAATCAGAAAGAAGGTATTTCTATGTCCTGATTCATTCTCAATTATTATGGTTTGGAAAGGGATTTAAGGTTTTTAAAACAATTTACACCCTTGTGACGTTCAAATTTAGTTGAGGCCAGCAGTAGCCTACATATTAAGTAGGTTATCATCCCTGAAATGGATATGGCTTTAATCTCGCCTGTTTATTTATTTAATGTTTAAAAATGTATGAAAAAATGAACTAAGCGTTTTATACTTTGATTACTCATCCATTAATATATCATTTGAGTTATACTAGAACAGTTTGAAAGTAGGACATTTCTTTCAAAAATACAGAAAACAAATTAGTTTAAGAACGTTTGCAGTTTGCTTACTTGTCTGAAAAAAGCTTCTTGGATTTACACTTGCGGTGAAGCTAGCCATGTTGGTCTGGGCAGCATTTTTAAACAACAATGCGGTTTGCTCTGTGGTTGGACTATCAATGTCAACATATCTTACTGAAACAGTAAAGCAATGTCCATCACAAAATTACAAAAAGCAAAAGAAATTTTCACATTCCATTGTAAAAAAAAAAAAAATCAATTTAAAAAGGGACTGATTTGTTGCCTAGTGGAAAGTAGGATACGTTGTTGAATGGGAAACTAATATTTTATAATCTTGAATTCATCCTTCTGTGCTCATAAATTTTGTAAAAACACTTTAAAATTGACAACTCACAAACTTTGGGCAAGCATTTTCCATTCACAGTGCCACAATGTGGTGGACAATCGTTGCCAGTTGTATTGAAAGGTAGAGAGCTGCTATTGCAAGGGTCCGTAAGACACGGTCTGTTGAAGCCTAAACACAGTACGTTTTACTTGTAGCATTATCAATTGAAAACTTTAATTGATCCCAAAAGAAATCCAAACTTTTCTGAATAGTTGTCAAAAGGTTGCTTTTGAATCTTTATCCTCAGACTGACAAAGCCTTGATTGGTTATTCCTGGTAGTTTCGCACACTTGTAGAGGCTCTTGACGCAGGGCCGGTTACGGCGATTGGCAGAGTGAAGTTTTCCGATTGTTGCTGTAGTGTTGTTGCCGAGGAATTATTCCATTCACTGCCGCTGAATGGAGAGCAGTCCTGAAATGAGTTGCTCAAGCGCCTACCCCGAGAGTCGAACCAGCGCCGCGTGATCTTGAGGCGGGCGCGTAACCACTGAGCTAACGGGGAGGCAAAAGGTATGGCAGAAGGATGCCATTAAAGACACAAAAGGTTCAATTGATGAAGACGATATAAACAAAGTGATATGAGAACTGTAGAGCTGGACTGACTTTCTTAACTTTTTCAACCTATTGTAATCTTTAAATTAACAATAAAAGTTGATGGCACAACCTAATCAGTTACAAACAACAACATACACATGTAAAGTATTCACTAATGCTCCGAAAACCAAGCTAGCAATATTGCCAATTTTGCATCACTATAACGTTTTTACATGTAGAAATAGTGTAGAAAAGTCAACTTACCAGAATCTACGAATCCTTTTGATATTAGAAGTTGGAGCCTGTCTTGGCAGTCGTCTGGAAAAGAAATCGTTTTAAACTCATGCTTGCTTTGCAAGAAAGAAAGAGTATCAACAGGTTTGGTGAGTGCTGTTAATATTATCAGAATATTCTTGCGTCAAAATATTCACACACAGTACAGTACGTTATTTCAAGCGGGTTTCCTTCGTCAAAAGCCTTTAGTTTATATCACATTTGCAGGAATACCACACTGCTGCCATGTCCAGCATAAAATCAATGGTTTTCCATAGATTAATGATTTATCACAGAATATTTTCCATCTGCAGTAAATCAAGTACTTACTGTGTATGCTTTGAGCATTGTTGGAAATGACAAGAAAGCAGATGGCATACAGAATATTCATTCCCTGCATTTCCTGCAGCGGTTATCAAGCTACCGTTTTAGCCTATTCATAAAACAACTGCAAAAATAAATAAAAATTCTTTCTACATTTTGCTAATTGGTAAACATTTTTCTGTGAGTCGTTTGTTTGGTAAAGAATATTGCTTTTAAAATGTGGTGGCCACCTGGAGTCTATAAACCTGTTAGGAATCTCTGGAAAGATTTCAGGGATCGCGAGTGTTGCGCCAATTTCTTACATTCTGAGATTTATTACGTTATTACAATTATAAGTTCAATCGAGTTAGTGTCGCAGTCATGTTGTAGTTGTCGAAGTCTGTGCAATATTACATGCACTACAAATTGGACAAACTTAATCTCTTGTATATAAACATATGCTAATTATTTATACGCTAGAATTTCACGCAAGCCTTGGTCTTGAAACGATGGAAAGTCGTAAGTTTGATATTTTTTGAAAAGGCTTCGTAAACGAATAAAGGTTGGAAAACTCTCTGCCTAATACGAAGCAATTTCAGTTAGGCTGCTGCAATTTCTGTCGTTTGATTTATTATGTCTTGTTAATTTTCATTTATGTCTTGGTTCTAACAAATTGTAGTATGTTTGTAATATTTAGACAAATATTTAAAAAAAAATCTTTACGCGTTGATTACCTTATGCTCCTGGAAGCTCTAATCAAATTAAAACTACTTTTTACGCGTGGCTGGCCTATCATCAACATTTTTTAATAAATATTTAATTTAACAAGCATAAAAAATACAGTTACAGATAGCCTACCTATAGAATTCATTTTCTGAATTTCCAATCAAGAACTGCCCGCATATTGATTTCAACCAAACTGTGCTGGAAATTATTTATCAGAGCAGTTCAAACTAATTTTATCTGGCCGAAACGTCATGCTTCATCAAGGAATAACAGAAAACAAAGGAAGGGTAAAAGACAGTACAGCATCACGTTTTGTTCAGCTTGTTATAATTGGTTTGATTCCAGTCCATGTCATATTCATTTGCCTCCCATTTGTGTTGTTTCTTACGCAAAACAGTAAAGGCACGCGGTAGATTGTATCAATTGTGATACAAAATCGCAACAATACAACTGTCAGAAGGCGATAACAGTTTTACGTGGCTACAATAAACGTAATATGAAGCTATTGATTACTTGAGGAAATCTTTATCTTCGGATTGGGAAAGCTTCTCTGAGAGCTTACTCCGGGCAGTTTTATATAGCCTACTTGTAGAGGCTTTGAACCCCTGAGGCTTGAATCAGGCCGGTCAACAAGATTGATAGAGTGAAGTTTCAGATTGTTGAAGTGTAACTGGCATTCATTGTCTGTGAATTATTTCATGTATTTGGTGCCGCTGAATGGAGAACTGTAGCCTACCTGAAATGGGTTGCTCAAGCGCACACCTCTAAAAACAAGCCAACGATGTTTGTTTTTGCCGTTTTCTCGTTCGTAATGTCCGGTGGTTAACTAGCTGAGCTATCTGGGTGAGGTTATTTGATTATTACGTCACGTTATTATCTTTGTTCGTTTGCACGTATGTGTGTGTTTTTATATTCAGCATAATTTCGCTTATTTTCGATGCATACGTTATCGAGATACGAATATAAGATAAATAAAAGGTAAGCTTAAATAAAATCGTTTGAATTTGTATTAGATGGCATTGGGACTGGCATCCACCACTTTTTTGTGGTACAGCCTGCCTACATTATTTTTACATTACATACAGTAGGCCTAACTATTCATCTAGAAACCATAATAGACTGTTTCAATTTAGTTGGGATTGTCAAAAAGTTCTTATTCAAATAGAAACATTTTAAAGTGATTTTTAGATGATTAGTTTGTTACTGTATTTGATGCTGTATTAAAATGCAGGGGATAAGATGCAGGAGATAGCCCTGACGAAAACACATGAAAAGAAAATGAAGTGACAGAAATGAAAATGTTACAATGATCTCTGGGGTTGACAAAGCAGAACAAAGTAAGAAATGAAATCATCAGAGAACGAATGCAATTCGGAGAGCTAAAAGACAAGCTGAGAGCGACATCACGCCTTAAATAGTTGGGTCATGTCGTAGGAGAAACGAAGGCTATGTTGAAAAAGAATATGATTATTGGAAGTTGGTAAAAGAAAGCCAGGAAGGCTGAAAAGAAGTTGAAGAAATTGTGTGACAAAAAGTATGGAAATGGTGGGAGTGTAGGAGGAAGATGTTGCTGACAGAGTGATGTGGAGAACTGCAATTTACATCGGCAACCCCACTTCAAGTGGGAATAAAGCCAGAATAAAAAATTAATGTATTAAAGTAATTCGCTGTGTTTGGCTTTTTTCCTTGGCATTGAGCATTTTTTGTTGTATTAATAGAATTTATTGCTTGCTATTTTTTATATCAATAAAGTATGAAGATGTCACGCATGAAACTTTGAGGTTGTGCTTGCTCCAGTTATTAGGTTATATTTTCGGGTTGATAAACTAAAACACAAAAATCTAAAATCGAGTAATGAAGACTCTAATTTCTTTTCAACTCTCTTCTTCATCTCTCGTGTCGCTAAATATCAGGGTACCCGTCGGTTAGCCACTGCCTGGCGTCATCGTCAGTGAAGACCAGGTCCTCCATACCATGAAGTGGCCTGTGCAACGGGCAATTTGTTACTATGTGGGCTGTCGTCTGCATTTCACCATCTTACAGGCAGCACCCGTGTCAGAGCTTCTTGATGTTACCGAAATTTAATACAGGGACTTAAGCACGGAAAGAGTCTTTAAGAGGGCAATCGTCTCTCCCGCAAAATTTATCTTCTTCCCCCAAAAAAATGTGTTTTGATATTATTATAACTTTTTAATAGCATTAGAATTAATGTAAAATGCCGTTTACCCCCAACAGTTGCTATCGCCCCCTAAAATTATTTTCTAGCTGCGTCACTAAATTACGCAGGGATGGCCAATTAATCTTGTGTGTTAATTAATTGCATATTAGTTTACAGAATTATACAAGAGACAGAAATTGCAACCCGCAAATAAATAAATAAATTCAAACTAGGCTGGAACCCAAACCGTGTTAAACCATTTGTAAACAAGTATCATTGTAAGTTCAGAACATTGTAAACAAAGTATCGGTAAGATTGATCTTAGTAAGATCAAGCAGCTCTGGTTCGATTCTCGGGGTGTGCACTTAAGAAAGGCACTTCAAGGACAACTTTTTATTAGGCGGCGGTTAATGGATAGAATTTACAGACAACCTAACTTCAAAATGCGGAAACTTTACTCTGTCAATCTTAGTGACTGGACAATGGACATGCGTCAGTAGGTCAAAAGCTTCAAGCCATGATTAAGCTTTCAAAGAGACTTTCTCAGTACGAAAGTAAAAACTTTTCGCAATCAAACCATTCAAACGGAAAAAAAATAACTGCAGTGTCAAAGTTTATAAAATTATTTTTGAACTTGTGATAAGGAAACACAAAGCGTAACGTTTATAGCGTTGTTTGAGCAATGCATGTTTTCCCCTTTTTAATTTACCAGTGGCTTAAATACTTCTTAAATAGAAATATAAACGCAAGGCGTAAATCTTTTTTAAAAATAATTTTTCCCCAAGTTTATAACATGTCTCTCGAACATGACAACAGTAAAAATAGAAGAAAGTAAATAGCTTTAACTGTTGCTGCAAGATCAGCTTAAAAGATGGTGTTCAATTAAACCATCCACTTAAATCAAGAAATCTTATTGCAAATAACTTGATAACTTTATACAATCATGACTACAAGAAGTTCAGTAGCACGAATAGCCGAAGGCTCAAAACTTATGGACTTTAATCTGACACTTTAAGCCAACAATAGAAAAATTGGTTGGATTAAAATTAACTACAACTTCTTGCTCTATAAACAACCTTATACTGGAAGCTCTCATTTAATTAAAAGCAAACTTTCTTCCTAACTCTTCGAGTAAATGACTGTTTTTTAAGCTTTGCTGTTCATTGCAAGAGCGAAATCAGCTCCTGACGTAGATACCATTTTAGCTAGCTTTCTTCTGTTAGCCTGCTACATGCTGGAGCTTTAAAACAAAGCAAGTGAATAAAGCTGAGCTACATCTAGTCATTGAAGTCTACACTAATAACTCATTAACAATTAAAATTGTTTTTATATGCTGTAACTAACTTTATCGTTTTGTTCAAAAACATTTAATTATAAAATTATGAAAATTATTCAATTTTCGTTATTTTTCTGAATTTTTAAAACTTTGTACAAATTCATCTGTCTCTGTCGAAAAACAACCATGTCTTCGTTTTGAACTTGGAAGTAAATTTGACATAACTTAGCATTGATGACGTTAAGTTTAACACAAGCGACCGCTTATGACATGTTTATCTCTTGATAGCTTGTCGAAAAGTGACTAAACTTCAAAATAAACAACACACATATGCTCTTGTCGTTTTGGGTGGTCCGCTCTGCACTCGTCCGACTTGCCTATGGCATTGTCCTAAGGCAAGTTGGCCAATGTCTATCACAAGACGTGATATTTGTTGCCCAAGAACAAAAAAACAGTAACCTAAATGGTTTTCTGGTCGCTGTTTGGAGTCTCCACCACATTGTGTTAGAGACCATGGTTTGAACCTCAGTCAAGCCATACAAAAAAGAAAAGAAAATGAAAATAATTTTGAAATTTTGCAATGCCTGATGATCTTCTGCTTGCCACCAGAAATTTTTTATCAAACATCGGTTGCACTAACTACTGTCTACTGTCAAACATCTCTTGAACATATGTCCTGCCCACGCTGGCAACGATGCAACAATGCAAAAGTAGAAACGTTGCTTACTGAGTAATCATGTCTACAGCATAAGTTAGTAGTAATGGGAAATCAACAACGTGTTGTAGCTATAGTGGAAAATCAAAATCTTATGAACCTATTTATCAATTAAAATTGGTTTAAATCGACAGCTTGTGCTTTTTACAAGTTAGCGGGCTTAACCCAGACACCAAAATCCGTCATTTTTACATTGGTTCAATGTCTGCAGAGGTTCAATCAATGTAAAAATAACAGATTATGCTGACTGGGAATCGACCTTATCTATCACAACTACAGATAAGTTGAACCTTTCCGATTTGTGAAATATAATAATGATTGTTATGTTGATTTGCTTCTTGCTTGTGAGACATCATCAGTAGCGTTGACAATGAGGAGGTCCAGGGCGTACGTTAGGACCTAGGATAATTTTAGGGGCCCGATAACTTTCCAATAGGCTCTGGAATTTGAAGAAGCCACCGCTTTTTTTGGATTTGTGCGTTTTTCTTAGAAGTGTGTTGATTTGGAGTCCAAAGATCTCATTGGTACCGGGGCCATAATACCCTATCAACGGCCCTAGACATCATACTTAGTTTGTTAGGCGTTGTTGTTACGCATCAGTTGAACTGTCTGCTCTCACGCGTTAAAGTTGAACTTTATCCTTGAAAAATTGAGATTCAAACTGACAAGACTTTTGTATTAAGCTCTGCTGAAGATTGATGTATTGGTATAAGACAAATGTCGACAATCTGAGACAATACTACCGTGTAAACGTTTATTCACGAGTTGTAGGTTCTGTTTAAACCAATGCCGCATAAGATCACAAAGTAAATACAACGTAGGTACAATACAAAGACATACCAGAGTTTAGAATGACGAAATTAAAATTATTATTGAAATCTTCATGCGATATGATTTTTTAATTCTAATCAAGGTTAAAACATCTTCAACTATAAAGGAATATGAGAAGCCCATACAAAATCTGCAACACCATCCAGCCCTTATCCTTATCATCCTTGTCGTTGAAGATGTTGTCTGCACACACCAGGAGTGGGGCGGAATAAACTTCGACATGATGAACACCTTCCGTTAAAGCAGGTTTCGACTTTTCGGGGCTGAAAATTTTCACAATGAGCAGGTTTATCGCATTCTGTGCGACCCGGTGTTGTGAGGGAACATCGATAGAATACAACTTGCTCGCATCTTCTTGTGTTACATCTTGCCCGTCTCCGAATGGATTCGCGTCCACAGAACTTTTCACATTGTTTCTGTTGTGTTTCCTTTTGTGGCGGAGACTCACAATTTCTGACGCATTTACGTTCTCTTGTTTGAAATCCTTTACCGCAACAACATTGGCTGAAATCACCCCAAGCACCAAAAATTGGACACTTTTTAGATTTACATGGTCGGGTGAAACTATCCTCTCCTATGCAGCCTCCTTTTGGCAACTTACTGTTACCGTTGATACATGTGCGTCTGCGTGTTTGTGTTCTTGTGCCACAAGATGCGCTGCATTCTCCAAAATTTGTCCACCGGCTCCAATGAGGACAGGGTTGTTCATTGCAATTTTGAGATTGCTCAGATATACCTTCACAAGTTGCTGTAGCTAAAAAGTATGGTTTCTCGCACTTACGTTCACGTCTTCGTACACCTCCACCACAAGATACGCTGCACTCTCCAAACTCCCCGTACTCCCCATAAAAAGGAGCTGGGCCTGAACGTTGTCTGGAGAGTCGTGATCGTGGAATGTAACACAGATTTCTTTCACAACAACCTTGAAAACTACCTTTTAACAAGGGATATCCGCTTATATATAGCTGCTGGTATGGGCAAGGATCATAAATTGGGTAGGTTGGAGGACAGACATACCGAACTAGTGGGTTTCCAACAAAAAATGGATTACTTAGTATGTTTCCATTGGATGTGGGTGGAAATGGTAGTACTTGAGGTACTCCTGGTGGCAGTTGTGCACCAAATTGTGGAATTCCTGACGGCAGCTGTGGACCAAATTGTGGAATTCCTGACGGCAGCTGTGGACCAAATTGTGGAATTCCTGACGGCAACTGTGCACCAAATTGTGGAATTCCTGGCAGCAGCTGTGGACCAAATTGTGGAATTCCTGACGGCAGCTGTGGACCAAATTGTGAAATTCCTGGCGGCAGCTGTGGACCAAATTGTGGAATTCCTTGTGGCCCAAATGGCGGAATTCCTTGTGTGCCAGGTCCGGGAAAAGGTCCCGGAATGTTTCCAAAAGGAGAATTACAAATACTTGAACTACCTAGATTTATGTTCTTTTCTGTAAGGTTTCGGATGTGTTGCTCTAAAGTTTGAAAATTGTATGGGTGCACAAGTTTATCTCGTTGATAATTAATATAACCATACAAGGGACTTTGATTTAATCGAGCAAGTTCTTCTTCATAGTTGGATGCAGTAATGGCTCCACTTCTTACACCCTGCCAAAAGTATGGACGAATAGAAGAGTCAACCGCAGGAGAAATTGTCAATTTTAGATACTGATGATACAAAGTTTCTCTTGATACTGATACATCAGTAACGCAACCAGCCTGCTTGCATTGGTAGTATGAGTTCAAGTAATTCTGAGGAGTATCAGTTAAGAACGGGCGACACTTGGGCTGCCCATATTGAGCTCGTCGATTTAAATCAAACGCAAAAGAAGGATCTTCTCCAGCTCGAACTGTGACGTCGTTTATGTCAGCCGGATAAAAACAATCGTAATCACTTGATTGCTCAAGAGAAGGCTCCCAACAAGCATTTAGAAGGTAACATTCTCTTCTGGTAATACCTAAAAAGTAAAGAAATCTTAAATTTTTCTGCTCATATAAAGAGATTTTGAGATTTAAAGATCACTGAGGCTACCAAAACAAAATCAATCGCGTACAATGGTCATTTTTTGGGTTAACATTAAAAAAAATTCAACATGCTTGATTAGCATAAGGACTTCAGCCTATATATCACATCTTTTATTTTGATATGATGTGAACACTGAACAGCTATAGAGCAAACTGCAAACCTTTAGAGTGTGTAGCCTGCTGAAAAAAGTGAATACCTCAAAAATGGTCACCGTATGCCATTGACTAACATGTAGGCTACCAGCTTATACAGATACAATTTCACAAACCTTTCCATCCAGCAAATTTTGGTAAAATATTGACTGCTTTTAGAAATTTGAGAGTATAGCATCCAGGGTCCGGGGTCGTAATTCCAGGTATGTTTTGGTTGATTAAACAATGTGTGTACAGGACGTTCCAAGGTTGATTGTTCTAAATATTGAATAGACATTAGACAGTGTTAAAAAGGTTGTGTGCATTTTTGTTTTTTATATTTGTGTATGCTTTGACTTGTCCCTTATTAGCCAATAACTGTGCATATATCTTCTATTCTTCTAATAAAGGGGTCACCAACCTTTTTTGCATGCGGCCACTTTGGCACTTAAGAGAGCTGTGGCGGGCCGCACTAGTAAAATTTTGGGTAGGTTTACTCTTATACTAGAAAAGAACGCATTTCGTACCCAGTATCCATCGTTACAATTACATGTTTTTAAATCTTAGAATACCGCAGCAACAAAATTAGTCGAACAACGCTACTGCCAGGCCAAGCTCCTTTAACAACACTTATGACTTCTTTAACATTGCCTAATAAACGAGGCCACTTGTTTTGCGCACGAATGCGGTTTCATCAGAATATTCATCGCCAAGCAAAGAGTGGTGTTGTCACTTCGCTTCACAAAAGATATCTTGCCATTTGTCACAATCAAGGTGCAATGCCTCGCTTTGTATCTTCAACGAGCGTGTTGTTTTCATTGTAGAATTCTGGTGCGATGTGTTATTGTCGGTTATGACCTGAAGTAACCTCTGATGACGAAATCTGTATTATGTAACGTGTTTTCTGGAATCATTTTCTCTACGTGACCTTCTATAGACTTCGGTTGTTTACATTTAAATGCTACGTGACCGAACGATGGTTCTTTATGATGTAACCTTCTCGAAGTTATTGGACTGAACAGCCAACTATAAATAGTGGTGTAGTTTGTGTAATGTTTATTCTGAGATTCTGAGATTATTATTATGGTGTTTATTATGAGTTGATTATGAGAGTTGTGCTATGAGTTGTGGATGGGTAGTTGATGCAGAAATTAGAGTTATTTGAGAAGCCGTTCGTTAAAGTTCTTCAAGAAGTCAGATTATCATTTCGCTAGTAGAATTATTCGACATTTAATTGACTTCTTTTCGGTTGACCCATTAAACTACGTCATTGAATCTTTCCAAGTCTTTTTCCTGGTAAGAGATAGAAAGAAATCGTGACATTCTGGGGGCTCGTCCGGGATAAACCGAAAAAATTTAACCGAAAAACCGAAGAATACCGAAGATTTATTGAAAGAATAATAAATTAATGTCAAGATGGCGGATACTGTCAAACATGAGATGATTGAAGACTTAGGGAGCATGGCTGAACGAATGGGGCTGACTGGTAATGAGAAGTCTCAGTTTGTGATGGAAGAGTATCACAAGATAATGGACCAAAAAGCTCAGCGAGAAGCTGACGAAAGAGAAGATAGAAGAGCTGCTCGTGAAATACGGAAAGCAGAACTTGAAGCTGAAGAAAAACGAGCACAGCGTGAGGCTGAAGCTGCACAACTTGAAGCTGAGGAAAAGCGAGCACAGCTTGAAGCTGAAGCAGAGGAGAAGCGGGCGCAGCGCGAAGCAGAGGAGAAGCGGGCGCAGCGCGAAGCTGAAGAAAACCAAGCACAACGAGAAGCTGAAGAAAAACGTGCTCAACGGCAGTACGAAGCAGAAGCTGAAGAAAGAAGAGCGCAATATGAATTGGAAAAGTTAAAACTTGAAGTAGAAAGACAAAAGCTGGACATTGGTGAGCGATCTAATTCTACTAATGATAATGCTCGAGATGTTATTGTGGCGCAAGTTAGACGTCCAGATTTGCCATCATTTGTTGAAGAAAAAGATGAGTTGGATAGTTATTTGTTAAGATTTGAAAGATATGCTACAATAGCCAAATTGGAGAAGTCGACGTGGGCTACCCAGCTAAGCATGTTATTATCGGGACAAGCTCTTGATGTATATTCGAGACTTTCACAAGAAGAAGCCATGAATTACGACAGATTGAAGTTAGCTCTGTTAAAGCGATACAATTTTACCGAGCATGGATACCGTCAAAGATTCCGTGAGGCAAAGCCTGAACGACACGAAAGTCCGGGTCAATTTATTGAACGTTTAAGAAACCTTTTGTTAAAATGGTTTGAACTTTCGGGGGCCGAACAATCATTGGACGGATTGGCAAACCTTATAGTTAAGGAACAATTCACAGATTCATGTTCAAAAGATCTGTCTGTTTATTTAATGGAGAGAAGTCCAAAGACTCTAGAAGAAATAGCCAGTGTGGCAGAACAGTACTTAGTGGCTCATGATGAGAAGTTGTCGACTGAAGAAACGTTGTCATGCGATAATGACGAAGAGCAAACAAATAATTTTAAAGGAGGTGCTGTTCCAAGAGAAGTACGTTGTTTTAATTGTAATGGCTTAGGTCATAAGTCTGTTAACTGCCGGAAGAAGACTAACAGAAATCATCAGGAATCGAGGAAGTGGTGCAATCGTTGCAATAGGCAAGGACACGAAGCGAAGGAATGCAAGGACAAGTCGTTCTCCCGATCCAATCAGTCTGGAAAAGATAAAGACACAGAGGACGTTTATCGATGCGGTTGTGCATTAATGATTCCTGAACCCACGCTTGGGGAGGAGAAACCGGATGAAGATGTTTGCGGAAAAATAATACCTGAAGATTACCTGCCAGTAGTGGATGGAAAAGTTGGAGACAAAAAGGTAAAAGTTTTACGTGATTCTGGTTCTACTGGTATAATAGTGAGGAGAGATTTGGTTAAAGACAGTCAATTAACGGGAAAAACTGGCCATGTGACAAAAATAGATACCACTTCAATCCAAGGACCGTTAGCGATGATATCTATCGAAACTCCGTATTGTAGTGGGACTGTGAAAGCGTTATGTTTACAAAACTCTTTAGTTGATCTGATAATCGGAAATGTTTTTGAGAGAAATTTTGAAGTTACTTGTTATTCTTGTGGCAAGAATGGTCATTTTGCTCGAGATTGTTCTGCAGATAATCAGCGACGATCTCACGGTCATGGATACAATGAGCGCGAAGAACCGAGGGGAAGAGGCAGGCGACGACCATTTGGAGTTTGCTATAGATGCGGTAGACGCGGACACTTCGCCAGGGAGTGCGTTGCTGACGGCGGACATTCGGAAAATAGACGTTGCCGTGACAACCACTGCTACCGATGTGGGGAGATTGGACACATAGCCAGGAGCTGCCCTTTTGATGAAAAGGCTTGCTACAATTGTCATAAAGAAGGTCATCTCGCCAAGGACTGTCCGGAGAGGAGATGTTTCCGATGTAGGAAAATGGGTCATCTCGCTCGCCGATGCACTGAAGATGTTGAGGACGTTGGAGACTTTCGCAGAAAACGTGACTATTGTTTTAAGAAAAGCTATCGTTGGTAGATCATGCAACGATAGACTTATGAGAACTGATTATTGAGTAATTAATTGTTTTGTGGTGTGTTTTGTATTGATTGTGTTGTTATATTGTTTGCAACAATATTCTAAGGGGGGGCGTATGTCACAATCAAGGTGCAATGCCTCGCTTTGTATCTTCAACGAGCGTGTTGTTTTCATTGTAGAATTCTGGTGCGATGTGTTATTGTCGGTTATGACCTGAAGTAACCTCTGATGACGAAATCTGTATTATGTAACGTGTTTTCTGGAATCATTTTCTCTACGTGACCTTCTATAGACTTCGGTTGTTTACATTTAAATGCTACGTGACCGAACGATGGTTCTTTATGATGTAACCTTCTCGAAGTTATTGGACTGAACAGCCAACTATAAATAGTGGTGTAGTTTGTGTAATGTTTATTCTGAGATTCTGAGATGATTATTATGGTGTTTATTATGAGTTGATTATGAGAGTTGTGCTATGAGTTGTGGATGGGTAGTTGATGCAGAAATTAGAGTTATTTGAGAAGCCGTTCGTTAAAGTTCTTCAAGAAGTCAGATTATCATTTCGCTAGTAGAATTATTCGACATTTAATTGACTTCTTTTCGGTTGACCCATTAAACTACGTCATTGAATCTTTCCAAGTCTTTTTCCTGGTAAGAGATAGAAAGAAATCGTGACACCATTAAAAGTTTCAGTAAACATGAAAATGTTTGACACATCGCAATACAGGCAACAATATAGTAACCTGCAAACATATCAGCGAAAAATAGGCTCCAATAACAGAGAGAAAGAAATCTGGCACCATGAAACAAACTTGTGGAAATCACCAAAAAAAAAAAACGGTTTCTATCGTAACGCATGAACAGTGTTCCCTATAAAAAAGCAATGAGTTGGTTTTTCATCCTTTTTGTGAGAGTCTATAAAACCGTCTTTCCTTGATTAGGCTATTACACAAATGTCACTTGCGGTGCTTATCAGCATGGCAAGAATTGTTGATTAACAACATTTTGCAGTAGGCTACTAAGCTAAATATTTTCATACCAGAAAAATTCTTTAAATTTATATACAGTATAATATTTTTCCAATTAATTATAAATTGAGTTGGCACACCGACCTATTTTGCCAACAAAAATCTTGTATAAAGGAACACTGCTCGTGAAATCCAATAACGGTGAAACGCACACAAGTGTTTACGGGACATTTACAAACTTAAAATAAGCAACCCTATGCTCTCAGACATTTTCGAAATTCGAAAACAGACGTTTTAATCAACCACCGGGACAGTGTGGCTGGACATCGCATTGGAATAACTTTAAACGATCCCTACTTAGAACTGCAATCTTATTGGTAGGTCGGTGGAATCGTATGCACAGCGAAAATATGCTTTCCGGAAAGTGTTTTTTGCCTTCATGCTCTTTAACTCTTCAAGAAAAGTATTTTTAGTTATACTTGTGCGCTGATACCTTTCGCTGGCCGCACAAAACAGCGTGGCGGGCCGCATGCGGCTCGCGGGCCGCCAGTTGGTGACCCTTATTGGGTTTTTTTGAAGACATGAGCTCTATTCATTGCACTTTTTTCAGTTCAGTTGTTTTTATTTCTGACAATCACAGCGAAAGCAATACACTTCAGTATAGCAGAGGTTTAGAAAAAGGTAGAAGTGACAAAACGAGAAAGTTAGAACGTGCTTGAGATGGAAGTATGTTATTATGTTAAAACAATTAGAACGGTCACACAATCTTTACAAAAGTTTAAAATGAAAAAGAAATAAAAAAAGAGTTCTTAAAAAACATGTGCAGGCCATAGCTATATTGCCTTTATCGGAAACAGATATTTTCAAGATTTGTATGGATAGACACTTGCTGTGAAGATCGGCCATGGTGCGTTATCAAGTGTGCTAAAGGTCGAAACGGAACACAATCATCTTGTAACGCTCAGCTCATAGCAAAGAAAAGCAAGGTATGTAAAGATAATTTTTAATATATTTTTTAGGTATTTACGTTATTTCTAGTACCTTTGAGGTGTAATCGTGAGCCAAACGCTGAAAGTTGTTGTTGCGAACTGCCAAATGACATATAGGTACACCAGGCATGATCGAATAAGCAAAACTTCGTCGCAAATCTGCAAGTTCTTGATCAAAGTAACAACCAGGTTTGGAGTAACATCCCAAGGGGTCTGTCTCCAAAGCTGGGTTTCCAGGACGACAGGGAATTCTTAAAAAAACATGTTGCATATGAACAATGCATACCATAAGCTTACAAGTAAATTGCATTGTTAAAATATTAGCAATTAAAATATGGTTAAAATATTAGCAATTAAAATATGGTTAAAATATTAGCAATGCAAGCTAAGTTATAACTTATAAACAATAGATGCGAATATAAAGGTACCTTTGTGAAGAAATTGAACTTTTAGTTCTTAACCTCAACTCATTAGCCTACTTCATATGGCATATAAGCTATTAAGCAAAGGTGATGAAAATAGAATTATGTGAAATGAACTATGTAACAATTAGAAAGAAAACAAGGACGAAATCAAATCAAAATTTTGATCATGTTTATTTATTTGGGCTTTACCTAGTGCGTACGCACTCCAGAATCTAAGTGTTTAAAGAAGTTTTGTATCATATCTATTGTATCATTTTTTGTATCATATCATATAGGCTACAGTTACCATCACCAAAGACCCTAACAAGCTGTTTTATTTTTATCGAGATCGTCAGAAGGTTTTGTTCAAATAGAATTTATGCACAAACCTTAAGCAATAGGGGACGTTTAAAGGTGGCTCTAGTAGATTTGCGTTGGATGTTATGTCATACGGATTCAAGCCACAGTTGAATGGAAAACCTCCCCGCTGGCATCCATATCCTCCCAGTATGTCGGAAAACAGATCAGGAGTTGTGAAGTCAGGAGCTGGAGCTCCAGGAAGATTGGATGGATAAAGAGCAGGAGGATAAAATTGAGGGAGAGTTGCTAAAAGAAAACCGCACATTAGCAGAGCAATAAAATACAAAAATGGCCATATTTGGCTTGTTGTGAATAGCCTGCTTTTGTTTTTACATTGTAAATTATCTATTTGTATTAACAGCAGGCAATGACACTTGTTAAGAGAACACAAGTAGACGAATATCGTATAAACAAAGCATACTATTGTTTCTCAGGTTTGCTATATGAAGTAAGTTAAACTTTGGATCTTAAACGAGATAACGAAAAACGAGATAACTTAAACGTGTTGCACCAAACATAACACCAGAAGTAGGCTATAACAGAAACTACAAAGCCACTTCTTGAAACCTTAGTTGCAATTGGAACTAGGGCTTTGGGTTTGGAGTCAGGCGACAAATATGCGACTCCAACGTCGGCTTCAGTGTTGCCAGATTTTTTTTAATCTTTGTCCTTTTCAGTTTTTGTTTTTTAAATTTATTTTCATTTAAATTGTGATCGAAGTTGAAACGGCGACGTTCACAAAAGTTGACAAGAACAGATACTTCTATTTTCGGGTGTAGTTTTAAAGCGCAAGACGGAAAACAAAAAAACAATAATTAAAAAAATAGTGCAGATAAAAATTTTCTTTTTCATCGTTTTGTATCATGGGAGTCGGGTAGGTATTTTGTTTAACGACTCCGACTCCGACTTTACAGTCCAAGAAGCAACATCGAAATTCATCCTTTGAAACATTTACAAATTTACGTAGCAGCCGCTATAAGTTACCGGTAATACACATTAAAAAAAAGCATTAACTTCATAGGCCTATAGTTACCGTACCTGGAATTCTTAAATTTCTCGGTGAAATATTTTCTTTTCTAAACGAAGCTCGTACTGTTTGAACAATGGAAGCCAAAGGATTTTCGCTGCCAGAGAACGGAACTGCGCAACAGAATACATGTCAGCATTTACTGTAGGCTTACATGTTTATGAGAATAAAGGTTATAGAACATACAATGTAACGTTATACTGTAGTTATCAGCTAGTAGACTGTTTGCCCAAACAAAAACAAAAAAACTTTCTTTATTAGGCTTCACAATCGAAATGTACTCTTATGAACATAACATGTTTCCCGAAACATCTTTCAATAGTTGTTAATAAATGACTTAGTCAATATAGGTTCCAGTATAATCCGTAAGTTATGATGAGTACATAATGAATAATGACTTGAAATTTTGTAACACCGCTGCAGGCAACAAATTACATCGCCTTGTCGCTGTTCGTTTTCAAGAAGACTTTACTGAAATTTATATTGTTTTATAATAATAACAATGAGCTTCTTCTGATCAACCTCATCTTAAGTAACTGTAATGGAGTAAATTGACAACCAGGGCCATTGATAGAATTACTTTTGCCCAAGCCTCTTATGAAGTTCTCTTCTAACGAAAAGAATAAGACTCCAAAAACATGCGTATGTTGTTTTACCCCACTTCCCCTAGAAACAATCCGTGTTCTTAAAATAACCAGGATAGAAGGTTACACAGCATGCACGATCAAATATGTGGAGCAGCTTTTACAGACAAACCGGGTATACAACATGCTTCTCCGGGATAAGCTTTAACAACATGCTTTAACCACAGGCACTAGAACACCAAACGGGGATAAAAAAAAAAACATAAGCAGCGACGGAGAACTTAAAACTCTGATCTTGCAGTAGCTTACAAAACGTATTCAAACACTCACGGGATTTCGAGAAGCATTTCGAATCTCTCATTGCACAATAGTCCTGAGGACAAGGCTCGCTTGCATTTAATGGTGTCGTCATTTCAACACATGGGTTTTCTGGGCATGGGACAGTAGAATCTAGACATAAAATTGTAAAAAGCACCGACAACATTTCCTAAGATTATAAATCAAACAGTACATTATGTGAAGATCTTACATAAAGAAGTTTTTATTGGATACAAACGCAACATTTCTAACCAAAGTTTTGCAGACTACATTGCAATGCAATCAATCACATTTGACCAGGATTTACATTATATAAAATTACGCATAATTTGAAAAATCAAGACGCAAAAGCATGATGAAGATAAAAAATATCAAACTGTGTCTGATTTGTATAAATGTATAAATAAAAGTATGGTAAAGGTTTTATTGATTACTTTATGTTTTATTTCAATGCAAGGGCTCTTTGAGGGTAGAAAACTCTTAAAAGGAATTCTTTCTGTGATCGTATTGATCCTTCAAATACAATCCCAGAAAACACAATCCGTCAGGTTAACATTCAGTCATCAACGTTAGCAGATGTTGAGTCAATGTAAAATTACAATTGACTCAACGTCCGCTAACGGGATAATTCTCGCTTCGTTTAATTCTGGGATAATTCGTGTTTGGTCTTGAATAAATCTTACTTGGGGCGAGGATTCCGTTTCGTTTTAAATTTTGTTTCTTTTGTCGGCATTCTTCTGCAAAAAAGAAAAAATACAATGTGAAAATGGACTAATCTGCTGGTAAGGACAATTGTTACTTATTACATATTTTTAATGTTTGCCTTCCAGAATAAAAAATAAAAAACGAATTAAGAAAGCACAAGTTTCAATTGGTAAGTCAGCCATCGATGGATGATGACTGTGAAAGCTTTATCCTTGATCTGAGAAAGACTCTTTGAAAGAATAATCCAGGAAGTTTCGCATACTTGTAGACAATGTAGAGGCTTTGAACCTATGACACAGGTCCGGGCACCAACATTGACAAAGAAAAGTTTCTGTTTATTGTTGAAGTGTTTTTTATAACCTCTTCCATTCACTAGGTGTCGTTGAATACAGAGCAGCTTTTAAAATAGATTTCTAAAACTAGATTAAACCTTAAATCAGGTGTTTAAATTGTTATTAGTAACAACTACTCCATACTTTTTACTAACAATAGAAATGGCCAATTGAGATGTGAGATTTTTTTAGCAATCATATAATATTAAAAGGCTTTTACGTTGCTAAGTCGCAACGAATATAACTTTTTACTAAAGTACTAACGTAACTCTAACTATCCTACTTATGAAACCGGTGTATAAGTTTAAGTACGTTGTTCGATATAATGTGACCTCGTACAAGTTATGAAGCTGATGTGGGATGGTGTTGAAATGCAAATAATATGTTTTTCCACTCGTTTTTAGTAAGTAGACTTTTTTTAGCAATAATAATAATAATGCTTGTTTTTATATAGCGTTGTATTCATTGCAGAAAGCGTTTCTCCTCAGCGCGTTATAAAGCAGGAAGTGTCAATGCAGCCGTGTAGAGACGCAGCTGAGCAGGCCTACGTTATCATCCGAATCCATTTTATTGCAGACCACCAAGCAGGAGTAAGATTCAGTACCATTTAAAAAAGTCTTTGGAATGACCTAAGAAGGTATCGACCCCATGCCTTCCGATTCAGTGGCGGGTGCACTAACCATTAAGGATGATAGGCCCATTGTACAGTACTTCACATATACCTACCTTCAGTTAGCTGAGAACTGCCAAACGCGAAGAGAAGGCAAAGCAATAAACAACGCTTCATCTTTTGCTTCTGTCTGCAGATAAATTCTTAGAAAAACGTAGACAATATTGTTAAGTAAGCCTAGTATACTAGGCTGAAATCAAATGAAAGGATCAGACACTATCTTTATTGTATCCAAGCAATGTTTGGTTCTGGTTCAATTCAAGAATTAAGAAAATAAAACCGCGACAAAACCATTCCTCGCTTTGTTCTGAAGCAGTGAAAGCCCTGAAACAGGGCTTTCACTGCTTGAAACAGGGCCACCTTTTGGTAGTTGTAAAACTAAATGTTTGGTTTTTGTCACTAAATAATCTGTTTAGGTCCATATTTTTTATATTTAATGATAAGGCCTCCATAAACCCATATAATGCTAAACCCTGTGAGTTTACTAGGTTATTTTAAATGCGCACGAGTAACCAAGGATGGTTAGAACCGATTCCGTGACGCTCGAATGGTCGTCCGTTCGATACTGCTCCAAAGCACCTTGTCTTGCCAATACAATTATAGCACGAAGGTATTTAGAAATTAGAGTTAGTTGACTCGATGACTCCATGTTCCTTCATTACTTCCACCTGCCTGTTGTGGCACACAAGGAAATAAATTTGAGTTAATTTCTCAAAATAAAAACACGATTATTATCACTATGATCGGTCATTGTCATCGTGTGAGCCTCTGCGGCCGAGAGTCTATCCTTTTACCACCCCACATTCACGATATTCCCAGGCTACACTGGAATGGCACCAGAGAGCAGCCAGTTTTTACTTGTATCCTTATTTTTATATTATCGGTGCTATTGTGCAACAAAACATTCTTTACCAAGACTTGATTTATTTTGTCTGGCATTGTTTCAGTTCTGAAGCTTTACACTCAGCAGCTATAATTTGTCCGGCATAATGTATTGCAGACTTTGTTCTATCTATTCTACTACTTTCGAATTTTACTGGCAAACACAACTAATCCTAAGCATCAGTCATCACTGTAGTTGATCGTATCATGATCATGGTCGTGTAAATTGACTGAAAGCATAATTATACCTTATCGTATTCATGATCATGATCGTGTAAATTGACTGAAAGCATAATTATACCTTTCCTATTTGTTAATACCTTCACGCAGATGCTATTTTTGTGCAGCAAGTGACTAATTCGAGTGCAAAATATCTTGAGGCTGGGACAAAAAGCAAAAAGTTTATCACTCATTAAGCTAACAAATTAAAGCCCGAGCAGTACAGGTAATTTTACTCCGTTTGATTTTTACCGTTGATCGAATTGATGTGACCAATATAAGTAGAGATAACAACTACTGCGTACCACTAATTTAATTAAAATATTTCCTTTCAGAAACAACCATTTTCAGTGTTTAAGTGTTTTATTAGTTGTTGAAAGCAGCCATGCAAGCTATAGTTAACCTGAGTGTCGTGTGATACAAATTTTTCAATCCATAACAAGTCATAAGTATATGTTTTGTGTTTTTACAGCAAACACTGACTTTGACAAGTTCTACGCTATGTAGGCAGCCATGGGTATTGGGTAGCGCAGAACTTGCCCGTGAAAGTTTTTTTTGCCATCTTTTAGCTCTGTTTGGTTGGTTTGGTTTTGAATCTTTATTCTCGGTCAAACAAAGCCGGATAGGTTATTTCTGGTAGTTTCGCACACTTGTAGAGGCTCTTGACGTAGGATCGGTTACGAGTTTTCGTCATTTTTTTTCAGTTTTATAATTGAACAAAAAAATGTTGAAAAATGCATTGTCTCGAAAACTAAAAAGTATTAGCCTATAATGGTTTGATTTGCAAAACTCATACAACGCTTAACCTACACTGGTTGGTTTGGTTGGTTGGTTTTCAATTTTTATCCTCGAACTGACAAAGCCTTGATAGTTTATTCCTGGTATTTTCGCATGCAAAGCCACTTTAACAGGCTCTTGACGCAGAGCCGGTTACCGAGATTGTCAGAGTGAAATTTTCCGATTGTTGAAGTGTTGTTGGCGGGGAATTATTCCATTTACTAGGTTCCGCTGAATGGAAAGCAAACCTGAATGCAGCAAATAAGCAATGTACTAAGATATAACCTATTTAATGTTGTCTTCTTCAGTACTATGGCTCCAAGAAATAAAAATGTCATTTATATATAACGCCGTATCCTTCATTGCTACTGTTCTTCGTTCTAAGCCAAGGGTCACCATATTACGACCGCAGATGCACCGTTGGGATCCGTTTATCCGACCTTCTGTACTATGCAAAAATGTGATATAGCACTAAATAAACATTCTTTTAACCCATTTACGGCCGGTGTCCTTTTAAAGGGACATCGTTTTGAATGCATCAGTATTGCATCATCTTATTTTGATTGAATCATTTTGGACTTGCTAGTAGTTGTTTAGAGTCTATTTTGGAAGGTGTTGATAAATATTTGCGAACAACGTAGGCTACTTTTTCTGAATTTTGTGAAAGTTTGAAAATTGTTGAAAAATAAGAAGAGCCCGATGAAATGAAGTGAGGAGGAACATGCATGTTTTATTGCCTATTGGTAATAGATATGAATTATGTTTCTTCATAGTTTGGCACTCTATAATATTGTGCTTCCTACTACTAGGGGTGGGCAAATTCAGGTCGATTTTTCAGGACCAATTTTTTCTAATGCTATTTGGGCTGGTAAATATGAATCCGTTGATTTTTTGCTCTATGGCGTCATAATAGGTTGGTTCAGTGGCCATTTTCAAAATGGCGGCCAAAAATGGCTATTTTGCTCTCAGGACATACGAGTGAGACGAATATACCTGTGCAATATGTCTAAATATATGTTTTGAGGATCAAAGATTACAATAAAAGCACTTTTAGCTACCTGTCATGACACCTTTTTGTCTTTTTCTGCAAAAAAGATCATTTTAGGTTATTATTTGTGTATTTATTACGCCGATGATCGTTTGAGCTTTTTGTTACATGCAGCCATGTTACCAGGAAGATTGAGAAGGCACTTTCAAACTGCATGGAAGTTCACAGATATTCGTTTTTGTACTTTTAGTTCGTGGCTGTTGTCAACTTCCGCGAACTTCGATCACTGAACTTCACACATAAAACGAAAATGGCGCGCGAACTTCCGTCAGCTCAAGAAAACTTACGTCCCGATTTTTTGTTTTGCTGGGTCCAGGTTCTTAGGCTAGGCTATTGAGAGTTTTGAGGTTAGCGGCTTATCACGTGGGTGTTGGCTTTTAGTGCTGCAAATCCTGCCCTTCAGATTTTTTTAACACTATGGTAGTTTGGTCAGAACGATAATGTTTTTCATTTTTGTTTGCAAGCTATTTTGCTTTCTGTATGAAACGAAATGAGCAACAGAGTCGAAGAGGTAGATCTCCACCTTCATTGGAAGTTACCGGTATCTTGAGCTGAAAAAAACTTCTGATTGTGATGTAACAAAACCTTATACAATCGCCATATTCTGCCTTACCATAGTGGTCTACCACAAGAACGGTTTGAATCAGGGGAATAACCGTTCTGTGAGCTTCCGTCAACTTATGTGTAGTGTGAAAGGTTTGTGATTTCATTTTCTGTGAACTTACGTGTAGGTGTAGTCTGAAAGCGCCTTAGACTTCTTCTGTGTGTAAGTTCATCATATTTACTGACCTTAGGCTTCTTTGTCTACATTCAGGTTGACTAGTTGTTGCACTAAGTAATGCAATATAGTTTATCAATTATGAAAACTGAACGACGAGTGAGAAGTGAAAGCAGGAAAGAACTTTTTGGATTCAACTACACTGAAATACAGAAATATAAACCCACAAGAAAACTAGCTGGTCACAGCGGTAAACCATAATCTCTTCGTGGGAAAATTGTAACATAAAGTTCCCGGATCCGTTCGTCTGTATGTAATGACCGAAAAAGAAACACTCCTTCGAAACGTCTATTCAAAATTGTATTTCTGTAAAAATAGCCTCAAAGCTGTCGAAATTGGATGCAACGCCGTACACCACTAAAACTTGTCACTACAGAACAGATTACTTAGATAAAAGACGGAAAATTTGTCCAGCTAGCAAGCACCAAGCAAACAGTTAAATTTGCGACTGACTTCCAACAAACAATTTACGAATGACTAGAATAATTTGCGATATCTCAAATGCACGTAGACAGTAACTGTGACGCAATAATGAAAGACATTGTTACGCAATTCAAACCGGTGTTCAAAGGTAGTGATGCAATATTTCATCAGGTCTTACGACCGATGGTGCAATATTTGGACATTTTCTAGCAATTTCCATGACGTAAGATGCCAGCTAGGTTAAGTAGACCATAACGGTTTTTATATATGACGTTTGATTTGTTGAACAATTGTCTGGAACACTAGCTAATGGGACTGTTGTAATTGGACGAATGCTACAGCTATGCAAACGAAAGAAGGGAAGCAAGGCCGCAGGACTGAAGCGAGTAAAGTTGTAGCTAGAGAACTGAGATGTGATTGGATATATACAAAAAATGTGTGTCCTATGAAGAAAAAGTTTGTTGCTGCCAAAATTAAGGAAGATAATGAAAAATTCAATGAGTTGCGAAAGGCCGAAAAATGTACAAGCAAACCTAAAAGTGATGCTTGGTTCAAAAAAGCATCTGAATTCAATGACAGGCTTACTAATTATGGATATGACATCCGCTGCAGAAACATAGACTACCAGAAAAAGTTAGAAAATAAATATCAAGTAAAAATGACAGCAGAAGATCAAAAGTTCTATGAAGATAGCTGTTTTGGCCCATACAGAGCTGTGTGAAGTAATACTGTACAAGGCACCAAAGATGCTCTACACTCTACAGTTAGAGCGAAATGCATATGCCAATAGGGCTCTACTGATTTTCCATGTATTTTGTAATAAAGAATGATTAATTGATACTTGATGGAGAATCGCTGGCCCGCTGCTTCTTAGTCAGGAGATCCCCTAGCATATCCTTAATGGAAATCAATATATGTTCTGTGCCAAAAGATTGGCTTAGATCAAAAAAGTGGAAAGAAAATAGAGAAATTTCGCTGAAAAGGAAGCATCTTGCGATTGAGGAAAGGAAGAGAGAACAGCGAGAACTGGATAATCTAGAGAGCATAGAAGCAATGAATTGTGCAGTCGACAGAGACAAGGATGTCAGCTACGAGGCTTCTGAACCATCGACATCCCAAATAACATTTCCCAACAGAATGCTTCGTTCGTCAAAAGAGTCAGCTGAGAAACAAACCGTAACATCAGAAGAAATAAAGTTCTCGTCAGTGAAGGTGAGGACTGGACGAAAATCTTTCAATGAGACAGTCATACTTTGCTTGGTCCAGTGTTTCTCAGAAACGGCCGCATCGCTCAATGAAATATGCAAACTAATCGTCAACGTAGCTAATATGATATTTGGTCAACGATGGCGAACCGAGAACGAGGAAAACTGCAATGCCGGGAACAAATATGATGATGGAATGAATAGCGATGACGATAATGATGATGAACCTGACCAAACAGTACGAGATCTGACTTACGTACTCCCAAGTCGACGTACAATATCGCGTTATCTGGAAGATGCATCGTATTTGAATCTCGAGTACGTCGCGCGACAGCTGCTACATGAAGATGATAAAGTTATCACTACAGGCCTCGATGACACACAGAAAGCTGCCGGTCACCGTCATTACGATGTTAAAACAGATCACATTACAATCGTTGGAAATGCTGGTGATAAAAGGTCATTTACTACTGGTTACGTGGAAAATTTGAGTCATTCCGGTGAAGACGGAGCGAAAGCGTACAGTTTCAAATTGAAAACCTTAGCTGTCCTCGCGAACTGCACTGTGGAGGATATCAAGAGTCAAATTGACTTTTAGATGTCTGACCGGGCGGCTGATTGTAATGTTTTACTGGACAAACTGGACATAGACACCAACAAGCGATTAAAATGTTGTGCTCACATAATACTGTGTGTTGACCAACGGCATAGATAAAGTGTACAAAAATGCTGAGCAGAAAATTGGATTGCAAAATCTGTTATCACTATCTGTTGGTGAGAAAGTCTTCGGCTCCCATGGCACATCAGTTCATACCTTAGGACTCGCTAATTTGTTTTTGCCAAGTCATGCGTCTAACAGTGTTTCGCTTTACAATGACTATACACAGTGGATGGAAGATAATAATATTGATCACCGAGGATTCAGAGGATTTGTATCTAACCGATTTGGGCGTATTGCAGATTTAGCGCGGTTGGATTTGCAACATCGTGTGCACATAGATGCGTTCTTTAACCAAGTGGTAGACATCAACAGCAATAAGTTGGTGCTTGCAGTTGCCGCATGCGTTCAGAATGAATGGTTCACTCGATGCTCAGAAATCTACACCAAAATGGGAAATGTAATCATATTCCCTCTGATGCAATTTTTGGGCATTGATGAGACTGACAACAAGGTGCGGAATGACGACAGAAATTGGAATGGAGTTAAAGTTTTTTTTTATCAAAAATTGAATGTGATGAAAGAAGTGATGGAGGCCAAGCGAGAAGGCAAACCAAGTGGTCTGGATAAGTTGGAAGCTGCAGTGATGGAGGAAATTATTGATTCTGTGGAGAGGCAACTTTCGGCAGTCGAATTCCTGTGGCAAGATGTAAACGTGGGCGTAAATAGAGAAGCACTGAAGCAGGCACCACTGACAAATTTGGGCTGCGAGTCACAGTTTGCAAAATTTGACAATCGTATAAGAGTTACAGGTGGGAGTACGTCTGTTACCACACCCTCGCGGAAAAATGTGGTTTTCACAAATGGCCTACTGGTGGACTCCAGCTTTGAACAAAAATCTTTATTGGAAAAGAAAGCACGCTGGAAATGGCAAAGATGTTCAGAAAAAGTCAACAGCGTGAAAAAACTGGAATCGGACTTTCTGGCTACTGTCGAGGCAACAAAAAAACTTTCACTGATTAAAAAAGCAGATCTAAAGAACAAGAAGACACAGAAGACCTTACGTCAGATCGACTTGTGCAAGTTGCATGGCGGTCCAGTTACAAGTACATCGCTTAATTTATTGGAATGTTTGAGTGGAAAACAACTTTTAGCCAAAGTTAGCCATCTTCGACTAACTATAGCACCCGAAATTCGACAAATGAGACTAGTTAAGGCGGCTGACGGACGATACCGGGTTGAAAATTTTGGTGCAGAAGAACTGAACTCCTCCATTAAAAATGCACTAATGCCAGTATCCAACATTACGACGACTGTGGACTCTCTTTTGAGCAGAATTATGTGAACTGGCATGAGTAATTATGCGAGAATGATTGTCAATGAGATATTCGTATGATTATTTTCTGTTAGATGGTGAAACACACTAAAAAATTTTAATTTTTTATGTAAAAAGCGTTCTTTTTTTCGTATTTTCAGATGATATCGCCACAGCAATGCCGTGAATTGTAAAACTGAGTTAATTTTTAGAATCTACGCCCCAAACAACCTATATTTAGACATATTACATGACCCATATGATCAAATCTTCATCTGATTGATGAAAAATATCAATTTTTTAGCGGCCATTTTGAAAATGACCGCTGAACCAACCTAAAATGACGTCATAGACAAGAGAACTCATCGGATTCTTATTCAGAGAGAAAAATGGCCATGAAAAAATTGGGTCCTGGAAATACTATTATCAAAATGCCTTTATTTGCCCACCCCTACTACTACACTCTAATTTGTGTAAGGTTTTGCTTTTTTTGTTTGTTTATTTTGCTTTATATTTATTGTTGCCTTTTAAAAGGACACCGGCCACATGGCCACATTTTTTTGTTTGTTTGTAACACTGTCAAAGAATATTGAACATCGTGTAAAAGCAGCACATTGTGCCTATGGAAGACTTAACCATTGTGTTTTCAACAACCATGCTAAATCTATCCGCACAAAAATTATGGTCCTACGGGCAGTCGTTCTATCCACCCTTCTCTATGCTTGTGAAACCTGGACGTTATACCGCCGTGACATCAAACGTCTTGAAAATTTTCAGCAGAGGAAACTGGGTCAAATGCTAGGCACTCGTTGGGATGATTGTCTCAGCAAAGATGCGATCCTAGATCGCGCTAGGTTGGTTGCCCAGTTCAGAAGCCACCATATTGCAATACTGCCGTCGCTGGACAGGGCATGTCATGAGAAGGGACAACGAGGAGAGACAACTAGAGACAGGAAACCCCCCCCCCCCCCCAGAAGACCAAAAATGCCATACAAAGATCAGCTGAAAGTCTTCCTCAACCATGCAAACATTGATCTGGATTCATGGGAAAACCTTGCTAGTGACAGATTACTCTGGAGAAAAATATCTAAGGACAGTACGGAAATTTTCGAAAAAAAAGGATACAAAAAGCCCAAGAAAAACGAACACTAGAAAAGCTAAAACTACAGTACCACGTCCTTCCCTCCATACAATCCATAGCCCCCATACAATGTGACTTTTGCCCACGTCTTTTCCATCATACACTGGCCTCCAAAGCCATATATGACATCACCATCCAAAGCCAAATTCGATTTGATGACGAAACCAATGCTCGGTCACTAGCTGGAGCCGACGACTGTCAGTAGCGTATCGCTATGGTTTGTGCCGCCGCGGCGGACCACGATTTTGCACCCCTGAACGCGTGAAGTAGGGGTCAGCAAATAGAATTCGAGCCAAATCCGTTTCAAAAAATATTTTTACTATGCTTTTTCGTTTAGGTTTAAAAATATTCTGCCGCCACAAGCTTCAGGCCGGGGGGGACTGCCTAATGGGGGGGCACCCTCCCACTAGCTCCGCCGATGGTTATCGTGAATATATTATGTTCATACAATAACTTTGAAACGTCTTTCAAGAAAGATCTGACAAATTTCTACCGAAACAAACACCTTCTTATGTTAAGGTATCGCGAGATTTACATTTGACTATGTGGCCGGTGGCCTTTCAAAAGGCAAACAAAAAAATGCATCAAAAAAGCAAAAATCATCAAATTTTTTTAAACTAATTCAAAAGTTATGACAATACAACTTTGTGGCTGAAATATTTCCTAAAAAGAGTACCGCTGTGTAAAGTGTTTAAGTGTTATAGTGTTATAATTTGCCATTTTCAGTCATGCTGCTCTGTTGGAACTTTGAATTTTCCAAAAAAATAATTAGCTTGCATGTGATTTGGAAATTTGTGATAAAATAATGATCTTTTTTGTCTCTTTTACCCATTCGCTTGCAACAACCAAAAGTGGCAATTGTTGCTTACAGCTGAATAAATCACCACCACAGATTGCTGACTGTGTTGAACAAAATGGCTATCTGGCCGCGAGCATCTCTTTTTACATCCATTTAGCTCTTTCTCAAAAACCTCTACTCTGAGAGCTTTAAAAAGCAGACATGTGAGTTAGTGAGGCTTACAATAGTACAACATTACCCTGGAACTAGCTGAGTGTCACAAAAATAAGACTTCGTACAGCTTTTAAAAATCCTTTTGTATGACCAGACAAAGTATTGCGATTTGAAGTTGGACATTTTAACCACTTAGCCACCGAGCCTGCAAAGGACTTTTTCTTAAACCAAACAAGCCACCATCCAATAGATTAGATGACGTAGTTCTTTCTTCGTAGAAGAAGAAAGAAGAACTACGTCATCTAATCTACTAATCAACTGATCCAACAAAACCTCACAGCAATAACGCCTAACAGCACAGAAACTCAACAGCCGGCAGCCTCAAGCTAAACCAAAGAGCCACTTTAAAAAACCACTCACTGACTTTAACACCATTCGTCATAGAACATGACTAGGGAACTGTGTTTCGAAAGCTAGTGTAATTTGATATTGCCAAAAAGAACCCGCAGCATCAGGCTATAACAGATCGTTTGAATCTACACTGTGAAGTAAGCAACGATCATGCTGCTAAAAGCGAAACTCATTCAACTACATTGTTGACTTGATTTACTCAATTTTGGTGGTTTTTCTTTGTTCTTGTTAAAGTGGCTCTAATCTGGATGATGTCAAGAACGGCGCAGCTTCTGATTGGTTAGCTATGTCGTCAGTGATGGGCATTATCGGCGATAATTATCGGCGATAAATTTTTATCGCTTATCGTTATCGCTTAATTATTTTTTCAGTTATCGTTTATCGTTATCGCCAAAGGCAATATTTGATTATCGCCGATAATTAATCGCCGATAAATTCTATTTCGGATCAACACACAAGTGAAAAGACCATGAAAAGTAATATTTTTACTAGCCACCTAGTTCATGAAACTAAAATTAAAACCAGTTCTTCTTCAGTGCCTAAAGTGTGTGTGCACAGGCCGTTGTCGTGGGAGGGCACGCCCCCTGCAGCGACGGCCTTGACAACACAATAATTTTTAGAGTTGCAAATTGCAATGCAATGAAATGCATGCAACAAGTCTCTTGTTGTTTTGCTGCAATCGGCAATCGCAAGTGAATTTTACAATTAAAATATAAGCGCACAGGCGGTACAGATTCCTTTGAAGCGAAGCGAAAGAAATTGGCAAGTGGTTTATGAAAATGTCGCAATACGAGGCCGCTTTTACATAGGAAACATGGTCTTTTGCGCCACCATCACTGAAACAAGTCATTGCAGAATATGATATTGCTTGAAGCATTTGATATGCAGACCGACATCACACTTTTTGCATCTTGTAGTAGTTTTTGCATGACAATAGGCGCATCGAGTTGCGTGGTAAAATTATGCTGAATACAGTATAACCTTTCTCATTTAGCCTACCTATGCTGCATAGCCGAGTGGTGAGTGCGCTGGAACGGCAATCGAAAGGGCGCCGGTTCGACACCGCTCATGAGCATACAGTTGCGTGGTGAAATTATGCTAAATACAGTATAACCTTACTCATTTACACCTATGCTGCATAGCCGAGTGGTGAGTGCGCTGGAACGGCAATCGAAAGGGCAGGACACTTTGTCTTTCGCAGGACACTTAAAGGCATGCCTAAAGGTGGACATGAAGATTGGCTTCCTTGCCTTCCCGTCCACTTAATCTAAATCTTCAACCACCGGGCGTAAGCCTGGATACGACGACGATTTACCTATGCGACATAGCCAACGCTCAATCAAATATTCTTATTCCCACTAATAATACAGTGCCTAGCCTATGTTGTAGTTCTTATCTCAACAACTCAGCGTTCTGCCATTGCTTTAATGATGGTGTTTACAGAGAAAACAGAAAAATTTATATGAAATTATCAGTAAATTACGATAATTATGTTATTGTTCTTGAACAAACACGACTAATTTGACAAGCTTGATGGATTTCACAGTATGCACATTTTTACTACCAATAACGCTTAAGATTACTGATAAATTTTCAAGCATTTTGCGTTTTTTGGAATTTTTTTAATTATTGCTGACTTTGCTGTAAACAGCCCGTAGAAAGCAAAATACAAAGTTTGGAATTTTTTATGGTACAGTATTTTCATTTGATTTAATTATTTTGCCTACTGCACGTAAGCGGCAGTGTAACTCAATTGATAAAAGCATCCAACTGGTATCTGAAAGTATAATTATAAGCACGGCGGTTACCTCAGTGGTTTGATTCTGGATCAAGAGGTTGAAGATTCGATACCTACTGCCGCTGTTGCGATTCTATTCATGCATAACTTACAAAAAGTTTTGTCCCTTTACAGTGTATTATGTTCGATTTTTCGTCATGTTGATGAAAACAGTTCGTGCTGAATGGGATGGGGCAGCGCTAATCAAGAAAAAAAAAGTTATCGTTATCGGACATTATCGGCGATAATTTATTGTTTGTCGTTATCGCTTAACTTTTTTTTGATTTATCGTTTATCGTTATCGCTTTAGGCATTTTTCGTTTATCGATTATCGTTATCGCTTAACTGAAAAATGAGTTATCGCGCCCAACACTGTATGTCGTTTCTACAACTGGGATCTCACTGAAAAATGACACGTTTAAGTGGCTACCATGTTTTTGGGTAGCCACTTTAACATAACTATTTTGTAAGCCAGTAAAGCTTCGAAGCAATCGCCCAATCAGAAATTCAGGCAGAACAGCGTGTTAACCAATCAGAAGTTAGACGTAGGACAGAGAAAAAACGCCAACAGTTCTGATAGAAAGTAAAATGAGTGAACGCTCCGCTCCAGCCAGCGTGGCCGAAAGGGCTAAGGCTGGGGTAACCAAACTACGGCTCGCGGGCCCGCCACGTGCTGTTGAAATAACAGCTGCACTACAACTGTTAAGGAAAAAAAGTTACCAAACTTTTTGTAAAGGACTGACGTTGTTGTTGAGCTACACGCAACCACAAATGGGGACAGCCTAGGCCAAATTTGGAAAGATGTAATGTTTTTTCAAAACCACGATGCCCTGTAGTGTTTCACAGCAGGGGATACTTTTCCAGCAACCTTTCGATTTTCATCACAACTTTGCTATTCCACCGCTGACTTTGTTATTTGTTGTGCTCAATTCAAGTCAATGGAGATTCTAAATAGTTGTACATCTTTTCGCAATTTGCATCTGGCCCGAAGCTGTCTCGCAGCAATCCGGCCCTCAGAGAAAAAATTTTGGTGACCCTGGGCTAAGGAATAGCCTACATTTCAATGACGTGGGTTCGATTCCCACTATGGATTCATGGGTTCAAAACCTCAACAATTATGCGAAACTGCTTTAGTAACTTTCATTGTTTCTTCCTGCCATTTACGTTTTAACTTTGATTTCATCCATTATAGGCTACTACACGACAAACACACTAGATAATAATCACGCGGCATAACCTCCAATTCCAGAAAATCTGATTGACCAAAATTGTAGCATCCAGTACTTTATTGAACATTACTTATAAACAATTCCAATAATGCAATTTTTACCAGATTAATGTGTATTATACATGTTGTTGCCATATTGTACGAACTTTAAATCAAAGTTGTGGAGAATATTTATCATTTCTTATTGCTAAGTTTAATTAGTTATCCCTACCCAAATTGGCTAAACAAATATCGACGGCAAACAATGTCATTGTTACAAGACTGTATTTTTGCTGGGGATTGGGTACATTTATATACTTCAGAATCACATTTGCAGGTGGCTCTCTGCAAGCATCCTCTAAATTGCCCACCAACAAACACAACTTCGCATGGGGTCACAATTTTTGGCAAATTACAGTCTTCGTGTGAACAAATGAATTCGCAAGGTTTGCTATGCTGTTGCGGTGGTTGACCGTCACAATTTTCAATGCATGGAAGTGTAGCCGTTTGATATGTTGCGGTCCCATCCGCGGGAGCACACGGACAGTCACTGTACCTAAGACTTTGAGCCACAGTCGGATCGTCTGGGTTTGCATATACCGGACATGCGCCCAAATTGCAGGCACGAGTTTGAGTTGCTCCCAAACCTTGTTCATCAACTGGGCATCCGTTATTTCCTTCTAAATCACCATTTATGCACGTGCGTGAACGTGTTTCCACTCCTTCACCACAAGTGACTTGACATGCCCCATACGCACCCCATGGGCCCCAATAAGGACATGCTTGAGTATTGCATAATTGCTCTCGTATATCTGGGGCACCGGTACGTTTACAATCATCCGTTTCTTGTTTTCCTCTTTTGTATATAGATGAGGCAACGCAAATTCGTCTTTGTGTTCTTTTTCCTCCTCCGCATGGCTTATCGCATTTAGAAAATGGGGAGTAAAAGTAATCGTATTCTGTGGCGCCAGAACGCTGCTGAGTAATTTGACCTCGAGGTAAGTAGCAAGAGTTTCGTCGACAACAGGTATCTGTTCTTCCTGGCAAAGGTGGAAGAAAATTAAGATAACCTTGAGGTAAAGAAGACATGTCGTATGGGCAAGCGTATTGCTGATCATTAGAACATAAGAAGGAGAAATGTTGGAATAAGCTAGGATTACCTAATGTGTTTTGCAGTTGTGCGCAAGACACTGAAGGTCCTGGTGGCGAAGTGCCAAAGCTAAATTGTCTTTGATCTGTACCTGAATTTTGCTGATTTTGTCGATTTCTTAAATCCAGTCTTAATGGTCCTAGATGAGCAAAAACAGATGGGCTTACAAGACTCTGCGGGTTTAAATTTGGGTAAATAGAACCAAAGCTAGGTTGCTGTCCTGACTGAAAAAAGTTGCAATTCGGTGTTCTAGGGGCATTGAACTGACCAATTAACTTGGCAAGCTCTTCTTTCCAATTATCAGGACGAATGTCGTTACTATTTACCAAGCCCCAAAAGTATGGCCTTATTGGTTGAGGAACTAAATCAGAAGTTGCGATGTCAAAAAATTGAAGTTTAATGTTATTTTCGTTAACCGAAGTTTCAAGAACACATCCAGCCTGTCGACACTCATAATAAGATCGTAAGTAATCTTGAGGAGAGCTTCTTTTAAAGTCTCTGCACTTCGGTAAACCATAAATATCTGAACCATCAGGAGAATAATTTGGATAGTTGTGTCTGGTGTCCACTGCAGAACGAACTCTTGTGTCACCAGTCTGAGAGGGCAAGTAGCAATTGTGACCATGTGATTCTAAACCACTTTGCCAACACCCTCCTATCAGCACACATTCATCTTCAGGGATATCTAAAATTGTATTGTTTTGTTAGTAACTTTATTAACATATAGGCTAATTGGCTTGCATTCGAAACACAAAAAAAACTTATGGAAGTTAAAATATTCGTCTGAAGCTTTGTTTTTTAAAGTTAACTTCATTTTGAACAATTTTATTTAAAAGGGTTTTGTTTCTATTTAGAATTCAAGCATCTTTGTTTCATTGTTAGCTCGAAACAAAACCAAAAGACACGACAATTTCAGAACACAGAAAACTTTTCAAAATGTAGGCTAAGCGGCATAATCTTGTATTATGTTCTTCAAAAATTCATCTATTTTATTTTTGGTGCTACACAAGATGCCTATTTGGCTGGAGCTTACGAGCGTGGCATCTATTACTTGATATATTAAGCGCAATATAGGCTATGTTATGCGAAAAATCATATTTATCAGTCCAAAAGATAATAACAAGTGATAAAATTATGTTTTATCTAGTTGTAAAATCTGTTTTAAATGACTCTAAGCAAACAAACTGCCATAATATGAAAGCGTTTTCATTACGAAGCGACAACCCAGCCCAACCCAGTAGCTACATTGACTCAATATCTGCAGATGTTGTTTCGTCGTAGTTTGAATAATATTATTCTACCAAGTTATTTTGTTTTCAATCATTTGTACATGGTAAAAAAACTTTTGTTCATCTTACTTTCCCATCCTCCGTACTTGGGGTATCCACCTAACTGATAGAAATATTGCAAAGTGTAGCACCCTGGTTGTGGGGCGAAAATTGCATCACGGTTTTGGTCAATGAAGCATTGTGTATATACAGATTCCCAGGTTCTGCCAGGCGCCTGAAATGTGAGGCAGCATTACACGTGTGTTGAGTCAACTTGAATAAAGTAGAAAAAATTGAAAACTGTTAAACTTTATGCTGCAAAAGCTCGTTTTGTACACAGGTGTTCTCTTTCTCGTCTCCTTTCGTCAAAAATCCGTAATCAGTGTATCCACTGCATCTTACAGAAAGTGTAAATATGGCGAGTCACTTGCAATATTAAACCATTGGACGAGATACCTCTAATTTTAATTATAAAATAGATAACGTATATTTACTTAATGCACACCGAATAAGCTTCAAAAAGGATGAAAACTTTGCGAAAATTCCATTTCGGGTGAATTGTATCTGCGTAAATACCTATTTAAGTTAGCCTATTTGCTGAGATTTAAGTCGAAGACATTTGTTCGCATTTGACTGAGATGGACATTTATCTTTAAAATAAAACGATATATTTTCCAGATTCCTGATTTTCGTCTCTAATTAAAACGTTTAGATACTGATTAGCGGCATGCCAAAGTTGTAGCCTGATGACGGTTAGTCAAAATAATCGGAGCAGTTAAATCGATGACTATGTCTCCTTTTGCTGCTTTCTATTACCTGCTGTGTTGTATACTTGACAGCAGTACACTGCGTGTTATCGTAGTAGAATGGGGGAAAAAATAAAACACAATTTTTTGTATTATTGGCTGTTCAAATGAAATACTACCTGTAGGAATAATTTGTTTTTATAGCATGGTTAAACAATCTAAGACCAATGGTGGATCCAGGAGGAGGGGGCGATTGGGGAGACCACTCCCTCCCCAAACAGAGAAAAGTAAATTTATTCACCGTGTTTTTGCAAGGTCAATTGAAACTTACATATCACCATGTTTTGTTAAAATCGTCCTCCCTAAAACTACTTATGAATCCGCCCCTGTCCAAGACTAAGGAAGTATATTTCACCAAATCTAAAACATGCTTAGATTATTTAGTATAGTTACCAATATTAAATAACTAGTTACCTCAGACAAATATTGATTTGCCAATCTTTGAAAGTTTCTGTTCCGTATAACCAAGTGACAGACCGGTACACCTAACATGAAGCCCTGTCTGATTTGTCTAATGTGTTGCAGAGTCCCGTCAAAATAACACCCGGGAACCGCGTGGCAAGCAATAGGGTCGTTTTCTAAACTTGGATCGTAGTTGCTGCATGGGATTCTGAAACACCAGATGAACTTGTTTATAATTTAATAATGCTAATAACAAATTATTTTGCTGTCTACCACGATCTATTTTTCAATGTAAAAATGGCAAAAGCTGCAATTGACATTTTACCAAAAAACAACATAAATGCATTTGTGAAAAACTTTTTGAGAATTAGACTATACAACACCAAGGATACATTTTTGTTTCCTTTTTACAAATTTCTCATGAAAATAAAATCATTTCTAGTATGCAGTTTCCAACAGTGCTAGATTTCTGAATTAGCAGCGGGCCAATTTCACAGAAATTTAAGAAAAATTTGCTTTGTTTTGGCAATGACATAGCCAAACTTCTTTTTTTCCGGCTTTACTCTCACTTCAAGTGTGGTCGCCGGTGCAGATTGCAGTCTTCCACATCGCTCTGTCAGCAATATCTTTCTCTCCCACTATTTTCATATCTTTTAATGTATCACACAATCTCTCTATCTTCTTTTCGGCCTTTCTCGCTTTCTTTTACCAACTTTCAAGTGTCATATTCTTTTCCCGACATAATCTTTGTCTCTCATTGCAACGTGACCCAACCATTTTAAGGCGTGTCTCTCTCAGCTTGTCTTCCAGCTTTACTGCTTGCATGCGTTCTATGATTATTTCATTGTTTACACTATTTTCTTTTGTCAATCCCAGAAACCATTGCAACATTTTCATTTCTGCCACTTTCATTTTCCCTTCCTGTGTTTTCGTCAGGGCTATCACCTGCATCCCATACAACATTGCTGGTCTTACCATTATTTTATAAAGTTTTCCCTTCAGCTTTTCTGGCACCTTTCTGTGACACATGATGCCTGTTATTTTCTTCCACACTCTCCATACTGCCTAGCATCTCTTCGTCACCTCTCTGTCAAGTGTTCTGTTCTCATTCACTCTCTCTCTCTGTCTCTCTGTCTCTCGCTCTCTCTTCCTCTCTCTATCTCTCTCTCTGTCTATCGCTCTCTCTCTCTCTCTGTCTCTCGCTCTCTCTCATGAACTGTCGAACCAAGATATTTGAAGTCTGAAACTTATTTTACCGTTTTTCTTTGCAGTTGCATTTCTGTCTCATTTTTTGTCATTATCTTCTCTTGACCTCTGGAGTTTGAAATATTCTGTCTTTTGCCTGCTTAATTTCATGCCTCTATCTTCCATCACTGTTCTCCAAGTCTCCAGCCTCTGTTCCGCCACCTCTCTTGTCTTTGCACACAACGCAACGTCGTCTGCAAGTAGTATATTCCACGGTGCTTTTCTTTGGATGTTTTCTGTTAAGCAATCCATAATATCAAAATAGAGAAACGGGCTAACTGTAGATCCTTGATGCAACCCGACCGTTATTTTAAATTTTTGCGTGATTTCTGCCCCACACTTCACTCGTGCTCTACTTCCTCGGTACGTGTCTTGGATCAGACGGACATACTTCTCCTTCACTTCTTTCATTCGAAGGCAGTTCCAAATCTATTGTTTTGGCACCCAATCACATGCCTTTTCTAGGTCAATAAACACGCAATGCAGATTTTCTTGTTCTTTTCTGTACTTCCCCGTCAGCTGACGCGTAAGCCTGAATACGATAACAACAATAACAGCTAACGCAACGCAAACATTGCATCTGACGTGCTCCCTTTCGGCATAAAACCAAATCTGCTGTAGTGACATGGGAACTTGTATTGTTGTACTGTTGTAAGTCTTTTATCTAATATTCTCTCCCACAACTTCAACGTATGCGAGATGAGTTTGATGCCACAATAATTATCACATTCTTGTATGTTTCCGTTTATTTTAAAAATTGGAATCAAGTGCTACTTCTCCACTCATCTGGCATGTTCTTCGTCTTCATTATCGTCTGGAAAATAGCGGTCATTTCGTTCCAGTCGCTCTTAGCACTTTCCAAACTTCTATTGGAATATTATCAGGTCCAACTGCTTTTCCTTGTTTTCATTTTCTGCAAGGCATTTGATGTCTCTTCCTCCTTAACTTCAGTCACATCTTCATCTTCTCCTGGGTCTGTTGTCACATATTTTTTGGGCTTTCGACACTCATCAGTTCCTGGTAGTACTCTCTTCATCTTTCTATAATTTCTGCATCACATATCGGTATCTGTCAGTTCTTATCCTCCCCCACCTTTACTTTGTAGACATCTCGGGTATTTTTAATCTTTTGTTTGGCCATTCGAGTTAACTGTAAAAGTCGGTCTTCATTTTCCGGGTTTTTGTGCAGGTCTTTATGTGTCACACTCGATGATATAGCCATTAGCCAAACCATTATGTAAAAAGAATATCGATTTCCAACTTTTGTTTGAGCATAGTAACAGGCTTAAAGTAATCGTAAAATAATGCACATTGTATGGCAATTGAATACAACTGTACAATTGTACATAGTATTCAATCTTATAGCATAAAATTATGAATATAATAATGTGAAATAATCATATGCGGTGTATATTATCATTAATTATATTTATATAAAGAAATAGTAATAAAGATTATGTTAGAAGCGTATGCTCTGATGTAGGCAACCGCAAATATTTGAAACCAACTAACATGACACAAGGATAAGTTAAAACAAAGTTCTGAAAAAATCACCAATTTGCCGTTGGAAATATACAATACGTTTCGTTCATATAAGTCGGCTGCATAGCTGATTGGTAAGAGCTCTGGTTCGACGTTCGAAAGGACGCTGGTTCGACACCGCACAATAACATATGTCTTTGGCAAGAAACTTAAAAACATGCCTGAAGGTGGACACGAAAGTTGGTTTCGTTGCCTTGACGTTTGCTTAACTTGGGTCTTCAACTACGGGGCGTGAGCTTGGTTATTACCAGACTTATAAAAAATTCTTGTAGTGAATACAACGATTAGGCCTACTTTGGTAATGGAAGTCAATTTATATCACCAACATTATCGGGCAATTATTGTTATTGGATTTAATCGATGAAACTAAACCGTAGATTAAGTTTTGCACAATTTTTTTTCTGTTTAAAGCTATTTTGGATTTGATACCAACATTATACGAAAAGCAAGCTTACCGATCACAGTATGGGATATTGATTGGGGGTTCGTAGTTTTGCGCGAAAATATCGTTGTTGTACAAATTTACTCCAGGGCAGTTAAAGGGAAACGAAGAGGTGTATAAAGGAGGAAATCCTCCAGGAAAGGGAGGAATGCCCCCTCCTTGGCTTGGGTTAAAACCCCCTAGGTTAGGAAACCCCCCTTGGTTAGGGTTAATATTTCCTGGAAAACCTGTTCCAGCATTGGGAATGCATGGTGGTATTGGAAATCCTACAAAATCAAAAAGATATATAAGCAGCCAGGCAAATATATAAAAAATTTGAATACAAAACTGGAAAAAGTTTTCAAATTATTATCCATAAATAAAGCACAAGAAAAATATTCCAATTTCGAATTCAGTATTTAAACATACGGAATAGGGGTTGGGAACCCATGGCTCGCGAGTCTTATATATAACTATATTGATGACGACATCTTGCTCGCAGATAAATCTAATCTTCTAAAGTACAGAATGCGAAAGTTTTATCTTAATTTTTTTAGCACAATTTAGAGCTGAAAACACGCTAAGTATGAACCAAATTAAATGCAATTTTTCAAACAATTCTGGGAGAGGCCTCCCTAGACCATAAGTTGTTTTTCTCGTCTTCAGAGAAGACGCGACCCTATTTTCACAACTCACCAGCTGCCACTACATGTTAGCTGTATTAAGTTTTAAAGCATTATATGGCTCTTACGGAAATACATTTCCAAATATGTTGCTTTAATGGCTTCACCATAAAGGCGAAGAGAGAGAGACCTGATGTGATACTGTGGAAATCAATATGATTGATGAGTATTTTCCAGCAGGTTTGTGTGCTATCGTCATGTAGCCTTACAACGTCTATGAAATGATTTTTGTGGTGAAAGCATGGGTATACTGTGTAAATGCAGTAACTATTGCTATTATCATTATTATTTATTATTGTCATTATATGTCGGCTGCATACACGCTCGACACCGCTCAAAAGCATGCAGCTGTGCCTCTGGCAGGACACTTAAAGACATGCCTGAAGGTGGACACAAAGATTAGCTTCCTTGCGTTCCCGTCCACTTAATCTAAATCTTCAACAACCAGGTTTAAGCCTAGATACGACCATGGCTACCTAAAGATACGGCCTGATTTGTCACATTTTGCAGAAAATTCCAGGTTTTGCTAACTTTTGGCAAATGTTTAAATAAATTTTTCTAAAAATTATATTTTTACGCTTTCTTTACTGTTTTCCCCAGATGACACCATAGGTTTTAACACCCTCAGATGTTGAAAAACGAAGAAAATTTGATTTTGAAGGTATTAGTCAGACAGGTAATTTTTCAATAACAGTCTGATTCAGCATTTTTCAACTTACTTTTTCTCATTTGTTACTGCTTTCCCAAGGCAACAATAAGCTTTTATATCACTAAGGGACTGCAAAAAGTAAAAAAATCTCAAAAAATATCAGTCAAACACTAGAAGTAGCTGTAATCAAAATTTGCAAAATGTGACAAATCAGGCCGCATCTCCAGGTGGCCATGATACGACAAACAAAAATTGTCATTACGTTTACTATTTGTTATTGTCATTATTATCATTATTAATATTATGTTAAATTGTTACTTACCACCGCCACCTCCACCTCCTCCAACATTGAGAAATCTTCCAGTCGGATTAGAGCCACCTTCAGTGGATTCTCCATCAGTTCCACTTTGGGTTCCCATTTGCTGTTGAAGGCGCATTTGAGCTCCTCTAACAACCGCAGTTCGATCAAATGTTTCTCTGTTGTTCACTGCAAATTTATGATATTTTGTTGTGGTTAATGTTACACATACTGTACTTATTACATTAACCTGAGCAATAGTGACCATTTAGATTGAAATTAATCACTAACTTGATAAGCATTGACTTCAGCTTGTTAGACTTGTTTTTTGTCTTTTGCAGATTTGTAATGGTTTCTCACTCATTTAACTTGCATCAAAATGTCGTTAATGCTTTTTTTCTACCGTACATTACTTTGAATCAATAGATATATGCTACTTGTTTCCTACTATCAGTGCTACGCGTTCTCTGAAATTATTATTGTTGCAAAACTTTTTTGTCTTGGACTATAGACCATACAGTCACTCGTAAATACAAATCCTTTTTTCTGGTTTAAATATTTGACCAAATTATGTGGCCAAACACAGATTTTGCTGTTTTGTAGAATGCTGATAAAACGAAATTGTGATAATTGAGTTCATTGCGAAATGAAATCTTTCATGCTCAATCCAAGACATTACAAACAAAGTTTTGCATGTAATAGTTGAAAAGTTTAGAGCAAATTTTTCACACAGTTATAGACATGGCCACTTTGATTTAAGAGACCAGTATTTTATCCTAATTAGCACTTTCTATAAGCACTTTTCAGAAAATAAAAGTAAGAAAATTCAAAATGCTACAACAAGCCCATTTGAGCGTTTTTGAATGTCCTCGGAGGACAAATAAATTTCTTGATACAAGCGGAAAAATCGTTTAGAAAGAGGACATATGGCAGCCCTAGTTATTTCTAACTAATCTTTTCAAACTATGAGTATCAAACGCTCAGTTTTCATGATGGGAACATCATTGCTTTAATAGATCCTTTTGGAAAGGTCCCTTAATTAAATAAAAATTTGCATCGAGGTGTTACAGTAGCAACTAGATGAAAAAATAATCTCATGCGTTAGCTGCTTTAGTCTACTTATAAAGTTAGGATACTATTTTTGCTTTGTTGTGATGCCTGATTGCACACCAAATCGAAGCAAAAAAGCCCCCACAAAGTAACCAAAAATAAACTATAGATAAAAAGAAATGTTACAATAGAATATTGTAACAGTATTATTAGTATTATTTTTGTCTCATTCAGACTTATGCCAATTGGTTTTAGATTTAAATTAATAGACGAAACAGCTGGCAAGCCAATTTTCGTGCTCTTAATTGTTCATTATGAAATTAATACTAGTAGCCTAATAATAGATAATATAAGTTATGACAAAATACAGTATCATATATATTGTAATGTACAAAATAATTCTTACAAAACTTTGAAAAGCATTTGCCATCGTCGCGGACACACCATCTGGGGCAATCACCAGACTCATCATCCCAGAATGCTGTGTTGAATACGCTGCAAGGATTTTGTCGGCATCGGCTCACGGGATCTAAATATCACTTAATTGTTAGGTGATAGGAAACGGTGGTCCCATACTCACTTACTGAGCTTCGGAGAATGAAAGATAAGGTCATCACATCAGGCCTTCGAAACCATAACAAAATTTTGGTGGCAAATTACTTTCTCTCGGCCGCCTTTCCTTCAGCAACTAGCCCACCCAATTTAACACACCTTGGGTAGTGGTGAGCAGGGTTTATCAATAACCAGCTTAAGCAGGGATTCGAACCAGGTTTGCATTACTAGAAAGTTTCGGTCCGCCCGATAGCTCAATTGGGTAGCGCGTCAATTCTGGAACGAAGAAACTTCAAGATCAAGCTGCGCTGGTTCGACTCTCAAAGTGTGCGCTTGAGCAACGCACGTTAAGGAATGCTCTCCATTCATCTAATGGATGGAATAGTTGCCCGGCAACAAGACTTCAACAATCGGAAACTTCACGCTGTCAATCTCGGTGACCGGGTCTGCGTCAGTGATCCGAAGCCTCTACAAGTATGCGAAACTGCCAGGATTAAACTCTGCAAGAAGCTTTCCCAGTCCGAGGATAAAGATTCAATCAAGTCAATGCCTTATCCGTTGTGCCATCCCACCGCCATTTGTCAAGCAAACACTAAATTAACCAACCATGAAATTAAACGTTTCAGGCTTACAGAAAAAAAAGCATATCGAAAAAATAACAATTTGTATGGTGCAAACTAAACAAAGTATTTTTTAAAGATGAATATTGTTTTGGGGGTGAAAAAGCTAACAACTGCGCTTTTCAACAACACGACGATAAATGTTAGTTGGTGTTGTATATAATAGATGAAAATCTGAAGTTATCACTATTAATCTATATAGCAACGTACAAAACTTTTTTGAAATACCTGGTCTGTTAGCAGTGTCAGCGATGGCGTTCTTTATTGCGTTACACACTGCAAATAAAAAATAACTCAATGAGTAGCCTACCTGGAAAAATTATGAATTTGGACTTAAAAAGCGAGATTTTTTCTTTATCAACTCTATAAAACTCATAGGTTTAGTATGAGCAGTATATGGTATTTAACGTATGTACAGTATATGTTATTTAAAGGTAATGTATATGGGATTTAAAGGTATTTAAAAAAAGTACAGGATATGGTATTTAAAGGAATGATGCATTTTCTTGTTGTTTAAGGCTTGCAGTTGTATTTTTTCTGAGTTTCCCTTTCCTGGACTACGAGCCACACAAATCTTTTCTTTTGAAATATTTAAACCTGTCCTGGATCAAGAACACTTTGCGATAGGAGTGTCAGTTTTCCACAAAAAAAATGCTAAGAGGTCATATTGTTGCAAAGATGCCAGTATCTAATGCAATCGTAAAAAAGAAAAATTAGAAATGGCCTACTACCTTAAAAAAAGCAAAACAACTACGGTAAAATTAGCCTACTGATTTCTCTATTTATTAGCGTAGAAATGAATCAACATTTAAGCTGACTTTCAGCCAACAGCAAAAGATAATTATCATTTAGTTAAAATAAATTTTATTTCTTCAAAAAGGTTTTACTAAGTTTAGACAATTTTAAATTAGAAAATTGGTTGTTGCTGTTAGGCTCTGTATTATACTGCGTAATACCTAAATATAGCCTACTGTAAAGGTATTAATTTTATGTAACAATTATAATGTTATGTCAATAATAAGTTGCTCGTACGCCGATGATGTATAATGAGTTAATGCAGTCTAGACAAAAAAACATATATAAAATAATATGTTACATATTTATTGGTGTACAGTCCATTGATTTGTTAGAAAACTTTAATCAACTTGATAGCATCATCCACGTGCAATAGCTGCACCATGGCTACCTAAAGATACGGCCTGATTATTGTCACATTTTGCAGAAATTTCCAGATTTTTGCTAACTTTCGGCGAATGTTTGAATAAATTTTTCTGAAAATTCTATTTTTACGCTTTCTTTACTGTTTTCCTCAGATGACACAATAGGTTTGAGCATCCTCAGATGTTGAAAAACAAAAGAAAATTTGATTTCGAAAATTTTAGTCAGACTGTTAATTTTTAAATAACAGTCTGATTCAGCGTTTTTCAACTTACTTTTTCTCATTTGCTATTGCTTCCCCAAGGTAACAAAAAACTTTTATATCATTAGGAGACAGCAAAAAGTAAAATTTTTAAAAAATTTCAGTCAAACACTAACAGTAGCGGTAATCAAAATCTGCAAAATGTGACAAATCAGGCCGCATCTCCAAGGTGGCCATGGCTGCACATTTGACTCGAAATCGAAATAGTGGGTGTTCAATTCGGTGGTGGGCTTGACTGAATGTATCTCTTGCAAGATATTCTGCACTAATTGTTCACATTGCGTTCAAAACTGTGTATAGTGTGTATTAAACCTAGAGGAAATCAATTTTATAAAACAGTCTACATGAGCCGCACTTGTTGGAATAAAATATGTCACATTTACGCAAAAACCGAAGTGATTGTTTCAAGAATAACAACTGAAGCGTTAATCAATGGGGAAAACACTATAACAAACTTACAAATTTTTTCTTTGCAACCGGCTCCTTCTCCTTTCTCGTCCCCGTTAAACATCACGCACCATGCTGGGCAGTCATCATCTTCATTTTCTGGCTCCCAATTTCCAGCATCTCTATCGCAAACATTCGCAGGACACGGTTTTCTCGGGTCTGTTTGGAAAGGATGTTTAGTATGATATCGGTAATTGCAATGAAGTAACTTGCAATTACAAAGTTAGTTGTTCATCGTGAACTGAAGATACAAACGCTTTTAACGCAGAGGAAAAAAGTCTTTTCATACATGATATCATATGAACAAAATCGTCTTACTTAAAGTTAAATTAATTCTCCCAACGCAACAAATACCCCTCAAAATTTCCATTCATGCAGATATGTCTTGTTTCACTATATTTAAGGTTTAAAACATAGTAAGTTAAACAAAAGTATATAATGAACGTTTAAATAATGCAAATAGATGAATCAACAAAGCTTACATAGCAAAAGCCGCCATCTCTACATTTTACGTCTGCAGACGTTGAATCAATGTAAAAATAGCAGATTTTGTTGTTTGGATAATTCAACTCACTTGGTTCCGCGAAAATGGATAAAATGGCATTAGCTTTTTCATCACAATCTAAAAAAACACAAACGAATCGATTAACTTCCCTGTATTGCTACAATAGGCTACATGTTAATTAACAGCAGTGCATGTTAATGTCTTAAAAATATCACCATTTCGTTAACAGATTATGCCACTGTTGGCAGATGGCCTCGATATTCATTGCCATGTCATTCACTCTCTGTATCTTCTCATCCAGGTGACGCCAATCACCTATAACAAGGCATCTTGTGCTTCGACAGGGACGTGGCTTGGGGGATAAACTCTCTCCCAAAATTTCTATGTTGCTCTTTCAAAAAATATGTTTTTAACATTATTACGACGTTTTTATGGCATGTATTTTATGTTGAATGACGTTTCATAAATGCTATACTGTATTCATAAATAAACTTTTTATTTCAAATATTGAAATACTTGCCCTCCAACAGTTGGTTTTGGTCCACTAAAATTTTATTCCTTGCTACGTCAATATACTGCGATACTATTTACTGTCTTGGAGATATGTTTTCAAAACCGCATTAGTTTTTTTCAGTGCAGCATTTTTGTTTTTTAGCGTTGCATTCGTACCCCATTGAGGTAGTGAAATTACATTTGCACATACGATAATGGGAGCAGCCAACTACTGTTTGCAGTTTTAGAGCTTGACTTAAACGTGTCAAAGATGATTTATTTTTGTAAGCCACCCCACTAAATGGTGTATGTAACAATTAAGTTCGGTTGACTGTGACTTACACCACACATTTCACATACGTTTCATTAAATGCGTTGCACTTGTTGGCAAACGATGGATGACTCAGTTTAGCTGCAGCTAGCATGCAAGAATGTTTTATTTTTTATTGCCTCAAAAACTCTCAAGATGGCATTATGAGTTGATGGGGTAAGACGTTGGAGTTGTTTAGTTGGTAATCCATCAGCCAAACTCAGCAGGTTAGATGTCTGCAAGAACTCCTAACTCAGCCTAAGTAATGCGCTTGAGTTGCGCACAGACACAGGGTCATATTATAATTTCTAACGCATTGTCAGTCGAACGAAGGAACTGCGCCATCGAGCGATATCAGAAAGTGTGAGAAGTCAGAAATTATTCCTCGCTTGTGCTCGCAACTAAGATCGGGAGAAACGCAACAAGACATTTCATTTTTGCGTAATTGCTGCAGATAATGGTGATGAGCAAGCGATCTGTCTAGATTTAGTAGTAGAGTCTCGTGTTATCTCGAAACTTTTTGGGTTTGTGGAAGGACGACGAAAGCTTATTTGTTTCACAACGAACAAGAACTTCATACAATCAACAGCAAAGATTAAGGATGTGCTGTTCTGTGAAACTTTAAAGTTTGTTGTAGTTTTATATTGAACTTTGCATCAAGTACGCTCATTGCCGCATTGACAATTACATATATACTATGTGGTGTTTTTAAAGCAGCGTGTCCCGCCTCAAAAAGGATACTGATGTTTATATTCAAATGCTGTAGAATAATAGTCTATGCAAATTGATGAAAGCTATTTGATTTCAGATATGCTTACTTTATGATATTAATGATGCACAGGAAAATGTATAAAATTTCACTTACCATCTGTGTCTTGTGCTACATTCTCGTTCACGAAGAAGACTACGCAAACAACGAATAAAGCGGCCTTCATATTTTTCACTGTGGTAAACAAAAAACATGTCAGTGTGGTCGGGAAACTACATTATAAGAATAGGTTGCTGAATTCCACACAAAGCATTTGGAATCGTAATTTATGAATTTATGGACAACGAAAAAAGGGTAGGCCTACTCTACTGGTTAATGTGCATATTTGAATGGTGGGGCGTAGGTTTAATTCTCGGTCGGGTCATACCAAAGACCTTAAAAAAAACATTATACTTCTTCTACTTTACACTCGGCAGTAAAAGAATGGATTCAGTGTAAAAACGTTTTCAGCTGCTCCTACCTACGGTTGCACTGAAACTGTTTGCAAGCATTGTAAATTTCTCTGTGGAGGAAACCGCGCTTTGCCATTATCCACATTGCTTTTTATCTAAATATATAAAAGGGCAAGTGTTGTCACTTATATATTTTTTTTAAATAATTAAGCTTTGGTAAAAATTTCACTTTGTTCCACCACAGACAAATAAAACTAAGCAGCGTCAATGGGTTTAACACATTTTCTATGTTTATTCACACACAAAAAATTCTAGTTTCTAAAAACTTTCTTACGAGACGTACCTCGGTGTTTAGTGTTCAGCAACAACAACAAAAGTTTTCTTCAATCGTTGACACGATATGAAGTGACGAAATTTTTGTCCCATTTTGCTTATATAGCCCCTTTGACGTCAGTATCACTTGGTGCCTATCGCGCCGAGACTGGCGGCTGTGTAAAAAGTGAAAGGCTTGATTTATTGAAAAATCCAACTTTCCGCATGAAAATGCATCTTTTATGACTGCAAGAAGGGTAAAATATATCGTCTCCTACTTTAAATACGGGCAGTGTGTTGTTATAAATTTGTGCACTCTTGAGTGTTCAACAAAAACAAAAACATCAGAAGTGTGCAATTATGTATAAATTTGCAGCATACAGTATATGTAGTTTCCATTGACTTTGTTCTGAATATTTGTAGAAGAACTACCAATTTGCTCGTTTGGACGTGGTTTATTATAAATGTGTTCAACACAATTCATTTCAAATTTTTTCCATTTTGTTTTAATGTAAAAACTCTTTTTCTTTCTCATTAAGTGTTTTTCGTAAAGAAAATTTTGTATTTCATCTTTTGTGTGGAGTAAAATTTCGTTTCTAAGAACTGGTTTAATAGAGCTTATCAAATAATTATCAGATTGCAAGAGCGGATTGTTTGAATTTTGATTTACAGGTGTCATTACGGTTTGAACAACATATTATTCTGCTGATGTTTCTCTTTTTGTATTTACCCTACAGTAGAATAACAGCAGATTTTTCTGAGTTTACCAAAAAGCAAACCTAGTAAGCGGAGAAGTAGCCTACAATTGCCTAAAGGTAACTCAAAATAATTTCTACAACTATAAAAATTGACTTTTGGTTGCAGAAACGATTGTTTTGCTTTGCTTCTAGCTTACAGAATAACAAATGCGCCAAACAGCACAAACCGGTTTGCTAAACTGGTTTCAATGCTTCTCATCAAGTAATTTTGTTTGATTAATATTTGCCACGGGAGAACAAAATGTATTTCAGTTCTTACTCAGCTTGCTAATGTTTTAATCGTATCAAAAAAACAAAAAAACAGGATAACTTCATTTTACGACGTTGTAAATTTACAAACGTTTGTGAATATTAACAGTTAAAATTAATTAAAACTTTTGAATTTATTAAAAAAATTAGAAGGGATTAGAATTTAGTATTTTGTCACAACCTGATAAGTTAATATTGATCTTTAGTAATTTCAGCTTACCTTTTGCTTAAACCGTTTTGTATCAGCTCAATAACTTGACTAAATACCTGATGGAGATGCAAGAGTTTATTGCTGGTTTGCTTCAAGATACACATTACGAATCCAATTATTAAGAGATGCTTTTACCACCACTGCACAGTGGAAAAAAGATGCCAAAGAAAATGGATTGGACTGGAATCTTTCGCAGAGTCATTTGGGTAGTGAGGAATGCTAATAAACGCAAAATCTGGTGGATTTGTCTTTGAGGTTTCAAAGGTTTTTGTCTAATTGGTTAATAAAGATGGTTTGAACTATCGCGAAACAAGGAATAATTAGCCTTGCAAGCACTGCAAAGCCGATTACATAGCTCCGGGCGCAAATTTCTGATCAAGTATATCTCAGAAGACTTTAATCTATTTTGCCAAGAACTTAAATGACGCACATGTTGCATGGCAGTTCTTAACCTGTACTTGCACATGCGCACCCGAATTTTAAACTTATGCCAAGTTGTTCAAAACATTTTTGATTAAAATCATAACTGACGTATCATTATCGGGTTTCCGAAAATTTTTACCAAAAGTGTTTTTATCAAAATCAGATAAAAGGGGGATTATCATGCAGTTCGGACAATTTTTTTATCGACTAAAATTTCATCTTATCGTCATATTAAAAATATATATTCTAAATCTAAATAAATCAAAATAGACAAGGTGTAAGAAGGCCTCCTTAATAAATGCATGATTTTATGATTTTGTAACAAAATTTTTTGGCAAAGAAATTAATTTCTCATTCTTCACAAAGTAATTATATAGTTCATCACTTACAATAATAGGCATGACTTGCAATAACAACAAATTGAACATAAAATTCTATAAAAAAGGCATAATAAAGTGTAGATGTGACTATGGCCCACTCAAACCTCCAACTCACTGATTTGTTTGGATATCATCACGGCAGTCTGTGCCAGGTACACAAGATTACTTAAATTTTGCTCATTGCTGCAGATAGTTCAAGGAAACACGTCGACCAATTAGGACAATGTATTTTTCTGCTCTGTTCTCCGCAATGTTTTTACAATGCAAAAATATTTTGATTTGCAGGTGAAACACTCTGCAACAAGTGAAAGGAGGAAAGAAAAGTTACTGCGTAAGTGTGTGCACGATGCAATTTTAGTTTAATGATTTGATTTAACTTTTTTAATTTAAAACAAATAAAACAATAAATTATCGGATGATTTTTTGTTTTTACAGTACTCGCTTTTTCCTACTTGATTTCAGTAATGCATTTGAAGTTGCTTGTTTTTTTTTTAATGACTAATAATTACCCAAGATATAACTAAATTTACTATTTACTCTCGTTTTCTTTACTGCAGATCTCTTCACTAGGAGAAAGATCGAAGAGCTCTGCCTAATACCTCTTTATATTCAGGACAATGGCAGTGTCCAGATGAAATGTCTGACACCCTTTGCATTACCTTTTGGTTTATCGATCCGAAAACAACAAAGACCCTGGAATTTACCTTCAATGATTGTAGGTATACCATCCTTCGTCACCCAAATGAAGCAAAAATTAGGCCTCTGAGCATCTTGAATAATGCAATCAAACTTATCTACTACTACCATTGCAATTTCAACAAACGTAGATACGCTGGAGCGATGAAAAATGTATGAATCTAAAGGCTCTAATAAATAGGAACATTTTTACTTCAAAAGATATAAAAAACATTTGCCACAAGTTAGTAGTCAGTTTTTTAACATCCAATGAACAAAAAGGAATGTATGAACTTATTTGATCAGTTTTTCAAGATATCTTTTTCTCATATTGGCAGTGCAGTTGAATTATAAAATAATTACTTTGTTGAATTTTTAAGAAAAAGCAAAGTCTGTAAAATATGAGAGAAAAAGAGATATAATTATCTTTGAAAAGCAATAATTTGTAACGAGCAATTTCTTGTTCTTTATAATTACAGTGCGGTATGTAGACAATTTTTGAAGTAGCCTACTTGTGGACCTATTTGTTTGCTCCACTGTTCGTTACACGATTTTTACAGCATCCAGTTCATGCCATAACGAAAAACACATTCTTTTCTCATAAAAACAAAAACGATCAGATAAAATACAAAAAGAAACATGACCACTCCCACATTTCGGATTACCTGTCGACTGCACGATTCAACGGATGTCATCAGTTAACCATAAAAGATTACTCAGCTGTTCTTTCAACAAACGCTGGCAAATAATATCGTGAGTTGAATTGAAATCATCGAATGGAAAGTTACCAAGAAACGATCGTTGCATAACGTGGTTTCAAAGCAAAAGTAATTGCATAATATGGATTTCCTCTTTTTGTACCATAGAATATCCAATAGTTTCCATTGACAGTGCAATGCTTGGCTTTGAATTTTGATTTATAAGTCAATGGGCAAGCTTACCGCAATCACGGTGGGTTTGAGTGGAACTGTTTATAGATGGTTCGTGTAAACAGGAATACTTGTTACCACACTGTCAATCAACTCAGTGGTTGAGTGGTTATCGCCTTCGAGTCCAATGATGGTAGGTCTGGGTCAATTTCAAAAGGTCATATCAAAGACTTTAAAAACGGTACCGATTCCATTCTTTCTTGCATAATGCAATGAGGATAAGTCGGGTAATAATGGATAACATATTAAATATACAAAAAAAAAAATTAACAATACAAAAATTAAAAAAGAGCCCAGTAGCGAAAAGGCCTTAGCAGTTGTAAAGCGACAATAAATAAACCTCAATAAAACGAAGTAATACAATGCACTGAGCAGTGGGCATAATTCAAACTAAGTGGAGAACGCTCATGAATACAAAAATATTCATGAAGTGAATCATAACAGGCAGTAAAATATACAAGCACCATCTAATAATAAATGACCAAGATTACACAGCTCCGGAAAGTAAGTGAAGTTCAAATAAAGACGAAGCAAGCATTAGGCCTACCAATGAGGTTCTAGATTGGCCACACTACCAACAGACTCGAAATCGTTTCAAGTCTTTTGGCAATCTCAAGCATTCCACTTGTCATTTTTGGTTTATACCATCAACCACCTATACTCTGCTCTAGCAGACGGTGTAGTCGTAGAAGTGATATCGGTCAAGAATTTCTGTAATGCACCTGTGCGGTTTGAACATTAGCCTACGCCAAACGTATTTTATATTTTCAGCAAGTTACCTTATATTTACGACAAAAGAATTGCTAACTGTAAATGAATAGGCCTAACTTGTAACAATGGCCACCTAAAGATACGGCCTGATTTGTCACATTTTGCAGAAATTTCCAGGTTTTTCTAACTTTGGGCGAACGTTTAAATAAATTTTTCTAAAAATTGGATTTTTAAACTTTTTTTATTCTTTTCCCCAGAGGACACAATAGGTTTTAACATCCTCACATGTTGAAAAACAAAGAAAATTTGATTTCGAAGATTTTAGTCAGACTGTTAATTTTCAATAACAGTCTGATTTTGCGTTTTTCAACTTACTTTTTCTCATTTGCTACTGCTTCCCCAAGGCAGCAAAAAAGTTTTTTGTCATTAGGAAACCGCAAAAAGTAAAAACATCTCAAAAAATGTCAGTCAAGCACTAGCAGTAGCTGTAATCAAAATCTGCAAAATGTGACAAATCAGGCCACATTTCCAGGTGGCCATGTTGTAACAAATTTAAGTGACTTTACATTTGTTAATTAACCGCTTTTGTATGATGATAATGCATAAATATAATTGTGGTGTTGCATTTTAGCATTTTTAAAAAATTAATAAATTTGAGCTAAATTTATTGCTAATCCAGTAATCCATATAATTTAAAGCTTGCTGGGTTCGAAATAGACGCTTGGAAACTGTAAATGATGAACCAGTTCCTAAATGAACAGGTTAAAGTAATACAAAATTTGCTACATTAATTTTAAACTTTAAAACAAAATGCAAAGACTTGCTCAAAAAAAAAAATACCCATGCATCTTGCTTGTTGTGTAGCCTAAAGTGCAAAAACATGCATCCGTTTTACTTCGTAAAAGTTAAAACAGACAACATAAGTTTGATGAAAATGTTCACCAAATATGGAACGCAGTCGTAGTTTTTGTTTTGTGGACATAAAATTCGTCACAGGAACAACATCTGATTCAGAGATATATATCATTTCCACGTTAAAATGACAACATTTTTTTAAATCTAGGCTTTAGAATTCTTAAATAATTACTAAGGAGTGTTTGCAGTCAGGGCCGTAAAGAGGACAATTTGGGACCGGTAGCAATGCAATTGTCCGGAGTTGTGTATGATATCCGGCGTTGTATATCATATGATATTGTTTTGCGGTGTTGTGTATCTGAATCAGTGGCTTGGCGGATACAGTAGGCTAAGCCTAACCCGCCTCTGAACCAGTATAGATGTGGATTGGATTTGGATACCTTGTTGAGTTATATAAAAGTCCTTAGTAAAAGTGGCGCTATGCTTTTAAGTTAGTTGCCAATGTACAGTATACCGTAGCTACAGCCTTTGAATGGGTGTCGCGGAGCGGGGTCCTCTTTGTCCTCCTAAAAGATTCACTGACTATATTGTAATGCCAGGTAGAAGATGATGTAAGGTAAAACAACTTTAACAGTAACAGAAACGACGCGTGACGAGATTTTCAGACCACTGCATGTTTTTACATTTATCCAAACGTTTGTATGTTACCTCACAACTCTCCATAAATAAAAAAAATTCTACGATTTGGAAACGGACGTTTGGTTGATAATGTTCGATTCATTCAAGTGATTGTTGTTTTGTGCAGTAGTTCAGGTAGCTTATCTTTGTTCTCGTAACTGAATTTTATCTCAAATGATAAACCAAGATAGAGTTGTAAGAAGATCAGGCACTACCTGAATGGTTTTTGTGCATGCTTTTCAAAGTTTAAATCATTCATTATTTTGAGCTATTTTTATGTTGGTGCGTATGTTTCTCTGCGGTGTTGCCACAGACTTGCACGGATCAAGAATGCATCAGTTTTCGCAGAGAAATGACTTCCAAAAAATCACAGAACACAGTCGCAAGAACTGAGCAAACAAGTTACACATAATTCCTTGCCCAAAGGCATGTATTGCCTTTATTGTCAAATCTCCTTTATTGTTTAAACATAGAAAATTTCGGCACTAGAACTAGGTTGCTTATCCTCATAAACAAACAAATTATTCTGTGCTTCAGGCAAAATAGGCTATATCACAAAAAAGAAAAATCTTTGTATAAGTTATACAAAGTTTTGTGGACAAGCAAACTTTTCTAAAATTTAACCTTTCTCAGCAAACTTGCCTGCTATAGGTCTGGATGGCATTGGAACTTACCACCTGCTTTCAACATAATGGAACTAATTTTTTTTGTCTTTTTAAACCAGCTATTTAAAAATAATAACTTTTAGTGTAAAGTTAGTTCTAATTAATATTCTTGATTTTGTTTACATTATCATTTGTAGGCTATTATTGATATGTCTTAATTAGTTGGTTTGATTTCATGTAAGTTGTTCTTTTTTAACATTTATAGGCTAGGCTTATGTAATCAAAATTTTTGGAACGCTTGCTCAATGTGATCAAAAATGCTTTTCGTTTACGTGAGTTTAAGTTTAACTTTTGGATTTCTTATTTTTTTTAAAATAGTTTGAAATTGATCATTTTTTATAGCCTATTTTTAAAAAATTCTCTAGTTTCATTTTTTTTCTCTAGAAATGAAAAATCACTTTACAGTAAATACAGATGCTCATCAAATATGCATCTGCAATATCTGCCATCACCTTTTTCGAGAGCATTGATTTTGGACAAGCTTTGATGGACGACAAGGAGATGATGACAAGTCACCATCTCCACATTTTCGATTTACTCATTTGCTGGGAAGGGTTTTTATTTTAAACTGTTTATGTGAGTCATGTGTGGTATATCAGAAAGCGGTCAACAACAAAATCAAAAACCATTGAAGTGAAATATGTTTTTAATCAAGTGCTTCTACTTTTTTCTAGACCTCTGCTATGTTTGTCATATAGGCTACTGTTTGTCATATAGGCTACTGTTTGTCATATAGGCTACTGTTTGTCATATAGGCTACTGTTTTTTCGTTGTGATGCTCAGAAATAAAAACAAACTGAACGGAACCAACGTCATTTCCAGGGATTCATCCCTGGAAATAACGTTGGAAATGACCAGGGATGGAAATGACTGTGGAAGCAAGCTAGACTACTGTTCAATTATCTTTTTAACTTCGATTATACCGTTCAATAGATAAAGAAAACAATAAACAAGCTTTCACTATTTGGACACTCAGCTAAGGTATGGAACATTGATAGTATGCTTTATTACACAACAGCAGTGTTGTACGCGTCATTGAAATAAGTTGACGGCGTCAGCGTCAGCGCGAATTGCCTAAAAACTTTACGGCGTAAAGTACTGCGTAAGCTCTTAAAGAAATTGACGGCGTCAGCGTCAGCGCTAATTTCTAGCGCTATTTTTTGCCAGCGTCTCATAAAACGGAAATATTTCAACCAAGTTTAGGCTAACAATAGCTAAAAATAAAGAGCAGATATTATGTTTTGAGACTGTATTGTAATGAGCTGCTTAGCCTATTAGTTATTTCCTTACAGAAAAAGCAAGCATTTCAAAACGTTTGTCTGACAATTTGCTGCGTTTGGGACGCATAGCCTAGGCTATTGTCCTTTCCAAGTGAAAACATGCGTTCCACAGCAGCGCTGGTTGGTATTGGTGTGTTGTATTTCAAAAATAAATTGAAAACGTTTACTCGGAAAGGTATCACTGTTCCTAACGTGCTGTGATAGTTTAGCATGTATAAATCTTTTAACCAGGTTCACTGCACCAACATCGCTCTTTTCAGAGGCATAAAGCTCTTGAAATAAAGTATCTTCAACGTTCCGCGAAGCCGATCATGGATTTTTCGCTTTCTGTCTCTGATCTCTCGTTCTCAATACATGGGTGATCACTAGGGCCCGCAAAAGTCAATAAAGTCAAAAATTTTTAAGGACCTCGTCTATCCACGAATCCAAGAATAAAGTTATTTTTAGCACCTAGGGGACTGTTTCTAAAAAGTTTATAGGTCAAAATAAAGTCAAAATTGACAATAAAGTCAAAATTTGTCAAATTATGGCATTTGACAAACTTTTTGTGTTTCTTGAAAGTAATTTTTGTCAAAATCCTCGTGGAAACATTGTAAATCAGGAACTGCGACGCAATTAAACCATATTAACCCATAAAAGCAGGAAATATGTCACAATGCTGACGGATCAGCAGTACCTTTTATCACAAGTACCTTTTATCACCTTATAATCCAAATTGCCCATTGTTTATTCATTGTTACGTATTTAAATATTTTTTATAAAAAGCTCCATCTTCACAAACGTAGTCTTTTCGAAAATCAACAGTTTGGATTTTAGGAATAGCCAAGCTAAATCGTCTTCAGCAAAAGTTAGACAGATTTGTGGAGATTTTCCTATCGCCGAAAAACACGACGCACTTTTTATAATCCATAAAAACCTTGACTTTTCGACAAAATATTACGTTTGGGTCTGAAATCGACAAAATATTATGTTTGTTATTTGTATTATGTTTGTATTGAGTTTAAATTTAACCGTTGTTATTGCGTTCATAAACGTAGTTGCACTGATGAGAATTTAATATTCGAAAACGCGTTCTGCAACACTGTTTTTTTGCACTCTGCAATGCTTGATGCAGATTTATCTGTAGATTTCCATCACGCATTGAAGCGGTAATCTGATAATGAAATTTTCTACGGTTTGAGAAAAAGTTTTCTCTGCCTATAAAACGTTGAATGGTAGTTTAATTAATTATATTATGTTTGGGTAACTGGTATCAATTCAAGGAAGAAATGTGACCTCTACAAATAAGCAATTTCGTTAGGTCAAAATAAAGTCAAAATTTGATAAAAATAAAGTCAAAAAGTTTTTTTTAGGTCAAAATAAAAATGGCCCTAGACTGATCACCATTTGGCGAACTTCTTCCGCGTGTATTCCAGGGAGCCATTCCAACCAACGCAAAAGCCGGTAATTCGGATGAGTCGCGCTGGCCAGAATACATTGTGAAACCATAGGTGAAACTCTAATTGTGAAACGAGATTTTTCATTTTTTTCCATGAAAATAAAAAATGACGCATAGCGCTTGACGCTTAAAATCGGCAAAATAGTTGACGGCGCTATCACTTCCGTCAACTGAAAAATAAATTGACGGCGCTAGCCTCAGCGTCAACAAAAAGTTGACGCCGTCAAATGACGCCGTCAAATTGACGGCGTCAACGTACAGCACTGCACAACAGACACATAAAGGTGAATCACATCACAAGTTTTTGCTGAGAAAGTTTCCTGTGGGTTATATTGGCTTGTGGCGTTTGTATCATCTTGATTGTCGGAAGCACGAAGTTTTATTGTAGATGATTAGACTTGTTTCAGGTAAGGCCATTACATGCAGTCCTGTGAAATGGTCAGCTTCATTTTTGACGAAGTTTGATATTAAATTTGACTGACACTCTGCAAATTGTCAACTTCTACCAAGAGCATACGGTTGTGCCCACGAAAGACATTGGCATTCCAGTAATTATTTGTGGAATCCGCGTGTTTTATAGGCTACTTGGAAGTTGACAATGTGATTCCACATTCTTCACCACCTAGGGCAAAGACTAGTTGCCTTGGTGGTGAAGTTGCCCGCCCCGTTAGCTCAGGGGTTACACGGGTGGCTCAAGATCACGCGGCGCTGGTTCGACTCTCGGTGAGCGCTTGAGCAACGCATTTTCAAAACTGCTCTCCACTCAGCGGCATCTAATGAAAGGAATAATTTCCCGGCAACAACACTTCAACAATTGGAAAACTTCACTCTGCCAATCTCGGTAACCTGTGTCAAGAGCCTCTACAGTCCACAAGTATACAAAACTACCAGGAATGACCAATCGAAGCTTTGCCAGTCCGAGGATAAACATTCAAAACCAAACCAAACCAACCAATGATCAAATGAATTTACGACATACCTCTTGTACCCCACCAAACGGATAAATAATTCTAGCCAATTTTGGGACTAGGCCTACGTGTACGTCAGACACCCAAATTGATTGATTGTGGGATCTTTATTCTCAGACTGGAAACTATTCTTTTAGAGCTTGATGCCCAAGCAGCAAATTAGTCGTTTTTTACATTGATTGAACGTCTGCAGACGTTGAATCAATGTAGAATATGACTGATTTGCCGTTTGCGTAAGCCTGGCAGTGTCGCATACTTGTAAAGGCTTTAAAAATCACTGACGCAGGGGCGGTCACCGAGTTGGTAGCCACTTTAACAAGTCGAAATTCTGCCACTGTAATTGACTACAATGCAACCGCCAACCAATCAGAACGTGTTATAAGAGGCTACCGTCCAATTTTGACCCTTCTAGCACTCATCCAGAGAGTTAATGCTTGTTTTGAACTTTATTTGGTAATTACAGAAGAAAAAGAGCAATAGCAGTGGTGAGAATCGAACACGCGTCAATGAAATGACTACTTTCTAGCCCTAACCCCTAAGCCTACCAGCTGACAAAAAATCCATCACTTAATTTGCTTTCTATGATCTTCTTTTCGCCATTTTTTACGTCACTTAAACCGTAGCTTATGATTGGTTGGCGGTTTCATCCTAGTCAATTTCAGTGGCAGAATTTCGACTTGTTAAAGTGGCTACCCACCGAGTTTGGTCACAGGAAAGTTTCCGATTGTTGAATTGTTGTTATCGAAAATTTATTCCATCCACAAGTGGCGACTAAACGGAGAGCTGTCTTTGAAAGGCGTTGCTCAAGCGCACACCCCGAGAGCTGAACCAGACCCGTTTGATCATGAGTCGGGCGCTTAACCATGGCTTTTCCTGGAAGACAAAACCCATTTCAGAGAGGGTTTCATCGAAATGGTCTCAAGCTGTCAATTGCTGATATGTTGTTGCCAATACAAAAAGCATGGTTTACTTGCACAAACAATTTACTTTCTTCTTATTTACTCAACGTCTTCTCTTGATACGTCATATGATGCGTCTTTGCCTCGTGTAATTTAAACGCCATGTGATGTGCCTTTCTCCTATGCTATGCCGTTTCATTTTGCATTTCGTTTTTTTCAATTCAGTGTTTAGATCAGTTATTCATTTTCAGTGTAGAAGTGATAAGCAGTTATTTTTTTGTTACTTGATAAGAGCTAACGCGTGTATGGCCGAAAACGTTTGTAGCTTATAGTTTATGTTCAATTTTAATGGATTATGTTAAATGCCGTGTGGTTGCTTGGTTGTATATGTCTGTGGTTGCACAAACAATATCGCAAAAAAAACATAGTATTTTTGTGTATAAAACAATATTTTTCAATAAATATTTCAATATGTATTACGTCATACGCATACATAGGCTACGCATTTGACGTAGCTTAATCTCCGCATTGCCTCCATTGCATCACCAACAGATGTCTTTCTACTCTTTCATATTTTGAGTCGGAAAAAATAGGCCTACTGTATTTTTCTCGCCTGAGGCCATAAACAAACTATTCCATAGCTTAAGACATAATCGGTTTACCTGCAACAAATCCTAGAAGAACTGTTGTCGAGTTTATGCATTATTCTATGCGATTTTGTGATAATCAATAAGCTCTTTATCAACTTCTTCCTTTAGTAGCCTATAAAGCTTCATCAGTGTTTGCTACAAAATACTGTCAGATATGTATTTCACGCACGCGGTGTTCTGACGCTTAGTTGGCACATTATGGCATTAACTGTACTGTATATTATAATGGAAATAAAAATAAAAGTGAATTAATTATCAGACTTCAATTATCAGACTCGTTGCTTTACTCTTCAGGACAATAAGGGTTGATTTCGCAATGATGACGCATCAATGATTTTAACTCTTTTAGGCTTTTCTCTTGTCTGTACCCAGACAGCAAAATTCGACATATTTGCATTGATTTAACGTCTGCAGATCGTGAATCAATGTGAAAATGACAGATTTTGATGTCTGTGTAAAGAAGATACTGCTTTGGTTATTTTCTTTTTAAATGCAAGTTGAATTGATATGACTTCTATCTTTCGGGCCGAAAATAACATTTTGTGTAATAAAAGCGCGGGCCACACAAGAACGTATTGCGAGCCAGATTTGGCCGGCGGGCCGGACTTTGGAAACCCCTGATATAGGCCGTTACGGTAGCCACTTTAACTGAACTTGGAAGCTGCGTTCATGTGATGTCATTACGTAAACGGAAGCCAGAGGTACAACAAAGAAAAAGCGCCAAACAGTTCTGATAGAAAGAAAATCAAGTAAACGTTCCGCCGTAGACAGCGTGTCCAAGTGGATTAGGGCTGAGGAATGCATTTAGATAGCGTGGATTCAATTCCCACCTATGTTATAACTTTTTTTCTTCTGTAATTAGTAATTACCAAACAACGTTCAAAGCACTGATCAACTCTCTGGCTGAGTGCTAGTAGGTTCACAATTGGACGGTAGCCACTTAAACGCAGCTCCTGATTGGTTCACGCCTTACAAGCTCTTACAAAAGTTGTTATGATAAAGTGGTATCAGTTATGGTATCTACCATTTGCATGAACCTTAACAAAATACAAAATTACTGTTAGTTTTTACTCGTTTTATAATAGCTCTGGTATTTGAACAAATGGCGTGGACTCAATTTTGAGAAGAATTGTATTTTATTCTAAAAATGAAAGTGATGGCATTTCACAAAATGGCGTTGTCAACAAAAAACATAATTCTTCGAGTATTAGAAGATCCGTGCTTGACAAAACCGACGAAGGAAAATCAAAACAAGCCGATCTTCATCGAATGTTTCTTACATGTTGGCACCACGAACTCCTTGAGCAGTGACATGAGAGACTGGCGAACCTATAAACATGATAAAAGGACATGTGCAGTTCAACAATACCGAAATGTACAACTACGCAATTGCAATAACCGAAAATGTGGGTTTAAGAACTACTTAAGTAGCAGAAAGAGGATTTTTGACAAAATGTTGATTTCATAAAGCTGTAATAAACTACGTTCAAACCAATGTTTTTAAGGGCCAGCACGACAAAATCAAAGCGCTGACGAATATACTTTTAGACAGAAAGATGCTTAGACCATAAAATTACACAATTTTAACACTAATTCAAGATTTCACTGTCATTGCTTAGTTTTTATTGTTTTCTTTTTATCAAATCAAAAAATATTTCTCAGTGAAACAACGCTAATTGTATAAACATCTCTTACTTGAGGAACATCCATAATTGTTTTCATCTTCTTATCTCGCCAGTTCCAATCAATAATCACCACGCGAGTCTGATTCAACAAAAGAGCACCTGAGAAGTAACACCTTATATTGCACCATGAACGTAATTTGCTTGAATGAACACTTGACGAATATAGAACCAAAGTACAGTTTATATTAATAACCAACTTCAGCCTTCAGTGTTGAAAGCTAGAGCACGGTGTCTAGGCCGTCTATTTTCGTAGGCCATGACTTCAGGCCATAAGCACACATTTCAAAGTCTATCAGCCATCAGTTATTACACAACCGGCGGTGCCGTGAAATAATCAAAAAAATTGCATAACTTCAAGGCAAGTTGTTCCAGCGCACAACCAAAGTTGTTTTGTATAAAAGGATCTCGACATGCAGTACAACACTAGGCTCACGATTTCTTAGTAGTACAGTGAGCATGTAAGTCTCGCTGTAGCTTCCATGCTGGCTGAGTGGGACCTTTAATAAACAATGATATCATTTCAACAATGCAACTGAAAAAACGTTCTGTTTCTGTACGTTGCGATCACTCAACAATTGAAGCATTGTCCTGAGTTCCATTGTATTTTCACGATTCGATCATAAATAGCTCAAATTCAATCAAGTTGCAGCAAAATTAAACATAAAAATCACGCAAAAACAATGACAGCGAATATAAAGATAACGTCGACAGTACAATATATATGGCGTTCAAATATGTAAATGTACACAACAGCATTGCGACTGATTTGTCATTTTGGTGTACGCAAGGTGGGTTTAATGACAAGGCTAGTTATCTTTTCACTGGATAAAAGGTTGAACAGTGAGCACCAAAGTAGCAGTACCTAAAACAAACTCTCCACATAGGAGAGGGCATTTATGATGAAGAAATTAAGTGACAACTCGTTTTTATATTATAACAAGTTACGTCAATAGTTCTTAGCCTTTTAAACGCGCTGACTCTCCACCCTATCTGAAGTTGAGTTCGCCTCCCTTGAGTTCGCGACAATTCCATTATAACTCACTTACAGCTGGAATTCTGGCCAGCTGGCCTTGCACAGCATAAACCGCAATCGAGAAACAAATACTCAATTTGTGTGTAACTTGAAGAAACTTAATCTCTTCGAAAAGTTTTTGCTTCAAATCCGATTCTACCCATCACGGGAAATCCCCGGTTGGAAAGCATTGAGTTAAACAAAAAAAAAATGAAAATTTTTGATTCAAGATTTTCTCAGAATCTTTTCCAGCACATAGTATATACTATAGCCGATGGTAGGAATACAGTCTTGGCAATAAACAGGATCTAAAATCTCGATCGAGACAAAGGACAAATGTCAATACAAAGCAATCACTAAATTCGCGCAAGAATCCAGTTCAAATACTTCGTCTCACACATTAAATTGAGGAGGAGGAGGAGGGAATTCATCATCATGGACTTCCGCATCAACCAAGTGACTAGAACTACCTCTTCCAAAACGAGGAGCTGCAAGCTCCGCAGCAGGGATGGATAACTGACGCGCGTGGTGGGCCGCCTCAAAAGAGGAGGTTGTGGAGTTTGCGTCATCGATGCCGCTGTCTACAGCAGAGACAGCAGTGATCGCGGAAAAGGAACTGAGAGTTTGCGGCTGTGCGGTGTTCTGCAAAATATAAAAGAGGTGTATCTTGTTAATGAGATTTTCTCAATAAACTGTTACGTGTAGCCTACCCCTGCCATACTGTCCTTTTATCACAGCTGAATGCCTTCCACGTGATTTATTCAACTTGAGGTCGCCTGACCAGCAGTATCGTTACTTGTGAAAAAGTCGCTGTGCGGATGGCATCGTGCTAATGAAAGCGAAATATCCTACACAAATATTACATGAAAAAGCTGGTATTGTCGCCTATATCATTCTATAAACCTTTGTTTTGTTTTGGCAAGTATAGCTTGTCAATTTGATGGCTAGAAACGAAGATCACTTGAGTTGAACTGAAATCCAGACCAAAACAGTACAACAGTCCCCGTTGCGTAGTATAAACTAATCTATACATGCCCGACTTGATTGAAACAATAAACTACAAACAAAACAGCCAAATATTTCACCTGTGCAGTGGGCAATCGTTTTTCCTTCCCAGCAACATCACCTATTTGGATATCATGGTACATCTGTGGCACCTTAATAGGCCGGCCTTTGTACAAGAGCCTTCTTGGTATCCATTTACCTAAAATTGTAAGTAATTATACAACCTATAATTATACAACCTATCTAGAAGTGATCGCATTACTAACTAAGGCGTTAAGAAAAATAAGTTTTTTTTTGGTTGTACAGAATAGCAGAAGTGCGGAAACAAAGTTTTAATTTGACGATTGTACATTGACGAACACAAAATTACATCACTTAAATTCTCTGCCAGAAAACATCAAACCATGAATGTGGTTGCATTAGAATTCAAGCACCAATTCAACAAATCTTGATTCTTGATGAAGTTATTGTATTTTTTCGTTAGTTTTGTTCAAAAAAAAACAAAAAAACTTGCAGATACATTTCCAAGTTTTTTGGGCTGCTAAACAACCGACCTACTCCTCTTAACATGTGATTCACATGTTAAGAGGTGATTCACATAAAATAGGAAAAAAAGCTTTCGCTTAGAGCCTTAGACCTTAGAGGCCATAACATGAACACTTGCCTGTTTTTCGTCGTTTCTCAGAGCAGCAAAACAAGAGGCAAAATATGACAAGAAGAAAAACGATTGCAGCAACAACCGACGCAGCAATGATCAACGTAAAACCAATGGAAGATTTGTGTACGTCTATTGCTGGTGTAGTTATGTCATCGCTACCATTGACGTTAGCTCCAGTGGATATGATATTCAAGCCAAAGATCGGTAGTTTTGTAGGTTGGTTGTAAAATTCGTCGAAATCTAACAAAACATACAAGAAACGTAAATATATTGATGCTACTATTGACGTTAGCTCCAGTGGATATGGTATTCAAGCCAAAGATTGGTGGTTTTGTAGGTTGGTTGTAAAATTCGTCGAAATCTAACAAAACACAAAAGAAACGGAAATATACAGATCACAATGAACGGATTACTCGAATGTTTCGTCCTCACAGAAGCCTACAAGCAATAACAAGCCAATAATTGCGAAGGAGATCTACGTATTCCGCTGTAGCTATGATCATCATCATCATTGGGTCATGAGAATGAATCAGACTGATGCTTATTCATAAGAACGTACCTGTTGCACCGGCGGAATTCACTTTCGGGCTAGTATCAGTGGGAGCTCTTGCTGAGGATGTTAAAGTTGTCCGGTCGTCAATCGATGTCTCTTTTGAGGTGGTAGCCGAAGTTGACTGTGCAGTGGTAGACAGTGTAGTTGTAGATTGTGTAGTTGTAGATTGTGTAGTCGTAGATTGTGTAGTTGTAGATTGTGTAGTTGTAGGTTGTGTAGTTGTAGGTTGTGTAGTTGTAGGTTGTGTAGTTGTAGGCTGTGTAGTTGTAGGCTGTGCAGTTTTAGGCTGTGTAGTTTTAGGCTGTGTAGTTTTAGGCTGTGTAGTTTCAGGCTGTGTAGTTTCAGGCTGTGTAGTTTCAGGTTGTGTAGTTTCAGGCTGTGTAGTTTTAGGCTGTGTAGTTTCAAGCCGTGTAGTTTCAGGCTGTGTAGTTGTAGACAGTGTCGTGGTAGCCAGTGCAGGGGTGGTTGTAGTAACCACACGAGTTGGTATGCACGATGGACAAATACTAGTTTCCCGTTCAACTGGAGGTGTCCCAGTTTGCTCGTGATAATCTTCAACATCATAACAATTTTGAGGATTCACTTCAGTTGAGTCGGCGTCGACACAAATTCGATCTCTGAAAAACGATCAATATAGTTAATCATGTGACACCTAATCTTCTTCTTTTTTGTATTCCAGCCGTACCATGCTTGTTCCAGGTCTAGGCGTTCATGCACAGATCTTTCCATTTATCTCGGTATTTTACTGTATTAAAAATTGTTGTGGTTGTAACGTGAAGATGATCTTTGAGATTATTCAGGAAAGCGAGACGCTGTTTTCCACGAGCTTGTTTTCCTTTGATGTTTCCACAAAAAGCAGTGTGTTCTAACGTGTCCTTACTGGTATAAGCACAATATAGCCACCTAATATACATACATATTTAAACGCATATCAAGAAAGTATGCTTTGAAATAACGTGATAGAAAGTGAGAGTGCAAGTCTTTTAACTAAACCAAAGAGACTAAACGTAATACAGTATGTGAATCAAAACAACTAGTTTTCCAAATTTGACTAAAGCATGGCCCAAACAGATTTTTCTTGGATGGCAACTCTGGTTCAAAGTGGTTGTGAAAACAACCAGCAATGAAATTGAATTCGGGAATTCAGCTAAGTCATATTGCGCAATCTGAAGGCCATATAATCATCATTTTGTCACAGAGAAATGTTTTAAATCACCTTGTCCTTGTGCAAACGGCTGGCGGGTCACAATCGCTCCAAGTTGACCACTCTCTCCACCTAAAGCAATTCGTTTCATCCAAATCATTCATGCAGTCTTGAACGCCATCGCACACTCTGAATGATCCCACGCAGTCAGCAGTGGTCGTGTTAGTGGACGGACCGCTGGCAGAGTCCTTCTCGTAAACTGCGCAACGGAATTGACGATTGCAATGCCGACAGTTGTATTCATCAGAGCCATCCATACATTGTTTAGTGCCATCGCATACCTGAATAAAATCACGCAGCAACTATTTACTTGTGCTTCATAAAGGAAGCAATGGGATGGCGCAGCGGATTGGTGCTCGCTTTCCAATAATGCGAACCTGGTTCGACTCCTGGCTTAAGCTGATTGTTGATAAACATCGATCGTCTCTACCGTGGTGTAATAAATGGGCGGGCATAGTTGCTGAAGGAAAGGTGGCCGCGAGAAAGGAACTGGCCACCTTACTCTCATAAGTGCCGAAGGCTTAGGGTGATAAGAACCTTATTTTCTCATTCCCTAAAGCTCAGTAACTGAGTATGGGACCTTTACCTATAAAGGAATCGTAAATGACCGATACAGCCATGTTGATATCGTGTGCGTAAGACAGCACGCTCGGTATTTCAAATTTAGTTTCAGTGGGGGAATGGCAAGGCATTCTTCGTATCCAACATTCAGACATCCCTTCAAGTGTCCTGCTAAAGACACAACCGCTTTGCAAGAGTGGTGTCAAACCGGCCCCTTTCGAGCGTCGCCCCAGCGCTCTCATTACTCGGCTGTGCAACTGGTATTTGAATTGAAATGCTGGAAAGCAGTAAATCATTTCTGCGGGTTGTTTGTCGACAATATAACTGCAGGAAGTGCAAGGTTTTGCTAGCTACTTGCTTGCGCTTTTTATAAAAAAGGTAGTTTTTCTAGTCTGGCTAAAGCCCCAAACAAGAAAGTATAAGCAACGAACCTGCGAAGTTGGGATGCATCTTGGGTGAGGCTCACCACATAAGAATCCATCGCACCATCCCCCATACCACTGACACCCGGTCTCATCTAACCCTTTATCACAATCCTTTCTTGAATCACAAATCTAAAAAATAAATAAACATGTTATACGTCTGCTTTCTGCAATCATCTGTGGCAGGTACAATTTCCTACTGGGAGAGTGAGTGAATTTTCAATTTCAACGCAGCAGGCAATGGTGGCCCGTAGCTATTTCTAATGGATAGGTTGCGAAAATCTTTTACATTGTTTTACGTTATATTTACATTTACCAATTTCACGAGGGTAGGCTGCAGCCTTGCAGTCTATTGGGACGAGCCGCCACTGGCAGCAGGTCTTGGGACCAAAGTCCAAAAAATCAATTTTGCTACAAGTTTCCTGGCATTTACTAAACAGAGAGATGTTTAGCGCTTGTTACTGAAACAGAAATATGTCAAAATGTTTTGTTTGGAAGAAGGTATTTTTTGTCTTCATTTCGCTTGAAAGAAAAATAAACAATTCGAAAGAGAACAGACATCAAATATATACCGATTAAATTATTCAGACATACTTGTGTTCAGTACATTATGATATTTTTTCGAAATATTTCGTTTAGGCGAAAAATTCTTTTGTCTTAATTTTATTTTGAATCATATAGGGCAGGCTACTGTACTTCTTCGCGAACAATATTTTTTGAATGAGTTCTGCTTTACAGCTAGCAAATCTGTCTGGAAACGTTTGCAGACGTTAAATAAATGTGAAAAGGAAGTTACAGGGGTTTATTTTAATAATTCTAGCAGGGCGTTACCTTGTTAGGGGAAATGCACGCATCTCGATTGAAAGTTGAGTCCACAGAATAATCAGTTGGCGAGCAGGCGAAATAATCAGTAGTGCTGCATTCACCGCAACCGAATTCGTCGCTTCCGTTGACACATTGCTTTGTTCCATCACACTGAGTGAAAACAAACACAATTGATAGGGTGAGATAACATGGAAAAAATTATACATTTTGAAACAAAAAACTGGTAACAAAACAGGAAAATCAAATTTAGCGACAAAAGCTTGAAAGAAACCAAACATGCAATGCTATGCACTATGCAGTCTTTCACACTAAATCTAAGACGCAATTAACAGAACAAATCCAAGAAAATATGCCCAGTTAACTGTCACGTAAAATAATAGGTGACGGTTGTAACCGACCGAGAATGGAACTACAGTACAAATAAAATCTATCTACAATCGCAAGCATCGCTGAATAAGTAGGTTTGAACTCAGTTCAACCGCGTATGAAAATTACAGCTGATCGTGTTGCAAGCAATCTTTTAAGCGTATGTGACAGCAGCTCTGCGAAGAAAGCCTTTTAAAATTTCATGAGCTGAAGAGCGTACAGCGCATGCTGGTGCCAACTCAGTAGCAGATTTAAAGTGTTTTTTTTTTTTTTTGGGGGGGGGGGGGCATTAGAGCTTTTATCAAACAAAAATGCTAAACTTAGTGAAAACGGATAATTTCAAACCCTCCCAAAAACGGTATTGCATGGGATCTGAGAGGCGGAAAACCCCTCAGAAAATGTTGACAAACTTTTATCTTGTTTTGATCGTTGTCCGCATATTTTGTGGACATCAATATGTTGTATTTTCGTTTAACATATTTCACTTTTACAATACGCCGATATGTGTCTGCGGAGCGGTAGAACAAACAATGCAACACATACTCCACGAATGTTCCATCTTACGGCCCCCAAGTGGAATCATTGGTATTCGACAACTGGACCCAACTACCGTATTTTGGCTGCAAGAGGAGGCATTGCCAATCTAAGCTACTACAAGTCAAACGAGAGAAGAAGACTTTGCATGTGACCGAATTTGTCAAATTAAAAACTAGATTTCTGTAGAAGTTAGAATTACAAAGTTTGGTTTAAAGGTGCAGTTAAATTACAAATTACAATTACATTGGCTGTGGAGCCGGAGTCGTAGAGTTGGTGGGATTTTGGGGTGTCCCGAATGGGAGTCGATAAACGATAAACAATAAAATTTTTGTTTGCAATACACTTTTTCAAAATATTGTATTTTATTCTCTGTATTGCGTTCCAAACCTTTACCAAAAAATGAAAGCGTTGGTTCTTGTCAGTTTTGTGAAGGTCGCGGTTTCAACTTTGATAAGAAATTTAATGAAATTAATTGTAAAAAAAAATGAAATATATAAAACAAAATTTTCGAAGAACCTGGTAACCCTCTAAAATCTGGCAACACTGAAGCCGGAGTCGGTCCGTTATAAATCGAGGAGTCGGAGTCGTATATTTTTCACCCAACTCCACAGCCCTGGTATAATAATAATGTCATAATAATAATAATAGGATACAGCTGAGCAAAAGTTAGCGAAGACGAAAAGAATAAATAAACCACAAACCTGGATTCCAGCAGAACAGATACCCTTTATTTCTTTTTTTGAATCACAGTTTCCAATAGTCACTAGAATTCCTTGGCAACATTCAAAGCCTTTCACTCTGTCGGTATTAAGCAGTGTTACCGACCGCTCTGAGCAAGTGACGCAAAACTGAGTGGAATCCTCAAACTGCACCCATCCGTCCTTGTGTGGGCTCAAACTTACATCAGACAATTTGCACCAACGTGACTCGGACGAAACGCGGCAAACAAACGACAACAACAGGATGGTGATGGCCAAACTTAAGTATCTGAACGACATTTTTTTGGCAATATAACTGTTTCCCTGGAGTAAGAGCAACATTAAAATCATAAGTTTCAAACATGTCCTTTGTCAAAAAAACGTTCTAAGCTACATCATTTGTTGAAGTCGAAAATTAGTGTGAAAAAACGATTAAATGGTCAAGTATTTCTATTATTACATGGTCAAGGTGGCTAGTGCGTTATCTTCTTGAGCACAGAGTTTCTAAAATAAAACGTACGTGCAGTTCTGTTCTGGTTAAACATAATAATTAGAGGCCGCTATTGTTCACACAAACAGCAGGCAACTATCTAAAAAAGTGTCTTAATCCAGACAAAACACCTATTCTGATTCACCATCTAACTTCAGTAGAACACGAATATGCGCAGGGCAACACTTTGGCGTTATTGACTGAACTGTTTGGATTTTTCTGGTTTTGAATAAAATCAGCCGTGCTCACTAACGAAACGTGAGAAACAAGCCCAGTTACAATCGTCATCATCTTTTGCTATCCTACACTCACAGAAAAAACGTTTGAGACCAAAAAGCTGTTCACTGTTACAACTAGCAGCAACAACAACACCAGTTTCAATTGGGTAATATTGTATCTATAAAGATTTACACATCATTTACACACATCATCACACGAAATTACAAAACAAACTTTGGCACGCCATAGACTTGGACACCTCTGATCTAATCACAAGAAACTTCAAATGCTTACACAGAAAGCCTCATGACTTCGAAACAATTTGTTGAAACAGCTACTGGAATATTTTAAGGCAAACTGTTGCGCGCCATTGTAAAATTACAACAATATGCTTAAAACCAATACCTAAATAGTACATACAGAATTTTATTCCTTAAAGCAATGCTATGTCATACTGGCTGATTTAGACGGAAAAGGTTGTCCAGAGAAAACAAAACTAGCGAGTATTTGAAACATCCAATGTCCCAAGATAAAAATCCTTAGGCTATCTTCTGTACACCTTCTCGTCGTTTCAGAAAACCAGTGATACCAAATATTAATGACACCTTACTCTGTAATAAATAAAACTACGAAGATTGCATTGACAATCGGACTTTCAATCAACATTGATGTATCAATTGGCAACATGCTCCTGATGTAGAAATGCTTTTCAAGATTGAAAACAAGCTCACAACATGACACGTATGAACACCAGTAAACATAGATCTTCCAAATCAGGGGTATATATATATATTCAAAATTTTCATCTCACCGCCCACTGTACTGGCAATGCTTTGAAGGGTATCTGCATTGCGGTGAAACAATGAGACATAGAAAATATACTAACAAGACTAAGACTAGTATCCTTCAGACACCAACAATTCAGTATGAATACAATTATCAATGACGAAACAATCACGTGCGAAAACAAAATTCCCAAAATATAATAATGACAAGCGCATGTTTTAGGTGTTAACATTTTAATGAATCAAATAAATTAATGTGTTTTTCGTTTTATAACAAACGATCCTGCCCAAAAATGCTTGGTGTATTTATGACTTTAAAAAGTTGCAATGCTGTCAATGTACAAAAATATTTCTACAATTAATTATCTTCCAAAAAATCTATCACTTAGGTTATGTTTGCTGAAGCGTCGTTGCAAAACAATACTGCATTATTCTTGCTCAATTAGATAAAAATGCATGTATATAATCAAAATGACATCGCAAAATTTTTTTTAGACCAACATTTAAACAAAAAGCCCCTGTAAACAGTCATACACTTTTGGAAAGGAAACAAGATTTTAACAATATATGCCAGCAAAGCGTCACGTTCTAAACGGTGTCTACAACACACAAATCTAATATCTCCCATTACCTAGAAATCACAGCTGTAATAGCCATGTTTTCGTTCCACCACGTCAGTAATAACCACAGGGCAGACATAATGTGGTGTTTTGTCAACACGTTCCTGTTATGGCGTAAATACAAAAGGGAGTGACACTAACTATGAGTTTCCCTATTACCGTAATTTAAAAAATGATAGGAACACATTGAATTGATTAACTAGTAAACCCGCCACACACAAAGCCTCCTTTTGTAGGTATACGCTCTGAAAGGTTTAGAACTACGACTTTAAAAGTCGAATTAAAACTGAAAATGATTATGATATTTTATCAGAACAAATACCGCATTATCCCATCAAAATCCGATGCAATGTATGCACTTGCATGCATTATATGGAAAAATATAATTTCAATGGATTAGTTAAACTGTATAAGTACCTAAACTCCATGCAATCTCGCTATGGTTTGTTCTTATTGCCAGGAATGATTCGATACTTTTCATCGACAAAATACTGTCGTTTGACGTCAAAACCTTGTCTTGAAAGTTACCTCTGCCTAGCTTTCCGCAAATTGACGGCTAACCAAAAAAATACTCAATCATATTCCCACTGAATTCAGTAAAAGTTGCTGTGAAAAGCCAAGTATTTCAATCTTAGAAACAACTGTGTGACGACAGCACACTAAAACGCGCAATAAGACGTGAAAAAGAGTTACCGAAGTTGGACAACTCGTCCATTGAACACTATGTATGTCAAACAATGATCTCCACTTCATACAACAAGAGCATTCTAAACGATATCAGAACGACAGCGTAGACCATTATTACCAATAAAATATCACATAGAGATTAGAGATATTTAGAAAGCCTGCTACAACGCCGAATTGATTCCCACGGTGTTCAAAGTTCATATTACTTTTTTACCCTTGCTGTATTCAAGTCAACTGGATATTGAATAATTGATCACAGTCGAGACTGGACGCAACATCTGGATTTGAATGGAATCTCTAAACTATAAATAAGCGAGCTGACAAACAGAGTACATCGAAGGATTTCGTGTATGCGCAGACAACTACATTAAAAAAAAAATAATAAGAAAGCGTCCGAGAATAAACTTTGGAAAAATCAACATAAAAATTTTTGTTAACAGAAAATTACATATAGTCACTTCACAGACAGGAAATCAGTCGTTTTACGTGTGCAGATGTTGAATCAATGTAGAAAACGACTGACTTGCCTTCTGAGGAAGCTCACTACCTGAAAAAGCTTGACAAAAAATAAGCGAAAATCGACTTAATACGTCTATACTTGCTAACCTTCACAAATAGGCTTAATAACACTGAATGAAGCAATCTATGCCATATACATCTAACGTAAGACTTCTTGTAGCTTCCACCACGTTAACCTGCGAAGAAAATATATCGCCAATCGCTAAATTTCTTACTAAACAATTATCATATCAATATATGTTTACAAAATACCAAAAACCTGGACGAATCGAATGGTTGTATCGCCGTAATCTAGTTAGTTCCTAGAATTTTCTGAGGTAAGAGTGAAGTATTTCCAGCCAGATAAGGCTGCCATTTTTACATTGATTTAACGCCACCTGACATCAAATCAACATAAAGGGATCGATTTCTCGGTTGGAATGATTTGTAATAAAATATATTAGCTTTGAAAAAGGAAAACCACTTCCAAAAGACACACATGCACTTTAAAACTATGGAAAAACATGAAAAACGTAAGCAACTCCATGAAACGCAGCTAGTGTGCAGTGCAACACTTATGCAAGACAAGTTTAGCTAGTATTCATTCGACAAAACACATTTAACTTGGGATAGTGCCCACAACCAGTTGGTTGCCACTTGCCAACGGTGGCCCGTACTAGAAAGCTTTCGTAACCGGCTGATGACTATTTAACTTTCACATATACTGTAGCTAAGACCTATTAAAAATAGCTAATGTTATCAAATGAAGTTAAAAATATTGTGATTAGTAGTACAATACAATTCTGTATAATTCTCTTCATGCACTCAACTGTGTCAGAACTAATTTACCACTACAGCCTACCTTGGCAAGATTTCAATTGAAACTAAATTGTGGCCTAAAGCGCACAAATTGACCAGTGACGTCTTTTCCAAAGCTGCAACAAACTTCTGCTTAACCTACCCAATAATTTTTCTAATTATGTTTAAATTAAACTAAAACATTTTGAAGACTTTTTCCCTTTGCATGTCAACATATCAAAAGTTCACTTCCATTACTAAACTCGCAATTTATCAAACTATTTAACTACCTATCAGCATAAGCGGTAATTACAACACAAGCTTTGCAACGACAAAGTTTAACCTACAGAATGTTTATACATGTTAGCCGTCAAATAACTGGAAAACAATAATCTGTACTACAACAGTCTCCAAGCCCAGGGTTATGTTTTCCCAGTACCCACTTTGTGTTGGTCAAAATTCTTCTTCCTGGTGAAAACAGTGAGGTTTGAAATTCTCCTGACTCCTGAAACCATTTCCAATTTACTGATTTTGCCAACAAATATTGAGTGGTAATTATATGAACTGGCATTATTTCACACTCCATGACATGCAATACTACGATTTTGTAAATAGCTCCTATCATCAAAGCACAGGCTAAGATTATAGTATCACTATCACTATACATACAGCTGAATGACGCAACTAATCACGTTTCTAAACTCGCTATAATTTTTTTCTAAACATGACATAATGGTTACAGCACTATGGTAACTTATAAGCGAAATGTAGACCATAAACTGCAGGTGATGTTTCACGGACGAAAAAACTGTTTCTTTCCGCCTATGAGTAATACAATTAAGACTTCAAATAGCGCTCAATCGATGGTTCATCTGGAGGGGTTGGTTAAATCAGTCGTAAATAGGCGACTGAACAAACGTGATCTCTCCTGAAAACAACAAGCATGAAGCCTACTACCTGCTGGCTTTGATGTCGCAAGAAACTCACGTTTTAAGTTTTTGTAGTCAATACTGATTTAACACCACTGCTCTTTTCACTGTGTGCAGAGCTACATATCAGGTATTATATATTTAAACAGTCACCAAATATCTTTTCAATTTGATTCTAGTAGTTCTTATTGTAAAAATCTTTAAAAAAAAACATAGAATTCTGATAAAGTACAACTGCTGATATTGTGTTTAAATTATTTCCCAAGTGAAACAGCTTTTCAGCCAGTTTTGCGAAATGAATTACTTCCTCTCGTTAATGTCAAAGCAAGTAACCATACCATGAAGAAATAACAAATCAAGGAGAAACTGTCGTTTTGCTGCAACAAGTAGTGATTGTTTAATCAAACGAACAGTATGTTTTTAGAACTTCGCAATAATTGGTATCGTTGTTAAACTGGTGTTAACAACAAGGTAGTGCAATTACCAAGCTATTATTAGATGCGTATGTACTCTAACAATGCAAGATTAATGGGGTCACATAATAACATTGTAAGACTAAGAATAGTGTTGTAGTTTCTCCTATCTTCAAATTTCGCAAATTGCATCCAGCCACTGATTTTTTTTAGTATGGAAATTAAATGATTACGTAATCGCAAGTGATACATCTTCCAAATTTTTAAGAAAACGAGGCAGCACGGCCTAGGAGGCAGAAATTTTTTTTTACTGCGGCGAAGCACAATAAAAGTATATGTGAGCTAAAATCACTACCTTTCACAAATAAAAGTGTTATGAAGATAAAATTGAGATATTGTTTTTATTTTTGCTATGAATTTTGAAAAAACTCGCATGAAAAAAACAGACAGTGCAGATTTTCTACGCGAAAGGCAAAGAATTTAAAAAATGCTTTTTTAACAAAGCCAACATAACCTTGAAATGGAAGACATGATGTAGGGCTGTAGGCTATTCCATCAGTTGCAACATTTTATTAACTTTTGTATTAAAATTTCTTGTTTACAATATTCACGTTCAAGAATATCGAATGAAAGCTTACTTTCACCCGACAGCTTTGATTAAATGCTCATCTTCATTGGAAAAAATACTTTTTGATGATCCACAGAGTTATATATTTTGTTAAATTAGAAATGCTCTAGCCAGGAACACGTAGAATAGATTATATGAACGTTAAATAAAAACTTGATCAATTAAACAATCATGAACACTAAATCAGCCACCAAATGATGTCAGCTTAACCATGAATGTTCTGTATGAGAGTTTTACGGGACGAATACGGTTTGGACTACCCTGTTCTATTGAAATAAATTTATGAGCTTTACTTAGCCAATAATCTTATAAAATTATTAGCTAGTTACAAGGCTAATAGAATAGATAGCTATAGATAGTATATAATAGCCTATAAAAATCACTATTAAGAAAAATTTTCCTACTCTTTATAAAGATGCTAGCCTACGATAAAACAAAACTTACCTGTCATGCCAGAAATCATGCCAGAATATCTCCAGAAAATGAAATCTACCTCACGTTAATTGAATTGAAATGATGGATCAAAAACACTTTATCTATCTTAATAAAAAGTCTGTGCTTTGTGCGGTAAAAAGAAAGATCCTCTAACAAGAGAAATCTTGAAACGAAAACATGAGTAGACCAGTAGCAGAGCCTGTTGATTAAAAATTCTGAAACTAATCCTGCAATAGCAGTGGACTTCTCATACGATCATGTTCAACCCCACTTAGATTTTTGTTTTAAAACATTTGTAACAACACCCACCGCCAAAACAATGATGCTAACCTACAAGATTATTTTGACATAAAAAAGTTTTAATTCCACTGAAATGTATGGACCACGATTCGTGCTTTTGCTTTACTTGTCAGTTGCATAGCCAAACGGTGAGAGCCTTGGCACGACACTCGAAAGGGCGCCGGTTCGACACCGCTCAAGAGCATGCGCTGTGTCTTTGGCAGGACACTTAGTGACAAGCCTGAAGGTGGGCACGAAAATTGGCTTCCTTGCCTTCCCGTCCACTTAATCTATGTCTTCAACCGTAAGACTAGATACGACAAAAAAGATCCCAGTGAGCTTATCTCACCAGTTGTTAGTGAGATGAAAAACATAAATCATTACACGACGAATCTACGAAAGTAGTATGGCATCAAGATATATGCGCCGAAATGTTTTAAGGTCAATAACATTTTCGAACTGATATCATACATGGCGTCTGACAGTAACTTACTCACTGCGCTCTCTCACAAAATCTCAAAAGCAGGCCTTGCAAAATCACTTCTGAAACTTATACCACATCGAAATCCATTTTGTGTAGAAGAAACGATCTATATGACGTCAACACATGGCTGAGTACTCACTGGAGCAGCGATCGAAAGCTCAGTAGCATGAATTAGTGGTGCGATGCTGATGAGCCAAGGCTTATGGGCGAAACACGTGTTTATAGCTGTCAATTCGTGCTGCGTTGGAACGCGGAGAAACAAAATTCGTTTTTTGAAAAAAATAAATTAAAGCCTAAAAACAAGACACAAAGTAAGCAACAGAAAACTGTGTAATATGCAAGAAGTTACATATCAATCGTTTATATAACTCTGGTCGCAATGAACACTGTCTCTTTGTTATAATTTTTAATTGGTTTTAATACAATTATATATAATTAGTACAAAAATGGTCATACCTTGTTGGATTAAAGCCCTAATCCTCTCAGGAGTTCCCACAGCAAAATGAGTTATGTTACTTTTTAACGATTGGATTTGTTCGTCAATTTTTATGTGACGCGAAAATAATTTGAGAGACCTGTCAACAACAAAAAACATATAAGTCTTCCACTGTTGGGCGATTTTTCAGCTATGGTGATGTTTTTCACAAAGTGCCTAACAGTGTAGTTCTGTATAATGTAGAACACGTTCAAACATTTCCAGCCGCTTACAAACAAGGTTGGCACCTCAACCGCAAAATATATTAGAAACGTCACATTTCAATTGTGTAATGATTGAAGGCTTGATTATGCTTTGTTCGCTTTAGCTGACGAATCTTGTGCGCCCTAGATATTCACTCGCTTTTAATGTAGTCACATTAACTGAATTCATTTGGCTTCTGCCACAGGTAGAAATAAGAGATAACACTTGTGTATAATTTCGTTGCAATAGATTTGACTTGTTGAGAAGGAGCGATCTTCCTGGCGTCAGCACTACCTGACTAGTGACTACTCACTATAGAACAGCGAGCATTGTGTTTTGCTAAACATACCGGTGTAGCCTTCACACTAGCCATTAATACTTTTCCCAAAAACAGGTGTTTTCCCAAAAACAGGTGTTTTCCCAAAAACACCGGTTTGACTTGTCATTGTTTTGTTGAAAATATATTTCAAGTTGTTTGTAGTCCAGTAATGATTTGGATTTAGTGAAAGCCCAACACCATGAAATCAATACACTTACTTGCATTCTTTTCCTTTGAATAACTTCGCTTCAGTATTGAGGTGAGACGCGCGTAAGGCGTTTCCAGAAATAACCAGGATCAATGGCGACATCTTGTGAGTGAAACTAGAACTGACTCGATGCCACTTTGGCAGCACTGAGTAAAGAAGAAAAAAATAGAAACACGACAGAAAAAAAGCAAAGAAATGCAAAATGTTATGGTTTGGTTTTGAATCTTCTTTGAATCTCGGATTGAGAAAGCCGGGATAGTTTCGCATACTTGTACAGACTTTTGACGCAGGGCCGGTTATCGAGTTTGACAGAGTGAGGTTTTCGATTGTTGAAATGTTGTTGCCGGGCAATTATTTCATTCACCAGATGCCGCTGAATGGAGAGCAGTCCTGAAATGCGTTGCTCAAGCGCACACCCCGAGAGTTAAACCATCGCCGCGTGATCTTGAGTTGAGCGCTTAACCACTGAGATAACAGGGCGGACGTCGATCAAATGTTCTTTTCTAGTTAACTTCACAACAGAAAATCACTAAAAGAACCAAAATGATGATAAACAGAAATGCACAGCATGTCATGAAAGTACCTTTCGACAAATTCCCTTTCTAAAATTCAAATGGCATTTAAAATCAAATTTCACTTCAACTCACCTGCTTTTAAATACGACGCAAGAGTGTGGTCTTTATCACTGTTACAGGTTGTAAAATGATTATCTGAAATGAAGCAAACGTTGTAAACGCTTCAAAATCAAAATATCTTTTATTTTTTTTATGAACTTAAAACAGTTATTTTCTCACTTTATCTTGTGTGAAAACTTTACACAAATTAAAATCTGTTCCAATTCACTTTACACTTCCAAAGTATTGATCAATAAACACATTCATTTGCAATTTACCGTGTAAAGTTAGTTCTTCAACTTCGATTGCAGATAATTTATTGAAATGTTTCATTAAAGCTTCTCTTAAGGATTCTGGTTTTCCTCCCAAACTTGACAACTTTTCTTCTGTAATGCGCTGAAATAAACAGTTTAACATTAAATTATTGGCTGCAAAAAGTTTCAACGCATTGTGTTGTTATTATCGTCCTACATCATATAATTTTATTTTTGGACGTTAACACAACCTAGATGAAATGATAGTTCCAGCTATAAGGGATAAAAATGATCGTCAATGAACATTTCCAAGCGCAAAAAATTCAAAGAATGCACGAAAAACTGTGTGATCAAATTTGAAATACGCTCTTGTAGACATGCATAAATGAGTCGTCGTCAAACACACTGGTAATCACTAATCAGATGTGACGTGAATTTGAACGTGGCAGTCGGCTACTCTTTTCCACTTCACTCATGCTCTGGTTTCTACTGATGAGCGATGGTTTATCCCCAGAGTATTACACAGTCACAAATAGACATAAAAGAACCAACACGCTACGCTAGAACGCTACAATAATGCGACGCTCCAATAAGTGATATAGCGGCCGATAGAAAACAAGATTGCTAGAAGTATGCTGTGAACAACTATAACAACTCGACCATTTCTCTCAAGCGCAGTACAGTAGTCGTAACGAAATAGGGTAAATGCAAGGCTATTAGAATGCCATACAAAAGGCTATCCGATTTAATAAACAGCTGTGAAAAAGCTCAATCAATAATCATGGAAGCAAACGTGGGTGCTCATACAATACGTAAAATTTTTAAAAATTTAACTGTTTGCAAAACAATCTTAAACTTAAAGTAACAAAACTTCATCATTAATAATAATCCGATCCACGGAGGCAACGTAATAATGCCCATTGGCCAACGAAGAAAACTCAACCTGGTCAGATATATTCTTTCTCTCAAGCTCTCACAGTTACAGTAGGTAGGCTACAGTTTTACTATTGTTCAGATTTAGAGTTCAGACAATAATGGTTTGGTTTTGAATGTTTATCCTTGGACTAACAAAGTTTCTGATAGATTATTCCTGGTAGCTTCGCACACTCGTATACTCGCACACTCTTATATGCACTTTGAAGACGTTTGACGCAGAACCAGCTACCGAGAATGGCAAAGTGAAATTTCCGATTGTTGAAATGTTATTGTAACATTTCTTTGTAACCATTACACAGTCACCTGATACTGTACATGAACATGAAAAGCAAGAGAAAAGTTGGTAAAAGTTATAAAATTTCACCATCTTTCCCAAGCCATAAACCAAGTGGCTGTATATGCCATGTTCAAAATCTGAATCTAGACTACAGTACAATGATCACCTTTCGGTTCCTCTTTCGTTTTTTTTTCGAAGGAACATCAGCATCTCCATCTTCTTCTTTCGTTGGAGTTTCATCATCTCTAAGCTTTCTTTTTACAGCACTTGATAATTCTAAAAAAAACAAATAACTTTAATATCAATAAAGGAAATTTTGAATAAACAGTAATAAAAATGTTAATGCTCCAGAAAATAAAAGTCTTATATACCACAGAAAATTAAAGGTTTGACAGTATGCCTTTTTTCTAAGTATAGCACCAATTCGTTTATTACGAAATGTGGAAGACTGGATGACTAATGTACAAAGTTGAACACCACTGCATTGTGAGCACGTTAAGCGCAAATTGTGTAAATGTGACAATTTGTAGCCTTTTCATATTTCTTAGTCTTACTATGACCTGACCCAGGATTAATCTAAGATCCCAGAACTAATGCCTAATGTATAGTCCGGAATGGCCCGTTTCGGTGAGTCCGATCCCTTAACGGGGGATTTTTTCAGTTTTTTTTTAAATTATCGGGTACCGTAGTCTAATTATCATTGCCGTTTTAGGGTTAGGGGTTAGAGGTTAGGAACTCACCGAATCGGACTCACCGAATAGTACCAGACCCGTAGGCTACTAGTCAGTAGTTGGGCAGTGAGTTGGTCAGTTGCAAAAAAGCTCAAAAATGTCTGCAAATCTTGTGACATTTGAAGTCATTTTCCGAAAGAAAAACGATTTTTATCGACGTCAACATCCCAGCTGCAGCCTGTCGATACCGCAAATTAATTGACTGCAATATACAATCAAGAGTTTCCATCTTTTGCACAGTCATGCATGGAAGCAATGGCGCGTTTGTACAACAAATTAAGACGCTGAATCGACGTGATATTGATTGATGCCAAGACATGGTAATTAACGAAAAAGTAGAGAAAGCAAAGGATAAGTGGAATCAGGCGGCACTGTCGTGCAAGCAAAATCCCAGCACGCAAGCGCAGTTAATTGAATCACCGGACTTAGAGGAATCTGACATTAGCAGCTCAAATAAACTTGTTTAAAGGCCGAAATTACACTGATTTTGTGATGAAAAGCAAAACTAGAAAAGTATTGTGTGCAGTACATCCACATACGAAATGTGGATTGCAATTACAAATAGCCTATGCAAACAAATTTTCATAAAAAATGTTAAATCAAAAAAACAAGCGCGACACCAAATACTTAAGTGCCGGTATATGGTAAGAATTCTAGGAACAAACGTAAACTTAAAAGAAGTGCAGCATATATATTTCGTTTTTGTAAGTGATTCTCTCAGCTGTCAGCCAGCCCAACAGCATAAGTTGGCTGTCAAGAGCAGAGCGTAAGTAGTGAACGACATCCTCCATATCAAGATGCAAAATAACTGACACAACAAGACAGCTGCGAAATGACGCGCAACATTCGAAACAATACAGCAGTTCGGGAACCCAAAACATCGCTTAAAATGCAAGTGAACGGTCCGTTCTTGTTCATCGACTTTTCTTATGCAATCATAATTTGCCCTGCGCAAGTTAATTTAATGATGCAGATAGCAAAAGAAGTAAATTTAATTAGAACGCGCAAACTGCATTGGATGCGCGTGTGCGACTGAGTCTATAACCGTATCGGTTAATACTTGAGGTGCAGGACCCGTGTTGATTCGTAGGTTAGGCTAATGTCAGCAACAGCGGAGGATATAGTATTGAATGACGTCAAAAGTGCTTGCATTGAAAACAGAAAAACAACAGTGATGATTTGAGATAAGGTTGGGATCTAGCGTTTCCGAACGAAGCAGTATGACAAACAAAAAAACTGATTATTGAGTATTAAATAGAACTGTCCGATTTCTTCCTAATAATACTTATTGCTTATCGTTCATATCACAGGGAAAGCAAAGCTGAATTTGTTAAATCTCTTTACTTCGCACATAACTACCCTTCAGAAATGGATTAGGAAGTAATAGATACATAAGGCTTAATTTGTGGAAAAACTCCTTTAGAAATTTAATAAGCAAGCATGAAAAAAATGCAAAGAGAGTTGTGACATGCATATTTACTAGCAGTAGTTGCTTTACTAGCAGTTACTTTCGCTTTTCCGCAGTTTCACGTACAGAAAAGTGTGAGATAATCGTCTATACAACAATGCTCTGCAACGGTCGCTTCATATGTTTTATGTCTGCATTCATAGTGTAAATAAAGGTATACAATAATCAAATAATCGTTGTGCAGTAATAATTAATTCATAATTTATATTTATGTTAAAAGACTGCTGTGAAACACTAACAGGGTGTGGTAACAACTGAAGTGTAGGACATGTGACAATCAAGTTAGAACAATATTCCATGAACTAGCGAACAACCAAGCATCATCGTGACGTCAAATGTGGATCTCACTACATAACTGTCAATCAACGAGTCCAAGCAAAAAGTTAACCCATCTGCTGAGACGACACTAACAAAGTATGTTTCGATCAAAGAAAAATAAGGTATGTTACAACTTTGTTAGAATTGCTAGGAATACTTGATAAAAACATCAATACAATTTAAATGCAAGGATATATGAACAGGATAGAGTTTTTCAGAAGCATCTGAAAATCGTTTATGGTGAGCCCATGGCCACCTGGAGATGCGGCCTAATTTGTCACATTTTTGTAGATTTTGATTACAGCTACTGCTAGTGTTTGACTGACATTTTCTGAGATTTTTTTACTTTTTGTTGTCTCCTAATGATATAAAAGCTTTATGTTGTCTTGGGGAAGCAGTAGCAAATGAGAAAAAATAAGTTGAAAAACGCTCAATCAGACTGTTATTGAAAAATTAACAGTCTAAAATGTTCAAAATCAAATTTTCTTTGTTTTTCAACATGTAAGGATGTTAAAACCTATTGTGTCATCTGAGAAAAACAGTAAAGAAAGCGTAAAAATATAATTTTAAAAAAAATTTATTTAAACAGTCGCCCAAAGTTAAAAAAATCTGGAAATTTCTGCAAAATGTGACAAATCAGGCCGTATCTTTAGGTAGCCATGGTGAGCCCAATAAATCTTTGTTTTTTCAACTGTTTGGCGCTGATGAGGCTGTTCAGGTCAAGATCACTTACAAATTACCGTAATAAACAATAAATATTTAAATTAGCTTGAACACAAACAATACCTGAATTACACCACTGTGACTTCCCACTTCTTATTTACTATTGCAAAACTGAACACGCGTGACATAAAAATTTGACTCATCAAGGAACAAAGAAAAACAAGACAGCGGCATGTTGTCTATTACTGGACTATGTTTTACAGCCACACAAAAGACAAAACAATTTTGTAACTGGATACAGCAAAACTCTTTTTCAAAGAGAGGTGTCATGAAAAACACCGGAATCTCGGCTATCTATAGAAAAGGAAGCTTAAAACTTCACTCCTGCGCTTTCCAAAGCCAAACAACATTTCATCCACATTGCAATACGAATTTTTGTGTGCAAGTTATTTCACGTTTTATGTTTAGGAAATGTTCGCCGACATGAAAGAATATTGCGTTTGTTGGTGACGTAGCAGCGTATGCTTACGAATGCATAGCACGTCTAGACAAGCAACCATAATTTCTAGTTGTTGGCATGTAGAAGAACGATAAAGATTGATGGATAAGTTATTCTTGCCTATCTATCGCACGAAAATATCGTTTCTATTCATCTTCTGTGTTCTCAGTCCAATACTAACAACTAATCAACTTTTGTAGATCACATCCAACAGCTTTGAAATTTAACGACTTTAGAAAAGAAACAAATTTGATGACAAAATACTTTTATGCAAAAACAAACAAAACTGGGTTTCAAAACCTAGAAAAATAATCACTTCTACAACTTGAGCTTGAGTATATAAACATTTCACTTGGTTTTTAGCAACGCAACAAACCATTAACAGCAAAATGAAAAAGCATAGAAATAAATCAGTTGGTTTAGAAACTAAACCCATCAATGGATCTTAATTAGTTCAAGTCGTATTCTTGAAATTTCGACCGGATTATAAGATCAAATTGATCAACCAACAGTTGGATGTACACCGAACTGTGATTCCAAAAAGTTCACCTTTTGAAGACCTATTGATAGAGTGACATTGCATTGAAATTATGACATTGTAGTGACAATAAAAAAACAATGCTTGATATGAAATTCGCGATCTCAATATGACAAACATACACCGAATCGGAATGACAATGTAACTTTAAACCAATTTTACAAGCGCGGCTCATAAAAGGAATCAGTCAGCTGACTGAATCGCTTAAATATTAGAAATGCGTGAAACTATGGCGAAGATGTTGCAAGAAAGCGTGTCGTTACAAAAGAATAAAGAATTGCGAACAAGCGTTAATTGAAGTCTTGCTAGGTTCTTGAAGCAACTGCAAGCATTGTGAATATGATCTGATTATATCGTAATTTGTGACTGAATCAGATTCATTTAATATGTTACAAAATCAACTGACGATGATAGTCTTTTTAGTAACGGAACGAAGATAAATCGTGTACTTAGTAGTACATTAGAAGCTTTTTGTGAAAAAAAAATGACTCACCGATATATCGATGAAGATATTAACAGTGGCACTAGCACAGCAAAGATTGAAGAAGCAAGATAGAAATTATACGACAAAATCGAATAGGAAGCAATGGCATACCAGATGCCACTTTAACTTCCTACTTCGTTATCTTTCTGATGAAATATTTGTTTGAGGGATATGTTTAGATACGTGCATTATGGTAAGAAAAGTTAAAAAAAAACTATGCGGAATAAACAATGGAAAGGGTGCGAAGTTACTGCTTCAATACATCAATGTAAACGCTCTTCTAGCGCCTGGAGGGGTGATAATGAGTGTTTAAGATTGTAAATTCAGCAAGAGTTGATCAAAATCAAAGTCAGCAACGTTAGTTTCACTTGTAAGGATACGGATAGTTGATTCTAAGTGACAGCATTTGCAATCTAGCAACAAGGTTTCCTTTTCAAAAACTGGACACATCGCAAGTGTGGTTGCGATATAGCTATACGGGCCATTGATAACTCTTCACTACAATATATAGATGTTGGATCAATGTGATATAAGCTTTGATTTTTTTCAATTCATGGCAAGATTTTGATTGCGAAGCAGCAATATGAGGTTATCCAGGAAGTAACTGTTGCCAGCTTGCAAGAACATCACGTGACTTTGGCTGATTGAACAGAGAGTATATTACGTCATTAGCGCAGCGCACCGGAATACTCGAGGAGATGTAAAATAAAACATGTCCTATTCACATAAACCAATCCTACAATCCTGTTGGATATTTATTGATATCCGCACGCGTAAAATAAACATCGGATTCAATCATAACGAATGCAACGCATAAGCAGATCGTTTCTTAACAGTAAGAACCCGGTTTGTACACAAGTCAGTAGATGGCAGATGACGTAAATGACTTTAAACGAAGCGTCGCGAGCAGCATTTCCGAAAGGGTTAAATATGTAGCAAGCTAGTGCATGACAGTAGGCAAGTTGATAGTTTGAAATTGAATAGACTAGAAAACAGTTTTGAAGCACTGTAATGTGAAGTTGCAAACCGTAAACCTCACCAGAGGTAAAGTGCATCATTGTATTGGTACATTTATAAAAGAAAATACGCTATGAACCAAACATGTAAGGCATACGTTAGAACGTAATCAACCAGAGGGTGAAGAGATTTGGGCTCAGCTAGCAAATCGAATTTTTTTAAAATTGATTTAGCAAATGCAGACGTTGAATGAATGTAAAAAAATTATTTTGAGTTGACAGCTAGAAACAACAAACAAAACCCCAGACGCCCACAAGAAAGACTAAACAATGTAAACATATCAACACTGTACCAGCTAAAGCAACTCCTAAAAGTAAACTGATATTCAAATGAGAATACCTCTACAATTTCTAAATCTACCAAAATGAAAGCAGTGGTATTCAAGGTCTCCCATTTATACAGTGATAAGTGTGTTTTTGTTTGCCAGAGTTGAAGTAAGAAACATAAATTTTTGAAATTATCATAATATCTAACATGAAAATAATCGAGCGAGCACATCCAATAGAATACCAGCCTTTTTATTACTGCAACTGAGCACTTCCTTCAACCGATGAAATATCTAGCTGTAGCTTGCATAGATAGTCGCCGCGCATTGGTTTAATCAAAACATAACCCCAATCAGCAACTATTACTTTTTTACGTTGATTCAACGACAGCTCCGGTTAAATCAATGCCAAAAAACCAGTTTGCTTGCTATAACAAAGTACTTTCCGAAAACCATGCAGCTTCCCAACCTTAAAAACCGCTTTTCTGTAAGGTATACCCTCCAGAAGCATTTAAGCTTCACGGGATAACTTATGTTGTATTACACATCAAATAAAAGATATGCTGCACAACAAACTTAACACAAATTTAGTGAAGATAATATACAGCAACTCAGGTTCGACAAAGTGATGTTTTGAGTAAAATAACTTGATGGTATTCTGGCACAACAATGGAAGATAGCCTTCAAGATATACATTTTGACTTTGAGGTGAGTTGAGCAGAGTAAAAAACTTCTGGTTTGAAAAACAAAAAACCTTTCACTGTTTTTACAAACACCAATCTACCAGCAGCCTTGCACTAATAGCTACCAAAATAAGATTAGTATACAACACACGTTGCTGTGACCAACTAAATATAAAGCAGTTTCGCAAATTTATGTTGTAGTAATTGTTGAATAATGTGTAAAATCGTTTTCCATTAGGTCACAAGTATTTCATCAAAGTCGCAAAACTCGGATTCAGGAAAAGTGAAAAAAGGCGGAAAAAAGCGTTTCGAAAAAGGTAAGTTCAATAACAATTCAAACAGGAAACTATACCTTTACCTACCGCAATGCACTTGATATTTGTATGCGGTTAGTCAGTAAACTTTGAGATTAACTTTTTTCATGATCACTATATCATTCGTGTGTTTACTGTTGCATCAGATCAGGGGCGGATTCAGAAAGTAGCCTTTGGGGTGGGGAGGGGCGATTTCAACAAAACACAATGATATGTAGGTCTCCATTAATTCGACCTTGCATATGCATCGTGAATAAAGTTACTTTTGTGTGTTTTAGGGCGGTGATCGTCCCCCAATCCCCCTCCTAGATCTGCCACAGCATTAGATTAAAAGCTAACAACATCATGACATTTAACAGCTTCAACTTTGTTGATATATTAAATCCGTACTGTTTCTGGGTTTTGTCTGCGTTCTAAGCTCTGCACATTTCATAAAGCATGATATACACTGAATTTGTTGCTGAAAACCAAACTAAGCGCTGCTATAATCAACTACTACTGTAGATGAACACATAAGCACTCAAGTCACGAAAGAAGACATTTCGAAAAAGTACCCCAGTGCAACAACAAACAATGGGAAGTTTAGCAATGGTGAGGGTTCTCCGACCCATAACTACGATGAACCAAACATCAATCTCAGCAGAGAGGAGTTGCTAAAACTCTTGAGCGTGTTCGAGGGTGAATTGCAAGCAAGGGACGAAGTGATAGCAATCTTAAAGTCGGAATGCGCACAAAATACCGACACAAGGTAACAAAAAATTGCATGTCAATAAAAATTCTCAGAACTGGTGTATCGTTTTCATTGCTGCATCAGTAAATCACTAAATATTGTTTTTAAAAAAGATACGGGTTAACAAGTCAGCCACTCAAAGCGCTACAGAGGGACTCTGCAACATTGGAAATGACATCGGACGACGATGTTTGTGAAGAATCAAAGGATCAACTGAAGAATATAATACAGGTGATGAAAATAATACAAGTGACCTATTGTTCACAATTTCATATATTCACGAACGGAGCCAGACAAAAGCTTGTCCGACGTCAGTACAAAAGTAGTCATGTAAGTCAACAATCTCAACAATAGGCACCAGGAAATGTATATTTAAGAAGTTACATTACTTACGAAACGATGTTCTGTTTCAATGAACAATATTTTCTTGTGCAACTGCTTGAAACATTACACGAAATCATTTTTCCAGTCCACAAGCGGAGACACAGCGTGCTTTTTTTAGTTACAATAGTAAATTTAACATAATCCAGATTAAGCCCTTCAATCCACAGAAGTATAAGAGGGTAGGCTCAAACCGTTGAGCACAATTGTCAGTTGATCATTTGGAAAGAGAGTATTTCTGTGAAGTACCGTAGTAAAAGCTTTAAACGAAGAAGCACATCTTGTACACGTTGAAGAGAATTAAAATCGTGCTTTGTGTATTTGATAGCAACAAAAAGAGCAGTACAAAAAGTTACACCATATGCACCTTGCCTCTGTGGATAAATATAGAAGGCTGTCCGTTGAAACAGAAGAAGAGAAGCAGAAGCATCAAGAGTACATAATGAAATCTGACGACTTTGTCAATCTTCTAGGTAAGTTGCAGTTGAAAGGTAGTTTTAGCAACTTAAAAATTAAAACGGAATTTCAGTCCATAATTGGCAAGTTAAATAAAATTTTAATTTGTAGATCACATTGAAAGCGCGATCAAAATTGTGGATTCGGACAACTTGTTTCAATGGCAACTATTGATAAACAAAAATTGAATGGTTCTACTACATGTTTCAATGCCAACATGTTTATTTTTCTCTGTTTTAATGAAATTGTTTAGAACATGACCGCGAAAGGCTAAGGCAATTAATTGAAGAAGAAAAGGCAACTCGAGATATAAAAGAAAAAGAATTAACAAGAAAATTAAAAGAAAACAAGGTGATATGACCTACAATTAAGATTTTGTGATGGTTATTTAGAATTTTTATCTGATAAAACTATTAGTCTATATTGTCTAAGCCATGACGCAACAAGCAGTAGCTGATTTCCCTGTTAACAATATTAGACCTTTGAATCTTTTTGGTATAAAAAAAATCAAGTAGAAAACATTGTGACACTGGCTTGGTGTTTAAGTTTTAGGAAATACGCACAAAGATTCAACGAAGCTTGCTAAGACTGGAGTATAGCCATTGTGTTTTATTATCTCAAGTTGTATGACTGTCATGCAGGATGAGGTATTGCGACTTAAAAGTCTTTCTCTCGAGCTTGTAGAAGAAAGGCATCAACAGCTGGAAGCACTCGATAAAGAAAGGCAGCTGACAGCAACTCTTCGACAGCAAGTAGAAGATCTGCATTCGAAGGTTTGAAATATGTGGGCAACTACGCCCAGCAAGCAAACCAGTCGTTTTTACATTGATTCAACATATGAAGACGTTGAATCAAGGTAAAAACAACGGGTTTTGCTGGCTGGATACATTAATAAAATGTAACACAATTTCTTGCTATTAGATCTTTCTGATGTAGCAGACACTGGCAAAATGTATTACATATTATAACTAGCAATAGACAAAGGCATCAAAGACCGTGAACTTCAATATGTCATATGTACACTGTATTTTGTAGCAACAAAACCTGGGATCGATATTGTCGACAGGGACATGCAATATATTGTTTATATATAATAAAATATTTAAAATAAAATTGCATCACTACTGTTAACCCTTTCATTCATCTTGTATCATATATGATACATTTTTCAAAGTCTTGTTCTGCAGCCCCTTATTATTTTTTATTTGTCAACTAACTTGGTATCATGCCTGAATGAGTGTGGGAATGAAATTCAATCAAGTGTGACGAGTGATTTCCTGCTTGGCAAGAATTACTGGTGGTCAAAGTACAAGGTTGTTGACTTAGGCTATGTGCATGTCAACTTAGCCCTGTATTTCCATCTGTACAGCTTGAAATGTTTCGATTTGTAGTGGGGGGACATTAGAGACTTCGTACCATGTTATTTAGCAGGTATTGGACTAGATTCTCATAAATTATTGGTACTTTTTGACATGTGTATCAAATATGATACAGAATGACTCTATGGTTGTGGAAAATAAAATGAAAGATACTTGTTGCACATCAAAATTTTGCATAAAATGCATGTTTGAGCTAAAATAGAAACTGTTTTCATCACTTCCATTCATTGTATATCTAATGTGTGTATGTAACATGTTTGTTAGGATCATTTTCTGCTATTTGCTTCTTTTTTTGGGTAAGCCAAAGGCTTTTTAGCCAATGCTTGGTAAAATTTTGGGGGAGAGCTGCCTGCAGGGGAGTTGCAAAATGCAAAAAAAACAAGTTATAATGTCTTGCAGTTTGGTAGTAAATGCAATGTAAGCTTTCTAACCTATAAATGTAAGCTAAAATGTTATCACTTCTTACATATCCTGTGTTTTGTTGTAAGACACAATTTTGTCATTTTGCACCCATGTAGTCATATTGTATCATATATGATACAAGCAATTTCTGCCAAAGTAAAAATTTTTGGAATACAAAATGTGGTTAATCATGTTCAGTGTACTCAATTTACCCAGAATTACACAAAAAATAATAAAAAAAGTGAAAAAAAATAATTCATGATTGAAAGGGGCTGTTGTTATATAATATTAATGGAAGGTATTCCCAGCTTTCAAAAAATACTAATTAAAAGTGATTCGAACAAGTTACGTGAACAAACACAACTTGCACGAAAACAATCAGTTTAGTTGCGTAATAAAACGTATTTAAAATAAACCATGATAACCGTTCAATTCAGATGGAAATATCAAACTAGCATTTAAAGCGGAATGGCCCGTTTTGGTGTGTCCGATCCCTATTTGGTGATTTTTTCAATTTTTTTTTTAAATTATCAGGTACCGTAGCCTAATTATCATTGCCGTTTTAGGATTAGGGGTTAGAGGTTAGGAACTCACCGAATCGAACTCACCGAATCGGACTCACCGAATAGTAGCAGACCCCATTTAAAGGCCTTATCGGATATAACACTTACTATTTTCGAGTTAACATTACTATTTTTTCGTAACAATAATTATAAAGTACAACAGCACGTAGGAGCAGATATGCTGAGAGGTGACTGAGACTCGTCGTTGGGCCTTCACAGCAATAACTGCGTCAGCAAGTCAGTCGTTTTTTATCGTCTACAGACCTTGAATCAATGTGAAAAATGGCTGATTTGCTGTCTGGGAAGTGTCTCACCAACACACAGCTCTCGATGTATGTCGAAGTCGAACCAACAATTTTATAGAGTATCCAACATCAGCTTTGATACACTGATGACAGTGTACAGTTCTTTCTTGCTGTTCATCCACGTGAGGATTTGAACAATAAAATGTGCTTAAATATCGTTTACGTTGGTTGCGCATCAAAGTCCATGGCACATCGTGTGGACTATAGGCTAGTAAGTAAAGACTAAGGATGCATTCTTTGACGGAACATGTGTTGGATGAACTGTGAATCTTGACTGAAAATGAAATGTATTCTTCAAGGTTACAGACTATCATGCTAAGAGCACTCACTTTTTGCCAGGTCAATGAGTCGGAAACGATAGCCGCGACAGAAAAGGAGCACGCCATACAATTAGAAAACGAATTGGAAGAACAAACAAATCAATCTTACAAGGATTATGAGGCTTTAAAGGAAAAATTAGTAGCAGAAGAAGCCAAGACAAAGCAAAAAGAAGAAAAAGTAAGTCAAAAGTCATAAACACAGTGGAACCAAATAATGTCTAGTCCTGGTATGATGATCTGTGGTTTCAAATTACTGTTTACTTTCAGATAAAAAGCCTTGGTAGACAAATGAGAAAACTCAAGTCGGTTGACAAAAATCTTCGAAAAACTGACGACCAGCTACTGCGAATTAAAGAAAAATTAGAGCAAGAAGAAAGATATGAAGATCTTCTAGAAGAAGTAGAATTACTTAGAAAGACAGTGGCTGGTATGCAAGAAGCTGAAAAAATATACACACAGGTAAGCATTGTTATACTAAATTGATCGTATGAAAGCAAATGCTACATGCAACTTGTTTAAAGAAAATGTATATAAGTGTGTTAAATCAGTATGGACCTTGGAGAAGCATGGAGTAAATCTAAAAATTGGTCTACAAATCAACTTTCCAGGTTTATTCCAATATGTTTGAAACAAAAACAAATGTATAAACCACCGGAGCACATACGTGTGTTATTATAAAAAGAGGCCTTGATTTTGACTGTGTAGTGTGTACTGTATATATACATATGTAACGAATATATCTTTCAACTCAATGAGCATAACAAAGATTGTATCTAAAGGTTTCCATCAGATTCGTTCGACCAAGCACACAAACTCAAAGAATATACACAAACAGAAAGAATATCACATTACAAGAGTCGTGATACTGATACAATAAAGTTTGACGCATCATGATCATATAAAAAAAACTTTTAGTTGTTACTATGGTGCTTATAAGGAAACCATAACTAAATACAAAGACTGGAGTAAATCTAGAAGCTGGTCTATAAACCAACTCTCCAGGTTTATTCCAATATGTTTGAAATAAAAACAAATATATAAACCACCGGAGCACATATATGTGTAACTATGTAATTATAATCCATAACTAAATAGAAAGACTGGAATGAGTTTTAAGGACATTAGGCTTAGACGGGTTACATTCACACTATCAGCACACCAAGCACATGCATGTATTTTAATCGACTTTAAGCATATGCCTACAGCCCTACATTGCCTAGTGGTTAAAAAGATTTAGGTTACGTGCAAAGAAAGTATGTAACCAATCCTAGCAAACCTCCTTTCCAGCATCGGTTAGAATTAGGCAATTCAACCACACGGCCACTCAGCCTATGAAATTTAACGCTGTCGATGATATTTCTTTTGTACGGTATGAGGCATTAACTCAGGGCAAGTAAGAAAAAGCTTTATCAATATCATAATGAATAATCACAGAATAAATTTTCAGGCTCATGAAGATTGCAAAGAACTCAAAGAAACACTACAACAAGAACTAAATAAAACTGCTAGTTTGCGAAAAGAACTTGAAACGTTACGTCAAGGCGTGCGTAACAGAATTGACGCAGAGAGATGTGTCGAAGAAGCAATGTTCCGACTTGACGAAGTTCAACAACTGTTTGAGATGGAACGCAAGAAGGTCGACAAAATGAAACAGCAATCAGAGGTATGGATAAAGCACAAGACTATAAAATTAAACTGATAGTGTTTTGTAGTATTGTGTAGTGGTTTCGTGTGGCATTTTCACACTTAAACTAGTTGCCAGTTTTTAATTATATTTCCGCATTAGTGTACCACCGGGCAGTGCAGTGTACCACCGGGCAGTGCAGTCCATGGACAAATGACTAACAGTTTGTCTGCTTTTTTTGGCAAATTGGAGTTGGACAAATTGGTGTGGCTTGATGGCCCCATAGGTAAAGAGTGGTAGCAGTTCGGGTATGACAAAATAATATTCTATTGTAACCGTAAACCAATAATATTATCCGACAATGTAAATCATCTTTTTATGAATTATCTCATGTGTAAAATTTAAAGCCTTGAAATCACTTATTTTGCGACAAGGAATTCCGTATAAGACTCGAAAAAGTTGACGAATCAGAAAAGCTATTGCAACTGAGCGAAGAAAAACTGAAGAAAGTCCGCATGGTGGCGGATGAAAGCAAAGAAGCCCAAAACGTATTAGAAACTAAGTTACAGCTGGAGCAAGAAAAGTCTTTACACTATGAAGAGATTATTGAAGATGAACGAGCTAAGGTGAACCATTAAATTTATTTGGCCGATATCTCGTTAAAACATGGTTATGAGACGAAGTATTTTAGAAATATAGTAATTATTATATCCATAGCAGCATTTCAAAGTCAATACACCAGAGTTAAAAAAATTGTATTATTGAATTAGTTTCAACATGTTCGTTTTGTTATCCTGCTGTGACGCATAGAAAACACACGGTATTCAACACTACTATTTGCATTTGCATGAAGAAAGCATTTGACATTGAAATGGAAGTTGTCGTTGCCATTGGAGATGTAAATAAGTGATGACGTTGTATTTAGCTTGTTTGAAATTTTAGGTCACCGAAATGACACAAAAAACAATCGAGGAAAGCAAAAAAGTATTAAAACTGAAAGAAAAAATCGCAGCTCTTGAAACAAAGCGCATAGAAAAAAGTGAAGCATTACACCGAAAATTGGAGACAGCAGAAGAATCAATTAGTCAAATGATATCTAAGGTAACGAATGAATTTACAATCTTGTGTAGCCTAGAGAAGACCAATATGATACGTATTTGTAGTGTAAATACAGTTGTACATAGGCTAATTGCAACTGAGTAGAGGAAAATGATTTGTTTTTGCAATAAAAAAAATATAGCAAGTGGCACACAATATTTTAACCAGCAAAACCAACCTCTTGCTTTCTACGGGATTGCAGGAAAAAGCTGACCAAATGGACAGTTTAAGCAACAGCCTTCGAAAACAAGTTGAAATGTTGAAAAAAAGATTAGATCAACTTGAAACTGAAACGGAAAAAAAAGGAAAAGAAGCTCGGATTGCAAAAGAGGAAGCTGAAACAGCAAAACAAAACGTGAGAATTTCAAAACAAACCTACCACACGACACAAGAATAGACCTACCTTATTGAACGCAACATAAATACTCTTTACGTTTCGTAAACAATTGAAACTATACAAAAATTCGAAAAAATGGGTGTTTCCCAGCATACCTTTAATTTGTGTAAATGCTGAAACATCCTAATAGGCCAATAGGCCAGGCTACTTTGAATAGCAGATCTAGATCAAAATATTTCCTTGGGTTCATGGAGCCTGACATCAAGTTGCTGAAACTTGAAACAACAAATCAAGATTGACAACGTCATCACTGAACTAATGTTTTCAAATGCAGCTAAACACATCCACAGAAAAGCTAAAACGTCTTGTTGCTCTTGGATTAAATGAACAGATGGCCATTGCACAATGCGAAGAATTCAAACAGAAACAATCGGTACAATTTTTTTTTGTTATTCAATTTATTAGTAAATAGAAATGCTCCACTGGGGCTACTCGCAGAAGACTAAGTATCACCAGCGTAGCTAGGGCTTTGTTTTTAGAAGGGTAAAAAAGCAATGTTATAATTAGTGTTGGTTGGTACCCTGTGGTTTTAATTGCATGATACAGACCCAGTTAGTTCTTCAGTTCCTTTCACATTGATTCGATGTACGCAGACAGGGAATCAATGTTCAAAGCACCGATTTTCTCAATTCCTGGCTGGGATACTACAAAGCCACAACATCTTCTTGCGATATTTCTTTTCTACTATTTTCGTTGTATTTGTTGTTACGCGATTTTTCGTCACAGAGTTTGGAAAGAACCAACGCCAGTTTACGCGAAGAAGTAAAATCTTTAGAGTCGAAACTTCAGCGGAGCACGACGACAAGTTCGAATAAAAACAACAATAACTTTGCTTCAAAGGTAACTAACAAAATCACTTTGCAGTGTTAGACGGTGTTTTGCAAAGAGTTCGATCCCTTGCTAGAGCACAGTCCGGAAGTACTGCGACAATCGGCTGAAAATCTCCAATTATAGACTTTTTATTTTGCACCCAACTGGTGTGAAATAAATTTTTATTATTAATAATAATTTGTGAAGCTACGAGAAACAAGCAGCTTGACAAGATAAAAAGCACCTAGTTGTGCGAAGCGAGCGCAGTAGCTATATTTCGAGCACCTTTTACGAAAGTCAAAATCAATGCAAGACACCACTTTTCAATGTAAAACTTGAGTATTTTTATTTCCAATTTATATCTTCGCTTTCGTGTAACCCATCCATATTTTTTGTTAGTATCCCTTCGCATTTTTGGAAGCATCAAAATCGTCGGATCTCAATGAAAGGGGCCACGATCAGTCCAGTTCCAGAAAACAGTCTTTAAACGTCAGTGCTGAAGATCCAAAACCATCTAATTCTACTCTACGTGCTTCAAGGTATTTAAAGCAACAAGCTTCATTTGACCGCATAAAATCTAATGGAGGGTCAGATGTGCACTTCCATGATACAACCGATTCAAGACCCCAAAAAGTGAGTGGCGATTAGTGGTAATTCTACTTTGATAGTATTCGTTATTAAAGGTAACAGATCCAACGTCTAAATCTGCAATTTCAGTAAAAATTCCACTTCTACCTGTTTTACGTCTCATTTCCTAGATGTCGGAGTAAGACGGGGTCTGGCAAGCCACATACTCTGTCTGCTCTCTGCACTCATCACGATGGTTATAGGCGAATTCTTCGTAAACAATTCTTCGTAAAGCAATTCTTCGTAAGCAATTCTTCGTAAAACAATTGTTCGTAAACAGTTGTTGGTGAAATGAAATCCGTAAAAGAATTTTTCGTAAAGCATTTCTTCGTATACATCAAATCTCCATTGCATGCACGAATAAATGCTTTGGGAAGAATTGTTTTACAAAGAATTAAGTTTACGAAGAATTGTTTTACGAAAAATTGCTTACGAAGAATTGCTTTACGAAGAACTGTTTACGAAGAAAACGTCGGACACCCATCACGATCTAGGGGGCTAGTGTTGGTCATCTGCTACCGCTTCTTGTCACCATTTATTGTATCAGCTCACGTCTTTCTGGGACGTCCAAGCTTCTTTGTACTAGGATAATAATTATACTTTTTGAAATTTAAAATCTAAAAAGATGTTTCTCTTTAACGAAAAACGTTTTGCAAATATAGTGCCTGAATAGACACATCAGTCTATTATTACATTTGTTCAACACTCTCAAACGTTAGATCAGTGTAAAAACGACCGACATGTTGATAGGCTAGTTATGACAAACCGAGAATTAAACGAGTGTGCATGATGTACCCTATCAAACTTAAAAGGGTTATACATTTTTGATCGGTCTTACAGGAAGCGATTAGAAATAACATGACATGTCATTGTTGCTTTGCAGACTGTAGCATATCCATTAGATCGAATGGTCAAGAGCCCTTTATTAGAAACAAAACACAGACGTCCAACATCGGCTCGAATGAAAAGCACAGAAGATCACAAAATACCAATCTCATACACCCCCACAAAGACAGTGGAAAATCCACCTAATGCTACAAAGTTGCTTGAATGTCGAGCGGAAAATAAAGAACCAGACAGACCAAATAACACAGTTGATGTGATCAATACGAAAGAGCAAATTCACAAGATTAACAGAAAAGAAGGTAGAGTATTCTAGATTAAAAACTAGTGTTGCTACGTGTAAGAATTCTCTTTTTCATAAAACTAACTTGCCAGATAGAATGTACGAGCAAGTTGATTCTAAGGGTTCAGCTTTAATGCATGTAATATATATAAGCACGCTAAACAACAAAACATTGATAGCAAAAGCATATTAACATGCAACATACTAAAATCATGAATGCGTCCTGTAGTCTTTGCATTGCATCTACAAAAAAACAATAGGCTAACTAATCTAACGTGAAGCCAACATGTTCATTGCACTGATAAGATTGAATAGCAATTTGTATGAAATCAATGCAGATACAAGTCTGGCACGCCGGCCGTTGTCGTCGTCTCACACAACTGAGAGATCTCCCAGAATATGGTTATCCGGGAAAGTATCTACCAAGATTGCTGAAATCCACACCAGTGCACAAAGAAGAAGTGAAAGCAAATCAACAAAATCGGTGGTGAACAAAGTAAGCAATAATAAAAATCAAATACACGGCTTTATCCGATGTGGTATGGAATAGTTTGCTTGTACAATTAGCGCTTGCAATGAAAATACAAATAAAATCTTGGTTACCAAGCCTTATTTACAGCAAAGTGCTAAGGAATATTACGATATGTTGAAATAACATTTACGACACCTTACGGCTCTCATGTTTATAAGTACGCTAACACACCACTCTAGTAAAAAACTGTTTTCAGGGTGAAAGGAATTCATCAAATTCAAGTTCGAGTTCAAATCTGTTGAATGGCAGAGCAACGCTAAACTCGTCAAGAGTATCCAGAGAAACGTGTCCGAGCAAACCACAAAGATAAGGCAAAAAAACAGAGGGAAAGTCTGTTTTAACAGAATAAGGATATTCAGTCTTACTGTGGCTATGTAGAAATAGCATTGTTTCTGATCATTCGAGTCAAGTTGTCCTAGTGTAAGAGTTGGTACACCTCCCGAAAATGGTATTGGCAAACTCAGCAGACAAAAGATCTAGCAACTATCTCCAGCGTTTCTTATTATCACATTTTATTGATATATTACAAAAGTGAAAACGCAACCTTGAAAGACAAGAAACTCTTGTAATAAGAGCATATGGATACTGTAGAAACATGTTGCTAAAGGTGTTTTGTAATGCATATTTTTGCACTGAGTTTGTTTTGTTGTATCTAGGCTTATTCCCAATAGTTTGAGATTTAAATTAAGTCAACAAGACAAGAAGGTCAATAGTCTTGTTCACCTTCAAGTACGTCGTTAATGACACATGCCATGCTAAAGACACAGACACGTGGTCTCGAATCTACGTTTTGATGCCGAGACGTGGTGATTATGTTAAAACCTTTCAAAGCTTTAAATGTATTCCATATAAACGCTTAACGATTCTCAATTGAACAAACAAGAGAATCGAATTTTTATGAACTAAATCAATGCTACTATTGTACCAAGTTGTAAATGAGTTGATGATAAAACTTCCCTTGCATGATGTATTTGGCCGCATTGTTTGTCAGAAGTTAACGTCAATGTTACAGAACCGTTTTTTATTCTCTGACATTTCAAAGAAACTCACTAACGTTTGAACGGTGTAAAAGTGGCTGCCTTTGCTACCTGGATTATTTTTGTCTTTTTTGTAGTCAATTTTATTTCCCGTCAACAGGATTACGGAGAAGTTCATTAAAATTTGTCGATGGAAACGAAAAAATACCCAAATTTTGATTTTCTGGTGTAATTTAGTCAATATACTAGCAAGAGATCTTTTGATTTCGTAAGCTAAAACTATTGCAGTTGTAAACGTACTTACTTGACATTAATAACCGTCGCTATGATATTTCTCCATTATGTGCTGAATGCACAAGTCTGCACTTTTTCTACTCTCATGTTGTGAATATTTTTTTGCTTCAAAGGCTAAACTTCCTTTTTAAAGTTTATTAAATCGTCTAATAAACAAATTATTATACGAGTGAATGTTGTTTATAAATCATGTCATTTGAAGAACTCCGTACTGGCTTGCGAGGCCAGAATCGTATCATTACTATCAGCTCTAGAATTGAGTTAGACGTCAATTCTGGAAGGTAATGAATTCAAGAAATCACAAGTGAAGGTATCATTAGAGTTGTCAAGTACTGTCACTTCAGAAACAAAAACTTCAGTTCAAAACTAGAAAGTATATGGTATGCCCTTTCTCTTGTTTTCTGATATTTGTGTGAGAGAAGCACCTGACTTCGTTGATCCTGTGGTCATACGCTGTTATCCTAGTACCAACACCATTTTCAAAGTATTTATTTATATATCTGTGCAGCTTAACTGATAAACAATAAATGCTATTAATACTATAAAAAATGCTCAATGCTAAGGAAAAAATCCAAGCAAAGCAAACTACATTCAATTCAAGTTACTATTCCAGCTTAAGTGATGTATATAGACGATGTAAACTACTAAATCTAGATTTAGAGAGTTTTGGCATGCTGGTTGTTGGGTTCTCCTGGGTCTGCAATATGGCCGTGAAACTTGACGTTTCACGAAAAACTAAATCATGATGCAGAACAAATATGCTTGTTTTTATAAGATCACCAACCAGCAGCAAAAAATAAAGCTTGAGTGGTAAGCTGTTCAGAAACTGAAAAACAATCTCACATCATTTGAAAAAGTGTTCGTGAAGAGGTCCATGTTTATGAATTTTTGACATAGTCTTACGAGAAAAGAAGACCTTGAAGAAATTAGGTTCCGTCAGAAAATAAAAACGGTTCAATTTTTTGAATAACGTCAGAATTAATTTTCGCTTGGAAGCAGAGTAATTTTCCATAATCTTAAATAGCGCCGTTAACGCATAAGCTCCAGAGAGCAATGGAAAAGCAATCGAAAAGCGCCGGTTCGACACCGCTCAAGAGCATGAGGCTGTGTGTTTAGCAAGACACTTCAAGGCATGCCTGAAGGCGGACACGAAGATTGGCTTCCTTGACTTTCCGTTCACTTTAACTAAATCTTCAACCACCGGGTGTAAGCCTGGAACCCGACAAACAAACAAACAAACGCAAACAAATAACCCTCGGCCACGGATTATAAAATATCCTGACTAGAGTCAGGCTTGGCTCATAAAAAGTATACTGTATTGCTATTTATTTGTTTCAAAACAAAAATCTTCAATTAGCAAAGACAAAATAAGGATGACCAAGTGAAGACATATTTGTTCATCCTTTTCGTTTGATGTTAAATAAAGCACAAAGAGATTTAAATTTTAAAGAGCACTTGGACAATGTGACTGGAAAAGAAATTTAATACCAAGTACGCACAATCGACTAGTCACCAAAAACCTCATTCTTAAATTTCTCTCATGTCCTATCGTGAATTTATCACCATTTGCAGCAAAGCTAAAAGTTTATAATTCGATTTCATAGGGCACTGGCAGATGACCAATGATCGCTTTTGGTCTTTCGTTGTAAATAGTGATGCTGCAAGCCTGCAACCTATTATTGTGCAATAGGCCCAATAGGCCTATAAAGTTTTGAGAGTTTTATTTTCTCAGTGGCTCTGTTGAAATACATATATTGGTTTGAGTTCACATTGTATTTATCGTGTAACAACCATAAACGCAAACCCCTACAAACCTAGAGCACAGAAGCAGCCTGGACAAGGATTGCCAATTTCGTTGAAAATTTGACTTCTATTTTTTCTGGAAAAATTACTCAGGTTTCCATACAAAGTGTGATTTTCAAAACTTTGCTTCTACCTGATTTTTTTAAGAGTTGATTAGTGGTACAAAACTTGAAAATTGCGAGAAGGTTGCGCATGGCTCGAAGCTGCAGGTTTTCGTCTAACTCTCTCGATCCAATCTTATGCCGCCAAAAGGAATTCGTTTATTCCTTAAACCTCCTTTGTTGATTTGAATTCTTTTGATTAATTAGCCAAACTTATATTTTGTTTTTCTTTTACGATAAATACTTCATCACATTTAGGTTTATTTTATTCTGACGTTAGCCCTTGAAGAAAGTCAAACGAAAATCTGCAGCTTCGAGCTATGTTCAACTTTCTACTCGCAATTTTTGTTTTAAAAAGCAAGGAAAAGTAAGTAAAATATTAAAACTTTATTTACGGAATAGTATTCACTTGACTGAAACTTATCAAGAACATGTTCCAAAATGTTGCTGAAGATTAATAAAATGCACTTTACGATGTGAAGACATATTGCGTAACAACTCCCAGAATGACAATGTGTCAGGTGTAATAAAGTTCACTTCACATGAGAGCAACTGCTTCACTGCTTCCTGTTGTCTGTACTGACCCATTTGTGATCGCAGTGGACTATGTGTTGTTGCAATGGACGCAAAATAAAGTTTGATCATTATCAGATTCATAAACTGCGCACACATAAATCGCTTAGTTAATTGGGCACAATTTGGGCATGTTTAACATGTCAATCGGGCAACCCTGAGTTTGAGTATCAGGAAATTTTAAAGCAACAACATTCCAACTGTTGCTTTTCCGTGTCAGTTGCATGAATGGTGAAGACGATACTTCCTTGTTTGTAGAGATTGCTGATAAACCTTCAGGACCTTTTGTTAATATCTCGCTTGCACATATAAATATAACGCACTGAGTGGCGTAACGGTCAGTGGAGTGGTGCCTCAACTCCACCGGCCCGCGTTCAATACTCGGTGCTGTCACGGGAAGCCTCACTGATGAGGTAGAATCATGATAATCATGATAGCTTTATATCACCAAAAATTTAACAATTTAAAATTATAGTAAATCATGTTTTCTTTTGTTGTTGAATAACTTTTGTTAATTAACACTGATATTGTTTTAAAGTGAAAAAAGCACAAGCAGTCAAGTTCCTGTTAACTTTGTTGCAATTTTTATAATGTTACATTCACAGCAGCTGCAAGAAAACAAGTTTAGTAACGAATAATATTACTGATTTATTGTTTTACTTCTTAATTCAGGTAACGACCGTCACTTGACAAATACTGCATTAAACTTAGTTACACTGTACAATACTATTATTATTATTCTCATTCTTCAGGCAATTCTCCTCTCCAAACACAGCAACTAAGCATACAAAGATAAAAATAGTAAGGTTAAAAATATTCGCATTTTTATTAAAACTGTGGGTGCCACGGGGCAAGCGTAACTGGAGAAGTATACTTTGTTTTATGTATGTTTCTATTTTCAGCAATAAATACAATCAAGAAGGCTTGCAAAGTGAAACTATTGTCAGTACGTCAAAAACGTAAGTCTATCGCGCATAAAAAGAGCTGATCCATTTTAATCCATAGTCTGTGCTACGCTGAACTGCAAACACGTAACTTCCGTTTCCCGATGACAACAGAGCTTTAATCCAGTCTCAGTGTAAGTTGATCGGTCTATGATTATGCTGTATGTTGCGTTAACAGTAAAGAATGCAGTCAAAAGAAGCTTTCCCCAGCTGAGATGCTATCAGTGAAAAAAATCATATTATAAAAACAGCAAAGTGCAATACCCTGTGTGTGAAAGTGAAGATATATATAGTATATACTACAGATTGCATTAAAACTTATCAATAGTTTTAGAGTGCAGAAGCTCAGTGCGATGGAAAATGTTCTATTCTTTACATAACCAAATGAAAATAAAACCACAAAGTGACAAATCAGGCAACCAAGAGCTTGGACAGTGAAAACAGACAAGTAAAAACCCAATGCAGGAAACGAGAACCTAAACAAATATAAATCGATGGCAATTAAATACTAAAAAAATCAAAAACAGACATTGTTTTCACTACAGCATAAAGTTTTGTGAAGTAGGCTACTGTTGGCTGAATTCCACCCACGCAATTAAGGAAACGTTGATCGTATTGTTCAGCATTGACTGTAAGCAACTTCGAGAAAATAACGATTTCATGAGATCACTACATAATTAATGCATTTGCCAACATATGTTAATACTGTAGGCTACAGCATTTAGTAAAATACGGTACATATATTCAGTAGATATAGCAGAAAGCCTGATAAGCCAACGCCTGACAACACACAAACTCAACTGATGCAGCAATCAAGACAGCAGTTTACTTCGAAAAAAAAGGACCTTACCTAACATATAAATTACAATTAACTGATTCGACAAATTTAATAGTGATAACGCCTAACACACAAACTCAACAGACAACAGTCAAGACAGTATCCTCGAGCCGACGAATAGAGCCTTACAAAACAACAACACACTGACTCCAACACCATTCGTTATAGCACATGACTAGGGAACTGTGTTCCGAAAGCTGGTGCAAACCGCTACTACCACGGGTCCACGTCTTTTAGGCGTAGACAGTTAGGCGCCCGTCAAATAGGCGCGCACACTGTGGCGTCAGGATATTTAGGTGCGGAGCACTGTGGCTCGCGCTCATTTAGGTGCTATTCCTAGTAAAGTCTGCAAATTGTATCAGCTCAGCTTTGGCAAAACCTAGTCGGGGTTTTGACGGAAAACTAAGTTACTCTTGCTAGGGGTGTTCAATTTCGATTATTTGAATATTTGAAATTCAATTTATTTTCGATTTTCGATTTCAAATATCACAACTATTCACCAAACTGCAAAATGTGATTTTATTGAAAGAAACGACATGAAAATTCGCTAAAAAACGCGAAAAAAAGCCATGAAAATTTGCGAAAAAAGAACACAAAATAACGTCTACAGCTCCAGGCCCATGTTGGTGTTTATGAACACAAGCTGATTGACATGGTCACCCGTCAGTCGGGATCTCAGTTTCGTGACGGTCAGGCCAGCTTTTGAAAACGAACGCTCCGCTGAAGCCGAGATCGCTGGGATCCCAAACACTTCAAGTTCATTTTCACAACGAGCGATTCACTGCCGCGACATTTCACTGCAGAGTGCAGAGGTTTCGACCCGAAAGCGACATCGAGTATGTTTGCAAGCGCATGAAGCTAAACGCAGGCTCCGTCTACGTAGCAAATTATGTTGTTTTTGGGTGCATTCAACATCTGATGACATTGAATCGACACAAAATGGTAGATTTTTGCTATGTCCCCGGCAGCAAATCAGTCATTTTTAGATTGATTCAAAGTCTGCAGACATTAAATGAATGTAAAAATGACAGATTTTGTTGTCTGGTGTTGGGTTGTAGCATCGCAACTCGTTCTAGTGATTATTTATCGCGAAGCTGTTGCGGTTTGCATTCAAAAAGTGTTTTCCTGCTGCCGATCGCTAGTTCATCTATTGTTTTATGTATCAATACAGCATAAAAAGTTGCTCCCACACAGAAATATGCGTGGGGGCCTGGCCCTCACGCAGGCCCGCAGCCAGGGGGGCCTCGCCCCCCCCTGAAAAATTTTTCGCCCCCCCCTTGGCAAAATCTCAACATTCTCGAGCAACAGCTACAATTATAATGATTTTGGCCATTTAAATTTTTTGGGTCCCCCTAAAAAATAGTTGCCTCCTCCTTTCTCTGCGGTCTGGCTACGGTCCTGCTCCCACGGCTTAGGCGCCTATGGATTCGGTAAAAAATGGATAAAACTGCGACAAAGCTCACCCTACACTTTCTGCTATTGCACAACCTAGCTATCTTCATTCTTGTGGACCCGCGAGAGCGTGTGATAGTCACGTGATCGACGATGCGCATGCGTTGAAGTCTTTTTTCGCTTGCAAAATGCGACAAGACAGATTTCGCGCCACTCGCGTTACTTTCAACCGCGTTCAGCCGAAAGGGCGGCTATAATTTCGAATATGTCCGATACGAAAAACGAATTTCGAATATCACCTTAATCGAAATCGAATCGAAATTGAACACCCCTAACTTTTGCCTACCACCCGCTTGAATATAGGCTACGGTATATTTTTTACTGATGTTTAATGTAGTTATTATTTGACTTATATAACTAAAAGTGAACTCAGTCATGTTCGGCAACTTGAATAATTTATTGATAAAGCTTTCGCCGACGCAAACCTGGACAAACAGCAAATAAATGCCGAACACGCGCATTAAAACAACATTTTGTGTGAAAAGCATTGCTGGATAAAGCAGCTTCACTCACTGAAGCCATGACTAACAACAAATAAATGCACGCGCATTAACAAAACAACACATTTTTCTGTTCAATATAACATTTTGTGTGAAAAGCATTGCCCTGCCTGCCAAGCTAATACAATCTGCAGACTTTACTACGAATAGCACCTAAATGAACGGGCGTCACAGTGCTCCGCACCTAAATATCCTGACGCCACAGTGTGCGCGCCTATTTGACGGGCGCCTATTTGACGGGCGCCTAACTGTCTGCGCCTAAAAGACTTGCTCCCACTACCACAGCGAACCCGCTTACGTTGTCGTCTCCGAACGTTTATCTATTGAACTACAAGTTCAGTTGAACAGTGTGGTCGAACTACATCAGACATCTCACTGAGATGACAAATTATATTACTGCAGTGTATATCAATGAGTTTCAGCGTGGTATATAGGCTTTGACTATATATTAACATGACCAAACAGATCCAGCAATGATGCCCAAGACAAAACAAATATTATTGTAAACCCTACTACATATGCGCTTCTTTTTTTCACAGGTAAATTATTTTTTTAATTTTGAGTAATTAACGTCCTGTTAACACAGCACAGATGCGGCTTCTATTATGATAGCGGTTGCAGCGGATGTCTGGAAAAACATAAAATCGCGATGACTGAAGACAGTATGCAAAGCCGTCAGCATAACCACACTATGCCCAAGGTTTTGAAGCAGCAAGTTGTCTCAGCAGACGACTGCGTAATATCTTCATCTAGTACTCGCACGCGCTCTCACAGGCATACAACATCGTAAGTTTTGTTGATTTTAACCTAAACTTATTATTCTTATCAAAAGGTTTATGACTGTTTGTTTCAATTTTACTTTAACCCTTTAAGGGACAATGGTACATATGTGTACCATACCGTTTTATAAAAAAAAAAATAAAAAAAAAAAAAATCTTAAAATCAATTTAAGTCGCCATTTTAAACTACAAAACATGTTTATTTGGAAGAAAGCTTTCTTAGAAATATTATGTCCCTTAAAGGGTTAAAGTCCAATTTTTGTAAAAAGGTCACTTTCTTCAACCACAGACATATACAACCAAGCAACTACACGGCATTTAACATCATCCATTAAAATTGAACATAAACTACAAGCTACAAACGTTTTCGGCCATACACACGTTAGCCCTTATCAAGTAACAAAAAAATAACTGCTTATCATATCTACAATGAAAATGAATAACTGATCTAAACACTGAATTGAAAAACGAAATGCATAGAATGAAACGGCAGAGCATTCTTTTCCTTTGCTCTGCCGTTTCATTTCATGCATTTCGTTTTCAATTCAGTGTTTAGATCAGTTATTCATTTTCATTGTAGATATGATAAGCAGTTATTTTTTTGTTACTTGATAAGGGCTAACCTGTGTATGGCCGAAAACGTTTGTAGCTTATAGTTTATGTTCAATTTTAATGGATTATGCAGTGTTGTACGCGTCATTGAAATATATTGACGGCGTCAGCGTCAGCGCGAATTGCCTAAAAACTTGACGGCGTAAAGTACTGCGTAAGCTCTTAAAGAAATTGACGGCGTCAGCGCTAATTTCTAGCGCTATTTTTTGCCAGCGTCTTATAAAACGGAAATAGCTCAACCATGTTTAGGCTAACAATAGCTATGAATAAAGAGCAGGTAGGCCTATTATGTTTTGAGAATGTATTGTAATTAGCTGCTTAGCTTATTAGTAGGGCCATTTTAATTTGACTTAACCTAAAAAAAAAAAATTGTTGACATTATTTTTATCAAATTTTGACTTTATTTTGACCTAACGAAATTGCTTATTTACAGAGGGTACAGTTCTTTCTTGAATTGATACCACTTACCAAAACATAATATTTTGTCGATTTCAGACCCCAACGTAATACTTTGTCGAAAAGTCAAGGTGTTTTATGGATTATAAAAAGTTCGTTGTGTTTTATAGCGATAGGAAAATCTCCACTAATCTAACTTTTGCTGAAGACAGAAGACGATTTAGCTTGCTTAGGCATTTTTGTATTACAAAATGTCAGTAGGCTATTCCTAAAATCAAAACTGTTGATCTTCGAAAAGACCATATTTGTGAAGAGGGAGTGTTTTATAAAAATTATATAACGACGTAACAATGAATAAACAAAGGACAATTTGCGATAAAAGTTACTGCCGATCCGTGGTCATTGTGACATATTTCCTGCTTTTATGGGTTAATATGGTTTAATTGTGTCGCAGTTCCTGATTTGCAATGCTTCCACGAGGATTTTGACAAAAATTACTCTCTAGAAACACAGAATTAAGTTTGTTAAAAGCCATAATTTGACAAATTTCTACTTTATTATCAAATTTGACTTTATTTTGACCTATAAACTTCTTAGAAACAGTCCCTTAGGTGCTGAAAACAACTTTATTCTTTGATTTGTGGATAAACGTGGTCATTAAAAAATTTTGACTTTTGCGGGCCCTGTTTATTAGTTATTTCCTTGCAGAAAAACAAGCATTTCAAAACGTTTGTCTGACAATCTGCTGCGTTTGGGACGCATATTGTCCTTTCCAAGTGAAAACATGCGTTCCATAGCAGCGCTGGTTGGTATTGGTGTGTTGTATTTCAAAAACAAGTTGAAAACGTTTAGGCTACTCGGAAAGGTATCACTGTTCCAAGCGTGCTGTGATAGTTTAGCATGTATAAATATTTTAACGAGGTCCACTGCACCAATATCGCTCTTTTCAGGGGCATAGAGCTCTTGAAATAAAGTATCTTCAACCTCCGCGATGCCATTCATGGATTTTTTGCTTTCTGTCTCTGATCCCTCGTTCTCAATACATGGGTGATCACCATTTGGCGAACTTCTTCCGCGTGTATTCCAGGAGCCATTCCAACCAACGCAAAAGCCGGTAATTCGGTTGAGTCGCGTTGGCCAGAATACATTGTGAAACTCTTATTGTGTAACAAGATTTTCCATGAAAAAAAATGACGCATAGCGCTTGACGCTTAAAATCGGCAAAATAGTTGACGGCGCTATCACTTCCGTCAACTGAAAAATAAATTGACGGCGCTAGCCTCAGCGTCAACGTACAACACTGGGATTATGTTAAATGCCGTGTGGTTGCTTGGTTGCATTATTATGTCTGTACTTTTAAAGTCATCTGCTAACGTGGTTTACCGACTGTAGTTGATAGTCCAAAAAATAGTTAATGTTTTCCGTGTAGGCTACTCTCCTCATTAACAAAGTTTATGGTTAATCACATGACGAATATGATTTAATTAAGTTTTCGAATTGATCTTCAAACAAAAGGAAATAGCTGAAGAGATGCACATGATCTTTTTAATTGTTGTAGGCAGCTGAAATTAGCATGCAAGGCAATTATTATGCAATATGTTAATTGGCGTATATTACTATGTACCGTAGTTCCTTCTTGGCACCAGCATTCTCCAATCAGAGTATACCAATTACATTTCAAGCAAAGTATCTTTTTCAACGTAGGCCTACTCTACTCCATTTCTCTGATATTATCAATTTCAGCGCTTTCGGTGTTCTTTATAATAATACTGTACTGCTGATTCTAAGAATACCCTAATTACCCTATTTACCCACGCAGCTAAGATTCACACTTTGGTTTCATCTGGTGATGTTGCGAGTGCGACAACTTAGATAACTCTTCTTGACTGACACAAAAATACAAAAGCAATCTTCCATCTACGCTTATGCTACATTTCTAGAGTCTACACACTGCACATTAAGAAACAGCGCAACCAGCGCACCGGACGGATTATAGCAGAGAACTTACAGACACAGTGTAACCTACGATACGATTTGATAGTTTCACATCTTTACTTTAAAACATTGTATGCTTGATCAGTTGGACGCCACAATCAGACCTTGAAGAATCTCTGGTCGCACGTGATCGGGCATCTACAGTAGCACCAATATTACCACCCAAGCAACATAGACGTTCTACTGCGGTAAGCTTAAAGATTATTTTCGAGTTCTCATTTCCTTTCTAGCAGGCAAACTGTCTGCTTGAGCAGTTAATCAATTTATACCACTACAGTATCATAGCCGATGCGGCTTTTGATGAACTAGATGCTCGGTTTGTATTTTTTCCAGCGTTCTCCATGTCGTGCAGTATCCCAAAGTGTTCTTGGTTGGCTGATAGATTTATTTTGTTAAGAATTAGATACAAATATCATTCGTTATCTGTCAGAAGCGCGGCGTCTCCCGAGAAGGCGACCGCTTAGACCAGACATGTGCAACCAGTGGCCGCGGGCCGCAATGCGCGGAATGGCCCGTTTCGGTGAGTCCGATCCCTTAACGGGGGATTTTTTCAATTTTTTTTTTTTAATTATTGGGTACCGTAGCCTAATTATTATTGCCGTTTTAGGGTTCGGGGTTAGGATTAGGGGTTAGAAACTCACCGAATCGGACTCACCGAATAGTAGCAGACCCGCACTACAGCCGCCAGGTTGTTCCGAGCGGCCCGCGTGGTGCTCAGCAAAATCTTAGAAGTTCATACTAGCCATTACTATTTGATGCAGTTTACATCAAAGCAATGAAAATTTTCGCACGCTGTGCACAAAAATATTGTGCTTTGTGATGCAAGAATGCTGCGTTGCATAATTTCGCAATGGCCTTGTACACTGTACAGTGCTGTAGTTGATACTTGATGGAGTTGTTAGTGCAACATAGATAGGCCTAGTCTACTGTTGAAAACGATTTGGTGAACTTCTATAAAAACTATGTTAGGAGGAAGCATCAGAATCTTGTCGACCATGCCTTAAAAACCATTTCTCTTTTTGGAAGCACATATTGCTGCGAGCAATTTTTCTCTAAGATGAAATATTGCAAAGGAAAGCAAAGAGGCCAACTATCGGACCAACATTTGAAGTCAACTTGCTTGTAGTTCTGTGAAAGCAAATATTCCAAAAGTTTGCAAAGATCTGCAACAGCAAAAATCACATTAATCTGTGATTAAATACGCTTGACTGAATTTAGTTTCCTCATCTTCCATCGACAATTATTCACAGTTTTTCAATAAACTGTCGCACAAGTGTGTCGTGGACTGCATTAAATCTATTTCTTAACTACATAAACTACTTTCATAGGAAAGTACTGTACCTGGAACTGATGTACCTGGAACAAACTCTTGCATTTGTGATATGATCAGTATTATAAATGAAAACCGGAGCATTCTTCTATAAAATCACATTTCAGCTGCTTTAATCAATTTATAGAAATAATTAAAATTATTTAATAAAAATCCAAACCGGCCCTGAAAGCAGTGCACCATTGGCTTTAAGCGTCAAGTCAGTTAAAACTGATTTTAAATACACAATCTTGAAAACAACTTGATTTCCGCTGAAACTAGCTTCTCAAAATGGGAATCCTGTTATATTCCAGTGAAATCCTTTCAAGAAAAAACTCTGCCACTGCATTTGAAACCTCGAACCAACCAGAAGCTACGTTCAACCAATCAGAACATGTTATAAGAGCCTACCGTCCAATTGTGACCCTTCTAGCACTCAGCCAGAAAGTTAATCCTTGTTTTTGGAGATATATTTGGTAGTTACAAAAGAAAAAAGAGTATCCTAATGGTAGGGGTGGTAATCGAACCCATGTCATGGAAATGACTACTTTCTAGCTCTAATCCCTACTAAGCCAACCAGCTGACAGAGAATACATCACTTAATTTGCTTTGTATCATCTTCTTTTCTCCCTTTTTCACGTCACGGAAAATGTAGTTTATGATTAATTCGAGGTTTCAGATGCAATTGCAGAATTTTTTCTTGTTGAAGTGGCTACCTTTACTTGAATATTGGAAACTGAAAGTGGTTTAACTGGAACTTCACGCAAACTAATTGCAATGTTTGAATATTACATCCAACCTCATCACCATCCATTTGTCTCTTATTTAGTAGATGACAACGCCTGGCGTTTGTCCCCGATAGAAAGGGTCCGACGGTTATTGCAGCACTGGCGGACCTCATTCAAACTCATGTAAAAAATCGTGTAATAAAGACATTTTGGTAAAAGGCGCTCTTCGTTTCGTAGAGATAGCATAGCGTGTCCCAGCAGAGGTCTGGTCTTCTGAAATGGATGAAATAGCCAACTGACTACGTACTACTTTTTTGTTTTTAACGTCAAGGAAAGCTATGCTGACCCAGTTTTACACATTTTATGTTGAAAGATATGTGTGTATACCTTCCAGTAACGTTTTACAATGCCAAACATAACAAAAAAGAATTCATGCAAGAAAAATTATTGAAGTCCCCATTATTGTAACCTAAACCGCAATATTAAAAAAAAAACGAAACAGTACATAAACTAAATTTATTAAAAACGTGTTTTTTTCAAAGTTATATTGTTATTTCAGGCAGTTCGGCCACGGCAAGACATTGCTAAAACGCGTTCTTTGGAAACTGGTGGTTATCAAACATTTCCCACTGGTTATGATGGCGGTTCAAGAGAAAGTAAGTTTGCTGTCTGCGTAATCGAATGTTTGGAATTTATACTACTGGCTTTGATGGGTCTGCTACTATTCGGTGAGTCCGATTCGGTGAGTCTGATTTGGTGAGTTCCTAACTTCTAACCCCTAACCCAACCCCCTAACCCTAAAACGGCATTGATAATTAGGCTACGGTACCCGATAATTAAAAAAAAAAAATTGAAAAAATCCCCCGTTAAGGGATCGGACTCACCGAATCGGACTCACCGAAACGGGCCATTCCGGGCTTTGATAGGCTATAAGCCTATAACTAATAAATGGTTCATATCGCAGTAAAAAAATAATTCATATGCAGAACAGAATTATATTTCCAAAAAGTATGCAACTGACCAAGTAAATTATTTGATACCATTTTACAATGTGCCACGAGATTTCTGTGTTACTTGTAACCTAGGTCCTTAGTGATGCTTTCCGCATTTAACGTGGGGTTTGCAAATAAGATGCTCATTTGTTTCAATATCTAGTAACAATTAGGATCAAAATGGTTGAAACGCCTGGTCAACGTAATCAAAAAATAGACCGCAAAACGTAGATACTAAACTCATTTTCAGCAAACGTTCTAAAAAGTAAATTAACCATTTTGTTGAAAACCAGAAAAGTATAATAGCAACTGTGAAAGAGATTTACAGGAATATTATACCTTTGTGTAGCGCCCAGCTTTTGTCTTAAATATAATGCTTTCTTTCTGCAGGTGCATATATCACTGTGAATGACGTAGCCACTTTGCCAACGAGAAGTCAAACGACAAGAATTCGAACACAGCCTCAAGCAATGATGGCTGGCATGCGCCCTGTATCAAACAGGCAAACGGTAAAAGTTAACGTAAAACCTCACCCGCGAATACAGAGAAGCGATGATAATCAGCAATATCACTCAGACCATCGTCAACCAAGTGGAATACATCCATCATCACCCACAATGCTGATACCCGGGGACACTAGGAACCTTACGGAAATGAAACAATTTCGTCCAGTATCCCCAGCACTTCAAATCGGCTCAAGGTCACCGATGTCAACAAGTCCAGAATTTGGAACAAACTTAAGGAATTCTCATGCATCCTCCCATAGAGCACTGTCCTCTTCCACAGTGGAACCGCAAGGTAAGGATCACTGGGTCAGGCTTGAATTGACACCTCAGTAGATTTATAACCACCTACATAAATTTTATTAAGGCAAGGTACAACCGAGAGACAACAGCTATATCTGGCGAAAAGCACAACAGAACAGTATTTTATCAGAAAAGTTTAATAGTTAAAAGCTCACAAGAGGAAGTAAGCTAGGTAGAAACTTTGTGGTTGTAATTCAGCTAAGTACTACTAATATCTTCGAGTTTGGTCATGAATATGCAAGCAGTCAGATAACAAACCACAAAAAATAGCATTCTAAGAACGAGAATGAACATTTTTGCATACAATCATACAATGAAAATGAAGGAGTGTACCAGTAAACAGTGATACCAGTGATCGAAACATTGGTCATTGTCCGCACTTAATAATGTCTTTTTAGACATTTTCTTTAAGCAAATAAAAAAAGAGTTAAAAGTCATGTAAATTTCAATGTGTGTGAAGCTACATGTCCTTGAGAGGTAAATGACATTTTTAAATTCACAATCATGCCAGTCGTTGCATTTTACACAAGCAATGTTGATTGGAACGATAGAGAGCTCCACATCGCTTTTTCACAATGTTAATGTGTTAAATTTCAACTTTTACCGATATCATACGTATGGGAAATACTACTAACTGCATCCATTTATTAGTCGTTACAGCATAAATCATGCGAACTTCAAATGCCAAAAAGTCGTTTGTGCTTTTAGTTATACTATGAAGACAATTCATCGGCTTTTTTCAAATTATTTCCAAATGCTTTACAGCACCAGATCTTCAGCCTATGACTGCAATATACGGTGCTGCACAAGGAAGGGGCTCAAACTTAGTAATGGACTTCAACAGAATACGTGCAAAACTAACAAATCTATACAAAAAAATAGCAGACACGCCTGAAAACTCAGCGTTAATGTTGGATTTAAAAACGCACTTAAGGTAAGTTGGAACAGTTAAGAGTAAAATGCGAAAGTTCGTCTTTTAAACGACACAATGTGTTAACAACAAGTTACCACTCTTTTAAGACTAATGGAGCATGAGACAGCCGGCGATGTACTCCAAAGCGTTTATTCTGCTTTGGCACCTCCTTCCGAAAGCAGCGGAATAGAAAGCGAGATGCTGTACGTCGTTGACTTTCGTCGATTCCGTGACAAATCCAATCTTCGACAAAAAATTATCCAAATGTTTGCTAAACCTGGCCCACGTAAGTACGAAGTTTAAATTTGCTGTTTTGCAAATGAGTGATTAAAACAGGCAAAGTTAAACACAACCGGACGTGATTCATTATTTTATGGTACTGCATAAAATATTTATATACAGCTTCTATCAGCTACGCTCAAGTGGACGCAAAGATGGATTACATTATCACAGAATTTTCTGCAAGAGTGGAAACACTGCGTTCAACAAGAAGTGAATTCATTGAAAGTCCTGCCCATGCAAGAGACATCTTACAAGGTGGAACTATTAATGAAAAACTAATAAAAAAGTGCAAGCAAGATATTATGCAGACATATCACACATAAAAACTTCCTAACTGCATAACTTTACAGAAGTTTTGTTTTAAACAAAATAATGCTGTTTACCAGGCATACAATAGTAGCTTTTGTTACGTAGCATACATACCTCACACAATTCCGCGTGCAGTAACATTTCCACTCATTTATTGAAATATTGCCTTACAATAACCGTGCACTAATGTACCAGGAATACCTGACCCAGAGGGCTTGGTGAAAGCTTTACGAGAGAACCAACTGTGGATAAGATGGGGAACATCTACAAACCTCCCCCCTCTTTCCCACCTCTACATGCACAAGCAACCCCCATCCTATGAAGTAAATGTCTACAGTAGCATTTTTAACAAGGGTTTGTAAGTTTGGTGATATTACCAAATTTACCAACAGTTTGTAATCTTCCAAAAACGTATGGTAAATTTACCCTCTGACGAATGTCCAAATTCTGATCTGAGAATACGTGATAAAAGTAAATATATCTTTAAACTCCAATAAGAGGAAAACAAGAAGAAGTGTAAACCCTTTGCCCTACCGATTTTGAAACGTTTTCTATAACAAAAAAAATCAGCTTGGCAACACATTTAAGAACATGTATATTATGTAGGAATATAAATAAACAATCTATATCTAGGTAAGAAAAGCGGTAACAATATCGTTCATTGCTGAAAGACAAAAAGCAATGCACGATACATTTAAATCTGTCAAAGATCCTAAAGTTTTATGTCCACCAATATACAGCCGACTAAAAAGTGGAACTTCAGGTCAAACATTGTGGCAGGTAAGAATGAAAATACATCGTAACAAACTAAAACATTACAATTTTCACCTCAATTTAGCATTACACGACCCATCCCATATAACAACATAACAACTTTAAGCTATAACATAAACGATTAGGAAAACTATTTATTTTTGTAAATAATCTTATACGTTCAAATATCCTTGCTTACATTTTCTAGCTTAAGAAACTAAAACGTTTTCTACTACATCCATTTTTATTGTTCCTCTTCGAATTTTATAATCTCGCGTTTGAAGTTGTTTTGTACTATTTAGTTAAGGGACATTGCTTACAGTTTTAGCATAGACACATCTTATTTCTGTCATTTTTTCTTCAGATGTATTTAAATGATTTCGTTCCTGATGGTTGCACTATACTGCGCCGAAAAAGTTTACGCGAAAAAGTACAGGTACAACGTTTTCGGCGCAGTATAGTGCAACCATCAGGAAATAACTCATTTAAATATCATTTAAAAATCAGGGTCTGCTACTATTCAGTGAGTCCGATTCGGTGAGTCCGATTCGGTGAGTTCCTAACCTCTAACTCTAACCCCTAACCCTAAAACGGCAATGATAATTAGGCTACGGTACCCGATAATTTAAAAAAAAAATGAAAAAATCACCGAATAGAGTTCGGACTCACCAAATCGGACTCACCGAATCGGACTCACCGAAACGGGCCATTCCGTAAAAATCATAAGTTTTTCGCTGTGTGTCTAAACAAGCATGTGAAATCCATTGGTGCTACTTAGTTTTATATGTTTGTTTTGACCTTGTAGGTGACGGAATACAATGAAAATAATGGAAAATTTGAAAATCAAACGTGTCAGCTTCCATCTTGGCTTGACGAAGAACAAAGTGCGAAGGGGCTTTTAAAATCTTCTCACAGGTTCATTCAGTTTACGTTGAAGTCACGTTCACGTTAAAGTCACGTTCATTCAGTTTACGTTAAAGTCAGTAAACCAGTAAGCTTCCAACTTGCGAACGGGAAAATGATAATTGGTCACTGAAGACAAATGTTTCAACAATAAATATCTCATCAAACGTTGGTGACTTCAAAATATGACAGCAAGTTTGAACACATTCCATACTGAAGTTATAGAACTTTTTCACGTGGTATAAGCAATTAAGCATTGGAAAAACGGTGTCCAATGTTTTCTTCGTAAACAGTTCTTCGTAAAACAATTCTTCCCAAAGCATTCTTCGTGCATGCAATTGAGATTTGATGTATACGAAGACATGCTTTACGAAGAATTATTTTACGGATTTCATTTCACCAACAACTGTTTACGAACAACTGTTTTATGAACAACTGTTTACGAAGAATTGTTTTACGAACAATTTGCCACTAACCGGAAAAACAAATCATTAATTCATTCCACATAAACATTTGCAGGTAAACGCATGCCACAACAGTACAAGGCGCAAAATTAGAGATTAATAGTTAGTCCATGCATGTCGTAATAAAATAAGTTAAGAAGTATTGTAGTGACTAACAATGGATTAATTCTTTGCAACAGAACTGCATTTGATGCTGACGAACACCCGTACGCTTTGTACAGCGTGTACGTCATTATAATTAAGGACTTCACGCTTGCTCAAGATGAAAGCTTGAGAAAAGGAGAGCGTGAATACTCAAAATCGACGCCAACAAAATGTCAGGTAATAAATTTGAATTATATACATTATCATACATAAAAATCATACGCTATTGCACTGAAAATGAAGACAGTTTGGATTTCGAAACGTTTGCTGAACATGAGTTTAGTATCTACATTTTGGGCTTATTAGTTTTTGGGTCACATGTAGTATAAGAATACATCCATCTTGGGTTATACTTATTTATGTAGAATGTTATTCACTGAATACAACATGTGCATTATAAATACGACATTACATTCTCATTTACCAAAAGACAATTAGACATCTGTCAAAAGGAAACTGATGAAAGTTGTTGTTTTATGACTTTAAAGAACGTAGGATGTTGAATATATCGTATCTCTATCACATATAACATTATGCCATGGTATTTTCTCGCAAATTATAAAAAAATGCTATGCCAAAAAATCAGTGGCACGTTTTTTTAATTTTGACAATCTTCCAAGTATCCAAACTGATATGTGCTACTGCTAACAAAACATTAATGTTTGAGATAGAGTTGAAGCAGTGATTCATATAATTCCAATTTCATGAGGAACTTACTTGATCACACCTCACGTATGTGACACTGAAATAACTAATCTAAGAATTGAGAAATCGACACCAATACAAAAAACTGTTGAAAAAAGACTTCTAACAACCAAGATTTGCTTTTTATTGCTGTGGACTCTTTCTTATTTATCACAGTATTACGTCGGCTCCTCGAGCACCGGGGTACTGTATCGTTTCACTGAAGTAGAAAATAGCCACTGTAGTCGAGCTTTCAAAGTTCTACGTGAAGCGTCAACACTAAAGCATTACCGTTGCTATGAGGGATGTGATCTCGTTGAGGTAACACTAGTATATAATAAGTATTTTACGTCCAATTTGTACTAATGGCATACAAACCAACCTTTCATTTTTGATACTAAGCTGTATATATAGCCTATAATATACACTGTAAGCTATTATCCAGTGGAAAAGCTTACGATCAACAACACAACTGGGGTAAAAAACGTAATCAACAAGGCAACCATCTCACCAAAATCTGCTTATCAACCCAGCAAAGCTTTTTTTACTTAAAAATATATATGGAATGGTGATTTCACACATTGCGTGTCAGGTCAGTAACTTTGGATGCTTGAAATGAGCCCCAAAATATTGCATGACGACACTATCTTTTGCAGGCATGCTTAGCATTGTCATGGGCAAGGAGGCAGCCGAGAGCAGTTTTCGTTCTAAATTCTTTCCTACCACGAAACATGACCAGTCTAACTTTGGAATTGAAACAACCATTCAATGAAAAAATGCTCGCTTTGCAAAGTGGTCTCATCAGTGGTAAAAAGACAGGACCACTGTGCGACATGCGCTATGGAATGAATGGAACTTCAACAATCCAAGACAATGAAGAAGAAATATAAGATTTTAATCATGCTTAAATGAATAAACACAACTATTTCATCAAAACGTTTTCAGAATAATGCAATAGCCTTGCAAATAATTTTGTACTTTTCAATTCTCAAGCAATAAAATCAATGTGTAAAATATGCAAGTGACATTACTGTACCATATTATTTTACAATTAGATCTTTTATGTGCAATTGAAACATAAAAACTGGAAAAATTTTGAAAATAAAATTTCAAAGGATTATAATCTAACTTTGGATTTCAGAGGATTGTTCTGGAAGCTTTATGCATGCTTTTGACAAAAAACTTGAGACCATCTCGTTGTTTAGAAATTTGTTACTTTCACACAAAAAGATTTCTAAAAAAGCATCGTCTTAAACTGACTTGCAAAACAGATAAAGAAAATAAAAAATTTTGTCTGAAGTCTGGTCTCTTTGCATCGAAAATGCCAACTCAATGATCGAATTTGTTTTCATTATGACTATGCAGAGACAATTGGTGCACAAATACCGTATACAATACATGTAACAAAATTGCGCAGTTGTGATTCAAATCTGAATAGCAACTGATATGAATAAAAAGTTTAAGGATAGTTCAATGACTGATCTCTAATGGTGGTTTAGTCTCTGCGGCATGAATTATTGGGTCTGCTACTATTTGGTGAGTCCGACTCGGTAAGTCCGATTCGGTGAGTCCGATTCGGTGAGTTCCTAACCTCTAACCCTTAACCTTTACCTCTAACCCTAAAACGGCAATAATAATTAGGCTACGGTACCCGATAACTTAAAAAAAAATTGAAAAAATCCCCCGTTAAGGGATCGGACTTACCGAATCGGACTCACCGAATTGGACTCACCGAAACGGGCCATTCCAGAATTATTAGGACAAAATTAATGAGAGCTACAGTAACAACAGGTTGAAAAGTACTAAAGACTTGCGTTGTGAAAGGTCGTCACAAGGACTTGTGTTGCGAAAGGTATGGCGTAATCAATTATGCCAACTTGAGTTATTATATCGAAAATAGCCAGTACAGTAGATCTTGGTCTGGAAGTCTTAATATGTTTAAAAAAAAATCAAACATACCGATACCTGATTTTCAAGTTTTACAAAAAGTAATGCGTTATGAGTTTATGGTCACTCACAAACCAAATCAATGGCATCAAGTATCATACGACAATTTCTTTCACAGGCTTACGATTATAGTGGGTACAAAACTGAATTTAGATGATGATGAAGATTGTAGAAAAATGAAAAAAATGGTGAAATATCTTGAAATAGTCAGAGATTTTAATGTTGTTGTACCTCAAAATGTGTACAGTATCAGATTTCATTATTTTTTTGGAAAACAATACTATAAAACAATGAAAAAAGAGAAAAACATAATATTTTCACCTGTTTCCTCAAGTACTGCAGGTTCAATATCTTTTTCTTCATCTTCTTCCCACCAATTGACACCTAGATCATCTGCCATCTGATGCCAAGTAAGCAAATACCGACTATGAATATATGCAATTGCAATAGTTTGCTACTTCAACCTTTAGAACACATAATGAAAGTCATAATTATTCAGTATTCACTGTAACAACAACACTAGACAAAAATTTAGGGGATATTACTTGTATATATATATATATATAAGTAATGAAATACAAGAAGTGCATCAAATTTCATACACCGCAGTAAAATTTATTATTGCCTGCCGGAAACTACAGATAAGTACTGAATGTTATCTGACAAGAAATGTGGGCTACGTTTATAAATAGTCTTATGCACAGTGCTTTTATTCAGCTATGATGCAAGCAATAAAAACATCAATGTTTGTCTGTGTACAAAGTAGAATAGCCTACCAAAGTTAAAGTGCCCTCAGTCACTAGGTCAAAATGTTTAAAGCAAAGGTTCTCAACCATGAGCAATTCTACAACAAAAAGTTTGGTCACATATCCAAAATCTGATTCGAAAAGTCTGATTAGTCTAAATTTTGGTTTAGACATGTCGGCAAGGAGGAAACAACATATATACAAAACAAATTTAAAACTTTGGGTTTAAAAAGTTCAAGCTGAATAAGTTGTAAAGCATGACAACCTTTGAAAGAGTTTCATAATCACAACTTTTTTAATTTAATATTTTTAAGTGAAAATGTAAAATAAGTAGAAGCAACAAAGTCAGACTTTGTCTCCACTTTGAGATTAAAACAAAATGATTACAACTTTTTATAAACAAAGGTGTGCTTCACATCTTCAAGTGAAAAGTCTGTGTTATGATTCTTTAACTGTCACATTCACTTTATGAATGTTTTCTTGCATCATTTTTCTCTGGTATAGCTTTTCTGATTGTTTTCTCCTCCATACGTCATAGAATGTTTCACCGGCACCGGCTCCAGGAAACTTTATCATTATCCATTCAATGCATCCACCAACAACAAACAGCAATGGAACCAATTTGTAAGGACTATCAGATTTTATTGGATAATAATGCAAAAAGGTTTGCACACATGTTCTGATAAATGTCATCCTACTGCTTTGAAGCTCATATACATATCTAAAAGTAACAAAGAAATGAAATACTGAACATAAAGACAGTTTCCCTACAACACTCGATAAGCAGCCATTAACTTTAAAATGGTATCATAAAGCATAACTTTTTTATGTGATACTAATACTTGACCAAATGACAATATAATCAAGAAAGCATTTGCTTGCTTTTGGGTGTAATTTATTGGAATGGCCCGTTTCGGTGAGTCTGATTCGGTTAGTCCGATTCGATGAGTTCCCTATTCGGCAATTTTTTGAAATTTTTGAAAGGAAATTATTGGGTACTGTAGCCTAATTATCATTATCGTTTTTACATCATTTTAACGTCGCTAAACGTTGAAATCGTGCAGAAAAAAATAAAATGTTTGAACTATTAAATTAAAATTCGTCATGTTTATGTCATTTGTCATATTTATGTCTAAAAGTTAGTACCTTTGAATACGGTAGTTAAAATGATTAGTTTGGATCAACAAATGTGTGGCCTACTATCGGGTATCGTAGCCTAGTTATCCCGACCAGCAAGAATTTGTTCCAAGAACTCAGTTAGCCTAACTGTTCATTTTTACATTGTAGAAACAGAATGAAAAGGCTAACCAAATGTGTGGCCTACAGCTTGGATTAAAAGAAAATTATCGGGTACCGTAGCCCAGTTATCCCAACCAGCAGAAATTGTCGCTTTTACATCGTCTTAACGTTGAAATCGTGTAGAAAAGGGAACTTTTGCTGACTAGGATAAATTTGTTTCAAGAACACAGTTAGCCTAACAGTTCATTTTTACATTGTAGTAACAGAATGAAAAGGCTAACCAAATGTGTGGCCTACAGCTTGAATTGAAAGGAAATTATCATATATTGAATATCTGAATATTGAATAATATATATTCAATCGTTGGATTTGCAGAAGGCGTCGTTGGATTTTCAAAAAATCGCCAAATAGGGAACTCGCCGAATCGGACTAGCCGAATCGGGCTTGCCGAATCAGACTCGCCGAATAGTACCGTAGCAGACCTGTAATTCATAGCTCAATCGCTTGTGTAGTGCATACTAGCATAAGATTGTTCCACTCTAAACATGCACATTGCACAAACGGGGTGGCATCATCTGCCATATCTGTGAGTGCGCGAAAGTAGAAAGATTTCCACAATATCTTTCCAAACATGGCCTACCAGAATTGCTTCCCGGCTGCCAAAACAGAAATCGCTTAAAAAATCGCGTTTATAAAAATCCGCTAATTCATATCACATTTTTGCATTCACTTAGAAAAGAACAACGATCTGAAACATATTTGAAGTTGTATTCAAATGCACTGCTTCCTAGGTGTAGAGCTACTCTTCAAGTTAAGGTTTTGATTTCTATGAAAACCCTTCTAGTCGTTCACACCACAGAAACACCAGTAAAGGTAATTTAATTAGCATAACTTATCTAGATGCAGACGTGAAATTGAACTTGGTAATTTAAAGGATTTTTTGTAGCACAACACTCTTGAGCTCAAGGTCGATAACCCGGGATTACAATCTGCACGTTTGACACTTTTTATGGCAGAAGCTATATTTACCATGTATTGTGAATATAGCCTCTAAGGCAATATTCCTCCGTTTACTTAAGCAAGACGATCACCTCAATTATGCACTCAGGCGGGCTGTAAGGTAGCCTAGACTCTACATAATATCTTTTTGAGTAACCATAACACCAAGTGTGAAATGTCAAGTCGCGCATGCTTTAACAAACGTATATGATGATAAAGATGGCAGCATTGAGAAAATGACAAAACTAAAACCCTTAAAGGTAATTACATGACTTGTGATAAAACTATTTTTTACAAATAAGTATTGTTAATTTTTGCAGGCACCAAAATTACTCGTTGAGAATAGATAAAAATAGAGTGCATTAAATCAGTCATTTTTGTATTCTTGGCTAGTAAATAACATGAAAAGAAGTTTGACTTAGTGACCACTACAGTTGTGCAGTAAAGATCATGGGCAAGTTTGTTCGGCGAACATGTCAACCCCTGCCAACGAAAACTTACGGTATTATGAGAAATTCTCAACTTTAGCAAATTTAAAAAATTCTAATAACTAAGCTTGATTATTGATACTGTTACAGCTAGAAGCAGTACAAAAGGGTGCTCCTGTAGTCAATGATTAAGGCAGACGATTCTATAGGAGCACCGGTTATTTGTTTCGCATACTTGTAGAGGCTTTTGACACAGGGTCGGTTATCGTACCGAGATTGACAGAGTCAAGTTTCCGATTGTTTAAGTGTTACCGGTACTGCCAGGGAATTATTCTATCCATTAGATCCCTCTGAATGGAGAGCAGTCTTTAGAATGCTTTGCTCAAGCGCACAGTGCACACCCTGAGACTCAAACCTGAAGCATCTTGAAGTCATGCACTAACCAACTGAGCTATCTGGGCGGACTAAGCAATTGGATCGAATACTCACATTTTTTTTCCTTAGAACTCATGCTTTACCTTCATCTTTGTCGATTTCGATTCTATGATCAGGATCCCGATAGCTCAATTGGTTAGCGCGTCACTTCTGGAACGAAGAAACTTCAAGATCAATAGCGGCGCTGGTTCGACTCTTGGGGTGTGCGCTTGAGCAACGCACGTTAAGGGCTGCTCTCCATTCAGCGGCATCTAATGGATGGAATAATTCCCCGACAACAAACCTTCAACAATCGGAAAACTTCACTCTGTCAATCTCGGTGACCGGGCGACTGCGTCAGTGATTCAAAGCCTCTACAAGTATGCGAAACTGCCAGGATTAAGCTCTCCAAGAAGCTTTCCCAGTCCGAGGATAAAGATTCAATCAATCAATCACCTGGCCGACTTATTTAATGAAAAAAAGACATGTTACAATAATGTTGCCAGATGCCCACAAATACAATATCGATGACAATTTCAAGACATCATTTCTAATTTTAATTTGAATGTCTTGCGGTGAAGGGTGAAGTGAAGAAACTCTTTCTGATGTAGCCTACATACACAGACCACAAGAAGACCACAGATTATCCAAAGGTTTTTTCTCAATCCAACAAGAGCACAGAAACTCCAAAGGTCAGAAACTCCAATCCAATTTTCTTATCTTTCCAAACAAAAATAATTCACAGGCAACCGTCTAAAGATGATCATTTTTTTTTCAAGAAAATAGTTATTGTTGCCACAAACGTTAGGTCAGTAGTTACGCTCCCAACTCAAGATCAAGCAGCGATGGTTCGGCTCTTGGGGTGTGCGCTTGAGCAACGCATTTCAAGAACTGCTCTCCAATCAGTGGCATCTAGTGAATAAAACAGTTCCTCCATAACAACACTTCCACAATTGGAAAAACTTCACTCTGCTAATCTCGGTAACCGGTCCTGCGTCAAAAACCTCTACAACAGGGGTTCGGAAATCCATGGCTCGCGAGCCATATATAGCTCTTTTGATGACACCGACAGCATCTGGCTGGCAGATAAAATAACTCTTCTAAAGTTCAAACGGCGGAAGTTTTATTTTAACTTTTTATTATAATTTAAAGCTGAAAATACGCTCAGAATGTATCAAATTAAATGTAATTTGTCAAAATTTTGTGGGGGAGGCAACCAGACCCCTCGCTATTTTTCTCGTCTTCAGTAAAGACACGGCTTCACTTTTTACAACTCAATAGCTGCCACTATACATGTTAACTGTATCAAGTGTTAAAACCATATATTGGTCTCACGAAAAAAAAATTTTTAAATGTAGCTTTCATGTCTATCTTATTCTTCCCTAAAAAGACTCCCAGCCCCTACTCTGCATTTCTGCAAGTATGCGAAACCACCAGGAATAATCTATCAATAGTTGTGTCAGTCTAAAGATAAAGATTCAAAACCAACCAACCAAATTTTCATACCAGCACACAGTTTTTGTGATCAAGTTTTTACATGCACGATTATTAAGTCGTCAGATTTTCGCGTTTTTTTTTTTTTTTTTTTTATAACTACCACCGTTGCTTTTGCCAAAATCACTGTGTTTCTGCAATTGAATGTTATCACTACAAGTTTTTTTATTTCTCTTAAACTTTTTGTTTGGCAAGTGGCAGCACTGTTTAAAATGGTAACAGGGAACTTCCCTTACCAAAAAGGTAAATTTTTCAAAGGACAACTTTCAATTTTCATTTCTGACTTTCACAACGAAAAAAAACAATATATGACAAACATAGCATAGGTCTAGAAAAAGATAGAAGCGACAAAACGCGGACGTTATAACGTGCATGACACCAAAACAGGACAATCAGTTTAAAACATAGCACGGTCGCAACACCTTAATAAAAAATTTATAAATTTAGAAAAAAGAGAAAAAACAAAAATAGGCTAATGAATTTTTTTTTAACAATTTATATGAGTAAAACAAACAAGACAAAAAGACAGCTGCTATGTTGATCGACCTTGGTGGGTTATCAAAGGTGTTGATGGTTTTGAAGAGAACATTCTTGATGCGTTAGCTCATCACTTTATTCTTGCGATTGAGTGGAAAAGACCTGTCGTTTTTCCACAAAAAAAGTTTTTTTGCAGACTGCGGGGTTCACACTGAGCTTGTCTAGCATTTAGCATATAGCGGGTGGGCGTGTTTTCATGTCTGGCGTGTTTCGGCTTTATGATTTGCGCTGACATGTTCACATTGGTTTCCATAGAAATAAGACGTTAAGCGCGTGGAAGCCATTGAGTGAGTAAGCTTGTTCATATATCCGTTGACAAACTTTCAAAGTTATAACAAAGCCCGACATTGCATTTAAATCCGCTCGGATGCTTCCTCAACAAGAAAACTTGGTATTTTATTTTTGAAAAGTAGCCTATGCAAGACTACTTGCAAATAACAATGAAGTTTTTCTTCTGGCATTGACCTAGGCTACTTTAAAAAAAGTTTGTTTATTGTTCTTTACAAGTAGGCCTACTTCACTTCCTGGCTGATTAACCAACAAAACAAACTGAAGACGGTAGCCTACGGTATTTTTAATAAATTTTTCATGAAACATTCAGATGGTTGGTGCACCCATATTTCGAAGAAGGGATGACCTGGGTCCTGGGAGAACAAAATCTTGTGACATAATGGAGGAATGCTTCCATCGTTACCGTAGTTTAGAATGAGTAGTACTATAGGTACCTTAGATGATCTGCTTTCTTGACAAAACGTGTCAGCTCCGCTTTGTCGCTTCTACCCTTTTTTGGACCTCTGCTATGTTTGCCATATATTAACTTATATGGTCAGAATAAAAACAAATTGCAAGCGCAGGTTACTTTTATTTCAGCGATGTTGGAAAATACAATTGGTTGTAATTCAAGTGGCCCATTTGTGAAATTTCATTTGGAATCTTGTGTTAACTTCCCCGCTTCTCTTACAACTTTTATGGTTTGCCCTTAACCAAGACAGTCTTGCCTTAACATATCTCCGCATCACAACGGTCCAAAAAGTACAGGTTGTGGCTGACATCAGATGCTCTGCAAACATCAACAGTCATATAAGACTCGCAATATAGGCTACAGCTACACGCGTCGGGCTCTTAATTCTTTGCTCTAAAAACTACAAACCAAGCACGGATGTACCAAAGCAAGCAACTACGGTGTACCAGTATATTGTAATAAGGCTTCGAAGTTGAGGAAAACGAAAATTGACGATAACTACAACGTAAAAAAACGAAAAATCAAGCCGCAGATAGTGTAGCTACATTCGTATCTACAATAGGCAAATAGGCCTAGCATAAGGCTTAGGCATATGATGAAACTAAGACCTGAACATACACTGCAATATTGAATCCTTTGAAAAAGAACCTACACCAATCATCTTAAACTTACTCTACTCTAACGACTAGAAATATTCATAATAATGATAAGTGATATCAATCATACCAGTGGCAGTAAACGTTCTAAGTCTAAACACTGATTGAACCAAGTAACACAACGAACGATTACTATAGCAAGAAATAAGCTAATCTGGTATAAGCATGAAAATGACGGTACAGTGCATATATGTAAGTCCACAGATCATTGTGAATGCACAGTCCACACATTTGCAGACAATAAGCACTTTATCAGCCACACATATCAAAGTAAACTAGATATACAAATTCAAATAATTGCAAACAATATACAGAACAACATATGTAATGTAACCAGGGCTGTGGAATCGGAGGAATTTTGGCGTGTCCGGAATGGAGTAATTTAAAAGGCTCACTCCGACTTGATACAAAATAACGAAAAACAAAATTTTTGTTTAGACTCTTTTTAAAAGAATATAATTTCTTGTTCGCCGTATTTGGGTCTAAAACTTCACCCGAAAATAGAAGTGCTTGTTTTTGTTAAATTTGTAAAAGTCGCTGAATCAATTTCGATCATAACTTTGATGAAATTAAATTTTACAAAAATGGAAAACGATAAAAATTATAAAAAAAATGGAAACTCTGAAGCCGGAGTTGGCTAGTTATAAAACGAGGAGTCGCATATTTTTCGCAAGACTCCACAGCCCTCCCAGACAGCCACTTTATCTGGTCCAAATCTTTACCAGATTGGGTACGATTTTGGCCAAATAGAGTGGCTGTCTGGGTTGCATATAATAGCTTCTTTACGGTGTTCAAATAATCTCAAATGAACTGAATAACGTCAGTGCAAACCATATTGTCTAAGCCAAGGCTTACTTCAAATTACTACAATACATACAATTTTAGTGCCAAACTCCCCTCCAATCTTTTATCACTTTTCAAACCAGTCACATTGCAATTTGCAACAAACTGATGGCAAGCAGGGTGATTATTTGATCAAGAAGAAAAACACAATTAATTTGATTTTCACGTGCGCTCACATATCGTGACAGATTATGTAGCGTTCTAAACAAAAAATTATAAGCTACTCGTAAACGATTAAAACGAAAAAGACGATATTTATGCAACAGTTACAAAGCATAAAAAGACGTACAGTATGAGTAAAACAGAGTATGGTTAACAGTCGTTGAACATTTATAAAATAGCGATTTTCATTTGTTGGCAATGCAGCAAAGTGAGCGCATTTGCCGCAAAATATCCAGTTCATTAGACAAACAGTTACATGTATATTGTATACACACCTAAACACTTAACCGACCCAACAAAGAGAAATTTCTCAGGCTCAAGCGAGTGTGATTCAAGAAAGTTTGAAATGTTGAGAAAATAACAACCAAAAGATTTTTTACAATTACAAACAATGGGATGTCTGGAGGCATAACCGATTAACCGACACAGTAGTTTAGAAGATATTTGTTTGAGACCATTGTAAACTGGGGGAAGAGTAACAAATATCACCTGCAAACTTTATGTGATTAACACAAATATTAAAAAATCAGACAAGACAAGTTAAATCACACTTATGTGCTTTTCTGTTGAATGGTGCATACATACTAAACACTGTGTGACATGCACATATCAGAGGCGTGTTTGTCTAATTCAAAGTTTGGCGTGGTTAATCAATTGACCAAACAATGCTTCTTCATCTGTATTGTATGTAGCAGTAGACAGTGCTGTACCTATTGCTGACGAGTTTTCTTTTAACATGGAGAGCAAACATTCCTGAAAAAAAATATAAGTTATGATGCAGGCCGCATAAAAAAGAACCACAGAAAAGAACTGAAGTTCCTTGATTTATGTCAAAAACCTTCAACACTTAAATAACATTAACAATATATAAATAACACGCTTGGTCGACCTTGGATGTAAACGTTTGTACAGTATATATATATTGAAAAGCAAGCATACATCTTACATACTTAATTTGAAGATATTTAATATTTTTAATATCAAGGACAAGAGACACAATTAGCTCGACATCTGTTATAGTTCTTACAATGCAATGCTTTTTCATGTCCTGATGTTACTTGCATTATCCGCTTATCAGACAAGACAAAAATTTTCTTTTTCTTACTTGTATTTTATTTTTGTGTGAACTTTTTGGTCTTTCTTAAATACCCCAAGCAGGACTCTCACATCATCACCTTGCATTTTCTGATTCTAGGTAATAATTACCCCTCAGTGAAGTCTTCAAAGGAATTTATGCTTTAAGACAGAAAGTCATTACAAATTTATGCTCTCACAGTCTCACTGAACTTGTCATCCGGGTCTTTCAGTTCTACAGCTGCACATAAAATAAGCATTTGTAATTAACTTTTACTAATTTTAAGCATGAAATTTCCTAATTTTAGCAGATGAATCTCCACAATAATTAATATATTTAGTAACAAGAAGAGATTCTATTTGAATAAGGACGTTCTGATGATCCTCCTTTAGGTAAAACAGGCTGTCAAGGGTTTAGATAGTAATAACTATATTTGATTTATATTTGGTAACATAACATGTATATATATATAAAGGAAAAGTTTTGTTTTGAAGGTAACCCACAGCTCGACCACAATCAGATTTTGCATTCATATAGCTCATGCGCTTACACTGAAGAGTAATTGTCATTGCAATACATATATTCAGCTTCACAGTGACATTGTTGAAACAATGAAACAATACTATAAAGTCACTCACTAAGTATAACCACACTCTCTACTTCATACTTTGTGAAGATTCTTCCATTAAAAGCAAGAAATTGAAAGCATTTCCAACAAAGCTGTTGTGATCTTTCTTGTGCAAGTTTTGTGAAAAATATCCATTTAAAAGACTTATCTGCACAGGACTTACACAAACAACTTTTCAATTTCTGTAATTTTAGGTATGGTATTAATTATTTTCTCCCATCATCATTTTAGAAACTAAAATCCTCACTCACAACATAGTTGTAGTATCTGTGAGCTTACAGTAACAGTACTTATTCGAAGTGGTTATATGTAACCATGGATTACCATGGTTGCAATCAAAAAGCATTGTTTTGTAAAAAGTGTTGCCAAGGATAGGTTTAAGCTAAGAGTTTTGCCCAAGATTTCAAAATCTCATAAATCACAAGTTTTTGTCTTCAACTACTTTAAACTTTACTAAATTATGGAAAAATTTCTTATCTGGTAACACTAGTGCTGTAAATATAGCCACGCCTTTACTTCGTATTGCTAATTTCAATCCATGTGTTTATTCATCATCAACATCCCTGATCATCAAATACATAAATAAAGCAACACAAAGTTTGTTTGGATAACTCAGTTGCTACCCTGTAAATAAGCATTACGTACAGTCGTACACCTGAGATTAGTATGATGACACAAAAGCAGTAAAACACACAGTGAAAAACCAAAACATTACAGTTTACAAAAATATGAACAACACATGTTTTCACACTAGAACTAGATTTCTCTTCAGCTCACTGACATCAGCAACAGCAGAAACATTTTTTCACCATTTCAGCAACGTTTTCTAACTACCGTAAGTTGTTTTGTTATCAATCATTATTTAATATTTTTTAAGTCAGAATATAAATTAATAATTACCCGGATGGCCTATATCTTTTTTCATTTTCCGTAGCTTTTTCTTCAACTTCCTAGTTCCTATCTTTGTATCTATTATGCTTTTCATCGTACAGAGCAGCAACATTTTAAGTTCTACCAGTTTTTTATTTAATTGAAGCAATATTAACTGCAATATAAAAAAATTAATACCACTTGATCATGTACCATTGACATAGCCTAGTCTATGTCATGACTTAGGTTTGTTTGTTAAAGTAGGTAGGCCTACCATACTAAATTTTACTTTTAAATCATAGACCTAGCCTATATCGAATACCGGTACATTGTGTTATACCGGTACGGTACTGCCCTGTATTGTAGCAGGCTAAGTCAAATATAGCCACTCGGTCTTCATAGATTTAGGGCTAATAAAACAGCATAGCCTACGTACAATACTGTAGCCTACATATTCTAATTCAGTATAATGCATCTAAACCTGAACTACGCTTTCATTTATTTGCCAATTATATACCGTATAAAGTTGGTATTAGCCTTATTGATCTTTTTGCAATGAGATTGTTTGGAAAAAAAAAGGTTAACTTACGGTATCATATCTTTGATTAGTTTTAAAACAAAAACAATCTGGTTTTTCTGTAAATTTGGAATTATTTGTCAACTATTTAGTCTCACTTAAGTATTCTAGTGAGATCTGATGATCTGACCCTGGTTTATGTTACAGCAATAGGCCTAGTAATTTTTTTCCTAGGCTTTGATCTTTAAATGCCAGTATGTTAAATCAATTACATCTTGCTGCTAGCTAGAATTTGAACTGACTGCTGATAATAATGTGTTACAAAATATCTACAGAGCCAAAACTGCTGACAAACTATAGCCTAGCCCTAAGCGAGTACAATCAGCCGACCTCTTCCAAACCTCGACTCGAAAGTCGAACAGATCGAGTTCTCATGTCAAGCGCGAAAGGGAAAAGTTGAAATAATTCAACTTCTGTTTTCACGCTTGAAATCGAGATCTTCAAACCGGTGGCGCGATTCGGTCACGCTTCACGCTCTCAGTGTGAACACTTTTTTTTCAGTGTGAACCATCGTTTTTTTGACACGCTTTATGATTTGCGCTTATGCTTGTCAGTGTGAACCCCGCATTAGAAAGACTTTTAATTTGTTCACTGATACAGGCTTGCTTAATTACCGAAATGACACAATTGTGCTTGTAGATAAGTTTATGATTGAACTGACTCGTGTAAAAATCAATTCGTTTGTATCACAAGACATGTAACCGAGTCTTTTATACGATTGATTGATTGAATCTTTATTCTCGGACTGGGAAAACTTTTTGCAGAGCTTAATCCTGGCAGTTTCACATAGCCTACTTGTAGAGGCTTTGAATCACTGACTCGGGCCCGGTCAATGAGATTGACAGAGTAAAGTTTCTGATTGTTGAAGTTTTGTTGTCGGGAAATGATTCCATCCATTACTGTAGATAGCCTACCGCTGAATGGAGAGCACACCCCGAGAGTCGAGCCAGCGCCTATTAATCTTGCAGCTTTTTCGTTCTAAAAGTCACTCGCTGACCAACTGAGTGATCGGGGCGAACGGTCATCAAGCATTGTTGTGGGTGTGACACCTGTCCAAAGATAATTTATTTTCTTGATTGTGCTTGTAGACGAGTAGCCTAGTTGCCTGAAATATGGGTGCCATTCCCTACTGTTTTCACTCAATAATGTGATACGGTATTAGGAGTTCTGCAGTGATTTGAGCAGAGATGTACGTATGCGCCGCAAATTCTACGCCGCATACATGCGGCGTAGACTTTTTGTGTGCGCTAACGCTTGCGGCCACATTTTTTTGGATAGTTTGCGCTTGAGGATGCGCCGTAAAGTTTTCGCGGTTTTTTAGCGCATAGCGTCAACGCATACTTTTTAATGTCTTAGTTGTTGTTTGCAATTTTTTTTGTCAAACTGCGAAATGTTAACGTCTTGCAATTGCCCATTGTTCTAGTGTTGTGTCACAGTGTCATCTATTGTTCAGTCAGCTGGAGTTTGTTTGTATATCGCACTACTGCCTTTGACGCTAGAGTCCCACGTGGAGACTGAAGTCTTGCAGAAAAAATAAAAGAATTAGTTAAAACAACTTAGGCCTACTGAGAAATTACGGGTCAGAACAGAAATGTAATGTAAGCAAGCAAGTAGGTAGGTTGGTAATGCCGCTCCATGTAAAATGTAAACAATGACTTGGCTTCGTAGTGTGAAGTTTTTTTTAGTCAAGCAGTGTTGAAGGCGTTTGTAAGTAATTGTGAGCACTTTAATTTATATTAGTTAAGTCTTGCATTTTGGGGCAAATCAGAAACTTCTCAGGCAATGAGCAGTGCAGCCTATGTATCTAAACAAACTCAAATATTTGGTCTCCGATCGTGATTGCTTGCATGATGTTGTACTCTGTATGTTATATGTAGTACATTACTTAGCCGGTTATTCTTGTTGTAGGCTATGTAGCGTAGACTGCGTAGTAATGTGTAGGCCTACATACAGTAGGCTATCAAGCTAAGGTAATTTTTACTTGACAATTTATACATTCTGTTGCGTAAGTATGTAATTATATATGTTTTGTAACTTGATGAGCAGATGAGCAGTTTAGCAAAACATGCATCCAGGGGCCAATTGTGAGAGGCTTTTGAGTAGCCTACTGCTAATAACACTAGTAATGCTAACTATCCCTGAATGCTAATAACAAAGAGTTGTGCAGTTCAGAATCTAAACTTGCTTGTGTCTGGCAGTTTTGTCTTCCATTAACCCACTTTTTAAAAATCTTATCAGAAAAAAGCATAGAGCTTACTGAGAGAATTATGGCATTAAAAGCAACATTAGTCTTATTCAAACGGAATTATTTTAAAAAGAGTGTTTTTTATAATGGATTTTTAAGGAGCGACAGTTAGTGGCCTATAATAGGCTACTAGAATTTTCTTGATAGGCATATGCTACAGTTTCTTACACTACACTATTGTATTCAGGGAATAACTTACGGTAATACTAATCTCCAAGTGAAATGGAGCATGATAATACAAATCCATGGTCCTACATGGAAAAGTATTTTAAGCTCTTCTTCGAAAGGCAAAAACTTATATTTTCAATGCCAGATGTGCCTTCCGGCCAAAAAGATAATTTCTTGTAACGAGAAATCGCGAAGTGGCTTGAAAAGTGTGTTGGTTCGAGTGGTTTATACCGTGTGAATGTTTGGCACCTAGCAAACAAAATGAGTTTGCGCTAGAGTATGCGCTAACGCTGACGCCGCCAACTTTTTTTACAAGTTGCGTTGACGCATGCGGCGTATAGTTTTTCGAACGTTTGCGTTTGCGCTGACGGCGTCAATATTTTTTGTATGCGCGTACATCACTGGATTTGAGATACACTGATCACACTTTTGAAATGTGGATTCTAAAAATTATCGTTTCAAAAAGATATGAAGCACATTAGACCTCGAGTTCAAAATCAAAATTATATCGGCCTCCAGTCATAATAAGGCTTTAGTTTCGTTGGCAAGGCCAGAGATGCAAGTCCTATTTGGATGTCATTTTGGTTTGGGGTAAATAAATTACTGTAGCAGTTGATGGTAAGCTAGGGGTGAACAAAACTTTAGGGGTGAACAGAACAAAAGTTTATTTGGCAGCAGTGAGTTAATGACTTCCCATACTTTACGTGGGGAAGATTTGTTCAGTTCAATTATATACATTCGGAAATTGAACTGAACAAATCTTCCCCACGTAAAGTATGGGAAGTCATTAACTCACTGCTGCCAAATAAACAAAAATCAAAGCAAACAATCAATTCCATTAATATTGATGGAGTGTCATCAAACAAACCCATCGAAATGGCGAACCAATTCAATAAATTCTTCTGCAACGTTGGAAAAGAGATCTCTGACAGCGTTCCGCTTGCCAACGATAACAACTTCACATCCTACCTTACAAACCACGTTCCTTCTTCTATTTTTCTTGAACCAACGACTGGCGATGAGGTACTCAAAGAAATCCGAGCTCTAAAACCCAACAAAGCAACTGGCTACGATGACATTTCAGCATATTTCATACAGATCGCCTCCGTGATTATTGCCCTGCCCTTCTCAAATCTTATTAACTATTCCTTTCAGTTCGGTATTTTCCCTGATACATTTAAACTTGCCAAAGTTGTACCCGTCTTCAAATCTGGAGACAAACTTGAGGTAAATAATTATAGACCTATCTCCCTTTTATCGTCTTTCGAAAAAATTTTGGAAAAGCTCATATATAAAAGGGTCTCTTCCTTTCTAGACAAACATTCTGTCCTTGCTCCTACGCAATTTGGATTTCGGTCTGGCTCCTCTACTTCATATGCCGCTATTGATATTATTAGTGCCACCTATGAACACGTAAAAAGCAACCTGTACACAGGTTTGGTTCTCTTGGATCTCAAAAAAGCCTTTGACACAGTATACCATCCCATTCTACTATACAAACTCAACCACTATGGAATCCGAGGTACAGCAAACGAATTATTCTCCTCCTACCTAAAAGACAGAATGCAGTATGTCGCGATTAATGAACAGGAATCTGAACAGAGATGCATAACACACGGTGTACCTCAGGGTTCAACGCTGGGTCCATTACTGTTTTTATTGTACGTAAACGACTTACCAAACTGCACGTCTTCTGTTCCAAGACTTTTCGCAGACGATACCTGCCTGGTAATTAACGCTCCTAATCTAACCTACTTAGAAAAGGAAATATCGTCTGAATTACTTAACATCAAGAACTGGATTAATGCCAATAAATTAGTTATCAATCCTTCCAAATCAAATGTCATTGTAATCCCTCCTAAAAAATGCAGCTACCCAGAAGATATCAATGTACTTTATAATTGTGTTCAGATCGAACAAGTTAAGTTTGCCAAATACCTTGGCATTATTTTTGACAATGGTCTAAATTTTGAACCTCATATTAATATGCTCCACAAGAAACTTTCTATATCTGTAGGGATATTGTCGAAACTCAAATACATTCTTCCAAACAAAACATTATTACAATTATACTACGCACTGGTACATTCTCATATCGTATATGGGATAACGATTTGGGGTTCATGCTGCAAGACACAAATGAACAAGCTTAGCACCTTACAAAATAAGGCTGTCAGAATAGTAGCAGGTGGCAGGTGGTCTGATCATGTCACACCTTTCTATAAGAAACTTAACATACTCAAGCTTAAAGATTTGTACGAACATGAAATTGCTAAATTCATGTTTAAATTTGATACGGATGTATTGCCTCTGCCTTTCGCACACTACTTTGAAAAAACCAAACTCATGTATAATGCACGACTTACTAGACACTCTTCCAATGATTGTTATTTTGTCCCACGTTACGCCTCATCCCGACTCCAGCGCAGCATTAAATATGCCGGAGTGAAAGTCTGGAACTCCTTACCAACGAGCTTGCGTAAATTGTCATTTTATTCTTTTAAAAAACAACACAAATACTCACTCATCGCCAAATATTAGCACGATTAATTTTGTATTACCTTTATGCTACCGATAGACTACTAAATATATTTCTCTATGACCATCTTCTAACACCTTGTCTCAATTTTCGTTATTGAATTATTCTTATCGCAATTTTAGAACTTCTATTAGAATCTGGGGTATCTGCTTGACTCGAAGACCCATGGTCTCTTCGCAGATTCCCGTTGCTGGAAATTCCTTTTTTATTGCTGTATTTATTGTATTATATTTACCTACAACGAAATAAAATCAATCAATCAATCAAAACCGAAATAGTGTAAGAAGCACTGCTTTTATCATTCCTGGTTTTTAGTGCTTTTCGAGGTAGGCTACACTACTAGAGATCAATAGAAAGCGGCCAATCTTGATTTCATCGTCCAAGTTACGCAGACCTTCTAGCCTATTTCATTCGGTGACGTAATGCAACAGTGATCATTTAATCGCGAAAGTCTCATCGTTGATAATGTGAACTGCAGTAGGCTACGGTAGCTTATAATATCCTTTCACGCAACACCCGTAGAAAAAATTCAATGCTTATTGATGTTGGTTAGTTTGGGCTTTGAATCTTTATCCTCGGACTGACAAAGTCTTGATAGGTTATTCCTGGGAGTTTCGCATACTTGTAGAGGCGCTTGACGCAGGGCCGGTTACCGAAATTGGCAGAGTGAAGTTTTCCGATTGTTGAAGTGTTGTTGCCGGAGAATTATTCCATTCACTAGGTGCCGCTGAATGGAGAGTAGTTCTGAAATGCGTTGCTCAAGCGCACACCCCGAGAGTCGAACCAGCGCCGCGTGATCTTGAGCCAGGCGCGTAACCACTGAGCTAACGGGGCGGACGTGGAGTCAAAGTCAAGTTGAGGAGAAAAGCACAGCTATCACATGAAAACGATTGAAGCGTAGTCTAGGCTACTCACTGTTATATTTATTGAGATCCATTAAAGGCATACTAAAGGAAAATTTCAAACCGGAATTAAGCATTAAAATGAGTAAACTGAACATTCAAGAATACATTTCAAAAACAATTACCCAAAAAAATTTGTTTTCAATGGCGCTGGCAAGGCCCAAAGTCCAGTGTTTCATTTATTTTCATTTTTTTCAAAATGACCAAAACGTGCAAACACAGCTCAAGAATACGTCATAAAGTCCAGCAATAACAAAAACCACGTTACCAATCTGATGTTTTGAGCAAACTGTCTGCTGTTTTGATGTTAAAATGTGCTGTTTTGATGTAAATACATACATAGCCTACAGTCAAATCGCCCGCAGTAACAATTATTGCGTGATCGGTTGATTGCTAGACTTTATGACGTAAACTTTATGACGTTCTTTACAGTCGCACGCTTCGTTGCTCAGGCCAATCTCGTTTTGAAAGCTCTGACAAAAGCACGCGCACAATGGTGGTCAGACCGCAATGGGGCAAAATTTTATTGAAAATCGTTTTATGGTAGCATGTTAAACACAAAGAACGTGGAAAATCGCCAAGTCAGGTTTTTCCTTTAATACCCCTTTAAGGATAGGGATTAGGCTGGCGCAAAATCTCGAAAAAAAAATTTTTTTCTTTTAAATTTTTCGTCAGTTTGGAATATTGTTCCTTTTGGTAAATGTATCTCCTACACCAAATTTCACAAAAAAATATTAACGTTTGACCCTGGTTCACCTGGTTTGAATTTTTTCAAAATATCGAATTTTCACTTATCCCTGAAATTGCTCACCCGCTATCTTCTAATGCACTCTAGCATCTTAATGGACACAATAAGAGGCAGTAACACAAACTTGTAGCAAGCAAAGTGGTTTAATTAGCAACTCCATGAACACTGACACATGTATTACTCTCAAAATGTTGAATTCTACCACATTTCAGATATAATTTTCTTTGTGCACTCTTCACGTAGTAAATATCTACTGCTTTCAGTTTCTTGAATCATATGACGATGTTTATCGATTTTCACAGGCCAACAAAACTTTTTTTATAGACATGTGAGAGTCATTTTAAGGTATTTCGAGGCCCCTGATTTTAAAAATGCACTAAGTTTTCTCGAATTGGCTTTAGTTTTTGAGTTACAGCAAAAATATTTTTTTCGCAATTTTGAGCCCCTATAGATTTAACGTCGTGTCGTTTACTACATAGACAAAACTGGAAGTAATCCCAGGCACATTTCTGAGTTGTATAAACGCTATTTGGAACCAATCACGTTGATTACAACCCAAACAAACAGCTATTTAACGTTTACTGGCCTAGTAACAATCAAAATATGATGTGAAGTAAGCCTGAGGATACAAGATGTAGAATATATAACTTGCGTTTTGCATTAATATATTTGTTGATTTCAACAGTCTCAGACTTACTAAGTAAGCTACTAAGTACAAACAAAATGCATACATTGTTTTGCTTAACAAACTAGACAAATAAACAAAACAAGGCTATCGATGAACAAACGCAACTCTTTATTATGATTGGCCTACTGAGCAACACCCCATCAAGGTACGAAGGCCATTTATTTACAGAATACAAAGTTATGTTCTTCAATAAAGTAGCTACTTAGAATTTTATTCTTGCTGCGGAAGAACGTAATCTTGGCCTTGGAGTCAAGAATGCCATGTTGATCGAGATGAGGAGCCAAGATTGCAGCTACCACTTTTGATAACTAAATCTTTAACTACTACAGTAGGTGGTAGAAATGGTTTTGAGAAAAAAACTTGACCTTGCTCCAAAACATTACTGAAGGTATTGAGGTTACTCTCAGTCATGCCCGTTTTCCTATTGTTTCAAGCAAATCACCACTTGAAACTAGAGAGGGCAAACAAAAAACAGAAATAGCAACGTCCATGCAATGACTCCCTTGCACACTCCATGTAAACATGATGTTCCAACTTCCTTCGAACATCCTCACCGTGCAGAAATATCAATTTTCATGGTGATTCCACGGCTCTCTTTATGCCATGGCACTCTGAACTTCTTAGCCTTGAGCCAAGGAACGGGTTTGAGTGCAATGTTTGCATACTTTAGGAGGAACCCAGGACTTATCTTGATCACCCAGCTTCATGTCAAAGTAATAATAATAATGCTTGTTTTTATATAGCGCTGCATCTATCGCAGAATGTGTTGGTCCTCTGCGTTGCCTCGTGCAGCAAAATATATCTGGGTTGTTTGTACAGCATCCTACTTGTCAAAGGCATATTTTATTAGCCTATATGCCATTTATTTAGCCTATACAGACCAGAAAAAAACTTCTTGCAGCAAAGACTTGGCCTTAGCAAAGGCTTGGAATAAAACTTCATTTGTACAAGTATCCATTTCAGTAGGCCTACCTTTTCAATATAAAGCTGCATTCATAAACACATGACTTTCGGGATATTTTTCTTGTGATGTAGGCCTACTGATTCACAACTGTTTTCATTGAGTATTTATGTCTCCCTAACGTTAAACACAGTTCATTTCAACCTTTGCTTGCGTTTTGAACTTTCGTGCAATATGAACTAATTGAACTAGACAAATGCAATTATGACATCATAATGGTAAACAGGGCTGAAAATAAGTAATTTGCCAATTGAAGCTTTTGAGAAACGATTTCAAAAATATTTTCATTGTCGAATATCTCGAAAACTAGAGCCAATTCGAAAAAACTAAGTGCATTTTCGGAATCAGGGGCTCTGAAATACTCTAAAATGACTCTCATCTTTTGTGACAAATTTTTTTTGTTGGTCTATGTTATAGATTCACTGACTGCGAAAAGGTTGTAAAATCAACTAAAATGACACTAAAAGCATGCACTATTAGTGACTCTCAGACTTGGAGTAGGGTGAAGATGTTCCACGTGGAAGTTAACAGAGGAAGTGACGTCAAAATCACGTGGTCAAATTTTGAGAAATCCTCTCTTCAGATACTGCTAAACCACTTCGAAATTTAGTAATTTTTCAGAAAAATTCAGAATTTTTCCTTGGGTGAACCAGGGTCAAAGGTCAAAACCCAACAAAAATTTTTGGTTTACAAATATCAGTGAGCAAAATGGAACATTATTCCAAACTGACAAAAATTTTAAAGAACATCAAGGAAAATGAGCCACCCTAATAGGGATGTCCTGACTAAGAAAAAGCAAGCAAACGATTCTCCATCAAGTAGGTTATCAATTCAGTATTTTTTTATTATTAAAAATGATTTGGAAAATTTACTCACTGTTGTTTCGATTATATCGATGTGGCAGAGATTGATTGTGATTGTGGGAGTCTTGATCCTCGGACCGTAAGCGCCTTTTTTGTAAGCTTAATCCTGGCAATCTCGTAGGAGCTACTTGTGGATCCGCAGTTACACGCCGGTTAGTAAGATTGGCAGAGTAAAGTTTCTTTTTGGTGTTGTTGTTTCTGAATTATTCCTTCCACTAGGTGACACTAAATGGTGATCAGCCCTGAACATGCATTGTTCAAGCGCACACCAGGAGAGCCGAACTAACAATGCTTAATGTGCGATTTCTTTGTTTACAAAGTCGAGAGCTTATCCAACTGACAATGATTGACGACAAAGATGTTGATCGGGGCGGACGACACTTTGTCTAGCCTTTATGCTGAGCCTATAAATTAATGGCTGGCAAAATTGGGTGTCTTGGTTTCAGTAAGCTAAATAAAAAAATCTACTCGGCCGCGAGGTGCGTGATAGCCTATAACCTACTTTGGATGCTAGAAGCAGTTTGTATCAGCGAGAAGACTATTGCAATGTCAGACAGGTTCGTGTTGACAAACATCCGACCGAACATTCACCGAAAATTGTAGCTTACCAAGATTGCTTTCAGGTGACTCCAAGACATAAAATAACCCTTTAAAAAACAAGAACAAAAAATAAAGGCCACCAGATGGGTTGCCAAAGCACGTTTTGTTGCAGCAAACCAGTTGATAAAAGTTTACAAAGAGTTGATTAGCAGGCAAGTCATAATAATGCATCTTTTCTGAACAGTATGAAAAATGATAGGTTGTGTTAAATTTGTTTAGGCTACTATAGCCTAAGTGATGTATCGTGTAAAGATTCAGGCTATTGTTTATGGTGCTTCGCACAGAAAATTTGACATTTCACCTTATATTTTATTTTTCTCCCTCAATTTAAAAAATCATGTGAAAAGAACACTTAGCCTATATAGGCTACTCACAGGCAATGGGATGAAATATCCAACTTTATCTGTGTTGCTAACTCTAAGTTGCACTAAGCCTTAATTCATGATTTAACTTTGAAAGCAAATGAGACTTTTTCTCAGACTTACAAATTATCTGAGCATGAACTTTTTTTACACAGCAAAGCTTCTTCGGTGATCAATTGGTTGTATTCCAATTGAGGAAGTGATTAATTCATGTCATCCATAGAATTTCGCTTCGTGTTTATGACAATTAAAGTTCGGAATTAATATAGCCTAGGCTTATTTAAGCTACTATGAGTTTGTCAAGACATCGTAAACATTTAGAATGTATTTACGCAAGTTGATGCAATAATAGGTCAGCAGATTTGACTCAAAATATTTATCGTCCAAAAGCTCGATGGCTCGAGTGATTAAATGTCACCACTTGTTGGAAGGGATCCGTAACTATCACTGAGTGTTTGTACGCAGCAGTGTGTTATAGTTTTATTCTAATAGATACCGGTAGATCCTTAGATCTAGATTCCGGTAGATGGATTCAAAGATTCTATTTGAATAAGACTATACTGACAAAGCAACACTTGTGTGGCCATAGCTCTAACTTAATAAACCTAAACTTTCCGATTTAGTGTAGTAGGCTGGTGTAGCAATTATTTTATCACACCGCATCTTTTTGTATCATCGGTAAAGCCTTAAGCAAGTTTGATGAAAAATTTAGTAACAAAGTTTTGTTTTGAAACTTTATGGTTAAGTCTGAATAGGCTGCATTCATGTTTCGGGAGACCGGGGTTACGCGAAACAAATTTTAATTAAATATATTTCACCAAAATCGTAAATGAGTTTTAAAACTTTATTTAGTGTGGCATAAGATCACTACATTGCGCAACTTATTACAAAAGATTGACCAGAACTTATAATAGGTTTTTGCACAAATTTTATTATTTCAGACGTACCGCACATCACATGTTTCAATAATGTGACCCCATATGTGGGGATTGTTGGATTAATGCAGGGGCGGGCAACTTCTCCAGTCGCCGGGCCTGATATAGAAAAATGAAGTACTTGGCGGGCCGGATTCATTAATCGCGTATTTATCTACCTACTGTAGACATTAGACAAGGAATAAATCGTATTTAATGTAATGTAAACTTTAAGTTTAAAGCATAGAGACTAAAAACAGGATTTCATGAATTTATTAACAATTAACTTAATGTACTTCAATAGCTGTTGAAGTCAATGAGACATCTGTGGTCGATCAAAGTTGTCAACAAGTTCTTTGAACTCTGGCTGCATGTCGGACGTAGAAACCCTCAGGAAAGACTGCTCGAGAACATCAGTGAGATTGGATCGCAGCTTTGTCTTGTTGATATTGACGGTCGAAAATGTTATGTAGACCAGAACAGAACAAGTAGGCCTAGTTTCATGGCCATTTTTCTCAGGTTGGAAAACTTGGACTCATTCAGTGACGCATAAAATTTGTCAATGTTTTTGGATTGGAATATCTCTTTCTGGGTAGACACTTTAACAATCGGAAAACTTAACTCTGCCAATCTCGGTAACCGACCGTGCGTCAAAAGTCTACAAGTGGGCCTATGTAAAACTACTAGGGTAACCAATCAAGGCTTTGTCAGTCCGAGGATAAAGATACAAAAACCAACCAAATCAATCAATTCCAGTTGTAGAGCTTGAGACTGAAGGAGATTCTTACAAGAGATAAAAAAAAATGATGGAAAGGCACGTTTATGACGGAACATAACATACTTGTCCCTTGACTAAAAGCCAAAAACAAAGAACTATAAAAAATAACTAACAGTCACTATTATTTGACGTAGTAAGCAAGTAGTGGGGGATTGCGGCAAAGTGTGGTCGCGGGCCATATTACCATGCAAAGACCGGAATCTGTTTGCGGGCCGCTCAAAATCTCGTCGCGGGCCGGGTCCGGCCCGCGGGCCGTATGTTGCCCGCCCCTGGATTAATGTGACCCCCATAAGGTATTAATGTGACCCCACAAGTGGGGATTGTTGGAGCACTGCACGGGCTTAGTTCGAACATACATCGATTTTATTTATATATAGCCTATAACATTCAAATATATCCGATTGATGTCAACAATCAAAAGCAAGTTATTCTATGTCAATGAATTTATTAGAGATTGGGGCTTGGCAAGTTAACAGGGAAGACATGCAGTGATTCACTATTTATGCAGTATTCAAAAATGTCTGCCAGTCAATGTCAACAATCAAAAAGTTTTCCATGTTAATCAATTTTTGTGGACTGTAGCTTGACAAGTTAAGAAAAAAGACATAGCCTACACGCCCTACAGAGATGTATTATATGCAGCAATGCAAAAAGTGTTTATCAACCTATTGCGATTAATCAGGTCATAGGTAAATTGTTCGTAAAACAATTGTTCGTAAACAGTTGTTCGTAAAATTAAATCCGTAAAACAAATCTTTGCAAAGCATTTCTTTGTATACATCAATTCTCAAGTGCATGCACGAAGAAATGCTTTACGAAGAACTAAAATTACGAACATCGTTTAAGAACAATTGACTACGAACAATTGTTTTACGAACAACCTGTTTACGAAAAAAATGTCGGACACTGAATAATCAAACATGTTCCAACTCATACCATTCAAATGTTTTAAATAACCACATATACTCTTGAAAGTGGAAACGTACTGTCGTGTGACCACTAAGCGAAGTAATTTGACTTTCTCTGCTTTTTATAGTAGGCTACTATGGCATCTGCAGTCATTAGCGTTGACAGGGTGATCCAGGGGGTACTTTTAGACCCGGGCCCGGAATAATTTTAGGGACTCATAGCTTTTCCAAGGGCCCAGGAAATTTGAAAAAGCCACAGCTTTTCTTTGGATATTGTGCGTTTTTTTTTAGAAGTGTGTTGATTTGGTCCGGAGGATCTCGTTAGTACCGGGCCCGAAATATCCTTTCAACGGCTCTGCCTGCAGTCAATATAGACCAAAGGACTTTCACTTTCCGCTCTAAATCACTATGTTAGAAGAGATTTCCCAACAAGTTTAAATTTTAGTTCCAAGCATAAAAATCGGAACAACTTGTACCATCTTCACACATCTGCTCTGAACCGAATGGAATTAATGTGACTGATAGATATACCATCGATATCAATCACTAAGAAGCAGTAAACATTTTCAAAACAATCTAATTGTTTCTTATATGATTGGCTGAGGTCACCGGTAGTTGAGGAAAACTTTTTTCCAGAAACCTAAATCTTACAGACTAACAGAGCCTGGGTGTCAAGAACCCGACCATACGGCTCCGACCGCAAAATAGTTATTTCAAATTACAGTCAGGAAGGGTTTAAAATATTAACATTTTATGTTACAACACATTTTTGAAGAAAACAAAAATATTATTGGACTATTAAGCCTGTTGTCGATAGCCAATTTCAGCATAAATCTATATAACATGACTAGACTACTGTAAGTTTACTGAAAGTAGAAGAAGGTTTTAACAATTGCGAGAAATAAAATATAGCCTACAATATTTGATTGATGATGGAAATATTTATATTCAGAATGAAAAAGCCGGAGCTTCTTTGGAAGCTTCATCCAAACGATTTCTCACAGTCTACTTGTACAAGCTTTGGATTACCATGGGGGCTCAGTCACGACAAATTGACAATGTGCGCTTGTGCTGTCTCGGTTTGTTGTTGAAGTGTGGCTGCCGATAAATGTTTCCATCCGCTTATAGTGCCGCAAAATGAATAGCTGCTCTTTATGTGCGTTGCTCTAAAAGTTAGACTGTCATTTCTTGATCTTGCCATTTCTTTATTCACAAATTTCGAGGGGATATCAAACTGAGCTATAGGGGCGAACAAAATAAATAATAACTATATTGTAGTAAGCTTCTATTATGTACTGATTTGCTTCAGATATGCATACATATTACATTTTCCTATAAAGTTGCATAAAAGAAAAAGTACATTTGCAGGGGATAGACCACAAACATTTGCATAAGTAGGCTAGTGCAAAGAGTGCAGGTGAACGATGACACTTTACTACTACTATGAAGCGAGTCCACGTGTAACACTTCAAAACTGCATCGGTTGGTTCATCATGTTGAATTGACCTTTTCTACAAAAACATCATTATTTTTCCACAAAAGAAGAAGCAAATCTTGTGCAAGATGTTACGAAGTGTTGCACGATGAAATTATCTCAGTCTACCCCAAAACAAAAGCTTGGCAAAACCGCAAAGCTACAGTGTGACATGTTTATTTTTAAGGATAACCTTAGCATACCTTAGAGATAACCCTCTGAGCTGTAGGCTATAAAACAAAATATGTAGCCTAGGCAACCTTAGTCTACCATAAACTGATTCAGGTAAAATTTGAAAAAATCCTTTCTTGCATTTTCTTAATAAAAAAACTTGAAGTGACAAAGCCTTTATAGGTTGTTCCTCGTTGTTTCGCATTCTTGTGGAGGCTTTTAAAGCAGGGCCGGTTACCGATTGTAGAATTCTTGTTACTGGGAATTATTTCATCCTTTAGGTGCCGCTGAATGAAGAGCAGTCCTGAAATGCGAATACTGTACCTTATTACAGCCAGGATCAAGAGTTCAAAGAAGCTTTCTTGGCCCGAGGATAATAATTCCCATAAGAAATCACATCGTATCGACAATTATTTTGGTTTATTGAATTAGGCTAGCCTACCTGCACACCAGTTCATGTGTTGCCGATGTAAAAGAAGAACATTTAATTCATCAACAACCTGGTTGCTGTATACCCAAGTGCATACCAGATCAAAACTAGGGTTTACAGCTGAAGAAGGGTATACGAAGGATATAGGGGAAAGTGGTGTAACGTGGACCAGTGTGTAATTTGGACCAGTCCCCTAACTCAAAAAATAAAAATCGTTTTGTCAGTATTTTTGAACAGCTTGAAAGAAAAAATAATAATAGCCCGGATGTGAAAAACTCAGCTCATTAGGTTTAGAAACGTGGACGGGAGATTAGAATTTGTGGCTTTGGGTATGCTGATGTTATTTTGGGGAGTTGGTTGCTAAGCGCTCAGACGTTACTGGCATGACGTTTGAGTCTGATATGATGTTGGTATTATCTTTAACCTATAAGGAGATGTTGTGCTCAATTACAAGACTTATAAACAAGTATGGAGTCATAGTTGGTAATTTTTAACAGTGCATGACAGTGTGTAATTTGGACCAGTCATCTCACCTATGCAGCATCGCGTCAGTTCAAGATTCCCAAAGCTGTAGTGTTAAAACATGTCCATAACAGGCTACCAATAAATATGCTACACAAGTGTCAAAAACCATTGGTCGACAACTTGATCTTCCCGAAAATGTTGAAGATCAACTGGTCAAACATGTTTTGGAAATGGAGTGAAGATTTTGTGGTTTATAGGTTTATATGGTTTATAGGGGCCATAGATTTAAGAAAGCTTGCATATGACATTGCGTCTGCCAATAATATCAATACCGGCTTCAACAGTGAAAAGGGTCTGGCTGAAAAAGATTGGCTTAAGGAATTCTTGAACCGTCATCCAGAAATTTCATTTCGAAAACCTCAAGCAACTTCAGTTGAAATTACATAGCCTACTCCAATGGTCCAAAATACACACCCCAATGGTCCAAAATACACACCATATGTGTAATTTGGACCATTTTTGAACATTTTTTGTTGCTTAATTATTCTGTATTTTTTTTATTGTATGTGATTTATATTTTCTACACTGGTTTGCAAGTACCTAGACTGTATCTGGGTGAAAAATAATACACATTGACCGGAAGTTGGCTGAGTGGTGCTTATTTTTCTTTAAGGGGTTGAAAATACACACCTTTCCCCCAGCTTAGATATGTGATAGTGGAAGTCACAACAGTGCCAACAATTTGACTACGTATTTTCCTGAGGATAACGACCAATGTCTGGAAGCAAACTCGTGGATTATCCAATCATTTAATGAAGAACCAACTGAGGATGAGGAATTATTGGAACTACGGACTGATTTAAAACAAAAATACTCATTCCGAGAAGTGGATTACACAAAATGTTGGATTTCTCTTCTTGAATTTCCTGAATACAAAAATCTCTCGCAAAAGCCATTGATGTCTTGGTGCAGATGCCTACTGACGTGTTATTGCTTTAAGTTGCATTGTAATTTACGTTGTTGCTGATTGCTTCGTTGCTGATTGCTTTGTTACGTTGCCTTAAGTTCCTTTGTCGTTTTTACTGGTGTTTATTTTCAGTCTCAATTCAGTTTGCAGTTTATGTCGTCAGAACAACCTAGTTGCATTTTAGCGTAATAAACTTCTTAATAGAGGAATTGTAGATGGTTTCACTACATTTTATTACGCTAATAAAGTATGGATCTAAAAGACTTGCGCCCTAGACTCTTAGCTGCGGACCCGCAAAGTAAAGACGCTAAACGACAATGGGTGCATTGGTACAAGTCTTTTACAATTTATCTAGAAAAGCTCGGAGAAGTTTCAGCTGAAGACAAGTTGAATTTGCTTATAAATCATATAGACGCTTCAATATATGAACTGGTGTGTGAGACAACAAATTATGATGAAGCTATCGAACAACTGAAGCGCCTTTTTGAAAAGGTTTCTAACCCCATGTTTTCTCGATTTGTTTTAAAAACTAGGAAGCAGAAGCCAGATGAATCACTAGACGAGTACATGCATACCTTAAAGCGATTGAGCCTCTCCTGTGACTTTCGGGCCGTATCGGCAGTTGCGCATAAAGAGGAAGCTATACGTGACTCGTTTATCGCTGGGATTTCGTCAAATCACATTAAACAACGCTTGCTAGAGGACAAAAATGCTTCGCTACAACAAACTTTTGATAAAGCTCGATCCTTAGATGATGCCCAAACGTTTTGCAATCGTGTCGAAATGACTGCGAGCCAGACTCCGTCTTCACTTGATTGTGGCGCAACAGCTTTTAAAACACGTCCTACCTTTAAAATTGAAGATTCTTCAGATAAGGAAGAAAGCTCAGATGTTAGCGCCGCGTTGGTTGAAAAGTGTAACTATTGCGGAAATAGGCGACATAGTAGAAGATATTGCCCTGCTCGTGAAGTTATTTGTTTCAAATGTTCTAAAAAAGGTCATTTCTCAAAAGTTTGTCGTCTTTCCAGGGTAAATCGAAAACCTATTTATTCATCTGCTTCTACTCCACGAGATGTCATTATGAATATGACAACCGAATCTTTCGACACCCACGCAAAGGTGGCAATGGAAGAGAACGCCGTTTGGTCTAACGAATGCAGTACCTGGTTTTCAACGGATAATGGACAACATTATCAAAGACTACGAGTGCAAAGGTACGTACGCTTATCTTGACAATATTACCATTTGCGGGAAAACCCAAGAAGAGCACGATCAAAATTTATCAAAATTTCTTGCTGTAGCTCGAGAATGCAATCTAACTTTCAATGAAGCAAAAAGTACTTATTCGGCAGATACAATCGACTTGCTTGGATATAGAATCTCTAAAGGTACTTTAAGTCCTAACCCCGAAAGAGTGGAATCTTTACTAAAAATCCCGCCTCCAAAAAGTAGTAAACAACAGCAGAGGATTGTCGGTTTATTTGCGTATTATGCGCAATGGATTTCGCGTTATTCTGACAAGATTCAGCCTCTAATTCGAAACACTACCTTTCCTCTGAATGATGCAGCCCTAAACTCTTTCGCGACGTTGAAAGCTGAATTGGCTCAAGTTACGCTTGGGGTGATAGATGAAGAAATTTCATTTACAGTAGAAACTGACGCATCTAACATTGCCATTTCAGCCACTTTAAATCAGAACGGGCGACCCGTTGCTTTTTTTTCCAGGACACTCAACAAAAGTGAAAAAGTTCACTCAAGCATAGAGAAAGAAGCGACGGCAATTATCGAAGCCATTCGAAAATGGAGTCATTTTCTAGCGGGACGCCGATTCAAACTTGTCACAGATCAAAAATCGGTGGCATTCATGTACAACAGCAACAACCATGGCAAGGTAAAAAACGCAAAAATTTTGAGATGGCGACTGGAACTATCACAGTACGATTATGAAATTGTTTATCGAGCAGGGAAGTATAATACTGCTCCCGACACTTTATCTAGAGTGTATTGTGCAACTATGATGGACAATTCGTTGTATGAAATTCATGCGGCCTTATGCCACCCTGGAGTAACTCGCATGCATCATTATGTTAAAACAAAGAATTTGCCTTATTCTATTGATGACATCCGTAAAATGACATCCGCTTGTGAAATTTGTGCTGAGTTGAAACCTAAGTTCTACAAGCCAATTGAAATTCCATTGATAAAAGCTACGCAACCAATGGAGCGCTTAAGCATCGATTTCAAAGGACCTTTACCTTCTGCTACGAATAACAAATACATTCTGACTGTAGTAGATGAGTACTCTCGATTTCCTTTCGCCTTTCCTTGTAGTAAAGTAGACACTGAAACTGTAATCTCGTGCATGTCTAGTCTTTTTGCAATGTTTGGTAAATGTGGTTATGTGCATTCGGATAGAGGTGCATCGTTTATGTCTAAGGATTTTGTGTCTTACATGTACAGTTTGCGTATTCCTACCAGCAGAACCTCTATATACAATCCACGGGCTAATGGCCAATGCGAAAGATACAATGACGTAATTTGGACTTCTGTAAAACTTGCTTTGAAAACTCTAGATCTTCCTATTTCTAAATGGGAGTGTGTTCTACCTGATGTTTTACATTCTATGCGCTCTTTATTATGTACTGCAACAAACGTGACGCCACACGAGCGATTTTTTAATTTTCAGCGTCGTTCAAGTCTACGTCTTTCCATACCTACTTGGGTTAAATGTCCTCAAAAGGTTTTATTGAGACGACACGTTCGTGCTAGCAAGTATGAACCGCTTGTCGAAGAAGTGGAAATGACTCATGCAACTCCGAACTACGCGCACGTTCGTTTCGCGAACGGACGCGAAACCACAGTGTCAATTCGTGACATCGCTCCAACTGCTCGTGGTGGCCTTGACGAGTCGACTCTTAGTTTGCCGGATCCTGGGAGTCCAAACGAAGGGATAAACAATCCATCTGTGGAATTTCCCGAACAAATAACAACTAATAATGAGTCTGTCAATGAAGATGCACCTACCCCGTCATCGGAAACTCATATACCGACTGATTCCAGCGAGCGCCCCATGCCCCGGCGCTCATCTCGTTCAAGGCGACCGCCAAACAGATTTGTAAATTAATTAAATGTATTTAATGTATTAGCGCCTTTAATTTTTGTTGATCCCTATTGATAATCTATGGAAGGGGTGAATGACGTGTTATTGCTTTAAGTTGCATTGTAATTTACGTTGTTGCTGATTGCTTTGTTACGTTGCCTTAAGTTCCTTTGTCGTTTTTACTGGTGTTTATTTTCAGTCTCAATTCAGTTTGCAGTTTATGTCGTCAGAACAACCTAGTTGCATTTTAGCGTAATAAACTTCTTAATAGAGGAATTGTAGATGGTTTCACTACACCTACCACTTATTTGTGTGAAGAAGGATTTTCCAGTCTTGTTAAGATCAAGTCAAACAAACGAAACTCGATACTTGACATTGATTCTTTAATGCGGGGAGGAATAGAGAAAGAGCTAACACCACGTTATGTCCAACTTGCCGAAACAATGCAACAACAAGCTAGCTATTAAATCAACTTCAATTTTGACGTTTTTTGCACTTTTGCATGCGTAGTTTCTTGTGCCCAGTTCAAGACTACTATAATCACTTTAACAAACAATTATTTAATTATTAGTTTTTTCTACTTCCTGTGCACAATTAAACATTGCTATTTGTGAGGTATACAAAGTTATTAAAAATTGAAAAAAGGTGTACCACGGACAAAAAGGTTGAAGAGCACTGGATAGACCAGGAGTGTGCATTGTGCAAATCGTGACCAGCGAGCTTAAACTTTTTGATCCGCAGAAAGGTCCAGATTTTAAATACCGGTAATGTGTTTGCTATAACCTGGTTAAATAGGCCATGCCTGAAAAACTAAAAGTGCAGTACATAAATACTGTACTGTGTTACCGGCATAGGCGTAGCCAGGGGGGGAGGCGAAAGGGGCCCCTTAGCGTTAATTGTTGACCCCTGGCCCCTTAACGTTGTTGCCCCATGGCCCCCCAAATTTTCAAACTTTGGATTCCGAAGTTGAACTCTTTGTTGAAAATATAATATAATTTGTATAAATTTATATTGTTTTTCAAAACATCTGGCTACACCCCCTGGGACTTGTTTTAGACATACAGAAAGACACCAATAAATTTTGCAAATCGTAAATCGCGCAAACTTTACGCGATTTACGCTTTTTTTAACTAATCTGTGGAAGCAATTTCAGAATCGCTTACTCTATTGGGTTTTTTGTAGTTTTTGTGCAGCTAAGTTCTTTTGTGTTCTCTAATTTTAGCCGCAATTTTTGTCCGTTCGTGTGTAACAGCTACCTTTAATAAGTTAATAGCTGTTTATCTGTCTATAAATTTCATACAAAAATTACCCTAAAAGTGTTTCCAGAAAGCGCTATAATCCATTATTTGAGTGTAATTTTGCAAAAATTTTCCGGAGAAGCATGCCCCCGGACCCCCTAGAATACGCGTGCCTTCGGCACGCTCTAACCCCCCATCAGCTTTATTGCTTCCATTGCTTCCCACCAGGATACGCCACTGCAGATGTCTTCAATTAAACACTTTGTCGTTCTCTTCAATTCATCAAATATTTGGCCCCCCAAAAAAAATATTTCTGGCTACGCCACTGGTTACCGGTATGATGTTACCGGAGTGCAGCAAAAATAAAATTGGTGTTACCGCAGCTCGGTGTTATAACATGTCTTGACACGAATGAAAGTAACGTTTGACACGATATTATTCCTCACAGGAAGTAAGCTTGATATATTAAGTGTGTCCCAAAACCACAACGGTATTCTGACAGAAAGATTGCGATAATAATGAATATTCTTTTGGTGGTCTTTCATCTAACAATAAAATGCTATTTGGCCAGTGAGTTGCATTGATCTCTAGGATGCCACATGAGAAGAGACTCGTTGAGATTATACGGCGGTAGGCCTATAGTGCTCAGTCGTTTGAACGTTTTAGAGTTAGACTATGTTTTTGACTCTTAGAATACTTGTTTGAGTGAAAATTTATTTCAGAGAATATTGCTTCACGGTGTAGGCTAAACAATTTGGTCGTCACGCCATATGGCTTCAGTTGAAATTTTCAAACACGAAATGAGATATAGGCCTATTCTGTGGCCTATGGCTGCAAATCATCGTGTGAAATAAAAATATTTTATTAAGGGCGCTACTCTTGTAACTCTTTTTTTGCAACAGCTGTAAAAGATAGATTATTCAGTTTGCCCCAACAGCTCTATGGATACACATTCGACACTTTAAGCAATGACCGCTCAAGATCAAGCTGCCATAGTTTAACTTTAATACACGAAAAATAGCATTGCATTTGAAGAATAGTTCTCCATTCAGCGGCATTTAGCGGATGAAAATAATGCAGACAACTGCCAGTGATGTACGCGCATACAAAAAATATTGACGCCGTCAGCGTTAACGCAAACGTTCGAAAAACCATACGCCGTATGCGTCAACGCAACTTGTAAAAAAAGTTGGCGGCGTCAGCGCATACACTAGCGTAAACTCATTTGTTTGCTAGGTGCCAAACATTCACACGGTATAAACCACTCGAAACAAACAAGTTTTATTTTGAATTTCCACGAAGAAACACAAGCATCTGAAAGTGTTCATCTGACATTTTGCTGTGTTTTGCTTCCAATATGTCTTTGCCCATTGAAAACATTCTTTCAACTGCAGCGCTGGAAGGTATTGGCGTGTTGTAGCGAAAAAAAGACATTAAAAAGTATGCGTTGACGTTATGCGCTAAAAAAACGCGAAAACTTTACGGCGTAGCCTCAAGCGCAAATTATCCAAAAAAAATGTGACCGCAAGCGTTAGCGTAAACAAAAAGTCTACGCCGCAAGTATGCGGCGTAGAATTTGCGGCGTATACGTACATCTCTGACAACTGGACTTCGACATCGATTGAATACGTTACTCTGTCAATGTTGATGCTTAGTTCTGCTTCAAAAGTTCAAAGCACTTGCCAGGATTAAATCTCCAAAAAGGCTTTTTCAACGATAAAGTTTCCCACTACGCAATCCATTCCGCTAATTATTCATTTGGGAACCGCAATCCTGTTCAGTGCAATGTTTTCTTCCAATCATATCAGGTATTTCGAAACTATTTGTGTCGCATTTCCATTATTTTGGTAAAATATCTAATCAAGTGCCCAATCAAGTGCGAAAAGACGATAGATAGTTATAACTTCTATGTTTGGAAACATACTCACATCATGGCGAAATATGAGAGACTGATTATACGTGATTTCACTAGCCTTTTTGTTCTCTTAAAGTGCACGATTGCACTGTTTAATACAAACAAACTTAGTCATGCACAACTCTTTGACGGTAGCGTAAAGCTTTCGAAGAAGCTTGATGCCAGTCATATAGCTATCAAGACAATTAGCATCAGGGGTTTTTTACCACGTAAGACATTTTTTATCAGCAAACGGAAGCGAGGATATAGGGACCTAAGCGATAAAACGAGGTGTCTATCGTAAGCGTTACATGTTAAAAATAAGCAATTTGTATGGTTGTTATCCGTAAGCAAGGTAATGAACAACGGTCTGGTGTAGGCTAGCCTATAATGTAACGTGTACGCTATGAACTACTCCATTTTATGTTAACTTGTAGCCAATGTCATTCAAGGTATGATTGACTGTACCATGACTTTACCTATTAAAAAACCCTTTAAAAACGTTGTATTTTGCAGAATATCCTAGTTTATATGAACAACTATTAAAAAAAAATGATAAAAAGCGCATATGTTTCCGTACTGCTTTTGCTGTTTACGTTTGTCTCTGCTTTTGCTGGAGAGAGCTTAAACATGGCTCTTGGACAAAGTCAAGATTTATTGGATGATGACAGAGTTTACATTCCACACAGTTCCCAGATTCCTTTGAGTGAAGAAGATCTTTTAGAAGAAGACGAGTTTTTTGTGGAAAGCGGCATTCACTCCGACTACAGCGGTGACGATATGGAAAGAGATCGAAAAGTTGTGACTGCAATGGACAAAAGCCTTGCAGCCATATATGGGATAATCACTATCATAGGATTGCTATCGAATTGTGTTGTATTTTTTGTAATATTTGGAAGAAACGAAATCAGTGAGTGTTTTGTGAAATATTTAGCTGTTGTAATTTAAATATAGATCCTTGTTAATTTGCTATTCTTGATGCTTATAGTTAGTTGTTTAGTTAGTTAGTTAAGGTAGTTACTTTCAAGAAGTTGAAATTTATTGTATTTTATAAATATTTGCAGATTCCTGATGAGGGCTTAAGTTAAGCCGATAACTTTTGACTGTTAAACTATTTGTAAATGTGTAAAAAATATACTGTTGTAATGCTCAACCCTGTGGTATTGTTGTGTCTTGCCTGTCTTTGGTATTCTTATATTGGTGACAAACACAAAATAAAAAGAGCTAAAAAATGTATATGTTGCATTGACTTTCAACATTATGCAAACAATGGAAAATCAATTTCAACAATTAATTCTTAATATTTAAACAATTTGCGCATTGCTTTCAAAACTGAATTATTTATTTGATCTAGATTCTAGATGAAAAGCCACTTTCAAAGTTGACTTGCAGGCTTGTCGAAAACGAACTAATTTTGAAATACGCTTGGTGTGGCCAATTGATTAATAGCGGTGTGGTGAAATAAACAACTGTTCTAATGAGGTAATTGTAGAGATGGTGCAGTTTAATGACTAAAACGTTATGTGTGTCTTTATGTTTAAGTTTATGCTTATATCGTAACCTACTTCACATAAGTTGTAACTTACTGCAGGTAGAACAGTGACCGCAATTTATGTAGTACAGCTTGCACTCGCCGACAGTGTCTTTCTTCTCTCTCTTCCCATGTTTATCATGCAAAAAGCGATCGGAAGTTGGACATTTGGATCAGGTAATGATTGTTTTTGGTTCAGTATTATCCTTTCTACTCAAAGCAAATAACCTAAGCATTTCAGGAAAAATAGGCTACAGTTTGATTGATTGGAGGAATCTTCATCCTCGAAAGCATCTTGATGAAGCTTAGTCCAGGCAGTTTCGCTTACTTGTAGAAGCTTTGAACCACTAACGCACGACCGGTTACCGAAGCTGACAAAGTAATCTTTTGCACATTGTTAAAGTTTTGTTGCGTGTGAATTATCCATTCACTGGGTGCCGCTAAATGGAGAATTGCTTTGAAAATGCGTTGCTCAAGTTCAATATTTTTGGTAAAGTTTGATTTCAACGGTTCCACATTTTTACTAACGTTGGATTTCATGTCAAAATACTTTAACCGAACGTTCAAAACCATGAAATGACACAAATCTTGCTTTGATAAACTTACCATGAACTATTAGTGTTTTCACGTAAACACCGGTCACAAACAGAAAAACTCCAAGCGAAAGGCGAGAGGAAAATATGCTAAGCAAATGACTCTGGTCATGAAGCTCTTTCCAAATTCCCCAAATTGTTAGCAGCAGGGAATGCGTCAGTACGCTACGCTCTCAACCTTGCAGTTACGTATTTTGCAAAAAATAGCACACTAGATTTTAACGCACAAGCCAGTTTGATTTTTTTAAATGATTTTGTGATATCATAGCTAGTGGTTTATTTAATCGTTTTTCCACCAATTTGTTCGTCGTATCCAGGCTTTCACCCGGTGGTTGAAGATTTAGATTAAGTGGACGGGAAGGCAAGGAAGCCAATCTTCGTGTCCACCTTCAGGCATGCCGTTAAGTGTCCTGCCACAGACACAGCCGCATGCTCTTGAGCGGTGTCGAACCGGTGCCCTCTCGATTGCCGTTCCAGTGTTCTCACCACTCGGCTATGCGGCCGACTTTTGACTATATACCAAATACCAATGACTATATTATTTGGAAGAGTGTCAAGAGTTGTTTCTGAATTTCACTTCCCTGACCTCATGTCTTCTCAGACAAGCGATTACAGTTTATTGAACTGCATACCTAGTAAGTTCTTTTTCCCATGTTGCCTTCGTCCAGCATGGTTGATACAAAAATTATCAGCAAGTTGCCATTAAGATCATAAGGTGGTGATTAGCAAAGTGAAGCAAATTGAAACGTTGTATTTTGTGTAACAGAGACAGTGTTGCATGTAGCTCTTTGGACTTGCAATTTGTTGGGCGAGCGATTGTTTGTTTTGGTTATAAAAAATCTCTTTTTGCGTTTGCTTTTGTGATTTTGCATAGCCCAGCCTACTTGTTGCAGAGCTGTTTGAAACAAAAATAATCCAATTTTAACACGAAGCGAATTGACATGTTATTACTTGCTAAGCGTTATTACTTGCTCATGTTGCATACATTTGTGATCCGCGGTGAAGTTCAGCTGATCGCGACCGTGCTCGATCTCATGCTCATTTTAGTTTCAAGCAGATCGTAACGCTTCTTTTTTGTCGCTTCTACATTTTTTGACACTGGCATTGTTATGACCAGAATTGGTTTTGATTTGATAGTCAGAAATATAATTTAACTGTTGCACATTACAGTACTATTGGAGTAGCTGTAATATTAGACAATACAGCACAAGTTGATACTTTGACAATTATTTTTATTGTTTCAGTTACTTGTACCATTGGCCAGACTATCAAATTTTTGAATTACTACGCTGGAATTTTCTTTCTTACCGCCATGAGTGTTGATCGGTACATTGCTGTAGCCTTCAGCACCACGGCTAATCAGGTATTATGACAAACTGTACAGGAACATTAATCAGTCTTTGCTTTTAAAGTTGTTTCTGGTCACTTTTGAATTAAATGCTTAAAAAGGCGCATTTTCTATTCTCGGCCCAACCATATCACACATTTTAAAAATGCTTTTGCTTTTGATTCTTCTTTCATGAGTACAGACTTGTGGATAAACTGGATAATATTCTAGTTGTATCGGAAACATGATCAAAAATTAGAATAAGAACAGTCATGCAAAAGTCCTACTGGTTGTAGACAGATAAACGAATAAAACAAATCATATTGTTAAACATATCGCATTGGCCAACCTGTGTTTGAGAGTCGACATGCAACGTGAAATACCTGAGATTCGTAGATGGGCAATCTAACGTGGGAAAATCAACATATTATAAATATTTTAAACATGAAAAAGATCCAATTGGCCTACACGTCTTTGCAGAAAAGGGTGCATTCGTTTGATTGAATTGATAAATAAAATTACAGTATCACCAAAAGCTTCTAACTTGAAATATTATATAGCCTACTTTTTTATGAAGACAGGGCTGTAAAAAATTATAGACTTTTACTTCATGATAGTCATAAACTGCAGCTCATTGCAAAACAAAAATAGAACATTGAGAATAAGTCAGAAGATGAAAAAAATGTGAAACAAATTTTTAATTAACAACTGCGTCGTGGTCGCGTTGCTAAACCTTTATAATATATTGCAACGTTATATAAAATACGCTGTTAAAAAAAAACGTTGTGTAGTTCTTCATATCATTCGGCATGAGATAACAGATGATCAGCTACACGGTTGAAGATTTATTTACCGGATATGTTGCCATGATTCTGAGGAGCTGTGTTATGATCCTACCGGAAAGAACATCTCTTTCATGACTAGTCGTCATTTCCGCTCGCAGTTAGCAGCACAGGGGTGACATCATTTGGCATGTGTACGTAATGCAGCAAGGGTAGGACGTATCCCTGGACTCTGAAGTTGTTTACTTGAATTTCTTGCAATTGTTTGGTCATCTGATGCGCAGTTTGACCAATGCTGCAAGTGACAGCACGGTTTGTCAAAGGTTGAAAGCACGTTCAATCCACTTTCCAGCACGATGTGTCAAAAACGGAAATGAGGAACGCACAAAAACGGAAAGGGGATCATCAAACATTTTTATCTGAAATTTAGGGAAATAGACATGCAAAGTGCAACTAAAAATGCGATGGCGGTTTTTCTCAAAAACAATGGCCGTTGAATCAACTTCTGAATACTTTACCAACCCAGTAATTGTACTTTGATTCAAGCTGAGGTGATGTTGAAGCAGAGTTGATAACCTTGACATAGGCGGTTTGGTCTTCATTTGTTTTCTACAGGGCCTACGCTAGAATAAACTTTCACAAAAAATAGAAAACTAAAGTTTCTTGATGGTTTTACGGGTTTAAACGTCAAAGTGGCCTAACACCTTTTGATACACCATGGCCACCTAAAGATGCGGCCTGATTTGTCACATTTTGCAGAAATTTCCAGGTTTTTCTAACTTTGGGCGAACGTTTAAATAAATTTTTCTAAAATTTAGATTTTTACGCTTTCTTTATTCTTTTCCCCAGATGACATAATAGGTTTTAACATCCTCACATGTTGAAAAACAAAGAAAAATTGATTTCGAAGATTTTAGTCAGACTGTTAATTTTCAATAACAGTCTGATTTAGTGTTTTTCAACTTACTTTTTCTCATTTGCTACTGCTTTCCCAAGGCAACAAAAAAGTTTTATGTTATTAGGAAACCGCAAAAAGTAAAAACATCTCAAAAAATGTCAGTCAAGCACTGGCAGTAGCTGTAATCAAAATCTGCAAAATGTGACAAATCAGGCCACATCTCCAGGTGGCCATGGATACACCAAGATAAACAGTCGTTTTTTTACTTTATCCATTTTTTTCCTTACCGTATCTTGAGAATGAGATCATCGGCCGCACCAATAAAACACCATTGGCCCCATCATTTTGAAATTCTGGTTTGATTGAGTCTGAATCTAATTAAGCTAAGAATAATTGCCGTGGTTATTCTCTCAGCTACGAACAAAGAAAACAACCTACATCGTGTGCGTCATAGTATGGACCCTTTCAGCCGTCATGACACTCCCAATTGCAATTTTCGCCAAAACAGAAGATGTGTTCGGGACTTCCTTTTGTAGGCTCCAGTTTCCGGGTTATCCTATGGTAAACGATGAAGATACTGTTATCATTTACAGGTATGGAATTCAGGGGTGGATTCAGCAAGTAGCCCTAGGGGAGGAGGCTTCAACAAAACACAATGATGTGTAGATCTTCATAAATCCGACCTTGCAAACACACTTTGAATAAGGTTACTTTTCTGTTTCGTAGGAGGGTGATTGCCCCCAATTGCCCCCTAGATCTGCCACTGATGATATATAGCTTTTTGTCGTATCTCGACTTTCTCAAGTGGATAAAGATTTATGCTAAGTAAGCGAGAAATCTATCGTTATGTTCACTGGGAACAATCGACTGGTGACATCTTTTTTTCGTTGCTTTGTTGCAACTTCGATGTTTTCGTGACCATAATATTTTAGCTCGCAAACATACAATGGTTTTTCTCAAAGTCATTTGCTAATCTTTTTGAGGTATTGAAATAGGTGCGTATTTCGATTTGGTGTCATGGGATAGCTAACGCATTGACGGTTTATGGTCTATTGCTGCCATCCTGATGGTCTCTTCCGCTACGCAATATATTGTTTAATTACTTTATTGCATAGCGCTGTCGTATCCAGGCTTACACCCGGTGGTTGAAGGTTTAGATTAAGTGGACGGGAAGGCAAGGAGGCCAATCTTCCTGTCCACATTCATGCACTTGAGTAGTGCCGAACAGGCGACCTTTCGAACGCCAATCCACAGCTCTCACCACTTGATTATGCAGCCGTACAAACAAAATAAATTATCGAAATAAATAATACATAGACTGGACCGATGTTTTCCGAAAACAAATACATTTTTTTGGATGTTTCTATGTTACAGCGCCTGCATTAAATACTATTTTGTAAAGTATGTCTGCTAATCAGTTTCGCAAGCAATTGATTCTAATTTTGGTAGGTAAAATTGGCAGTAGGCCTACCCAGAATGCTTTCAACTTTTACCACCTTCAAATATTTTATAATACATTGTATTTGCATGTCAAAGCGAGCCAAAATACTTTGATTCCGCAACCAACAATGATACCCTTCAACAACATAATTTGACGGAATCTTGGGAATTCGAAAATGACGATGCCAGTAAGTTCTCAATGCATTTTTCTTGTTCGTAGTAAACACAAAATAAAATATACGACAGCTGATGGCTTCTGAAAAGCTTAAAATAAAGAATTTAAAGAATATTTAAGTAGATAAATTCATTCACTATATTGAAGACTATATCAACTGAGGTCCTTTTTAAAACAAGATTTCTCATGTAAGTTTAGATATAATCCTCAGTTAAATTGCATCTATAGGCTTATTAATTAATGAAGTCACTTTGCCGGATAATAAAAGTTAGATTTCTGTGATAAAAATGCACACATTCTGATGCAAAGGTTTCTGATGAGAGAAGTTTATCTTTTGAAAGTTCTCAAGGATAAGCACGAAGTGCAAATGGAATTAACGTGAACGTACTTGTGAACATCGATGCTCTTTATGTCAAGGGTCTCTAACCATCAGATTGCAACCCGGTAATGGGTCACGAAAAAATTTCTACAGGGTCGCAAGACCACACGTTCATGAAGGCCATCATGAGTGTTAAGTGGTTGAAAGTAGGCTAATGTCCTTATAGCCACATAGAATGAATTGATTACAGTGAAAACAATTACAGCCATGAACTAAATACGTGCAAAAGAATGTTACCTAGAACCTGTTGTACATCTATCAAAGCAATAACGGATCCAAGAAAAGGGCACTTGGGCACATATTTCCCCCCAAAATCGAAAAAAAAAACATGTAAATTGTTTACATTTTTGCATAATTTTAGCGCTCGTTTTGCTCGCTCAATTCCATGTTATGGCCTAAATCTAACGGGTGGCATTGGAAACGCATGGTTTTAAAATGAATTTAAAGAAAGAATAGTGCCGATGAAGTTTTAAGGGTTTCTCAAAAATTATGATAGCTTACTAATGAAATATTCCAGAGTAAACACCTTGCTCACCAACTATCTAACAATGACCTAATTCAGGTATGAAGTGAAATGTACCTGTATAAACTACCAGAATTAGATAGATTTTTGAATTTTTTCTTCACGCTCACACAATACTAACCTATACAAACCTTCAACAAATGAATTATTGAAATCTTGCTGTAGTCGTAAAAGAAAATATATATAAAAACGTAATTTCAATTTCTTTTTCAATTAAACTTGTGTACAACCAGGCCAAAAGCAAAGCTTACACAGAATCGCTGCACTTAAAGAAACAAACCAGTATTATTAGTAAGCAATAAAACTTTACCGCAATGGTAATTGTGTAATACCGTACCTAAAAGTCAAAACTTTTTGCAGAACGTCCATCTTTTACGGAACACTGATGCTCTGCAAAAAAAAACGTTGAAAATTATTGCCCTAAGCACTAAGTTACTTGATTGCAGAGTTGCAGATTGAAAAATACTTTGATCATGAGTTTTTTTATTCTCAGACTACGATGATGAAATATACTCAAGCGAGGCAATGGATAAAGGCTTTGAATGCATGCACGAAAGCAATTACACCTCTCTCAAAAACTGGCTAATTGCTAACTTTGTTATCGGCTTCCTGATTCCATTTCTTATCATATGTAAGTACCACAGGTGATGTGGGCTAGCTTCCATTACATGATTAGTTGTTAACATAGCCTATGCTAAAAGACTAAACTCATCTAAATAGATTAACCAATGGACTGGCCTGATAAACAAAGACGTGACAATAAAGTTGTTCGCAATACTTTTGGACGATGCTTGACAAAGGTTTGATGTGGGATAGTCGAAAACGTTTAAGAACTTTTGCTGTCTTGTGTCATGATAAGTGTTGTGTTTTTGCTTGGATCCAGCTGCTCTTAAATCGAAAAAGCATCATCGCTGCTAAATCTAAATTAAGTTTATTGTGAAGGCATTATTTTTGTTTTAAGTAAAAACACTGTTTCAAGCAGCTATTACTAACTATCTTACCATTATTATTAACTTAATTATTTTTCCTGCAGCAACGAGCTATTTTCTGATTTTGAAGCGGTTGCGACTGTCGGAAGACAAACTTGGAGCCACTAAGAAGAGTGGAAGGCGCACTGCAATAGTGCGCAAACGCGTGACTCGAACTGTAGCAGCTTTGGTGATTTGTTTCGTCATTTGTTGGTTACCGTATCACCTTTTCCGTCTGTCGAAAATTCAAGGTGGGCAATGACATGAAATTTTTGAAGGCTTTTACCTTTAACAGTATCGCAACTTATTGGTTAGTACTTTTTCAATTTCCTTTGGTCAACCCAGGTTCGACTTTTGGTTAGATCAAGAAACAATTTTCAAAAATGAGTAAAATTTGAAAAAGATTATGAAAAAAAGGAAAAATACTAAAAGTAGAGTCTGTGCTTGCGAGAGAAGATCGATCAAGCAGCAGTTTTTTCTGCACATGATGAAAGTTAGAAGTTAGCCCAAAAACTTAAAGACAATTCAAAATAAATTTCCAGTAAGCAGATGAGCTATATGTCAAATTTATCTTTTGTTTATTAGTTTCATTATGCATTTGTAAGTTTTGGAACGCCAAATTGGAGCTTTCAGTTCTCCAGGGTAGGCTAGTGGTCATATCCTATAATAGACTATAGGCCTATATAGGTTATTGCAATGATAACTATCGGAAATAAAAAATAATGCAACGAGCATTTTATGTATGAAAGCCCATAAGCTATATCTTTTTCTAACGTTTTCAGATAATACGCAGTGAAAGTATTTCCAATAAACAATGTTGGAATTGGACCAATGCAAAACAATAATTGGCCTATATAAAATTCGTGATTAAAAATAATACAGTCGTTTTTAAAGTTCACCTAAATTACTTTTTTGTCTTTTAGGATTTAAAGCTTCAGTGCTTGTTTGTAAAGGTATAGAAGAATACCTTGTGGCTCTAGGATTTTCAAACTCAGCTCTCAACCCAATATTATACACATTTATGGGCCACAATTTCATGGAACGATTTCGTGAAAGCGTTGACATTACGAGGCGTCGTTTGAGGCGAGGCAGTATGGCCTCGATGGCTGGGCACGTCACTAAAAGTCACAGTGATCATGGAGGGGTAAGATAGATTTTGTTCCTTCACAAAAAGTGCCAAATTCTTATTTTAAATAAAATATTAATTTTATTACGATAATTTAACTGGATAATACTGTAGAAACCTATTGCCACTTACGTGTGGGAGGTGGGTGCAAATCTGATTTCAAATTGCTACATTAATTACTTTATATTTTAGACCACAACCTTCGCCAGAAAAGTAAGCAACATAGTAGGATTTCGTCGAACCAGCAAGATACCCACAGACCAAGAGGCAGATCCTCAAAATCGGAGATTTAGCAGAGAACATCAGAATGGAAAAAAATCAAAATACGGAGTCCCCTTGTTAACTTTTAGCAAACGAAAACAAAACAAATCCGGCTGGGAGTGCGCGACCAAACAGGTATTACCGACGGATCACATCAATCAGGAGTCATAGCGCCCAGTAAGAAACAGTGTAAAGTTATGAATAGTTAGGCTTACGCAATTCAAATCCAACTGCGAGAACGTTTTGATTGTGATGACTGATGTTAGTTTGATTGATGGAATCTTTATTTTAAATCGACCATACTTTGTGTGTTCGATTCCCGCTTGGAGCACGTTGTTCTGTTCTACCAAAACAACTAACATTGTGCTTGAAGATGGACATGGATAGCTTAATAGTTTTATTATTACTCTTTGCTTGTGAACCAAGTTTTCAACAACTGAGTATATCAGCTTGATTAGAAAAAAACATTTTTTTTACCCGACGAAAAACTCTTGAAAGTCTTTTTGGTAGGCTATCCAGGCTTATGCCCGACCGTTGAATGTTTACAGTAGATTAATTGAATTCGGAGGTAAAGAAGCCAATCTTTGTGTTTACCTTTGAGCATATCTTTAAGTGTCTTGCTAAAGACACGGCAGCGTGGTCTCGGGAGGCGTCGAACTGACGACCATTCCATCGTTGTACCAGCGTATCCACCACTTGGTCAAAGCAACGACCATATGACCAATATTTGAAATTCATGAATGCAGAACTAACGTACTGATTTCTTTACAACAAGATAATTGTCCTGGAAAGCTTCCACGTGAAGTTTTTTTTGCATGATTATTAGTCTTGCAGTGGTCTCTGACAACGCTTTTTTTCTTTTAACTTGATTCATATTTGATATTTGCTTGCAGAAGGACCGCTCTGAATGCACAAGCAGAACTCACTCAAATCAAACCGAGTGGACCAAAGTACTGCTTGACAAAGACACGAAATACAACGATACAAACATTTCGCTTTAGTAGGCTACTGACACTGTACAGTAACGCCTACTCAGGCAAGAGTGTTGATCAATTTTAATTAGCAAACTTGTTTTCACTAATTGCAAAATTAAAGAATTGTTTTACGTTTACTTTCAACTTTTCATTTAACAATTTCCAATTCGATTTTGAAATCGAAGCCCCGGGATCAAATCTTGTTCTTGGGCGTATTGAGCTTTCTTTATTTTCGAAACAAGACAGGATGTAGTTTTGTATTGAAATACATAAACTTTCAAATGTTTTAATTTGAGCATTCGTATATTTTCCGGTAACTTTTGTGCCACTGCAGTCTGTGTAGACTACTGTGGCAGGCTATGTATTTTATTTCTGTTTTTTTTTTGGGTTCGAATATGAGGAATCTTGTAGCCTATGATGCAAATAAATGATGATAATAAATCGGTAATTCTTTCATAAACATGCTGGCTTAAGGCAACCCACTTTAGATTGCAATGTGCTTTCTGCGTTTAGAGAGTCTTGTGCGTTTTGTTTTCGTTTCGAGTTGACAAAAAAATAAAATTGCTTTCGTTTTGACACCCAACAGCACAATTTCTCGCTGAGAAATTTAAATCAAAACGAGATGAAACAAAGAAGTCTAAACATGGAATTTAATCTCAAATCAAATGTAATGTTTCTAACTATTTTTGTATCAAACAGACCAGTGTTATATTCTATACAAAAATATCACCAGTTGCTTTTGCTCTGCTTTTACTAGTCTATAGCCTGTATGATAATTTGCGCTGACTACTGAATCACTCTTCCGGAATAATCATTTCAATTTCGTCAATTTTGTAAGCATTTATAAATCAAGTACCGTACTTCATGAAGAAACAATAGCAGCAGTAGAACTGTAGTTTATTTTTTTTCACTCTATAGATTCTAGCACAACTAAGTTTTCGGTTAGAAAATAAACTTGTCTTGAACATCCTCATTCTCCACAATTTCATGTAAATTGAGAGTGTTTTAAAGCAGCGTTGCTCAAAGTTTTTTTTATGCCTATGCCTCATTTCGTGAGTCTTGGAGGCGGCATTAAAACTTTCACTCATTTTTCCCTTGAAATTCGGTCTAAGCTTAAAGATTATACACTTAGAGAACAGCCGAGGCTACCTTCTACACTTTTCTTGTTATGGGATATTTTTGTCTTTTTCCAACAAGCGCCTGAGTTCAGCCCCTGACTGGGTTATTTAATTGGGCTATTGTGTACGTTTGTGACAATCTTGTGGGTAGCCTATTGCTATCCAAAGATTGCTCATCACTGACATCTTGCGGAATCAGACCATTGTAAGTCAATCCAACACTTGGCGATATTTCAGAATTGAATGTTCCGGCATTCGATCAATCACTGTCGTATGACGTCGTTTAATACTGCAATTTGTTTTGGTCTTTTGTGGTTTTTAAATGCGTCATAAAGTGCAATAACATGTCATAAACTTCCTTGTATCTAGATCTTTGCACCAGAAACCAACGAGTAATATCAACTCAAACAATGGAAATTTTGCCATTTTTGCCCAAACGTAAAACATGCACCATACAAAATGAAAGTAGGTTTAAAAATTGGCTATTAAATATGTTTTGAATATATTTTATTTTGGCCGACTGAGTACAATGAGGTAAATATCTCAGGCTGTAGCCTACTTGGGAGTTAAGGGGCTAAAAGAACCTTTTCAAAACTGAAACTTGAAATAAATAGCTTACTAGAAAATAACTTTACTATTGATTGATTGAATCTTCATCCTCACTGGGAAAACTTCTTTGAGAGCTTAATCCTGGCAGTTTCGCATACTAGTAGAAGCTTTGAATCACTGACACAGGCCCGGTCACCGAGATTGACAGAGTGAAGTTTCCGATTGTTGAAGTCTTGTTGACGGAGAATTATTCCATCCTTTATGTGCCGCTGAATGGAGAGCAGTCCTTATGTTCGTTACTCAAGCGCACACCCCAAGAGTCGAACCATCGCCGCTTGCTCTTGAAGCGCTTTCGTTCACGAAGTCACCCGCTAACCAACTGAGCTATCGGGGCGGGACTAAGCCATCGGATCGAATAAGAAAACGAACAAGCTTGTAGCTATATCCTGTTCTAATGAGATGAGTGGGCACAAATGGTAATTGATACAAACTACTTCTACAAGAGCGATTTTAATTTATTTGTGCAGTAAATGTTGGAAAAGCACATTTTGTCTAAAAAAGACAAATGAAAGGAAAAATATATACCTACGTAGAAGAAAGTCTTGAAGACAAGAGGTTAAATTATTTTTTACTTTTGTTATGTAGCAGTCTATTTGGCTACAAGATGTGTTCAAAGACTTGTGCAAACTTATTTACAAGGTTAGATACGATAATGACATAAGTATGTATAAAATATTTCTTTTTTCTATTGGCAAGGGTCAAAAACTTTTTTGAAAAGAAACAGAAAAAAATACACAATATCTAAATTAGCGCTACATTATTTTGATGCAAAATTGCATCACTCGTTTTTATAAATATATTATTTAAGTCTTTGTAAATGATTGGACAAAACGTTCCAGCAGACTCGCACCTTCAAACGCCAACAGAGGCTAATATTTGAACGTGGAAAGGCAAGTTCAATGGACAGATACCTCTACATGAGGACATGCAGGTTTCTAAACGTTAATGTTAAAGTTTCCTTACTTTGAACGTTGCAAACGCCAAACACAAATAAAATGAAACATGGCATGCTTTACATGTACACAGTAGTCAGTAGGCTAGGTATGACTATCAGGGTAAAATGCCATGTAAATGTCTGAGCAATTACAATGCATCTGCCTCGGCTTACCGTAAATCTTAACAATTTTCACCGCAACGTTTATGTTGCTAACATGCTACAAGCTTACGTAAAGTTATATTATCCTTACTTGAAATAGCTTTTACGAGAATGATTAAATGAAGCAGCTTAAAAGTTTTCTCAAAGTCATAAAATTCTGCTTCAATTCTTGCGGTTTCTTCAAGAAACCACCAAAATGAAAATTTCTCTTCCCCATAGGATTAGCTACAAAACGACGAAAATACAAGCAGTATTTCATTTGCACTGAAGATATCATCCGACAACATCCCAATATTAAGTTGTCTCATTTTGAAAAGCAGGTAGCCTATTTTTTGACTCTCATTAACTAAACACTTACACATTCTAAGATAGAAGGATATATTGATATCGGACTACCACAGCGACCAGCCTAGCCTTAGGCCTATATGCTCTTCTGAAAATTTTTAAGCTAATCTACATCACTAATTTTTGGCTTGTAAAAAAAAATCTCAAGTAGTCTTATGCAAACATGCGTGAAGCTCTGAATAAGTTACGAAGTAGGCTTACACCAATATACCTTTGGTCAGTTAAGGTTGGTTGATAATTAATAAAATTGTGGGGTTACTGTAACGTTAGTAGGCTAATTATATGAAATTACTCCAGCATGTAAGGTTTCGTTTGTAGCAAAACGATCAAGCATTATGCAAAAGTTCAGAATCAACACAAATACTGGGCTAGCCATTGATGCAATGGTTTTGGCTGTAAGCCGTGAAAACGTCTAGCTTAAACAAATTAATGCCAGAAAGATAACAATGAAATGGCAGTGAACCTAACCCTTACCTCTTTCAATACTAAAAATTACAACCGCAATCAACTCAAACCGGTTAATTGTTCTTTAACTCAAGAGATTTTAAGTTCAACGGAAGAGTGATCTTGGAAGTTACGAGGAGTGATCAAATACGTACAACCACGTTCATGTGACATTGTAGCGAGCTAATTTGTAGCCTACTGATGAGATGGATAAGTCATCAGTGGACCATGGAGTAATCAGTTGTCTAGTTGGTCGTTGTTACAAGTACAGGAAAATAAGCAAACAACTGAGCAGGTGCTTGCTACATCTGAATGTAAAACTAAAAAGGTAAATTTAAAAAAAACGTCTTTCTATTTTTCTTACACCTTTTGCATCAGCGTACTGAACAAGTGTTTTTAAAACGAAACTCTGGAGTCAGTTATGCAAATGCTGATTTGCTCCTTTCAGAAAGGAAACAAATATTTGTTGCATTACTCTTAGTCCACCAAGAGAACTGGTTCATGACATGGGTTTCGTGATGGGCCTTTCAAGCACCTTTTGACAACACGACTAGAATAATAGGTACAGCGTATAGCTGCACCACCAACTCATACGAATTTATTGCTTGCATGCTTGCAATCTTGCATTTAGTCTTATAATGGTTCTGACTTGAATATGAAGAACGTCATAAAATCAAGAATCTGTGGTTCTTTCCTTACGATCGACTTAAGCATTCCGATTTTTCATCCTGCCACAAAAAGAACAAGCTTAGAGACAGACGAAGTAAAAGCTCTAAAGTAAAAGTAATGAAGTAGATGCTCTGTTAGAATATCTCGATGTTATGCAGAATTATAAGATATAGACCTACGAAAACTCATAGGCCTAAGCTAGGATGCAATCGAAAAATTAAAACTGTCAGACTGTAAAACTGTTAAGTAGATAAAACCGACAATCTTTAGTAACTTGTATTAATTTATTAATAAAGCTTTCACTACTGTTCACAGGTTTTTTTTTCAGAATTTAATTTAATAGAACAAAGTATTTGTTTGAACAAGAGGTTTTTTTTTCAGAATTTAATTTAATAGAACAAAGTATTTGTTTGAACAAGATGCTGAAGAACCTGCCTTTCAAGTAGTGAAAGCTTTACCAACAAATTATCGAAGTTATTAGACCTGTTGGCTACTTTTATTTATTTGATGAAAGTTCTTTGCTTTCAAAATGAAAAACTTTTGCTTCGTCACCTGTCCAAGGTCAGAATTCCAGAGCTCTTCCGTTTGTTTTTTGATGCTCATTTCAATGAGTGGTACTCTCTTTCCATCTCGAAGAGCTTGATTTTCTGTAACCACAGTTGCGTTTTCACAGTTTGTAGATAAAGGTCCACTCCCCCTGTGGGCTTCTGACACACGTCCGATCATGCGCTTTGAGAAGGAACGAGTCTGAATACAAAAGCAGTTATTTCAGTACATAAATTAAATTGTGTACTAAAGTGCTAGTGCTCATTGTATGCTTGTGAATGCTCGGCCTACTATTTCTGATACCCTGATAGAACGATATTTTTACACAAACAAGCTGTTGCTGTCAGTAGCATTGACAGGTGCATCAGTCATAGGCGTAGCCAGGGGGGGGCGAACGGGGCCATGGCCCCCCCCAAATTTTCAAAGTTTGGATTCCGAAGTTGAACCCTTTGTTGAAAATATAATATAATTTGTATAAATTTATATTGTTTTCCAAGACATCTGGCTATTAACACCCCCCAGGACTTGTTTTAGACACACAAAAAGACACCAATAAATTTTGCAAATCGTAAATCGCGCAAAGTTTACGCGATTTACGCTTCTTTTAACTAATCTGTGGAAGCAATTTCAGAATCGCTTACTCTGTAGGGTTTTTGTGTAGCTGAGTTTTTTGTGTTCTCTAATTTTAACCGCAGTTTTTGCCCGTTTGTGTGTAGATAAGAGCTACCTTTAATAAGTTAATAGCTGTTTATCTGCTAATAAGTTTCATACAAATATTACCCTGAAAGTGTTTCCAGAAAGCGTTATAATCCATTATTTAAGTGTAATTTTGCAAAAATTTTCCGGGAGCATGCCCCCGGACCCCCCTAGAATACGCGTGCCTTTGGCACGCTCTAACCCTCACCAGCTTTATTGCTTCCCTTGCTTAACCCACCAGGATGCGCCACTGCACATCAGGTGGCGATGTCTTAAATCAAACATTTTGTCGTTCTCTTCAATTCATCAAATATTTGGCCCCCCCCCAAAAATTTTTTCTGGCTACGCCACTGGCATCAGTAGGTACTTTTGGTCCGGCCCAGGATTATTTAAGGGGTTCTGAAACTTAAAAATCTCACGTATTCTTTTGCTACAGTGGGTCGACATGCAAACGCTTTTAAAAAATAGCCTCTACGTTTCAAAAATCTACTGCTTCTTTTCTTGATGAATTTACTAACATTTTTTTATTTCCCATTTTTTAAGTAGTTATTTTCATTTCTAAGAGGTGTCTTGCTTAGGTACCCTGGGAAGGTATTGATTCTGCCAAATCATCTCAACGGTCTTAGTTACTGTGACTTAGATTAGGTCTTATTTAACTGAAGACAATAATTTGCAAAATAGATAATGTAGGCCAGAGGTCACCAACCTTTTTTACATGCGGGCCACTTTGGCACCAAGGAGAGCTGTGGCGGGCCGCACTAATAGAATTTTAGGTAGGTTGACTCTTATGCTAGAAAAGAACGCATTTCGTACCCAGTACCAGCGTTACATGTTGTTCATATTTATGTTAGAATACCGCAGCAAAAAAATTAATCGAACAACGCTACTGCTAGGCGGTGGGATGGCGCTACAGCGGTGGGATGGCGCAACGGATAAGGCGTTGCCTTTCTAATCATGCAAATTTGGTTCGACTCCCGGCTTCAGCTGGTTATTGAAAAACACCGCTCAACCTCTACCCAGGGTGTAATAAATTGGGTGGGCGTAGTTGCTGAAGTAAAGGCGGCCGAGAGAAAGGAACTGGCCACCCTACTCTCCTTAGTGCCGAAGGCTTAGTACAATGAGAACCTTATCTTCTCATACCCGACACTTGAATCAAGTATGGGACCCCCTTTACCAAGCGGTGGGATGGCGCAGCGTATAAGGAGCTCGCTTTCCAATCATGCAATCCTGGTTCGACTCCCGGCTTAAGCTGGTTGTTGAAAAACACCGCGCTCACATCTACCCAGGGTGTAACAAATTGGGTGGGCGTAGTTGCTGAAGGAAAGACGGCTGAGAGAAAAGAACTGGCCACCCTACTCTCGTTAATGCCGAAGGCTTAGTCTAATGAGAACCTTATCTTCTCGTTCCCCGAGGCTTGAATCAAGTATGGGACTCACCTTTACCTTTACTATACTGCTAGGCCAAGCTTCTTTTACAACACGTTTGACTTTTTTAACAATGCCTGATAAACGAGGCCACTTGTTTTGCGCATTTATAGCGAGGCCAGCGGTTTCATCAGAATATTCATCGCCCAGCAAGAGTGGTGTTGTCACTTCGCTTCACTAAAGATATCTTGCAATTAACAGTTTCAGTAAACAAGAAAATGCTTGACACATCGCAATACAGGCAACAATAGTGACCTGCTAATATATCAGCGAAAAATAGGCTCCAATAACAGGGAAAATGAAAACCAAACCAGGCACCATGAAACAAACGCTTGTGGAAATCACCGAAAAATCGTAATTCATGAACAGTCTTCCTTCTAAAAAAGCAATGAGTTGGTTGTTCATCCTTCTTGTGAGAGTCTATAAAACCGTCTTTCTTTTATTATAGACAGCTGTCACTTGCGGTGCTCATCAGCGTGGCAAGAATTTGTTGATTAACAACATTTTGCAGTACTTGCTTCGGCAGTAAGGTAAAGGTGGTCCCATACTTGATTCAAGTGTCGGGTATGAGAAGATAAGGTTCTCATTGTACGAAGCCTTCGGCACTAAGGAGAGTAGGGTGGCCAGTTCCTTTCTCTCGGCCGCCTTTACTTCAGCAACTACGCCCACCCAATTTATTACACCCTGGGTAGAGGTGAGCGGTGTTTGTCCATAACTAGCATCAGCAGGGTGTCGAACCAGGATTGCATGATTGGAAAGCCAACGCTTTATCCGTTGCGCCATCCCACCGCTTCGGCAGTACATATACTAAAATTGGAACGATACAGAGAAGATTAGCATGGTCTCTGCGCAAGGATGACACGTAAAATCGTTCCATATTTCTTTAAAAAAAAAAGCATTTAGCAGTAGGCTACTAAGCTAGATATTTTCATAATACAATAAAAAAAAGTCTTTAAATGTATCTATAATATTTTGCCAATTTATTATAAATTGAGTTGGCACACCGACCTATTTTGCCAACAAAAACTTGCATAAAGAGAGCACTGCTCGTGAATCACAACAACGGTGAAACGCACACTAGTGTTTACTTGACATTTGCAAACTTAAAATAAGCAACCCTATGCTCACAGACATTTTCGAAATTCGAAAACAGACGTTTTAATCAACCACTGGGATAGTGTGGCTGGAAATCACATTGGAATAACTTTAAGCAACCCCCACCTAGAACTACAATCTGATTGGTCGGTCTGTGGAATCGCATGCAAAGCGAAAATATGCTTCCCGGAAAGTATTTTTTGCCTTCGTGCTTTTTAACTCCTCAAGAAAAGTATGTTTGGTTATACTTGTACGCTGATACCTTCCGCGGGCCGCAGCGATACAGCGTGGCGGGCCGCATGCGGCCCGCGGGCCGCCAGTTGGTGACCCCTGATGTAGGCTATTAACTTAATATCCAAACAAACTATACTTGCTATATAGATACTATTTACAAGTATTAAACTAAAACTGCCTTAGCAACCTAGTTGGAAATGATCTATTTCATCAGTTTGAAATAATAGAAAGTCACAATTGCAACGTTGTGCAATAGCAACAAATTATACAGCGCAGTGGTTAAAGCATATAAGTATAATTTTAAAATGGCTTCCGTACCAACTAATTAATTGTAGGTTGAGCACATTTGCGTGACTTTCTATAGATCAACTGTGTTGAATAACTGTCTAATAAAACTTTTTTCGGTTTCTGTGAACCAACCCAGCAAACAGTCCACTTGAAGCGGTTGACTGTCTCGCATGTCATCAGTAGCCTAGAAGACTTGTTAATCACTTAACTAACAGTTTACTTGCTTCCTTTTAAAAAATGAGGCTGGTCATGGCCACCTGGAGAAGCGGCCTGATTTGTCACATTTAGCAGATTTTGATTACAGCTACTGCTAGTGTTTGACTGACATTTTCTGAGATTTCTTTTACTTTTTGTTGTTTCCTGATGATATAAATGCTTTCTGTTGCCTTGGGGAAGCAACAGCAAATGAGAAAAAGTAAGTTGAAAAGCAAGAATCAGACTGTTATTGAAAAATTAACAGTCTGACTAAAATATTCGAAATCAAAGTTTCTTTGTTTTTCAACATGAGAGGATGTTAAAACCTATTGTGTCATCTGGGGAAAAAAGTAAAGAAAGCGTAAAAGTATAATTTTTAGAAAATTTTATTTAAACATTCGCCCAAAGTTAGCAAAATCTGAAAGTTTCTGAAAAATGTAACAAATCAGGCCGTATCTTTAGGTAGCCATGGGCTGGTAAACTGTTTGTTGAGTGGTTAACAACGCTTATAACCTACTGTGTAGAATAATAACGTAGTTACCATATACTGTATATTAAGTGTTTTTTTTTTATTTTTTATTTTTTTATTAATCATGAAAAATCACAGCACAACTCAAAACTGATTGACCTGCAGTATTGCATTCTCAAACCTTGTGACTGCTACGTCGGCTCAATGCTCCAGTTGCAAATGCTCTACTGCCTCTTGTAACCCGTTGCTTGGTCTTTTCCAAACTTTCCATCAGCCTATCTTGAAAGTTGTAGCCAAGAAATGTGTACAGGATCGGATTAAAAGCGGAATTTGAATATCCCAACAGCAACAGATAGCTTTCCAAGGAATTACAAACCGAACGAGACAAATGGACACCTAAACATCAATACAAGTTAACTTGAAATGTTGAAAAGCGTGAAAGGTTTGAAGTTATCTGCCCCGTTAGCTCAGTTGATTAAGCTCTTGACTTTGTGTACAAAGATTGATTGAATCTTTATCCTCGGACTGGGAAAGCTTCTTGCAGAGCATATTCCTGCCAGTTTCGCATACTTGTAGAGGCTTTGAATCACTGACGCAGGCCCAGTCACTGAGATTGGCAAAGTGAAGTTTCCGATTGTTGAAGTCTTGTTGGCGGGGAATTATTCCATCCATTAGATGCCGCTGAATGCAATCCTTAACATGCGTTGCTCAAGCGCACACCCCGAGAGTCAAACCAGCGCCACTTGATCTTGAAGCTTCTTCGTTCCAGAAGTCACGCGCTAACCAACTGAGCTATCGGAAAGAAACAACAAGATCAAGCAGCGCTGGTTCGGTTCTCGGGATGCGCTTTAGCAACGCATTTTAAAGACTGCTTTAGCGGCACTTAGTAGGTAGAGTAATTTACAGACACCAACACTTTCATGACATTCGGAAACTCTATTTTACCAATCTCAATATCCGGCCTGTCTCACTGATCCAAAGCCTCTACAGTAAAACTACAAGTATGCGAAAATCTACCAGGAATAACCTTTTCAGAGATTTTTTCAGTCCGTGGATAATAACAAACTAACTGACCAAATTTGGTAAGACATTTTTTGGTAAGAACTGCTAGACTATTAGGCTTTAAATAAGACTCTGTGTCATTACCTTTGAATTTGGCCAAACTGAATACTTGAAAAGGGAACCAACATACGGCAAAGCAAATTACAAGAGCCGACACCATTCGTGTTACACGTTTTCTCATGTTGTGAGTTCTTTTACCGACTCTGTTTGCAGTCTTCTTCTCAGATAACTGAAGTTGCTTGATGATGAGAACATAACTGACAGCTGTTGAAACAAATTCGTTTAATATTGTAACAGTTTATATGTTACACAACTCTACAATCCCACAAGCCGGATCATAAATATGTCGTCGCTTTCGTAGAAACGGACTTCAAAGACAAACTTGGGCCACCACTTCTAAAACAAGTCTTGCAACCAAACAACATGCAGGTTACGCTGAATTGTACATATATTCAGTCTTGCTCAGCGTGTGGTAATTTAGGCCTACGGTTGCTGTAGTTGGTGGAAGTTTATTCAAACCGTTTCTTAGCGTCGTGCACGCGTGGTTTATGCGCCGTATACCACTTCTACATAAAATAAATTTAAATCTTAGTTGGTTATGCAACAGATTGAGACAATGTTTTGTTTTTATTAAAATTGGTAGACTGCCAACTTTTCACTAAATATAACTTTAAATTAAAAAATAAGTCATTGAACAAAATTAGTAGGCCTATAGAATCATACCAATACTTTTTAGTTGCTACTTACTTATAATACTGAATGGAATGATGAAGCCGACAATAAATTTTACGATTTCGTTCGCATAAAAACTGGAAGGTTCGTTTTCATGTTGGCAAAGCTCTTCGTTTGTTTCTTTATTTTGATAATAACCATCGTAAATTTCGGTATCATTTAAGAAATAGTCGTCATAAGAACTAAAAAGCATTAGATATTATAAAATATGTATAATCTTATCATTAATGTGAGAATACGTTGTAGGTTTTATAATAGGACATGATATACTGTAGCTTAAATCTAGGATTTCGACAGAGTATAAAACCGCTACATTTAACATTTCTTTAAAAAGTTTTTGCAACTTGTTTTGGCTATAAACTAATGTGAAATTCCATATGGAGTAAGTTAGCTCATTGCTGCAAAGTTCTGTGATGCAACATGTATCTACAATCACATAAAGGAAAGTCACTGTGTTACAGGACCTTTAATAGCTTGTTTTATCTAAATAAGATTCTTAGAAGGTTTTGGAAAACATACAAAACGGAGGCCGACGGTTTAGCCTATAAGACATCAGTCGGTGTGTGGTGTTCCTGAGACTTTGGCACTTCATTTGCACAAAAATTAATCTAAAAAGCTAAATTATAGCTGAAAAGCGAATTCAATTTACTTACCCATAAAATGCAGTGTGATTTAGTTTGGCAAAGCCAGGAAACGTAATGATGCAAAATGCTGAGTTCACCACTTTGTTGATATTGGAGTAGAGCATAGCAGGCAACGACATAATACCAGAAGCAACCCACACGAATGTACAAACTATTATCGTCCGCGTCTTTGTCCTCAACTAGAATGCAGAATATGAATGAATATGCAGGCGGTAATAACTTATAACAGGGGTTTTTAACCTTTTTTACACCCTGGCACCCTTTGAATTAAATTTTAATTTATTTCTTTTGTTATATAGTGTTGGAGTGGACTTAGAAATGATAAATTAAAAAAATTATTAATTTTCAAATTTTTCCATGGCCTCTTTGAAAAAGGCTCATGATCCACTAGGAGGCCATGGCCTCAGGTTGAGAACCCCTGACTTATAACAAGCTTTAATGTCAGCCATGAATATAATCGAGCACTGTTCTGATCGTACAAGTTTTTTAACGCTCTTTAACATGCGGTAATAGATACCCTACTCGCAATGATTTATCATAAGATTTTGTAACGAAACTTTGTTGTCGGGTTGGTATATTTGAGAATTACAATAGCCTAAAGTTTAGCAAGATTTCTGAAGGAGTTAATTTTGAAACTGATGTTTGCAGCCTATATCCTGGTTCGATTCTAGATAGGTCAGGAGGGATTATAGGCTAACTGTCCTGTAAATTTAACACAGATTTCTGTAGAGGCGAAAAAATGGAGCAGTGTTAGATAGAGATGAAATGGCTTTCTTTTTGTTTTACACCGGGGTCCTGATCGATCAAACTCTGGCGTCGTGATAAATTTGCCATATTTCTTTTCTGGGTGGCTAGATTACCCTTGTTTTAAGAGAAATTGACAAACAAAAGGCGGTTATTCTGAAAAAGGTGTTTGGGCCGGATCCATGTCAAACTTAGGTCTTAACATGTTTGTATACAAACCTTACTCTCAACACACAAATTACAATAAACAAGGAATGTAATGGAATGATCCATTGAAAGCGCAGGATCAGCTGATGAAGATTGTTCTCAGGGGTAGATTCAAAGAAACTTAAAACCCGTCATGGTCCTTTTCGCTTGTCTTGTAGGCTATTCTATTTCGTGTGAAATTCACCACTTAACTCAATTACAATTTCGACCAACAGACATTATGATAAAGGTGACGTCTGAACGTCTGCTGGGTTCCATTTCAATTGCCGTGAGTCGTTTACTCCAGCAAACAGATTATTTTTGCTTTTTTAATATGAAAATATACCATATTGCGACTAGAAATATATCTAACCCTTCTTGCAAGATATTTTAAAAATTTATACATAATTTGTAATCAATTTTAATCTTGCATATTTCTTATCTATTATTTTCCCATCACTGTCAGAATATAATCTTAATTCCATATAATCCCAATTAAAGTTACTTATAAATGACTTTGATCGTCGTCTTTATTACCCATATACGATGGTACAATCGAAACATATGAGACGAATATGTTTCATGTTATAAACTGAAACACAAATTGTTTCGAAAATGTAGCTCTTAAATATAATGTATTTTTTATGCTAAAATTAATTGGAGTCATGGGCTCAGGTTATTGCATGATGAAAGAAATTCTGAAAAGGGCAATCTTAAATCGATTTCCCCCAGCCAATGCTATACATTTGACAATTGCATTATTTTTGTCAACAAGTGAGATAAAGTACGGCCTCAAGTAAAGTATCCATCTACTGACAGATATAAACGGTGTAGGTTCTTAACAGGCAATCATTTGTTGCTTTAAAAACTGCTTATATAAAATAATATCAGAATTCTTTTTTTCCAGTTTCGAGTTTTGGACAAACACTGAAAAACGCCTCGTATCAATGACCTTAGATATGTGTCAAGTGTTTTCCTGAAGTAAATAAGCCGTTGATATGACGTAAATGTGATCAATTTCGTTTTCATTTCTTAAAAACACAATTTGATGAAAACAAGGTTCGAAAAACAAAACAATTCAATGCATGGCCAATGACTGGTATGTTAAAGGAAGTGTAATCCTCGGGAAACTAATTTATAACACCTCACGTAGAAGAGAATGGTATTTTTTAACAAGGAAGACCTAAGAAAACGTGAAAAAGGCAAGTTGAGGAAGGAAGCAGCAAGGTGGGCTTGACAAGAGAGGACGCGTTAGACAGATCGATGTGGAGGCAGGGTGTGAAGGCGATTGCGGCATTTGAAGGTAAATCCAGCCACCCTCGGTAACGGGGGACATCACCGGATTAAAACTGGAATACTATTTTTTTGCAGGGTGCTGAACCAGACTCTTATAGTTGAAGGGCAAAATTGTCATCAACTTAACATACCGTAGGCTGACCTTTAATGTTGCAGCTGATATGGTAGGCCTGCTGTCTTCTTTCATTGGGTACTATAAGCAATAAGTTTTGTTTTACGATTGAAAAAAAAACTTTAACTTTTTGAAACAACGTTTGTAGCAAAAAAGCTTTCTGAAAAAAGGGCTGCACTTCCTCCATTAAACCCATAAAGGTCACCAAGTTCAAACCTCACCTTTATTAGCTTGTCATCTAACGCATGCAGTAAGGTCAAAGACAAGCTACTAAAGTAGTTTAAGCTGCTGCATCTCACGTACTGAAACGCTCGACATGTAGACAATAGAGTGTCGTTACTCGTTATGTTCACTTGTCACCACTTACTAACACATGTCTTAGGCTCGCATCTTAGAACCTAGATCAGACCTGGCCAACCCGCGGCTCGCGAGCCGCATGCGGCTCTTTGCCAGGTATTATGCGGCTCTTTCGTTCATATTGTATTTGTGTTTTTTAGGAATTAGCAATAAGAAAACATAGAGACTTAGCTTTATTACCGAAAAATGCCCAAGAAAACATGATCTTATCCTTTTGCTATGCCACCAGACAGCACCATTTTACAGGAATATTTAAACCCACATTTTTGTTGAAAATGCTCTCAGAATGCACCAAATTCAAAGTAATTTTTCAAAACTTTCTGGGGGAGGCCCCCCAGACCCTCCGCCGCTGGGTGTCGCCTTTGGCAAAGACGCCGTCAAACCCCCCCCTCCTTTCTAAATTCCTGGCTACGCTACTGCCAATGTGTATGATGTGGCTCTTTGCGGTTAACACAGTAAGAAATGAGGCTCCTAGTCTCTGACTGATTGGCCACCCCTGTCCTAGATAGACTACTTCACACAGCTTCAAAACACATAGCTCAACAAACCATTCTGAAGATTCTGCAGTTGAACATTAAGATTAAGTGGACGGCAAAGCAAGGAAGCCAATCACGGTTCACCTCGAGGCAAGCCATTTGAGAACCTTGCCAAAATTCCAGCCAAATGCTGTTGAGCGATGTCGAACCGTAGCTCTTTTAAATGTCAAACTAGGGTTATCACCACACGATTGAGCAGCCACAATTTCATTGAAAATTATTCAGTTATTCATACCTGATTAGCTTTGGTGCTGTAAGCCACAGCGATATAACGGTCAATGCTCATGGCAGTCAGGAAAAATATTCCAGAGTAGTAGTTAAGAAAAGAGATTGTCTTGCAAATCACGCAGGCAACTGAAAGAAATATCCTAAAGTTAAAGTTGTTTTGTCCAATTATTTAAATTTTATTGGTATCTTTTCAAACACTTACAACTAACTATACAGGTTATGTGTACGCCTACGTTGCACAGACATGAATTGCCTTCAACTTTTATGGTGAAAATCATGTCCATATGTAATTGTCATATACAAGATATTTCGCACCAATGAAAACCATTCTTTCATTGCTGAGTGGTCGGCAAAACAATTTTGACTGCATTTGTTAAATATTTAATATGACACGAAACAGCATTGAACTCATGTTTGCCGACCCAACACACGACATTCACTAGGCCAGCCTGAATAGTAACCAGATGAAATGCTGTAAAACATATTTCAATATTTTACCCAAATTTTTTATTGGATAATTAAAGACAATGCGTGAGTAATGTAAATTCAAAATCGTGAAACGGCGCCAGAAAAAAATGAGAGGCACTCCAACTTCCAACATGAAGCTATAAGAACGATATACACGATCGATTATACATTTCACAATTGATTTAATCATGTCATCTTTGTTCGCAAAAAAATTCTGCAAAATTGTCGTTTAAAACGAATTAAATCGTTTATTGTTTTTAAAACGTTTTGATAATTTTCTTTTCAAAAAATGTGATTTCAGTCTTTATCGATAGACTATTAATAATGTAAGAGCATTTTTATGTGAAATTAAATTCATTACTTACTACAGTAGATGCTGGGCAAAAGGCAATGTAGGCTACTAAGACTAGATTAGGCTATATACCAGATAAAATTGTTTTAACTTTTCTATATTTCACTTGCATTAATTCGGCTCTTTAGAAGTTATCTTGCATGGGTTTTAATTGAATTTACAGTACTTTCCAAACTTAGCATTAAAGCGATTAAAATTCTAAAAACCATAACACTTTACACCCTTATTAGATTTCATCTTTTAAATCCTTGGCTTGCAGCCACTACTTGTGCTTACATTTGCTGTTTTAACATTAAGTTTAAGTTTATACATAATATACTGTCACTTTTTTGATTATTATGTAACCCAACATAACAGGGTCGAGAGATTATTTTTGTGACGTCAGCAATATTTGAAAAATGTTGATTGTGTGCTTTAAAAATATTCCTGATAATGGCCTGTAAGCAAACAAAATTACAACAATTTAGGCAGCAGAAAATTTACATTTGAAAAGGCTCATCTGAAAGTAAGCAACAGTTAAAAAGTGCTGAAACACACGATTTATGATAACAAACTGTCTAAGATACGGGAAACAACACCAATTTGTCATAATTTAAGCCAAGGTACCAGATCCAAGCATCCATCCATCGACCCTTTGTAAAGCAAAGAATGGCAACACGGCGAGAAAAATAGTGTCTGCAACGGCCAACTGAAGAACATATATGGCTGTGACCGTCTTACCTGCATTAACAAGAACGCTTTTAGCCATTTTAACCAACTATAGTTACGGCGCCAACTTAATGTCACGAAAGTGACTTAAAATGTGAAATTTAATACCCAAATGACCTAAAAGCCGCGCTTTGTAGATAATGATCGAATTGATTTAAGCCTGTTGCTAAGAGAAATGGACATTGTAATATGGTGTATTACAGAAAGTTACCTTTTTTTGGTTACTTCGGCTATGTTAAACATTCCTGAACACTTTTTCTGGTGTTTTGTTAGTTATAGGGATTTACGAGACACTGCTTGTGTACATTTTTCATATTATTTACAATTTTTTCAGTGACTAAAAATATAATCACATATTATAGTAAGGTAACCGAATCAGGGGATACTGTGGTTGGGAGTATTGAGAAATCGGTATGGGGGGTATGGGGGGTTATGCCATAATGGCAGGAAGCATTTTTTGCCGAACTGTGGAGGTTTTGTTAAAAATATATATTTTTTCAATCTGTTTCGCCCGAAAGGAAGTGAACAAACGTAACCAAAAGTAGTCTTATCTCAGCCATCAATTATGTCTTACATTAATTTAGCGTAATATAACATAAAAAGGGACGATTTATCGGCCGTGAAATAAGTTTGTCAATCCTTTTAAACACATCTCTATCAGAATCCGTCTTTTTTATATTGATTCAATGTCTCTGGACATTGACGGCAGACAAGATTCGCAAAATCAGAAACAGTATTTCACTTCACAAGATCATATTTATGGTGAAACTGCATAAATCACTAAACCTCTTAAAAACACTTTGAGGTGGGAATGAAATATGCTTGTTTCGTATTCCAGGCCAGTGCAGTAAACAGAACAGCACTACTCTGAAATGATCTAGCTCGTACAGCCTTCACGGCGCTGCAATATGTGTCACAGGTTTGGCTCTAAAATTGTATAAAAATAAACATCAAAATAGACAAGGCGTAGTATTACGTCAAACGTTAATCTCACTTGGCTAATGAAGCGAGCTCGAAAAAGGATCAACTCCCCCGGCAGACTTCAAACACAAACCTAATTGCAATATATTTTACAACCGAATTAAAATGCTTGGACACAAACATTGCCTGACTGCTTTTCACTATTTCCTTCCTAAACCACGTCCACATCACCTTGGGGTTAATGATACAAACCTTGCATTATAAACTAAAGCAGATCGATTCTGTTGGCTGATTTTTAACCAATTTAAAAACATATTGTAATTTTAAGTTAAAAATATAGTTTAGCCTCCATGCGTGCATGCCTCTATTCTACCGTTGAGAATCTTGATCAAGGAAGTTTTATATGATTAAAATTTTCAGCCCATCTAAGTCGGATTTGGTAATTTTTGTTTCGCATTCCACATCAGATATTAAACTTGATAAATCTAAACTTGTTTATCGACATGCTGAGTGAGCTTTGGTTAGCATAATGATTCATGCTGCAAATAATCTACTGTGGCATTGTCTTTATGGTGTAAACATTGTCACATATTTTTTCAGTACTTTGCTGACATTAAGAATGTTTTCCAAACAGCAACATCCGCAATTGGTTTCCTGGGTTCAGGCGCAGAAAGATCCAATTATCAATTTAAAGACTGATTTAACGAATTTAATGAAAGAAAAATTAGTTTAATTTGAAGCTAAAGATACGCAACGCTTCATGATTCTACAGTACAAGCGATTGGCTTATCTATATTATGTAAAATCCAGTAGCCTACAGTTTGGTCACAATCTTGGCCACAAATTTTGTGTCTGTAGTAGCCTACTGCATTAAGATAGTTACTCTCAAAATAGTCTGGCCCCAAGATGGCAAGAAAAACCCAGATCTAAGGTTTATTTGTGATTTCACAAAGGTTCATAATTATTTTTTGAAAATATTTTGATCTGTAACATAACATTCGGTTGTGAATAGAAAAAATATTAATAGAAAACAATAATCGCAGAACAAACAACTTTACATTTGTACCCTTCGCTGCCGATAACGAAAAAAGAATTAATCATTTTCTTAATTATAAAGTCGCACATTTTACTTTAAATTAAGTTGATGCACAGGTTCCGACAATAAAGATTCAAAAATAACCTTTGATTTACAATGATGTATTTACAATTAGCACAAAAGCGATGCATTTGTGAACACCATCACTTAAATCTTACAAGATATATTATAGACCTGACGACGCAAGGTGTACAAAATAATTACAAAGTTTGAAATTGTGACAATTGTAAACCTTCGATTTGCTGACGAAGTGTAATTTCAAAATATGCCTTAAGATTACATCACTTGGGATATGCGCAGATACGAGGGATCGATAGTTAATCGATTACTAATCGAAATTTTAATGACGTTACAAAAATAGAAAACACGTTTTTTTTTATTAATTAAAGTTTTATTTACGCCCGTTGAAGATTTAAAGTAAGTGGACTGAAAGGCAAAAAAGCCAACCTTCATGGTCACCTTCAAGCGAGCCATTAAGTGTTAACTTTCGATTTGCTGACGCAGTGTAATTTCAAAGTATGCCTTAAGATTATGTCACTTGGGATGTGCAGATACGAGGATCGATAAACTGGTCTAAAAAAAAAACTCTGCTGTTTGGACTTTGGGGGTGCTGAACCCGAATCTGAACTTAGATTTTTACTATCACATAGTAAATAGATTTTTGAGATATGATAACAAAAATGCTTTACTTTACCAAAAGTGGAAGATTTGGCGTTGCGTTTACCACCAACATATGCGGTGCTTAGCGAAAAGTTAGTGTTAGACAGGCTAAAACAGCCTAAGTAAGGTTTCTGGACAAGCATTTCCGTAGGCCTGCTTAAATATTTGTGGTTTCATGCAAAACATTGACGGGGGAGAGGGGTTTAGTTAACTTTTAGCCTTCCTTTTAGCTTGTTATTACTGCCTTGTTAATAATGTTGCTTAGAAAACAAATTGGTATCAAAATTATGGCTTGTGGGTGTATTTCAGCTATTTATGCACCACATTGTCTAGATATAGCACAATGTGTATGTGTGTTAAACGCAACGTCAATTGTTCCACTTTTGGCAAAAGTAACAAATTATTGTTATCATATCTCACAAACCTGACGTGATAGGATAAATCTGAGGTCAGAATCGGATTCAGCACCCCACTATTACTCAACATTAGTTTTCAAAGTTCATACAGCAAAATCGTGTAGACCAGTGAATCGATTACAAATCAAAATTTTAATGACGTTACAAAAATAGAAAACACTATTTTTTTGATTAGCCTAATTATAATTTTTCACGCCCGTTGAAGATTTGAAACAAGTGGACTGGAAGGTAAGAAAGCCAATCTTCGTGTTCACCTTATGGCGCGCTATCAAGTGTCCTATCAATGTCAACCTCCTGCTTTCGAATGGTATCGAACCGGAACCCTTTGGAATGTCGTGCAAAATCTGTCACCACTAGTCTGTGCAGAAGTTGTTGCGATTTGCTTTTTACAAAATATCAAAATCATTGGCTGAGTTCATTCCACATTGTAAAACACTTAAGAACGTTCTCAAAATGTATAAAATAATTTAATAGCACTGAAGATGAAAACAGTAGGCTATAGTTTTCGAAACGTTTCCTAAACATGTGTTTAGTATCTACATTTCGGGCTCTATAAATTTTGATTGGGTTAACCAAGCGTTCCAACCATTTTGCTATTAGAGAAAGTATTTTTTAAGTTTACTAAAAAGAGGTTATGTGATCTGTAAGCACTTTGTTTCCTGGGAGACTTACGTTACTGCAATTGACTTCTAAACTTACTTATTTCATCTCCGCAAAAAATTACAAAAAAGACGATGCAATTTGCCAGCAATCCAACAGCGGCGATGGTGATATACAGTGTTTCCACCAAATCTCTCGATTTTAGTTTGCCTTCACTAGCATCATCTCGATACCAATCCGGGTAATCTCCTGATATATAGTAATCATCCATGGATGCGGTTTTGTCGTAGGAAAGATTTGAGGCATTCCCATCACCTTTCACTGTCATGCCGGTAACTCTTGTGTCATAAAAGTCACTTTGTAGATCTTCAGTTACATTTTTTGCAAATGACGTGGTGAGAAGAGAAATACAAAACAAAGGAAATAACGTTTCCATTAAAAAAAATGCGAATATTCTAACAAACAGAGGTAAGCTTCAAAAAGCAGAAACAAACTGTAAGTAATGAGCTCCAAATAATCTGTGTTCGTTTGTAAAACAATCTGAAACATACAAAAATGCAACATATAAGGTTATAATAAGTAAACAAAATCAGTCAGGTTCGGAAAGTCGCATAATTTGTTGATAAAGCTTTCGCAACCGTAAAGGCGGGTTCTTCAGTATCTTATTCAAAATATAGTTTCGGAAGAGAGTTTTCTTTCTTGTGCGAAAGACAGGCAAAATACAACAATACAATAGGGTTGAGCACTATAACAATATCTTTTACATATTTAGGCTACATATAGTTTTAACAGTTGAACGTTTTCGGCGTAACTTAAGTCCTCATCTAATTAAGTCCTAAATTTTGGCAAGACGCACGAGATCGATCAAACTGGAACATCATTGTACATCGAGGGCTGTATCAGCTATAACACCTACAGAGAGAGAAGTCCTCATCATCTAATCCTCATTTCTATAAATATTTTCGGATTCCTGACGAGGGCTTAAGTTAAGCCGAAAACGTTAGACTGTTAAAACTATTAGTAAATATGTACCACATATTGTTATAATGCTCAACCTTATTCCAAATAGTTTGTCAAGGTACTTTGTTTTTTTGGTTCTTAGATAAAAGTAGGCTAGATACACCGAAAAAAAAACTTCTCAGCTTGCTGAACTTGCGTGAAACATGGCCTAAAGAGTCAGATATTGGCCATCCGTTCAATCATCTGACTAAAAAGACATAACCCAATAATAAAACGAAGAACTGTCTTAAAACCTAATCGACACTCAACAACCTTATCTGGAAATCTCCGACTACATGAACATGATTGTTTATATGCTGTCACCAACAAAAACATGGTTTCTTTTTAGTTTTAAGATAATTTATGTCATGAGACATAATAATTAAGATGTAATCTTGCAGATGGAATGGGTCATATTCTATCGAAGTTTACAAAACTTCTACACCACCCTGTCCACCCACAATCCCACATCCTTGAAACTAAAGATATAATCGCCTGTGTAGGGCATTGTCGTGCAAGTCAAGCCAGTGCAAAACGAGAAAAACTGCACTGCACAGAGTTCACTATTCTTCAGATGGTGTATGTTGAGTTTTTTTCCCTTTCAAACAAAGAAAACTTTAGGAGTAGAATTAAAGAAAACAAACTCTTATCTAAACAATTCTACTTTGTAAAATATCAAAGATGGTGTCCTTATTTCGAGGGTGCGTTTGTGTCTCCTTGGTGTGGCAGCACCAAAACATGTCCTAGGCAGATTAGCTACAACCACCTGCCTTGTTGCTTCACTGACGGATTACAGTTTACTTAAGTGATTTGTGTTAAAGTAGTTCCTCTACACTAGTCAGAAACTATGACTAGATCCACATTCAATGTTCTTTTTTTACAATCAACTGATAAACATGTAAGCAAGTGTAGTCTAGGCGTGGTGTTGAAAGGGTGAGTCCAAAAGTACAAGGAGAAGAACTGAAGGTGGCAGAATGCTTTCATCACAAAATTGATTTATTTTGCAAATATTAATAGATAAAAAGTTAAAACTGAATACAAACCACCAGTGACAATGCTTTTTTTATATCCAGGCATCTATCTGACGGTTAAAAATTTAAATTAAGTGAACATGAAGGCAAGGAATCTAATCTGTGTGTCCACTCTAAAACGTGTCATTAATTCCTCTCTTGTCAGTTGTCACAGACGCAGTCATATTATGTTCTGACATGTGGAAGCAATTTTATGACGGTTCAGTTTCAGAACAGTGATCAACAAAAAGGGAGAAAACGAACGGTCAAAATTTGTTCCACAGTCTACTCATGGTTAATTTAACTGAGAAGAGATCTCTGTGCTCATAAATGCATGCAATATTTGAGTGATGAAACACTTCACACATATTGTACGTAATCTTCCTCACGAAAGTACAGTAATCTAAAAATTATACGAGCGCCTTATTGAGAAGGGACAACAAACACGACTCCTTATAAACACCTATTTGACAAAAATTCGTGTTAGAGTTATTTTAATGAGACCAAATGACCGTTAAAGCTATGATTACGCCATGCTAATACAATGTCCGTCTCTGCTGTGACGTGAAACAGTTTAACCAAGACTAAACAAACACGGATTACTAAATGTCAGTTTCAATTAATTCACGCAGTATTGCAACCATAAACAAGAATAATTTGGGATGCTGGTTGCTCAATGATGGAAAATTACAACCAAAGCATTACACAGTGTAACAAAAATAAATGTGCTTGGGAAATAATTGCTATTTTCTGTTTGCCGAAAAAACATGAAAAATCATTATTGTACGGTACCACAATAACTGCAGGTTTGTGTTCCTCAAATCAGCTTAAATTTTCTCTCATTTTTCATGAAAATAGGCACATAGGCACAACGTTTTTCTACTCTCAATATAAAGGATAAGAACTATTTGAATGCTTAAAAGAATCTACTGCTATTTTGCATTCATCAAATGCTGGCATTTGCACAACAATCTAACCTCTTAGTGTAATTTATTAAGAATCGATTTCGCGATAGTAATAGCATCTTCAGCCAGCACATGTAAAATAAAAAGGTGAAAAATACGTAAAACAAACAAACAAAGCAAACTCCGATTTTATCAACACGCATAAAAATTCTATTCTAAATAGGTGGTTACATAATATTAAAATCAAAAGCTGCAAGCCTAAATCTTAAACTGATGTTCTGCCACGATTTTTGAAACCATTTGTTGTGAAATTTTTTTCTCAACAACATAGCCTACTAACAACCATTGCATTTCTTTTTGCTCGAAAAGGTTTTGCTTGAAGAAAACAGTGATTTCTTTAACGTATCAAGTTTAGTTTATGGAATTGTAACGTGATTTCGACTGAAGTAATACTAACAAAAAACATTTAACGACAAAGAAGCGTCGCAGAACAGTGAACTTACTGAAATCTCTTGCACAACTCTCAGAAGGACGTCGGCTTGACACCCATTGATTGGCAAAACACATAATGATATACTTAAAAGTGGACACTCAGATTGGCTTCCTTGCCTTCCGGCTACTGAGTCGAAATCTTTAGCCACCATGCGTAAGCCTGGGTGCACCAAGAAGGGTCAGTGAAGTCCACTTAACTTTCTCATGTATCTTATTAATGTTATTATTAATCTATACTCAATTACAACTTAACCCAGAGGAATCAAGAAATGCACGTCCCTGTTATAAAGCAATGCATACTGGACGGCGGACATTGAAAACCCGACTTGTTCTAAAACTGATCACCACATCCATCTTGTCTTTCGAGACGCGAATGACTTGTTACGTCGACAATGCGTTTCTCGCCAAACAACAAAATCCGTCATTTTTACGTTGATTCAACGTCGGACGGGTTTGCTGATAATTTCCTGACAGGGTACAAAACTGGGCAAATTAGGGTTAAAAAACTTTTTCAATATGGCGGATGAGCATGCTTTTTTGAACGTAGCAGCTTTCGCCGATCAAGTTACGCATTAATCCCATCGCCACACGGTTGGGGCTTTCGACTGCTCAAGTGTCAAGCATATTTTTCCTGGTACATTTCAGCTTTTACAATGCAAAATGGAAGTGTCATAGAGATACAAGCTCTACTAAAACAAACTCTGAAGGAAAGCCACCCTAAGAGAGATTTCAGAGCTGCAATGGAAGTCGGTAAATCACTTTCTGAAGGATAAGTCAATAAAATCAAATGCCATATCAATTTGCAGCAAGTTTTTATTCCAAACAGTTTACGATAATGGATTGTACTGGAAAGCTCATAATTTTAAAGACATCGAATTGATTTTATTTATGGTTTAGAAATATTGATTCTGTTTCTATTCAATCAATTCCTAAAAGATCGTAAACGCTTTTCGGGAGTGGTTTTAGTCAGTTGGCTAAAAGTAAAAACAAACAGTTACGTTTATTATTGTATCATGTTACTTATTGTACTGTACAGTATTTCCTCAAGAGCCTAATCCAGTTAGAACAATTCCATAATTTCAGGCAACTCATGACTTTAGATATTTCATAACTGATTCTTTAATGTGTCATTTTGAAGTAAGATAAAGGTCTCATACTCAGTTATTGAGCTTTGAGGAATGAGAAAATGAGGTTCTCATTATACTCAGCCATCGGCACTAACGAGAGTAGGGTGATCAGTTCCTTTCTCTCGGCCGCTTTTTCTTCAGCAACTATGCCCACCTAATATATTACACCTTGGATAGAGGTGAGTGATGCTTTTCAACAACCAGCTTAAGCTGGGTGTCGAACCAGGTTCGCATAATTGCAAAGCCAACGCCTTATCCGCTGCGCCATCACACCATTTGCACCGTTTTGAAGTATGAACTTGATTTTAACTGTGAATAGTTGGGACGTATCTCTTGCGATATGAAAACAATGAGGCTGATAAACTGTTTGTTAAGTGATTGACAAGGCTTGTACACCTGCGATAAATACTGGTACTGGTTTGACACTTTTTGCAAATGTCAGGAGGTACGAATGCAATAGAAACTTATATACTACGACAGTGCCCATTTTTGATTCAACATAAAAAAGTTTGCTAAAGTAGCCTTTCGTACATATTGCCTGCAAACTTGAAAAACCACGTATCGCTCATATAAACTTTTTCACAAAGCTAGCATAATAAACCTCGGTCATCCAATTATGACTAAAGGAAAACCTGTCTGATCAATTTCTTCGTGATAGTTTTCCCCCTTTCAAACGAACCACAAATATCCGTTTGTGTCTGTTGAATTTGCTAAGTAGCCTACACAAAGAAAACATCATAAAAAAATGTGTTTTTGCTTGCTATACAGTAGATACCACCTACCGAGCAACCAGACAAGACAAACTGGCCGTGAAAATTAGCACCCGATCCTTTTATAGTTGCAGTGCTTTTCTCAGCTTGACATTTCTGTCAGGTCACTGAAAGTTGGTATTCTCGATAATATAGAGAAAAAAATTAAAAATCCACCACCCTTATTGAAGTTTTACGTTAATCATACCAGTGTTGTACTTACTTAATAACTTTACTGCATACGATCAAAGTCTGAATCTTTAAGTACCCATAAAGCAAGTTGACCAAACTGCTTCTTCATACGCTTTACTTCATTATTATTTTGTGAGATAATACTTTGCAACTCACTTTTATTTTATTGTTTTGTACTAAACATTGATTCAAAAGTCATAGCACGGTTGTAAATAACTTCGGCTTATTGCCTTGGCCGCAAATGTCAATGGGCTAACTGGATTAGCTTGAAGAGGTTGCAGGCTATCTTTGAATATCTTTGAACTCTTTGTTTTCAAAGCATGTCTACATATTGTTTTAGACGGCTAAGATTACTTTTTTATCTGCTCAATTATAACTAATTACAAGAACAACAACGTTTCAAAAGTAGTGAGTATTAAACAAATCTCGAAAAATCTAAAGTATTTTTCAATCGCTTTGTCGTGCAGACATTTCGACTAAACTGCGTTACTGATCTGCTCTGACGTTGCAAAGCGTTTCTTGGGGTGATTTTCTCTGACGGTTGTTTCTCTCTTCTGAGTTGTTTTTCCCGAAGCGACCAAGCAGTCAATCATCCATTTTAAAGCAGCCTGACCTTGCCCGTCCCGAACTCATTTGCTTTTTTTTCTAATCAAACATTGTATTTGGGACGCAAACAATGAGGTAGATATTATGTAGATACGTTGAATTTCTCAGTTAGCGAAATATGGCAATTTTTTTAAATTGCCTACATTGTTAAGAGCAGGAGTCAGTAACCATCGGACTGTGAGGCATTTGCTGCCGGTGTAGCGGTCCAAGAGTTACTGCATGCCAAAAGTTACAAGAGTTGCCAAATATTTCATTTAAATTTTATTTTATTTTGTTTTGAAAAATAATTGAATTTTTAACCTCTCAAAAGGTCAGATTAATAATTATAAGTATTTTGTAATGTTAACTGAAAAGCTTGCATTAGTTTGAGAGCAATGAATTCATTACACTTAGTTGAAACAATTTTCGCTTTTCTATCGATTGTGAAAACGCCGGGCACCGCTGGTAACTTTTGGACTGACAGTAACTTCCAGACGCAGCAGAAGCAGTCCAAAAGTTACTGCTATTGTAAGTGGGTGTGCTTTTTCGAAATTCTTTTGGGAAAACTTGTAAATGGTCTGAAACTTCACTTGGTCAGTAGATTAAACCCTCTGCAAGTATGCGAAAGATGAATCCCAAGGATAAATATTCTTACCACGAAACCTCTGTTTTAGTAACTTCTGGACTGGCAGTAACTTTCAGACTGCGTATACGCGGTCCAGAAGTTACGGTAACTTTCAGACCGCAGTAACTCCTGGACCGTTACACCGGTCCGTACCAAAGCGACAATTATGTTTTGCATACATTTTCAACAAAATTGTATTAGGTTTCGGTATAATAACGTGGGTTGCTTCATGTTTTGGTGTATTTAATCTTTCACACTTTATTGGCAAGCCCGCAGAAACTGCGCATCTTGAACTGGTACGTAGTGTTGGTTTAGAAGACTTGAAGTTCTATGAAGTTATGTCCACACAAGACTTTATCAGGGAATTGCGTGCATAACATCTGACTGGAAAATGATAGAAATGCGTTTTGTTAGACAAAGAAATATGGCAAGCAACTCGTTCCAGTTTACTCCAAGTGATTTCTGCGATTAGGTTGGTAGGCTCACTAGGCTGTATCACGCAGAGCTCTGCCTGTTTGCACTTTTTTATTATTCCCGATTTTCATTCCTGAAGCTTGACTAATTTAGTAAACAATTAGAATAGTAGCCTATAGCTTTGGTAGAGAGTATGTGTGAAAGTTTGTAGTTTGGTTTCAAGATGAGGTAAATACAGTAAAAGACAAATTTTCCTTTTTTTTTCTTTTTTTTTTTTAAAGCAATAGCTTGGAGTGTAGAAGACGTAGAAGAAGAATAAACCACAGACGTAGAACCACAGACGTAGAATAATAATAGAAATCAAAAACGGGTGCTCACTGCTTTGTATATGGCCACAACAACAGCACAAAATATAAGACAATCGCTCAAGATTATCAGATCATGAAGAGCAACTACAAATACAGCGTGACGACATTATCTTTTATCATCATATATTATCAAATTCTCACAAGTAACAACAGCATGGTCGTTTCGTCGATAGTTTTTGATAACTTTGTTTTGTTATTTCCTAAGTTGCCAACTCAGGGCTTTCACGTGGTAAAACCAACACAAGTGTCTGCTTGATAAGGTATTTATCAAGAGTTACCGTAGTAATTGCTCAAATATTTAAACAGAAACTGAAACGTGCTACCCCGGCAAAATAACCATCCCATAACTCTGCTAGAAATGTAACCTTTTTACATAGAAGCAACGTCTGCAGATATTGAATCAGTGCAAAAAGGGGCGGTTTGCTGGGTGGGAGGTGAAGGATTTGATAAGTTTTAACTTATGAGAGAGTGATGATACGACATCTGCTAACATTGCTAAAGCTTACTCGACATTGGCAAATAGGCGAAAGAATTTCACTTCCTCGGGGAGAACTTTAAAAATGGCTATGACATGGCTGCTGTCACGTGCCTGCTGTAATACGTCACTAACTCTTTCGTGATGCAATCTAATTTTCTGCAATCAACAACAAACAGCATCTGGAAGTCCCAAATGACCCCTAACGTGGCTTTATGCCATCAGCTGAACGACATCAGTAAGTGTCGACAAAGTCAGATTTTAAGTCACGATAATCAAATAAAGCTTGCAGCTTTGTTTGTAAAGATATTTTAACAAAGTGCCTTACAGCCAAGTTAAAACAAAACGTCCTTGTTTGTAATGTGCTTAGGTGATCAAATGAAAAAATCCGACCTCCGCTTTCACCGAATGAACCTCAACCACAGCTTTGCTGACAAGTCGACACCCTTTGTAAGTTAAACCTTTCTTGTCACATTTTAAAGCGTCGTTAGAAGCTAATGAGTAGGTCTTCTGTGTTTTTGTTTTTATGCTTCAAAAAGAATTATGGGGACCTTCTGTCATATGATTCATACTCGGAAGTGGAAAGCAATTGAGAAAGATTTTAAACCACTTCACATTTCTGTACGCTTGATCAGCAAAGCAGACTCTTTCCATCACGGTTTCATTTGGATTGGAGCAATTTTTTACTAAATTAAAAAGATAATTTTTTTTGCAATTGCAGACTGAGTTTGCTTCACAGGAGGTAGTCTTCTGTGGTTTTAAAACACATTGCTTGAGGAAGTGTTGTTGTAATACGAAATGCATGCTTTTTTTAGCTGTCACAAAATACTGTGTATGGCTCTTAGACTTTAAAAATACTTGGTTTCAAATTAAAGGTTAGCAGGTTAGTCAAAATCTTTGAGCTCACTGCACGTTCTTTTGAATTTAATCGATCACTTTAACCGGTTAACCACGGAGGCTGACTAAATCGCCGTTTACCACACAATCTTTTTGAACTAAAATTGATATGCTTTGCTTGCATCTGGTGTGGATGATTTCTTACCACTCCATGGTACCCTGCGATTCAACTTAAATGTTGGCTGCATAGTGAATAGCCCACCTATTGCAATTTCATGCTTACATGTTTCTTTTACCGATCTGGTCTATGGTTTCTATGTCTTCCAGTTCTACAAATTGTAACATCACATTTTTAAAATTAAAAACATTACTCAGCCTATCCTGCACTTAAACATACGATTTTGCGACCGCGACAAATCTTTGCATTTAATGAATCATTTCGGTATCGAGCACGCTCTCAACAGTCCTGATGGCTAGTAACATCTTTCGCTTTGATGGTCGGAAATAAAACATGGAATTGATGTTATTGTTATACGCGTATGCTGCTGTGTTCTTTCCAATTTTAGTAATAGGGTCGAGTGCTTAGAAATATTGGAAAGGCCTAATCTTGACCTTGGTATAGAGGAGTAATCAGAATAGATTACATTGCCATTGTAATCATTTCATCGCTCGTAGAGATTTACACAAAAACGCTGAGTGAGCACTTGTCTACGTATTGGTTCTCCAATTGCTCTTTATTTATTCATGCTTTATGAAGTTCATGATGAATTATCTTTTCCAAAGAAAAAACGTCATTTAAAGGTTGATATTACATTTCAAACATTTGGTAAACTGTTTCTTTTTTATTCGTTTACCAACGGTTGATGAATGTAGTAGAGTGGTCTATTCTTGCACCTAATGTTTCAGATGAAAAGTCCTTCTTTGGCTTATGCTGACTACGCGTTTATTAAAAATAATTTAACATCACAATTAGATTTCACTGAAGATTGCATGCAGGTGACTGTTTAAACCAGGAAAATTCAGTTAAAAAATTCTAGTAGGCTTAGGATTGATTTTCTACATCGATTAAACCAAACTCTCGTATTCTTTGCGTAACAATAACCTTGGTGTTCCATTGGGGATATTTGATTGCAGCAAGACTTTCCACTTAACGACTGAATTACATTATAATCCTGATTTTCAGAGAGTATGATTTGTACAAGGTCTCTTTCTTAATGCTTATGATAAATAATCCTGTCTTTTTCTTTGAAAAGGGCAAAAAGACACTTTGTTCTGACAGGTTATTGGTCTTGCATTTTTATGAACGATTTTTGAAGCTAATTTATCTTCCTTTACGTTTTAATACGAAACTTAATAATGATAAACTGCTTTAGCATAAATTAATATTCAACAGAAAAAAAATTTCAGATTGATTGTGGAAGTACTTTACCCTTGAAAAGTGCCTTCGAATTATCAAATGGTTTGTTCGTTCAGCTGATAATACCTGCCGTATAGTTGGGATCTGGGTCACTGCATACATTTTATGTGACATTATGATAAGCAGCCTATAAGCTGCTTGACTGACGGGAATTATTGGAAATTAATTAAGAAAAGATGCTCTTCAATATTATTAGACTTTATAGCTATTAGTTGGTCACTGCCTTTGACTGTCCTGTGACAGCAAACTAAACGCACGTATACCTAGCAAACGATGAGCCCATACTGTTTTCAAAATAATATCACAAGTCACTCTCATCAGCTGGGACTGCTGAGTGTTTTGATAGCATTTCAATAATGCAGCTTTAAAACGTTTGGATGTCGTGCGATGTTGGATGGCGTTGACATTTCTTTTAATCTTTTTTGTCTTGTACAAAGCCGCAAATTGTGTTTACTAATCAAATTAGGATATTTTATTTCAATAAATTCCGTTGAAATGTCAACGAAACCCGCAAATGGTTTTTTGACATTCCATCCAAACAGAACTGGCTATTCATATGTTGTTGTGACATTGAATTTCATAGACTGACAAAAAAAAGCTGACAGATAAAGAAATGTAAACGAATGTTGTTAAACAATTTCAAAAACTACCGGATTAGTAGCATACCGCAGGAAAGCGTTTGGTTTGATCAAGTGCTTGGCTTGCGTTACGTCACTTGGAAAACCATCAAGCATGTGCAGAAAAAAGATTAAACCTAAAGTCGGGAGGCTATCACATTTTTTAGAGTCCATATCTTTAATTTAACTCCTGATAGTTGTTTGGAAAGAATGACATCACTAACGTTGTTTTAAGTGTGACTTTAATTCTGCAACAGTTTCTTTTCTGAATACTGAAAAGCTGAGGTGTTCATCAAGACAATTATCGTTTCTGGCACTAGTTGTAACGTTCACTTGATGAAAGTGAAAGTAAAAGTAACAACAAACAGAAAATGAAATGAGGCTGACAAACAGGTTGACACATTGCTTCACTGACGTTTCGCACACCATGACAATGTGCAATTGTGCATCCTCAGAGCGAATAACATATAAAATAAAATTTACTGCAGTAGCCTATATAACTTTGTATTTTTATTTTGTATGTTAATCGCTGAGAGAATACGCATATTCATGGTGCGCGAATCGTCAGTGCAGCAATAAACCATCCTGTTTATTGTTGCTTTTATTTTCAATTTCATCAGATTAACGTTGCAACTAGTTTCTTTTTTGCAGGTCACAAATGCTTGAATTACATTTAATCGGCAGACAAACTACCATGAAAGCCAGTTTGGTTTTATCGTCAAACTTGAACAATCATGATTCTCACATTAGAGGCTTCTCTAGCACATGACTTCATACCACCAATTCAGTTTACCATTGCTGGAATATAAATACAAAAATAAAAACAACGAAACAAATAGATGAAGATATGAAAACGTTTTGATCAGCATCAAATGTAGGCCTGGTCCCTGGAAGCAAAACACAAATCTATATAAATTTGCACTATCACTGAACTGTACATAAGTGATTATTAAAGGCTTTGAATAATTTCTGCGTAACACTTACTTATACCGCTGCAAACTGATAATAATATGCAATAACATGACACGTTTTTCAAGCGTAAAATAAACAAAAGTATCACCAAATGTAGGTGGTAATTCGCATTTATTCAGATGGTTCGTCAATCAGACACGACTGACTTCTTGAGAGGAGATGAACGAGGTAATGATTGCCCGTCTTTATAGCATGGCAGAACACGAAGTCCTAAAACCAATGCATGTATGGATCCCCTCAAAACTTTCCATAAACTCCAATGAGTCCATAAATCCCAGGTAGGAAACCTGATAAACAAAAATTTATTCCTTGATAATTTGTAACATAGTAAATTATTAAAAGTCCTCAGTAGTCGTGAAAAACATAAATTGCAATATAAGTTTTTTTCAGACAATCCTTGCAACTCAAACTCCTACAGAAATCTAGTTGTTTTAGTTTGATGAATTTAGTCAAATACAAACAGTGTGTTTTGTACAAATAACCACTGTTGAATCACATAACACACAAAAGCGATCGAAGCAATACAAAGTATATCAACATATTTTAAGCCAGACCTTTCAAACCCCCTAGCAAGCTATTTGCTACTTCGGGTCTTAACTTTTACCTTGCCGGTTTTCTCATAAATATTTGCTTTGTCCATGGTCCATCAAAGGGCTTTTAAATTTTATTGCCCCGATAAATCTGCTTTTTGCAAGCATGCCAGGTCACAAAATAATACCAGACAATACTACGATTCTTAGTTGAAAGAGATAACAGAAAACGGATATTTTCTGTTTTCTGTTTTCTGTTATCTTTGGTTTATCAATCAAAATCATCATGAAATGAATCCAAATGATGGTATTTTATTTCCAGGACTTCAATTATTCTTACTTAAAGTATTTAAATTGGTTCCATGCTGATTGCAAACTGTGCAGTGGAGCAATTTAATCCGCAGACTTTGATTCTTTATGACTCATGCTGGTCACTCTTTCTCTCTGCTTCATTTTAAGTTTCTTTTTGGTGATTGATTGATCACATTTAAATTTCTTTAATTTAACATTTTATCTAATTTTTATTTTAATTAATTGAATTTCTTTAATTTAGCTTTCAACATTTAATTTTTGAAATTTTTTCCAGGTGTTGCAACCGTGCCAAATTGTAAACTCATTAATCTGTTTGGTATCAGCAGGTTATAACGTTCGCGCTTTGGCGCTTCTACCTGTTTTTAGACCTGTGCTATGTTTGGCATTGTTCTTCGTTGTGGTAATCTGAAATAAAGAAAAACTAAGCTGAACTTCTGTTTTCCTACGGGACGCGCAACTCCGTTGTTCCTTCAACATTAGAAGGGTCAATTGCCAATTTGACATTTTTTTATGCTTTACTGCAGGCTTGCTTTCTACTAAAAACCTTAAATTACTTTAAAACCAACTTAACTCTTCTTATATAACCCATAAAAAGTAAACTATTTTGTAAATTAGAAAAAAACGTAACCCTTCTAGTGTTGCGGATAAGCCAAAAGCGGATGAAGTTTCGCATCCCTATGTTTTCCAATCTTGGAATTTGGACTCGAAGTGTTTCAAATATGAATTCTTTCAATATTACATCTTATTTTGCATGTTTATTTGTTTTACAACAACATGATGTTTCTTACCTCTCGAAAAAGTCCGTCATGTCTGATTGACGAAACGTTGGAATAGATTTGTATGATCGCCAAACACTTTGTTATAGTTGAGCTAATGTAGGCTACACCAGAAAAGCGAATCCTGTTATTGGGTTGTACGCGGCGATAATATTAATGCAACCTATTTAGCCTAATGGTCATAACTTACAATAACTTATAACATCATAGGCATACAGGGTCGTTGAGAGGATATTTTAGTTTCGGTATCAATGAGATCCTCGAACACTAAATCAAGACACATCTAAGAAACGCACTATATACAAAGAATAAGGGGTGGTTTCATCGAGTTTCTGGGCCCCTTTGAAAGGATCCTGGCCCCTAAAATCATCTCGGGCCCGATGTCCAAAAGCACTTCCTGGACCCCTCTGTCAACACTACTGTAGGCATATAATACCTGTCAAGTCACAGTAGGTTACTTGTCAAGTCACAATACGAGACTTGAGCAATATGATGCTGATAAAACGAGAATAAAAATATGTCATGAAAAGTTGGAAGGGGGATTTACGTTTGTTTGTGTTACAACTTAAATTCCTTGGTGAAATAATCAGGAACTTGACTGCTAAAGATAAGGCCTGATTTGTCACATTTTGCAGAAATTTCCAGATTTTGCCAACTTTGGGTGACTGTTTAAATGAATTTTTCCAAAAATTATATTTTTTCGCCTTCTTTACTGTTTTTCCCAGATGACACAATAGTTTTAAACATCATCAGATGTTGAAAAACAAAGACAATTTGATTTCGAAGATTTTAGTCAACAGTCTGATTGAGCATTTTTCAACTTATTTTTTCTCATTTGCTACTGCTTCCCAAGAAAATGAAAAGCTTTTGTATCATAAAGAGACAGCAAAAAGTAAGAACTTCTCAGAAGAAAATGTCAGTCAAACACTAGCAGTAGCGGTAGTCAAAATCTGCAAAATGTGACAAATCAGGCCGCATCTCCAGGTGGCCATGTCAGGAATATATAAAAACGCATCTTCTGTGCGTTGGTCTGAAAGAATATAAATTGATGTGATGGCAAAGTACAAGAAAGTCTATGTAAAAATGCTATAATAAATGATAAGATTTTGACATGAAGATGATAAGCTGAATGGAAGTCTTTTACCCCCACTCCCTTTTTTCAATACGTCACTGCTCACAGCTTATAGTTAAGTCGCTGTAATTGAGTCATCGTAAACGGATGGGATGAATTGTCGAAAAAAATAAGGTTATCCACTAAATAAACCGCCTTTTGTTAACTGTTCAAATGCTTTTGACAATAAATCTCTATGAGTACATTTCACAATAAATTGACTGTTGTAAAGTTGCAAATGATTCACCAGCACCTCCCACCCTCATACTAACTTCCACTGACGCTGTTTTGCGGTCATAGAATTGATGAATTGCTACAAGAACCTTGTTTGTTTCTTGAAAGTGTTAGATCTTGTTCGAAAAGTATTAATGGCTTGTACTGTAATTACAAGGAGGTAATATCCCAATATAACATTTTACAACGGAAGGAATCTTGTAAAAGCTGGAAACCTTAGCACTGAGTGAACGTGTGATATCACACATAGCCTTCAAAACGAAATTATACAGGATACTGTAATATGTATGACCGCACCCACCACTTCAGCGCACAAAACGATGAAACAATGTAAAAACGGCAACTTTTGCTGGTTAGAAAAAGTTCAAAAGCTTCTAATTTTGTTTATCTTCGTTTTTGACAAGGTAAAATTCAAATCAAGGTAAAATTTACGTTTAATTTATGTTGTTTAAATTAATGCTCAAATCTAGGATTTCTTTCGCGGTCAGCAGGTTTCTAGTTGCCCAGAGGTTGTTCAACAATCAACATTCATTTAAGATGACTTAACATTTTAGCGAGGAAAATTTTTCGTGCTAAATTGATCTCAGAAGAATTGAGCATCTTGTGCAAAACATGCCTTTTTAATCGGTTTTTCTTCATAAACTGGCACTGGCAAGACCTACCAACACAAACATCAGAGCAATTCTGAGTACAGCCGACTATGTGGTGCACTACGACAGCTTTTTTTGTTGTCTGCAACGGCTTTTCCGCATGAAATGTGACTTTTGTCTTGGGATACATAAATAGGCTTAACAGGCTTTAGATTTGCTGTGTTCCTGAATATGCTTTCTTGAAAATGGAAAACAACGTTTGGCAGTTAAGATGTAAGGTAATCTTAATGCTCAAGTAATCTCCTATATTTATATTTACAATTCATGCAAGTTGCAGTAGGAGGTGGGTTCTGAGGGCACAAATAACTCTTGTTTTGCCAAGTTCAAACTGGATTAGGAAACACAATATAAATTCATTTAAGTTTTGTACAGGATGTCAATACCGTATCTTGCAGCACATACTCGATATTCCCATATAGGCCTGCTTTGCAATGGTATCCTGAGCACTTGCTCAGGTATGAAAATATCGTTTCTAACACCTTAGAACTTTTATTAGCAGGATTGTTTGACATTAGAAACATCTTGACTTATGTGATGCACGTGCCGATTCTCGCCAGGTAGATAAGCTTGTTTTGGAGAAGATTATGTTTTGTTGATACCCAGCAGCTTCAAATCTTAATGTTACGCTCACAAAAAGGTTTCTGTATGACTTTATCTTGATTGTGGGAAGAAGTGGCATTGTAAAGAGAATTAATGCTCACAAGCATGTCTTCATTGAAAGATAAATTACAGCAGATCGTGCGAAGCGAATGATAAGCGAATAAACACCAATTTAACCTACTTGTGGAGAATACCAAAGAAATCAACTTGAAGTTTATGTTAGGAAAGAAAATGATAATGAGTTTCATGGTTGCTTACTTCGGATTAAAAGCGTTTGATTACGATGGTGATAAGGTTATTTATCGAATAATAAGCCTCAGTGTTGCGAAATGCATAACTTGCTTTCAAGGCGTTGTAAACAACCGTGAATGTGCATCCAGACCCACAGGCATGCGACAATGAGAACAATCCATCACCCTTCTTCATAACTCATATCACGTTTACTTAACAATCTATTCTTCTCAAGACCTTCTTTTCTCAATCAAGAATCACTACATCACATCTTCCTCTTTTATTTTGATCAGTTCATTAGGAGGAGGTCAGGAACCAGTGGGACAAAAATAACTGTTTCTTTAATAACTCAAAAAATTACTGAACAATGTGTACCAAACAACATTTTTCATAAAATTCCATCTTTTACTCACATCTTCAAAACATTTCAACAAAAAAGTTTAATATATTAATGTTTATTTTTAGTTTGAAATGCCGCAATAAAGTGTCCCATTCGTGCCTAATATAAGGGAGTAGTGGGACACTTCAGAAATGCATTTAGTGCAGCAAGAAACTACTTGGAAATAAAAAATTGATATTTTTCATCGCTTTCATGCATGCATTTTTGTATTACAAGGCACTGTTCGACACTTTACATCAGGGGTCACCAAACTTTTTTCTCTGAGGGCCGGATTGCTGCGAGATTAACAGCTGCGGGCCGGATGCAAATTGTGAAAAAATATACAACTATTTAGAATCTCCATTGGCTTGAATTGAGCAAAATAAATAACAAAGTCAGCGGTGGAATAGCAAAGTTGTGATGAAAATCGAAAGGTTGCTAGAAAAGTTATCCCCTGCTGTGATACACTAGAGGGCATCGTGCTCATGAAAAAACATTACATCTTTACATTCGGCCTAGGCTGTCCCCATTTGTGGTGGCCTAATGATAAAAACAGAAAACCAACGTGTAGACTGCCTGGTGGTGCTGCCGTGTAGCTCAACAGCAACGTCAGTCCTTTACAAAAAGTTTGGTAACTTTTTTCCTTAACAGTTGTAGTTTTCGCAGCAAGTGGCGGGCTAGATAAAATCAATTCGCGGGCCGGTTCCGGCCCGCGTGCCGTAGTTTGGTGACCCCTGCTTTACAATAAAGAAACGTTGAAAAAAATAGTTTTAATGGATTGACTCAGTAAAACTTTCAAATTTACAAAAAACACTACTGAAAACAAAACAAAATACACAATGGGGTTGTTTAAATGTCCCACATGTCCTTGAACAAAATGTCTCACCGGTACTTGAACCTCGTTTTGAAATATTTTTGCCTCTCAATCCAAAACTTGAAAAACATAACTTTGCAGTTTTTGCTTAATGGAAGTACAAGTTATGAGGATTAACTCAATCTGAAAACTATTTTCTACAAAGGGACTGTTAAACCAAAAATACAAAAAGTCTGACCACTCTTGTTTACTTTAATAAGCGAAAATCTCTTTTTGATGTCATTTTTGAACTACAAAAAATTTTGCCACCAAACTACGCTAAACAACATTGACCAGTATCTCGGTTCCACACGCAAAATTTCAGTCATTTACATTCACCACGGTTCAAGAAAATGATAGTGTCCCACTGGTAAAGCGTCCCACTGGTTGCCGATCTCCTCATCATCATCAACTTACTCATTTCAAACGTATCTTCTTCTGATTGCACTCGTGCAGTCTATATCGTCTTTTTAACCGTGGGGTAGGTTGTACGTTACCTCTCTACTAGCATTGTAAAGGTGAAGGTAAGTCCCGTGCATAGGCGTAGCCAGGGGGGGGCGAACGGGGCCATGGCCCCCCCCAAATTTTCAAAGTTTGGATTCCGAAGTTGAACCCTTTGTTGAAAATATAATATAATTTGTATAAATTTATATTGTTTTCCAAGACATCTGGCTATTAACACCCCCCAGGACTTGTTTTAGACACACAGAAAGACACCAATACATTTTGAAAATTGTATATCGCGCAAAGTTTACGCGATTTACGCTTCTTTTAACTAATCTGTGGAAGCAATTTCAAAATCGCTTACTCTGTAAGGTTTTGTGTAGCTGAGTTTTTTGTGTTCTCTAACTTTAGCCGCAGTTTTTGCCCGTTTGTGTGTAGATAAGAGCTACCTTTAATAAGTTAATAGCTGTTTATCTGCTAATAAGTTTCATATAAATATTACCCTGAAAGTGTTTCCAGAAAGCGTTATAATCCATTATTTAAGTGTAATTTTGGAAAAAATTTCCGGGGGAGCATGCCCCCGGACCCCCCTAGAATACGCGTGCCTTCGGCACTCTCTAACCCCCCACCAGCTTTAATTCTTCCCTTGCTTAACCCACCAGGATGCGCCACTGCACATCAGGTGGAGTTGTCTTAAATCAAACATTTTGTCGTTCTCTTCAATTCATCAAATATTTGGCCCCCCCCAAAAAAAATTTCTGGCTACGCCACTGGTCCCGTGCTCAGTTACTGGTCTTCAGGGAGTGAGAAGATAAGGCTTTAGTAAACTTTCAAGAATTTAGTTCAAAATTAGGAGCAAAATTGTTTGAAGGCTTGGTCAATGCGAATGACAATGTAGCCTAACGGCGGCCAGAATACAGAAATGAAAACGATACATAAGTTTTGTAAACTTTTAGACTGGTAGCCTATCGCCTAGCCCTAGCCTACTGCTTTCATCATCAGTGCTGCAAATCAAATACAGTAGTAGGCTACAATTTGTAGCAGTAATAGTGAAAACAAGAGCTATATTTTTTGAACGTTTGCTGAATAGTTTATCTCACGTTGACTTAATATTGTTAAATACATTTAATATTATATCTTTGTGATTAATTTTTTAATACATTAGTTTTAGTAGATTACATTTTGATAAATAAGTACTTTAATCTAAAACGTGATATAAACAACATGCAATTCAAATCGATTGCCAAGTCATATGTTTATTATATCGAGTTCAAGTTTACATATTGCTAAAGAATTTAGATGGAACGAGAAGAAAGGCAAGGAAACCGGTTGTTTAGTTCATAAAGTTTAAGCTTCAAGGGATCACCATAGTTTGACAAGCAAAGTGTATTTCAACATGCCGCACTCTGACCAGAAAACGGTAAATAAGGCTTTGAAAATATAAAGAGATCTGCATTGTGTTTTGTCTGTGCATCGTATTCACTGGACTTCTCGCTCGGAGTGACTGAACTTACTTAATTGTTCAAGCTAGAGTAGGATTAGTTCTGTTGGTTGTTAATGAGTTTTTAGCTAACACTAATCTGTAAAATTGATTGGCAAATGATTTAAAATCTTTTAACATTCACAAGTCTTTTTCACTTACGCATGGCGATTTATACAAACACCCTCAACCGCAAATTTCCACAGTTTGATTTGAAATCACGTTTTAATCTTTTTAGACACCAATAATCTTGTCCAGTCAAGTTAATCTGGTAAACAACTTGTCAAATGGCGATGATGTGCCATATGACTGTAGCCTAATAAAAAGCTTGTCTAGATGGCATTGAGCGTTTGTCTATTTCTAGTAGTACGGGGCTAGCTAACATAAATTTTAAAGGCCCTTAAAATGGAACAGCATTCCGATATAATTTATACAGGAATTGCAGCATCCGCTGGTGGTATCTGTGCTAATAAATTGCTAAAATTCGGATAACTGTTGCGTTATTGTATGCTCTTATTTGTGACGCATTGCCTACCTTAGTTTATGTCATTAATTTCTATTGCGGGTTTCGGTAGAATCCTAGATTAAAACAGCAAAGTTTATGAGACCAAACCTCCAATTTCTCATCTAAATCATCAGATTTAAACACAGGAAAAGAAGCATTCACAAAAGAATGTGACATGAATACATGAGCTATTATGCTACTCCAGTTACAAAAATCCTTGATAAACTTTTCTAAAGATCTTATCCAACTTGTTGCTTTGGATAATAGGCGTTTTTATTTTTCTTGTGTTTTTGTTATAAAAATTTCTACAACCGTTTCCGTTTGCATAGACTATAATATAGACTAGTATATATTGCTGTTTGCAGGTTGTTAAATCCTAAGTGGCTTTGGGCAGTGTCGTAGCGTGATCATTTTTTCGGATGTTTACTTTTTTAGTAAACTGCATAGTCTAGCCTACTTGTATTCGGAAAAAAAACAAGAATTAACAAAATCTGGAGCTGACTCGGTTGAACCGCACCCAAAGCTTTTCTTAAACACAAATAGACTAAACTTTTCTGAAAAAAAAATGAACATCCAAAAATAGCACGTTACACCACTACTTTGAGGGTTCTCACACTAGGTATTACTTTGTAGAGCCTCCAAACCATCCAGTAGGCTGCTGTAACTGCAGCAAACGCAAAAAACGAATATGAAAGTTCATCATTACCAACAGAAAAACATCAAATTTTTGACGTCAGAGTTAAGCTAAGCTATGTTAAAAATAGAATAATAATCAAATATAGCCTATAATTATTTGAAACACAAGGGTATATAATTCTAGATTTTGCTTGCAAGAATGAAACAAGTTTTTATTACATAAGCTGGTGAGGCCTCTGGCAATTGATAACAATTTTAATCTAGGCCTACTGGTTGTAAACTTTCTTAAAACCACCAGTCCACCACCAACGCTAGAAGCACTGCGTCCTTGAGTTGCTGTAAAAGAATCAACGAATTGCTGCTGTTGGAAAGTACTTTTTTACCATTTTCATTTGTTTGATAAAGAATAAAATTTCCTTCTGGTACCGGTACGGTATTTAAATGAGCAAAACTATTTTTATAAGAGAAAGTTGTTGACCTACACGATAGATGCTGGAAGCCCCAACTCCTTCTTATACTATTAAATATAATTAAGTTCATGGGTGTCTGTCGCCGTCGGCCCCTTTCAGCGAAGTCCGGAGTGTCGTCATATATTATGAATAAATGAAGTCACTGACGCAAGTTGTAAAAATAATAACAAAACATTTGATCTCCCCAGCCAAAATCTTGTCGACCCACTTGGCCTAATATCATCTTATGAAAACATTGCAGAAAAGCCCGAAAGACAAAGGTTAATAGTTATTAATAAATTATAATTTATTAGGAATCTCTTCACTGTCTGGAATTCATTATTTATGTGTTAGCCTATATATAACCTTAGACCAGTGGTTCTTAACCAGGGGGGCGCGCCCCCCCAGGGGGGCGTGAAGCCTCTCAGGGGGGGCGCGAGCTATACAACAATTTCAATTTTTTTTAATTACTTTAATGTCCTAGGACCTATGCTGTTTGTCATATTTTGTATTTTATTGTATTTATTTGTATTTATCTGCGAAGCATTGAATACTCTCAACCTTTAGCATCAAGGGAAAAACATCAACATCATTAAGCATCATGACATCATTCGAACTTTTATAGCTAAACTTGACCTCTGGAAGAGTCGAATTGAACAAGGAAATCCAGCGAGCTTCAGTAACTTGGATTCTGATCTCAAAGATGGTAACTTTGAGTCTGAATTGAAGAAACAAATAGAAATCCACTTTAATGAATTGAAAGCGGAGTTCATCAAATACTTTCCAGATCTGGATGAGAAGCGTGAAACCTGGAAGTTCATCAGAAACCCGTTTCAACGCGAAGTAGTTGATATTTTCGAAGAAGGACAAGAGGAGTTTCTTAAGATGAAGTTCAACTCCACAGCTAAAAAAGACTTCAAAGAACTGAAACTTGAGACGTTCTGGGCCAATTACCTTCCTGTTTACCCTCTTATCGCAACTCGGGCTCTTCGAATGCTAACAATGTTTGGATCCACGTATCTTTGTGAAGCTGCATTTTCTGCTCTCGTTGCTATCAAGACCAAGTACAGAAACAGGCTGAGAGTTGAAGGAGACTTACGTTGTTCATTCTTTGGAGTTAAACCTCGCATTAAAAATCTAGTCGCTAAGAAGCAGTGTCAAGTATCTCACTGATGTGTACAATAAACAGACAAAAATGCAATTTTTTTGGTATGATACTTATTTAAAATCTAGGGGGGCGCGAGGCTCATGACCATTATTGAAGGGGGGCTTGATAGAAAAAAGGTTAAGAACCACTGCCTTAGACTGTTGTAGTGATAAATCTAAGGCTTATTTCTGCAACGAGAAATTGCGATCGCTGGTTATTGTTTTTGAAAAAGCATTTCTAGAAAAAGAAACGTTTGTTGTGGCATTTTTGTCATACTCTTTTTTCAAAATAAGCTTAATATACAAATAATAAACACCAGTGTTATGAAAATAAATTGTGGAACAAAAACATTCAAAACACATAATCAATTTATAAGGGTCAAGCCTATCCTATATGTATACAACAAATATCCAAGGACTTTGGTTTTAGTTAAAAAATTTTGACAAGCAAAAAATATTAAACGTGTGAATGTGATGAGTTAACAGTTTGAATGGAAGTGCAATGGACAATGTTTCGCGTTTAGTTATAAGAATTTCAGTAGCCTATAGCCTCCATGCAGGGGCGTTGACAGGGGCGTCTAGGTGGTACTTTTGGACCCAGGCCCGGAATATTTAAAGAGCCCGGATTTAAAAAGTTCCACACGACTTCAAACATTAGGTATCAAGATCTTCATAATCAGATCTAAAGGAATTGCCATCAGAGGTTAAAACAGCCATTTGAGCCGTCAGATGGTAAAGTACTGGAGCCCCTTCTGGGTACCGGGCCCACTTCATCTTTCTGGTGGTAAAATAACCACTTCAGCCACCAAACAGTAAAATAAGAATTTAGTCTAGTTCAATGATTTTCCTAACCAAGAATATTAGGCTACCCGAAACACGAATTTCAAAATAGCCTAAACAGGCTAATATTTGTTCAAACTCAAAAACTGAAATGGCACAGGTAAGAAGATTGCTATTCCTATTTCTGCACTAAAAATTAGACCAAAATCTGAAAGTTTCATCAAGTCCATTTTTTCAAATGTTTTTTGAATTTTTTTTTGTCGCATTACTGTATTTTAATCACCACTCAAAAATAACTTTTCATGGATTGCCGCTCGTTGCCTATTCTCTTACAGTTTATCGACCAGCAGAAAAAGCCGTTGCGTTTTGGTGATGTATGATATAGGCTACGCCTGGCAGAGCTAAAAAGCTTTGTTGAGAAAAGTAGGTTGGTCATTACACATGCAGCTATAGCCTTCCTCTGTTCCTGTACCTGTTCATCCTGCTTCATCCTGCATCACAATCACAATGGTAATCATTTTACTACAGGATTGGAAGAGATAGCCATTTTGAACACCAGTTGTTTATCAAGGTCATGGAGGCAGGGCTGTTGACAGGATTTTTCGGGCCCGGTACCAATTTATTTTCGGACTCCCTTCATCGACAATGTTATGAATATAAAAGTTGTAGGCTACAAACTTTCATTGCTGTCGTTTAGCATGGTCATTTAACAAATCTTGAGCATCTTAAAATTTCTTGAACAGCAAAACTTACTATCTCTATCTAGCAGTTGCTTTTTTGAACTTTTATTTGTCACATGGCGCTAGAGTATTACTTCCCGATTCCATTGATGTTTCACTGGTCATACCAGACTCACCAGAAGAGAATTTACAGCAAAGGTAGTGCAGACAGTCAGAAAGTTTTCAAATTGATTTGGAAAAGGTGTTTGGGCCTCGGTCTAATATTTGCTGATTGCTGCAATCTGAAAAGCGGTTTTGAAAATTTGGAGGTTGTAGCTAGCGAGAGACTACCCCGCAAGCGGCGGTGGTAACGTGAAAAGCGCGAAAAGCAAATTATAGCGTACAAAGCAAATTATGTGATGCTTTCTCCGTCAGCTTAGCTCAGCGGTTAGGGCTGAAAAGTCCGGTAGTCATTTCGATGACCTAGGTTTGATACCCACACCTGCCATTACTCTTTTTTCTTCTGTAATTACTGTACCAAACAAAGCAAAATGAATGCAAAATAGCAGTACCATCAACAAAGTTCCAATCAAAAAACAACTCTCTGGCTGAGTGCTAAAAAGGTCACAAATTGGACGGCAGCCTTTTATAACTTAACATGTTCTGATTGGTTCGAGGTTTCAATGGCTGTGGCAGAAATTTGTTATGTTAAAGTGACTTTCCACCTGGTACAACAGTGTTCTCATTTTTAGGAAATTTGTCTGTGGATCGGGAATTTCATGTCTACTTAGGAATAAAGTCAGAGAAATTTCTTGCCTTAGTTTAGGCTGCTGCAGTGATAATGTAGTTTGTGCTAAAGCTTGCTAAAATGCACCTAATTTTTTAGCGTAGACCTACTTGTACATCCATCCACCTCAACCTCTCACATCCATTTTTTACTCAACAATAGGGACTGTCACACAGGTGTAGCGATCCAGAAATTACGGCAGTCCAAGAGTAACCAGAGTTGTCAAATAGATTTTTTTGAATACCGTAATTACATTTCTAACCCCTCAAAAAGTTACATTGACAATCTTAAACATTGATGATGATGGCGTATGAGCAGATCTTTCCAGGCTAGATTGGAGGGCAGGAAATCTTCAGCCACTCAGCAGTCTCATTGTTTAGGATCCTCAGACCATGCGCACCGTGTGGAGGCCGATGGGTTAGGCAGTGGTAGATGACATGATCTGCGGTCTGTTCAGTGGCACCACACTCGCATTACGAGGGCATTACGGCCAGCAAGCTCAGCATCAGCATCTTAAACATTGATTAAATTTAATTAAATTTTAATTTTAATTTAAACTGAAAAATTATGCATTAGTTTGAAAGCAAAAAGTTAATTTTACTTTGTTCCAAAATTTTTGCCTATGTATAGCCTACTTTTGCTGACCGGCTTAGCAGCTTTCGTTACGTCTGGTCTGGCAGTCACTTCTGGACTGCTACGGTGGCCTGTATTGCAATGAGGTGTAGTTCCTGCGGCTTTTTCTTTGCATCATTATTGTGTTCCCTTGTGTCTTAGGCCTACTGATGTCGTGAAAACCCTGAGGCCTTTAGTCCCTGTAGTTTCGCCATATGTCAAATGTGTCATGATTAGGAATTTGAAACGCTAGCTAAGTATTTGCGTGCTTCTTAGGAATTTGGAACGTTAACTAATAATTTGCGCATTCTTGCCATCGGTAGTTTGATACATATACATGTAGTTTTACGTTTTTCAACGTTTTGTATCTGCTGCATGCCACAGTGCGTTTGTACTGGGTCTTCTCTAAAACCAACGCGTCTAGCGTTGAATTTCATTCTTATAATTTTATTCAGTCATTGAGTCGTGGCATCTTTCAGTCAGTTCATCACGCTTTGTTTGAGTTATGGTACCAGTTCAGTTGTGGTATCATTTTATTTTATGTTACGAGTCATGATTTGATTCAGTTTACCACGTTCTGTTAGTTAGGCATTTTTTGGTTGCAATTTTTTGAGCTAATGCGTCCTGATGGTTTAAAGATTTTTTTTTCAATGAACTCATACATGTAGACAGACAGACATCATTTTCGGATCTTCTTCCACCACTGATGTGCTCAAGATGTTGCTGCAATAATTTACAGCTAGGTAGGTTATGAGCAGATGCTTCGAAACAATTTTTTTTGTTTAAACATAACAAAACAACTTTTTTTCAAACATAACAAAACAATGACTTTTGTCACAAGGTTATGTTTAACTTTCATTGTATATTTGTCGAAGCTGCTGCAGCCTGCAATCATCAAATCTGTCAATCTTTGTTTGGTAGCCTCGGGTCTGGCAGTAACTTCTGGCAGTTGCTATATTAGCATTTTTAATACCAAAGTTCAGAAATCTGGCTTTTTTAAAGCGTTTAGCATAAAAATTTAACAGTAGGCTATGTGGAATTTTTTAATGTAGCCTACTGTATTTAGCATTTTTCAGAATTTTGCTCTCAAAAATATTTTGTTTTTTGATGTGGCAACTTTGTATTTTACCTGAATTTAGATAATTTTGCATCATTCAGCTTTTTATGAATCTTTTTGTTTGCCGTAAGCCACTGCCAGTTGAGCTAAGCTATAATAATGCGCAAGTTGAAACCAGGGATATCTAAAGAAGGGGATACGAAGGCTTTTATTACGTCTGACAATAGAAGGGCTTTTGTTTATCGTAAAATGACAATTGGCACCGATAGTAGTTTAATAAATCTTGTTATGATAACTTGCATTGCACTATTAACATCAGGCCTGGATATTCACAGCATGCTTGTGGTTGCTTGAATTCAACTACCCATATACTTGCTTTACATCTAGCCTCCTGCAAAGGCTTTGTTATAAAAAACAGCTTACTGGTAACTTTTCAACTGTCTTTGTAAACAAGTATTCTTTACATATACTCTACGTAACATTTGCTAACTGTCTTCTGTAGCTCATTGTACCAGCTGCACTACAAAACTTTCTACGATTTAAAAAAGAACCACATGTTAAAAGCACTACAAACTACCGCCCTGGTAGTGTCATGAGAATAAGGCAATCGCTGCGAGCCTTCGTATCCCCTTCTCTAGATATCCCTGGTTGAAACAGTCATATGACAGCGGTCGAAAGTACAATACTCACTGGGAGAAAGAGTTTGTTTGGCTGAAGAAGGGTGGTAAAATAGGAGAAGCCTATTGTAATTTATAATGTAAGACATCTATTGCCATTGGTATTGCTATAGGTCACAGCCAGGGTTCAATCAATCGTGGTACAGGTATTGGTTCCAAATCGCTATTCAATTGCGCTATTCTCTACTTTTTCAATATCGATTACGTCCAAGTCTTTTCTTTTTTTTGCCAATATTGTTAATGGTTTTTTCTTTACTTTTTTTGACTGAATTGATATATTCTTTATTCGAATGTTTTGCGACTTTTTACAAGCCTTTAATTCTATTTAATAACATACGATGGACAAAGATATCATCGCTTGTGTGAGAAAAACGATAATTGAACAATACCAATCAAGCAGAGTTGAAAGGATAAGCATTTTGTTTGAAGTTAGGCAGTGGCTATTTGACCGGCGCCGGTCTTTGAATCTGAAACACTATTTGACCGGTCATGACGTCACTATATAGGCATTTTTCAAAGCAAAAGACGAGAAGAGTGCCTATATAAGTTCTAAATTCAACACCTATGTTCAGCTGATTCTGTGGCGCGTAGGATACGTATCGGGCTGGTACTTCAGAGGGAATGAGTTCGATACTATGCAAGAACTTTTTTTTTTTTAAATTTTTAACTAAATTTTGACCCAAAGTGACTCAATTGTTAGGCTTCTGCATTTTTGTGGTCAATTTTTAATTTGAGTAGCCTACAGCCTAATTTCTTATGTCTTTTCAAATATGAGTAATAAAGTTAGAGTTTTTTAATTTTCTTGAATTTAAGAATTTCTCTGGATAATTTTCCGTTTGTCATAAAAGGATGTGACCGTGTTTGCCGAACGACGCAAAAATGTTATGACGAACGGAAAATTATGACAAACGGAAAATTACCCAGAGAAATTCTCAAATTCAAGAAAATTAAAAACTCTAACTTTATTACTTAATTTTATTTTTTCATTTTCTTGAATTTAAGAATTTCTCTGGATAATTTTCCATTCGTCATAAGACAATGTGACCGTGTTTGCCGAACGACGCAAAAATGTAATGCGTCGTTCGGCAAACACGGTCACATTCTCTTATGACGAACGGAAATTTACCCAGAGAAATTCTCAAATCCCAGAAAATTAAAAACTCTAACTTTATTACTCATAGTTGAAAAGACATAAAAAATTGGGCTGTAGGCTACTCAAATTAAAAATTAACCACAAAAATGCAGCAGCCTAACGACTGAGTCAATTCGGGTCAAAATTTAATTAAAAATAAAAGAACGCTTCCGCGTAGTATCGAACTCATTCCCTCTGGAGCACCAGCCGGAGACTTTTCCTACGCGCCACCAAATCAGTTGAACATAACTGCCGAATTTAGAACTTATATAGGCACTCTTCTCGTCTTTTGCTTTGAAAGAGAAAAAGAAAAAAGTGCTTATAAAGTGACGTCATGACCGGTCAAATAGTGTTTCAGATTCAAAGACCGGCGCCGGTCAAATAGCCACTGCCTTGAAGTTATGCATGATTGAACAGAAACGCGTTAAGATTGAAATCAAATTTGGAGGATTTGGAAAATAAACCCAGCCAGGTGATTGTGGGTGCAACCTAGTTCGTACCCTGAAAAGATCGAGAGAAAAAAAATAAAAAATAAAAGTCGCTGATCGGAGTTTCTGCAAACAACTTGAGGGTTAGGGTTAGCGGAAACTGGGGAAAAATATTTGCGGAAACTGCAATCAGCGAGGGTTAGGGTTAGAACTTAGAAAGCATAGATTACTCGATGGTTAGAGTTAGGGTAAGAGGAAACTGCAGAAAAATGTTTGCGGAAACTGCAATCAGCGAGGGTTAGGGTTAGAGCAGTGTTTCTCAACCTTTTTTGGCCCAACGCCCCCTTCATGAACTGGCAAAATTTTACCGCCCCCCAACAAAAACGATTAATTACAAAAAGCGAAAAAAATACTATTATTATTACAAAAAGTGTACAATGCCAAGCAAAAGCCAAGCAGAGTGAAATACATCAAATATGGACTAGTTACCAGTCTCTAAGACCCTTACAGCCTGTTTTACCCTAAAAGGGGGATCATCAGAAGGTCCTTATTCAAATGATTGATGATCCCCTTTTAGGGTGAAACAGGCTGTAAGGGTTTTAGAGACTAGTAACCATATTGGATAAAAAGCAAATATATGTTTGCGTGCATGAAAACAGTATAGGCCTACTGGTAGTCAGTGTGAACCTTGCGCTTGGTGAGAAAGTGCCAGTTTCTTCACATCTGGTGTAAAGCCAGTGAGAAACATTCGAAGATCACCTCTTTTGGATATGTCAAGTGGGTTTTGCTGTTTGGTAGGCTATGTATAGCAGAACAACACAGCTGAATCCCTTTTCCACCAGATATGAGGTAGGAAATGCTACCACGAAGACACAAGCTCTTTGACGAAATTGTTACGCTGGGCGGTAGATGGTTTAAACCAGAATGCCCCTAATAATCAAAACGCCCCCCTTAAGCCGAGGTAATCATATCGCCCCCCTGCAAAATCAAAACGCCCCCCGGGGGGTGGTAGCGCCCTCGTTGAGAACCACTGGGTTAGAGCATAGATTACTCTATGGTTGGGGTAAAGGTTAGCGGAAACTGTGGAAAAATGTTTGCGGAAACTGCGAGCAGCGAGGGTTAGGGTTAGAGCATAGATTACTCTAAGGTTAAGGTAAGGGTTAGCGGAAATTACGGAAAAATGTTTGCGAAAACTGCAATCAGCGAGGGTTAGAGCATAGATTAGTTTATGGTTAGAATTAGGGTTAGCGGAAAGTGCAGAAAAATGTTTGCGGAAACTGCGATCAGCGAGGGATAGCGTTAGGGTGAAGGTTACGATTAGGGTTAGCGAAAACTGCAATCAGCTACTTCGGCTTTATACTATCTTTCTCTCAATCTTTTCAGGGGGAAAATTTTAAAATGTTTGCGGAAACTGCGATCAGCGACTTCCGCTTTTTTAAATTTTTTCTTTCGATCTTTTCAGGGTACGAACTGAGGGTACGAACTAGGTTGCATCTAGTGATTGTCCCACTGGTTAAATTCTTAGAGGAAACACTGGTAGGCAGTATAAAATCAGATACTTGGTTCGTATTTTTTTGAATTGCATTTAATATCGATTAGCTTATTCTCTATTCTCAGCTCGTTTCGGCGAGTCCAATTCGGCGAGAGCCCTTTTTGGCAAGTTCCCTATTCGGCAATTTTTTTTTTAAATTATTGGGTACCGTAGCCTAATCATAGCTGTTTTACGGTTAGGGGTAAGGGTTGGGGTTAGGGTCAGAGGTTAGGGATCAGGGTTAGGGGTCGAGGTTGGGGTTAGGGTCTTATTTCAAAGTTTAGCGACGTTAAAACGATGTAAAAGCGGCAATGATAATTAAGCTGTTACGGTACCTGATAATTTTAAAAAATCAAAAAATCGCCGAATAGGGAACTTGCCGAATCGGATTAGCCGAATTGAACTCGCCGAATAGTAGCAGACCCCTATTCTCTACGGTATGATACTTTTTTGGGGGGCTATTGAAATCGAATATTTCTCTACTTTTTTGTTTGACTATCGATATCGATTTATCCCCTACTTTTTTCAATATCGACTTGCAACCCTGGTCACAGCAGCTTATCCTGCCACGAAAAAAACTGCTAAGCACCAGAAGAGAGTCCAACCTGTAAATCAATCCGTTTTTACTGTTACGAAGAAAGCAAAGCTTGTAGATAGTATTGACAATTAGGCTGAATTCAGGGAAGATCAAGCAGCGCTGGTTCGACTCTCGGAGTGTGCCCTTCAGTAATGCATGTTAAGGACTGCTCTCCTTCTCCATTCAGCGGCATCTAATGGATGGAACAATTCTATCGCAACCAAAAAGTGTCTTTTACAGATAGACTTTGGATTTAAATTTCCTGCCACTGAATGTGCAAATAACTTTATCTAATAAAGTGAAAATTGCCTTTCACAGATAGACTTTGGATTTAAATTTGACGCTGAATGCAATGACGTTATCAAACAAAGTGAATATATATTAAATAAATTGAAGTGGAAAATTAACATATTTATAGACAATCTAAGATATGTAAAAACATGCTGCAATAATTGGTCAAGTTGGTAATCGCGTTCCCTCTGCCAATGACACATTTAAAATTTTATCAAAACTAAGCCCAAAAGAGGTTCTGATCCAAGCTTCGCTAGTTCCATTTTTAGAGCTGTCCATGCTTCAGATTCTCGAAAAAAAAGGATGTTGTGGAGGAACAATACAGAAAAATCTTATTTATATATATAAATCAGTAACTGGCCCTGCGTCAAAAGTAATATCAACAACTACTATGATTTAAGTAATATCAACAACTCTTACAGGTTGTAGCATCTAGTTCATAGTCTATTACTTCAATACATTAATAAATCAGTTTTTAATAAAAATAATTGCTTTCTATTTTGCTCCAATTGCGATAACATATCGTACACTGCATTCACTGGTAGAAGACAAAAGAAAGAACCGAAAGGATATATTACTCATTGAGTCAGCTTTTTCCATTATTTTGCCCTGTTGACATCCTTTCGAATGGACCGTAACACAGACGTTTTCACCACTCAGTTGCACAGCTGACATAATACTTCATTTTATCTTTTTTTTTTTATCTTCAAATAGGCTGTTTTAAGCTATATGCTAAGGAAAAATATTTATTTGGTCACTGCAAAAACACTTGTATTTTTACAGTTAAAAGACTTGTCCAGACCAACAAAATTTGCTGCAAATTGACTGAGTATAATATAATTTTTGTCTGCTCAATGGATAGAAACGAATCTGAGCGTCTTCAACAAGAAATCAAATATTGGACAAGTAAGTAAAAGCAATATTTGTCTCAGTATGTTGATGTCTTAAAACTTATGTTACTATAGTAGGCTATTGCTTATAAAAAAAAATTGCATGAATATTGCATAGACCTAGTTTGTTTGAATGAAATATAAAGTTGTTGGGTCATTCCATGCCAAATAAGCAAATGGGTTACACCATGTGCTGTGGATTTTAATAAAAGTTGACATACTTGTAGATGTCACAGAAGTAAGAAGAATGCAATAATATTTTTAATATTATTGGACTTGTTGCCATTTTTACCTGTTTTGCTTCAGCGATTTTACCCAGTTTCTTATCATGTTTCTGATTTCTTAGATCATATGGTCAATGATCATACAAAATGGCTAAAAATTGCTATACAGACAGTTTAAGACACAATGAATTCAAAAATGCAGATTCAAAAGTTGTCAAAGAACTGCTTGATATGATTATAAGAGTTTCAATTTGCTTCATGCATTTTCTGAGGCCTGACTTTAGAGGCCTATAAAAACTGGGAACAAACTTAAGAACTGAAATTCACATGATTTATACTTATACCAATACTCTTTCATGTCAAATAAACAATATTATATAATATGAATTAATTTTGGAACCTACTATGAATTTTTTTACTCTTATATAATGTCTATTGTTGTTGATGCCATCACAATTTAAATATTGTTTATAATGACTATTGCAATGTAGCTAATGCATGAACTGAATGCTCATACTGCACTAAAAAATTCTCTGATCTTGCTATGTTTATAGTGTGTTCTTCTTGCCTTGTCAATTATTTGTACTTTGCTTGATCAAAATAAAACAGTTCATCACTTTTAGTGGTGTAGGCTGTAGACCATTGTAGTGATAAGTTGTAGAGTTAATTACTTTTTTAACTGTGATTTCAATTTTACAAATGACATTGTCACTACTTTTCATGACAACACACGCAAAGAATTTATTCAACAATTTGTCAACATCAACAATTGACCATGACTGTACTAAAAGTGAAAATTTTTCATATATTTTTTTGCAATCTTAATATTTTTATGGCATCTCCAAGTACCGGTATACCAAATTTCAATAAAATCCATGACATGTGGTCTAATTTTTACAGAAAATTCGCTTAGTTTGCATGGAATGACCCTGTTGTAACATATCCAACTAAACAAATTATATATATTCATAATTATACACTGTTATTGTTTCAATAAATCACGATAAAGAAAACATAAGATTGAGAATGTGTATTTAAATTTTATTCAAGCAAAATGTGCATTGTTCTACTTATTAAACGAGTTCTAACAACTATAGTCTACACCAGGGGTCGGCAACCTTTCGTATGCAGTGTGCCAGTTTATGAATAATATTAAAATATCAACAACTCGCGTGCCAAACATTTTTGTATGTTTGGTTTTGTACTGGCAACTATCTGATGTTAAAATTAAACAGTAAAATTGACTGAGTTAACAGACAAGAAACAAATTTGTTTTATTACCTTTATTGGAAAACATCGAATGCAGTCATAAGAGTCACTTTTTAATGAGATCTTTGTCCTTGCTTTTTCTTGCTTAGCTCTGTGGTATTAGGATTATATTTGGTCACTTTAAGTATAACACATGCTTCCAAATGATCTTCCGTACGTCGGCTGCGATGTGGACAGAGAATTAAATTCATGTGCGAAAATATTTGTTCACACAAATAAGTGGAGCCAAATGCAGATATCAAAGCTATTGACATCTTTTGAGACAGCTAAATTTCTCCGGCAAGGATTCCCAACATGTCAAAATGCTTGTTTGTTTGTTTTCAATCGTTTCCAGCGATTTCTGCAATTCGAGGAATTTTGATGTCCACAATAAGGATGCTTTGAAATCGATCAGCTGCATTTGGAAGTCTTCGATGTCCAACCATTCAAATGCAGATACGTTCAAGTCTTCGCTGCTCTCGGGCTTGATGAGAAATGAAAATACTGAACCAAAATGTTGAAAATCTTGAAATCTATTGCAAAATTGAGACGTTAGATCTCTCATGTACACATCAATTTCAACTATGATGTTGACTTGGTGATCCAATGAGAATTTAGCGTGCCATGAAAAATCATCTCGCGTGCCACAAGTGGCACGCGTGCCAGGGGTTGCCGACCCCTGGTCTACACGTTAAGTAATATACCTGTATTTTAATTAATGTATTGTCTTGGGTGCTTCTTGTAATACAATTTGGAAAAACATACAACTGATATAAGTAACATACAGTTACAACTGATACAAGTATTTTGTTTTGTTTCAACAGAACAAAATCACATTTTCTTAATTAATAATTGAGGTTTCACGGAGGTTTGCTTAATTTCTTGTTATAAATTTACTGTTACAAGCATTTCACACCACCATACTATTTTGATTATATTTTACAGGTGCAATATCTTCTCATAAGAAGTCCACATATAAACCTGCAAGAAAATCAGAAGCACAAAAATCATACACATGGAGCAAGTCAAAGATTGTGAAGTATGCTTGCATTGTATTCATAAGCAGTAGCTTACTGATAATACTAATAGTAGTTCTGGGTTAGAACAGTCTTTGTAAGGCTTTTGCTTATTTAGTACCGTAGTTTATTTTCAATTCTGCTCAGTTTCTTTAATTTACACTTTACAGGCTACAGTTACAAATGTGTTAGTTGTATTTAAATGGGCACTGGGCAGTAATGTTATTCTACTAACATAATTTGATTTTTCAATTAGGTCCAATCCTACGTATCAGCAACTATCTTTAAACAATGCAGTCAACAAGGTATGTTTGTGGTTTTAAACCATTAATGTGCAGTCTGAGTTAACATGTTGACTTCTTTGATTGCATGCATTGCTTTAGTCTTTTTACTTTAAATGACTGTGCACAAATTTATTATATTTTGATTTGCCTTAACTGTTTGTGTGCTTGTACTAATTGTTTGTGTGCTTGTACTAGTCTTGCTTGTACTTGTCTTGCTTGTACTTGTCTTGCTTGTACTTGTCTTGCTTGTACTTGTCTTGCTTGTACTTGTCTTGCTTGTACTTGTCTTGCTTGTACTTGTCTTGCTTGTACTTGTCTTGCTTGTACTTGTCTTGCTTGTACTTGTCTTGCTTGTACTTGTCTTGCTTGTACTTGTCTTGCTTGTACTTGTCTTGCTTGTACTTGTCTTGCTTGTACTTGTCTTGCTTGTACTTGTCTTGCTTGTACTTGTCTTGCTTGTACTTGTCTTGCTTGTACTTGTCTTGCTTGTACTTGTCTTGCTTGTACTTGTCTTGCTTGTACTTGTCTTGCTTGTACTTGTCTTGCTTGTACTTGTCTTGCTTGTACTTGTCTTGCTTGTACTTGTCTTGCTTGTACTTGTCTTGCTTGTACTTGTCTTGCTTGTACTTGTCTTGCTTGTACTTGTCTTGCTTGTACTTGTCTTGCTTGTACTTGTCTTGCTTGTACTTGTCTTGCTTGTACTTGTCTTGCTTGTACTTGTCTTGCTTGTACTTGTCTTGCTTGTACTTGTCTTGCTTGTACTTGTCTTGCTTGTACTTGTCTTGCTTGTATAATACTTGTCTTGCTTGTACTAACTGTTTGTGTGCTTGTACTAATTGCTTTTAATTGTTACACACATTGCAAGCAAAGGTATGTGAATATTATTTGAGATTTTACAATGTAGTTGTAGATAATAACGAACTGTTTTAGCCTGATGATGCCAGTTTTCGGAACACATTTCGTAGTCTTATGCTATGACAAATGGTGTTAGAGTCAGTGTGTTGTTGTTTTACACGGTTCTTTTCTTTGGCTTTAGGCTGCTGTCTGTTGAGTTAATGTGTTGTCAGGCGGTGTCATTTTAAAGTTTTGTCGAATCAGTTGATTAATAGATTAGGTGACGTAATTCTTTCCTTTCGTCACTGTTGTTGATCGTTGCACTCTGTCTACTTATTATTTGAGATATTTCTTTTTAGGGAAATAAAAAAACTTCAGCAAGATATCCTGCCTCAAACACATCACTTTCTTACGTTGCAAATCCGCATAAAAGTGTTCCCAAGAATACTGCAACGGCTCTACCATCTACCTCAAAGTATAAATGGAAAAATGTGTCTTCGGACAGTTCTGTGCATTCAAGCACAGCATCATCATATAAGCTGGTTTCTTCAAATAGCACTTCAGTCAAAACACAAACGAGTCTCACACAACCAGCTACTTCAAGTAAAAGAAGAATACCTCAAATTTCTTCTAAACCTCTGTTTAATAAGAAGCCAGATTTAAAGTCCTCCAAATCTTCGCCGACCACCCAATTCAAATGGTCAAATACTAGCAAGTCAAGTTCTCCCTCTTCAGCAAGCCGTTCGCATCAACCTGTTTTAGAAAAATTGCAACTTGTGAAAAACACTGTGGCATCAACCCCAAAGAATAGAACTCCTCAAGCTAGTCATGCGAACACAAAACATCGGTATAGAAGGTACGTGCACCGGTATTATCTTGTTCTCAGATAGAGACTTACGATATTGTCTGGATCAGAAGTTTTCGTGCGACTTTACTTTCCCTCAAGGTTACTGTATCGCAATGTTTCCAAGATTCTCTGTTGTTTGCTTTGTGTATTAGGTGTATGTTGGTGTTAGTTTTGTCGGTTTGTTGGTTTAAGTAGGTTAATGTTTGTCTGCCTTGGGCACGCTTCCCTTCAATTTTACCTGTGAGAGAGAGATTTTCGCAACTTTCCTTTTCGCAGCACCTGTCCTAAAAATTGAAGTTGATTTTCTTTGATATTTTTTAGTAGATTTTTTTTTTACGAATGATCATACGTTTGAGTTTGTGATTGTGCCCACTTTATATTAATCTATCATCCAGGTTGAGCTCAGGATCGGAGAACGCGGTATCCAGACGTTTATCAATGTCATGTACAAGGTCGGTAGTGATGAGCAATTACATTCTATCCAAGTACAAGTTACGGAAAGCGCCTCTTCTTAATCGCAGGTGAACTTTTGATAGATAGTTAAGTAGAAACAGTATTGGTGTAATGCCACACTTACAGATCTATAAACATACTGATATCAGCCAATTTTAAAGTGTTTTTATCGACAAAAGTTGGTCGCTACTAAAGAGGTTTGTCAAAATAAAATTTGACAAAACACTTAATGGACACCAAGTATTTTTACACTCAACGATTATAAAGTTGTGTAATTTTGTGAAATAGTAACATGGTGGCACCACATTTGAAAACACTTTAAGTACATGGTGCAGCTACAAAAATCGTTCCTTTTGACATTTTGACCAAGGTTAATGTTTTGTGTTTCGCATTGCACTGTTTTGTATCGCACTCTTTCGGAGTTATATCTTGGAGTGATGTTTTCATCTAAACAAGCCTGGTGTTTCACAGTAGTGTTTTACGTCTACGATATCTGATTTAGAAAATTGTGTGCTAGAGTTAATTGTAATTTTACCACGGTTATGCGTCGATTCAAAGCGGTCAATTCAAAGCCAATAATTTATTTACGATAAAGACAATAACCCTAATACTAACCCTAACCTTAACCCTTCGTCTTTGAATTATCACCTTTGAATTGTTGCGATACCTTTTACCACAGTGATCCCACCTTAGACGAGACACTAATCACCATTATTAAATAGGCAAACTTTCGCAATAGGCCATTCATTCAACTGAAAAACACATTGATATGATATGAATATAATTGTTTATATGAAAAAAAAAAGTTTATGCACATGTATTATATAGAGTTTTATCTATTAAAAGGGAATTGAACAACAAAATAGATTTTGAATTTCTTAAGACTTAATTTATATATGATTTCTACTATAAATCAATTCTTTTTTTCTGTTGTGAAGGTTGCCTGTTAATGTGAGCAAAAATCCTTATAAAGTGGTCAAGAAAAGAACTCCCAAAACACCAAACAGTGAATTTTATAAAAAAGGAAACATATCCAGCTTCGCCAGACCCAGGACTGTGCGTTATCCCCGGACAAGTGAAGGAAGAAGATACGTGAGACAGTCTTAAATTTGTATGCTTAGCTAGAATGGCATAAAGATTCAGAACTTGGTTGTGACCATTGTACCTGTCTGTCCCAGACAGCAAAATCCGTCATTTTTACATCGATTTTGCTGTTTGGATCTCTTGTATAAAAAGGTGCACGTCCAACTAATAGTTTTTTTTATTCATGCAGCATCACATCAGACCAAGATTTGTCTACATTGCCCAAGATAGTTTGTACAGAGGAAGGAACCACTTTCGCCGCGACAAACGGTTGGTTCACTGTTTGTAATTCCCTGATTTATCGACTAGCGATGTTTGTAGATTAAAAACTCTTGAGGAAATTTATAACGGTACATTAAGTGTACAATTACTTCATGTTAAGGTCCCTTGTCAATAATAACCGGTTCAAACTGGTTCAATCAAGAATTCAAACCAGAAGTTACAAATCTGGCAACATAGTCTTACGGAGAAAACAACAATCAGGTACGACTTTCACTATATTTTATTATATGTATATATACTTTATAAGTGTATTATTATTTTATTTATTTGAAATTTATTAATTATATATGCTAGAGTCTGTGTTGACTCAAGCTGTATACCGCTTCAGATCGTCTTGTTCTGACCACCAAATAGTTAATAAATCACTCTAAATTAAAACCTGTTTGATTGTTGCTTCACTAATGTATGCATGCTAGCATCAGCAATCAGCATAGCCTTGTTTTTTGTTACAGTGAGTAGAAGGAATTCCTTATCAAGTCCTCTAAAACCACTTCTTCGCACTCCCACTAGCAAACAGCGAATGGCAAGGTAGGAAAAGCCAATGCACACATAAAGAAAGTTCTAAAATTTTTGTGAAAGAACCAGCATCTGTTCACACTTGACAGATGTCTTCGCAAAATACTGTGTCTTCCATTTTTAGCTCATTGTTTTCAGCATTTTAATTTTTTTTCTTTAAAAAAAAAAGCATTTTAATTAAAGTTAGTAAAGCACAAATGTGTAGCAACGAATGTTGATGGAAAGTCGACTACTCTGTAACCCGTATTGGGAAAGTTTGTTCTAAAAAAGTGTTCTTACTTAGTTGTAGGTTTTTGTGCGTTTAACATAAAATGCGAATCAAATTTTTTCTAGTGTTGGGGAGAATTCAGGTTCAAAACAACAGTTAGTCTCTTTTTAGGCAGAATATTTTGGTATGTTCTCCATCTTATGATTTGTAGTTTAACTTGTCGAATTATTCTTACAGTCACGTGCTACACAAAAGCCTTGCGACAGTTCGTTTGAAAAATCGTCATAAGCTGCAGAAAGTGCATTGCATCTTTTACAACAGGTATTGTATTTGAACTACCGCAATTTTGCTCAATTGTATGCCATTCCTCGTCTGTGGAAGAACATTATCTTCATGCTGGGATGGCCAAATTAGTGTGAAATGCTTAAAGAAGGCGAGTGTAGCTAGATTGGAATCCAACGTAGGACTTTCCAGTTCGGAATGACTGCGTCGTAGCGTCAATTCGACACATACAAATTATGCATACATAACACATATTAATTGTACGAGCGCTCTGTTCACTTCTGTGGCTTGTCCTGGGTAATCTTGTAATGAACTTTTTCGCAGGTTCGGAAAATGCAATCGTGGGGACAAATGCAAGTACACTCACGACCCGGACAGAGTTGCCATTTGTACGCAGTAAGTGCTCATAGATAGCGCGACATGCATGTCGACGTCGTCATCAGTCAGTTACTTTGCGTGCTTGTCGCTTACGCGCCGGTTTAAAGCATTTTAAGAATATCATGCGGTTGTATCTTAGAAAAACGTTTGTGACGTTTAAACGATGTAAAGAGACCTAATTCTTTATATTGAATTGCTTTGTGATTGTTCTTAGGTTTTTACGCGGGACATGCAGAGATGAAGCTTGCCCATTTTCGCACAAAGCATCCAAGCATAAGGTGAACTATAAAGCCTAGCTTATGGTGGATTACAAAGCAGAGTTGTTGGTATTTTACCCGACCCAAAAAAACCCGGGTGGGTTTTTTTAATAAAACCCACTTAAAAAAAAACCAAAAAAAACAAAAAAAAACCCAGAGCATCATATTTGTCCAGTTTTTATAAGAAAATTAAAAAAATGAACAAAAACACTACAAAGCACTTAAAACAAACTTTAAATTAGGCCTTAACGATGTGATTGTGAAGTAAATTTCCAAGAATAAACTGAAAACGCAGTGGATGTTGTACAGTACACAAAAATCAAGTAATGTCACTTTGTGTATACTACATTAAAACTCATTTATGCAAGAAGGCCTTATAGTTAAACTGGTGAAAGTACTACTCTACTGTAGTCTGTATATATATATGATGTGTAATGCAATTGAGGAGGCTATTTAGCCTACCAATTACAGATTCTGGATTCTAACGCATGGCTCTTTCAGAGCATTTGCCTAAATGGCCATTGGCCACGCAATTGCTCATCCATTACTATATATAATATATATATAAATGATAAAAAATATTTAAACATGATGGCATAAATGCTCCTTGCCTTCAAATCTAAAGCAAATGATGCAATAATGTGATTTCTACCACGGTAGCATCAACTTGGTATAGAAATCAGTGGATGATGCAACATCCAACTTGATCTTGAAATTAATGGATGATGCAACATTCAAGCAACAACAGCCCTAGTGGATTATTTTATTGAGTTATGCAAGCATGTACTGTGAGTGAAAGGCACTTCATTCGTAAATGTAGTTTTGAGGTGAAATAAGCATGAATCTACTCTTTTTAAAAAAAAACCTGGTTTTTCTCAACCCTGTTACAAAGTCGTTTAACCTCAGTCAGATAAAGGCAACTGTTTATCACTGTGGTTGTTCGGAATGGCCCGTTTCGGCTAGTCCGATTCAGGTAGTTCCCTATTCGGGTACAGTCTTTCTCGGCTAGTTCCCTATTCGGCAAATTTTTGAAAATCCAACCATAATCCTTCTGTAATCCAACAAAATCCTTAAGTAAATCCAACGAACCAGCCGAAAAAGACTGCAGCCGAATCGGACTAGCCGAATAGTAGCAGACCCGTGGTTGTTAGCTGTAGGCTACCGGTATTAAATTACAAAACTTCTCTGTCTAGTTGATAGACTCTTTTTTTCGATCAACCAAATGTGTTTGGTTTCAGATGCCAGTTTGCAATTTCTTCTTGCGAGGGAAGTGCAGTGCCAAGTCCTGCCCATATCTCCACGTATTTGTTGGCCATGATGCTCCTGTGTGCAAAAATTTCGCTACCAACGGATACTGCCAAGAAGCGGATAATGTAAGAATAGAGAATGTTCGTTTTTCTACATGCTCAGTTTCCAGGCAACGAGATTTCTAACTCTGCCATGCGTGACAAGAAACGGGGTATTGGATTTGACATGGGACTTGTAATCTGTCTCATCTATGTGACGCTTTATTTGGAAAAACTGACTGACGTTTCTCGTCAAGTGCGATGGATACCTCTTTTCCCTACAGTCTGTCGTAAACCTGGCTTGGTTTACCGATTTGTTTGGAAGTCGTTTTTTTACATGCAGTACTGGACAGTTGATTTGTTCAGTACTCCGCTCACCAAGCAAAGAAATCACGATCCAACGACATTGGTTCAAATTTTGGCGTATGCGGTTGAGCATTGAGCAAGACATTGAAATTCTCTTATTAGCGACACTTAATGAATAGAATATTTTATAGCCACCCGCACTGCAAGTGTAAGTGGCTTAATATCAGCCTCCGGGACCGGGTCTTTGTCAATTGCAAGAGACATGTACAAAAATACTATTTTGTAAAAAAACCTTTCCTTTGTCCAAACCTTGCATGTGTGCAACTTCTCAACGAAATGTTAATAAATTCTAGTGCAAGAAGCTGCATATTCGAGCCTGTCCGGAATTCTACGATGCGGGAACATGTTCGCGTGGCAACACTTGTAAATTACCTCATAAAAGAAAAACTACAAGGTTAGAGTTGGTATTTTCCTTACTTCTGATTCAGAAAAGATTGTCAACATTACTCGATTTTACCCCTTGATAATGTGAAAAATTTTACAGCCTTTCCATTAAAACTAGTCACTAGCCGCCACTGTTTACCCCTCTTGTCAGTAACCACTACTTAGTCCAGGCCTTTTCAATGTATTCAAGGAGTGGCTGTAGGCCGTGCAACCCCGGGTGGTTGACCCAGTTTAAAAGACCAAAATGTACACTTTTTTTTATCGTGAAAGTGTTTTTACAAACTGCTAACATAACAAAGTGAATGATCCACACTACATAGAATTGACTGGTTCAAATCCAGATAATTTTAACGTGTGTTAGTTTGCACTAAAGGTCCTTCTTTAACAGAGACCATAAATAATGTTTCCTTCTCTTCAAACTAACACGTACTTTAAAGAATAGACGTTAATATCTTAAAATTGTTTCAAATATTTTTTTCACTATAACAAAGTGATTAATTAATTTCCTCTGTTAGCAGAAAACGGAAAGGAGCAGGTCCCATCGTGCCTTCCTCGTCGCAATCTCCAACCAAACCACGGTATAAAATGTTAGAAATGCCAAACCGTGTTTATATCTTTTCCTGAATCCTTACTTTGTTTTCCCAGAGCAACGAACAAGAGTGATTTGAAAGAAGAAGCGAATTTCATCAGGCTTCCACAGTCGTCTTGTGAAAAAAGTATTTTACCTATCTTCTCAGGTAAGTGCGGTAAGAACGTAGTCTCAACAAACTTACTTAGTCTCAGCAAACCAGTGATGCTATCACACAGAAACATAAATTTCGATTTCTCATGGCAGTTATACGCTAGTGATGATTACTTGCTGCATATGTTGAGAGTCGTGAAGTATGCAAGGAAAATCGATTCAGTGTGGTTCCGGTAGCATTCATTGTCACATCCTCCCCCACCTCTAGGAAGTGTGTGACGCCACAACAAAATTATTTATTGGTATTGTTGTTCCTCTTATCGTGGCTCCGTACACTTCTCAAATGTGTGCTCTCAACCAGGGCCGTGGAATCGGGAGGATTTGGGCTCGTCTGGAGTCGACCAGTTATAAACCGAGGAGTCGGAGTCGTGTATTTTTCGCCCGACTCTCCATAGCACTGCTCTCAACCCTCTCCGACTGCTAATGTGCGGTACTATTATTACTCCAACAAATCAAGATTTAAAAGATGTTGTCTCCAACTACCAGCCAATTATTACCGTACTTTGTATTTTAAACTTACTTCTTTACAAAGAAGTTTTCCCAAGGCACTATGGGTAAAACAAGAAAACTAAACGAAAGGGAACGCTTCGTGCAAAAACATTTTGAGTAGGATTAGGAGACAGCGTTTCTTACAAATAGTATCCTTTGTAGATGACTCAGCGCCCAAAAAGATGCGGATTCAACCGGTTTTAAAGAGGAAGCAACAACCTTAGTGCCTTCATTTCTGGTATACATCTTATGTTTATTTCTGTGCGTTTGTGTATTTTTTGCGTAAATATGCAATAAAAGAAACAATAGATAATCGTATTATTTGAAGTACGTGCGGAAAGTGACTCAAGTGCAGGAAACCTTAAGTCGGTGGTCCCATCGTAGGCTACCTGTGCTTAGTGTAAAATGTTAGTCCTACCATACCAGCGTAAGGACTTAACGAGTAAATTTTATCTTATTGGTACGTAACTGATCAGTGGTCACCACAACTGAGGGCCTCCACTGCAAGAATAATAATCTACTCCGTGTAGTAATCAATCATAGTTGCGCTGCACATTTCTTAAATATACGCTTTCAATTAGAACAATTTATTGATATGCATCCCGAGTTCATTAAAAGGACGCTACTGTGAGCTCAGTCATTATGAACCTTTTCTGAATGTGATGAAAAGCAGAGGCAAATATTTTAAAAACAACATATGTAATTTGTAAATAGCGACCCAGCCATCAAATTACGTCTTTCTACATTGATTTTCTGGGGAAAGAGATTCTCATCGATCCAAAATATTCGCTTGCCTTGGATATTCCATACGATGAAAGTTCAAGTAGGTGTGCAATGTGCATATAATTTACTCGATGTCTCTAACAAAATATTAAGCAATTCATGGAGTTACATTTTGTTATAGATTTAATAACCCAAAATCGACATTCGACAGTATAAAGTAGTATTCGATTCCACATTTATCCCAAAGCCGTACTGGTGTCACTTTAACCAGCAAAATCCATCCAATTTAGCCTACGTCGAATCAACGTAAAAGGAGAGACTTTGCTCGGTGTAATCAGGCAAAGTTGTTCACTGGTTTGTCGCGAATATCTACACATGCGTTAGTGCAAACCATGTACATTGTACAACATAAGTTGTACGAAACGTCAGATAAAAAACACTTTTATAACGATTAAAATATAAAAAGTAATGGCAAAAAACAGTTGCAATGGTATAAAAGATTTTGTCACTTGTGGTCCCTGCAGTTAATTTCCAACAAAGTTAATTTATGCAAAACAGATTTTTGAGGAAACAAAGCAACTTAGGCATCTCAAAGTTCAAATACGTGGTTGGACTGGTTGCATATGCCTGTTGGTGGTACATTCAACTAAAGTACCAAGTTTGTTGCGCTTTTCAAACCATAACGACGTAATTTGACCAGTATAACAACTGCTTTGATTTACTTGCTTGGGTTTAAGTTATCGTAAAATACAAGCGACGCTGATAAGACACACAGGCAGCATAGATTGATATCAAACCAAGTAATTGGCAAACCGATTTTTCGCTGCGAAATTTTGCCTCATTGTTGCGGGGATTTACTTTCGCTCGCAAAGTCGCTTTTCACTGGTGTGACTTCTCGGGCTTATATATGGGCCATTGTAGTGGCCTGACTTAGTGAAAGAGTTAAAGAACGGATTTGTTGGTGGTAAGGCTGACTACAAGCCATACAATTCATTGTGTGGTCACAAAATGTAAACAATAGTTCGTTAACTCTTAAGGTGACAATGTAACTAAACAAGCACAAACATTAAACAAGTATATTTAAACAACTATTTAAGCAACAATTAGAGTGAAAACATTCCAGCTTTGAAATGTGAAGACAATTGTAGTTAAACATGAAAATTGACGCATACAAAAAGAAGTAGGTCTGTCATGCAGGACTGTTCGAAGCAAACATATTTTGAAACAAGATTTCCCTTCAACACAAAAGTTACTCGTCTTGATTTTCTTTTGACTCGAATTTAATTTCTTAGAGAAAAGCTTCGTTGCATTTCGAACCCTCCATTATAGAAATATTCGTTGCAAACATAGGCGGTTTTACGTCGACCGGTTCAACTTGCAGAGTCGCAGCTTTAATCAGCAACAAATTCGTGCGGCTCTGTCCATACCTCGTCAGCTGGACATGCTCGTGTCGGTTGATGTCGTTTGGTTATTGCTCACTACTTGCATGTTGCGAGAGGGGGACACCAAGACTTGAAAGCCAGATGTAGAGGGCTCCTGAAATCAAAACAAAAGTCTAAACCAGCCAGCAAAACCTTAATTTTTAATTTTTTTCATACCCAGGCTTACGTCCGGTGGTTGAAGATTTAGATTATTCTTTACGTCCACCTTCAGGCATGTTATTAAGTGTCCTGCCAGAGACACAGCCGCATGCTCTTGAGTCTTCAGCGTGAATATGAAGATTTTTGTTGAAAAACGCAATGTCATGACCTAGTCTGAACACTCAGAACAGTTGCAAACGTCAATGTGATATATCCATTTTTCTTCTTTTTTTTGTAAACCCCTACTTTGCACAACAATTCACAGAAAACATTCAAACAAGGTGTACACAAAAAAAATTAATAATAATAGTGGAGATTAAAAGCACCAATTATTATAAGCCTTCAAACTCAACAAAGAAAAAGTTTTTATAATTTAATTTGAGCACACTTTATGAAATCCTTACAGACGATAACGAAAATTGCGGATGATTTATGTCAATTGTTTCAACAACAGCACACACAAAACAATGGTTTTTCATACACACCCCCTCTTGAAAGACACTCTCTTTTCCAATGCTTTTGGCAAATTGTTCTAAATCATTGAACTTTTTTTGAAAAGCCTCCAATTCTAGTTTCATTCGTTGATTTTCCTGGCTTACTCTGTCAACCTACAAAAACATACAGCTCTTCTCATTATTGGCTTAGTTCTTTTGCTTTTAGTACAAATGTCAACATTGCTAAATAACGTATGATGAAAGCATTGACATGAAAACGTGTCCTGCTGAAAACAAAAAATAAACCCAAGTAATTTTTACAACTACACCAGTGTCCAGTAGGCTAACGGTACTGAAAATGTACTGATACTCATTTTCACCACGCTATTAAACAAAATATATACTCAAGTGCCTTATGCAGTTGAACATATTTCCAACCTCGTTTTGAAGATGAAGTCTTTCTATGTCAAGCTCATCTTTCTGTGTCAATCTCTTTATTCTGCATGAAGCTGCATAGCCACGATTCTTCAGTGTCCGTCTTCTTTGCTTCAAACGCCTGCTTTCCTGCATAAAACATTTCAATGTGTAACTTTTTAAAGAATACGGTGACTAACAGTTTATTGGCACAACTGAACATATTTTCTTCACATCACTCACCCATTTATAATTACAACACTTTTTGGAAAAACGGTGGGCAGACCTACAGTAAGCGAATACAGCTAAATTTAATATAGCCTATTGTATTATGCTTGCAAGCCTTGTACAAATGCATTTGTACTCATTTGAGAGCACTGAACCTTCATGCAAATTAAGGTAACTTCATTGTTCAAGTATTATTACCAACTTATAAAATAACCTGACCTAAAAACTAAGTTGTTTAGTTTAAACAAAATGTTTATCACTAGATGGTATGATAAAGAAATGGAAGAATTTTTGCATGTCATTGTCATACATTTTGCATATACTGTATATTTTTAGTGCAAAATGTAAATCTTATATAACACAACCACCAAAGAAAGGCCTACTAACTTCAGGAGCAAGGGTTCTGAGATGCCTGTTGAGCTCTCTAACACTCAAGTTCAGCAAGTCTTCATCGGTAAACTGAGGTGAAGCCACATCCTCATCTTCTTGCATTGGTTGACCAGACATTTTGTCACCCACTGACATTTTGACTTTATATTCTTAACACTGGTAAAAAGCTGCAAATATAAAAATAAAGTCATGTTTTAGGTTAGGATATGCACAAAACTGAGCATATCTCTTTCGACTAAAAACTCTTTATATGATTGATGCTGCAGGCAATGCCATCTGTATTTATAAGGTAGTTTAATGCACATATATATTTTTAATCCTGAACAAAATCTCAAAAATATCAATGATATAAATTTTATAGCATAATTATGATCTCACTGGCATGACTCCTACTGAATGACTTGCTAGGAAATATAGGTTAATCATTTACTTGTATACATACAGTGTATATATGTCAAATGTTCAATAACAATTGTTTGTGATTTTTTATTTGAGAAGGGCTAACTTGAGTATGGCCGAAAACGTTCGTAGTTTATAGTTTTATGTTCACTCTAATATGATGTTAAATGCCGTGTGGTTGCTTGGTTTTATCTGTCTATGATTAAAGAAAATCACCTCTCTACCAAAGTTGTATTTTTATATATACACGAAATTATACTGTAGAGTGTAGTTCAATCAACTAAGTTGTGAAAAAATACATGGCTGCAACAAAACATTTTACATACTATGTATGCCACATGTTCTTTGTGAAAACAACATATCCGTTTAGTCTAATTGAGAAAAGGTAATTATATTTTGAAGAGACACTTTTAAAATGAAATACTAAGACACAAAATATCTAGATCAGTATCAAGTCGTTAATATCTACGGGTGCAACCTATTTCGTCTCCTGAACATTTCGTACCCTGAAAAGATGGAGAGAAAAAAACAGAGTCGAAGTCGCTGATTGGAGTTGCCGCAAACATTTCAAAATTTCTCTCGATTTTTTCAGGGGATAAAATAGGTCAAAATTCCATTTTGTTGACAGCGGACTAATGTGTCTAGTCTGAGCAGCTATCTCGGCGGACAAATTAAGTCTCACGGTGGACACCAGATTTAACTTCGATCGTCATGCTTAATCCCTTTATGTTGATAATTCTTCACTCTAAAAGGCTTTCATCAGACCATGTGAGCGAAAGTGATGGAGAGCAAGTAAGTTCATCGTATTCATTCTCACTTAAAAAATTTTCCCTGGGCCTTTTCTTTCTACTGTAATACCAAAACTTAGCCTACTCGTATAATTTAATTTTCTAACCAGCCTTGCCTTATCAATATTACTCGGAGATCAAAGCCAGACATTGTGATGTAAGACTTGAACTAAATTGCACTGATTAGTGTAGAAGTAGGTACTCCCATCCATTCTTAGCGAAGAATTCACCGTTATTACACTGATTCAAAGTCATCAATCGTTGAAGCAACATAAAAAATTAAAAATCCAAAGCTTTTCTGCTTAAACGGAAGCTAAGAGATACAGTATTAACATTTTCTAGATGCGCGCTACAATGCGCTGGAAATTATACCGGTATTCTCTCAAGTCTCAACAATATTATTGTTTGTGTTATACAATCACATCAGGGTTAGAAATGTTGAAGGATTCAACTTATTTCGTACCCCGATTTTAGGGTATGAAATCGAGGTGCAAATTGTTCAGGGGACGGAATAGGTTGTATCTGTATCTACATTGTATAAAGTAAGACACAAAGACTTCTTCCTTGACGCTCTGATATAAGCTGGCAGACCCCAAGTTATTCAGGTTTCCAAATAGTTGCTTAATTTCTTATAAAAAGATATCAACATTATCAGAATAACGCATGCTTATGACTGAGTGACAATAGCTTGTTGTGAGATAAAAACAAATACTGTAGATATGTAAAAAGCATAGGTGTTTTACTACGGTACATTCTCAATACATACCGTATTGTGATTAGTTTGTAAATAAATTAATTTAAAAAGTTTACAAACATTGAACAAGTCTGAATATGCTGCAGTGGTGATAAACTGGATCTGGTATACAAGTCCCCCCCTCCTTTGGCAACTCATGACAAAGAGGAATTGACCAAAACATGTGGATTGAAGTGTGTGAACAGTAAAGCAAAGGTAAAGTAGTTTCACCCTATATGTTTGGTTGATTCCTGTCTTTGTCATGAGTTACCAGGGGGGGGATTTGTATACCAGCTTCGATAAACCATACCAATAACTACCGTACTAACTTAATACGGTAACATACTCGCATATTTAGACAACACAAGAAAAGCAATTAATTTTGTTAACCCAGTTTCAAAAAACAAGAGGAAATAAACATTTATATTTATCAAACCTTCTACTTATTCAACACAACTCTTAAGAACAAATCATAATTTGACAATACTATTAAACAGGTTGCCGTATTATTCAGGGATGTTGTTTACTGTGGTTAAGTGTTTAAGATATATACATGCTTAAGATAAGTGTACCCCAAATTAGGCTACCATAAGAAAACTTTAAAAATGTTATTGTTCCAGTAAGTTGTACAGTAGGCCAAGAACTTATAAAAACACAACTGTTTCATACTGAATTTGCTGTGATAATTAAATTTGGCGACATTTCGGGTAACAGTAAGATATTGCTCAAGTGAAGCTTGGGACTATGCAAGAATTATACAAATTACGGTACTACACATGATCACGACTGAAAAAAAGATTGAAAGTACGGTATGACACCCAGTGACCCTGTACTAATCTTAGTTGCAACTTGCAATGTACTTGTCTGTACGTCCGGCTCAATAGCTCAATTAGTTAGCGCGTCACTTCTGGAACAAAGAAACTTCAAGATCAATAGCGGCGCTGGTTTGACTCTCGGGGGGTGCGTTTGAGCAACGCACATTAAGGACTGCTCTCCATTCAGCGGCATCTAATGGATGGAATAATTCCCCGCCAACAAGACTTTAACAATCGGAAACTTCACTCTGTCAATCTCGGTGACCGGGCCTGCGTCAGTGATTCAAAGTCTCTACAAGTACCGGTATGCGAAGCTGCCAGGATTAAGCTCTGCAAGAAGCTTTCCCAGTCCGAGGATAAAGATTCAATCAATTAATCAATCATTACAGACTAGATACTTTTTTCCAAGCCCATTTCTAGTCAAAACCCACATCAAAAAGTAGATAACACCTCAAAGCTAGGGCTGTAAGCAAAACAAACAATCAAAATTAAACTTGTATGATGTAAGCAAATTTTTGTCAGATCTTCTTTCTTTGCAATCCTTCGGAATTTGGATTGGAGCGGATATTTTCATTACGGAAAGAGGTCGAGCAAAAGCGGAAAAAATCTTACTCCCATTGATAAATAATTACTGTCTGCAGGTTGCTTAGCATGACAAGATAAAAGATAAAGTAGTTAAAACTGGGGACTTTTTCGACTGCTTATTTTACTGATCTTTTTGTAACCAATCGTTGCAGTCAGACCAACTTTATTTGTTTTTGATTTCAACTTCAGCTTTAAGGATTACAACTTTTTTTCAATGAGTCAACTTTTGTTGGTGAGGTTTGATGATCAATTTTTGCTAACCATTCTGCAAATAGCATAAAAATCAATTCAGTTTTATTTTAATTTTAGACTGTCACAGCTAAAAACAACACATGACAGAGTTCAAAAAAAAAAGTAGAAGCGACAAAATAGAAACGTTTTAAGTTTTTTTTAAACCTTTGCTATGTTTGACGTAGTCTACATTGTCTGTCGTTGTGATGGCCCAAAATAAAAACAAATTGAACTGAAGTTATAAAATGCATTTTTTCAAATCCCTGATATGTTGTGAAAAGTGATTTCGCTTTTTGTTTTGGTTGTCGGCTGTGTAGCCAAGTGGTGAGAACGTCTGCACAACGTTAGAAAGGACGTGGTTTCGACACCGCTTCAGAGCACGCGGCTGTGTCTCGGCAAAGACACTTGGGCTACTCGGAAATAAAACATGAGGCTAAAACTGCATAAAAATAGGTTTCTTATTTTTGATTCAATGTTTGTTTTGTTTTATTATCTTTATCCTGCATTGCGGGAAAGCGGACTTGAGCGTTATGCATCGGTTGTAAGCCTTCCGACGTACACCTGACCCACGCTGCAGCCGACTGCAATGTCTGTTTCCGGTTGTCTACTCTACTTATGACTTAAATTTGGTACTACCCATTACTCGAAATCGATCACTGGGTAGAGGCAATTATCGTAAAGTTTCTTGCCCAGAGAAACAACAGCAAGTGCGGGTGGCTGGAGTCGAACATGCAGGCTCTCGACTGCGAGCCCAACGCGCGAACCACTCTGCCACTGCTGCCGACTATAACATATGGAGCCTAACGTTACATCATTACTTATGTTTTAAAATTGAAATTATCTTATTCTTATTTAAATGTAGGCTAAGTGACATGAGGGGTAAGAATGCGGGCATGGTGTGTTCTGAAGGGTATTTGGGATTGGAGACATGGATCAAATGTAGGTGAGAAAGTTGCTCTTAGGCCTTACTGTAATTCTGAAAGTGCTTCAAACTCAGCAGGGCCATACAAAATTGGGCTCATAAAGAATGCATAAAAGATCCTGTGGTGTATGTGTGCCAATAAGCTACTGCATATAAGATTTGCTGATTTGTCAAGTAGGCTAGGCTAAGCTTGAATTCATTCTTTCCTTGCTTATTATCTATGTAAACTATCAACAAACAAAACATCTGCTATACCGTACTGCGACGTTTTTGTATGTAGACGCATTGCTGACTACTGTACAGTAGTCTAGTTGTGCAACTTTAGTCACAGTTTTAAAATGTCCAAAGCACCTATCAGTTTATTTGCAAAACTTGATTTTTGTAGTGCTTTTTGTTGGTAAATGCTAACCACATCAAACCGTTTGTTTGCTAACTTTTATCACGATTCAGTTTTTGATTGAAATGTTTAAAATTGCACAATTACGGTCACCTTCCCCCAATACGCAAATGTTTTAAGTAGTGCACACTTATAAGCATTCCTGCTGGGCAGAGATGTAGCCTACGTACACACCGCAAATTCTACGCCGTAGACTTTTTGTTTGCGCTAACGCTTGCTGCCACATTTTTTTGGATAGTTGTCGCTTGAGGCTACGTCGTAAAGTTTTCGCGGTTTTTTAGCGCATTAGGTCAACGCACACGTTTTAATGTCTTAGCTGTTGTTTGCATTTTGTTTTATCAAACTTTCCAAATTTTGAATAAGTTGAAAGAATGTTTTCAATGGGCAAAGACATATTGGAACTAAAACCAGGGCCGGATTAAGGGTTTATGGGGCCCTGGGCTGAGCTAAAAGTGGGACCCTTATCAAGTGACATTTTTCGCTAAAAAGGTAATCGATCAATGACGCTAAAAGCATTTCTCAGCAGCTGGGGGCTCCGCCTCCAAACCCGAGTTGTGTGTATTGTGTAGTTGGTACTGTGCTTTTGCTGCGATTGGAATCGAAAAAAAGCGATTAAACAGGAACATCATTTTTAGAACAACAAAATGACATAATTCGTTTAGGCTAATGCTGACTTTATTAGAGGGGCGCAGACTCACAAACTTACCCGAGCGACGCCACTATTCTCTAGGTATGCCACTGTTCTCTAGTTGTCTTTTTGAAAGCAAAACCAATCATTTTAGAGCAGATCAACAAACGTATCCGTTTGTGAGATAGGTTACCACTGTTCAAAGTGAACTCGGTCCTTTCTCAACAATTTTTAGTGGCAACACTTTCAATACAAATTGCTTATAAGCGATTATTGATATGCTGTACGATAACATGTTCATTTTGTGCAATAGGTACTTTAGGCTACTGTTCAAAACAATTTTGCCCCAAGAAAATTGTGAAGAAAAACCTGATTAATTTTCAACAGTATTTCTTCGGAAAAGATTCGTTTTCTGGTTGAAAAGCCAATATAGCAATGACAATAAACTTTTAGTGCTTGGTGTGAATGGTGTCGAATACTTAAACACAAAACTGTTGAGATACAGAGCGATCAAAGCACGGGATCAAAGTATGCTTAATCGTTTCACAAGAAAACTAAACGTTTGTTTTTGGCCGCAACTTTATGTATAAACTGTGAATTGTTTGTCAGCTTCACACGATAAAAACAGAATCATATTCATAGGAGTAGGCTATAGGCCATTAATTAAAAATGAAATTGCAAACTAGTACGCGGTACCGGTAGTCATTTTGTTTGCTGCCCTAGAAAATTGTTCATATCAACCCAAAATTGACGCTTTTTTTCTTTTCTCGTGACAAACTCGCTCATCAATATTCTTCAAGATTCAATGAATCCAAAATATCGTGTTCAGTGCTTAGAAGCGTAAGATTTGAAACTCGCTCTTGCCTCGAAGAATTTCGAACTTCGTTTTTGATTCTCTTCAATTTTGAAAAAGATCTTTCTCCACTGCAGTTGGAGACCATTATACACAAATATATTCGCAGAGCAACGAAGACATTGCTGCAGGCGAAGGGAGGCTAGGTCTATCATTGGCTACTGGCACATCTGATAAAGCCTACCCCGCTGCCGAGTGGCGTAGCCAGGAATTTAGAAAGGTTTTTTTTGACAGCGTGTTCGCCTAAGAGGACAACCAGCGGCGGGGGGTCTGGGGGGCCTCCTCAGAAAATTTTGAAAAGTTACTTTGAATTTGGTGCATTCTGAGAGCATTTTCAACAAAAATGAGGGTATGAATATTCCTGTAAAATGGTGCTGTCCGGTGGCATAGAAAAAGGATAAGATCATGTTTTCTTTGGCATTTTTTGGAAATAAAGCTAAGTCTTTATGTTTTCTTGTTGCTAATTCCTGGCTGAGATATTTGAATGTGTGGTATTGGCAAAACTCGTTCTTTTAATGCAGTTTCGTTTAAAATTAGGCAAACTTTGTTTTAGAGACATAAAAAGACCAGCATCATTTTCAATATCGTGACGTCACACGCTTGCCAAAGGGGGGATTGAAACCCCCAAAAACCCTCCTTGGCTACGCCACTGCAGCTGCCTAGCCTACCAACTGACGCGACGGCGAAATGAAAAACAGCGCAAGCCGTGTTTTTATAATTGAAATTTTTTTTCAAAAAAAAATCTGTACCATTTCTGGATAAGAAAGTAGCAAATAAATATGCTTTTTGTTATAAAAAAAAAATTGAATAACTGGAGCGGGGCAGGGGTGCTGCAGCACCGCAGCACCTATGGCCGAGCCCCTGTTTGTTGTTTGAGATACGAATTAAAGCAGAATTCTCCAGCTGTGCAACTAAAAAAGTTAATAGATTTTTTCTTTGAGGTGGGGGCCCCCAAAAGCGGGGGCCCTGGGCTTCAGCCCAGTCCGCCCCCCCCCTTAATCCGGCACTGACTAAAACGCAGCAAAATGTCAGATGAACACTTTCAGATGCTTGTGTTTCTTCGTGGAAATTCAAAATAAAACTTGTTTGTTTCGAATGGTTTATACCGTGTGAATGTTTGGCACCTAGCAAACAAAATGAGTTTACGCTAGTGTATGCGCTGGCGCTGATGCCGCCAAATTTTTTACAAGTTACGTTGACGCATACGGCGTATGGTTTTTCGAACGTTTGCGTTTACGCTGGCGGCGTCAATATTTTTTGTATGCGCGTACATCACTGCTGCTGGGCAGAAGCGCGCTAGGGAATGTGCCACCCGGGGCGGATTCAGATTTTTCCGCCCCTTTAAGAAAAAGCATGTGAAAATGAAATGCGTTTTTTTATCAGATTATAATCAAAAATCGTAGTCTGAAAGTGCCGCCTCCAGACGTGCCGCTCGGGGCGGTCCTCCCTCCCCCCTAGCTACGCCACTGCCGTTTGATCAAAAATCGTGGAGACAATTTTCATTGTTTTCTTAACTAAAATGCAAAGTTACTAAACCAAATTCCGAATCAAACTACACCTTATCCATAAGAGGCTATAAGTGTCAAGTATTAGGCTAGAAGCAATGTGCTTCCAAAACAGTTGCTTGTTGCTTGAAATTAAGGCTGTGTGTCTAACGTGTTACTGAAAAAGTCAAACTTGTTAATCTGAATTAATCATAAGTGACCTCGAAACACGACGATTCGGTCGCCTACTGTAGCTTGGCCTTAAAAGTAGCTTGACTTAAAGTAACCTAACCTAGATTAATATTAAGTTTTTTTTTGTTTTAAAAAAAAAAAAACAATATTAAGTTGATTTCTAATAATGCAAAGTTGAATAATAGCCTATTCTTTAAGATTACGGTATAGGGCCTATAGAATCGTTCCTATCACTTTCGCATGGTGCACTTAGAACATTTTCAAATAGTGATGACTGCTTGCAAGATGTAGGCTACGTCAATAATTGTCATTTTATCGCAGTTATGTTGACCTGGGAAACTCCTTTCGTAAACAGACTGGTCAACTAGTTTAAGAATCTAAACAAATGTTGTTTACTTTACTAAGTATTTTTCTATTGTTGAGAGCCGAATACAAGCCCTTACTTAGATTGGCTGTGGCTGAAACTGTACGCAATTACGCTCAATTACGTAGGTCTAAGTCTGCCCTGATAGCTCAGTTGGTTAGCGGCGTGTGACTTCGTGAACGAAGAAGCTTCAAGATCAAGCAGGGCCGGTTCGAGTCTCTGGGTGTGCGCTTGAGCAACGCATTTAGCGGCACCTAATGGATGGAATAATTCCCCGGCAATAACAATTCAACAATCGGAAACTTCACTTTGTCAATCTCGATAACTGGCCTTGCGTCAAAAGCCTCTATAAGAATACGAAACTATCAAGAAACCTATCAAGGCTTTGTCAGTCCGAGGGTAAAGCCCTAACTCACAAGCAATTTCAAAAACAGAGTTGGTGTTGGCTGCTCTACGAGTTGTTCATAAACCGGTAGTAGGCGATAAAGCACTTCATCATTTTGTTCCTTCCTCGTATGGAGGGTTGGATACAATGCGCCATTGTTCTCGACCATGAGCTGTGCGTACTGCACATTCATACGTTAATTTTGTCCATTTTGTGATGTTTGTTGTCCAAATCATTCTTGGTCTGCCTTTATTTCTTTTACCGTTTATCTTCCCTTCTATTAATGATCTTTGTAATGAATTTTGCCTTATTGTGTGTCCGAAATACTTCAATTTTCTTCTTTTGACTGTTTGTAAGAGCATTGGGCTTGAATTGAATTTGGAGAGTACTTCATCGTTAGTGATCTTTTGTTTGCACTTAGTTGGCGATAAATCATTGTACAGTACTTAAATCTGTACACTGTTTGGCAGGCGCGAATCTAAGAGTTTTTTTCGGGGGGGGGGCCAGAAAATTTGAAAATCAATTAAAAATAAAGAAAAAGCTAAACAGATATGAACAATGATACTACGACATATCCGATATGGTAGAAAATAGACATTAAAACAACCATTTTCATCAATTGTGATGCCGAGGGACTAATATCAGCTGTTTAGAAGCATATCAAACCATTTGATACGGAAACATACAATTTTTCACAAAATTTCGGGGGGGGCCCGGGCCGCCTGCCCCCCCCCCCCCCCCATAAATCCGCGCCTGCTGATTGGTTATGGTTACATTTGTAAAAGCTGCTTGACTCCAAAATACAAGTGATTGATGCTCTAAAATCTAGAGCAACCACTCCAATAACACAAACACACCAAGATTTTCAACGTATTAGGCCTACTAAAACAATCTTCTAATCATGCTTGAGATGTTTAGACCAAAGTAGAATTCTTGAAGTTGATATTTTTATCACACAATCCTTAGATTGACCAAGTAAAACATAGGCTACATACCGTACTGAACAAAGTGTGCTCAATTGTTGTGTAACTAAAAGAAAAAAAATGTGTTTGACATAACTTTTCTGTGTAGGATAGGCTACCTGGGAAGACTTGTTGGTTGTGTTATCTTTATTTACCATCACTCCCTTAAGAACGATAACGCAAATTGAAAACTAACTAAATTTTGTCATCTTTTTAACTGATATATTAAAAACACCTACCGTATAACATTTATTCTGTTAATATACCGTCGCTCAATTGTGGAAAGTAAATTTTGTTTTGAATATGGTAATGAAACAATTGCAAATAAAGGATAGGCTACCACATGAAACACCAACTTCTTCAATGTGAAACTTAATTGGTGAATTTAAACTGTTTTTGGCGAACACAAAAGGAATTTTGAACAAAAGATGAAAGTCTGCTCAACAAAACAATGTAGTTAGTGTTTTTGTATTGTAGCCTTTTTACATATGCTAGCTGAAGATGCTATTACTATAACGAAAACAATTATTAATAAATTACACTAAGAGGTTAGATTGTTGTGCAAGTGCCAGCATTTGATGAATACAAAATAGCAGTACTACTATCTGTACTAATATCTTTCTGGAAATGTTGCTGTTTGACAAGTGATAGCAAAAGCATGGTAACATGCAGGCTAAATAAAATCCGCCAAGTTCGAAAACTTGTACAATTTATTAAAAAAAAGCTACGCTTGTGTGTAGGCGGTTTCTTCAAAAACATATTCAAACGAAATCAAAACAAAGCATTGTAGCTTGGAGTCGAAGAAAAAAGCAAGATACAAAACGCCGGTAGACGACGATAAAGCGCAATTAGTTAGTTTAATTGTGTGAGTCCAATGGACTTCGTGCAATATTTGGTGTGCAATATTTGTTCTTTGGTTCTTAATTTAGCTAAACTGCCTCAATCTTTTTCTATTTTTAAAATTTTTGTAGTTTGCTCAAACGCTTCAGAAATGCAAGAAGGTATATTTAAGTCGGCTTATCATACACAATCACAAAGATCTGTCCGTGAACATGAATCAATGCCAAGTTCATACGTAAATCACATTTTGCGGATAGCCCAACGTTATCAGCAACATTTTTGATTACATTTAGACTTTAATGCTTAACCTACTTAATATACTGCGTTATTTTATTTTATAGAGTAGTTTTGTCGGTTCCTTATGTATGAGCTAAACTGTCATATACGTCTTTGTTTACGTCTTCCTATCGTGATATATTTTATGCTACAAAGCTTGAAAAGCTAACAATAAAAAAACGAAAAAGTATATGCTTTGGGAAGAATTAAGGTATTGGCACAAACAAGATGAAAATCCATAGGGAATTGGCAAACCACATGGCTGTTGTTTTCATCCTATCGCTTTGTCAAGTTAGCGAACAGCATTATGACAGCTACTTGAGAGTCGTTAGCGTGAAATCGCAATTTCGTGTGGACAAAAATCTAAAGATTAAAAATGCTGTAATTGCAGCAGAGAAAAATCAAAGCGTTTAAAATTCGTGTTTCAACACTAAAGAGTGCGATTATTTTGGAAAACTTGATTTACGACAGGAAATTGAAAGCCTAAGTACAAGTGAGTTCATTGTATTTTTCACAGCCTTCATATTAAAAGATTAATTGCCAATTTTTGAAATTTGAGATGTGTTTTATCAACGAGCACTCTTTCTTTTAAGCTCGAACAGCCAAATGTAATATAGTTTGAAAAATTTGTTAAAAACTTTTGAAAACACCTATAGTTAACACCTTATCAGCAAACAACAATCAAGCTATAATCTCTTAAATGAATTCCACTTTAGGGAACATAATGAATAACTGAGCAAACATAGTAAAAGTTAAACAAACCGTACGCAACGACGATATCCTTGATGTAGGTTATGTATTGGTGAAAAAAGTTTTCTCAATCAGCCCCCGGCAAAACGTGTGTTACTCTTCATACGTTCAATGCTACGTTGCGTCAAATTTCTGAATCATTTTTTTTTCTTAATTACAGTTTAAATCTTTTTTTGAAAAGTGTTTTTGAGTTGCTTCTGAAACTACACTGAGGTTAGTTGAAACAGGGCAGTTTAGAAAATATTGATTTGGCAGACAACGATGCAGTTATGAACAGCATAAATCCAAGCAGCGTTTTTCTTAGAAAGGAAATTGTGAGTACACGTGAGGTTATCGAAATTGGCATTGCACAATGCACTTGTATTGCCGCATTAAACAGCCATCACAGAAATTTACATGTTTGATGTAGAGATTGCTGCATATGCCGCTGAAGGACGTGAGATGTTTTGTTTTTGATCGCTTTGCAAGCATGCAAGTCAAGGGCGGTATGTATGACTCAATCAGTGATAATGAGAAAGTCCTGCCCTATGACAAAATTTTGGACAAATCTGTGTCGCTGTTTACGAGGAATTCAACGTAGAAGGAAAAACGAATAAAAAAGCTCAGTATTGTCAGCAGCAATTATGATGTCACCTTGTTTTCCAACTACTGTATGCTTGAGACAAACAATAACCGTATATAGAAAGCAGTTTAGACCAATTAAAAGCAATTACTATCTTTGAACTGAATGTTGGCTGATGCTTACAGCAGGTGCAATGGTAAATTGAGAATAGCATTTATACTTTTGGCAAGTAAGTGTGAAATTATGATCAAATGAATACTTTCAATCCCGATCAAAGTTGATCGTGCAAAAAATGAAGCTGAATCAACTCTATCCAAATCAAATCACTGTCATTTTGTGTGAAACTGACGGTACAAGCCGAGAAAGCAATGTAAAAGTTGCAAAACTCATTAGCCTCTGGGTTCAAAGTTTTACTTGTACCGTGAGCACAAGCAGCAGTAATCAAGCTAAACGAGCCATAAATTTCGTGGTTTGCGCAATGAAGTCTAGGGCAGTAATCTGCAGTTAAAGGTTATGAATTGCACACTAATTTTTATATGTTCTAAGAAGCAAGTAGGATGGAAAATGATTGTTTTTCTTGCAGTGAGACAGTTTATCAACATTTCAGCTGTTTGTCAACAACTAACGGCCAGCTATATATTGAAGCCAGAAGCTTCAAACTTCATTCGGCAGCCAAGCATGGACAGACGATTTGATAAATAAGGTGTAACTTAACATGTGATTAAACTTCATGTGTTATCATACAGCATGGCAAGTTAGGCTTGTCGTTTCAATCAGGAAGGAAAATTTGTGCATCAAAAAGTCTAACAGCACTTGAAATATTTATATCGTGTGATACGTTTCTGTTCACAATTCAACCAAAAGAAACTCTCTGATATTAAACAGTTTAAAACTTAACGTTGAGGAACTACCGCAGTTTATTGAGTGATGGCTTATAAAAAAGAATTTATTGAAGCAAGGACTTCAATCGAAACGGCATTTCGTGTATAAATGTCATCAATACGAAGCTAATTGTTAATTTCCCTCTCATAGTAGTCAGTTCGATAAAATATCGTTTATAAATAGTGGAACAAAATCCACTTTCGATAAATTGTCTTTCAAATAAATTGCCATTCGATAAACTGATCATTTCCAACATTTGCAAAGCATTTCTAATCAAAAGAACTTACAATAGGGCATCTGAAATTAACTTGCAAATAAAATTTATCAGAATGCGTCATCCAATATGCAGCATATAATAATTCAATTTGTAAGATTACCACTTCTTTGGCAAGCAAACAAACTATTTAGTAAAATCTATGATTTATTTGTCAGAACACGATAAAGCACAAAGTCCGTTCATAGAAAGCACAAAGCAGAGAACTAGCCAAGATGTTCCAATCTTTTTAGTTGCTAATCGATTGCGTTCAGAAAGAGAACACGTTGTGGGATTTAGTGAATTTTAGACAGAAACTTCATGTAGTGTAATGCCACTAAGTTTATTATTTTTAAAGCATCAACCCAGTGAACGATGAGCCAACAAAAGACGACAGGCGACAGCAAAGTACAAAGAAATACAAGCTTGTTGTCTGAACTTGACTTTGGTAGCACAAAGTGTAAATATTATGTCAAATAATATCTAGCTACAGCCACCCATTTCATCAAGGAATCTTGAAAAAGAAAATAGAAAATGGAAATAGATGTTGATTCTTTCTGCGTGAAGAACTAGCCTTTTTTCTACTTTCTTCGATCTCGCTTCTGATTTAGAGAAATCCGAAAGGAGCTCAGCTAGATATAAACGGTTGCTCTGCGTTGTGTAGAACAGTAGTCAGCTGTGAACCCAGTCGGTTGAACAGTGACCATGAAAGTTGTGTTACTTTCATACAAAAGGATCCTGTTGTCGATATGAAAATAAACGTTTTCATTTATTAAATGATATTTGAAGTTTGGGTAATCGGCAAGGTCGATGTAGCCTACTGCAAGCGGCGATTGGTTATTAATATTCTACAAAACGAGCAAACTCAAGGACTAGTCGCTGGCTGTCGATCGCAAATAGCTCTTTAAGTCAAGTATTGTGATAATATTTGATTGTCAAGCTTTAGCTACTAAAGTCAGTCGTCAATATGCAGTATAGTCAAGATTTCACTTAGTTAAACAAGAGCAATGCAAGCCAGATGGGTTAATAATTAGTCAAAACACGTTTCGCAAGAACGTGGCAGCGCTAAAGTAAAATAATGGTACATACAATTGCTCTAAATGTGATATTGCATATAGATAAATCAGTATAGGTTACTAATGCGTGGTATTGGTGAAAGATACTAATGATTTCACGTATTTCAGGTTTTTAAAAGTGTCATTTATTGCGAAGTAGTTCATCAGTTGTCGTATTTAGAACATCACTTGTGAAGCAAAATATTTTCACGAATTTTAAAAAGTATTTGAAATGGTCTACAGTTACGAATTGGGTCTCAGTTCTGATGAAATGGCAATGGATTCTGGTGCGAACGATGAAATCTTCAATTCCACGGGAAGCACTATCAACAGCAACAGCATCACGCGTACTTCTGATGACCTAATCAATGGGACCTACCCTAATTTACTTCCAAATGTTGTCGCCAGTGCTCCTCCAATCGCACAGCAATCCGTTTACACAAATGGGTTGCAGCAAAAAAGCTACGGAGATTCTGCAGAGTATGGAACGGAGATGTCTAGGTACTATAACAACACTTCGACGCAAGACGCCAGAAATCTTTCACCAGTCTCCAACTATTCAAGCAGTTGTTTGCCTACTTCTCAGAGCTTTTCTGTTCCAAGTCCTGTCGACACAAAACCAAATATTACAGATCTTCGACACGGTTCACTTCACACCTCTTACACACAGCAGAACACAAGACAATTTTCACCTTATGGTTCAACTGGAGACTCCGACAATTTGTCGTCGGGCGAAGAAGATTACAACAGCTATAAGTCAACACACTTACGTCCCCAAGTTGCTATAACACAGCCGTGCAGTTTTGGTCAAACTATAGACACTTTCCATCCCTCATTGGAAGAAATGTCTTTAACACATCCTTCATCCTACATTCCATCAGAGCCAATGGCATTATATCAAGGAAAACATACCAACAACTTTGGGTCTGAAAATTGCAACCCGCCCCCTCTTTACCTTGCCTCAAATCCTCAGTATCAATCTGCACTCGGAGCTTACCCAAATATATTGCAAGAAGCCGATCCGGTGCAAAGCAACGAATTATCTTCATACCTTGATAATTACCCTGGCACCACCCTCGCAGGGCAACAGCAACGCGGCGTGTGTGGACAAAACGGTAGCAATCAAGTTCTTTCCGAATACAAAGTCCTCCGTTCGAAAAATGGTGCCACCCATTTCCCAAAAAATGGCCCAATTTGCGCAGACCTCAAACCGAAAGTTCGAGGGAGCGGAAAACACACGCCCTTGCCTGGAGACGAAGTTGAGGGAATGTCTGATAAAGAACTCATTGATATGTCAGTGAGACAGCTCAACAGAACTCTTCGTGGATTAAGGTGATTACGGACGATTTGCAAACAACTGATTAATTCGTTGAAAATCTAACGATAAACAGTTCGGTTTTGTGTAATGTTCGGTTTTGACTTTTGAGCAAGTAAAGTATCTGTAAATTTAACCAATTAAACAAATTAACATTATTTTTAATAATAAAGGTTTGGTAGAGATTTCACTTTTATTGTACCGTTGACATATAAAACTTAGTAACATCTGTGGTTTTAACATACTTTGTTCACTAGACAAAATATACATAATTAAACAAGAAAAGTTGTTTCCAACTAAAGAAAAATTGATAAAAATTAATCAATTGTTGTTATTTGTAGCAAAACGCAAGTACAAACGCTAAAGCAAAGAAGACGAACACTCAAAAATCGAGGGTAAGTGTTTTAAGACTGATTTTCTGCGTATCAACGTTTAAAATGGAAAATATCAATCTATTAAAACGATGGCTGGAGTTTCAAAATTGTATGATATTAAATCGGTGAGCTGATGCCCTGGTGTTGAAATGCATTCGAAACATTTGCTAATTCTTAAATGACGATTCTGTACTTTGAGCTCTTTTTATATTTAACAAATATTCTGGTCTTTGTACGCCTAAGATCGTATGTTTATAGCAATGTTGATGAACGGGTTTAAATGCATCCTGGTTATGCGGTCTTCGTTTTTCTGTAAAAGTCAGAATTAAAACTGTAAATGTTAATAACGGTATGTATATAACGCTACATCCACTGTACAAACCGTTCCAAGACGCTGCACATGGCCACGGAAAAGAAAATTTTTTATACGTGCTGAATTTTTGAATTCTAATTTCAGATACGCCCAAAGCTGCAGAACCAAAAGGGTCATGCAAAGAAACGAACTAGAAATGGAAAATAAAAAACTTACTGATCAGGTAATAAAAAATTAACCGTCCAAAGATCAACGATTAAAAGTTGAAAAACGTCAAATTTCTGAATATAGGCTGCAGTGGATTCTAGTTGTTTGTAGCATAACTTAATTTCGTATTTCTCTGGGTCGTTCAACATCGATTTGATATTGAAACGATGTCTTCTGGGTCGTTCAACATCGATTTGATATTGAAACGATGTCTTCTGGGTCGTTCAACATCGATTTGATATTGAAACGATGTCTTCTGGGTCGTTCAACATCGATTTGATATTGAAACGATGTCTTCTGGGTCGTTCAACATCGATTTGATATTGAAACGATGTCAAAATGGCGACTTTTGTTGACTGGGTAGTCAGTAGCTCATTAAATTGTGATACCGAAGCCCGACTAGGGATCGAAGTTAGCATAAGTTTGTTTATAAGTCGGTTTAGAAAGCAAGACAACAAAAAATACTTTTTTTGCAGATAAATCAGTTAAGGAACGAAAACTACAACCTTTCGAAAGAACGGGATGATTACAAATTCAAGTACGAACAACTTGCAGTCACTCCCGCGCACTCTCGGGCGCCACCATCCAACACCCTGTACTAAAGAAGCCCGTTGGCCATTATCGAAGTCAATGCCATGTGTTTCCAGCAAAAGCGCCATGAGAAGAGAAGACCGCTCGCCCCTGCACAAAAGACCGCAAGTTACTCTCCGCGCAAAAAAAAAAACACCATGATCTTTTATTAAGTGTAAGATAGAGCGCCGTTTCAATATAATACGCAACAAGCCATTTTGTGCTTTCCAATACGATGAAACCTATGAGTTTCAAACATACTTGCCTTCCATTGCGAAGTGCCTTATTGTGCATCCGTGCTGCTTCATTATTTTTTATTGGCCATGCTTGTTTGTGTTGTGCGGTTCTGTACAGTTTCTTGAATGTAAGAAATGAATTTGTGAACAGTTTTTCCAAAGCGTGGGCCAAGATGAAGGAATCGGACGTTTGCACAAAGGTATACAGATACCTGTGAAAAAGTTTGGACTTAAAGCAATGATATTGCCAACATGACTTGTGCCATTAATAGAAAATTACTATAACACGATTTTAACATCTTAGATGTAGCCTACATTAATTAATACACTGTCTTCTAATGCAACATGTTGCATTTTTGTTTTTTAATGCGTAACTTTCACATAGTGAGCTCCGACTAAGGTTTTAAACTAGAACTTTTAGCCTGGTCTAATTCGCAGACTTTGTGGTTAAATAGAAATTTTATTTAATGGTATTGCTCAACGTTAGATGGTATTTGGCTTAAATAACATCAATTTTTATAACTCTTACCAAAAATACGTAAACGTATTGGCAGTGGCTATAGTTACCACAAAAGTTGTAAAATTTTAAACGCAGAACTTTCGCGCATGCGCGAATTCCACCAAAAAGATGTTCGCTTGTGTGGAGATTTTGTGGTAAAATAGCCACTTTCAAAAGTATTTGATTATTTCATTTCAGCTTACTTCTAATAGTTATGTTTATGACTGTAAAGTGATAGACTAAAAAGCTTGATCATACAAATTTGATAAAAACCAAATGACATTTTTTTATTTCTGCAACCTGTTAGAAAAAAGATATAGACATAATCTGACCAAACTATTATACGTTGATAGGGTAAAGGACCAAAAAATATAATACATTTTCATTTTTACATATTTTTGAAAATTAAAATGTGACTGACACCAAACAATCTATTGTATATGTCAATGAACTTATCGTTCATATGTTTTTTTTTACGTTTTTGCGGTTGACCCAGGAGTGCCGCGATTTTTTTAAAGCTAAAGAAAATGCCTGTCAATCCAAATTGATGATTGACAATACTTGCTATCTAAAGCTCCACCTTTGTCACTTATCAAAAAAAAAAAAAAATTTGCCCAACCTTGCAATATTGTAAATAAAAAAATAATCAGGATAAAAAAATTATTTGAAATGTTTTCGTTGGTGCTGCCAATGATCTTTGATAGCTTTCACAAAATTTAAATTGCAACCACAAAAAATTAGTCAAAATTCGATAAAAAAAACTTTTAAATTTTTTCGAGCTTATACAGTTAGGCCATGTGATAAAGCATAATTTGTGTGAAAATATTCTTGTGATGTGAGTCACTGCGCATCTTTTACTTGTTTCTATTTTTGCGTAAATCTCTTTAACTGCATGCTACGCGCGGCTGGTAATATCACTGCTGATACGCTAAGAAGCTTTTGTTTAAGTTGCTAAATAGCCATTGTATTTAACACGATTCTGAAGCTGTGACTGTATACAAATGTGCTTGTTTATAGGTGTAATGTGAACGTGCATCCTTTTTGACAGTTTTCCAACCCGTATTTTTAATGCTATAAATAATAAATGAACCTTTCCAAAAAAACATGAAGTACCTTGTTGTAATGACTCAACATTTACAACTTAGGTAGAAAAGGACACGAAATCACGCAGTTTCAACCTGTGTCGCACATTGCGTTTCTGCTAAATGAAACCACAAAATCAAGGAGTCTAATAAATAATTTTTCACCACTTTCTGTTGATTAATGAGGCTAATTTTATACCTTCTGTTCCGTAACGCAAAACATGGCCTTCAAAGCTTCAAAAAGCTACTTGTAGCTAAAAATGTTACGACTACAACAAACAAAATCGAGTATTGGTAGATTTTTTTGAGAGTAAACGTTTTCTTAGAACAGCGGTCGGTAAGTGCAAGCAAATAACGAGTATGTTCAAACAAGTCCAAATGTTACTTTGATTTTGAACTCGACCTGACACTCGAGAATTACACTTAATTTTGGGAGGTTTGCTTTCGTAAAAAAAGGAAAAAAATTGCTTTCGTAAAAACAAACTTAGATGTAGCCTACTCATTGTTTTAAAAACTCATTTACAACCTGCTATTAGCTATAAATAAGCTTTTGTGAATGCTTTTATTCACATAATAAAGAAAATACAAAATATGTCTGTGTTGGCTCGTTTTAAACGAGAGTCGTCAGCTCGTAGCAACAACTTATGAAAATGTGTTTCTCGGCAGTCGAGTGTAGCAAGAACTCAGCGATAGACTCAACTTATGAAAACATCGCTTTCTTACTTGGTAAAAAATGATAAATAACTTCCTTGATGGTCAAATAAAATATCTTTACACATGCGATGGTGTGAATGCAAGACCTTTCGTATATTTCAATCCAAGATACATACTATAGCGTAAAAGTACAAAATACAACTGTGTTATAAAATATAATCGTATTAATAAACATGCTATGAAATAGAATTCTTATAAAGCGTAAAAATGCAGCACAAAAGCGAATTTGAAACGAAACAGAATATATAACACCGCTGCAACATTGTCAACTTGGTGTGTCGGATTCAAGGTAGAATTAAAGACAAAAAAGAGATATTTTACTTTATAAAAGACAGTGCGAAATCAATTTCATTATCAGAAAACATTATTTTACAATGTGCGAAGATCACTCGTTTTACATTCTAGATAAGCGATCAACTTTTTACGTTCGAAGATTCACGTGCATGTTAGTGTTCCAAGCTTATGGAGTAGCGAAATCGCGTCTGCTTTGAAACGAAACAAAATATTCAACAAAACACTTCATTCGAAACGAAATATGTTTGTTTTTAACAGCTGCGCTGTGGACTACACCAATCATATGACTTCAAACAACTATATAATAAAACATTTTCAAACTAAGAATATAAAGTACAGAGCCACTAGAAGTTGAACGTATAACATGTCGGTAGTTTCTGAAGTTCGCATACTATTAATAATTTTAACATTTGTTGTAAAGTTTAGTAGTTTTTGTGAAAAGCAATTAATTTTAGACAGTTTGACTGTCTCTGATTCTGATAATACGCTACCCAGGTATGATGCGAAAACAACCAATTTTAGGAAAAGCTGTTTTGACTACAGGTATGAACTTCTGTCACCTAAAAGAAAAAAGAACAGTTGTTAATTAGTAATGAAATATTTATCAAACAATAACAAACGCTTCGTTTCCGAATTCGTCTTTACTTATTTAAACTCAGTAGAAAGACCTAAATAAAAATTACATCATTATTTCGAAATAATTTGCTTCTAAAAAGGAATTTAACCAAGTGTGAAACACTCCAGTGGCTTTGAAAAGAGTCGTCATTTTGTGCGTATTTAAGAAACATTGTTATAAGGACAAAACCTTACAATGTCAAGTCGGTTCGAATTCAGTTTGTTTACTCTAGATTCTCGACTTGATTCCAAAAATTGAACCTAAATGCCCTGTTGAAGCACAAAGCAGCTCTGAGTCTGGCAAGGCGAGTTTGTGTATTCAAAGGTTAGATCGACGACTTACCTAAGCTATTGTCTCACCTGGTATAGGTTTTAAAACAGTCCCTACAAACGTTTGTTATTGAAACTGGCTCATCAGAAGTGCGCAACAAAAGTTTTCAAATTTATTTTATGGATAAAAACATTTTTCAAGCACACACACAAGAAACCTATGTGAATAACGTTATAACCACACATGACAAAAGAACCACAACGCTTTACCAGGCAGCATTTTGTGTATTCAAGTTTTAAAAAGCATTTTTGTAAGTAAAACTTTACTCTAGAGAGTCTAGATCAGCGGTTCTCAACCAGTGGGCCATGGCTCCCTGGTGGGCCATAGAGGTGTTTTGAGGTGGGCCACAGACTTATTTAAAAAACTGAGAGATTTATTGAAACATTTTGTTTCATTTTTGACAGTATGTATAGTTAATTTTACACTTGTGTGTTTGTTTAGTAACAATGAATGATGCTGCTGCTTTCAACTACAAAGTGGCAATCATTATTTTTTTTATTGCAACACAAAGTTTTATATCAACTCAGTTTTTACAACACGTTTTGATGTAATAAACTAGTTTGTGGTTACAATTAAGCCATCTTTAAAAGCGGCAGCCTACTTGAATTTTTGCAGATCCGCTTTTTAGTACGTGCAGCATTTTATTTTGTGGATTAGTTTGGGGAGGAATTGACAATATTTGAGGCTTCAAGTTTGATAAAAATTACATTCAGTATGGATTTACTTCAATTTTTGATAACAGAGAAGAAAAAGGACAATGTGTATTAACATATTATTTGAACATTTGAACAGTAGAACATCTCCTATTATTTAATGTGTATTATGTTATAAAGTTCTCAGTCATCATTCATTGAGGCCATCAAAAGTATAATTTCACTTGGAAAATTTTCATCTAAATTACAAGGATAAAGACGAAAAGAAGATAGTGTGAAGCGTCAGCGCTTGCATTCTACAGGGGGATTCCAGCAACATTCCAAGTTGAAGTGGAAGGCAGTATGTGTTGTGCGCTATCTTCAACCCTTCCAAAAATTGACATGTTGGTGAATAATGTTCAGGAGCAAGCATTTCACTATTGGTCGGTTTAATAAATAATCTGTTTTGATATATGTTCTGCTGCTTTTTGTTTATAAACCTATTTTGTAGTTTTTACTTACACAAAAACTTAATGGGCCATGGAACTTTTATGCAGAGAAAAATGGGCCACGAAAGAAAAAAGGTTGAGAACCACTGGTCTAGATCAAGGGTTCCCAACCTGGGGGCCATAAGCCTTTTTCAAGGGAGCCATGGAAAAATTTGAAAGCTAATAATTTTTTAATTTATCATCTCTAAGTCCACTCCAACACTATATAACAAAAGAAATAAATTAAAATTTAATAAAAACACTAGTACATTTTGCCCAAATCTTCATGGACTGGTCTTTAATTCCGTTGACGACGTTTCTTAATTTTTTTAAAAGGTTGAAAAAAATAGGGGCCATTGATTTTTCAAAATTTTTAAAGGGGGCCAAGGTGTAAAAAGGCTGGGAACCCCTGCGCTAGATGCTATGTTGTGAAAAGCTCCCAACATATAGAGGGAACTTATTCCAGTGACAATACATGGATTAGGGACATATACAGGTTTGAACCCACAGTTAAGAACATTTGGTTGAATTAAACTTGTTGGATTGCACGCTAATAGCCACGCCTTTGTGAATTGTCGTTATGTGGTATGGCAACGGTCCAGTTGTACAACATCCATGCTAAAATTCTGAGTTTCTGATGTTAAAAGAGGACGTTTGGTAAACAGATAAATAACCTCAATCACAAAAAAGCTCCTTCAAGTTTTTTCCAAAACATATAAAATGTGATAGTATGCCGTTTCTTTAAGACTGCTGAGTGCTGAACCTTTGTTTATTTTGTGGTGCTATTAACACAAGTACCACAATTTGCAATAATTATTTTCAGGCGATCTTGGCGGAATTTGGTTTGCTAAATTCCAAATATTTGCACGGGCATGCAATTTCACAAAACTTGCAATCAAAAGTTAGGTGGGAAACCGTAATCTAAATAAACCGAAAAAAAAGTACTTTTGGTAGTGTATCACAATATTTAAATCTTTAAGATGTCGTCTTTGAAGCTTAATGTCCGATAGCTCAAATCGTTGTTCACATATTTCTTCTCATAATTTAACTTGCTTCAAAAAATAAGCAAACCATTCCAACAGCATTACAAATTGTTTTTCAATTAAGATTCCCTTTGTTAATAAACGATGAGATTGAAAAATGTTTAGTGGCATTCAAGTAGGCTACTGTTAATAAAGTATGCCACAAGGGCACGTTGATTTGTATGCATGCACGATCTGATGGGTTTCAAAGGTGCAAAGTGCAGATACGTTAATAGATAATTCTAACAGCAGAGAAAGTGTGCAAGATGTCAAATTTTTAACTACTCGTTTTCGGACACTATCCCATCTAATAAACCTGACTTTGTTAAGTACTGAGTTGTTGCCTGAGAAATGATCGCTGTTAGTTTCCTTTTTCCGCCACTTGAAAAGTCAGTATGTAAATCAGCAGGAAAAGTAGGCTATGTTTGAAGATTTACTAACGTTAAAGTTATCAATGTTTTTCGTTTTTTGGGTAGAAGAAAAATACATTTTCCAAACTTTAATAATTGGCTTCGTTTTATTAGGTTTAGAAACATTTCCAAATAATTGTTGTTCAACTGACTCAATTTGTTTACTGAAGTTTTTTCCACGTTAAAAAAGACATCACTGTGCACAATGGAAAAACGGTGATACCTTTCCGAGAAGATATTTAACATCATATGGTTTTCCATCAAGTGAATTGTTGCGTAGAATGCAGCATTTTAGGGTCCACTGTCTGTGTCAGAGGTTTTCTACAGAGATTTCCAGAAATTGTATAGACACTGTATCACTTTCAGTTCTTCTATCAACCTAACACCGTACCAAACGTTTGTACATGTTGGATTTGTGTATGAATAGCACATTTTATCGTGGCCACTACATGAATGAAGTACACAAGACAAAGCAATACATGATCATCTTTCATTTACTTCACACAGCGTTGCAATCGAAAGCGCGGTCACCACAGCGTTTCCCCTTATCACACAATGACTTGTCAATTTACCAATAATTTAGTAACTCAACCCGCACTACCTGTGCTGGCTTGTCATTTTGAACGGCTTCCGTAGAGCCTTGCACTTTTATTATTTCCTGAATTGTTCAGTCAACGGTGTGATATGCCGATCTCTGACTCTGCATCCGTTTTTTGAAATTACATTTCAAGTAGCATTGTCAACCAGATTTGCAAAGTATTGCAGCACCTAACCGCACAAGTCTTGACATTTGTAGTTGCTATGTGCAAAATGCGAGGAAATTGCTGCCTTGCTACATTGCGATTAATATGGGAGTTGAAATATAAATATATACATACTGCAAAATTTTGAGTAGTAGTCTTTAATAAAACAACACCTGTACGCTTTACACGACAAAATAAAATAAATGCAAAGTGTAGCCTGAGCCTCGCATTGACACGTATAATTTATTATTTACTATGCCATCTCAGTTTCTACTATACTTAGTTAAACTTGATTACAGAAAAAAAAAACACCTATTTGGTGGCGAACCTTTCATGCGAATAAATAATTTAAATTAATGCTATAAAAAATAAATTATTCGAAGTAGGCTATAAGTTGCTTTTTACTTAGTATTCGACTTGTGTCTGCTAAACCCTTTTCAAAGGTTTGTGTAAGTTTGTTCCCAAACAGGGCAGTAGTGTCTGAATAAAGCAGATTTTCGTGGATCCAGAAGAAAAGTTTGACCAAACTATTTCAGTGTCGAGTTTTTTTGATCCAACTCCACATACACTATAATCATTCGCTATCTCCACTTGGAGCAGATTGCGCATCAACATGGGTTACTTGACAGGGTTCCATGTGATTTTATGAGCCGTACTGCTTCCATGCTGGCTCAAGCAGGGGCGCCGGAAGCAGGGGGGGCGGATCTTCAATGGGCAGGGCTATCATTACTCAATAAATAGTGAGCTGATAGATTAGCATTATCGCTATATCTTATCTTAAAACTTGAAACAAAATTGGCCATTTAGTAAACAAAAGTGCCCTTTTTTCGTAATCTTGCCCCTCCAGTCAAAAATCGTTCCGGCGCCCCTGGGCTCAAGGCAGATTGGAAGAGGGTGACATGTCACCAGATTATTACCCGATTTACCCTCACTGCGTTATGCAAGAAAGAACACAATAGGTACCATTTTTAAAGTCTTTGGTATGAACCGACCTGGAATCGAACCCAGGGCATACACTATAGTATTACACTCGCGTCATTTCTTCTCTCGGTCGAAGTTGTACGTAATACGATGAAATCATTTGCTTGCTACAGAAGGGTTGGTTGCTTATGGATAGCCTACGTAAAGATGCGACCCGATTTGTTACGTTTTGTAAAATGCTGTTAACTGTTAGATACAGCAAGCTATTTTTTCTAAAATAACATGTTACGTTCTCATGCTTTACTGCCCGATAATGCTCCTTTCCATACAGCAAAATCCGTTATTTTTATATTGATTCAATGTCTGCAGACGAAGTCAAGATATGAGACAATTTACACCAAAAAGATTGAAAAAACACTTAAAAAAGGCCACAAATTGTACAGTAAAGCTTGCAAAATAATACTTCTTCAATAATCAAGAGCTATAGAAGCGACATTCACTACCTAATTTTATCTCCAATATCATTATTATTTCTTTTTTTGCACTTTTTGCATCCGTATTCGTTTTTTTTTCTGTTCTACATTCCTTCTTCTTCTTCTTGGTTTTGTCAATTTGCCGTTTAAAAACGCAATACTTGCTGTCGTATAACTGCTTGAAAGAGAAAACGACCTCCAACGCCATTTTAGGGCTACGGGCTTTCGCACTCTCTCACTGGATGCACACTGTACTTTTTTTTTTGTATGTATATTTCGTTTCACATCCAAACAAAACTAAATGATCATCCATCCATTGACAAGGAGGTCCAGTGGTACTTTTGTCCTAGGGTCCAAAGTAATTTTAGGGGCCCTTAACATTTCCAAGGGGCCCTTAACCTTTCCTAAGGGCCTAGGTATTTAAGAAACCACCACGTATTTTTTGGATACAGTGCATTTTTCATAGAAGAGTTTTGATTTAGGGTACGAGGATCGCATTGGTACCGAGCCCAAATTTTCCTCTCAACAGCCCTGAACAGAACAGGCGGATGAAATTTCAGAACTCAAACTCAACACCTGAGGTAAGATAAAATATGCAGCATACCACCAGCTCCAGACGTCTTGCCTTTCCTTGCGTAAGGCGACGCCAGCAATTCGTTGCTTACGTTGTGGTGTGTGAGTGTGCGTCACCAACTCTACGCAAATCATACTCATAGAGATATTTTTGTATGATGCTCAAGTCAGTAGCGGATCCAGGGGGGGATTGAGCGATCGTCCCTTCTAAAACACAAAACAGTAGCTTTATTCGCAGGGTATTTTTAAAGTCAGATTAATGTGGCCATAAACATTATTGTGTTGTGTTGAAATCGTCCCCCCCCCTCACGGCTACTCTCTTGATCCGCCCCAGACTCGTCAATGCAAGACCATTATTCCCAAACAAGAGTGACAGCTATCGTGATCAGGAGACTTCTACAGGCCTATATAGACGGTTAGAAGGATTTGGCGTTTCCAGAGTTATAATCGGTCCTTAAAAGTTGAGGAGTCTTTTGAGTGTAGCCTACATTTAGTCGAATTCCACAGACTTGCTCCTAACGAAAATACAACATTTCGGTTTTAGATGTTATGAAAGACTGCGCAAACAAAATGCGCGGAGGCGGTGGAGTTATATTATTAGAAAGTATCTGCAAGATAGATCGCTATCAAGAGTGTGAATGATCACCGAATACTCAGCTACAATTCCAAGGAGATACGCCCGACGACAAATAGCTTTATCTTACTAAATCTATTGTGAGTTAACATTTTATCGATTTATTTCCACTGCATTGCCAATTGCCATATTAATGAGACCAAACTTCCAGAGATATAACAGTGTGCAGCACTGTTATCATGTTTGTTGTGAATGTGTACCCCCATTGTGAAATGTGTAATAGGGTGGTCCCGAAATGTATGGGAAAATTTTTTTTTATTCGAAGCATTCCGACCACCCAACAATTTTTTTACATAGGCTAAAAGAAGGTAACAAGCTAAATTTCAGCAAAATTGGTTAATATTTAGAGGTGCCACACGAGGTTGCAAATCGGGTTAAGGGTGCTTATTTCAGTATTTCGATTTGATACGATTCTCTAATGATTCGAAATCTTTTTTTTGGTACTGCCGATTCGAAATAAAAATTCCCCTAGTGCAGAATTTTTTTCTTCAAGCAAATTCTTTTACACCCAAATCAATGAGTATTGCGTAATTTCTTTGATGGCTAGAATTTGAAAGCGAAGCCAAGAATTTGCAAGATAGAAAGCATAGCGAACAAGTTGCAGTTCTAAATTGAATATGCTACTTCTATGAAAAAGAAGAGGCAGGAGAGGTTTTTAGACTGACAGAAGGTTAACTTTCATGCCCTAAGGGGTCCTTAAACGATGAGCACTGATCGTAGTGTACTGATGAAGTTGTGAACGTTTTTCTTTGTATGTTTTTCAGATGGCTAGCAACAGTAATAATAGTAGTAGGCCTATCGGTGGTGCAAAGCCCAAAACCAGAAAGGACAATTATGTTTGGTTGATTGGTCCCACTTCCAAGGAACTGTCTGGGAGAAAGCTTCCTTCTGCTAGGGAAGTCCTTAGCGTGTTCTTCCATCTCCACAAGATTGAGAAGGCAACCATCAAAGAAAGTTGCAAAGAAGTTATCAAATTGTGTATTCCATTCTGGGAGAGAGCCAGGATTATAACATGCACAGAAATACATGCAAGAGAACGACTGGAAAAGTTATTTTTGCAATGGAAAGGACTCCAGAAGGCGGCTTTAAGGAGAACAGATACACAGATGAAGAAAGAAGAAAAGTTCAGTGCCGATCTTGACAAACTGTTTGACATAGCACACGGGAAAGCACTGGATCTGACTACTATTGAAGAAGACCGTGACTTTCTGATGGCACAAAGAGATGGACGAAGAGGTTTCCTAGGTTCAGTTGATCACGAACTTGCTGCGAAAGAAGCACGAACTGTCAAGCGGAAACAAGAGGAGCAAGCTCGAGCTGAAAAGGCAAAAGTATCATCTTCTGCAGTGCAAACATGTTATCAAGAAGATATTTCAACATCGTCATCAGAGTCTGAAAATACTGAACAGTGTGAACAGTCCAGTTCTTCAGAAGTGCAGAAACCAAAAAAACGGAAATGTACAATTACAGCTAGAGCGAAGAATGTGATCTCTCCAGGACTAGCACAAGCTCTGGACCGAACCAAAGTCAGTGACAGAGCAGCTGTTCATATCATTGCTGCAACAGCTCAAAGTTTAGGCCACAATGTGGATGAATTGGCCATTAATCGAAAAACTATCCGTCAGTCAAGAAGGTCACTAAGACAAGAAGCTGTTATTTCCAGTAAGGACAATTTCAGTCTTGACATTCTTGACCCGGGAGTTAAGGTTGTTGTGCATTGGGATGGAAAGCTAATCCCAGACACAGCAGGGTGTCAGGACAAATACGATAGGTTACCAGTGATTGTATCGTATGATGGTACAGAAAAGTTGCTTGCTGTACCAAAGTTGACAAGTGGATCTGGACAATCGATGGCTTTAGCGGTCAAAGAAGTCCTGAATGATTGGGTACTAGAAGACAATGTTGTAGCAATGAGTTTTGATACAACTAGCAGCAACACAGGAAAAAGGAATGGAGCATGTCATCTTCTTGAGGTCCAGCTAGAAAAGGAACTTCTATGGTTGCCGTGTCGGCACCATATATTTGAACTAGTGATAGGTGCAGTATTCAACAATGCAATGGGACCGTCATCAGGGCCTGACATCGAGATTTCCAAGCAGTTTCAAGCGCGCTGGCCACATCTCAAGCAAGATGATTATGAAACCGCAGCAAGTGAACCTTCAGTGGAGATTTATATCGCACCAGAGCGTGATTCCTTGTTGATGTCTGCAAAGAAATATCTATGCAAACAACAACCAAGAGAAGATTACAGAGAATTTCTGGAACTGATCATCCTCTTCCTTGGTGAATTGCCAGATCAGGGTGTTTTGGTTATCAGAAAGCCCGGAGCTTTCCACAGAGCACGGTGGATGAGCATTGAGCAAGGTTCTTTATTCTCTCAAGATTTGGATGTTCCGGGCACAAGTAAAGCTGACAGCAAAGCAAAAGAAAGGGCTTGCAGAAGTTGTTCTGTTCGCAGTGTTGGTGTATTTCAGAGCCTGGTTTGATGCACCGGTAGCAGTTTCAGCACCAGCCAATGACCTGGCCTTCTTGAAGAATTTGAAAGCTTATGCCTCCATCAACAGCAGTGTCTCCAAAGTGACATGCAGAAAATTCCTCAACCATCTTTGGTACCTGAGTGAAGAAGTTGTGGCATTTGCATTCTTTGATGATGGTGTTGCTGAAGAGAGGAAGCAAAGAATGGTTAAGAACCTTAAAAACCCTGGAAAGAGTAGTCGTGCCGTGAAAGCCAGCTTGAAGATCGAAGAAATTGAAGCAAGTGAGATAGAAGACTTTGTTTCAGTAAAATCTATGCAGTTCTTCAAAGCTCTGAATTTGTCGACAGATTTCCTGTCTTTGCCACCGTCACTGTGGCTGTCAAATGATGGTTACATTGCAGGAAAAAAGAAAGCAGCACAGTTTCGAGTGCTTAACGACACAGCTGAGAGAGGAGTGGCTCTAATTCAGGAGTATATCCATGTTCTGACAAAGGATGAGGAACAAAGACAATGCCTCCTTCAAGTGGTGGCAGATCACAGCAAGAACTTTCCAGATGCAACAAAAAGAACTGTTGTTGCTAGGCTAAAAAACTTGGTTAAAACTGGCCCAATGCCCATGGAATAAACATTTGTTAAGGTCGTGATGACATTACAGTATAACATAGTACAGAAGGGTTTAGAAACAGTTAATAAGCCGCACTATTTTATATTGTCTTAAGAGAAAAATTAAATGGCTTTGTGGCACCTCTAAACATTGTTCAATTTTAACCAAATTTTGCACATTAACTTCTTTTAGGCAATGTAAAAAAAAGGTAAGGTGGTTGTAACAAAATTCTAAAAAAAAATTTCGGGACCACCCTAATGTGTAACCCAGTGAAAGTGTTCTTAAATAACATTATCAACACAAATATGACCAACGGAATGTAGGTGCTCATAATTATGTTCTTGGCACATTCCATGGCTATGATCCAAATGCAGTCTCTGCTGTAATCGTAAAAAGCGTACAAATTAGGTGCATTTTCTAATATAAAAAACAACAACACGTGTTTTTCTACACAGTGAAGAAATTGTCAAGCTGTTGTTGCGGGTCATAATTCATTTATTCCGCTGAAACAAAATCACAGCAAACAACAACGTATTTACCATATTCAGAGCGATGTACAAACAGCACACTCCTACTTGTCTGTGCTACAATTACAGTAATCGCGATTTGGTGAGCAGTAACACAATAAAATTGCATCTCTACATGGCAAACAACGAATAGTTATTTTTCTTAAGAAATATGTTATGCAAATTTTGAGAATTAATTTCCAATCCCACTAACTGTACATTGACAGTCACAACGTATTCGAGGACTGAAATCGACTTTTAATTGTTATAATTCGACAAAATATAGCAAATGCATAAACAACATTTGCACAAACAAAACGAGAAGTAAAAGCAGTTCAGTTTATTTTTATTTCTGACCATCACAACGAAAATGCAATGTAGCCGTAGGCCTATGCCAAATATAGCAGAGGTCTAAAAAAATAAAAACGACAAAACGGGAACTTTATAACGTGCTTGACACTGAAACAGGACAATCAGTTTAGATAAATATGGCACTGTCACAACACCTTAAAATTTGAGTGGCGTAGCGTTTGAGTGGGTGGTGCTTCACTCAGCTGGCCTGTGTTCAAAACTCGTTGCTGTCGAGGAAACTTTACTCAGCTCTGGAAAACTACCTTGCACTGCTTAAATTTATCGAAATTTACACATACTTGACATCATGTCAGCTTTATGTCAACAGCATCATTCGACTGCTTTTTCCCCATTATTTGTTTTCTTTGGATAGCTTTATCGTGAAACTATCACAGCAGACAAATAAATAAAATACTGTACTACAAAAAACTAAGAATGGTTCTTTAGAAATATTTTAACAAGAAGAATATTCCCAAACAAAACTAACAGAAGAAAGAAAAATACAGTTGGTTTCGAGTTACTTCGCCCAACATACAATCTGTTAGAGTTGTGTTATAGTTAATTACATACCACTGTTGTAGGGGCGTAGTCAGGGGGGCAAAGAAACAATGCCTAATCGAAATATTTAAAATATACAGTTCATCTTCTGTTACAGCATCATCTGTTACAGCATCAGTTATAGCCTACTGTTGATTTAAGCTGAAAATACTCTCAGAATGAGCAGTTTTCAGTTGTTTTTTTTTCAAATTTTTCTGGTAAAGGTCTCCCAGACCCTCTTTGGGTGTTTCGCCTTCGCCGATTTGTTGCCGCACTCACTGAAATGTGCAATAATTCTTATCCCCCTTCCCCCCGCCGAGATTTAGTGCTGGCTACGACCCTGCACTATTGTCTACTCTAAACAATTAGCAAAAGGCATCAGGCCTACATTATCCCAAATGCGATAAATCTAACACAACGACATTGTGATGAACAGACAACCATTGACACTGTGTATTGTGTAATGTACAATTATCAATATGAAAAAAGACTAGAAGCTTAAAAGCTGTTTTGGTATATAGTAGAATTATCTTTTATTGTCAAATTCATTCCATTGCAAATTAAGCTATGGACTAGCAAAAGCAAGGGTCAACTGTAGGCCTACTCATAAACGGAACGATCAATGTCTGTTTTCACAAGCAGCAAAGTCAACAACATCTACTGAGGGGAGATTAGGCTGCAAGTGTTGCGATAAACAACAGAGCGTAAACATTGCAATGGCACAGCATATACAAACAAATGTGCTTTAAAAATTACATAAAACTACCGGTACATCATTGTTCCACCGGCAACACTTGACAAATGTTAGCCAAACCTATGATCAGTGGTTAATTATTTGTAAAAGTGTTCTTGTGCAATGCAAATAAAGACAAAAAACAATCAGGTTGTTGATGAGTATTGAGCAATTGTCGAACCGGTTTGTATTCCGAGTGAGGAGAAACGCGAAAGTGTTAAATAACAGATTTGGACCCAGTTGCCCGTTACACGTGAACGTCGACTTCTTTTTTTGTTGTCTCACAACACAATAGCGTTCCCGATTGAGCTGGATTAAATGGGTTCGTTGCGGTTTGTTGATCATATTTAGGGAAGCATAACACAGCACTTGCCTAGCAGAGCGTGTGTACGCAAAACGTTTCACAGTAAAATAGTTCGATGATAATTGTGACTTGGCATTTGCTCACAACCTTGGTGATCGGTCATTTTCCATGGCTGCATTCTTGAAAAGTAGTTTTATCTCTATGAATTTATTTTGCGATGTCGTCAAAAGAGCTCGCTTCTAGTCTTTCTTCGTGATAATTGTACATAACACAGTGTCAAGGGTTGTCTTTGTTCATCAGAATGTCGTTGTGTTATATTTATCACTTTTGGGATAATGTAATGCCTTTTGCTAATCGGCGAAGGCGGAACACCCAAAGAGGGTCTGGGAGGCCTTTACCAGAAAAATTTGAAAAAAAACAAACTGAAAAGTGCTCACTGCTCATTCTGAGAGTATTTTCAGCTTAAATCAGTGAACATCAAGGTAAATATACCAGTCGCTGCACTGGCTTTCGGAAATGAATGCTTTAAGACAAGGGCATTGATTGAACATACTGTAGCTCAATTAAATCACTTGACAAAAAAAATCTGTTGCTTGGAATGTGTTTCGAAGAAAAAAAGTTGTTCCTCTAATAGGTGTCACATGGTGTTGTTAACATTTCAATAACAGTTTAGCTTCATCAAACAATAGCCCCACCTGGAATATTTGTTTGCTTATCTGTTATTGGAACAAGAAAGGTTAAAATCTACATCTTTTTACATAATATTTGTCTTTCGCCATTTGAAGCAATGGCATGCTGCTTGCGGTCTCGAACTCGTTTGACTTTTCAGGTTCGAGTACACGAGGATATCATATCAAGTTACTTGTGTTTGCTGAAGCGTGAACTACAACGACGTTGTATCTTCAAACATGCATCTTGGTTCAAATCACGTTCCTTGAAATAACCAAACTGTGGAGAATGAATGAAACCAAACATCGCTGCCATGCGAGATCTCTAGTGGGTGCTCCAAAACACAACTGGCATAAAATGTTTTTCTGATCAACGATAAGCATAGGCTGTTTACATTTGAGGTCAGTCAAGTTTATTGGCAGTAAATCGAACTTGCACAAAGAAGGTATTGAGCTTGCAGCAATCATGTTTTGCAGATGGCGGAAGAAAAAAAGCGATAAACTGGATACTGTTTCTTAGCTTTGAGAATGATTAGGCAAAATACGAATAAAATGCGGAAAATTTTACGCCACGCAAACACCTTGTAGATTTCTATTTCCTTTTTATTCTAACATGTTTTTAAAAGTAGATAAATATTTTCGTTCATATATTTTACGCAATTGTACGATTGGGATTTCGTAAGGCTGCTATATTTATCGTGCTTCAAATCGCGTTTTGTGACCAAACGTCCAAAAATAAGTCATTACTCATAAACTGCAAACATCGGTTAAAACTTGAATAAGGTTAAGAAAAAAATTATGAAATGTAAATGGATGATATCCTGCATAGGCTATTCATTATTAGATGTTGTCAGACTAAAAACGTTCATTTTTATTAAAACAACAAATCTTAAGTGAACCAAACACAGTCTGTAATAACACCATGATCACTGTAATTTATTTTAATACCTCATCAAGAACAGAAATGAGTCTTTGTTGAATAAAATCAAACAAAATTACACTACAAATTTTTGCAGCAGTAAATACTGTAAAAAGTGTGTAATGTCTCTAATAATTGAAATTAAACAAGCCAATAAATATCACCAACTATTCCGTGATGCTTAGAAAAATACCAGCCCTGCAGCCAAACGTTTCTTTGAAATTTATACCCATTTTGATGTAAAACTACATCGAAGCAACCTGAAACGGGATCATTTTTCTATCAATGTGACCTTGGTGGAGCAGAAGTACTGTACTTCTCAAAATTTAAGCGCTAGAAAAAGGTAACAACTGACATGGTATTTGTGTAATATCGGTTCAACCGAGTACATGTACCTTGCAAAATCAAACAAACAACGGTGCTCGGCATGTTGCTGCCAAAACAAATTATTATCGATATTGGTGTTGGTGTACCTGACCTGTTTGTGAAAGCGATGTTTGAAGCCTTTGAAATTGAAGTAGACCATAAAATGTCATTCCTAGAACTCCGTAATTTGTGATAAAGCAAACACATCTTTAATGTTATAGTTCCTTGTATGGTTTAACCAGTTCATTTGGCATACTGAAAAACAAAAAAATCCAAGACAATGAGGCAGTGTTTGTACAATACTAAGCTAGGGTTAAATAGTGCTGCACCAGTGGCTAATTAGGGACCGCGCCAGGACATTAAACGTAAGTAAAATTGGCCGAATAGCTGCATGTTTTAAATGCAATTGCCACTTTTTTGAAACATAATGTATAAGTAAAGAAGTCCCACAATCTTTACATTTTGCTTGCCCAAAACCTTTTTACCAGTTAAGTCCCAGCATACAAGAGCGCAAGTTGACAGTTTTGTTTTTATTGGAGGGTAAAACTTTTATGATATTTCAAAAATTAATGAAATGTAAACCAGATTGCAACTAATAATTAGCGCTGTTCGAATCAAAGTTTCTTTGGTTGAAATGGAACTTCACTCTAAAACAGGAATTTTCAACTGAGAGTCCATGGATCCCCTAGGGTCCATGCTGACCTATTGAAGGGGTCCACAGGATTTTTGTATTGTCACAATAAATATGGATGAACCGGGTAGCTGCTGGCTACATTTCATGCCGTTAGAGGTATATTAATTTTGATCATGAAAACTTTACTTGAAGTTAAAATCAATCTTTTGTCTTGAAGTAACCTGTTGACCAGAGCATTGCATACCCTCTGTTGCCAAATTGAATTTTGCATAGAAACTTGAGTTTTGTGTTTTGGCTGTTTGGGTAACCTATGTACGGGGCCCTACGGGGGGCCTGCAGGTTTATTTGAATAAGAAAGGTGGTCCACAAACAAAAACGAGTTGAGAAGCCTTGACTTACAAATACAATTCGACAGGTAACGAAAACAAACTCCACACAAAGAAACTCAGATTGAAACGCAACGAAAGGAAATCAAGTCGAAAGAGTTTTAAAAATAATAATAAATGAAAAATAATTTAAAAAATATATATATAAAGTAAAGGCGAACAAAGCGAATGCTTTGAAGTATATTTTGTACGTCTAAAATCTGTTCTCCTATTATGGTGGTAAGGTTAAGATCTACCCACAACAAACCTAGCCAATTTTCCGGTTTCTTGTAATTTTTCGTAATTTGCCATGATTTTAGTAATCTTAAGCCATTGCTACCATGCCGCAGAAATCTAATAGCAACCTAACTGTACTCTACTTAGAGAACGTAGTCTAAACAACTAACAATCAAGTTTATTTTGTGTTGTCCTCTATCCAGAGGTTATTTGATGTCTTACACAACTACCCATCACTTTGTTTAATTCTTAACTAGCTTAGCCTGTCTAAGCATAAAAGTTTATGTAACGTTTGTCCAAAACATTTATCCTTCTGTTAACAACAAAACGTTTAGCCTAGCCATTAACAAGTTGAAATACCAATGCTTCAACCAGATTTTTTTAACAAGGATGTTGTAGAATTGTATTGCAAGAGCTGTGCTAACTCAATTTGTTTTCCAAAGCTTTAAATTTGAATCAAATTACTGCAATATATGCAACGTTGTTATTTCCACAGTAAACCATGGACCTTCGTTAAAATTAAAAAAGTGCTTTTGGAATGAGTTAAAGTTTAACGTAAAAAAAAGTTTATAAAATCACGGCTTATAGCATTGATCAACAAGATTGCCTGCGCTTGTGTTAGGCATGTTATAAACATATTTTGTGAGCCTTGCACAAAAAAGAAAGGTGTGGGCCCACTAAGAGAGAAAAATAACCTTTGCCAATCAAATTCTATAACTGTACAAAATAAGCATACAACGCAATGACACACAATTCACAAAAATAAAGCAAAGCTTAAGTACTGTATACTAAACAAAAACAAATGAAGAGACCCTCACATCAACCCTGCCCCAGGTATCAAAATTTTGAAATTAGTCCCCATATCAACAAAGTGCTTATGTTTTTGTGTCAATGTAAAGCGTGTGACAAATGGGTTCATTTCATTTAGCCTTGATCTGTAAACCCAAGCTTTTAGCTACGAGACTGGCTACGACTCGACTTAGAATTGAACCGAGAGTTTCCAAAAGCAGTGGCAGAGGCATTGCCCATTGGGCGTATTGCCATTGTTGCATCGCCTCAACGTCGTCAGTTGGCAGTGCACCCAGCAGCTGGTCACTGAAGTAGTTTATGACGTAATGTTTAAAACAAGCTTTTTTTATCAAACTAAGCCCACGTTTCCCAACTAGCAAAACTTTCCTTTGGCGACGTTGAAACGATGTAAAAGTGGAGCTTTGGCCGGCTGGAGTCAGAGTCCATCAGGCAATAGGAGAATTTAGAAAAAAACAATTAAAATTCTCACAGAATTCACGTGACAGTCTGCGATCACGACAATTGTCTTTGCGGAAGGAGTTCACAATCTCCTACTGACCAATCACAATGGCTTGCGACAAACCATTCTCACGTGGTGAATGAGTCACAATAGAGTCTGAAGCCGCATTGAAATTCTTTGCACAGTTTTCCAAATATGAAGTTAAACCCGTTAGTTGATTTTGTATGCACAAACTAAAACATTCCAAATAAGGTTTTGTGGGACTATGCGTGGCAGTATTAACGTGAAGCCACACTCCATTAAAGCCTAACTATAATTCAGCAATTTTAAACATAGGTTACTTTAGGCCTGTTTAAAGTAATGAGTCAGTGGCAAATTCAAAGGTGAGCGGTTCATCTCCTTGACAGTCTTTTCCAAACCTTGTTTTAATAGCCCCCCCCCCCTAAACAACAAACAGAGTATCAAAAGCCCTTTTGACAAAAAAAAAAAGTAAAACTAACGTTATTTTCTATTCGACAACTTAAAGTCCAACTCTAATGAGGTTGGTGCAATGCCATCAGCCTCTTGATATCGAGTTTCAGTTTGGATAGGAACAATCTTAAGTCTCCCCGTCTAACTATGTCACGACGGTTTATTTTGTGATCCAGAAGCGTGGTCACGGCACTGAAAGCACGCTCCTACCAAGTATGAGCTGGGAAAGGTATCATGGCCTTTCTTGCACTCAATAATCCAATAAACTGATTTGAAAATAATGTGATTAATGGCAATGAGTTTATACTTAGTCTGTGTAAATGCATTTTGACATTACATGTACTTACAGTTTGACATTATGGCATTGTGAATTCATCAACCACACCAACACGCATCTTGAGCAACCAAGAAATGCTTTAGTTTAGACAAATCCTTAAGTACATTTTTGTGAGCCTTTGTAAGGAAAAGGTTTGTTGAATACTTTGGCATAATATTCAAAAAAAAAGTTCAACTCCTATGTTAAAACTTGGTGTATCAATGCGCTTACAGAAACGCATTAATCTAGCCTTAATATAGCCTACAGTACTCAGGAGAGGATTGAGAGAGATAAGGCCAATCTTATGCCCCACAAAATGTAAAAAATATATTTTTTAATTGGAAAAGAATTTTCTCACTCGCTTTGTTCACTCAACTGCATAGAAGTAACCTGCCCGAATGGGACAGCCACAAATGTGAGCCAGACCAGCAACTATGAAAGAGAGCACTTGGTCACACAATCCCCTAAAACACAACCCTGTGATATAGATATTCGGGTAGGAATAAGACGAAAAAGATGTGTCCATAACAGTTAGTACGACGGCTGTTCAAATTTTCGCCAAGAAAGGAATTATTTCAATGTTTAGTCGGCACAACAAAATACTGTAGACAACATAATAGTTTGAAGTATGATTGAGACTAAAAAGTAAATTTGGGAGCTTGCCTCCAGAAAAAATTGTTAAATGTTGTTTGCTTTTTAAGTGGTTGTTTTGTTTGTTTGCTGATTAAAGACTTTCACGTTTTGTATTTGCAAACATCTTTAGCCCTCAAAATTAAGTTTTTGTAAACGTTAGACTTAAAAGATTTGCAATAGATTAAGTTTCGCTTTTAGCAGCATGATCGTTGCTTACTTCACAATGTAGATACTAACTACCTGTTTTAGCCTGATGCATCAGTACCGTACCAATACACCAGGCTAAAACAGATCGTTAGTATCTACATTGTGAAGTTAAAACCTTTGGTTGGAAGTTGAATTAGAAGTTAAAATCTATTGTTTTGATGACAACTAAAGTATTTGTAGGCCAATTTCAATGACTTATTTTTTAATAACTTTTTGAGCAACCTTTAGAATTAGTTGAAGATGCAAGCAATCTGGACGAAGGAAGACATTGGATAATTTTTTAGCCTGTTAATTTCCTTCGACTGATTGAGGACTGCTTTACTCAAAACAATAGCAACATTTCTCAGCTCTTCCAGAGCTTGTGGCCAATAATTCCTCCTTCCTTCTTTAAATCCGCTACTGACTTAAAACGTCGTTCTTGTGTTGTTTTAATTAATCTGCAATGTAATATGATCCAGCAAGGAAGGGTGCAAACTTTGCAAAAACCTTAATTAAAGAAAGCAGCAGTGGCAGCAATGGTCAAGTGGTTAGCGCGTTGGGCTCGCAGTCGAGAGCCTGCATGTTCGACTCCAGCCACCCGCACTTGCTGTTGTTTCTCTGGGCAAGAAATTTTACGATAATTGCCTCTACCCAGTGGTCGATTTCGAGTAATGAGTAGTACCAAATTTAAGTCATAAGTAGAGTAGACAACCGGAAACAGACATTGCAGTCGGCTGCAGCGTGGGTCAGGTGTACGTCGGAAGGCGTACACCGATGCATAGCGCTCAAGTCCGCTTTCCAGCAATGCAGGATAAAGATATGAAAAACAAAACAAAACAAATGAATTTTAGCACACTTTAACATTGTAGCCACTTTAACATGTCGAAATTCTGCCACTGCGAATGACCACAATGCAACCCCCAACCAATCAGAACATGTTATAAGAGGCTACCGTCCAATTGTGACCCTTCTAGCACTCATCCAGAGAGTTAATGCTTGTTTTGAACTTTATTTGGTAATTACAGAAGAAAAAGAGCAATAGCAGTGGTGGTAATCGAACCCGCGTCAATGAAATGACTACTTTCTAGCCCTAACCCTAACCCATAAGCCAACCAGCTGACAAAAAATCCATCACTTAATTTGCTTTCTATCATCTTCTTTTCGCCAGTTTTTACGTCACTTAAACCGTAGCTTATGATTGGTTGGCGGTTTCATTCTAGTCAAGTTTAGTGGCAGAACTTCGACTTGTTAAAGTGGCTACCGACGAAATGCCACCCTCTTGAATTAGCTGATGTTGCAACCTACTTATTCATAGAGAAAATAATCCAAACCAAATCAAATAGTTCCAAATCATAAATCATAATGAGCACATCAGATTCAGAATGATCACGTGATCGCTTTCTAAATTCACGCTTGACAAGTGACTTGTCTGCACGAAAACCGGTGCAGCAAGCTAGTGATCAATACCAGATAACAGTCCAGACTACACAAACACATTGAAGTAACTACAAACAGATTTCGCATCACCATCTCAGACATTAACTAATTAAATACTAAGCCTCTTCTCACTTTTTGGGTAAAATATGAACCAGCGTTGGCTAATGCTGCCTTTAGTGACTGTAATTGAATTTGAAAAATTGAAAAATATTTGAGGAATGAAAATCATGCATTTTCACTGTGGCAAACTAACTATTGAAAAAAAAAAACACTACATTTCATAAACTAATATTATCTTTAAATGTAAAGTTAATGCTGCAATTACTGTGTGTTTTGTGCAGCTGGATGTTAAAATTAATCGCCGGCGTTTCGTCCAAACATATCTTGTACCGGTGTTAAACACATAAACAATAATAGGATTTTCACTCTTGAAATTGACAATCGTAGAAAGCAGTCTAGTGGCGATACAGCGCAACTCCAGTCGGCGGTATTTATGCTGCATTAACATATGAAGTCCATGGTTAAAGAAATATTGAAGAAAAAATTGTTTCGGACATGTCAAAAAAATATTCTAGCTTTGAGTTTATTGTCGGAATTCTGAATTATGGTCAGTCATTAAACAACCTAATGCATGCAATGTCTATACAGTAGATTTGGACAATTGAGAAAAGGAAATTTTTATTGAGTAAAGCTGAGAATAGTTCAGACTTTCTGGAAAGAAATTGTAATTAGTGGTGTTTTACAGCAAGAATGTATTTGGATTTAGTTTTTTCATTATGCCCTTTTGAAAGTGCATTGAACATGCAAACTTGCATTTTTTAGCGCACGGAGCTCAAAATTCGTTCATAAAGAAAAAAATTGTTACAGAAACTAAAATTAATTTTAAAAGGAAACAACTCCGTATTGCAGGTATTTCATTCTCCATATGTTTTGGTGTTGAAATCATTTCGGCAACACTTTCTAACATGCTTAAAAAACTGCAAACAAGTTGAAACGAATGTTAATAGTGTGCGATCCAACACAGTACATCAACAACATTTTTATTTGAGACAAGTGTTCTTTCAAATTTATCGAAAGTGATTTTATCGAAGAAAAACCAACATTTCAGCATTGAAAGTGGGACTGAAGTAAACTACAGTTGTACTATTATCTGAATTAGGTTTTATTAAAATAAAAAGCGGCTACATCTGAACATAACCTCTTCTGGCAATGCACAACTACTGCAGCAACAGAACTGAAGAAATAAATTGTCAAGGCGCAAGAAGGCGTAGAAGAAAAGTGTGCAGAAAAAAACAAAACAAGGCAATTTAACTAAACAGAAATGCGTGAGGAACAGAGTATTGCACTCCGAAGCACACGACAGGTAATTTTACACAGTCTTCTTCGTATAATTGACACTAAATATTGTTTCAACAAATTTCTCTGTTCTTTTTGCAAACTTTGGGTCGATGAACTGTCGCAGCACGTTTTAATGTGGCCATGCAGAATGAATGCAGATAATTTTTGAGAAGCAAAATGCAATAAAACGTTTTACAAAAAATTATCTCAAATATACGCAAATCTTTTATGGAAACTACCAGTTATAAACAAGCACGCGGAAAGGTATATTGTTTACCACATTGGTCCAGTGTTTAATACAAAATGGCGTAGCCTACTACAGCGTGTTTTTAATAGACTATACTTTCTGTGGCAAATAATCTTTTTTCTTCGTATTCAAAGCACATGTAGGCTAAAGATTTTAATGAAAACAGAAATTGGAAGGAAATGGCAAAAACCGAAGAAAAGCAAATTACGTTCTTTAAAAAAAATGACCAAAACTTTATAACTGATTTATTTTAAACTAAAAAACTCTTTCGTATACTGTAATGAGAAAAGATTTATTGAAAAATAAAACTATATTTACGCTCTGACATAACAAATGTATCCTCCAACAACCAATTTTAGTAATCTTTATATTTTAGTTACAATTACATCAATGAATGAACATTTGGGTCCGTACCGTGATTTAGTAAAGATTATATGAATAAATACCCATGATAAATGCGTTACTAATTTAACAATATTAAACAAGTTAAAGTGTAAAATGAATTTGAACTTGAAACTGTTAGAATTGGACATGTTCCATTATATATTTAAACTATCAATTGCTTTCGTCACACCAAAATTAGAACTCAATGTCAAGGACAAGAAAAGTCTGAAATGCTCAATGGACATATTGTAGCCTAGTTTGTCTTGAAGCGAAGCAGAATTAAGATAGAAGAAAAAAAAAAACGATTAAGACCACAAGCATAAAGGAAATAAATTACCACGTACAGTTTTTGCGGATATGCGGTTTGAGTAATTGAATCGCTCACAAACCTTTTCAATTTGGTTTTATGGTGTTGGGACAAAAGTGAGCAATATGCTGTATAAACGTAAATCAGTTGTAACGTCTACATAGTAATACCACAGGCGTACACGCGATAAATGTGACGCGCTAGAGAGAATAAACTGGTGCCAGATATAGCTTCCCTACCGCAGCACGCATTAGTCAATATTGTGTAAATGTAGGCCACATGGTTTACTACTCTACCCTCAATATCAGGCACACTCCAAGCAGCTACATTGGGTCGAAATATCAATAGATTTCGCAAGACAACTTTTCACAGCTGTTGGTCATGCAAAAAAATGTAGATATTGATTTAAATAACTTATTAAATACATTTTACATTACAAGTTTATTAGCTACATGTCTCAACAAAAGCAAAGTTGAAAACCATAAAAACTAAAAAAACGTAAAAATTGGATGGGATTATTATTTCTAAAAGCTACCGCAGTTTTATTACACACCTGTCTAGCCGAAAACATGTAAACATTTACATTAGTAATATTTATTACCAATATACGGTAAATGCGAAATGCATACGAATGGCATTGTAATAAAGTGTGTCAACTGTCCGATAAACTTCATTAAGAAATGTTTAAACTGCAACAACAAAGCCTAAAGAGTTAGCAACAGACAAGAAGTTATAATAATTTTACAACATAAGAAACAACAGAAACGCCCAAATAATAGCTAACATTAAACAAACACAGGCTTAAATTGTGAATGTATTGACAGAAAACGCTTGTTTTCGACAATGTTTGGCCGATGAAAAATTAGACATACCATTAGCGACAAAGTGTTATTCGACGAAATCATTAGAAAGAGATGAATCTTTGACACCAGCGTATTGACCACAAAATATATTATAAAATTCGCAATGTTTATCCGGTGGTGATATTATGAGAGCTGTTTGTATCTAAAAAAAAACTTTTAATAGTAAATACGTCAGTTAGAGATGAAAGTAGTGCATCGGTTTATACAAAAGAAATTCAGGGTCTTAGTCAAATGCTTCTCAACCTTATTAGAGTATTGCAAAATCCTCTGATAGATTTGATGGTGACCTATCGTAAGTTATTGAGTAAAATTTACGACAAAAATAGACATGAAAAGGAACCAACACTAACAACAAAAATACAATTATACCACCATTTTACAGAATAACGATTCGCGTTTGCTTAGGCTATTCCGAACAAGAAGATCACTTCGTGACTTGACAGAAGACAAACTTGCAGTGAACGATACAACCCGATAGAAAGTTTGATGATACAACAACCCGTTTGATGATAAAAAGTTCAGCTGAATACAAAAAAATTATGCATAGTTTGATAGTTTCCTATGCTTTGCAACTTTTGTGCAGGAGCTTCGCGGCGAACACGTGGCCAGTGGCATGGTCAATTGCAGGTAGGCTACAAGAAAGTCTAGAGTAGGCCTACTACGCGTTTGATAAGAATATAATCATCATTGTCCATCGTGGAAAAGAGTCTGCGGTGCGGGTCAAATATGTTGTCTCAATTTAACTACGGTATCTTTGACAGCATGTTTCAAATTGACTGAACACCATTGATGCAATTTGCAATTACCCGATCTAGCCCCCTGAAGAAGCCAGTCGTGTTTGATTGAAGAAACGTCGGAATGAATGCAGATTATCACCTTACGCATCTTGTGATAGTTCAACTTAATTTACACCAGAAGAACGTATCATGTTATTGAACGTCAGTAACCACTGTTCTTTTTGTATAGATCATGCACGACACTGAACGCAGATTACCGAGTAAAATTAAGTCTTACTGCTACTGTTACTCTGCTCGCATATTTCTGCTTTCAATCAAAAGAGTTTGTTTTTAAGTAAAGAATTAGTTTAATACACACTTACAATTGCCGTGGTTTGATGGCAGAAAATAACTATATTTTAAAAGCATCCTTGCAAAGTGGCCGTGCTGTAGCTTTTTGTTGCCAACATAGCCGTAGGAGAGTAAAACATTTTGGGGGGGCGAACAAAATTAGCCCAAATTTTGTCTTTGCGTATATATTTCAAAAACGTAAAATTACTCACAATCTCTGAGATAGTGCATTTAATAACTCTACAGGCATCAACTTGGCCTTGTACGAAAGCACAGGCTACAAAACGTAGGCTACAACAGCAAAACAAGGCTAACTTAACTTTAACGTGCACTCATATACCTGTCTGTGACCCAATTAAATAAACGATCAAATTGAAACAATCTTGTGTGGCACAATAATATATATATATTAAGCCTATCTGGATTAAACAACAATTTGAACTGAGACTTCAGCAATAACTGGATAACAATTACTGAATATCTATGTCGCCAGATTATTTGAAAATCTCCAGCCCAACTTCACTAAAAGGCCATACAAAAAGTAGCTCAATCTTTTCATTATAAAGATAGTCCAAAGATTCAGTATTTGTAAATTTGCATTGAAAAATAAATAAAATGACAACCTATTTACTCATCAAACCAGTAACATTACTTAATCCATGGTACTTCAAACCCTATAGCCTAAAAAAAATTTACAGTTTATCATGCTATGCACAATACATCAAACTTGCACCTTTGAACAAAATTACTTTTAATATCACAAATATTGATATCATATTACAATGAAATCATAGTCAATGTTCTTTCAGAACATCATTGAAATGACATTCCTACTTCATAATGATACAGCTACTCAAATCGCAAGCACTGAAGAAAAGTGACTCCCAAGTAGTAACTTCAAACTCAATCCTTGCCAAAAATACAGACCACATTACCAACAGCCAGGCGCGGATTTATGGGGGGGGCCCAAGGGGCCCGGGCCCCCCCCGAAATTTTGTGAGAAATTGTTGAATGGTTTGATATGCTTCTAAACAGCTGATATTAGTCCCACAGCGGACTTACAACCCCCCCTTTGGCACGCGTGTGAAGTCACGATATTGAAAATGATGCTTTCAGTCTTTATGTCTCTAAAACAAAGTTTGCCTAATTTTAAGCGAAACTGCATTGAAAGAGCAAGTTTTGCCAATACCAAACATCTCAGCCAGGAATTAGCAACAAGAAAACATAGAGACTTAGCTTTATTACCGAAAAAATGCCGAAGAAAACATGATCTTATCCTTTTGCTATGCCACCGGACAGCACCATTTTACAGGAATATTTATACCCATATTTTTGTTGAAAATGCTCTCAGAATGCACCAAATTCAAAGTAATTTTTCAAAATTTTCTGGGGGAGGCCCCCCACACCCCCCGCCGCTGGGTGTCGCCTTTGGCGAACACGCCGTCGGGCTTCGCCCGCCGGCCGTCAAAACCCCCCAAATTCCTGGCTACGCCACTGATTGTTCATATCTGTTTTATCTTTATTACTTTTTAATTCATTTTCAAATTTTCTGGCCCCCCCCAAAAAAACTCCTAGATCCGCGCCTGCCAACAGCAGTGTCTACATTGCCTGATGCATCAACTGCATGAATTGGATGACAAAGCATAAACAACATAACATGTGTTTTTATATTTGATTGTTGTTGCTCTAATAGGCTACTGTGTCATAGATAGTAAATAGCTGAGCATATCAACCACAGGACTAGCAATTAGACAAACAGCAGTTTAAACTAAAAACTTCTTTGTAGAAAACAGTTAAACCGTAGCCCACAAATACATGAAACTGAATGCCGGAAAATTTACAAATTGAGACTTCGAAACATCATGGTAAGATTGATTTGCCCAAATAACTGGACATTTTTGCCCAAATTTGCGACGTTTTTTTTTTCAGCGGGGGAGCGACCACCCCCTTGCCCTCCCATCTCCTACGACTATGGTTGCCAATGTAGAAAACATATTCAATAGACTCTCCAATCTCCATGCATCACTGAAAACAAAGTATCTTAATTGACAACCATAAAAAGTAGCAAGATAAGTACAAAATAAACTTAGCACCAGATAAAATTTCAAACAGACGATAAAAATGTCTAGTAATATCAAATCAAAGGCATCATGTTGTGCAAGCTTAAACGAACCCAGCAAACACTCTTGATATACATTCCAGCACTATCGCAAGCTCTATTCTTGTGATGTTATTTTGAGCCGGGTTAAACAAGGTTAGCCTTGTGTATCGCATAAAAGCCAAGTTCAAATTTCAGACAAAATATTTTCCAAAGTCAAATACTTTTCAACGAAACCCTTGCAGGTAAACAATTTTTTCGTAACCCTTAACATATTATACTTTTTGGTAATAGAACATCACATCTACGTACGTTTGATACGTTAAGATGCTAGTGTCATCTTACAGTATGATTATTGCTTAATTTTACGGTATAGACTTCAACTGTAATGTGGCAATTTTTTCCTAAAATACAATGATGCAGGTCTTTTAAACTTTAAAGTATATTTTAAGAACACTTTCAAATCACTAACATTGACTGGAGTATTGTTTGTGTGATTGCAAAAAGCAAAAAGGAATTAGAAAGGTTTCATCTTAAAGTCATGAATAAATGAATTTCGCATGTATCAGAGCACATAAAGTGCCGCGTTATTAACTAACCACACAAGCTATTTTGAACCAAGCGTTTCTTCTTCTGGCTATGACTAAGAAAACAGGTGAAGATGTCATTATCACCAGCTGACCGCTTGTATATTTTCAAATCGCCATTTTGGCAAGTCATATTAATATCGCCAACTGAAGGCTTCGCATAACACTGTTGGTAAAGTATAGTCACATAAAGTACTTCAATATGTGATTGTGAAACAAGATCTTTTAACAAACGATTGTTTGATATTGGAAAATTTCGTCTAGGAAAACTAACTTTAGTAATGCCCACCAAGCAAACTCCGTCGTTTTTATATCGATTCCACGTCATGCAAGGACTTGATATTAGTAAAATAACACTAATACTGTGTCGCAATGCATTGAAAAAAGTACATTAAATATTTTTAAAATACTAGGTCCTAAAGTAAAATCCACTTCTTAGATACAAGGTTATAAGTCTATCTGACAAGTTGTCTCGGTTGGTTTGTGGTCTTTCACCGCCAACCTCATACTAGAATCATGCTTATGCTTAGTGGTTTGTGTTATGTGTAGTTTATAAGTTGTGGTGCAGAAGAAATTAAAAATCTTAGTCTGTTTTTACGCAATGTTCGAGCACATAAACATGAATGAAGATCAAGCTTACAAAAATTAGTCGTGCAAAGCGAAACAACCCCATTACCCCCGCGCAGCGCTGTTGAGAGGATAATTTGGGCCCGGTATCAAAGAGATCCTCGGGCCCCGAATCAAGACCCTCCTAAAAAAACGCACAATAACCAAGAAATATGCGCTGGCTTTTTCAGGTTCCCAGACCCCTTAAAACGTTTACAGGCCCCCGGAATCATTCCGGTCACTGGTCCAAAAGTATCTTCTGGGCCCCTTGTCAACGCTGCTTCCCCTGCGTATTGAAGAACAGTTTCAGTAAAAATTCGGATTTCCACTGCATTGGAAGATTAATTTTAGAAGTGTTTCGACCAACTGGCCTCATCGGTACATAGCAAACCGATCAAATGATACAACTTTGGGCAGAATCAGCTGAGAAACGTCGTACGCTCTCTGCTGTCAAAAAAACGAGAACACCGCAAGGCTCGAGCCTTAAACAAGAACCCTAGCCAACTATCCTTCCGCGCCCGTCCTGCAGCAGAAGCTGTCATCTCCGCACTCATGTCATTCACATCAGTCATCTCCGCACTCATGTACACTGACCATAGCCTACACTAAAGCTTGATTCTGTCTCACTGGCCATCGTAGGAAACGAAGGGCGAACATCATATCTCGGCTCATGTGCAAGACCGTAGAGCGGTCAGGAGCAAGGTCAATATTTTAAGCGGAGTTTATTGGCAGGGCATATCGTTTCCACGCTTTTCTGCTGGAGTGCGCATAACATTTTTTGAAAACTGATTGTCATAAATAAGATCCGTAATCGGTTTTAAAATAGGTGGTTACAATTTCTGCATAAAAATGAAATTATACTCGTGATCAGGATCAGAGCTCAAAGAAGTTTGTTTAAATTTTCTCAGAACTCATGGCACTGTTCTCCATCACAAAACAACGGTAAAGTATCAGGCTGTGCCTGTACATTGACTTAGGTGCATTGCAGAAGAAATTGAACAAGTTCAAATGAAGATAATTATAAGGATTTAGATGTAAATCTAAAGCTTGTATATTACTGTCGATACATAACAATAAACAAATCACAAGTAAACTACTTAACCAATACTGCTCAAACCACGTGAAACCATGCAAAATATGATTTAGTGAAAGCTAATTGCTTTGAATCAAACGAATAATTGCTCTTTGCAAAAGTTGGTTAAGCTGTGAAAAAGAATTTTTAGTTCTTTTCTGCAAATATTCGGCTAAGCCTTTTTAGTTCTTCGATGAAAAATAAACCTTTTATGGAGACTTGGCCTCCTAATAGCAACATTTTAACTGGTCAAATCTATAACAGAAATGCTCCTATAGCGCAATAAACTTGTATTGATTGACCAGGCTGTACAATATGACGTAGCCTATAATTGTACTGTGCTATAATAGTCTCATTTTTGCAATTGCATCTTATTCCATAAAAACTCCATTTCGATTAATTTAAGCATAGCTAATAATTATTTTGCTTTTTTCATTATAAATTTTAGTTTGTGAAACTTGATATTTAGCAAAAATATAGCCTATACTGTGGCATTGTTGAAAATACTTGTAAAAGCAGTTGTAATTTAGTTTATATTTTATATATTGAAAAAATATAGCAACTCTTAGGCAAGCCATAATGGTTCAAAAAATAAAATAAAAGTTTAACACAAATTTATTCATGCTACTTTGCAAGTTCAGTTAAAATATAAGTCAAACTGGTATACCTCAAATCACAAGGCAATATTCAAAATATTGGCAGTAAAAATTTCGAAATTAGTGACAAATCCATTTTTTATAGCGTTGGAACGAATTTCTTTAAAGTTTTCAATAATTTGGGTTTTCAATACAATTCAGCAGTAAGAAGCCATTTTAATTTATCTCTTGGAAAATTTAGATTAAAACCACTGAAATCATATTCATGTAACTGACTTAAAGCAACTGACTTTCATTAGATACATGCCCAATAAGCGATATACATATGCATTGCATATGACAAATAGGCTGTAAAAGTTCATCTAACGAAAGCTATTGGAAAGTTGCATCACACTGCAAGTAGAATTAAAACGCAAAAGCAAAAACCAAAGAATGTTGTGGGATAATGCCATAAAATAATGGACGATGGAGCGAGATTGAAACGCATCGAACGATCGAAATAAGACCGAAACTATGGAGCAAGCAAAGAAATCGGTGGACGATCGAAAATGGTGGGAAAGACCAGCTTATGAATCAGCTATTGCACTTCAAATAAGAAACCGACTATTTTACCATCAATCTTGTGACTTTCGGGTAGGTGGAAAGTTAGTTAAAAAATAATTTAAGGTAAAACCGGTATACATAATCATAAATATGAGTATCTGCGACTGTATAGTCATTCGCCTTCAATAGCTTAAAAACAAATTCTTACAACAAAACAATAATAAAAAACAAGATTTCAGCAAATCGCATAAGCGAGACATGGCTCATGAAATTCAAAACACATTGAAATGTACATATCTTCTTCAACTAAACCAGACTTGTAACTTTGGTTAATTTGACGATTATATTTACCACAAACATACACCAATTTTGTTGTTTTTTTAATTAAAAAGACGCTGATTAAACCGGAGTTGTTGAACCGTTGTAAACATAAAAATTATTCAAACGGCCTCGGTTAATTCGAAACCTCACTTGCTGGTTTATTCTCGATGCGGGGCATTTAAGCATTGTACTTTAACGACTTGGCGGTGGGACAGAGCAGCGGATAAGGCGTTCGCTTTCCAAACATGCAACCCTGGTTCGACTCCCGGTTTCATATAGTTGTTGAAAAAAAAAACACCGCTCACCTCTTCCCACGGTGAAGTAAATTGAGTGCGCGCAGTTGCTGAAGGAAAGGTGGCTGACAGAAAGAAACTATTCTTATATTATATATAGGTCTAACATTTCAAGTTCACACGAACAATTCAACCTGGCAGCCTTTAAGGCTCAGCCAAAAGGGGATTTTAAACATCACGGAAGGAGGCCACCTAGTTGATGGAATAATCCCCCGGCAACAGCACTTTCACAACTATCGGAAACTCCATTCTGTCAATCTCGGTGACCGGGCCTGCGTCAGTGGTTCAAAGCCTCTACAGTCAACAATTAGGCCAAACTGTCAAGAATAAGCTCTCAAAGAAGCTTTCCCATTTTGAGAATTAAGATCAAACGAATCAATTTCATCCAAATAAACGTTGCAAAAAAAATCAATAATAAAGGTTCTGAAAGCTTTAGTTTTTGAAGGCCTGAAGAGTTTGTGTCACTTTCCCCAACAAAAAAGGAAAACATCGCCTTGTTTTATCATAAAACTGTGATTATTTGTTTTTAAGGAAGAACAGATGACATAAAGTCTCTTTCCAGATTCGCTGCTTCACTGGGCGAGTGTCAGTGCTTTAAACACTTCATGAAATCAGTCATTTACCAAACTCTGGAGACACTACTTCAGCCAAAAACAAATAATCTCAGAAAAAAATCAAACTGACAATGCAACAAAGAAATGTCATGCTTTTCAGTGAAAAATTGCAATTTTACATCGAAAGTGAGCAAAAATAGCTTACAAGTGTAATGTGGATTTTTCAATATTTCAAAACAATTGCAAAAACGCATCTTTTTTTATGAAAGTGATAATGATTTCTGTCTTTTTGAAAATTGAATTTTGAGATTTTTTACAAAACATAAAAAAAGTCATCTTTAATATTGCCTACCTGCTTAATCTGCATTGCTAAAAGCTTAAGCTATTGCAGTTCGAATAAAGTGAGAAAAAGTTAAAACTTTCGCTTTGCTAGGGAATTTTGACAAGTGGCGAACAAGTTAAACGTAAAAGAAAAAAAGATGGGGACCGTGTTTGAGTTGAACAAACAGTGGTACTGGAAAATAATTGTTTGAATATTTATTGCAAGACGCTCTGATTCTAATAATTATTTTTGTATGAAAATAAGTTCATATCAGTTCTTGTTGTTCAGCTAATTAATAAACAAAAATGATAATAGCATTATGTCAAGTATCATTAAAAAACTCCTTTTGTAATTAATAAATAACACAGGTGTCATTTTGGTTACTTATGTTTGTAATAACTGGTATGACAAATCGTAAATTTTAATTTTAATTAACCGCGGTATAGAATTGAGCTGAGAAAGCTTGAACGAGTGGTGGAAATCGAAGGATTACTTGAGGCCAACGACAACGCCACAGTTTTTGTACAGTAAAATGTTTAAAAAGAATCTTCATCTCAAGTTTGAGGACATTTTGAAACAATTAAATTATGCATTGAAAGAAAACCATTGAGTTTTACCCTGGATCAAGCATGATAATTAAATTAGAGTTGCTGATGACCTAATTATATTAGGCAGTTAATTATATGGCGGCCATATTATATTGGCGGCCATAATTATATCAGATTTAAACCAGAAAAACTTTTTGAGTCAAATTTGGTCCAAAAATTGAATATTTGAAATAAATTAAATAGATGTATGTGATTGGTAAAAACCCCTTCATAAATTTAGAATAGGAAGGACGTTGATTCGTTGATTCGACACCAATCAATATCACGCGGGTTGTCAATATCTCCACCAAGACAATGAAATGCTTGAATGCGAACATGAAGATTGGCTTTTTTTATCTTCCAGTCCACTTAATGTAAACCCTCAACCCCCGGACATAAGCCTGGATACAACAAAAATAAATAAACCAGACAAAAATAAGCTGGTCCATGTAAATATTTTCTTAATCTACAAAATTCAGGTTTCAATTTGGCTCACAAGTTTACCAACTCATGGGAGAACCCGAAAAACCCGGTTTCGCTTACAACACTGCGACAAAAGAAGAAAAACTTTTTAAGTAACCCTTTACTCAAAGCATGGGTCATTGTTTGCCATTAACAAAAAAAACTAATACTCTAAAGTGGTTTAATCTTGCACATAACCACAATTTTTGCACTGTTTCGTCGATAAAAAGTATTGTTTCAAGTGTAGAAACAAGTATTTGTTTGATATGTTCAGTTGGGAGAAGATACTTTCAAGGAAGGAGTGAATATGTTTTCAGAGAAAAGGATGTTGTGGCCTGCTAGATAGAAACTAAATTTAAGAATTACGTCCATTACGCATCCAAACATAACGCTCTGTGAAGATACTAAACAACATACGTAATTACGCAACAAGTTTTACTTAGAAAAAACATATTCACTTGACAAATAAGTTATTTTTATATCAAGTACGCCCATAAAAAACACCATGAATAGCAAACGCCATTTTAACTGCTATATTCATATGTGTTGTATATGTTTTAGATGTAAAATCGCAGACAACATGATTATGATATGTTTCTTAAACTGTGTGAAAAATACTACCTTTTGTTCAAACTATAAAAGAAAAGAGAAAAAGGTACCTTTAGACACTTATATCGTCATAATTAAAAAATGTTTGAATGAGGGCCTTCTGATGATCTCCCTTTTATAGGGTGAAACAGGCTGTAGAGGTTTTAGAAAGCAATAACTATATAGTCACAAGTGTAATATTTTATGATCCTGTAACACATAGGTCAATCAATACAAGACAAAATTAATCTAACCAATCAATCATAATATTTTTCGTCATTAACGCGTTCGGGACGAAAAAGATACTAACTACAAAAATCGATATAGACCTACCAGCACGTTAATGAACGGGAAAAGGTGGCAAAACCTTGAAAGGTTTAAAACGCGCCTGGATAGAAAATCATGTACTGTAGTAGGCTATATGTCTGTATAGTTAGCACGGCCACAAAACCCAATTTGGCTTAAAAATTAAAAGTTATTGTTTATTGGGATATTTTGTGCATGTAAGCGATCTAATAACAAGTTGCTCAACAAAGGTTTACCTGTCGAATGTCATAAGACACCAGCATTTGGGCTAATTGGTTCGAAAATGGCAGTGGCCATACATAAGATAGAATATTGCTACAAATACACCTGATTTATTTGGAAGATTAACATAATGGTAGTTTAATGGATATGCCTATAAAAACAATGTGGACAAATTCATAATTTTACATTTACTCACTACATAAATTACAATAGTACTTTCCAAAATGTCCATTTTTGGCTAAAAATGAGCAAACCGTTGCTCGGTGTGTTGGTTTTGTCCAACATGTCTTTAAAGGCCATGTCAATGTTACAACTAGATTTAACTCCTTCATGTAAACTAAACGATAACATAAAAATATTAAATTTGAAATGCGTATTAACAGATATTCTGTAAGAAGGAGCTTTGTAAACATAATAAGTTTCTTGTTTTTATTACTTTGAAGCAAACGTGCATCCCAAGTTGAAAACAACATTCTTTCGAGATGTAAACGGTAAGAAAATGCTGACCTCCACTTTTCAAAGCGCAAACAAACTGTCGAGAATTGTTAAAAATGAGAAGCAATTTGCAAGCTGAAAACCCAAAACAAATGGGTCAAAATAAAGTCAGTTTTACAAAAACAAAATTTTTCTGAAAGATATGATATGATGATATGATGGTGACTTAGACCTTGAACTCGCTAACTAAAAGATTGTTCAAAAACGTGGAAAGATTATGCATAGTCAGTTGCGAGCGCAGGAGGGCATTGGACCACGCTCTCCATCTCTACAAATTCTTTTTATACCATTAAATTTTAAAAATAACAATTTGACTGAGTTTTGAATGACAACAGTTGAAAAAACTCAAAAACATAAAAAAGTTAAAATAAAAGCTCACTTCCCTTCCATGGTCAGTACCCAACTCTTCCATGGGAGGCTTGCAGCAGTTTATTGATTTATACCGAGGCTGCCAAATCTGCTATGTAGAGTACTTAGGGTTGACTTGGCTTAGCAAAATTGGAGTTTTCATACTTGGCCCATCATGGCCCGGTTTCACTTTGAGTCTAGAATGGCCATTTCGTTCAAATTGATCAACAAATTAATGTACAGTAATCTAGAAATATCTTTCATTTTGCTTCTGATAGTATATGCTACTACAATTCTCAACACGTTTAAGTTTATTTCGCAATAGTTTTGGGATGTTTTGGTCAGTGTTTTTTAATCAACGCCTTTCAGTAAACCACGACTTAATTATTATTTTTTCTCAATACAAATCACAAGACACCGCATAATACTTGTTAGCTCTCTTAAAGACATTTTAGAATAAATTAGAATTCAATCATGTAGAATGTAGATAACATGTGATGAGAAAAAGCTCATAATATTTCACAAAGCAATCAAAATGTCTTGCTACATGCTATAACAATTATAATTACTTTCAAATGTAATCAATTACACGGTTCAATTACAAAAAGCAAATGTTTCAACATTTATGCTCATGGACGATTTTTTACAGTTTGATTTTAACAAAGAAAAGTATAATTGTATTTGATAAAGATGAAATTGCAATGTAGAAATCCCGACAAACGGCTCAACAAAGTGCTGATATTATGGGTGCAACTTACTTAATGTAATTTTGACCAATTTTTTTGAAATTACAAATAAGAATTACAATTACACTACAACAAAAAATCTCAATTACATGAAAATGTGCAATTAATTACGTTCAATTACAAATATATTTGACCCAACTCTGGCTGGAGTTACGAAAAGCATATGATAATACTGGTATTTCTTTCAAGCTTAATAGAAAAGATATGTCCTTGTTTTAATGTAAAATTGGTAGTGTTGCACTGGTTTAAGATTCAGTGATCACACTTAGGCAATTTGGATTTTCAAAACTGTCATTTTAAAGGATATAATTATAAAGTGAAATTAGCTTAGAGTTCAAAAGCGAAATTACATCAGCCTCCAGTTTGCACATTGGCAAGGCCTGTGAATGTAGATCGCTATGGTTTGGCCTAACTCACAAACCAATGACTGTAAATTTTATTGTTAAAAAAGCCCTCACCTGGTGAGGCAGCCCATCGGGTCCTTGAGAAGACTCGCTCTTCCTCGCTTAAAGCTAAGTTCGAGACACACAAACGCCATTTTATGTTCAGTCGCCTGAAAAAAACCGCCACCAATTTCCTATAACATCTCAAAAAACAAACAGTTTATGCAGAAGGAGGTTGGTTACTCTAACTCACCACTCACAAATGATATTGGTCAATTCAGCCGCCTATACAATGCGGTACAAAATGCGATGAAGACTGCAATGTCGAGAAATCGCTAAATTTTCTACCCCGTTTGAAATCATATTATTTGTTTTCTATGCACAATATACCCGAAGCAGCCTTGCTGGTGCACATTCAAAAATTAGTATCATTATTGTAGGCTGTGTTGTGTGGATAGTAATCCTATGCTGACTGTGTATTAGCAAATGAGGGTGTTTTTTTGAGAAAAAAGTTTTTTTAGGAATGCCACTCCCTCAAGAAAATCCTGTATACGGCACTGTGTATAGCTTTAATAAATTAAACTTTCATTTAAAATTTGCAAGAAAAAAAGAGGAGTTATGCCTAAAAAAAGTTTGTCGAATTGGCCCATCATGCAACGGAAGGATCCTCAAAGGATACAAACTGACTTATAAAAAAAGCCATCAAGTGGAAATAAGTTTCTGGTTTCTTTATTTTCATTTATAACTTTCCCTATATTTAAGAACTTATGGAAAAGCATACAATCTTAGAATTAGCAGGTGTTAAATCTTAAAGTATTAGAAATCTGTTATTGAAAATTTTCCACAACATATTTCGTACAAAGAAGCATTTATTCAAAAAGCGGTTTAATGTTAAAACTGGTAACTTTAAATCTTCTCGTAGGCGGAAAGCCTGAACAAGTTGCAAACTCAAGCCAATGCAGCATGGATATAACTAGCAAACAACTAAAAACCACCAATGGATTTAAATCGCAAAAGCAAAAGATAAAAACACAGTGTGGTTATAAAAAGTATGTGTTTTTTATCGTTGGTATTAATTTTGTAAACCAAGATTTAAAAATGTAATTTATTCATTAATTTTTATGATGTAATATATTTTTCTGTTTCAATTCTTGTCCTAACTATTCTAGAATCTCATCGAAGGCACAATGGTTTCTAAATTAATCACTAATTAGGCCTACATGAATATTATCCATATCGAGCAGTTGCAGACGAAAGATAGATTTGTAGGGATGCAAAAGGATAAAAGATAGGCCTATATGTACAGGCGGTTCTGCTATTTTGCATTCATCAAATGCTGGCATTTGCACCACAATCTAACCTCTTAGCGTAATTTATTAAGAATCGATTTCGCTGTAGTAATAGCATCTTCAGCTAGCACATGTAAAAAAGAAATTTTGAAAAATACGTAAAACAAACAAATAAAGCAAGCTCCGATATCATCAACACGCATAAAAATTCTAAGGGTCTGTAAAGGTGAAATGAAATAAATGAGTGTGAAAAAAAATTAATTCGTTGGCTAGGATATGACGAGAACGTTTTATAGAAAAGTCAGATCTTGGTGGTAGCCTAACAGACCAAAAAGAACGTGCGTGTTCAAAGCGTAAAAATATGTACCTTGAGTCCAGGCACAAGGAAAGTAAGACCATGTCCGTCTGTGTCGTGCTTTGTCTAAAGCAAGCACGTCGACACACACGATCAGAAGCCTTTTTTAGCAAGTTTAAATGGCTCAGTTTTATCAGTGATTGAAGTCTCCAGACGAGTAAGTCTTGATAGCAGCGGTTTTTGCCTCCCATTTTCGTGCTATTGATATAGTGTTGTATATTTTCATTGCGGCAACGTTAAATCTACATTTCTGGGAGGATGTATTCCAAACTTGGAGTTTTACCTTCAACCGCAGGTTTATCTCGGTGGCAATAAACTCAAAATCGTGCTAATGAAAGACAACTCTCTGCAAAAGTCACTCAAGTCAGCCGTAAGAAATTCTATTCGACTTTGAGCCATTGAGTCATGTAAGATAACAGATGGCACGCGTTTGCTTTCAATGACCATCATTATGGGATTGCAACAGCGTGCCGCCATGTAAAGACAACTAATTTAACAAGTTGTTGTCTTTAGCACGAAAAAGTAAACAAACAGTTTCTCTAATTACCAGGATAAAGCTTCAAATTGCGCAATATCGTAAACACGCTATGATTTTGTAACTACCTAGTCGTGTAACAGAGAACTATTAGTAATTAGTCTGCAACAATATGCAATATGATCATTCACTACAGTTCAGACAGACAGCCCACAAGCTAAACGCTTTGTAGCAAAATCGTTTTGTGTGCAATGTGCGTCGCATCCACGACGATAACACAAGGCGACCCGACCATCTACATACTGTATGCAGTGTTCTCAACCATTCAGAAAATCAATGCTTTAATCGTCATTGATTCAACCCTGAAGAATATTTGAGCCGCATACACAAGATGGTGAGTCAGCGACGCACCATTGAAACATGTTACCATGGGAATTTTCAGACTGCATACCACATTATCTGCCAATGTCCTGTATACTGACCGCGTATTTGTAATCTGCAAGTCGCTGCAGTTTGTACAATCAATATGAATGGGGGAAAAGATTTGCTGGCTGATTGACACGACTACTTGGAATCGACAAATGGACGCGTCAAAGACAATTTCCATCAACTTGTTTACAGCAAAACGTTACTTAATTAGCTTATTGCTTGTAGCTTTTACAGTAACCCTGACACCGTTGCTAGCTATGTTAACAGTTCCGCATTGCATACTGGAACAAATTGCCGAAATAATCGGATATCTTAGAGGTTTAACATTTAGGTTTTCCTTGGATGAAAAGTTTTCTATAGCTTCTCAAATTGATGAGTTTGTCGACTTGTGATTGGCCTAAGTACATTCAATTTTATGTAAGTATTGTCAAAAGAAGGCCAAAGTTTTCCATACATTATGAATTCAAGAACTGAACTTGAATCTAATAAAAATTAGATGCTTGTCAATCCACTTGCCGATCACTTGAACAACACTAACATTAATGGTGGGAAGAAAACATACCAATTTGGCATCCATTACTTTAACAAATACCACAGCCTGCGTAGTGATGAAAATATAATACTATTGATGTTCACAAAACAAGAGTTCATTACTATTTTCTTATACAGTTTTTACACCACAGCACCTACTTGTCACAAGAAAAAAAAACAACAAAAACAAAACGCACTTAACTGTAGAGACCAATACTGCCACCGAGTGATTGATAAAAACCCAGGCATGGCGGGAATGATAAAAGTTGTTGCACACTTCGAGGGATTTGGAAGGTTTTTAGATAGTGATAAACACTGCGCTCATTACAGAGGAGGCTATCTTACAAGACCCCAATGGGATCAACACCATCACCTCAGCAATATTCACTATGATTTGGGGGCAAACTACAGCACTTGCATTAAGATTGTGATGAAAGAACCATATCAGGTAAGCATACCCTGAAAATATTTACCCTGTGGTAAAAGTTCTTTCCTTCGTCAGTGGCTACACAGCTATATATATTCAATCATGTTTAAACACACTTTGAGGTTACATTCTGCATCAAACGTTTGCAATACCTAGTTAGTATTATATCTGGAAAGGAATTTTATGCTGGGCAAGCATTTCTAAGGAGAAGGCTTTGTTCTGTTTTGCACATTAAGATTCCATGACTAAGCCAAGATACAAAAATGATGTGCCCATCATTTATTTGCCATTTTGAAGTCAATAGATAATAAAAAGTCTTAAAAACTTAGTGAGAACTGAGAAGTTATGCAAAAGCGATGTTGGCCTTCATCCTTCTTAAACCTACCTTCATTAGAAAAGTGGTTAAATAATAACGGATGAAAATAAAAAAGTCCTTTGCAAAACAAAATCATTGTACAACCACTTCTCAAGCTGTGCAGTGTTATTTAGAAGAAAATGGCCCTCAAAAATCACTTTTGCGCTATAATTTATCTCACTTTACTTTGGAAACACTTAGCGATTATTACAAATACCTTCGGTCAAGCTGTCAAGAGCGAAACCTTCATTTCAATTGGATGGAGCTAACATCTAAAATTCCGTATTTTGTTTTACTAATCACATTCATGTTAATAATGGTCACATTGCAACTGCTTGGAAGCTCTATAGCAGTACGAAACATGAACTGGACTTCTATGATATAAGTAGAAGTGTGCAGTTGTGATGACAGGGGGTTCGGGGGAACTTTTGAGCCAGGTCTCGGCATGATTTTAGGAGCCCATGAAGTTTTCAAGGGACCCGAAAGTTTGCAAAAAAACACCACGCATGCTTTAGGTATGCCTATAGTGCGTTTTTCTTACAAGTGTCTCGATTTGTGGGGGTCGCAGATCTCAATAGTACCCGGCCCAAATTATGTTTTCAACGTCCCTAGAAGTGTGTGACAGGGAAGGCATAGCTAAAGGGGGATCCACAGACTAATGTAGGGTGACGCATTTTTTTGTAAATAAGAAAGTATGGACACTGGGCTCCGTTTGCTCGTTTTCTTATTTAGCTTATCAGAAACCAGCTCTTGATACATATTGATAAAAATTGGTCAAGAGATGTGTGAACGCTTGCAATGCATTGAAGTAAACAAATATTGAATTACAGTTCTGCTCTGGCGCATTGGTCTCAATTGTTCAACACTGGGAAATTTTATTGGAAATCCCAACTAAACTTTCCCATGCTGGCAAACTCTGTTATTTTCAGATGGATTACAAACATTGGCAGACGTTGTATCAATGCAAAAGAACGGATTTTAAGACCTGAGTTGCGACCTTCGCAATGTTAACTAGAGAAACCCAAATGACCAGGACAACGTTTATTCGATAAAAGTTATAGAAAGGACATCATCTCAGACAGTAAATCAACCATTTTTTTACATTGATTCAACGTCTCCAGTATAGCACCCATGTAAAAACAGTTGGTTTGCTCTCTGGGGCATGAACAATTGAGTAAAAAACTGTAAAGACTATTTTACTTTTTAAAGAGAATCGTTGGATTACACGTCGAGTGGTCCAAATGCTCTAAAGATTTTGTTACATTTTAATAGTTTTATGATATTTTCTAGCAACTGCCTATAATCATATCTCGGTTGCTCGCGAAGGTCATTTACTCTGATGCCATTCAAAATTTTTAATTACACAAATTGCATCAAATCGTAAAATCTGGAAAGTTAAAGCACATACACAAAAACCATTTTACAAAGCTCTTGTCCAAATTACTTCAAATCGGTTGCTTTTGGCTGTGTTGCAATCGATTAATCTCAGTAAGCCTATTTTAAACGATGGCGCAAATTTGGATGAAAATACGGTTTTGATGCAATGCATTTTAAAAAGGCAATTTCTCGGTAGTTAAATTGCAACTTGGTAAAGGTCAACATATAAACTTACGAGTTTACATAGTGTACACTAACAGCCTCAAAGGGAAAAGTATACAAGATAATCATCATAAAAGTCTTGTATTTTGTTTTGAAAACAGCTGATCGTTGGAGAAATGAGTCATTTTGGTAACACTGTAATTGTTGACCTCAGGTCCTTCGGTACAAGGTGTGAAAAAACCAACAAAATTCACCAACACAGAATCTCATCTGCAAACATGTTTGCAGCATTGTTATCAGAGACAAAAATCACATCTTTACTGCATTAAACCAACGCTTTTACTTGTTGTTTAGATTAAAACTGGGCGGGGCTCGGATCAAGACACGCCCCCCTTCTTGCAAAATTTAACAACAAACTCAAGGGTTGCCTTATTGTTAGGCGACAGTTAGGCGAGCAAATCGCGCAGGTGTGATTGAAAGACGCCATGCGTACAGCTTCTGTTCAATCGTGACATGGTACCAATTGTCCCACGAGAATTCGTAATCGCGATGCACTTGTTAATTAACTATTGTTGAATTTATCTCCACTCGTTAACGTCAAAATGGCGTAAAATTATTTAATTTGAAAAGGGGTCAATGACCGTTCATACTTTATGACTTATGCATGTCAATAAGTAACACACGGTTCAAAAATTTAAACCAAGATAAAAACATCATCGCATGACGCAAAATACGTCATTTATTCGCCTGTATTATACGCACTTTCGTTTTTATTGTTTTTGTGACCAATTTATTTTGCTAGCTGCCCTTGCACGCAGAGAAAGCAAAAGTCATTGTTTTTTAAGAAGTGATGGGCTCCAAACTTCTCAAAAACAAATTAAAATTTGCATAACATAAGCAATCTGGTGCCATCGAACTGCTGAGATACACGTGAAAAAAACAGAAGTCTTCTTGTGAAGCAAACGTTAGGTTACACAATTTAAACGTGATTACACGATATTAGTCAAAAAGAAATATGAAGGCGTGAAAAACGGTTGAAACGTCAGTGCTTGTGCCAAAACTATTTGTGCAAAATAAACCTCAAACTGGTAGAATCTGACCCCAAGCAGCAAATCAGTCGTTTTTTTTCTATTGATTTAACGTCTGCAGACGTTGAAAAACGACTGAGTTGCTGTGTGGGAGGCTTTTAAAACTCCCACAACGTTTAAATGTGACAAGTTTTAACTTGCGTGATATCCAGCAATATTGACAGTTGGCTAAAAGAATGATGGCCAAAAGATTCACGCAAAAATGAATCATTTCAGTCAAGTGACTTACAACTCTGATAGGAGTTGACTGATGACAATGGAACCAAATTTCACCATAACATCTCAAACCCAGTTTAGAAAACACTACAATCAACTGTTCATGAGTACGTGTGTACATTTTACGTCAATTTGCGTGTTTTCATCCGCAACAGATACTGAAAACCGATGTATTTGTGCCTAGGTGATAACAAAAAATTGTTAGTCTTTATTGACCAATTCGAACTTTATTGACTTTACGTCTTTACCATTGCCCAATTTCGACATTAAATCAATGTATATTTTGCACTGAATTAACATCAAACGCCTCAGCGTCACACAAAGTTATATGAGAGTTCAATAAAATGGTGCAATCAATGTTTTCGATTTGCACTGAGTGAAGATTTAAGACAATAAGAAAAGTAAACAAATACCACGTGGTCACTGGTCAAGTGTATCCTAAAGCTGAAAACATACTTTAGTTTAATACATTTCACAATGAAAGTGCAATCCGTTAGGGTAATAAACACGATAGATTTTAACATTAAAATTAGAGTTAATACCCTTGGTTCAAGCACCAGGGGGAAATGTTTGTACAGTTTGTGCAAAAGCGTTTTATAACTACTGGTATTTAATTCTGCAACTGAAGAATGGAATGATACATCTTTGTGTAAAAAAGTCATTATTCAGAATTAGATTGCGAATCGAGTATTAATTGTTCATTATGGTCACTGGGAAACAAAACAATTATTTTCCAACGATTTAATACAAAAGTAAAAAGATTACGTTATTCCAAGAAACCACTTGCCATTGGAGAACCACAAGTAGTGGTTGCGCCAGTTAAAGTTGTAATCAACAAAACGATTATGACGAGACAAATAATATTGCTTGCATCAATGACAACATATCAGTCGTTTTTATGTTGATCCAACGTCTGCAGTATCATTTTGACTTGGTCTGAAACTTCATTTTTTGGAGTGGTTTTCCCACAGCTGTGGTTATGTAACGCCACACTCTTCCTATCTAGGATACTGCAGCGGTTTTCAAGCTTTTTTATCAAAGGCACACCATTTAGGCACACCAAACAATTTCTAAATCTAACACGGCACATTGCCTTTCCACGTGGTCATGCATTGTTTTATGTTGTAATATTGCCTTTCACAAAAATTTTGATCGCAGCTTTTTCGATAAACAAACCATACAACATGATGAAAAGCTGTATATTTTTAATGAATGTATGCCAGTACAGTCATTTACTTTTGCTGCAATGTGAGCAGTTATGGGAGGGTGAAACTTCTGTCCACGTGAATCGCATCGCAACTAATTGTCGCTTTGCTGTCGACTAACTGGTTTAGACATTTTTGAAGGCATCTCTTTTTTGCAAACATCTGATGATGATGATCAAGTGATTTACACAATTGACTATCGGCAATTAGAAGCAGCCTACTGTAAAATACTGTAAAATAAAATATTTTAACCAATATATAAAAATATTTTAACCAATCAACGTTTAAATTTATCAACTCGTCTCAGGATATTAAAATGCTATATTTGGTCGACCCTATTATACAATTCCGAAACTTGGACAATGTCACAAAAAATGGAGAAACGGATCGATGCCTTCGAGCTCTGGACATACAGGCAAATGTTAAAAACTTCATGGAAACAAAAGATCACTAACGATGAAGTACTCTCCAAATTCAATTCAAGCAAAATGCTCTTACAAACAGTCAAAAGAAGAAAATTGAAGTATTTTGGACACACAATAAGGCAAAATTCATTACAAAGATCATCAATAGAAGGGAAGATAAATGGTAAAAGAAGTAAAGGCAGACCAAGAATGATTTGGACAACAAACATCACAAAATGGACAAAATTAACTTATGAATGTGCAGTACGCACAGCTCATGGTCGAGAACAATGGCGCATTGTATCCAACCCTCCATACGAGGAAGGAACAAAATGATGATGACTGTAAAATAGCGGTGGGGGTGCTACGCGTAAGGCGTTGGCTTTCCAATTATGCGAACATGGTTCGACTCCAGACTTAAGCTAGTTGTTGAAAACACCGCTCACCTCTACCAAGGGTATAGTAAATTGGGTGGGCATAATTGCTGCAGGAAAGGCGGTCGAGAGAAAGGAACTGGCCACCCCCTCTCTTTGGTGCTGAAGGCTTAGTACAATGAGAATCTCATCTTCTCATACCGGACACTAACTTGAATCAAGTATGGGACTACCTTACTATAAAAAGAAAGCAAATGCTCTTTTCTAAACAAATTTGACACTTTGCAGCTTTATGCTACGACTGCAACGTTCAAATCACCAGACTTTCGTGGCACACTTATGAGTGGCCACACACACCAGACTTTTGCGGCACACAATTTTGAAAAGCTCTGATCCACAAGTGTCACTGCTGTCGTTGAATCCATTACCTACCCAGATAGCAAAGCCCTTCCTGTTTGCAGACGTTCAATCAATGTAAAAAGAACGAATACTATATTGTCGGGTAGCTAGAAAAAGCTGCCTTTTTACGTCGTTTCAACGTCGCTAAACTATGAAAAGATAAAGAAACAGTAAGTTTTGCTGGCCTGGGCATGTGTGTTCAGTATTAAGCGAAATCTTTTTTGCGTCATGCTGAAAAAAGTACCACTTTTAAGTTTCCGGTGTGTTTCGATTAAGATTCAAACCTGCTTGTCTCAGAAGCACTGGCATGCCAGAGATTATCATCGGCCACTTGTCTTGATTAATGCATCGCACACGAGTTTGCTTTACTCAGAGCTTAGAGTAACTGTGAAAGAAATTGTGTTTGATGGTTCAAAAAAAGAAAAGAATTCAACGTTAACAACTCCAAGCGCAGAACCGCAAGTGCCTGTTTGCGGACTTCAGATCACCATTTTGCATAACCGTACGTATCCAACAACCCGCGAAGAGGTTGATTTCTGATATAATCTGTTGTGGGGGTTACCAGCTCAGTGGCCGAGTAGTTTCGCATTCGGCTCTGAAGCTGGTAGATCTGAGATCGATTCCAGGTCGGATCAAACCGAAGACTTTAAAAACGGTACAGATTGTAGTCTTTCTTGCATGACACAGTGAGGATAAGTTGGGTAATAATGTAATGGCACTGTAAATCTGATTTAAAAATTAGACTTTAGCCCCTGTCGCTGGAAGGCAGGTGTTGTAGAGCGACAATGAATAAAACCATAACATCATTAATATTTCACAGTGTAGATTTTAACGATCTGTTTTAACCTGATGCAGCGAGTTCGCTGTGGAGAACTAGAGACTAACTACTAGACAACTCAATCAATTGCATTATTAATATTGTTGTGGGGGTTAAACTGAACAATAATTGATTATGCAATAATAATTGTAATCGGCATTTAACTTGCACTTTGTTTTTTCAAAGTAACAAAACCGTTTTTCGACGTCTATAGCTGAAGCAGTCTGTATGCCTATATACGCATGAGATTTCTACATCAATTTAAGCATTGCAACTTCGGTTTTGCAATTTCGTGTTCTTTGTGAAAACGAAAGGAGGCATAACCAACAGCCTAAAATCAATCCGTTTTGACATTACAGCGTCTGCAGACGTTGAATCAATGTAAGCGCTGATTTTTTGGCTAGAAAAAACAAAACAGGCTTTCGTTTCCAAGCAACAGCTCACACCCTTTTGGTTTCTGGAATAAACTGGATTCTGGAAGTCCAGGCGTCCAGTTCTTGATTTATGAGCTATGACAACAGGTTATCGGGATAGCTAATAACAAAGGTTTGTGTTACAAAACATCTCAAGGCTTGGTTATGCAACACACAGGAACCTCCCTGAACTTTGAACAAGCAATATAGTACGTAGTGTCTAAAGGTGATAGCCTGTAGATAGCTGGAAACCTAATTTCTCTTTGCAAGTGCAATCAACACTTGTTGTTGATAATTGATATCATGCATTTGAACAGCATTGCACCTTGCTGGAGCCATTGGAGATGCAACCTGAACTATGCGCATCTATACAGAAAAAAGAAACATTTTATTTGTACAATGTTCTACATCTACAGTAAATACGATTGATAAATCTTCACACAGTAAATATATCTTTAGGGCAGAACTTTTCAACCGGAGCTAATTTTACCCTCTTGCTATCAATTTAGGGAAAGCTGCAAGATGACGGAAATAACCAATTCTGATCCGAAAATAGTGGGTGGAACAAATTTAGCATAAAAGAGTCGGCAAGGAGAGAACAAGAGTAAACGAATTGAAACCTCAGTTTTTGAGCATGTAAAAGTTGACAAAACAGTCTCCTTTAGTGAAACATGCATGACATGCTTTAAACGAGCAAAAAACGTTTGCTTCGAAAACTATGTGTTATGTTTGCTGCTCTAAGTGAATGTGGATTCAATGCATTGACCAATATCTAATTGAATAACATGAAGAATACGGTCACAAGTAGGGAAGCAACTCAGATGACGAACGCTCGCGTTTACCTTGTGAGCAGCGCAATCACATGCACTAGCGAAGTAAACAACCGTCCGCTTTTCCATGTTGTGAGTCAATTAAAACAAAATGGAAGGAAAACAATAGGGAACAACTTTCGGTCTGATCCACAAATATCGGAACAGATTCTATGGTAATTTCTCAATTTCGGTTCCACAAAAATGTCACCACGATCACCATAACAATGCAGCTAGAAAGGGTAGGAATGGGCTGTGAGTCTAAAGCACAATAGGCGTCGAAAAATGTCTCATAGGCCTACCGTCACAGCAAATCAAAAATAGCAACAGATTCCTTTTTCATATTGATTCAACGTGTGTAGACGTTGCCTGAGATATTCAAAAATAAACAAAGGCAACAGCAAGGGAATTATCCATCCTTTTGAAAAACAAACCTATCAAAACCGAAGCGTAATCATGCTACAGGAGAGAATGATTTCCATACTTGCTTAAATAACAATTGATAGACAAGATTTCGATATTGCAGGCAAAAAGCATTTGCAGCAATCAAAACTCAATTGCAACGAAGAGCACACTACGCGTTTTGCTGAACGAAATTGGTGAGAAGACACCACCGAGTTGTGTATGTGCAGCATACAGCCATGAGGAAGCTTTTTGACTAAAAGAGTAGACATGCATATTTAGGCGAAGATCAGTCAGTCAACGCAGTATATATCTGCGCAGAAAGCAGCGAAACCAAGTTTGTGGTTACGCTACTGGCTTGATGAAGCATGAATGCAGAAATGTAACCATACAAAACAAAAATTAACATTCTTATCTACACATGGGAGGCTCTTTGCTCACTCGCTCAAGCCGGTTTTGACCAGTTCTTGGTAGACTTGTGACACGTGAGTTGCAGGTTTTATGACAAAGATGAAATGAAAATTATTTACTCCCACAAAGCTACCACTGTTTCAGCTACCAAAATCTTTCCTTTTTACATTGATTTAACGTTAGTTTTTGGGATACATTGATTGCACAAGTGTGATATCAACAGCTGCGTCCTGGTGAGAACCAAATCTTTAATTCACCAAATCAGAGTCACACTCTTTAGTTTTCATGCTCAGTTTTTTTTTTCACAATGACACCAGAAAACATTCCTGTCACGATGTACATTGTACAGTTGTCACAATAATTTGTATAATAACCAGCCTATCACATCTTGCTATAATCATATTTCCGTGATAACAAGTAATTGTTAGTATTTATTGACCTATTCGAACTATATTTACTTTACCATTGCCCAATTTCGACATTAAATCAATGTATATTTTACATTGAATTAACATCAAACGCCTCAACGTCACAGAAAGTTATATAAGAATCCAATAAAATTGTGCAATCAATGTTTTAATTTATGCCTCACACAAGTAGAATCACAAAATTTAATCCCTGATACAACCAAAGCAATCATTTAAAATTGTTTTGGCGTGAATTTGTTCCGACGTGACCTCAAGTTGTAGGTAAATGATGATCAGCGTGGCACAATTTTTACATCAATACCCGGCAAGCGTAGACAATAGAAACGTTTATCATTTCACTTATATTGAATGACCTACTACCAATCCTTGCAAGCCTTGTTTAGAATAACCGAGAAGCGTTGCACTAGTTAAACATGGTCCTCATTTTACTTTCACAATGCCATACTAAACAATCCCGCCTTATTAGTTTTTTTCCATATCTGATTGACTTCGCAATTTGTTAAAGGCTATTGTCGATGTCGAAAACAATAATTTTAACAACACTGAACCAGCAACGCAAAATTGAGTTGTTGAATACATATCTATGAAACACTCTAGTAACCCCAACTCAAAGTCAAAGAAACAACACCTGAATTTTTTCAGCGATGCCAAAATTTACTTCATGTTACTGGCGAGAAAGGTTTTCTAACAAGCAGTTGCGAAATAAATTAAAATAAATCTGCATTGGGGCCCAGGTCTGTGAGAAGCATATCATATAAAGAAAGAAAATGGAATTCACTGCATTGTATCTAATTTAATGCCTATTATAATGTTATTCTTCTTTCTATTTTTAATTTATGTATCTGATGTTGAGGTGGCGCTGTTCTAAAGTGGCTTACGGTGTTAGTGCGAAAAAATGCGTTCTCTAACTGTTATAAAACCAATATAAATATACAGTATATAAATAAATTGATTTTTCTGATTTTATGTGATACTGTTTACTTTATGTCAAATGTTTTGGCACACTGCGCATCCTATTGGATCATCAGTTGAATCATAAGAAAGTTTGAAAAGTTTAGTAACGAAGTTTTGTTTTAGAATTCTAACTGTTATGTTGTTATTTTAATACGGACACAGTGTTATTTAGAAAACGTTGTTTAATCCATCTCTGCATTTATTTCTTGTATGTTTAACGTTAAATGTATGTGGTTAACACGGTATGCTTCTTGGTTTTATATGTTTATAGCAATAGTGTATAAGTAACATGCAAGATTAGTTGCAAGTTCTCACTACAAAAACTGTATGGCCTAAAACAAAATTAGAAAGTGATGTTTCAACTGCATGCATGCTCATTGAACTATTTTAAAAATTATTTATACTTTAAAATTTGCACTGAAACCGACAACTATCACCACCAGTTTCTTAATACTTGAAAAAACAAAGACACAAACTCAAAACAAAGCTTGAATGTTTTCAAGCAATTGGCTGTTAAAGCGTTGATATAGATAGACTACTACTTTGTAGCATTGTAGCAACACAGCCATTTTTGTCTTTGGATACACCACTGTACTTTGAAAACAACTCTTTTTAGTTCTTCAGCAAGGTCGAAGAGTAATTCTTGATTGGATCACTATTATTTTCAAGGAATAAAATACCTTCATTAAAACAACGTAATGCAACGATTATTTATTATCGTCGAAAATATTATGCACACCTGTGGGCTTGTTAATATATCAGCAAAACATAATTAACGAGTATTCTACAGGCACTGACAACTTACTCATCGGTTGCCAGTTCTGTTGCAATAACCTGAAAGAATCGGTAAACAAAATAAATTTTATGCCGCAGAAGTGACTTAAAACTGCCGAAAACTGTGTCAAATATTCGTTATTTCAAATACACAATGCATGATTGGAATAAATGGTAGGGAACTAGGGATATAGTGATATCTCATTTAGCAATTTTACTAACGCAGAAAGCAAAAACTCACTTAACAAATGGATGTATGAAATGCCAATAAATGCACACTGTAATAATTAATTACATGTAGGAAGATAGTGTTTGTTTGTCTGAACGTCTTGGTGTTGGGTGTTGCTGATATAGTAGAAATTAAATTCTGTGACAACCAACATCACAAAATTAGTCAATTGAATGCACTGTATTAAACATTGTACAACTCATCGATTGTGACCGACGACCGGCAATCTCGCCTGTGCTGAATTATAAATGTGCAAGGTTGCTTACGACTTCAACCGTCACCTGCTTCAACGCGTTATGTTCAACTGTTTTATTTGCATCAACAGCGCACGGGTACAAAGGATTGACACGGCGAGAGAGCACAAACAAACTTTTTTTTTTACTACGACCGAAGGGACCCACCGCAGTAGATGGTAATCTGTGGAAATAAATAAGGGTTATTGGCTGCCTCGAGCTGATTTGCCTGTCTCGACTTTCCTCTTGCTGATCTTGGAACAGTCTAGGAGATGGCGGGTCAAGCTCGAGAATTAGCGCGTTTTGGTAGAAAGTTGATTTTAATTTTATTTGAGTTTGTTTGTGTGTGTGTGTTTCTTTCTGTTGCCTGCTTGAAGAAGGGCACCTGGTTGTGGGAAACGGGCCACTGCAGTCTGACATCTCATTTGGCGGAGATGCCAGAGAGGAGCGGCCAGAGGGAGGGTAGCTTTCGCTGACCCCAGAGTCATCTTAGAATGGGCCGCTGCAATCCTGTCATCCCAGGGCGAGTGGGACAACGGAGAGGGACGGTTAAAGATCTCCCGCTGCAATCACTCTTCCGGCATCAGGCCGTTGCAGATGAGTGAGAGGGATGGGTTAAAGGTGGGTTGTTACGCCCTTGGCTGTCTAAGCTTCTTCAAAGATGTTCTTCGACCGTACTGTGCTAGTGAGACCCACCGCTGCAATCAGTCATCCCTACCACCGAGGACGACTGAGAGAGCGGTTGAAGAGAGGGTCTCGACTGGTTCTTCTTTCTTCTGACCGTAGGAGGAGGTTTAGAAGGAGTAGAAATGTCAGATGACAAAGGGATGTTATGCTATTGTGTTATGTCTTTTGTTTTTGTCATGATCACCCACAGGGCTTGAAAAACAAAGCCAGGTCGAAGACTTTGTAGATACAATCGCTGCATGCAGACTACATTTGAAGTGATAATAATAACTTAATGTTGTGGTTTTATTTATTGTCGCTCCACAACTCCTAATAAGGTCTTTTAGCGACAGGGCTCAGGTTTGACTTTGTATCAGGTTTACGATTTCATTACATAATTACCCGACATATTCTCACTGCGTTATGCAGGAATGAATACAATCGGTAACGTTTTGAAAGCCTTCAGTATGACCCGAACTGGAATCAATCTCAGATCTGCCAGCACTAGAGCCGAATGCGAAACCCCTCAGCCACAGCTGGTTTTACGATTGGAGTGATAAAATGCATTTCCGCAAATTAAAATGAAACATTTGAAAAAAAAAAGAAAAAAAATACTTCAAGCACAAAATGTACTTGTATTTTCATAGCATGAGAGTTAACATGGTATAGTAAAAACATGTTGGCCAATGTGCAAGAAATGCTTTCTGCAGCTTTCACCTTACTACAATATTTATATTAAACAGCTGGCATCAGCACAGCACACTAATCACGTGACAGTTCACCTGCCAAAATTATGAAAGTTAATCGACCAACACATAAGGCATAGCGATGACATCAGACAACGAATGAGCCTTCCCGCCAAATTGTTAATATTACAACCTTGCATTTTCTCAGTTTGAATTTGAGCGCCATGACAAAATTAGAAATGACACTTGATCTATTACACTGGTGGTGCAACCGCTTTAAAAACAGGATTACTTCGGGTCAGATTTTCAAAATCAGGTGTCCTCGTGTGCCACAACATTTTACTACAAATCGAACAAAACATGCCAGAGCTACAACAACACCTCGTAGGGTCCAGAACAATTGCACCATAGATGCAAAGATTTAACTTCAAATTTATAGCCCCAGGGTCTAAACACGTATGGCGCAATATTACAAATGTTATATGTCCATTTCGAAAGCTTTAGTTGGACATGCAATCTGATTATAACTTATGTAAACACAATATTTGAAAGTTTATTGGTGGCATGGCTTTAAAATTCCCAGGCTGCAAAAGAATTCAGCAAAACTTTCGGCAATAATTTGTATGTTGCATAGAACACATTCAACACACCATAGAAATGAAAAATGTTCCTCAAAATCACCTAGGTTCATTAACTTGTATAATTTATATTAATTAGACTTTTCGCCATCATGAAGGTGGCTTCTACAGTACTTTGTTCAAATAAAAATTTTCGATAAAGATAATGATAAAACTCCTAACAATGTTGGCTAAGCACAATTTAGCCTAAGGTGTAGGAAAAAGAAAAATTCATAAATGAACAAAAAGTGTAAAGAATTAAACGCAACCCCAATGCGTAGGCTAAGCACTTTCAAGCCAGAGAGTTTTGCAGGGTCGACGAAACGGAAACTATTGCAAAATTTCCAACGGTTTCTTTTATGCTACAACTTTTTCAAATTTTTACTTAGACGGTGTAAAGATTGTTTATGCTGCAAATGCGATTGAATCTGTTTTCATGTGAAATATTAACATGCGAGGATGTTCAAGCCCATCTACAAGGAATCACAAAGCAAATTATTGTTTGAATATTTTCTGAGCAAGTTTTAAATTACTTCGCAGCGCCATCTACCGGTTGCTTTTGCAATGCCGCAAACAGATTAAAGTCTGCTCAGGGAAAAATTAGTGGTTCCATAGTTCAAGGTTTTCGTAAAAGGAAACGTGACCTTCACCTATGCAATAGTCGACGAAAGCGGACTTAAAAAAGTATTACGTGGTGTGTTGACCAATCAAAGTTTGACTTTTGTAAACCACCCACACTGTGAGGAGGTTTTCAAGTTAAATTCCAGTTGAAATTGGCGCATTTACGGAGTAAACTGTGTAATACTCTGACTGGGCAAAATTTCCATGTATGGTGTTAAAATGGTCGGTTTTTTCCAAGCACAAGATGGATTGTTTTTCAGAAAAGTGTGGAGAGGAAGGAAAAGGTTATATTTGAATACAAATGACGCGTGGAAATAGAAAAAGGTAATATTTCAGTGTGTAAAAAACGTAGCCGACATGTTTTTTTAAACTCACAACGTCAACGTCAAGTAATTCGCCAACGGAGAAATGCTCAGAAATGAAGGCATCCCAGCGATTTCTCTTGGCCTCGTTTAGCGACACAGAAGCAGAGTATTGAGGAAAAAAGAGGAAGCATTTATAGATGACAAAAAACAGTGGAATGGTTTCCTGATTGTCGCGTATGTAGTCTACCTGTAGCACTGGTCAACTTGCAAAACAAAAACAAAAACATTATTTAAAGTCAAAATCTAAAATGCAAAACACGATGTTGACGCCATTCAGTTCAAAAGTCGTCAATCAGGAAAACAAAATGTTTTCCATTTTGTTCAAAAATCTAACGCAGTAACAGCTCGACTTAACGTTGTAGGCCTATACAATGTTTTTTTTTAACAGTTTAATTTGTTTTATTTCTGACCATTATTGCAAAAAAACACATGCCAACATAACAGATGCCTAATAAGGTAGAAGCGACAAAACGCAAACTTTAAGACGTGCTTGAATTCAAAGTGAGATAATATGTCAAATATTCTGACAAGCTGGCAAATCGCAACGCCTTCACACTCAACAGCAACGAAATGAACGAATATCTAGGCTACATGAAGAACCCTATGATCCGAAACCAGGGTGAAACAGCAGGTAAAGGGTTTTAGAGACTGGTAACTGCATTCGGTGATTGTGTACATGTGCTGAAAATGAAATTAGCAAAATAATTATTTAATTGTAGCTGGTTGTGGCATAGTTTGTGGTGTTGCGACGAATTTCACAATAATATTTTATTTCACCAACATGTGGCTCATACAAAAAAATGTGATTTTAGAATGATATTTCTAGGCATAGTTGTAGTTGGAATGGAAAGGGTAGAGTCCCGTGGCAGAACAGGCCTACGAATGAAAATCAAGCGAAGAAGATGACGCAATTTCAGCATCAGGGTAAAAAATCAACAAGTGTTGAGGAATTGTTAAAAAAAAACACAAAATAACATAAGGTCTTTCAGAAACTCCACAGTTTTTTAACAGTTATTTATGCTGATTTTATTGAACACAAAAGCTAAGTCTTTGTTATTTTCAACGTCTGCACAAGAACTAACAATGCAGGGTCAAGCGTATATATTCGTGACTGGATCATGTTGAAAAGTTTAAAGACTCAACGAACGAAAATAAATGTCCTCAGTTGTCCTCATAATGTTATTATAAAACACCTTTCTCTTATATTCATGGCAACAAAATTGAAAGCTAAAGCGTAGCAGCACAACAGCTTCCATATTTCATGGAACTGCTTTGGTTCACAAGAAAATTCCAGTAAAAAGTTCTTAGAAAGAGCTTAAATTCAATCCCTTTGAATAATTTTAAAGGATTTTTGAAGTAGACTTAGAGGTGAATGCTGAAAATGTAATTAATCAAATCACTTCGTAATAAGAGAAAGGTTGGAATCGTCTGTTCGTCAACCAATCCAATATTTTTGCTAAACTTTCGCTGCATCCAATTTCTAGCTCATGTAAAATTCTATAGCTACTGTATTAAACTTGTTTCATGAAAACAAAAAAGGGATTTTTCATTAGATAAAGAAAAACATTTTTTACCACGACCTATACTAACACAAGCTAAAAGAATTATGAATTATAAAGAAACTTTAAAGATAAAAAAAAAACAGTCTGATTGCTTGCAAATAAGTTTTCTTTTTCTTTACTTTTTACTTGCATCGCAACAAGATAAATTGTCTAAACCCGATTTATTCAATCAGAGATGTAGCCTAACAAGTGAATTATTAGTAGCCTAAAATGCCATATTAAAAAGTTAAAAGACAACACCTCCTAACTAGTGACGGATGTAGAAAAACGATTGGGGTCACCGGAGTTTCGACAAAGCAAAACTCTAAGAAAAAAAAAGAACAATGAAAAGTTGGGCTAGAAGAAGCAAATTGCTTGTAGGAGGTCTGGGAGGCTTGTCCTCAGAAAAATTTTAAAAAAATTTGATTAGATTGCTTTTTGTGTATTTTGTGCTAAATAATGTTTTTTTATCTCAGACATAGACTTTGCATTTGATAAAACTCACCAAATTAAAATTGGATTTCTGTGAAAATTTGAATTGCAAAACAATGCAATTATAGTTTAAATTGGTTTAACTTTGCAGTTCAGTTTTAAGCATTTTTACGGCCACACAAGAACTTCAATAAATTCTTTATTGACAAAGGTTTGTTTAGTGTTGTGTAGCTTTTCAGTTTATTTCGAAAATCTGTCTGAGCTTTTCCCACCCTTCCCTATGGCACACAAGGCACATTTTACCTTATTCTTCTATTAAGAATAGAATGATTTAATTGTTAACTATTGAGTGAGCAACGCATTTACAGTACTCCAAAATGTTTCTTTATTTTCTTACTGATTAACTCCATTGCTGAAAACACATGTATCCATTGCCGCAGATTAAGTAGCCTAATTATTGAAACGAAATAACACTGTACTTAAAGCAAACTTTCAAAAAAATGACACCATAAAAGATAATAGTGTTAGGCCGCAGCAAAAACATTGCTTTCATGATAAATCAGACAATGCAAAAATGATTCTCCTCCTAAGATTAAAACCATGTGCTAAAAAAAAGATTAGGCATGCCGTGTAATAATCACCATAAACCAGATCAACTATACATAGTATACAGCAATATAGGTATACATATGATTATGAATAAGCGAGTTCAAAGACATAATTATTGCATAAAAACTGGTTATATATATGAAAAAGCTAGCAAAGAAATGCTGAAACCCCACAGAGTCCTGTGCAACCGAGTTGTTGACATGAAACAGTTGTCAAATTGAAATTAAACAGTAAAAGATATTAGCCAGAGTTAACTAATCGACTACTATTATACTTGTCATACATAACTGCGACAAAAAGTTGCAAATATCAGTGTGATGTTGGTTCAGGGTAGAACGATGCAATGAAGAAAATCTATTTTGAAACTTTGTTAGCTCAGCATTCTGCAGTTAATAATAAACGCCTTTAATTAAACTGTTGAAATCTGGGGCCAGCAGGTGCAGTTGCAGCATTGAATTGGAAAATCGTCGTCTTAGCGTTGGTTGTGGGTTTTGTGATGCAAAGTAACGAGGTCGGACGATTATGCTTAGTCGTGAGATTTGCAAGTTTGAACAAAGCTTTATAACGCTGGGAGCGCGTGACGGGAAAGAGGTGTCCTAAGATTGTATGATAAAGCATTGTTTACGAAAAGTGGTTGTCTATTGAACAAAAATAACAACTTACCCAACATCTCTTTGTGACCTGCGCATCTTGACAAGACCATAGTCCACTTTTCTCCCAATTGTTTTAGTCACCACCGATCATATGACACGTAAAACAAAGGAACACATGGCTAACTTTTTAATTAAACTGTCCTATAAAACAGATTGCAAAATTGCATCATCCGTGCATGAAGTTATCAAACTTGAATGAGCAAATTATCGATTGTCATGCCTTTGGCTCTTTAGCACCATCGCGTGATTTAATTCAAGCGAGCCGTCATGAAAATGCAAAATAAGTCGGCATGATGCAGTCAAAGTGAAAGCTACGCAAAACTGCATTGAAAAGCGGACTGAGTAGAAATTCTAAGTAAGAAGAGTCGTAGATCTAATCAAAGTCAAGTATCTTGCTGTCAAATATAGGTTGCTGAAGAAATAACGCCTTGCCACAACCATATACTACGTTGTATTGAAAATATTTTTATGTATCCCAAACAAGAGGTCGCAACGCCCGAATTTCTACGTAGGTCATTCCTGAAGGTTCCAAGAAAACAAAATTCCTCTGCGTGAATAATTCGGACATATCCTGAACATGACGAAAGAAGTGCTCATTCTGCAGCATGTATATAAAACCTCAACTATTCGCAATGCTATTGGAGGAAATCGGGACACACCCAACAACGCTATATCAACAAAAAGCCAACCCCGGTCAAACACAAAATAGCCATTTTTACTTTACTATTGTTGGTCATCAAAATGAAAGAACAAGTGGCTCCATAGTAATGCTCAGAACTACATGCAAAACAATTACCAACAAAAAACAACAGTGCAGATGGAAGGTTGTTATTGTGGCTGTTGTATTGCCTTAAAAGTACATACAGCACAACAGCGGAATCGTAGATCTGTGTGGTCAAAAATTTGTTGTGTAAGATCATTCGGGTTAGTAGGGGAGTGAAATATTTGCACCAGTTTTACGAAAATATTATCTGAGTGTACTGTAAATGCAAATATGCTCAAATGACGTTGATAAACTAATTCGGTCGGTCAGTTTCACTAAATGACTCATGAAAACACACAACTTATTCTTGAAACCGCGCTAGTTGTTGACCACTGTCCAGCTTGCACTGACCTTTTTTGTTTCAAATTACATCATTTCATCGTAGTTTGCCATTCAATGATATCAAGACTATTTCTTTAAAGCTGCTTGCATCAAAAATAGATCAAACCCAAAACTCTTTTTACAACAATAAAAACAAGAGAATCATTAATTATCGTTGAAAAAACTATTCAAAAACAGTGTGAACAATGCGTATGACACATTGAACTTTAAAAATAAAAGCGTCTTCACTGACTGGTACGATCTGCAGTTAATGTAAATAATTTATCAAATCAAAGAATAACTAAACACTGGTTCACTCTAAAACAGCCAATTCGTTGTTTTTCACATTGATTCAACGTCTAGGCCTACACCTGATTTGCTGTCAAGGCTGTTATTGACAATCACTCACAAAGTGAAGGAATTTATGTGTTCCAGTTTTCCTTTACATGTAAGCTCAACACAACTGTCGTTTGCAGTGACTAACACAAAATTTGTGTCAGGGTGGGCAACAATGTTTGTGATAAGTGATATCCTTATTGGTCAAAATTTAAGAATTTCGGCAAAACCAATTTCAACACTCAATTCGTGAACAAACGCAATTTGCCAGTCCCTCAAGTATGACAATCAATATTTGCCGTGATCATACCCTTACTTTAAGTGCTCCTTGTTTCACAGAGCTGCTGTGTCACTTTTTATACAAAATACTATTTCGCAATTATACAATTTCACAATTGCACACTGGTATAGAGGTTCTCAAGTCTTTTGTCTCGTTTAATTTAAACTAATTCACACCCACTAAATATTTTCAGACTATAAATTGAACATTTATCGTATATGTTTATCGGCAGCCGATTTGTAGCAAGAATTGACAGCGATAGACACGTGTTTCGCCCATGAGGCTGGGCTCATCAATGAGGCTGGGCTCATCATCTTCTGAATGGCTTGCGTGGAAGCTACACCGTTATGGTTAGCGAATCGCAGCTGCTCGCTGTACTAGCGAGTGCTCAGCCTTGTGCTGATAGCCGGGAAGAACGCCCCTCTCTTCACATTTATCGTATAGTTATTTTTCTTGCTTACCCTAGTTGACAACCCTTGAGCTAGTGGTCTCAATCATTTGTCAATGATGGGTATGGTAAAGATATAAAGGTGCATGCGACGTAAAACTCGTTGTGCAGAAATCTATTTTACCGATTCCAATAACAAATGTTTTTAATGACGTTACAGTAGTACGTTTCTTTGTAGAGAACATTATATTATGCAAACGGAAGTTGTAAAAAATGAAATCTATATGCATAAGTAGATTGCAGCGGGATTTTTATATAATCTTGTTGTAGGTTATGATAAATTATGTCGTTATGGTTTATGTGTTTTCAAAACAAGAGACACAGCAAACCAGCTTAATACTGCCACCTTCTGACGCTAATAGCAACAAAAACACACCACGTTTTCACCAAATGTAAAAAAACGCAAGGATAATAAAATACGTGTCTTGATAGGCGAGTGCAGCAAGTTCTAAAGTAAATAGATAATGAAACGTCATACATACGTATTTCCACATTTATAAATTCAGCATAAAATAGGTTGCAGTCAACTAATTAAGTAAATTTTCTGTATAACACAAGATAAAAGAGCTGAAACGTTTGTCTGTTGGACTCTCAAAACTCGAATCAAAAAATGTGATAAAACTGCACAAATTTGCACACCTCTTTCATACTTTTTAGTTCTGAGAATCAAAAATCACAAGTTAAGACATGACAAAGTGAAAATTTTAAAACAAAATTTTGTTTTATTTTGACTGACAACCTTTTTGTCTTCTTTTCAGTGGCGAATTTGGAGAGAGGCTATCGCCCCCTCCCCCCTAAAAAGAACAAAAGCAACTTCATTCTTATTCTATTTGCAAGTTCGGATTGATTTAGACCTACACACAACACATCATTGTGCTTGGTTAAAATCGCCCCTTCTCCTAAGGCAGGGATTCTTAAACTGGGGTCCGTGCACCCCCAAGGGGTACGTAAATTAGTTTTAAGGGGTCCATGAAGGCCCAATGAAAATCTTAGTGTATAATTTCAAAAATGGAATAAATTAAAAAAAAAAATAAAGATTAAGTTCAAACAACTATCCTATCAAACATGAAGCCACAATTTCATGTTCTTGTTGAAGACAAACAGCAGCATCCTTCACATTAATAAAATAATATCAAAGATAATGAAAAACAATCTGCATTCGCTATTTCTTAAATTTAATAAAACATAAATTTTGTTACCAATTCATTTTAATTCTATTGCGTTATGTCCAATTCATGCTCATCAAAACAGTTTCTCGGACTAAGCCACAAAGGGGTTCACGCAAACCAAAAAATTGTTTATGGGTCCGCGTTAAAAAAAAGTTTAAGAACCTTTATTCTAAGGGACTCGCTGAATCGATTCCTTTTTTTTTTTGCGTTTTGAGATTGTAGTAATAATGTTTGGTTTTGCTATGCGCTTGAAAGAAATAACAAATGCTAATGCATGAGAATTGCACTATGCAGAAAGCGTTATGAAGTAAAAACAACAGTAAAACTTTAATACTATTTCTTCAACTTTCGCCAGAGTCTTCAAAGTAGAAACGTTTCGAGTGCACGAATTGCGCAATTTAATTGACCCGGTCTCCTTACCCTCCTCTCACACTTGATAATTCATAATTCAGAAAAACTTTAAGCCAACGTTATGATTTTTTTTTCAAATAAAAATTTACTGCAACTTCAAATAATCGGAAAGTAAGGGCCCCCCGTGCTCCTTAGACGCTACTCTACTGCTTAGACAATTCCATGTTTCACCCTAAAGTAGCCTATCCTTTTCATTACAACTATTCTGGCATAGCGTTCTAATGATATCGCATTAGGCCATGATTAGCCATAATAAAAAGCCAAACATATTCAACTACGTCGATTGCATTGCATACATTCCTCTATCAACATTCCCTTATTTATGTACTGTAGGCGTAGCAGACTGAAAACTTTTTGATAAACCTTAAAAACCTTAAACTCGTCTTTTACATGCCAATTTAAAAGTTTACGCTTCGGTTAGCTAGTTTACAAATCACTGAAATCAGTCCTTGTTTACAATAATTGAAGATCTGCACTCTGCAGATGTTATTAGTATGAAAAAGGTTCGATTTGTCGACTGAAAAGCTTGTCTATTGCCACCTGCTTGCCAAATTGTTCTTCTTGACTTAAAAGATAAAATTTTAAGGTGTTAGAAATAAAAGTGTGAACAGCTTCTTTGTGGAAAAGGTTAATTACAACCCAAAGGAGTGTTCAAGTGATTGTGGTAAATTTTATTGCCGTAGGTATACAAGCTAATTTATTGCTTCGAACCTTTCTTACTTGTGGTTTTGTAGCTTTAAATACTTTTAACAAGAGTATCACGAAGCCTATACATTTTAATGGAATGTTGTTTAGGACAAAACATAAAATGAGACCGTTTAAATTGTAAAAGATAGACATTTTGGCGGTGCTGCTTTGGAAAAGCTCATTTTTGGATACGTAAGGTGGTTCAAAACGCAACATTTTTAATTCAACTATTAATCATTGGCTTGTGGTTATGACACAGTAAATCTTGCTTAGTTCTATTTCATTAAACTGATCAATAACGCAATTATAGTTTAGCCTACCAGTTTCCACAACGCTGCTTGACACTGTTGGTCTAGCTTTGAGGTGTAGGGCGTAGGCCTACTGTATATTACCTTCGACTTGTGAGATAAACATCATGAAAAGTTTTGTTTCCTGTTTTACAACAAATATTTAAAGGGTTTCAACAGATGATTTCAATGTTCCAGACCAGAAAGTGATTCTTCGGCAGCATGTATGAACTAATATATAATTTAGAACATTATTTAAGCTGTTCGAAAGAGTTTTTGCTTCAAGCACAATGAAATGAAATGATCTATTTTCTACATTTTCTTCTTGCTTATGAATCAGCGATTCAAGCAACATCTCCCAATTGCTACAACCAACGCAAAGTCTTCATATCAAGATCTATGAGATCCACATGCTCTTCAGGTCGAAACATTGAATAATTTATTTTTATTTTATTTGTAAACATTGGACAATGGTTTACGATGTGCTGTGCTGTTTGAGGTTCGCCACCATATTTTCTACAAAAAGCGGTTTGAAATGAAGAGATTATTCGAAAAATTATTCGAAACGAAGTAAGACCAATTAAATTCGTTTTAAGTTGCAATTGCAATAATGGCATGATGTAAACGAAAAAGTGGCTCTAGCCTTTAGATCACCTTCTCAATCATTGTCATAACAAATAACTTCAAATTGTTGTGCTCTTTTTGAGTTCGGAGGTTCACGAGGTTTTATTTTCGTTTTGATTTGGCAACGAAAGTTTAAAACGAAATTCTTCAAGGAGAAACTTAACATTTAGAAGGTTGGGCTCCTGGAGTCTTGTTCAGCTTGGGGGAGGGCTGTCGATTCTTCTTATGCTTTAGGAGTGATATCTCTGTTATTTTTTAAGGCACGGTTTTAAAATTTGGGATTCACTTTTTAAAATTATTCACGCTGAGCATATCCGAAAATTAAATCTATGTGAATTTTAGAACTGCTCATATACGTTGAAATGTTGAGGTGACTTATGACTTTTGGATTATTTGGCGATTAAAGCAATTGTAGCGTGAGTTTACACATTATTTTTTGGTAGAGTAATGAAGAACATGTATTGCAATGTTGTGCTAAAAAATTTTTACATAATCTCTATTTGAATCCATATTTTTCATGCAAAATAATAGCTTTTCTCACGCTCAAACATAAGCTCGCTGCTTGTCTAAAAGAACAATACTTCATCAATTACATGCAGTACATGCAGTAATGAGATTTCTGAACGCGCGTCACACCAATTTGGAATACGATCTTGTGGCCTCGGTTCTTAGAACAGCAACTCCTACGCTATATTAACAAATGTAGACCAGCTGAAGAAGCAGGGTGGCGTTTATACAATCATTTCGACGTGGATTCAACATCGCAAGACGGGTGTAAACATGTGCGGGTTTGCAATTAGATTACTTCTCTTCTGTCCTTGTTTGTATAAAAGTCATAAAATCAGCCGTTTTGTCCTTGCTAAAATTCAGCTATGTTCAAACCGCATCATATTGATATTTTCTACATAGAAAATGGATTTATAAAATATGAATACAATACTGTTTCAGCATATAAAAATGCTGAATTTTACATCGAGTAGGCCTATTACGATTAGTTTTATGACCAACTGTTTATACAAAAAAGGATCGATGATTTTGATAAGCAATCTAATTGCAAAACCGCGCATGTTTACAAGTATTCAACGTCTTGATATGTTGAATCAACGTAAAAATAGCTATCTGTCTAATGAAAGGAAAAAAGAAAAATCTTTCATTGAGCCCCGCGTTTTATTTAGGCTGTGGCTGAAGCCAAAGTTTATAAAACCGCAATCATTCAAATACTTTATTCTGCGCAAAAGCAAGCTTGACATACTCGTATGGAAAGTGCAGGGCATAAAGGCTTTTCACAGCATTGACATTGGCCACGATTTTTTGGTAGTTTATTTTTTCTGGCTTTAGCACCTTCTCCCATAATAGCGTGTTTGCATACGTCGCATCTACGTCGTGTCGACGATAGTTGGGGCAGGGTCGCCCTTCTGCCGCTTAGAGTTGACATAGGGGTTGTTGAAGGTTGTTTCCCTACTACTGCTTCAATCTTATGTATGGTGTGATAGTTCAGGCCCTGGAGAGATCGCGACTTTACAAATGGCTTCACGAGTTCCATGGCCAGTTCCCAACCGAAGTCAAAGGATTTTCGCTTGCGTGGATCAGTCCCTTCATTTAGTGGTAAAACTGTAGATGCGTTGACGCGGCAAGTATCTAAAAAATAAGCAAACGCAGTAGCTGTCCATCGTGAGGACTTCGCTTTGCAGGTGAATGAACCCATCCTTTGGTCGATGATATCGGTGCCACCCTTTGTGAAGCCGTAAAGCTTATACAAGCCTGGCTTCTTTTTGCCATCATCCTTGGTAATCCCCAATAGAGGTTGCATGGTCGTCAACATCAACAAATTCCGCATGCCAGAACTCTTCGTTTTTACTACATAAGAATGTACGCTGAGATCAGCCTCACTCGTCTGCCAATAAATTTCGTACGAAAATTCTTCCCTACCACTCACTTGCTTCACTTCCAGGGGTATTCCTCTACGTATAGCGTTGAGGGTTCCCACTGACGTTATACCCCTGTCAAGCAACCACTGCGCGAGTGGTATAGAGGTGACAAGCGGTCATACGAAATATTCCGACCTTGAAGGTTACCGTGTTGTTCCAGGCTCATCATCATTCCTTTTACCACTTCTTCTGTTCCACGAACGTAAAAATGAAATGGCTCTTCCTTCAGTTTACCTGAATACACCGATGCCGCAAATGTGTATGGGAATCTGCTGGCGTTTACCGACTTGAACAGAAGGCCATATTTTGCAGGCTTGTTTGGATTATATTGCTTGAAGGCAATTTGTGTTCTCATGGGGTATAGCGTTTCGTCCAACGACAAGTAGTCACCTGGAATGACATGTTTGATGCAGTTTTCGTTAAACATTTCGAAAACGACTCGAAATGCGGCAAACCGGTCATTCTTCCAACGTTGCGGCCTAGTATTTTGGTCGTCGAACGAAATATTCGAAAATAAAAATTTAAAGCGGTTCTTGCTCATTGTTGCACTAAACACGGGATGCCCTTGCAGTTGATTGAACAATACATCCGTGGAATGACCAGCCTGTCCTAAAAGCCCCCGAAGATACCCCAATCCAACAAAGGCCAGCATCTCCTCGTTGTTGGTTGGGCCAAAATAGCAGTACCTGCTGTCATCTAAAATTCTCTCTGGCAATTGAGAAATGAGTGTGGCAATTTTTCTATTTGTTTCTTGAACAATAATGTTCAAAATGTTTAAAGAAAAAAAATAGTTCCCATGCTTGCCGAGGAGTCTTGGCTTCTTTGGCTTCTCCTCTAACACTAGTCGGGCCAGATATAATGTTAGCTCGGCCCCTTCTCCCATTGTGCACCGGCCTCGCATTAGACCAAGTACTGGCAGCATAGCCATTCTCATTTACCCGCCTTTCTGTCGATTCAACGTTGCAAGACGTCGCATAAGTTCATGTCTTCAGTTTGGTAAACGGAGATAAGATTTCATTGTGGCATTGCTGCTATGTAAACATGTATTTCACATGAGACAACTTGACAAGTAAATACACAAGTTTTCACAATTTATGACGAGTTATAGCACATGGCAATGTTACGCTACAATTGCTCTGCGAGGTACTGCATTGCGTTTCAGTTTATCAGTGACGGTGAACCTGGTACAAGAAGCCTCGAATATATTGATTCAACTAAGCCGCGTCACGTATAAACGTGGTGGAACGATCGTCCTTTTCACAACAGCGTGATGTTCTGGTTTATCCTAAACAAATGAGAAGTGTATTGCATTTCAAATCTTTACATGTCGACTTGGGAATAAATCTTTACAAGTATATTTGAGAAGCTTTGGGAACATCGACGCCTTTTCTGCTTTTGATAGTGTATCGGACAGAAGGAAAGATTTGAAACCAAAATCATAATATGTTACAGCGCAGCTTCTACAGTAGCTAAATTTCAAATTATTCATAAAAGCGTTGTGGCTAGAGATGCAAAAAAACATTTTTTTTTGTTTTTAAAAAAAACGAGATCGTTTTTTTTGTTTTTTATCGTTTTTTTTTTGTTTTTTATTTGTTTTTTTTGTTTTTTACTTATTTTGACATTAAATGTCTCAATATGCAGCAATTAGGGTAAACTCATTTCAATAGCGTCTCTTTCAACAAAGAAACAGTCTCATAACTTGTATAACTTACTTTAAATCAAACTATATGTCTGGTATAGGCCTATTTTTTCATTGCAATTTTGTAGATCCCAAGTCTCAACACACGAGCCATAAAGATTTCTCACTGTCTCAAATAGTAGTAACAGTGTCCTATGGTTGGCACATCTCAAGTAGCCTATTGTCTGTAATTTGGTCGAGCCAGTTGTTAAATGCAGTACCACACTCGTGTACAGTTTCGAAGCCACCTGGGATTTTGGTTAATGGGCATGTTAGGACCAGGTGGTCAGTGTCCTGTTTTTCTACTTAACACAAGCACTTTTGACCAGCATTCCACACCTTTTCCAGTACAACGTCAAGAGGTTGTTCCAGTTGATGTGCATTTGGTGCAAACTTGATGAAAATCACACAAGCGGTTCTCGAGTTATAAGTGAAGTAACCTTAGCCACTAGGTGGCTTCATAGATAAGGAGCAATAGAAAAATGGCAATATCTCAAGAACCGCTCAACATATTTGGATAATTTTTAGCTCTACCCCATGTTTTCTGGGGTGGGCTATCTGTTTATGAACATTAAAACAAGTTTTGGCTACTACTTTTTCAGATAAAAAGAAATTAACCTCTTGTCGTTACGCACCAATAAAACCATGATGCGTAACTAAAAATTTTTTTTTTTAATCGGGTAGAGGAAAGATTGATGAAAAGTTTGGCAAAAGCAGTGCAGTGCTAAAGCCCCAACTTTTAGCCCAAATTACATTTAAATGTAGAGAAAGATGGAAACATTTTGATGTTTTTTATTTTTCCTGAAGAGGTTCAATACTCCTTTGTGATGTCATAGTCATGTTTGTTTTCCCTTAACTACACCATTGTGCTGTCATAGACATTTTTAAAAGAAGTATGGTTGCACTTATCCATCCAAATTGAACTACTGTAGTTTGCAGGACCTTGAGACTTTAGCACTTTTCTGTTTTTGCCAAACTTTTCATCAATCTTTCCTCTACCCAATAAAAAAAAAATTAAAGTTACGCATCATGGTTTTATTGGTGCGTAACGACAAGAAGTCAATTCTCAGTCCTTTTTACTCCAGCGTAGTTCCCAAATAAAATAAGTTTTCATCTTTGATGTTTGTTTTGTATCTTTATCCTGCATTGCGGTACCTAATATGGGTAAAACTTTATTCTTGTCAGGAAAAGTATTATGAAGCATTTATTCACTATGTGAACACTGAGCAGTGCTGAAAAACTCCACTTTAAAGGGAAATTTTCTTCATTCATGGTTGGTAGTTACTAGCAATAGTTAACATGGGTGGTGGGCATTTGAAACGAACATTAACCTAAACCTTTTCTGACAAATGCACTTACTTTTGACAGCTAAAAATATCAGTGATAAGATCTCTTGCATTATGTCACAAATGATCTGCAGGAACTATCAATGACAAAGTGTCTAAGACCTTACAACACATAAAAAGAATACTTCTGTTTCAACATTTATAAAGCATATTCATCGTTGTTAAGCTATCAGTTTAAAAACATGTTTAAACAAGCTATTGGCAATAGCTTGCATTAGTAAATTACCACAAACAAGGTAATGTGTGTTCTGAATACTGCCATCTTGTTTTTCCCAAAATTTCGTCAACCCATTGAGTGTGTACAAGAATAACCATGTAGACCTACCGGTATACTAACATCGTAGGCTACCTTCCATAAAGGGCACTTCCATAAAAGGAAAAAGAAATTAACTCATCTACATTATGTCATGTATCAAATTGCATTAATACAATGTTTGTCAGGTCTACTGCCACAAACATGCCTGAGAATGAAAAAGAAAGTGAAACAACGTAGGCTAAGGGCTATGCAAAAAACATATGCTGCCAAGCACACACACTTAGGTATTTCAGCACACCAATAAAACCAATTTTACTAGTTTAATGTTTTTCAAGAGCACTGTAATGAAATTAAGCTGCAAATTGTAAAAAATTTGCAACTTTTCTAGAAAAATATGAAAAAAAACAAAAAAAACAAAAAACGCGTGTTTTTTTGGCCCAAGTTTTTTTTGAAAAAAAACACGTTTTTTTAAAAAAAAAACGGTTCGTTTTTTTTGCATTTACAACTCTAGTTGTGGCCCAAACAGAGCGATCTAGTAGAAACATTCCACAACGTTGAATATGTCACGAGAAAGGAAAATGCAATCAAAAGAAACAAATCGATCACTTTCAATACTTATCTCACATTTTACATCAAATCTACTCCAAATGACGCTGAGTCATTGCAATAACGTTGTATGCTTTGTTTGATTGAAAGGACATCGTTGTCTGCAAAAAAACAATTGACGCGCTAGATGCATTGGCACCAAGTCTTGTGTTTAATTTTACGCAATTTCAACTGCAAGCGACGGTAACTCATCGTATCAAAGTTGAAGCTTTTCCTGTATCGACGTCGCTTATAAGCCGTGGTGAGAACAAAAGGTCTACGCATACAGCCAATTCCCTTCACGCTGTGAAACAGTTAGGATTAACGAGACATGGGCCAAATTAATTATTTTCATCCAGCTGGTGGGAAAATTTTGAACAATAGAATTTGAAATATTTCAGAAGATGTGCTGAGAAATGCCTTAGCCTATATCTCTCAAGTTATAACCTTTATTCGCTCAAAATTTCAGCTCAATAGAGGTGAATAAAAGTTAGGAAAAGTCAAGAAATCTCGTAGTCGCAGCCTCAGTGGTTTTAGAGATATAACTGTTGATACACAAAAGTTGAATTGACAGCCCCCCCCCCCAACCTTCAAAGGGTGTCGAAATAAAATAAAACAATGTCCAGGAATTTTTTTCGAAGAGTAACCTATCTTGTGAAATAGTCTACTATTATTGTTTCATTTAGGCTACCGTAGCCTACCTTTCTTTACGGTTTTTAACATGCATAATTTCAAACCAAAACTGCTTGCGCTCTTGGCACGATGATGAGCTCGCGCATTCTTGGTAGGCCGATTGGCTTCAGAATTTGTTACTCTTCTTTCATTAGTTTGACGTTTTGTTCGGTAGGTTATTGTTTGATTAGGGATTTTTCCGTTTTTTTAGGTATTCAAATAACATAGGCATAGACAGGGCCGTGTGTGCACCATCTCTGGCCCTCTCCAAAATCCACTAGTGGGCCCCTACATTTAGTGATTGCTCTTAAAAATAGCACGAGAAAGCGTTTAGGGCGGCAAACTCTTTCGCTTTGGGGAAAAATTACATTCATCATTTTAGCAAAAAGTAAACAACTTTCAAGATTTTATAAAAAAAAATAGTTAATAGGCTATGCCAACAATGCAGAGGGAATCTAGAGAAAAGTTGGGAAAGGACCAAAGTTTTAGCAAATTAAAATTTATAACATAAATGAACAATACAATGCAAAGTAAATGTCAAGATAAATGAAACGGAAAGGAGGTGTGGTGGAGGCTTGCCTGCCATAAAACTTTGACAAATATAATCTTGCTTTGGTCACTTTTTAGGCATTTAAATGCAAAATTAGACATTAGACAAATTAAAATGAGTGGGCAGCCGTTCCCCCCTCCCCCGGCTGGGGGTCACGAGGGCGGTTAATACGGCCCTGAGCATAAGCTATGTAGGCTACAGTATGACGTTAGTTTTTGTCGCCTTTCTTCGCCCTTTCACAACCAGCTCAGTAGCCGAGTAGGATAGTTAATAATTTCAGCTCTGGTAGGTCTGGTAGGTCTACATGGTAGGTCTGTTTTTGATTCCAGATCGAGTCAGATTAACAACTATAATATTCATCTTTGAATTCTACTCTGAACATTACAAAGTAGGCTCTTGCTGTCTAGACTAAAAACTAGCCTACACTGTAACCTGTCACAAATAGAACTGTATAAGCCTATAAAGCAGTGGTTCCCAACTAGGGTGCCGCGGCACCCTGGGGTGCCAATTGCAATGCTCAAGGGTGCCGAGAGATATTGAGATATTGTAATACTGCGGCCCATTCTTTATTTTAACCTGTTAAGTGCGGAATTTATTTATTTATTTTAACTCTAATCCGTGGTAAGCTTTTGTTTTCTCATCCAGGAAATACAGCGTGAAAGAGATTTTGACTCGTTGCTGTTCTTTCCATAAAAACGTTTGAAACGCATGATTATTGCCAGGCTTCATGATTTTTTTTGCGTTTCACGGCGCACAAAGTCAAATTGCAGTGATGGATTATCGGATTGTGTGACCCAGCACGATTATAAAATTGCACGATTGTTTGCGAACCATTATAATATTGGAAACTTTTGTTGGATAAAAATTTGACAAGTTCTGGATAAAAATTCGAAATGAACATCCTTGTCCTTGCGTTGGAAAGAATGCTATTGTGCTTTTGCTGCAGTTTTCCACGTCATAGCTAATGTGAGAGTAGATTTTCCGTATTAACGAAAATAAAAACTAAAAAACGAGAACGACTGCTTATAGTCAAAGAAGAAATGCGGTGGCTTTATCGAATGTGTCCCCAGATATTATGGGACTTTGTGCAAGAAGTCAAGCCCAAATTTCACACTGACTTTTGAATAAATACATTTATTTACGCGCCATATACTGTACAACTCATTCTGTGTTATTTCATACAGTTATTTGAAATACAGAAACCTCATAAAATTGATCCAGTTTTGCCAGGGTGCCGCAAACTATTTATCTCTTTGTAGGGTGCCGCAAGGTCAAAAAGGTTGGGAATCACTGCTATAAAGACTAAATCTCTGTTTCATTAGTAAAAGGCGATTCCAAAAATAAGTTCACCATAAAACGGCATGCAATGCCGCGTAAGCTAAAAAAAACGTTTCTCTTTGGGCGTTTTAGGCTATTTTTATAAAAAAAAAGCCATCTAAAAGGATCATCAAAAGGTTGTTTACAAATACTCTCACTCAAATTTTCTTCACATGCACTGAAAACCGCAATATCTAAGCTTACTTGTGATAAAGGTTAGCCTAGTGAAAATGTATACCTCAAGAAGTAATATTGATCTAAAATCCAAATATAGCCTATTTCTAACTTATTTGAATTTTCATCGTGTGCGGCTGCAGATGATACATAAAACAGTATTGCTACGCACCATCAAATGAATAGCCTACGTGACTACGTCCTACAGGCTACAGCTGCTTTGCAAATTTCTCAATTACAACTTCATTTCACTGACAATTTTTCATTAAAAATAAGCTACAAGAACTATTTTTCGGGTTCTTCCTGAATTTTAATAGATGGCTTGATTCCTGATACAGCTTCCCAAATTTAAACTTTTTTCTAATTTTGAGTTTGTCCTTGATAAAATTTTCCACCTGGCAACACCAGATGGAAATAAAAGCGTATCCAGTGTTACCAGAGGCATCCAAATCAATTTCTTAAGTTCATAAGGCTGGGCTTTTTTTAGGCAAGGCGCCCTATCGAACGTCGAACCAGGGCTCTCGCCTTTTGGCTACGCATCCCAGTAGGCTACTATAGTAGTCTACCATTATCAGGTCTGATTATTTCCAAAAACAAGAGTTAATTGACTCAAAAAATAATGGATTAGATGTAAGCGCACATCATTTAAAGAGCCTTCTTAGCAGTGTCTTTAATACCAGGCCTAGGCTACCTAAAAATCATCCCGTGCTTGGAGCCAAAGGTCTTTTGTCCTCTCGTCAAAGCAGGGTTGCCATATTGGCGTTTTTCCTGCCAAATTCCACAAATTTGGCGTTTTTTGAAAGCGTTTGGCAGGAGAAAATTACGTTTGGCAGTTTGGCATTTTTTGGCATTTTTTATTTTTGTGTCTGGCATTTTTTTGTAATTATTACGGTACCGGTACAACTTACCACTACAGTTTTTTAAAAAACTTTTATTAATGAAAGTCCATCAAAAAACTTTAATTTATGGTCTGGAAACTCCGAATTCCTAATTTATTGAAATGGAAGCTCCAGACCAGAGGCCACTGGCCAGTCACACCAGTCACCATTCACCAACCAAAGTTGGAGTTGGACTGGGCAGCTGGAGGGATGCGGTTTTGACATTATTTTCTTGCCAATAGTAAGTGTTAACAGGGTATGGTTAATGATGCGCAGTCGCACTGTTTGAGTTGAAAGCATAGCTTAGGCCAGAGATCTTGTAGAAATTTGAACCGGAACGTATTTGGCCTACCGGTATGCTGTACTGTGTATGAATGGCTGGCTGGGCTGAACATGTTGACATACAGGTAGGCAGTAGGCTATAAACCTATACGGGAGGCTATTGTCTCGAAGAGCACACGGTCACTGTGCAACCTACCAGGAATTTCGTTGACTTGAGCTGCTGTATTGGTACCGGAAGTTCCTCACCAGTACCGTACATGCAGTCAGGCCTGGATTAACCATTGTGCTAGGGTGTGCTAAAGCACAGGGGCCCCGCAGACAAAGGGCCCCACTTTTCCTAAAAATGAAATAAATAAAATAAAATAACAAAATTTTCCTGAATATGTGCCAGATAATAAAGAATGACAAAGTTGAAGCTGCTTTCCCTAATGTAGAAACAATTCTTAGATTGTTTTTTGTATCATGGTCACTAACTGTTCTGGAGAAAGATCATTCTCTAAGCTGAAAAGAATCAAAAACGTACTTCGGTCTACAATGACACAAGAGCGGTTGGCTAATCAGAGCCTTCTCAGCATAGAGTGTGATAAATTGCGACTTCTTAATTTTGATGCTATCCTTACAGACTTTGCAGCAAAGAAAGCCAGAAAAAAGTCGTTCGACTGAATTTTATGTTAGTTTTCTAAACCCTATTGGTAGTTAGTAGTGAATGAAAGAGCAGTTTAGAATAGAAATTCAGAATAATCTTTCATTGCAATTTGCAGTGTAGTGTGCAGTAGCCTACTAACAGTGGTCCCTTGCAGGCGCGAATTCATGGGGGGGGCCCAGGGGGCCCGGGCCCCCCCCGAAATGTTGTGAGGAATTATTGTTGAAATTCTATGTATCCGCATCAAATCGTTTGATGTACGTCTAAACAGCTGATATTAGTCCCACGGCGGACTTAACTTATCTGGGGGGGGAGGTAATTTTTTGTTTGTTACGGTATAATTATGGTTAAAATCATCCATCGATCAGACTCCTTTATTCCGTTATACAACTGTAAATGCATTTTAATAGCAACATTTGTTGGAGCTGACTCAGCTGAAACCAATGCTGAACTAAATGACGTCAGTTGAAACAATCTGAAACCTTGAATGGCTGTTTTATAGTTTTTAGCCTTCATTATAATTTCAATCAATTGCCGTCTATGCTTGCAAACATACAAACATCCAATTGGTCATGGACACTGCATACAGGATTTTAAACCAGATTTCAAGTTTACTTTGCATGCTTAGCAATTATTTTTATTCAAACAAAATGTATTTTTTCAAACATTCACAATTGATGAAATGGCTGTTTCTTTTAATGTCTATTTTATTTTATGGCATATCGTATATGTCGTAGTATAGTGGCGTAGCCAAGGGGAGGGGGGTTACAACCCCCCTTTGGCACGCGTGTGACATCACGATATTGAGAATGGTGCTTTCAGTCTCTATGTCTCTAAAACAAAGTTTTCCTAATTTTAAACGAAACTGCATTAAAAGAGCGAGTTTTGCCAATACTAAACATTCAAATATTTCAGCCAAGAATTAGCAACAAGAAAACATAGAGACTTAGGTTTATTACCGAAAAATCCGAAGAAAACATGATCTTATCCTTTTGCTATGCCACCAGACAGCACCATTTTACAGGAATATTTATACCCACATTTTTGTTGAAAATGCTCTCAGAATGCACCAAACTCAAAGTAATTTTTCAAAAATTTCTGGGGGCTGCCCCCCAGACCTCCCTCCGCTAGGTGTCGTCTTTGGCGAAGACGCCGACGGGCTTCGCCCGCCGGCCATCAAAACCCCCCTTTTCAAAATTCCTGGCTACGCTACAGTCGTAGTATCATTTTTCACATCTGTTTTATCTTTTTCTTTCTGTTTAATTGATTTTCAAATTTTCTGGACCCCCCCGAAAAAAACTCCTAGATCCGCGCCTGGTCCCTTGCTACAATGTTTTCCCTTGCACGGTTTCGTTGATTTAATGTGTGTGATTTTGCATCCATTATAACGTAAACATTGTTGACTTAATTTGCACATGCTTGTTTAATCATTGATCACGTGCCATTTCAAAGTTATCTAACCTACCTAAGCTCGGTTTCCTCTGCAAGCGAAACCAGTTTACTTCCATTACGCTCCACGTAAGCTGGTAAGGGGCCCATAAAATTCATTAGCACAGGGGCCCCATTTGACCTTAATCCGGGCCTGCATGCAGTATATTATATATTAGGGTGGAGTGAAACATAGGTTAAAAATGAAAGTTGATAGAATCAATCTGTAATAGTTACTAAAAGTTGTGATGTGGTAAATGTATTCACATGCTGAAATATTTTTGATTTTGATCAACGTTTACGTCTGCCGCAAGTCCATTGAAGTTTTCACTGGTATTTTGGAGCTATGACGTCATCACAATTAGCAGATCGTCACTTTTATCTAACTTCTACCTTCGGTACTTCTATCTAACAATATCAGAGTTGTAAATTACACATAAATCGTTGCAATGCAGTGGAAAATACGTCTTTTAGAACGTTTGTTGCATGTATATGATCAACTGATAAGAAAAAACACGGATTTTAAGCTATTTTCTTCAAATTTCTGTTCCTTTCACAAGTTCATCACCACAGTTTAAGCAAGTATGTGCAATGAAGGTAAAGCAAACTACAGTAGAAAAGTGTTTTTCTTAATATGACAATATTGAGATTTCGGTTGCCTGTTTACTTTTGATCCCATATAAATATTGTAAACGCTTTTTAAATCATCAGCTTATACAGTACATGGGCGTTGGCAGAAATATTGCAGGGGGAGGGGGCAAACATCTTTTAAGCCAAATTTCATCTTGTGAGCTACAACGAGTGCAACGTAGCTAAGTGTATTGATGAAATGTAACGTAAATTTGGACGGCACGAGCGAAAACGTTACAATTAAAGATATTTCCAAGGCATACTTAGCGATAGTTTCCGAAAGCGCGAAAAAATAGTCCTGGAAAAATGTTGGTTTACTTCGAAGAAAATTGGATGAAAAAGATATTATCGCCCAAAGGTAAGAAACATTTTTGAAAGTATCGTTTTCATAAGGAAAGAAACGTTTATAAATCCCAAATCCAGGGGGACAAGTGCCCCTCTCTGCCGACTCCCATGAGTTTAAATCTCATTAAGCACTCCATTTGCCAAAAACTCTCGTTTTGTATTGAATACAGGCATTTCTAATTTTGACTGTAGTCTACTTCGAATGAATCCGTCCCGTTGTTTCTGACCACACTCCGCAGATGCTGCTTCAATAACGAGGCGCACGGCCCCTTCCATGGCTTGCGTGTGACACGGATAGCTAGGAAATTCAAGCTCTGGAGCTGCAGCATCTTGAATGAAGGACATTAACTGACTCTCCCGTATGTCTCGAGTTAGCGGTAGTTCATATCTCTCTGTATGCTGCCAATCAATCAGTTCAAAGTATTCGTTTGCTTCAAAGATCAAGAGTGGAACTTTAAAGAGACGAATGGAATCTCCATGACCTTGTTTTCTGGAAAGTATCCTTCTCAGTGCTAATTTTCTGTTGTACAGACGTTCATCTACCAACATCCACAGCAATAGGTTCTCTTGGTGAGCAAAAAAGGCATTTCGGTTGATACCAGGGACAACTATTGCTTTTAGTTCAGCGCTAAGACAGCGCGACTTTTTAACTACGTGAAACAAAGTGTTTAGCTCCTTTACAGTAAGTAGTACAGGAAGGTTGCGTTTTCACTGCAAACCACGTTGGAGCGTATAACTTGGCAATGTAGGCTACTCCACCAAAAGTTTCCTTGCTTCAGTTGTCCCATTAGGTCATGACGATGTCGCCGCCAATGTGCGGGTTCAACTATGGCAGGAGAGACTGGCAGCCGGACCGACATTGGCCAATAAGGAGCTCACACCCATGGAGAGCCTTCCTCCCAGAAAACGTGAACCGTGGAAGTATTGGCGATGCCTCAACCGCTTAAGAACTGGTATTGGCAGGTGTAAAACCTTGATGAGACACTGGGGGTATTCCATGGGGAGCACAAGTTGCAAATGCGGACAGGAGCAAACGATGCAACATCTACTCGAATGCCCTGACCTAAAAGCAAGGTGCTCTGCACAGGATTTGGCCGAGTTCAACGATAGAGCAAGAGCCTGCGTGATGCTCTGGGCTACGGCCGTGTGATACACGATGAAGAAGACCAACGCTCTCAGATTTTACAGGGATTGTTTCGTGAAACATAAAGCTTCAAAATGCGATTGGTTGTTGTCAGCCATCTGGAGTGATTCATCTTTCTTGGATTACAATAGGCAAGCTTGGCATCACAACGCCCTGAGCTAATTGCTTTACAGATGCCATACAAGTACAGTAGGCTACTGCTGGTCTGTGCTTAAGCTCACGTCAATTGAAGGCAGTTGAATATCAACAGCCTCAAACTCTGTGACTGGTAAACTGTCACAGTCTTCAAGTTTTTTACCAATGGAGCCAGAAAAACTTAGTGGACCAGATGTAACTCCATCAAGATAATGCATCAAGTGTCTCAGTGGTAATTCATTAAAATGCAACAGACATACAAACCGCTGCAATGGCTTTTTCAGGCCCTTTTTAAGAATTGCATATTTCCGATTATGTTGCTTAAATGGACTAATTGAATCGTAAGAAATATCCTCTATGACGTCACATGCGATGGTTTTGTTGCGGAAAAAAATCTGAAGCAAATTGTGATATTTAATCAGCACATCCCTTGTAATCTTGAACTTGCTTGCGGCAGACGAAAACTTTATTTTAAAACGCTGAAATTTTCAAAGCTTAATAGTCAAGCCACACTACAACTTTTAATCGCTATTACAGAGCAAAAATCAAAATTTTCTTTTTTCACTCCACCCTATTATATATGGCATTCTTTGGCATTCTATGGCATTCTTTGGCATTCTTTTATCAGATTATAATCAAAATCTAAAATTGTAGTCTGCAAGTGCCGCCCCCAGACGTGCCGCCCGGGGTGGTCTGCCCCCCACCCCCCTAGATACGCCACTGTAGATCACCTTCAGTTAAGCTTATTCAAACAGAATATTTGCGATACAAAAGTTTCAGACAGCTGTTTGATATTATAAATGCATGTGAAAACCCATCGGATGCCAGAATAGCTCCACATCCACTTGTAAAAACATGCACTACAAGGCCAATTGGTCTTTATCACCTTCCTCTGATTGCGCTTGATTGATGCTTGATAGCTCCAACTATGTGGCCGCGTACAACCTTTGAAAGTTTGTTTTAATTTAGCTTGATACATGCAGTTTGTGTTTTATTATTCATACTAAGTGGTTTATCAAGTTAAATTGAGACAATATACCATCAGACAGAGCTATATGTAGCACCAAATAGTATGGTGTATGACCTTTCTGACTAACAGGACAAGTAACTACTAACACTAACAGTTTGGCATTTTTTTTGGCAGTTTTTTTTGAAACCCTGAAAAATTTGGCAGTTTTTATGAAACATTTGGCAGGCAAAGCTATTTTAGATCTGGCAACCCTGCGTCAAAGTAACTGGCCGCATCTAACTATTTTTAACAGTTTTCATTGCATGCACTCCTTCAACCATTATCCTAAGGCAGGGGTTCCCAAACTGGGGTACATGTACCCCCAGGGGTACATTTCGACTTTTCAAGGGGTACATTAGATTAAGTATAAGGATATTCTTTCAATAACTTCTAATCTGCCTTAAAATATTTTTTATCACCTGATGATGTTAATAATTTGAAAACCTGAGATTAAGAACTCCTTAGTAAGTCACATTTTCACCCCAGTAGAAGCTTTAACTACAGCTACAGTAACTACCAAGTTCACATGACTTATTTTGTCCAATCACACCACACAAGACAAAACAGCTGATTGATTGCTATGAGAACCGTAATTACAAAGGCTAGCCTAGAAAGCAAATACAGTCGACCAGTCGTCAGATCACAGCTCAAAACACCTGAACATGATCTTCGTTGCGCTGTTGCTAATGTTTCACCTCGTATTAATGAGCTTGTTGCTAAAAAACAGGCTCATCCATCACATTAGCTAGGATTGCTGGGCTTATTCAGCCGATATAGCCTATTGTTTGTTTGATTGACTGATTAACCTTGGATTACATTGTTATGAATAACTTTGTGGGCTTTGATTGGTACAAAATATCTTGTATGCAGTCTTCTAATGTAGCTCTGCTGTGAATTTGTTGCAATATCTAAACTTTCTAAAGCCAAAAATATGAGAAAATTTTGGGGGTACACGAGCGAATCTATAAATTGACCAAAGGGTACCGATGAACAGAAAGTTTGGGAACCCCTGGCCTAAGGTGTAGAGTGACAAGCTGTCTTTTGTTGAATTAAATTCTTTATTCTATTTTCACAAAATCGCTTCTTTTGCATTGCGACATAAGATCATGAAACTGATTTATTGGCATAAGCCAGTGCTTTTTAACCTGTGGGGTGAGAGAGAGAGAGAGAGAGAAACCTTTTATTTTGTCTGTTGCGAAAAATAGTATACGGTACAAACATATATATATATATTCAACAACAGACAGGAAGCAGCGAAAGACTATATTAGTCATCGAGTCAGCTGCTTCCCGTGTTTTTAATGTGACAAATGTAAAGCATCGGCATTACGTTGAAAACAAGATAAGCTTTAGTTCCGTGAAAATGAAAACAAAAAGGTGAATTCCTGTGGTTTTATTCAAACATCAAAAATATCATGCCCTACAAAAGTAGTATGAGGAAAAAAAAACACCTATGCAAAAACAACAACTGTTAACTGCTAGCATAAAGGACAAAGCAAAAACACTAAAAGTAGGCCTAATCATAGTTTACATCTTAATACTTTAATAAAATCAGTCATTTCATAAGCCGACTTGAGTACAGTTAATAAGATGACAGCCGTTGATAAGCAGTAGGCCTACGTAGCACCAGTTCGTGAGTAGTAGGCCTACGTAGTAGGTTACCAACAATGTTCAAACCAAAACAATTTGCGAAACAGTCGTCAATGTTGTGACAATAAAAACAGTCACAGATCAAGTTTATTCATATAATGAATTTTAAGTTTTTTCGTGAAAGTTTTAATACTCGTAGCCCCGACTATTTCTGAAGGTAAATCATTCCATATTTTTGGGCCTAAGAACTTCAAACTGCCTTGACCTTTTCTTGAGCTGACACTACGTAAATGAAAGTGATTTTTTTGAGAAGCTCTCGTGCCATGGCAATGCACTTTAGTAATTTCCTGAAAGTAAGGTTCAAAGTAGCCAGGTAATAGCATATTTTTAAATTTAAAAACAAATTTAGAAATTTCTAATTTATGCAAATTACTGATAGGAAGTATGTCGAGATCTTGGTACAGTAGTGAAAGTTTTGCTCTTCTGTTGCTAAAGGTTATTGTACGAATGATTCGATTTTGCATTGTTGAAATTTTCTTGAACAGTTTTTGTGTGCTTGAACCCCAACATAAAATGCCATATTGTATTATTGAGCGTGCAAGAGCATAGTACAGTGTTAACATGCTGTGTTTGTTTGTGTAGTTTCTAATTTTATAAAATATTCCAGATATTTTCGCCAATCTCCCAGATAGATCTTCAATGTGATAATTCCAACTTAGTTTGTCATCAAGAAATATGCCAAGATATTTGATGTTGTTTGTTTTTTGAATTTTTGTGTCGTTTAAGACTACATTTAGTTTTGAAGTTGATCCCCCTTTTCGTTCAAGTAGCATGTAAAACGTCTTGGAGTAGTTGATGCATAATTTGTTTGCATTGAACCAATCAGAGATACGCTGCATCTCAATTTCAGTGTTTTGTTGCAATTGCAAAATAGATGTTGCTGAAGTAAATAAAACAGTGTCATCAGCAAATAGCTGAGAATCGAAAGTTGTTATAAGAGGCAAATCATTTATGTAAAGCAGAAAAAACAATGGTCCAAGTACAGATCCTTGAGGAACACCACATGTGTTTGTTTGTTTGTTTGTTTGTTTTTCATATCTTTATCCTGCATTGCGGGAAAGCGGACTTGAGCGCTATGCATCGGTGTACGCCTTCCGACGTACACCTGACCCACGCTGCAGCCGACTGCAATGTCTGTTTCCGGTTGTCTACTCTACTTATGACTTAAATTTGGTACTACCCATTACTCGAAATCGATCACTGGGTAGAGGCAATTATCGTGAAGTTTCTTGCCCAGAGAAACAACAGCCAGTGCGGGTGGCTGGAGTCGAACATGCAGGCTCTCGACTGCGAGCCCAACGCGCTAACCACTCGGCCACAGCTGCCGACTTTTCGATATTTTCATGCTTCGATTTGAAGCCATCAGCAGAAACATATTGTTTACGGTTATGTAAGTAAGATTTTATAAGGCCTCCCATCAAGCCTCTCAAGCCATAACACTCCAGCTTTTTTAGAAGTATTTGGTGGTTAACGGTGTCAAACGCTTTTGCTAAATCAAGAAATAACAGGTAAACGTAATGATTTTTTTCTTTGAGTTCAATTAGTCTTTCATAAAGATTACTTATTGCTAACGTTGTAGAATGACCTTCCCTAAATCCAAATTGTTGATCATTAATAACATTGAATTTGTCAAGAAAGCTCACCAAGCGTTTGTAAATGATTTTTTCTAAAAGTTTGCTGATATTTGAAAGCAAGGAAATAGGACGGTAATTAGTTGGATCTGTCTTTGCGTTTTTCTTGAAAACAGGAATAACTTTTGCAATTTTTAGAGCGTCAGGAAATATTCCTTGTTTCAAGCATGCATTAAAAAGTTTAGTTAAATGAGGTGCAATAATACTTTTTGATAACTTTAACATTCGAGAAGAGATGTCATCTGGTCCATCCGATTTTTTAACATCCAGTTTGTTTATTAGGCATTCGACTTCACTTTCATCAGCTTCATATACCGCACATGTTTGTTTTAAAGGAGGCCCCATGAATGAATCAAAGTTTGACTTTTGCTGTAAGTGTGAAGTTAGTTTTTCGCCAATGTGTGTAAAGTGGTAGTTAAGTTGGTTGCATATTTGTTCATGATTTTTGAATGAAATGTTTTCTGCAATAAGTTCATTGGGAAGAGTATTCGCTTTAGTTTTCTTTTTTTGAAGAAGTTCATTGATAGATTTCCATGTTTTTGATGAATCGTGTCTCGATTCATTGAAGCGATGCTTAAAGTAGTTTTGTTTTGACATTTGTTTAATGTGAGTTAATTTGTTTCTATATTTTTTATAAAAAGTTATTTTTTCAGGACAATTTTTTTTGTAGCAAAGTTTGAATAATTTATTTTGGTGTTTGATTGAAACTAGCATTCCTTTTGTGATCCATGGTTTATTGTACAATCCAGACTTTTTCCTACTGAGTTTTTTTAATGGGAAATGAGAGTTGATTAGTGTTTGCATTATAAATATCAATTTATTAGTGCTGTCGTTAATATTTTGATAGCTTGTTGTTAATTTTAGGTTTTCAAGCTCATCTGAAAGATCACTCAAAAAACCATCAATTTTATTTTCTTCGATTTTTCTTGTTAGATACTGACGTTTTTTCATTTTGTGTGGCACAGTTTTGATTAATAAAAATGTTGGTAAATGATCAGATATATCATAAGTCAGTACATTAGTTTGTGCACTTTCACTGTTATTTGTATAAATGTGATCAAGTAATGTTGACGAACTTTCGGTAATTCTGGTAGGCACATTAATCAAGTTTGAGCATCCCAAAGCAGTTACAGCTTGCAAATAAGAAGAAATTCTGGATTCTTTGTTGGATTTGGACAAATCAATGTTGAAATCACCCAAAACGAAGAAGTCACAACGTTCTTTTTGAATTTTTTTAGAATTTTTATGAGATAGCTCTATCCACATGTTTTCACAGTCTTCGATTATAAATTGTAGGTCTTGTCTTTCAGAGTAAATGATTGAATTATGTATGTATATTCCAACGCCACCAGCATTAGTTGGAGAATCAGCTTGTATAAAGTTATATTCATCTATATTAACTAATGGATTTTGCTTTTTTAATTTTGTTTCCGTTATGCACATTATATTAGGTTTAAAATCCAACTGAGTCATTAGTTCTTCTAATTTGAATTTGTTTTTTATTAAGCTAACCGTGTTGAAGTGAAATATTGAGAAATGTTTTTTTGATCCATGTTTTAGTTTTGTACGAATTTCAGCAACATCTGCATACTCAGAGGTGGTAACAAAGGTTTTCTTTGACGTTTTTTCTGTGGCAAGATTCGCAGGCGTAGTAAATGTTTTCTGGTCATGAAAATATTTTTTGTTACTAGAGAGAGAGTTTTTTGAGTAAGAAGTTACGTGGTCAGCAGACATTGCAACAAAGAGAATATTTCCAATAGATAAATAAACAACCAATGGTATAGGATACAAAAGATTACGGAATGACGGTACAACAAAACAAATAAGTAAATAAACCACCAACACGTGCATTTATATCTTATAGTCAAAATAACAGAACTGAGAAATTACTTATGAATGACAAGAGAAACAATTCAACGGAGGAACTTGTAATTAATTAAGACTAAATAAAACAAATCAAGTCGAAGTGATGTGAGCAAAACTTAGAAATAAAAGCACTATTATTACGTCATAATAAAAATGTTTTACAAGAAAGTTAAAGATTAGCCTTGTACGGTACGTATTAAGTTAAATTTTCTTAAGTAGAAATTTACAACAAAAAGTTAGTGCAGAACTACAAACTATTGGCCAACAAAAGAAAATTAAATCAAAAGCAGAGTTGTAACATACAGTACTATGAACAGTCCAAATTCAATCCTTCTTTAGAAATTTGATTTAATAGTCATAAGAACCTTTTTCTGAGTCAATGGTTACAGCACCAAGCCTGGACAGGGTTTTATCTTGTTCGGGGTGGAAATGAAGGTTGACTACGGTTAGGTGGAATATAAAGAAGTCCAAAAAGATATCTTGTGACTTTTCTTCACTTTGTCTTCAAAATTCAATTATCTATGAGCGATCCAATTGAGAAATGCAAATAACAAAATGGCTGCCAAATTCAATGAATAGCTTCTAGCTGGCCTAAATCAAGGTTTCTTCGAATTGTTCTGTCTCTGCGAGTTTTTAATCAATTTTGAAAATTTTTGTACTGAAATGACCGCAATTAAATTTCTTTCTTAATTTGTCAAAATCTAGCTATTCTCCAGGCCTAAGTTTTTCTTTAGTCCAATTTATATATTTAGACCTGGAGAGCAAAATCTTTGCTGCTTACTTTTTTCCCGCGCTTTTAGAATGTACCAATTTCTGATTTACGAATTTACGAATTACGAATTACGAATTTCTGTACGAATTTCTGGGTGGTATACGCACTTGCGCAAATAAAATAAAATGTAGGCTAACGCGAATTACAAACGAGGTGTGGATGAGGCGGATGAAAATGGTCCACGATTTTTACTCATTGTTATGCGCAATAATTCAAATAAACCGTATTATAATTAGCAATGGCCCTGTGTCTTTGATTTCCTCATGCTAATTCAATCTTTTTATCTGATTGACTTTGCTACAAGATTGCCAGTTTAGTGTTTTTTTCCAACAAATTGGGCTAGTTTTCGGAAATCATCAGAAGAATTCAGAAATTGCCGGTTTTGGGACTAGTTTTGCTTTTTGGTGACAGTTTTCATCATTAGAGGCTACCATCCAAATTCGGTTTCATCCCGACTAGTGGGAGTGGCTGATTCTTTCCTTGCAGTGATTGCCTTCATTCCTATTCTCCATCTTATTTTATCCATTGCATCTTCTTCCTTCAGTCTGACTTTGTCTGCCTCATTTTTCACCTGTTTGTTTTGGACGTTCCCGTGTCCTCTTCCCGTCTACGTATCTTTTATGATTTGGAAGTGTGCTACTTGTTCAAGTTTAGGCTACACTAGGAAAAAGCGTGTGGCGGTTTTGCAACACGTTTGCGAGTTTGGTCCAAGTGATTAGAGTTAGACCAATAGTGTGTTTAGGCCTAATCGTGAAAAACACGCTTAATGCGGGTGGTAGCCATTGGTGGATTTTAAAAAGACCTGGCAGCCCAAGCACTCAGAGTTTTTATGTAAAATCTTACTACCGACTTAGCTGAAAAGGGGTTTTGTTGAGTTTATTAGCTGATATTTAAAAGAGAAAAAATAGTTATTGTTTTGATTAGACACTTGATGACTTAATGGAGCAAGAATTTGCGCCTAACTGGTCTAAAATATTTAGAAATATTCAACAGCAAATGAGTCACTAAACTTGCATTAAACTTAGATGGTTAAAAAAATATGCGAATTCTCATGTACAATAACCTATACGGAAACAATTTTCGTTGTTGCAGTTAATAAAAAAAAAAATTCACATGTTTTGAAGTGCCAAAGAGCAGTAGCCTACGGTAGCGAGTAAAGTAATTCAGAGTTGAATTCAGATCAATCCATCAATTTAAAAATCTTTTAATTAAAAATTTGATTGAACAAACCCTTCAAAGTAAAAAGTTTAGAAAACTTGTTAATTTTTTTAATTTCTTTTCCATTTTATTTTTTATTGCTGGCGCAAACATGTAGTGAAGGGAAAAGTAACAAAAGGGAAACTGGAATATACCTAAAACGTAATTTGCCTACCGTTGTTTTCCAGGTTGAAAAGCATTGGCATAAGCGAAAGCCTCTTATGAAATTGAAGCGATGAGAGAGTGAGCGGTCGCAAAAACTGTAATAGCAAAGAAAGCAAAATGACGCAATAAGCTTACCAGTATTGAGTTAACAACAAAACACGATCGAAATGGTAAAAACCATGCGGTATTTTAACATGACTGTACGGACTATGCTGCACCACAATCTCTGGCACCATCACGTACAGCAGCCAGAATTTCAACCTTCTCCCAGATCGGAACCACGATTGACGTCATGAGTAAAAAAAACACATTTTTGTACAGTTTTAGTTTTAAAATTTTACATCTATGAAATGTAGAATGATTAGTTGATGACAAGTTAAGCGCAAGCTTTGTGATTATTTATAAGTTTGAAAAACTTTTTATAAACCGAGGTGGTTGGAGGCAAATCCATTTAGCTTACCCATGGCCACCTAAAGATACGGCCTGATTTGTCACATTTTGCAGAAATTTCCAGGTTTTTCTAACTTTGGGCGAACGTTTAAATAAAGTTTTCTTAAAATTAGATTTTTACGCTTTCTTTATTCTTTTCCCCAGATGACACAATAGGTTTCAACATTCTCACATGTTGAAAAACAAAGACAATTTGATTTCGAAGATTTTAGTCAGACTGTTAATTTTCAATAACAGTCTGATTTTGCGTTTTTCAACTTACTTTTTCTCATTTGCTATTGCTTCCCCAAGGCAACAAAAAAGTTTTATATCATTAGGAAACCGCAAAAAGTAAAAACATCTCAAAAAATGTCAGTCAAGCACTAGCAGTAGCTGTAACCAAAATCTGCAAAATGTGACAAATCAGGCCGCATCTCCAGGTGGCCATGGCTTACCGTAGGCAACTTTTTAAAACGTGTTTAGTTGTTAGAGTTAGACTAATGGTTTATAGAAGGGGTCGGCAAAACTTTAGCGCGGCCGCCAGCCCGCCATTTCGTTCATTAATTGACAATAATGAAACAGAAGGGGGTGTTATTGCTCGTAAATCATATGGCCTACATTTTTTCTTCGCAATGTATCAAACAGTAGGCTAATACATAAACAAGCATAATAGGCTAGTTTCCTTTTATGATATATTGCAGCGGATGACACGGTATGTTGCAACGGAGCGGCGAATAACTTACACAATAGTACTTGCCAATTTTTATACGGTATCTAGGCTATAACAGGGCCAGATTTAGCTGATGGTGGGCTCGGGGCACTTTTAGATCGGGGGCCCCATGCAAAAAAATTTCGCGCCTTGGGCGCGAAAAACCACCTCTACGTCTACAGTAGCATAAATCCAGCACTGCACAGCATTTTGCAGAAACTTCAAAGGCTGAAAGAAAAAAAAATCACAAAATCACATTTTTCCACGTATAGGGGAGCCCTTCAAAAGTCAGGGGGCCCGGGGCACCTGCACCCTCTGCCCCCCTAAATCCGGGCCTGATCTATAAAGGACGAAGAGAAAGTATTCATATAAAACAGCGTTTCCCAATAAAGGCTCCTGGAATCGACTTGGATGCGAGAGTCAGAAAATGTTAAGAAACGCTAATGTGTAAGACACAACATAATCTGTTCTCATATTCCGGTCTCAGTTCAATGTAAGGGCCTGAAACAAACTGCACAAGGTCGCTAATCAACATTGTGGTTTCGTGAATAATCGGATAAATTGACATGCCATAGGGGAAGGTTTGGTTAGTTGAGCCGGGTAACGGTTGATCCATCCGGTTTTATCGCAACGTCGTGCATGATTAGTCAACCGTTTCATAACAAAAATATGGAAAAACTTGAAGTCCATCAGCACATGTAGTTTTAGGGATTTTCTACAAGCAGAAAAATTGTGAAGCAGTTAAATGTAAAATGGTAGGTAAAAGTAGTTTTGAGAAAAATAAGAAATGTGTTATTTTTCCTACGATGTTTCATCGTTGTCTTAATGGAAATACTGAGATAGGTGAGGGTAACTTACTTTTTGTTTTAGTAGTTCTCGTTGCTTGATTAGCCAGTTGGTTCTTGGCAATTTTTCATGAATTTTGAAAATGCCGGCGATGTTAACAGTTGAGCCACTTGCAATGTTCACGGTTGAGCCATGCCTTTATCATAAGGAATGTAGTTTATGAGCCGATGGTCCTTACGTACTGCTCTAATTTTGTTGTACCGTACTGTAATTGATGCGTAGAACTGGTGTCCTAGCCGGGGAGCGGTCCACTGCCCCCCTTAAACTTCCATAAGAGTAGTTTTTTCTGTAATGCGCCAGTTTGGGGGTAATTTTTTTTGCACCCCCCCCCCCCCCCTTATATTTTTCTCGATAGCAACGCCACTGGTTGCTAATGTTCGTTTTCTTCACAAACCTCGCGAAATCGTTTCAGAAAGGTAAAAGCACCTTTGTGCAAAGTTTCCTATTCAATGATTCTCAGTGTTTTCAGAAATATAAATTTCTGTTCGTTCAGTGTTCACTGTTCTTTCATTTTAAGACACTAGACACAATACACAGTTTAAACTTTTTTTGATTGTTTATTTGCAAGATGTTCAAGAGAAGAGTTTATTGTGTTTGATGCAGATTGAGCTCTGTTTTGGGATATCTTTTGGAAGTGAAATAATGGTGGATCAACCGTGAACAACGGGTGGCTCAACCGTGAAATTTAGGGTATCATTTGAGCCGGCTAAATTTCAATTTTAAAATGCCGATAATGATATAAATCGGGGTCAGTCGGCTCAACTAACTTCTGGCTCAACTAACTAGACCTTCCCCTACGTGCGCAAAGTAACCTAATGCCATGTTAGCAGCCTACCACGCCACAAACAAGCGTGTTACTTTTTTCTTGAAAGAAAATGCTTTTTTTAATTTTCTACTGTAGCCTACTTTTTACTTTATTTCAAGTGTTCTCGAATGTGTAGCCTATTGCTAAACTTAACATTTCCATTGCTTAACCCAAGGGTCAGCAAATACTGGTTGGTGCAACCCAAAAAACGATCGTTCGAAATCTTCGCGGCCCAAACGTTTCAGAACCATATAATTTTGTGCAAAATACTTTGCAATTTAATATCAATTTCAATACGGTTGTCCCCGCTTATTAAGCCCACATCGGGATAGGGACAATTTTCTAGCACTCCTAAACGTTCAGTAATTCCGGAATAGACCAAATTTGGCTTAATAAGCGGGTGGACCTAATAACCGTGAACTTCGTCGTCTTGGGTCTATCCTTTTACCACCTCAGACTCAAGATGTTCCCGGACTACACTGGAAGGCTACTAGATAGCAGCCAGTCTTTGATTTCATCATTCATGACGCGTACACCTTCCACTCCGTTAGGTGGTTTGAAGATGGTAGCCTACAGTCATTTAATAATGTGGTCAGGTCCTCGGGACCACATTTACAGGAAGAGACCATTTCCCATTGGTGCATGATTGAGCGGAAAAGCCCGACGCCCGTACTAAGACGGTTGAGGCGCACCCATGCCTGTCTTTGTACTGTCAGGCCGATGGGGCATGTGTCGGAGATGAACGAATGGAGTCTGGTGGTAGGCCTACTTGACTTCCATTCAGAATTAAATTTATTGTCCGCCCAAACAGCCGCAGAGATGTTTTGTTCATCAGCTTCCTTGATCAGAAGTTGAGCGGCTGGCACGAATAGGTGTCTCAACTTCTGTCAACGAGGGTGCTCGTTTGGGGGAGCAAAGATCTTCTGGTAGAGAAGATGGTTAAGCTCCAGTGCCCGTCGGCCGAGAGACTTCTTCACGACGAAGCTCAGCAGGGTAAACGCCAGCGAGAATGGGAAAAGTGTCCAATGATGTGGGACGCAGGCATCCGGTCACTGTGCACAGTTCCATGGCAGTGTCACTGTGGTAATGAACACTGCGGCACCTAACAGGTGCACAGTAACTTACTCTGCAGAAGAGCAGACAAGGGCTAAGGCTGCTGTACGCAAAGTTTCAGGACTCGCTCCCCAGCTGAAGCCTGCCAGGCGCTTGAGTAGCGCAGCGCGGGATGTCAGTTTCTTGTGCAGTGACACCAAATGGTGGTACGGTATGTGAGCGATCTGTCTATTGTGTCACCCAAGATATTTTGGTTCGAGGCAGAAGTAGGAGATAGCATAGCTTACTGTTAACGGGGCAATGATGCAAGTCTAGAGATAAAGAAGTTTCCGCTCACTATTTGTAAACTATTCCATCCACTAAACGACAACATGTTCCTCAAAATACGTCGGCCAAATGCATAACCCGGGGTTTGACCTAACAATACTTGATTTTTCCGTTTTCCTGAAGTTGCGCCTTTACCAACTAAGCTATCGGGGCGGATGTTTGTAATTTCATTTGTGTCCAGTAATAACAAATTTTTCAAAACGCAACATTGCTTTCCTCCACCGTTTTGCTTGTTTTCATAATTTGTCATTTTTTTAATGCAATTTGTTATTTCAGAGCATCACCACGAAAACAAAGTGACCGATGACATAGGCTACAGTAGATACTTGAAAAAAAGCATTGTTGCTCAGACATTCCTGGAAGAACGATCAGTGGGATGTGGTTTGAATGGGGAAGATGTGAGGGCATTGTAGCTGATGAAACGTACGAGAAGCATGTTTAATTGGGATGCGAAGAGATAGAAGCTGCTACGGAGTGCCGCTATCTTGAAGATATGTTAGGAAAAGATAATTGCACCAGCAGAGCAGTGACGGTAAGGATACGTGCGGGTAGGAAAAAAGTTTAAATAATTGTCAGGCACACTTTGTGGCAGAATGGTTTCTAACAGATTGAAAGAAAGGTTGTACAAGGCGTGTGTGATAAGCGTGATGTGTTATGGAAGTGGATGCTGGGCGATAAAGAGGACACATTTATTAGGCGAATGCAAACGACTGAGATGAGAATGGTTCGGGTGATGTGTGGCAAGACACCAATAATGTCTTGAGTGAATTGATGTTGAGAATATTGAAGAGTACTCACGTGGTCATCGTCTCAGATGGGTTGGACACCTTGAACGAACGGATAAGAACAATTTGAAAAAGCGAGTTTGGAATAAGGTAGAGAGGAAGAATGAAAAAAGATCAAAGAAAACGTAGGATGACATGATAAAAAGAAACCTGAAAATGCTAACAATAGAGATTGAGGAGTCGCTGCAGACAACTGGTCGAGCCTGATGTTCGGGATGAAGAACAGGCCTTTTTGAAGCAAAATGGATGATGATGACTTAGAAGAAAACAATGTGTTTAAAGTTTAAATGCCACTCTCAAGTCAAGTGGTCATACCAATTGAAGCCCAACAGCACACCTGTGGGTGGAAAAGCTCTTAGGGAACGTTCAAATATTACGCAACGCTTTTTTTCCGAGTTTTTGACCCCCCCTCCCCCATGTAACGCCAACGTAACGCTTTTTTCAATCCCCCCCTCCCCCATGTAACGCTTTTTCAGTACGAATTCAGCACAAAAAACTACCATTCCGTACTCGAAAGCGTTACGTAACGTTTTGCTTGAACCCCCTCCCCCCCAATGTGACGCTAACGTAACGCTTTGCATAAACCCCCCCCTCCCCCTCGAAGGCGTTACGTAATATTTGAACGTTCCCTTAGTTAAAAGTTTAGTGTTAAAAATCAACACTGTTGCGCTGGGTGCGATCCATACTGGCACAACAAACTGTTTTCGTCAAACAGGCTGGGTTATAGAAAGCCTCGACTGTCATAGACCACTTGGTTTTATCAACTGTTTATTTCATAATTCCCAAATCGAGTAGGTATTGCATGAACATTACGTGTTTTACAAAGATTTGTACTCTTACAATGATAATTGCAAAACAAGATTAAAAACTGCATTTGCACAGAAATACAAATTAAATTTAGGCTGTGAAAGCCACTTGATGACATGATCAAAGGTGTCTTTGCCAACAGTAGATAAACATTTGGCTCCGTAAATGCAGGTAGCCTAGTAGCGACATCAAGTGATTTGCAGCGCATTCTCAGAACGTTTCTCATTTCAGTAGCACTCAACAATAGTGTAGGGCTCATGAGACAATACGTCGACTGCATAGCAAAATCTTAATCACGAGGCACGCGCCATTTTTTAAGATTTTACGTTCAATTCACAGATATGAAAACTGAGTAGTCTAAGGAGAGATTCACACCGAACATACAAAACTGTTTTCAGCACACAAAAACGTCGCACAAAAATGGCGCATGATTATTTCCTTTTACCATTCACACCAGTAATTGTATTCCTAAAAGAAAATAACACGTAAAAAAAAAAAACATGCGCCATTTTTCCGGCAGTGTTATGATGCTGAAGACAGTTTTGTATGTGCGGTGTGAATCCCACCTATCTGACACGATGTAATCAACGAAATATATATTTTTAATTTTAAAATATTCTCGTTCTCACGCAATCGCAAACTGGTTTTATTTTTTGACACAATGACTGCTTGACACTTGCCCAAGCATGGCCGTAGGAGATGGTGACGCAGAGGGGGGGGGGGGGGGGGGCAGTCGCAGCTTCAACAAACGTCGCAAATTTAGACAAAGTGTTGCGTTTTTAAAAGCACATAATTTGCAAAGACAAAATTGGGGCAAATTTTGTTTATATTACTCATTTTATATTACACCCCTACAATATTTTATTCTTTTACGGCTATGGCACCAAGCTCAATAACATCTAACCTGATTACCTATCACTGTGTTAAGGGTGGTAAAAAGTAAAGCCCCAACCCTTCGACTAGCGAAAAGAGGTTCATATAAAGGAGACCAAATACTAAGTAAATAAATGATAATTTTGAAAGCTATAAAAGCATAATTTATGTGTACAAGACCGCAGATAAATCTAGATTGTTGAAAAAATTAAAATTTTAACATTGCAGTGTTACCACTAACCAGAAAAATTTAAAACTGTTTTAAAGATCACCATCAATTTATCGTTATAGAAACGCAACAAAGACAATTCAAAGCTGATATCTAAGAAGTGAAGAATAATTTCAAGTAATAAAATTTTAACAACAGAGCATCAATGCAGAAATAAGTAAAATATACTAGAGAAATAAATTAATTGATATTTTCTTCTTTACGCAAACATTCAACAAATTCTTCTAACTTCTGTTGAACATCTCTGACCTTTTTCAGTTTTTCAGCCAGCTCAACACGGCGTCCAGTCAAAAGAGTTTTCAGTTTTTCATGGTCTTGTCCAAAATCTTCCAGGACTTCTTTTACCTCGGTTTCTAAATGATGTGCCTCCGTGTTCATAACCTGCTGTCTCAGTGCGTTACCCGTGATAGCCAGCATTCGTTGGATGCGCCAAAATAATATCACATCGCTGCAGTCCACCGTTTCTCCAACGTCATCACCATGAGCTTGTAGTAATGCTGAGTCATGATGACGGTAAAATTCTCGTCTGCAATTTAAGCAGCGCCCTAATGCGTTTTGAAGAAAATGTTCCCTGTACAAAGACCTCCAAGTATCAAGAATTAATTCAGAAGTAACTTCCACATTGTTAGCTTCCAAATTCAGTCTGATAGTAGTAATTTCATCATTAGTTAATTGGGATCCTCGAAGTTTTTGCGAGTGAAATAAATTTTCCAATTGATTTTTAATTTGATTTCTTTGTTGCTGCTCCTGTGAAGGACTTGTCCATTGGGTCCACTGCTGCCACCAGCCATGGCCAACCATTTGTTGCATTTCGTTTTCAATTTGCTTTAACAAGTTACCGAGATTATCCTCAATAAAGCGCACAGCGCTTTCCCACTGTCCTTTATCAGATATCGAGCGATCTTCCAAAGCATTCAGCTGCACTACTTTCAGTGTCTCCTCAAAACCCTCGTTCCACGAATGACGAGATTGAGCTTCGTTTCTCACCGCGGTTTTTAATTCTGTAAAAACACTATCAGAGGAACCACTGGAAGACTTTTCTCTAGACTCAGAAATTCCTTGATCTAACACTCTCGAAAACTCTTCAAGTAAAGTTTCTTTGGCTATTTTGATTGATGCCTTAGGAAGTTCTTTTTCGGCCCACTGCTTAAGTTTAATATCAACTGCAGTGTTGAACGTTCCAGGATCTCCACATTTAGAAGCAGGAAGATAAATATGTTCAATAACATGATTAGAAACGCCTTTCCACAGTCTATCTTGAAGAGTCTTTTCCCATGTTTGTGGAGGAATGTTCACTAGAGACAACATGTCATCTAGTATTTCGTTTTTGGCTTTTTCAAACAGCTCTTGTCTATCTAGTTCGCGTTTTCGCGGAAACGTGTTTTTCCATTCAGTTTCAAGATTAAATCTAGTTGCTTTGAAGGAGTCAGCTTGCTGCTCAACAGATTCTCGTACCATCTTCCAAAAGCAATTTGAAACAGCATAGCTTAAATTGGCAGTCGTCAACTGGCTTGCTTTCAGTAAACCGGACTTAAAGATTTTCGAGTTTGTGAAGAAATTCTCTTCATATTCTTTAATATCCTGTATGCTGTTACTTGTGCTGCCCTGTCCAGTCACAACAGCAAAATAGCCTAACGCTTTCATTGGGAAAAGTTTTCCATCCAAAATTTGTTGTATTCTGCTAGGATTGCTTATATTTTTTTCAGCTAAATCTACTTTGGTAAGTACAAAAATGGTACGTTTGCCAGCAGGATCCATTTGACTTACTAAGTCGGTCACAATACTTCTTTCTGCGTCAACAGAACCATCTTGAATACACAGTATGATAGCATTAGGGTTTTGCATGTAGTGTTTGCTCATGTTACAAATTGCTTCCTTTGTACCTGGAGCCATTCCATTGGTAACAGTGTTGATCATCCCCGGCAAATCAACTAGTACCATTCTTTGAATTCCAGGACCTTTGACAGTCAAGGAAATGGTGTCACCACTAACCGTTTTCCCGTTAGAGCAGTTAGCTTTCATTCTAAGCTCGATCTCTTTTCGCAATGCTTTTAACTCAGATTCTTGAGTTAAATCAAACTCCCTTGAGCTGTCACGAAACTGGGCAACATGATTTGGGCCTTCACTCAATGTAACTTTAACTGGTGACCGGGTCATCATTTCACCCGAGCCTCGAGGGAAAATCCTAGCTTGAGCTATCATTTCAAGTACACTTGTTTTTCCGGCACTTTGATCTCCTACAACAACAACACGAGGAAGATGATCTTGAGTGTTGTAATTCATATCAAAATCAGCAAGCTCATCTAAGACATCAGAATACATATCAATCAGTGATTTTTTAGCTCTGCGTCGATAGATATCTTTGTCATCTCGAGAAAGCAGTTGTTTTTTCATTCTTCTATTTTCTTTTTCAAATTTTTCAATAATTTTCTGATATTTCATTTCTGTTTTCATTAATTCATCACGTAATTGCTGTATTGTGCTGGAACTATCTTTGGCCTTGTCTGAAGCTGCACCATCAGTTGGATTTTTGTAAAAGATAGCTGTTTGAAAAGATGCATTTGAGAGAAGAGAAGATGACATGCCGATATTTAAAACATCAAACTTTTGATGAGGTATGATTGTAGCCAGTACATCCAAATAGAGTTGTTTCAAAGTCATTGAATTAATCATTGCCAACTTTAACTTTCTCAAAACTTCATCCAAAGCATGATCTGTTTTATTAATTCCATTTTTAAACCAAGAGAGATCTGGTACATTTGCCTCATTGTATCTTTTTTTAGCATACAGAGTTACTCCTACAGCACCACCAATAATCCAATAATGGAATCTGGAGGTTAGGAACAATGTTTTCCTTGTAAAATACCTAGTAATATGCCGTTTAGGAATAAACTGTACAGCATTGGCAGAGGATGACAAAAAATGCATTTTTTTCGACTTTAAACAGTTCAGTTTCAAATGTGTGAAAGATTTGTGACGCAACGGTAATAAAAAAGGATACTGATGATGATACAAAAAAGACCACTGTATATTTTTCCAAAAATGCATGTTAAAAATCAACCCATACAAACACACAAATCATTCAAGCCATTATCTGAAAAATTTCATTATAAATTTGAAACCTGAAAAAGTAATGATAATAACTAATAACTTTATTCAATGTTCATCCTTAGAGTACACTGATTTCTTTATGATCTCAACAGCACTGAATACTAGCAGACATACAATCTTAACAAGATTCCCTTACTGAGTACAGCAGTATGGAATTAAGAAATGATTTCAGTAAATGAGTTTTGCGGAAATATTTCTTGTCAGTCCAATCCCTGTCCTAACAGGTGTATATATATTATATTGATCAAAATGCAAGCTTTTGTGAGCATTTTAGCATGCTTCGACATCTGATAAAAGAATGGGTCTTGTGTCAGTTTTGGAATATAATTAGTAAAAAGTGGCATTTAAGTCAACGCTTTTAGGATAAAGATGAAAATCAGTGATGACTTCAATGAACCACAAGTTATTGTCACAGTCTAGGTCAAGGGTTTTCAAATGATGGGTCGTGACTGTGAAACAGGATTGTGTAACTGCAGCGGAAGTATCCTACTTTTAGAGTTGAAGTGAATTTGTTATTATTTGTATACCCATTATCATGCATTGTGCTTAGCTTGACAAAATCTAACCTAAATTTCTCATAATAAGAATAAGATATAAATACTAAATAGTCATCTACAGGAAGTATAACTTTTAAATTGGATGACATTTTGACAATGGTTGTTATTTTACATGGCAAATTAAATACATTTCATGTGGGTTACCTTGACTGAGATAACTGCATGGTTTTTACATTGCCTCCAATGTGTAGCTTCCACAGGTATATATGGTATATATAAAAATAATATGTTTATTTTCTGCTATTTTATCATTAACCGATTTTGTTACAGACTATGAATTAATCCTCATGTTGGGGGTGTGGCCTATCTGTTGAGAGTGAAGTCTTCAGGTTTCGACACCTTCGGGTCTGTGGGGTTGGCAGAGTCTATGGCATTTGTGCATTGAATTGAATGTGGAGCTGTGCCGAATTCAACAAACTACATTAAGTTTTGTATGCTACCGACTCATAAATATTTGCAACCACAACTCCCAGCCACCAAGTGACTTTGGTATATCATACCAAACGTGGTCATCTGGTCAATCAAAAAGAATGGGAGTAATTCATATAAAGAGTTATAAAATGATTTGCGCTTATTTCATAGGCTAAATCACCTACGGTCAGTATGATGGTTCCAATAAACTTCATACTCTAAGTGGAAAATAGCATGATGTAATATTTGAATAAACGAATTACCAAGTGATGACCAAAAGACTGACCAGTGACCACGGTATCATTCTTATACGGAAGTCAGTGATCTTCCAGCAGTGAACTACATGTGCATTTACTACAGATGATTGATTGAATCTTTATCCTCGGACTGACAATGCTTCTTTGAGAGCATAGCATATTTGTAAAGGCTTTGAACCACTGACGCAAGCCCAGTCAACAAGATTGACAAAGTGAAGTTTTTGACAATTGTTGAAGTGTTGTTGCCAGGGATATATTCCTATAAATGAAAAGTTGTCCTGAAATGCATTGCTGAAGCACATACCTCAAGAGAACCGTTGCCGCTAAATATTGAAATGATCTTATTTTTCATTTTCTATACCTCAAGTAATCTGATACAATTATCGCACATTTTGAGCTCATTACTACCCGTACCACAAAATGCGGAGCTGGTATACAAACCCCCCCCCTTGGTAACTCATGACAAAGACAGGACTCAACCAAACATATAGAGTGAAACTACTTTACCTTTGCTTTAGGGAACGTTCAAATATTATGTAACACTTTTTTTCCGAATTTTTGACCTTCCCTCCCCCATGTAACGCCAACGTAACGTTTTTTTCAATCCCCCCCTCCCCCATGTAACGCTTTTTCACTACAAATTCAGCACAAAAAACTACCATTCCGTACTCGAAAGCGTTACGTAATGTTTTGCTTGAACCCCTTCCCCCCCGATGTGACGCTAACGTAACGCTTTGCATAAACCCCCCTCCCCCTCGATAGCGTTACGTAATATTTGAACGTTCCCTTACTGTTCACACACTTCAATCCACATGTTTTGGTCAATTCCTCTTCGTCATGAGTTGCCAAGGGGGTGGGTACTTGTATACCAGCTCCCTACATGCATTTGGCCAAACTGCAAAAGCAGTGCAGGGATATCTAAAGAAGGGGATACAAAGGCTTTTATTACATCTGACAATAGAAGGGCTTTTGTTTATCGTAAATAATCTCTGTTTATCGTAAAATGACAATTGGCACTGATAGTAGTTTAATAAATCTTGTTATGATAACTTGCATTGCGCTATTAGAATCAGGCCTGGATATTCACAACATGCTCATGGTTGCTTGTTAATTCAACTACCTATATACTTGCTTTACATCTAGCTTACTGCAAAGGCTTTGTTGTAGGCTAGATGCTAACGGTGAGTTATTTTATCGCGAAAGCCATCATCCTCGAAGACGAGGGATAGCCATCATACTTGCTTTACATCTAGCCTACTGCAAAGGCTTTGTTGAAAAAAACAGCTTACTGGTACAGTAACTTTTCAACTGTCTTTGTAAACAAGTACCGTATTCTTTAAATATGCTCTACGTAACATTTGCTAACTGTCTTCTGTAGCTCATTGTACCAGCTGCACTACAAAAATTTCTACAATTTAAAAAAAAAAACACATGTTTGAAGCACTACAAACTACCACCCTGGTAGTGTCATGAGAATAAAGCAATCGCTGCGAGCCTTCATATCCCCTTCTCTAGATATCCCTGAAGCAGTGGGAAGCAAAAATTGAAGCTGACCTATGGTGTAAAATAATCTTGCGCTGGACGCGACTTCATGATGAATTATGCATGCATCTCTTTGTTTGAAACTATCCTACACTTGTTTCATTTCTTTTGCAAAATCTCTCATTTCCTCCTTTAGCTACAAATTTCCTTTTCCAAATGAAACTGCTTCAGAAATACAGTGTTGCCAGAAACTTTATGAAATTTTACAAGATGCAACAAAATTTGATAAAAAATTTTAAAGTTGATACCGTGGCGTAAATCGTAGTTTTAAACCTTAAACAAACAAACAAAATAACCTTAGTAGGTTTAACATAATGTATCATACACAAAAAAATAGCATAATAACTCAAAATTTTTCGACAAGTACGTGTGTCCTTATCAGCAATTACTTTAATCTGCAATATACATAAAATGAAAATTGTAAGATAAATTTGACTTTGCACCATCGTTTGGGTTTAGTTTTGAAGCTTTATCCTCGGACTGACAAAGCCTTGATTGGTTATTCCTGGTAGTTTCGCTACTTGTAGAGGTTTTTGACACAGGGCCGGTTACAGAGTTTGGCAGAGTGAAGTTTATTCAATTGTTGAAGAATTGTTGCCGGGAAACTATTCCATTCACCAGGTGCCGCTGAATGGAGAGTAGTCCTAAAATGCGTTGCTCAAGTGCACACCCCGAGTGTCGAACTTGCACTGCGTGATCTTAAGCCGGGCACGTAACCACTGAGCTAACTGGGCGGAGTATAACTATGACACTGTAACTGTAACGACACTCCGGACGGAAAAGCACAAACTGAAAAAGTGATACAAGAATGACTAGGACGAGTAAATTATACGGCTAGAAACAGATCACATGAAACTTGTGTTCTAGTTGTTTGTCACATGCCTAAACCATAAAAAAAAATCACATTCCGCTCAGCATTGGCCCAGGATCAAGATGAAACATAAACGGTTGAAATCTTGAGATTTTCAGAGCTTCCAGCCAAATCAGCTAATAATTTTTCTACTAAAAACATGTCAGTTGTTTAGAGTAAGTTTCATCATTGTGTGGCATTCCTTTTCAACTACTTATTCATTATTTAATAAAGCTTTGGTAGAGAGTT